>NC_142349.1:30088949-31433949 GCF_059441175.1 Urocampus carinirostris
TATTGCTAGTAATCCTTTGTGCGAGAACTCCTATTTGTGACATTGAAGTGGTGGGGCCCGAACTGATTTTTTTTTTCTTTTTGAAGGAGCCTCAAAATCCCTGGTGGCATCCCTGCTCCCAATTTTCTGAAAGCTTGACATATTTGGAGCTGGAGATAAAAGGCATTATTTCAAGGCAAATAAATGCTCTCTTTTGAAAATTGCAGGCGATACTTTTAGCCATCCACTTTCTACAGCGCTACTTGTCCTCATTAAGGGAGTGGTTGAGTTTACCAATATTGACTCCAAACCTGGTCTACATCAGTTTTTTTCTCAACCACTGGTCTGCCAAGGCACATTAGTGTGCAGGTAAACTTTGTCTTATGTTCCACAGGAAATTGTCCAATTGTATGTAATTGGTGATAAAAACCTAATTATAATCCGTGTTGAGAATGACACCGTCATAAATAACGCCGTTATTTTTTCAGTAACGGGGTAATCTGACGAAGTATTTTTTTCGCTGTTACACTGCCGTTACCGTTACCGACGGTCAGAAGCGGTGCGGTACATACGTTTTTGTGCAAGTTTACATACGTTTTTTGTGTTTTTTTACTTTCGTTTTGGTGTGTGCGTTTACATACGTTTTTATGTGTTTATGACGTTATGTGTGTTTACGTACATACAGTTTGTGCGTGTTAATGTAGCTTTTTGTGCGTGCTTACGTACATTTTAGTTTGTGTCTACTTAATTTTTTGTGCAATTTAAACAATTTTTTTTGTGCGGTTTTATTCATATTTTTGTGCTTGTTTATGTATGTTTTTTCTGTTTTTTATGTATGTTTACCTACGTTTTTATGTGTTTATGTGCGTTGACGTTTTGTGTTTTTACGTACAGACATTTTGTGTGTGTTTACAAACGTCTTTGTATGTGTTTATATATTTTAGTCTGCGTTTACTTACTTTTTTGTCAAGTTTACTTACGTTCTTTTGTGTATTCATACATATGTTTTCGTGTGTGTGTGTTCATAAACGTTTTTATGTGTTTATGATATTTTGTGTGTTTACTTACGTACATTTTGTTTGTGTTTACGTACGTTTTAGTGCATGTTTACATACATTTTAGTCTGTGTTTACTTACTTTTTTGTGACAGTTACATACGTTTGTTGTGTTTTTAACAGACGTTTTTGTGCGTGTTTACGTATATTTTTGTTCGTGGATTCAAATACGTTTGAAAGTGTATATGAAGTTTTGTATGTTTACGTACTTACATTTTGTGTGTGTGCATACGTTATTGTGCGTGTTTACATATATTTTAGTCTGCGTTTACGTTCTTTTTGTGCAAGTTTACATACGTTTTTGTGAGTTTTTTAACAAACATTTTCGTGTGTGCTTAAGTATATTTTTGTGCGTGTTTATTTACATTTTTGTGTGTTTTACGTATGCTTTTGTGTGAACGTTCACTTACGTTTTTATGTGTTAATTAAGTTTTGTGGGTTAACCTCCGTACATTTTGTGTGTGTTTACCTACCTTTTTGAGCGTGTTTATATACATTTTTGTATGATTCCTTTCCACAAATTCCACGACTTCATGAAGTTTTGCTAAAATGTCTTTAATTCACTTGATTGACTGATGGCTGCGGAACAATACTCCTCTTCGTCTGTGAACTCTGAACTGTGACTGCGACAAAAAGAGCATGCTTGTAGCACAAGTGGGCAGAATTGATGGCCAGTTTGTCGATGTAGGACAGTTAGTGAAAAGCGTCACTAGAGGGCAAACTTTCACTGTTTATTGTTCAGGAAACTTTTGTTGAAATTCCTTGAGAAATATGTTTGTATAGTTTTTGTATAAGTGTCCTGCAATGACGAGTCCAACAGCGCCACCTGCTGGTATGGGGTAAGGTTTAGTTTAGCCTCTGATTTTATGACCAGACTGCGGATATTGTTAGTAGTCTCCAGCGCGCTGCTAACGGTAAGCCACGATCTTTCAGTGCTCCGCAAAAAGTTAATTGACAACATTAAAACCACGACAGACAAATCTTGCAAGATACACAGTAATGTAATTGATGTTGTCAAGCTGTTCGGATGTATTATTGTTTTGTCGTCATTTATGTTACTTTTGCCATACGTTGTAGTGAAATGCTAATTTCCCTTATACATGTTGAGAACCAGCGGAGGTGCTAATCACATGCTGTGTGTATGTTGTGTCGCTCATTGCGGGTAAATTGTTCCCGATTTTACAATTTTTATTGTAATTATATTTCTATTTTCACAAATACATAAAAAGGATGATGTTGGTTAAAATTCAGATTAAGAAATATGTCGAGTAGAATTCATTGTAAAATTTAAAACCACTAGACGAAAACTATGTAAAAATTATTGTAATGGTTAATTGTCTGAAATGTAATTCATGTCAACTGAAAAGGAAACTATTTGATATGCTCATAGCAGTCTCCAGCGCTCTGCTAACGATGTTGAGAACCAGCGGAGGTGCTAATCACATCGTGTGTGTGTGTTTGTGTGTTCTGTCGCTCATTGCAGCAACTACAATAAAAGCCTCACCATCCGGTCCAGCCTAAATGTTGGATCCTTGGTGGGATGGGTATATATATATATATATATATATATATATATATATATATATATAGCTAGATAGATATCATGCAAAAAAACCAAATGTTTTCTCCTGTTTGGATGTCTAAGAATTTATTATTATATTACTAGAAGCATGGCAAGCCTTGAGTTTGCCCTTAACCCAGTCAAGTAGTCAGTGCCTTCAGAAGCAAGCTCCTTATAAGAGCTGGCGTAACCAAGCTGCTACATCTGCTGCAAAGAGAAGCTATGAATACTTTGAAAAAGCCAACAGCTGTATGCAAGGCTGTCCCCTACATTGCTTTTGGAAATATGTATATTCTTCTGAGACGAGTACGACTCGCTGGCAGGTCAGCATGGGACTTGAAACTTGCGGGCAAAGCAAATCCGCCAAATATTGTTTCAAGTCTGAGCATGCCTGCTGGATGAGAAAATGACTTAAAGGTCAGTGATCTTCCTTTTATGTGTTATTGAATGTTCATTCCTTTTATTGCTGCAGATAAAAGTTCAAACGTACTGAAGATTTGTGTGATCAGTGGTTGCATCGGGACAACAAGGTTTAGTTTGACATTTTTCAGAAAAGGCTTTTACACCAGAATTCAGATCAAGAAAGCAGTAGCTGCTGCCATGTTTATTGTATCAAAATGGGATTATACAAATAAAAGGATCAAAATGATTAGAAGATTGAGTATAACAGGATAGAAATACTGGAGTACTCAGTTTTAACTGGCAGATTTACATTTTACCTTCAGGTTTCCATCACTCTTCAGAAACACGATCAAGAGTTAAGGTCTGTCAAAACTCTTGTGCTGTCCTTTGACTTCCTTCGAAATTATCCAGAATATAATTCTAGAAAGATATGGACCAAGAATAGGCAGTTTTTAAGATGGAGTCCAAATCTTTTCAAAAACTTAACCTTTAGATGCATTACATACACTTTTCCATGAGTGGGGTCGAAAATTAGTTTGTTAATTAGTATAAAAATACTCATCATATAATAAACATGCTTTATGGGGAATACCTGCAATATGATAATATCACAACTTTTTTATTGTTGAATATTTTGAAGAATAACAACCCATGGGGTCATTTTAAACCCCACTTAAAGGTTAACAAAGATGGGGTTGCCTTTACATGTGATTAAACAGTCTAGGTAGCCTCACTCCAAAATAACCCTTTACAAGAGCAAAAAGCATTCGCATGTTCTCTATTTGTAAAGTGTCAAGCGGGATGGGCTAAAGCCATGGGGCCAATTGTGCAAAAGCTAACCTTTAGCTCTGTTGACAATTTATCTTAAAAGGGACACTGTGTAATATTTGTACACAAGATGTCGTTGTATTGTGTAGTGCAAATGAAAACGAATGCTACAAAGCACAAAGAAGAATGCTATCTACAGAGACACAAAGTGACCAAAGCGCACCATTGTTCTTCTCAATTTTTGCCATGCCTTTTCACAAAGTTATATTTTAGCTTATTATTCAAATCATTTTTATTTCCGTTATTTCCGTTTTGTTTTTTGTTTTGTTACCACTAAGAACCGCTAAATAACATACATTGTTGTTTAATTCCAGAGGCCAGATCATCTGCAAGACAAAAAAAAATATGTAGGATATATATATAAATATGTAATATTTTGGATCAGCAGGTATTATTCGTGGACAGTTATTATCCATGTGCTTAATAGTTTTATTGCTGCATAGTCCACTTTGTTGTATATTTTAAAATTAATGTCTTTCCACTGCTTATTGTCACCCCTTTGTATTGATCTTGTAATATCTGTTTCAAGACACAATTTTAACATGTTGCTCTTCTGCATCTTCAGAGCTTTTATAGCTTTACGCTGTGACAAATCGATTTCCAGAATGCTGTCTGTCCAAATCCTTCTCCAATTGAGACAACAAGAAACTGGAGCCCACTTGAATATATTTGCTATCCGATAAAAAAATTGCACTGGTGGAAAGTGTGCTTTTAAAATGTATTACCAGTACTTCTTTTTCTTAGATAACTACAAAAGGTTTATCGATTTATCGTTAATAAGAGTTCTGATGGTTAATTTAGAGTCGACAGTCAAGAGCAAAGAAATAATCCAATTCCTACCGCGACCTTGATGCAGAGCTCTATGATGAATCGGATCCTTGCTGGTTTCTTGGTTTGGGGTAGCTTGCCACTTGGATCCCCCAGATTTTTAATCGCCCAACGGACCAAATAATTTTAGCTGGGAGGTAAAATAACCTGGCCAAAACTCATCTAGATCGTGTTTGTCCAAAGTGAATCACAGTGAGTCAAAATGCTGGAAATGAGAGATTTGGTTTTCTAAGCAATGTTTTGCCAACAATTGCCATTCATGATCTCAAATTTAGTGTGTCGTCTATGTCTGTGCCTGTCCTGCCCGCAGCGAGCAATGAATAAAGACATGCTATTGGTTCTTGCAATGGTGTATTTTATGTCCTTCAACCACTGCTCGCTGGGTAAAATCATTCATTTTCATTTGATGATTTAGTAATATGTGGAAATATTTACTCCAATGGGTTTCTGATCAAATTTAATGTTATATCTAATTGTCAAATTAATTCTTTCTTTCATTCATTGCTAACGCCCTTTTTAATAGGGGTTACAGATGCTGAGAACACCTTTCCAGGGAGGCATCCTGGGGGCATCTGGATCCAAGCCTCAAAAAATGAGATGAAAAAAAACAAAACACTGTGAAGATGAAATTTCCCAGGGTTATGGAGTAATTGCAGATGTTGTAATTACTTCACGCTGTCCTTTCTAAAGGATCTCATTTAGTGCCAGCCACATGTCTCAAATTGGATTGCTGTGTGCCAGCTGTTTTTCACCCATTTGACTACTTTTTAAAGGCCCGTAGAAAATTACTTTCTGTAGCTATAGAAACCAAAATGAAAGATCAAACTCTTCTTTTACTAGAAAAAAGTGCATCTCTATGTATTACCATGTATTACCATGTGAAAACACTAATTTCCAGGGGAAAAGAAATTGAGAATTCCTTTTTTATTAAAGGCCTGTTAGATTTGGAATATCCGCACATTTTATTTTTTCCAATAAACGGACACTTATCTGGGGCGGCCTTGTCTCAGGAGGTTAAGCGCTCGTCTTGAGATCAAGAGGTTGCAAGTTTGATTCCCAGCTCCTCCGTGTTATATGTCGAAGTGTCCTTGGTCAAGATACTGAATCCCTAATACCCCCCATAGCAGGTAGTTGCCTTGCATGGCTGACACTGCTATCGGTTAGTTAGCGTGTAAAAGGGAAAAGTGTGAAGCACATTGTAAAGTGCTTTGGGAGGTTAACTGACTTAAAAAACACTATATAAAAGCAGATCATTTACATTTTAACGTCACCAATGCAAAATATTGGTTTGTAGAAAATAAGAGAAATGATGGATAACCTTTGTAGAAAACGTTTGCATTTTTTGTTTATGAATGACTTTTCAGATCATTAATGTTGCCCCACTCTAATTAGGAGGATTAACACATTATGTAACCAAATGGCAGGATGCATAATTTGTATATGATTACAACAGTGTTGCTGTAGCTGTTATTTTTGCGTGTTGCATGTTACAAACTGTACACAGACAACCTTGAGCAACAAATTAGCCATCGATCTTTCGCTAATGGATTTTTGCACGGATAGTTAATGCTGACCAGGTCTTATTTTACTCATTTCAGAGTGTGATTCAACATTGTTGATTTCTGGGGCAATTTGTGAACTCCTGAAACTACAGGTGCCAACCAGCTGTGTTTTTTTAATTCAGTTTTTTTGTGTGTTTTTTTTTTTTTTTTACAGCTGTTGAATATCTCTGAACGGTCACGTAGCATCATCTTTGGCTTGAATGATGAATATGACAATAATGATGCTGTGGTACTGTCATCTTTGTTTTTATTTAAAGCTTTTTTGGCAGGTTTCTGCCGGATCTAAGCTTTGTCTTGGATCATCTTTATATTAAGATGTAATGTCCACTCTGCACATAAATAAGCCAATTAGCTACAGTATACATCAAGTGCTCTTATACAAAAATCATTACCAGATATATGAGACACTGTGCGGATGTTGTTGAATAGTATTACTTCGTTTTTATTGGTATTTGCAACATGTGTACGTTAAAAAGATGGTTTAAATGCAAACGTCTTTACAAGTCTGTGGCACTGAATGGGTTTTTCTAGCTGTGAGCAAAGATTAGGAAAAAGGGAGAAAGCCTCAATTATTGTAGTATAAATCTCATAGCTAACCTTTGATATAATGTAAATCTGATGAGTAAAATGTTGACAAGGCAAAAAACAAAGTTAAACCGAAATGAAATTGTGTGCTTAAATTATTTTTTAACATCTCATTGACACTTATATAAGGTAATACAGATGCTGCCCTACTTACGAACAAGGTTGGTTCCCGATGATCGTTAGTGAATTGAATTTGTAAGTTGCTTCTGTGCTATATTTTGTATGTTTAAGGTTTATACGCGTATGTTTTAATGCTTGTATAAGTAACCTGTATTGTTTTGTAATAAAAAAATAAACATTTCCTAAGATGTGCTTCAAGAGTTAGGCGCCTTCGTCCTCCGTGGTAAAAAGAGTCCGAAAAAAAGCCATTCAACTATTTTCTCAACCGCATCAAGCTTTCTTATTCCACTTTCATTTAAAAAGAAACGTCTCGCCTCTTCTTTACACTTTAAACCAACCATATTGAATAGATGCACGAGATAAACAATAAAAATGTCAAAATGTTTTGCGTGCTAGAGATACAGTATACGTAGTATGCTTACCCATGAACTAGGAAGAGGAAGCCAGAATTCCGGGGTGGATGCTGGGGCAGCTCTCACAGCGCCACACGCTGGTAGTGGCAGAAAAAAACACTACACTACAGCCCTGTACTTGGAAAAAGGTACACACAAAACAGAATCTAACGTACAGCAATGTCCAAGCATTTTTCGACACCCCCAAAAAAAGTTCGTATGTACGCTTTTTCGTAACTCGAATGGTAAGTAGGGGAGCGTCTGTATATGCAAAAATGCCATTTTATCTCCTCATGGCCCACCGACTATAAACTCTTTTTGTGTCCAATACTGGTGATTTTGTTTGACTGGATTTGTGGTTGGCAACCCAAAATGTTGAAAGATTCAGATTAATTGGAAAATGTTAAAAATGTTTGCCCTCCTACAGAAACAATATCATTTTCCAATATCAAACATTTTGGGAAAGGTGCCAGGGAGCCACTAGGGAGCACCAAAGAGCCACATTCTGCTCCAGAGATGACTGGTCTGACACCCAGACTAGATGGTCTAAATATGATTTTGCTTCTTTTACATGCTCTCGCATTCATTTTGTTATCGTTACCTTTCCATAACTGCTGTTGAGAAATAATTAACGCTCTTGGATCAAGAAAGTTTTCTGTTTTTGAAGTAATGTGGTGGAACATGCTCAGGGCTTTCAGATGTTAAATGTCCACTTGTCTGTATGTCATTAAATGCATGCTGTGCTGATGTTTAGACTAGCCTTCAAGCAGCTCTGTTACTCTGGAGTCTCTGAGCTATTAGTAAGAGGTCAAAGAAGCGACACGGGAGGTTTATTATGTGGGCATTTGCATATGTGCACATACAAAATTATTTTAGTTGTTCATGGCTCAGTCGGAGCAATGACCTTTGCTACTTGGCAACACTTGCTGTAATTTGCCTCCCTTATTTCAACTTCAACTTTATTGTTGAATATGCTACATGCACAAAATACAGCATAGATTAAATTACTTCCTCTTTCCCGACTGCAAACATGCTAAAAATAGGGCACACTAGGAATAACAATTAGCAGGAAGGTCAAAAATAGAAAAAATATGCATAGAAAATAACAAAAATATATGAGGTTTCGAACAAAAATGTGCAAAGTACAGCCAGGGAGAGAGTTCAGCGTCTTGACAGCCTGATGGCAGAAGCTGTCCTTGAGCCTGCTGTTTCTAACTCTGAGTCTCTGCAGTCTTTTCCCTGATGGCAGAGGGTTGAAGAGGATGGTAGATAAGTGGGTGGGCTTTGCGGGTGAGGCGGGAGTTTTAGATGTCCGGGATAGGTGTGACCTTGTCCCCTTATTTGGAAAAGAGTCGGCAAACATTCAATCCCTCCTGGGACTAAATTTGTGTTGGCACTCTTTTGGCACTTTGATTTTTGGCTTGGTGTCTGCAGAACGCAAGACAGAGCCGCAATAGGACTCATAGTGGAATGACACAAAATTTGAAGGTGATTGCTTTATTTAAGCAGTCTCAGGAACCCCCATTTGAACACATCCCTGTTAATTTACGAAATGAAAAGACATTTGTGATGTATCAAATAATTTTAGCTTTACATGAAAATTTAATGGGTCTTTTAGGATGTACTGGGAAAAACAAACACCCTTCCATCTTTGTAATTGGATCCCTATGGATTTGAAGATAGTTAAAACAGATTAGATGCCTCAGAGTGTGTTTATGTGAGCCACCAAGCGCACATATGCATATGAGCCTTGTTCGGGGAGCTTGTGCCGGTAGGAAGGTAGGGTTTGCAACTTATATGCATTGTGTGCATATATTAGACCAAGAAAAGACAGAATCGTGCACATGAATGTGTGCCCAACAGTCCCACCGTCCCACCAGGGTGTTCCTTTCGAAGAGCAGATCAAAGCCACATTAGTATTCTGAAATAAATCACAATGTTCAGTCCCCACTTTGTAGGTCCCAGAACACACGCGCACACACCCAACCATCCCTCCCTTCAAAAGTGAGAGAACCACCCCACCTTTTTCCTCCAACCAATACCCAACCCCCCTTGCCTCGCCCCAAGCGGCTGTCAGAGCTATCTGCTCGCTGAATCCTTTGTTACATCCTTTTCACCTCGTGACGCGAGAATCATCTCCTACCGCCTCTTGCAATCAAGGCAAAAATGCTTTGTCAGAGGAAGCCGTTGTTCAGGAAAAAAATGCCAAAATCGATATTTCCTGGCATGTAAAATTTCATCTCGTTTCCATCTCACTCCAGTTCTTCTCGAATCAGCGATCATTCCTCAGAAATGTTTTCGGAAATTTAGCAGCACATCACTCTTAGTTTTGCCAGTAAGAATAATTGGAAGGGAGGTGGAACGACTAACAGCAGTGTTTGCGCTTTAGTGAAAAATAGTAGTTACCGTTACTAGTTCACAGTTCACGGATCCCTTAACCGCTAGGAATGTAGGGGCACTACTTCCTGTGGTGGGTCTTGGGCAAGTACAGCCTGACGCTGATCTCCTTCCAGGCCATTTTTTTGGGTAGCATTTTGCCCCCTCCACATGAATCAGATAATACTGCTTTCCATGGGTACCAGTAGCAGGAGAAGCCTCTTGATTTGACTCAAATACAGCACCTTCATCATCTGATCGCTGTTGTTTTATGTTGTAAAGCGTCATCCCGCTCTCCAGAGAAGAGCCAGACCTCAGCATTGACGGGCAGCGACGTGTGACAATACTGACACCGGGGAAAGACTATGTGTTGTTTCAATATAATGAGTATGAAATAGCTTGCATTAAATAATTCATTTAAAAAGTAATTTCGCAACTACCCAGATTACTGACACCCATGCTCTCTGAAAGTAACTATCTAGTTACAAATTACCTTATACACTCGCATTCAAGCTGACCACCTAAAAGGGCTTACAAAAAGCCACATAATGAAATGAATGGAAGAAAACATGTATACCAACCTGTGGAAGCGGTGAACAATTTTTTCCCCCTGTTTATTTGTAATCTTGAGA
Source organism: Urocampus carinirostris (assembly GCF_059441175.1). Classification (NCBI taxonomy): domain Eukaryota; kingdom Metazoa; phylum Chordata; class Actinopteri; order Syngnathiformes; family Syngnathidae; genus Urocampus; species Urocampus carinirostris. The sequence continues at coordinate 30,099,270 of NC_142349.1, forward strand.
GCAAATAAACAACGAGACACTCCATTTCAATTTTGTCTATGGGCTTGAAACCAGTCCTCCATTTTTGAGAGCTCTCTAAGATGTTTCTTTGGTAGGATAGTCTATTTAAATTTTCCAAATAAAAATAAGTCAATTCAGCACATGTTTACTGTTAATTGTGTGTTCGTGTTTGCCCCATTAATTTCCCGTAATTTGTCGTTCCCATATATGCAAAGCTACCCTACCCACACGCTGGCTACCATTCACTACTGATCAAACTCAGGCAAATATGTGCATATAAACGGACCCCCTGATTTCAGTATTTTAGTTTGTATATCAGCTTAGATGCAAGTACATACAATAGGGAGAATACTGGTAGGGAGAAATTCTTGAACTCTGTGCTTGACACGTGATCAGTGGCGTGTTGCTGGCGGACTAAGGGATAACTAATTCATCGTGAGCGAAGGGGGGAACAAGTACTGATTAGATGACGTTGAATTTCGTGAAGTTTTTTCAATAAGCGTAATGACGCACCAGGTTTTATTTTCAACGTGAAGCAGTCCTAGTTATCGAGGAACATAGTGACTGCTTTGTGATGCGTTACTCCCAACACTGATTGACAGTTGAGGAAGGAGTTCATCTAGTCCACAGAATGAGAAAAGGAAGAACATACGTGCTTCATGTGGAATGCTGACAGTTGCAATATCTGTGACATTCGGCAAGTCTTTGTACTTACTTGTCCTTGCACGAGCATTTGCATGTGCTTTTGCGCATCCGGGCACGTGCGTAGGATGGCTAAGTTTGGGACAATATGCCCATCCGTGTAGTTATTTATGTGCCTGCATGTATTGGTTGGGGGTCTGCTAGAGTGTGTGCGCGTGTGTCATTTTGATAGCCACCCACATGAATATGTAGATCAGTTTTAGGGAGCGTATGTGCTCAGCATTAAAGCCCACTCTCCACTGCTGACCCAATTTCACACCACACTTGGTTTGTGTGCGTGTGCGTGCGTGTACTTGTCACTGCAAGCTTGGAGAAATGGTACTCTTTCAGATAGATGACTGCGAGTGGGTGTTAATGTTTGTGAGGTGGCCTACGACTGTTTGCAGCGTTTATGAAGCAAAAAACAACAACACAATAAGGCGTCGCCACCACACAGTTGAATACCTCCAACCCCATTCACATAACAGGACCGTGACTGAACCCTTGTATTGTTAATAAAGTGTCTGTGTGGAAGCTTGACATGTTTATGCAGATTTCAATGATTATTTTTCTTCTCATTGAAAAAGACATGTCTCAATTTGCTATTTAATTATGGAACAATATTTTACATTTTTGGATATGATGTGAAAAAAAAAAAATAATAATAAAAAAAAAAAAAAAAAATATATATATATATATATATATATATATATATATATATATATATATATATATATATATATATATATATATATAAACATATATAAATGTGCTGACCAACTCGGTGGCCTTGTACTGAAAGTCCATGCATTCAACCTCTGTACGAGTTTTACCTCAGACTTACTGCACTGGTACCCATTGCCTCGCTGCCCTGCACTTAGCTTTAGTTGTGTTGTCCCCTAATGACCTAATGACCCCTCTTTTCAGTACAGACTTCAAATCTGGTAAAGTGCTTTAGATTCTACTTTGCTAAATTACACTTCTGGTCTGAAGGGACGTATCCATGGCCATATTATGACATCACACTTGTTGCCCAAAATGAAATTTGTCTACACACCGTTCACGTTCTATTTCCAGTTCAAGTATATTTTATATAATTTTTAAGCGTTTGGCATAATAAACGTAACCTGGTACATTTAGTTTTTGCTTTTATTTTTGTGTTGTTGTTTTTTGGCTGAGGCAAAATCTTTTGACTCAGTTCCCTGAATACATCCGCTGATATATCCAGCAGATTTAGGGCTACATGTTTTTCTTCAGTACCAAGTTTCCTCTGCATAAACAGGAATAAACCTTTAAAAGAATACCTAAAAAAAGTTAAAAAAATATATATATATTACATTTTTCACTTTCATTTCCATGATTCCTTATCTCTAATACAAAATATTCTGTAAACACCAAAACAATATTAACATCAGATTTTTGAGAACATATCTTCCAATAACTTAATAGACTGTGAAAAAATATGTATCTTGCCAGTTGCAATGCACTATTTTTCATTTAAATATTATTACAAAATGAAATTGTACTTAATATTTATGCTAGCCTTCAAACACTTACCTGGAACATTTTTGTGCCTGTCTCATTTTTTCTTTCTGGTCTTTTTTACATGTTTATCTTGTTTATACTGGAGTGTTATGTCTAATCTCGTTGCAAACAATGCTCACTACATTGTTATCAATGAAAACAAAGATTATTCTATTCTATTCTATTCTATTCTATTCTATTCTATTCTATTCTATTCTATTCTTTTTATGAAATCTGAAATCAGGCATCCTTACTTTGCGACATGGTGATCTGGCCATATTGCTAATTGAACGTTTTCATCACTGTTACAGTATAATTCTTTTACTTATAAAAATAATATTTTTTTGTTGAATAAAAAAATCTCCACTTTTAAACCATCTCCCACAAACTATTTACCTGTGATACAAATGTTCTTAGTTAGATATCCAAATTAATTCGGTAAGTCAGTTATTCCACAATGATGGCAACTGAAGAAAGCAAACACAAAGCAGATCTGTGCTATCAAACCGCCAATAGATGGGGACATTGAGCGGCAGAAGATCTGCACATTAGTCCATTCCTTGGGTCCTGCATTTGGCTGGGCTTAGAGAAAAATTGCTTCTCTATTGTCCCCCGTTTTCCTCTACACCTTCCAGTTCCTCTTTGTACCTTCCAGTTTTAGCTCCTCCGCACTGACTTCAAAGGAAACAAAGAGCAAGGTGAATTAATTCATCCCATATTCCACGCGGCGAAAAGTCGTTTTAATTGCCTCTTCTGTACAATACAAACAAAATGTATGAATTCTCTGTTGACTAAAGGTTGAAGCTATGCAAATAAAGAAGCAGTTATAAAAGATTGAAATCAGTTCCGAGGCAAAGCACCTTGAAAACAATTTGTGGAAAGGACGCGGCATGCTTGCTGAGTAGGGCTTTAACAAGCTCTGGCACTCAGCGCAGCAAACTCTGGCAGACGGTCCTCGCCATCTTCAACCCTCAACCCAGAGGGCCCAACGCGCTGAACTCTGTGAAATAGATCAATGGGCGGATTATGGCAGGACCAAGACGCCAGGCCCGCTCGGGGAAGAAGATTGAAACGCTCGCCTTTGATCGTTTGCTGGGGAATCTCAGAAGCGCTGCTGCTGCTGATAATAATGAGGATGATGATGATGACAAAAAAAGTCCAGTACCTTTGACTAGGACGGGGCTGAGGCGACAATGAGACTTGTTTTGCTCTCACTTTCCAATGCGGTTGGCCCGTGGAGGCTTGAACCGGGCAAACATATTTAGTCAGATGGATTTAATCTTCTTTGAAAATGTCTGAAATGCAATTCTGCGTATGCTTGTGCATGCACGCGTGTGTTTGCTCCAGTTGTTTCCTCCATCACATTAGATCCAGCTGAACACCTCTGTCCTCCTTCAAGGACAAACCCACCCTGCTTTGTATCCTCCATCCCTCAGCTTCTCTCCCTCTCCCTCTCTCTCTCTCCGTTTTTGTCTCTCTCGCCCGCTCTGTCTCACACACTTCAGATACATTCCAACATTCTGTGACAGGCCATGGTGGGAGATGACTGCTGACATTAAGGACAATAAAGCCCTTTAGAGGGATTGTGTGTGCACTGAGAGCACACACAAAATCTCAATCAGGTTAAATCCCTGACTTTGCTGTTTGCTTTTTGATGAAGCTTGATGGTGGCGATAATTGGATGAGAGGTCAATAATCCGTTAATTAGTGCTAAATGGGAATTAGATTAGGCTTTTGTTCATTTGGCAAACAGCTCCAGTTAACCAGATTAGCGACACATGGATTAGGTCTGGAATGAGGATGAATTGACAGAGGTCGTGTTCAGGTCTAAGCCAGGCTGACCATGATGTGTACAGCAATCCCCCGTTTTCAGGGCGGTTGCGTTCCAAAAGCGTGCTGCGATAGTCAAAACCCGCGAGTAGAAACCTCAAGAACAAACACGACTCAAGTATTTGTTTCGCAAAGAAAAAGTACTGTACTTTATAAACGTTTTTTTTACAAATAACTTCTGTACTGTCAAATTATAATTATAAAATGAATCTCTTGCCTTGGCAGCACGGCGGATGGGTGGTTAGCGCGCAGCCCCACGGTGCGGAGGTTCAGAGTTCAAGTCCAACTACCGCAGCCTGCCCGTGTGGAGTTTGCATGTTCTCCCCCTGCCTGCATGGGTTTCCCCTGGGCACTTCGGTGTCCTCCCACATTCCAAAAACATGCATTTCAGGTTAATTGGCTGGTCCAAATTGTCCCTAGGTGTGAATGAGCGAGTGAATTGTTTGTCTCTATGTGGCCTGCGACTGGCTAGCAACCAGCTCAGGGTGTACCCTCCCCACTGCCCGATGATTGCCGGGATGGAAAATAAATGGATGTACTTTATCGACTGTTGAGACGATCCACTTTGCGTATGATACTTCTTCGCCATCATGTGGACGTTATGGAAAACTTAATTTTCTATAAAAGATAAAAGCCTTTCATAAGCCTTATAAAAATGAAACACATACTGTAGCTATTTGTATTCATTAGAAAACGTAGAGAAACCATACATTGCATGTGTTTTTCCATCATCAAACATTTTTGAATAAGCGCAAGGGAGCTACTAGTGAGCACCATGTGGCTCCAAAGCATGTTTAGCTGGTCCAGAAGTCCAATTTGTTGGTGATAGAAAGCATCTTCCTCTGCCTTTTTCTGCTTTTGTGCATGTGAGTGTTTTGTTGACATGATGGCTTTTAGAGAAACTTGAAACTGAGAAAGATTTGCACATATATAATGTGGGTTCGTCAAGCTATTTTATGTATGTGTACAGCTCAGACCACTACGTAACTGACACACAGGCAGACAAGCAGAGAAGAGGCAAGACAACTGTTTAGCCAAACAGCATGAAGAACACAATGCACAATGAAATCTCACAAAGTAGCAAAAACGCGTTACAACAAGGGATTAATGTAGTTTTTGTGTGTCAGATTTTGTAAGAATAAATGGTGTAATGAGAAATTATAATTCTGTATTTATTATCTGACTTTATATTAATCCTATTTTACTTTTCTGATGAATGATAATAAGCTGTAATTCAGTTTCTGTGTATTATTTGTTATTGCAACATCCATCGCAGCCTGGTCATCCTGGAAGGGGGATTACCTCATGTGAGGTCCCTTCTCAAGGTTTCTTCATTTTCCTCATGTAGGTTTTAGATCAGGGGATGTTGTAATAATAGTCTGTCGTTTGCAATAATCTGTGATCCTTGCAGCCCTTTGAGACTCTCTGTGATTAAGGGCTATACAAATAAACATGACTTGACTTGACTAGTTGCAAATGTGTTCATTGAAAGGAAAACACTGAGTGACTGCATTAACAAGACACTCTGGCTTTAAAGCAACCCGATTTATGCAGATCATGAATTGCAGTGTCCTCTGATTCTTGTATACTCTGACATCACTCACCTTGTCACATGCAACATCCGATCCATCGGCTACGAGCTCTGTGGGGTGGGCGTGTTTATGGTTACCAAAAAGTTACAACTGAAACGAACATGTTGACATCCTCCCCATGGAGGTATTCTCTCAATCGTCTATTCTTGCATTTTGCTGAATTTAGAACAATTATAAATATAGAACTACAATCAGGGGCTTAGGTTATTATATTTGTTTGTGTATCACTGGTAGTGACTCATAGGCAGTGTGGCAACAAGTTAAAAGGAACTAGATTGTGCAAACGTGAGCTCCCAGAAAGACATTTATGCTTAAAGTGTGCTTATCTTTGATACTTTTGTTTGTAAAATTATCTTTGCAATACACCATGATTGGGAAAAAAAATAAAAAAATCTGTCCTATATGCCAACTTCAAGCCAAAAGTAATATAAGTGGCTGAAGAAACAACAACCTGGAAGCAGCACGAAAGTTTGGTGTAGATGATGAAAATGTGCAAACGGTGGCTCAAAACATGGACAGGAACGAGGACTGTAGATGGAGATCTCCGATTGGTATTAAGTCCAGAGACAAAATGGATATGGGGCGTTTCGGTTTAGTGTTTGTTTGCAAACTCTCAAGATTGTACAAGCCAAGAAACATGAAAAGGGTTCACTGCTTCCACAGGTTGATGTACATATTTTCTTCTTTTTATTTCATGTTGCCAATTTATAGCAGTTTTAGGGGTTCACTTACATGCAATGTAACCTTATATGTGAGTTTATATAGTAGTTTGTAACTAGATAGTTACTTTCAGAGAAACGCACAACTTTTTGATGTCACACTCAGGGGTTGAGCGAAATACTTCATAAATGAAGTTACTGTAAGAAATCACTGTTTTTTGGTTAAGCACACATTTGTCATGAGTGAAGTGATCCACTACTCCAGTTACATTTCACCAAATCTTTAGTGATTTTTTTCGGTCTTGAATGTCACCAAATGGTAATGTCATGATGAATGATAACCTTCACCTGTGCCCGCTCATTTGGCGCCAGCTACTGCTGGCTACCTGATTGGTTCCCGTCCAACTTAAGCCCAGCCCTTTCACCCGCCTGTTCTCAGTCCGCCAGCGAACCTCCGTTTTTACAAAGCAAGCATTTTTGACTCTGATTCCCGTCGGTCCCGTTTGTACACCCGTTTTTCACCCATCTGTTCCTGATTCCCCCGTATGTCTCCGGCAACGACCCGTTTTTTTGATCCCGACCCCGTTTTGATCGCCCGTCCCGGCTAACGACCCATTTTTTGACCCCGACCACGTTCTGATCGCCCAATCCTATCCGTTTTTCCGTCTACAACGCTAAGATCCACTTCCGCATTCGGAACACGTTACGATTCTGTCAGCGGCTTGCGTCCAGCAAGCACCGGATCACGGGCGCTGCCTTTCCTCTATATCTCAAAAAACTTGTGATTAACGATCTGGTCGTGAGAGGTAACTTAAAAGAAATAAAGAAACATGATTTTTTTTTTCCAATAATATGCATAAAAATGTTTGACAAAAACAGTAATATTGTACGCAAAAACTCGCTGTTGTTATAAATCTATTTTAAAATAGGTAAATATTGGGTTGGTTTCAACAAAAGAACCTTATTAAAATTGTGTATTTAAATAACAAATCAAACCACTACAATCTATTTGCATGACCTCCATACGGCATGAAAGTCTTCCATTTAATCTCCCTTTTCATCACGTTTTTCCTTTTCTCTCATCACCATCATCATCATTACCCCCCCTTTCCTTGCCTGCACCCCCTCCGCCCCCTCTAGTGCGGCCCAGCGTGGGTGGCTGAGTTTAATGAATTCTCTTTTCTCTCTGCAGCCATCCACTGATTTCTGATTGTGAAGAGGTGCGCCGTGAGGACCGTGAGCATGTGTCTTGGAATGAGACGCACAAGCGTGAACACGCACGCATATGCAAACGTGCACGGATGCAGGCACACAAAGAGGCTTTGTGAACACAGTCGGCATTTGGTTTCCTAAATCTAAATAGCTCCTCCTTTAGATTCCACTTTTCTCTCTAAAGTAAAAAGTCGCAGATTGTCTGATACAAAATACAAAAGTAGCTCTGCCCCTGAATGGATCTGTTGTCAACAGTCTGTCTCCCTTTGAGAGTTAAACAAGATGTTCTATTCTGCTGAGCATAGATTAAAAAAATCAATCTAGATTGACTCCTATCCTGGTATTAATTTTGATTAATCTGGTATAAAATATTTAGATAGAAAGAAATGTAAAATGTTAATGGTCTGCATTTATATAGTGCTTTTCATGTCGGTGAAGACCTCCCAAAGCGCTTTACAATTTTCTACATATTTACCCATTCACACACACTCACACACCAATAGCAGCATCAGCCAACCGGGGGCATTAGGGACTTAGTGTCTTGCCCAAGGACACTTCCACAACACAGAGGAGCCGGGAATCGAACCTTTGAGCTATTGATCCCGAAACGAGCGCTTTGCCTCCTGAGCTATTACCCTCCCAAAACACTTTTGCTCTCCTTGTTTCTATTTCCCGCAAGGTCCGTGTCGCATACCGACACGGACAGGTCTATCCAGCTCCTCATGAATAGTGGTTTGCAATTCTGAAAGAACAGTCATGCCCCTGGTTGGTTTTAGATCCTTGATAAAGTCTTTCTGTTTCAATAGCTTACAAATAGGAGATGTTGACAGATTTTACTTCTTGGCTAGGTCACTCACATGAACACTATAATCGTCAAATGTTTCTTGCTTGGTTTCAATTGTCATCATTCTCATTTTTTCTTCAAAAACACCTTACCAAACCCCTTTCATAGAACTCATGGCTATGGTCACAAAAACTTCATCAAGGTGATGGAATACGGTAAAACAAAATTGTGACGTAAGAAGTGGTGTAGCATCAGTCTCAAAAGGTCTTTAGTGGTAGCTTTGGGGACTGCTCATAGCTTGGATTCACCTTCGTTTGTAGAGCAAAATTTAATAACATTTTATTATGGGAATTTTCATGTCTCGAGGTGCTTTTATACAGAGGGACCTTTCTCTACTGTTCAAAAGTTTGTTACCTATGAAAAAGTAACAGTTTTATTTATCAAACGAGTTGTTCAATGTCTGTGTTCTTTTTTTCCATATGAATGTATTCCTTTTGTTAGCCAGTCTCAGATATGCCTTTTTCTTTGCCACTCTGCCTCTAAGGCCAGCATCTCTGAGTCGCCTCTTCACTGAAGATGTTGACATTGGTGTTTTGCGGGTACTATTTAACCAAGCTTCTAGTTGAGGACCTGTAAGACATCTATTTCTCGAACTAGAGACTGTAATGTCCTCTTGCTTTGTTGTGCAGCGGGCCTTTCACTTCATTTTTTACTCTTTTGGTTAGAGCCTGTTTGTGCTGTACTATGAAGGGTGTAGTAGGCACCATTGCAGGAGATCTTCAGTTTCTTGGTAATGTTTCAGATGGAATAACCTTCATTTCTTACAACGAGAATAGACTGTCGAGTTTGAAAGAAAAATTTCGTTTTTTCTGGCCATTCTGAAAGTTTAATAACATCCACAATTTTGATGCTCTAGATCCTCGACTAGCTCAAAGGAAGGTCAGTTTTTTTTAGCTCCTTTAACCAGATAAACTGTTTATATCCGTGCTAACAAAATTGCACATGTTTTTTTCCAGATCATTCATTACCATTCTCACGCATTAACAAACATAATGTACTGTTAGAAGACTGGAGTGCAGGTTTCTAGAAATCAGCCTCTCTACACCTACTAATTATTTGCATTAAAAAGCAGACATTTGCAACTATAATAGTTATTTACCTTGTTTACAAAGTGTTTGATGCATTTTCGATTTGTCTAATGGTATCTTCATTACAAAACCATGCTTTTCAATCCAAAATTAGGACGTTTCCAAGCACCCTGAAACTTTTGAACGTTAATGTATACAGTACGTGTACATATTTACCAGTACTGGAACACTGGTCACATTTGCAAATCAATTGGTATCGATTCTTCACCAATTAATGTTAGACCAGACGTCAAAGTAGATTATCTGCAACATTTGTCGCCCGACAAGCGTTTCGCAGTAATGCAGCACAATAACCCTGATAACGGCCCAGCTCTACTTGAATGTCTTCCTAATACAAGAAAAAACATTTAAATATTTTAGTGCTTGTCTATACAGAACATCAAGTCTCATTATCATGCATGCTACTGTTGTGGATAATCACCGGAACGAAGACTGAAGAATGAGTATTTGTGTCTTTGTTTTCTATGTTTGAAAGAGGGGAGGCTGGTTGGAGAAACTTGCAGGGTGCAGAACACAATGTCTTCTGATTAGCAGAACGCCAGTGGGGGCAACCACTCAACATCACTTGCAATGTGTTGACAATTACAGCATACAGGAATAGCTTTGGATAACGCCTCGCGTTCTACGACATTGAAAATTGGAATGACAACCATTTTTTTTCTGTTTAACGTGAAAAAAAATTGTATACATAAATATCAGCTTTGACTTAAAGATATTCAAAAATTAAAAGAAAACCAAAAACATGAGTGATGTGGTGATTTCAATGACGAGCATAAATCTACTACTGTGCCAATAGAATAGGTGAATAAGGGCTGCGTGGTGTAAAATGTGAGACTTATATTTTCTGACCTTTGCACCAGGGCAACCATACTGTGGAAAATAGTGCCAGGTTGCAACCCAGACGTGATTTTTGTGCTGTTGTCATTGGTGGTTGTTGCGAGGACAGACAAAATTGCATCCGCTTGACATCATTCCACAAGGATTTAAGGAAACTTCAGCGACCCTACAGTGACAGTGTTACAGGGCAGTGTTTTTCAACCTTTTTAGAGCCAGGGCACGTTTTTTTTACATTGGAAAAATTTCGCGGCACACCACTAAACAAAAAAGTTTTAAAATGACACTGAGCAGTATGTTTAATTACAATATAATTTATAATACCCCCTGTTTTTACAACACAGACGCTTGACAATGACATAATATTTGCAGAAAATGATTCATAAATGTTTTATAAGATTTAAAATTTTGAAAAGTGACATTGGATAATTTCTCACCGCACACCTGACGATCTCTCACGGCACACTAGTGTGCTGCGACACAGTGGTTGAAAATCACTGATACAAAGAAATAAGTGATAGATAACTACCAATGCTGTTCAATTTGGATGTATTAGTTGAAGACTTATGGGTGAAAAAAATCAAAAAACGCGAAAACTTTGTAAATATTACGGTACTGTCAAACCTCCCTCTGTGCTCCTGTTATGTATTATTTGAAAAAAAAATTGTCAATACATGGACAAATTTCTCTTGTAGGGCAACATAAATGTTTCCTCACGTCACCGTGGTGTTTTTAGAGCGCATGTGTTGTAGAAAAGAGCAGCTTACCGTTTTCTTTGGCGCTGCCACGAAAAAAGAATAAGCTGTATATAAAGCTACAGTGTTTAAAATGTAACAAAAAAGTAGCAGGCTTGTAATCCAGAAATTACTACAAGTCTCTTAAACCATACCTGCTCTTTAAATTATTTTAAAAACTAATTTGTTGAGGCTTGTTTATATTCAGCTTGAAAATTCAGCAGTTTTCAGTTTCCAGCTAGAAAATGAAGGACAGTCTAAAAAAACGGACATTCAGTCATCCGTTCCCATTTACACCTTCGGTGGGACGCAATTGGGACTTTTCTTGACCTTGTTACATGTGGACGAGGCAGATTTCTGTCCGATGCAATGGAGCCAATGTTCTACCAAACCAAGGACAGTAGCCATTTGCTCTTGACCTCTGAAACTGCTTTTTCCTTCCTTTCCACTAGCGAATGGTCCTTAGTAGCTCCATTTTTCAGCAATAATGCTGATGAGATTCGACTCTTCACCATGCAAGGTCAATTTAACTGAAAATGGATAGTACTGCAAGAGTAAAAATATATACTAATGACAGTTGAGGACCTATAATAATGAATATAAATTTCTCAGTTAAGGGACATTATTTTGTTGAAATTGCTTTAATATTCTATAGACACACAAAATTCAAGGATGTGGCAGTATACACAGAAAAAAATACATTATTTATTTGATGTTTGGAGCATTAAAGTTCATTTTCCGCTTCCCCTCATTCTGCACATGCATGCAAACTATTCACATATCGTTTCCCTGAGTCAGCTGCTGCACTGAGTTTAACATCTCCCTCCAGACACCTACATTGATGCAAGTGTATATTTTCTTTAAATCTTACTTCGGCAGGTGAAGCTTGGAGCATGATTTGCGACACTAAAATGAGTTTGGTCAGCATTGTGAACAAATGTGAAGCATCCACCACTTGAATGCTAATCAAGAGCTTTATTGTGAAAGAGGGGAAACCAACCAGCGTGCAGTTAACCTCTGAGACGGAAAATTGTTTCAAATATACAAGTGAATATTGTAAGAACTTAGAGAAGTGGGTGTCATGTTCAGGAATAATTACAATATTCTCTGCAGTATGTCAGAAAGGATTTAAGAGGCATATTATAGGATTGAGGAGCAAGGGCATTTGGAATCAAGAAAATGTTCAAGTAACCATGATTGTTTGCTGAGTGACGCACGGAACATGGAATACAAAGGATCCTGCAAGGTTCCGAACAATGACACAATCTATACTGGGCATTGACTGACCTCTGCTTCACTCAATGTTAATTAAAGAAAGTAATCATACAGTAGACAAGATGGTGGCGCCGTAATATTACCTTATTACCCAGCACTGTCCAAACAAAACTGACGAACAGACCAGTAAAAAATGGCGTAAGGAGCGTGTCAAGTGGAATACAGTGCACGTTGAAGTGCAGTCATTTTATGGCAAGTGTTGGCTGTGAGTACATTCCTTTTCCTCACACACAAGTTTGCACCTTCACTTTGTACATAGTCACACAAAGGGGACTAGGCCCACCTGGCAATACCCACCCAAGCTATTGCCTTACAACCTTCTTGGGCAGGTGGTCTGTCTCTCTTCTAAGGACCTTCAAATCTGTGTCGAGAGCAGGCATCAGTCACCCTGGCTCCTGGGTCCCTTTGAGGTGGAGCGGTGCAATTGCGGCTTCCGGCATGACTGAAGGTCTACCCCACGATCCATATCTCCCGCACCAAGCCGGTGGGAGGGTAAGAACTTTTTGCCAGACGATCATCCCGGTCTGGTTGGTGGATCATGCCCCGGAATACACGGTTCGGGAGGTTCTGGACATTTGCAAGAGGGGATAGGATACCAGTACCTATTGGACTGGGATGGGAATGGCCTGGCAGAGCAGTTGTGGAATTTCCTAATTGCCCACACTTAAATCTTATCAGGAACCTGGACTGTACTGACAGCAGAGGCTGGCGGATTATCTATGCTGTCTATGTGTCTGTTTTTCCACTAGCTTCTGCTGGTGCCTGTTATCGATTGGTTCAGGACTCTCTGTACTTTGTAAACTGTGAATATTTTCTGTGTATTGTGATCCGCCCAGAAATGTCCTTTACCCAGACTGTATATTCTGTTGCTTGTTTTCTCTCACGTGCGAGTGCCTTTTGGTATCTCACTTACCCCCAAAATAAACTCTGTGTGTGCACGCTTTGGTCCCACTAAATGTTAAATAAAATGTTTTATATTCCAAAAGATAATCAAGGTTAAATTCCATCCATCCATCCATCCATCATCTTCCGCTTATCCGAGGTCGGGTCGCGGGGGCAGCAGCCTTAAAAGAGATAGGCGTCCAGGAGGCATCCTTATCATATGCCCGAACCACCTCAACTGGCTCCTCTCAATGCGGAGGAGCAGTGGCTCCACACAGAGTCCCTCCCGGATGACTGAGCTTCTCACCTTATCTCTATGGGAGAACCCAGACACCCTGCGGAGGAAACTCATTTCGGCCACTTGTATCCGGGATCGTGTTCTTTCTGTCATGACCCAAAGTTCATGACCATAGGTGAGGGTAGGAACGTAGATCGACCGGTAGATCAAGAGCTTTGCCTTTCGGCTCAGCTCCCTCTTCACCACAACGGACCGGTACAGGGTCCGAATGACGGCAGATGCTGCACCGACCCGTCTGTCGATCTCCCGTTCGATCCTACCCTCACTCGTGAACAAGTAGCCATTTGCTCTTGACCTCTGAAACTGCTACTTGATCTCCTCCACTTGGGGCAAGATCTCTTCCCCAACCCGGAGAGAACATGCCACCCTTTTCCGACTGAGTACCATGGTCTCGGACTTGGAGGTGCTGATCCTCATCCCGGCCGCTTCACACTCGGCTGCGAATCGCTCCAGCGAGAGTTGAAGATCACGGCCTGAGGAAGCAAACAGCACCACATCATCTGCAAAAAGCAGTGACGCAATGCTGAGGCCCCAAAACTGGACTCCATCCCCACCAAGGCTGCGCCTAGAAATTGTGTCCATAAAGGTTACGAACGGAATCGGTGACAAAGGGCAGCCCTGGCGGAGTCCAACCCTCACCAGGAACGAATCCGACTTACTGCCGGCAATGCGGACTAGACTCTGGCACCGGGCATACAGGGACCGCACAGCCCGGATAAGCCTGTGCGGTACCCCATACTCCCGAAGCACCCCCCACAGGTCCTCCCGAGGAACACGGTTGAATGCCTTCTCCAAGTCCACAAAACACATGTAGACCGAACAGGCAAACTCCATGCACCCTCAAAGACCCTGCAGAATGTGTAGAGCTGGTCCAGTGTTCCACGGCCAGGACGAAAACCACACCGTTCCTCCTGAATCCGAGATTCGACCTCCTGGCAGACCCTCCTCTCCAGTACCCCTGAATAGACCTTACCAGGGAGGCTGAGAAGTGTGATCCCCCTGTAGTTGGAACACACTTGCCGGTCCCCCTTCTTAAAGAGGGGAACCACCACCCCAGTCTGCCAGTCCAGAGGCAATGTCCCCGATGTACACGCGATGTTGCAGAGACGTGTTAACCATGACACGCCCACAACATCCAGAGCCTTAATGAACTCCGGGCGGTTCTCATCGACCCCTGGGGCCCTGCCACCGAGGAGCTTTTTGACCCCCTCGGTGACTTCAACCCCAGAGATGTGAGAGCCCAACTCAGAGTCCTCCGGCTCTGCTTCCCCAGAGGAAGACGTGTCGGTGGGATTGAGGAAGTCTTCGAAGTACTGCGCCCACCGATTCACAACGTCCCGGGTCGAGGTCAGCAGCGCACCATCGGCACTATACACAGTGTTGATGGGACACCGCTCCCCCCCCCCCCCCGCCCCCCCCCCTAAGACGCCGGATGGTGGACCAGAATTTCCTCGAAGCCGTTCAGAAGTCGGCTTCTATGGCCTCGCCAAACTCCTCTCATGCCCGAGTTTTTGCCTCAGCAACCACCGAAGCCGCATTCCGCTTGGCCAGCCGATACCTGCCAGCTGCTTCCAGAGTCCCACAGGCCAGGAAGGCCCGATAAGACTCTTTCTTCAGCTTGACGGCATCCCTCACCGCCGGTGACCACCAACGGGTCTGAGGGTTGCCGCCGGGGCACGCACTACCTTACGGCCACAGCTCCGATCAGCCGCTTCGACGATGGAGGCGCGGAACATGGTCCACTTGGACTCAATGTCCCCCGCCTCCCTCGGGACATGGGAAAAGTTCTGCCGGGGGTGCGAACTGAAACTTCTTCTGACAGGAGATTCTGCCAGCCGTTTCCAACAGACCCTCACAACACGCTTGGGTCTGCCGGCTCGGACCAGCATCTTCCCCCACCATCGAAGCCAACTCACCACCAGGTGGTGATCAGTTGACAGCTCCGCCCCTCTCTTCACCCGAGTGTCCAGAACATGCGGCCGCAGGTCCGACGAAACGACGACAAAGTCGATCATCGAACTACGGCCTAGGGTATCCTAGTGCCAAGTGCACATATGGACACCCTTATGTCAGAACATGGTGTTCGTTATGGACAAACCATGACGGGCACAGAAGTCCAATAACGAAACACCAATCGGGTTCAGATCAGGGGGGGCGTTCTTCCCAATCACGCCCCTCCAGGTCTCACTGTCATTACCCACGTGAGGGTTGAAGTCTCTCAGCAGTACGAGGAAGTCCCCAGGGGGCGCGCTCTCAAGCACACCCTCTAAGGACTCCAAGAAGGGTGGGTACTCTGAACTGTTATTTGGTGCATAAGCACAAACAACAGTCAGGACCCGTCCCCCCACCCGAAGGCGGAGGGAGGCTACCCTCTCGTCTATTGGGGTAAACCCCAACGTACAGGCGCCGAGCCGTGGAGCAACTAATATGCCCACACCGGCTCTGCGCCTCTCACCACGGGCAACTCCAGAGTGGAAGAGAGTCCAACCCCTCTCGAGAGGACTGGTACCAGAGCCCAAGCCGTGCATGGAGGTGAGTCCGACTATATATAGTCGGAATTTCTCAACCTCACGCACCAACTCGGGCTCCTTCCCTGCCAGAGAGGTAATGTTCCATGTGCCAAAAGCCAGTTTCTGTAGCCGGGTATCGTCACGCCAAGGACCCCTCCCTTGGCCGCTATCCAGCTCTCTGCGCACCCGACCCCTTTGGCCCCTCCTACAGGTGATGAGCCCATGGGAAGAGGGTCCGGCCGGACCCCGTGGGTAAAGGTCCGGCCACCAAGCGCTCGCCAGGGGACCCCACCTCCAGGCCTGGCTCCAGAAGGGGGCCCCAGTAACTCGCGTCCGGGCGAGTGAGATTCAGGACCAATGTTTTTGCTCGTCATAAGTGGTCTTCTGATCTGCGTTTTGTCTGGCCACTCATCTAGAACCTGTTTGCCATGGGTGACCCTACCAGGGGCTTATAGCCCCCGACAACATAGCTCCTACGATCATGGGGCACATAAACTCCTCCACCACGATAAGGTAGCAAATCAAGGAGGAGAGGTTAAATTATTTACCCAAAATAAGGTATCTAGCCATAACAAAAAGAATATGGGACACTCATCCCTCTCACAGTTTTTGAGGAACTTTTGATTTACGGTGGTGTGTTTTTGGCATGATCTGGCAAAGAGCACGTATTTTGCGCCGTTGCTAGACTACTTCTGATAACTACTGGTAATCTGCTACTCTTCTTACTTGGTGTGGAGAGAGTTCAGTCCTATTCCTGGTCAGGGAATTAACTTCCGAATTACTGGGAATTCATAAAAAAGCTTCGCTTGTGATCCTAATGGTTTCTGCTACTGTACACTACAAGGTAACTACCGTAAATACAGGACTTAGTCGGTATAGTCCGACTATAAACTGCTACTTTTCCCTACATTTCAAACACTGTGGTTAACAATACTATGCTATTAATTCTTTTGGTGGATGGTCGCAGGGATGTCGGCGGCGATTCATGATGGGCGGCAGGGTCATTTTGCGGCTCTACCCAGCTGTGGTGGCAGTCGGGGGGGCCCGCATCAACGTGGCGGTGAGTCCACGGTGGGTTGCTTTGGCAGGTGCCTTCCAGCTGGTTTAGAACTGGTCCATACCAGTGAAAATATTTTTAAAAAAGACCTTTATACCATATTTTTTACACCCTAGCTGCAGTGACTCTAATCTCTATTGTTAATACAAAAGCCAACTTCCGGCCTTATACTCAAAAACAAAGGTTCCAAAACATGACTTCCTTAATCCAAAACACAACCATCTGGCTCATGTGCAAATATTCTGGATCAACTGTGCATCTGTCCGTGAGGACCACAGGTGTCACCTCTGTCCTTGCCACTCATGTTCTGTTGGCGTTTAACCAGGGAAATCACTTTAATCTGATCATTGTCTTTTAGATTAATACATACATCCAGTGATTCTCTGCGGTCTTCGCTTTGCTGTCCTGATTATAAATGCGCTTATTCCGGGCAAATAATGGAATTGCTGTTTTTGGGACACATGCTCGCAATCCTCGGTGGTGCGGTAACACGCGTGCACGCATACACACGGGAAAAACACACAGACAGACAGAAACACGTAGGCCCTCGTGTACAGCCCCCTGTGGTATGGTAATGAGCTGCTAATCTCTCTGGTTTACACAGCCAGAATGTGTGTAGGTGTGTTTGTGCTGTCAGTGTCTGCGTTTCCACATTAAGGTGCAGTGTGCAAAAGCCCGAGGTATTCTCTTAGGCCGTCATCCTTCTGCTCTAGCTTGCGCACAGGCTGTCAACACATTACACTGTGGAAGAGGCATGTGCGTGCGGGCAAGAAAGAAGGTAAGACACACACAAAGGGAAACAGAAATTGAAATCTCGGTTGCATAGCTTGAAGGACGAAAATTGGAGGTTTAAATTATGGGTAGCCAAACGACAGCCCGTGGGCTGTATCAAGGGATTTAATCTGGCCGGGGAGACGTGGCTGAGAGAAGTTTAAGAAAAAAAAAGAAATGCTTTTTGTCAAATGATTGCCTTCAGTTTCAAATATGTCCACCGGAGGTCACCAGAGACACGCACCAGAACATCCACTGGTGCTATACAGGGTGTCTCAAAAAATGTACTCACTCTTAGAATGACGAGAAAACCTTTATTTATGAACATAGAGTGAAGTGAAATAGCATCGAATACATGAGACAAATGTAATTGAAGAATCATGTTCGCCAATATTCAAAGTGATGACCATTATTGTCCAGACAACGCTGAAAACGCGCAAACGTCGTGAAACACATAAAAAGAGTGAGTACATTTTTTTGAGACACCCTGTATTTGCTGACTACTATTTATCAACCAGAGAACAGTCTAGGAAACGTGATGTCATTTAGTTTAAGTCTTTGTTTAAGGCAATATGATTGCACTCACGTGGATTTTTTTAGCCTGTGTCTCTGTGTTTAGCCTGGTTTTTTTTGCGCTCATGGCTAACGTTCAAATAGCTTGCAACATTTTCTTCTGTGTATTCTTTTTAAATACATTTTATTTATCAAGATAAAAAATTCCATGCAGTAAAAAACTTCTGAAGAAGTCCTATTGCATTAAGTTTTTCAAAGCAAATGATCAGGTTTAGTGCTTAAAAAGGGATATATTACTTATTGCTATTACTCTTAATTAAATATTTTATTCGAAAACTAACATATTTATTTGCATATTCTGAGTGTTTTAAAACAAGTTGGATGCAATGGTCCCTGTATAAAAAATAAAACACAACTTCAGATTCAGATTCAGATATACTTTATTGTCATTCTTGTACACGTGTATACAGAACAAAATGTCAATACACCTGACTCACAATTAATTGGTGAAGAATGTTGTATTGAGTTGGAGTATTGAAGTACTAATAATACACTAAATAATTATAGCTATGAGTATTATACAGTAGTGCAAAGAGTGCAAGAGGAGCAGCCAACCAGATGTGCAAAATGGGCAGTCAGGTAAACAAGTCACTATACAATAACAATAACACTGGAGTACGATAGTGCAGAGGAGAACAAATGTGCAAATGAGTGGCTAGGTATAAGAGAACTGCCAGTAGTGCAAGGACAAAAAAAACAAAAAACAAACAGATGTACAAATTAGCAGCTGTGTAGGCTTGCTATGTGTGTGATTGACAGTCTAATGGCCAGGGGGACAAAGCTGTTGCAGAACCTGGTGGTCCTGCACCGCACACTGCAGTACCTCTTCCCAGAGGCTAGCAGAGTGAACAGTCCATGCTGGGGGTGAGAGGGTTCCCTAATGTAGTTCTTGGCTCGGGATAGGCAGCGCTTCTGGCCAATGTCCTGAATGGAGGGGAGAGAAGTCCCGACGATTTTCTCTGCTCTCCTCGTCACCCTCCTCACACTACCCCAGTCGGAGGCACTCCAGCCTCCACACCACACAGAGATACAGCTAGTCAGGATGCTCTCTATGGTGCCCCTGTAGAATGTGATGAGGGTGGGTGGGGGCAGGTGGGCTCTCCTTATCCTCCGCAGGAAGTACAGGCGCTGCCGTGCCCTCTTCACCAGTGATGCAGTGTTCACGGACCAGGTGAGTTTGTCTGTGATGTGCACCCCTAGGAACTTGGTGCTGCTGACAACCTCCACAACCTTGTTGTTGATGAGAAGTGGGGCATGGTTGGGCTGGTTTTTCCTGAAGTCAATAATGATCTCTTTAGTTTTGTCAACATTCAGGACCCGGCTGTTGACTCTGCACCAGGCCACCTACTGCTCCACCTCCTCTCTGTAGGCCAGGTCATTGTTGTCCCTGATGAGGCCCACCATTGTGCACAACTTGTGCGGGTAAACGCGTAAAAGTTGATTTACTGTGCCTCATTTTCTGCACTATAAGACGCACTTGATTATAAGATGCATCCCCCAAAATAGTCTTTTGTCAAATATTTTCCTTACATAAGGCACACTGAACTATAAGGTGCTACACTAAGATTGTCAACAAAACAGTCAGATAGGTCAGTCAAACATAATTAACCCCTTAACGGGCCATCAGACTGTTGCGGAAGCAAATACCTGTGACAGACATGTACAAACATGGTGTCTTTACGATGTCACGAAACTCGTCATGCCATATATTTTTGGAAAGCTTAAACTTTTAGGATTCAAGATATGCTGATCCTTTAAAAATGCACTCATCACAGAAACAACCCAATCAGTTTGAAACAAGATACCCCCCAAAAAAACTCACCAAAGACGTCGTCTTGCAGCCATCACATTTGATAATAACACGCAACCATGGTCCCCTCAAACCTACAAGTGTAATGAATCCAACAGTGTAAATTATCTACATACTCAAAAACATGCAATAATGCAGAAAAAAAAATACGCTTTTTGCTAGCTGTCTGTTTAGCCCCATAAAAATTATTTTCTCTAGGCCGTAGACCAACTTAACCTGTGATTCACATCTTTTTGAGCTATTGGCAGGCTTTGTTTTACCCCACTTTAGCCTTTACAAGCCTGTAAATAGTAAAGAGGAGCTGCCTCCTTTACCTCCAAATAATTATAGCCAATAGTGACCGATTAAAATGATAATTGACACATTAGTTAGAAAATAAAACGCCAGTATATATATATATATACATACCAGCATGCACTGTGCACTACTTCTACGGGGGGAAAATTGAGTCGTAGTTGCGAGACTAAATATTGATCCATATACGAGGCGCACCGTATTATAAGGCGCATGGTCGGCTTTTGGGAAAAAATAAATAAAAATAATAATAAATAAATAAATAAAAATAAAAAGTCTTTTAGGTGTGCCTTATAGGGCAGAAAATACAGAAATTGTTTTCCCTAGTATTGACGAGGTATCAGATTTAGGACTCTATTAAATACAGTAAAACTCAGTTTATCCAGATCCAGTTTATCTGGAACTTTGTGAAATCTGGTTAAAAGTTTGATCCGGATGATTTATAATGTAATTCTTACGAAAAATCTATGCATATTTCGGATTTTATAATCGGGATCTTTGGCTATTCCGAATGAAAATCCTAATCATTTCGATCCATTCTTATTCAATTCTAGTTGTGATCTATTCGTGCAAAACGATAATCAAGGAGACTACGCAGAGTGCCAGAAGAGGAGTCGAAAGGGCTGAGCATTAGAAGGAAAATTAAAGATGATACAATACTGTATGTATACAAAATTATTAATCGAATTGCTCCCTCATATCTTTCAGATTTAATTTTCGCCTATGTTTCGGTCCGGAGCCTTCACTCTGAAAATACTGGTCTACTAGTGATCCCAAGAGCCAAGAACAAATTCGCAGGTTCGAGAGCATTATCCATTCGGGCCCCGGTGCTGTGGAATGCTTGTTCCCTTAAGATTCGATCTGCAACCTCAGTGGAACTGTTTAAATCTAAGCTTAAAACACTTCTATTCTATAGCATATGAATAACCTACATTATATGTTGACAATATCTGTGTATTATTTGTTATTGTAACATCCATCGCAGCCTGGTCATCCTGGAAGGGAAATGACCTCATGTGCAGTTCCTTCTCAATGTTTCTTCATTTTCCTCATGTTGAGGTTTTTGAATATTTCCTCGCCCTCATGTAGGTATTAGATCAGCGGATAGTGTAATAATAGTCCATCGTTTACAATAATCTGTGGTCTGTGCAGCCCTTTGAGACTCTTTGTGATTAAGGGCTGTACAAATAAACATGACTTGACTTGATTACAATACTATATAATAACGATCACCCTGGTATGAAGAAAAAAGATATTGTGGCAAATTTTCATCAAGAAACAACCTGAGTCAGATCTTCCGAAAAAGGCGGATAAATTGAAGAGTCAGCCCACAAGTGGTGACATTTTGAAGGGATGTAAACGTCAACGCATCTGTCCTTACCCAGAAGTATAGTATGTATGTTTCATAATATTCTCATTTTATCTGTGTGAAAATAAACATCATGTTCAATCGAAACCAGATGATTCAATCATGTATTTTGCTTCTAAACATCATTTTAAGGTCAGGGGGTGTGAGAATACCAGACTATACCAGCTAATCCGAATACTCGGATAATCCAGGAAATTTTCCAGGTTCATATGAATCTGGATAAACGGAGTTTTACTGTACAGCAATCAGCTATTTTGTTCTTTTGACCCAGCCCCCATGCACATTTTTTCCATGAAATGCGGCCCGAGACTCAAAAGGTTTGCCCAACAGTGCGGATCAAATTTTAGGATTTCTGTTGATTATTTTCCTTTGACACAAAAACCTTTCCTGTTTATTTATTTAATTTGAAAGTCCTCTGGTTGTTTTTTTTCTTTCTGTGTGTTTCTGATATCACATTGATGCTTGTGTATGCGCGTTTATTCTGCTGGAGCCACATCGCTAATTAGTCCCTGGGAGAAGCCCGGGGCCATTTGCAAAATCCCACTGATTAAAAGCAAGACCGAATCCAACCTTGTGTCGCATACTCACTCAAACACACAAAAACTCACGAATGGTGAGGAAAGCTACTTACTGTCAAAGCAGGAGCACATGTGGGCGAGTGTTTTGGAATCGCGCTCGAGCATGCATGTTGAACGTGTGTTTGAGCGCTGTCAGTTATTAATGGCAAGTTTAATATTTAAACTCCCTGTCTCCGGTTATTATGGGATGATGTGGCACCTGTCAGGTAGGAAACACGCACCTGCTACCTTATCAAGATTATTTCAAGATTGTGTTCAAGGCAGTGCAGTGGTCTGCAACCACCAGGCTGCGGATTGGTACCGGGCCATTGCTAGTTTGGTACCGGGCCACAGAAAATAAGAGGAAAATAAGTTCCATTAGTTTTTTACCAATTTTTTTTACTGACACTGCTATGTTTCAGACTGAACTTGAAATCGGGGCTTTGATGTGGTACATTTGAATTAAAAGCCGTATGGTTTGCGCAGTTGCCTGTCGGGGGGAGAAATTGTCGCTTTGGAAACAAGGATTCCCGGCCGCCAAAGATACAGTAAAGGAGAGTGAAGAATGGTTAACTTATGTCATGCTAGAGGAATTGTAAACAAAACTTGGTGCTATGGAAAAACGTTTGGCAGTTGCATGACACATAGAGCCCCAAGTCAAGAACACAACCCAGACCACGTAACACCAACAAGCATTTGGTTCATTTGTTGAGTTTGTATTTCTGATTAATTACGGCAAGACGTGACGTTTTGCGTAAAATGTTACGATAGCGACCAGAGTGTTTTACTATCAATAATTCCAGCCTCACAGTTCAGAAATCAGAGTTTCAGTTTCAGCTACTGGCCTTCTTTTGTGGAGTATACATGTTCTCACTGTGCGCTGAGGCCAGGCGTGGTTTCCTTTCAAATTCCAAAAACATGGCTGGGATGGGTCCAGCACACCAGCAACATTCATGAGGGTAAGCAGTTCGGAAAATGAATGAATGTGATTTTTACAGTGGCATTATTATTATTTATGTTGATATTTTTACAATGGTTATAATTGTTGTTATTATTATCATCATTATTTTAGAAAAAGTACAAACATGTTTATTTGCGCCCTTGGGCCGGGCCTTGAAAATATTGTCAGACAATGATACGGTCGGCGGTAAAGAAAATGTTGCAGACCACTGTGGTAGTGGACACAGTTCAAACAAAGCAAAGAAATAAATGCAATCCAATCCAATCAAATCTATCTGTTGATCACTTTTTAGGTAATGAATTGCCAAAAGCCAAGAGTACATTTGCTATGTAAAAAATACATGTATTTTATAGGTAGACACACCTACTTTATTAAGTATGCACAGTAGAAGAAGAGAGTCAATATACAGTAATGATGAAGTTCTAAAACAGGGGTGTCGAACATACGGCCTGTGGGCCAGATCAGTCCGGTCATTTGATTTAATCTGGCCTGGAAGACAAAGCTGAGAGAAGCACAAGAGAGAAATGAGCCGCAACACGTCAAACAATGGCATGAAGTTTTAAATATGTCCAGTAATTATTGCCAGAGTCACGCGCCACTTCCAAAGCAAAAAACCCACTATAGCTGTGTGTGCACACTACAATTTATTAACCAGAGAACATTTGAGAAAACACGAGCACGCCGTCAGGTTGCAGGAAATCCAGAACGTGAAGTAAATCCCTGTTAAAGTGATAGATGTCCCGAATGTTGCCAAAGAAGACCCCTAATGATGAGAGAAAACTTTGGTCCTCGATTTCCCTCGCCCGGACGCGGGTTACCGGGGCCCCCTTCTGGAGCCAGGCCTGGATGTGGGGTCCGCTGGCGAGCGCCTGGTGGCCGGACCCTTACCCACGGGGGCCGGCCGGGCACAGCCCGAAGGGACGACGTGGGACCCTCTTCCCATGGGCTCACCACCTGTAGGAGGGGCCAAAGGGGTCGGGTGCGCAGAGAGCTGGGTAGCAGCCAAGGGAGGGGTCCTTGGCGCGACGATCCCCGGCTACAGAAACTGGCTTTTGGGACATGGAACGTTACCTCTCTGGCAGGGAAGGAGCCCGAGTTGGTGCGTGAGGTTGAGAAATTCCGACTAGATATAGTCGGACTCACCTCTACGCACGGCTTGGGCTCTGGTACCAGTCCTCTCGAGAGGGGTTGGACTCTCTTCCACTCTGGAGTTGCCCGTGGTGAGAGGCGCAGAGCCGGTGTGGGCATATTAATTGCTCCACGGCTCGGCGCCTGTACGTTGGGGTTCACCCCGGTAGACGAGAGGGTAGCCTCCCTCCGCCTTCGGGTGGGGGGACGGGTCCTGACTGTTGTTTGTGCTTATGCACCAAATAGCAGTTCGGAGTACCCACCCTTCTTGGGGTCCTTAGAGGGTGTGCTTGAGAGCGCGCCCCCGGGAGACTCCCTCGTACTGCTGGGAGACTTCAACGCTCACGTGGGCAATGACAGTGAGACCTGGAAGGGCGTGATTGGGAAGAACGGCCCCCCTGACCTGAACCCGAGTGGTGTTTCGTTATTGGACTTCTGTGCTCGTCATGGTCTGTCCATAATGAACACCATTTTCAGACATAAGGGTGTCCATATGTGCACTTGGCACCAGGACACCCTAGGCCGTAGTTCGATGATCGACTTTGTCATCGTTTCGTCGGACCTGCGGCCGCATGTTCTGGACACTCGGGTGAAGAGAGGGGCGGAGCTGTCAACTGATCACCACCTGGTGGTGAGTTGGCTTCGATGGTGGGGGAAGATGCCGGCCCGACCCGGCAGACCCAAGCGTGTTGTGAGGGTCTGTTGGGAACGGCTGGCAGAATCTCCTGTCAGAAGAAGTTTCAATTCACACCTCCGGCAGAACTTCGCCCATGTCCCGAGGGAGGCGGGGGACATTGAGTCCGAGTGGACCATGTTCCGCGCCTCCATTGTCGAGGCGGCTGATCGGAGCTGTGGCCGCAAGGTAGTCGGTGCCTGCCGCGGTGGCAACCCTCAGACCCGTTGGTGGTCACCGGCGGTGAGGGATGCCGTCAAGCTGAAGAAGGAGTCTTATCGGGCCTTCCTGGCCTGTGGGACTCTGGAAGCAGCTGGCAGGTATCGGCTGGCCAAGCGGAATGCGGCTTTGGCGGTTGCCGAGGCAAAAACTCGGGCATGGGAGGAGTTTGGCGAGGCCATGGAAGCCGACTTCCGAACGGCTTCGAGGAAATTCTGGTCCACCATCCGACGTCTTAGGGGGAGGAAGCGGTGTGCCATCGACACTGTGTATAGTGCCGATGGGGCGCTGCTGACCTCGACCCGGGACGTTGTGAATCGGTGGGCGGAGTACTTCGAAGACCTCCTCAATTCCACCGGCACGTCTTCCTCTGGGGAAGCAGAGCCTGAGGACTCTGGGTTGGGCTCTCGTATCACTGGGGTTGAAGTCACCGAGGTTGTCAAAAAACTCCTCGGTGGCAGGGCCCCGGGGGTCGATGAGATCCGCCCAGACTTCATTAAGGCTCTGGATGTTGTGGGCGTGTCATGGTTGACGCGCCTCTGCAACATCGCGTGGACATCGGGGACAGTGCCTCTGGACTGGCAGACTGGGGTGGTGGTTCCCGTCTTTAAGAAGGGGGACCGGAGAGTGTGTTCCAACTACAGGGGAATCACACTT
Organism: Urocampus carinirostris; assembly: GCF_059441175.1. Lineage (NCBI taxonomy): Eukaryota > Metazoa > Chordata > Actinopteri > Syngnathiformes > Syngnathidae > Urocampus > Urocampus carinirostris. The sequence goes on from NC_142349.1 coordinate 30,125,302, forward strand.
CTCAGCCTCCCTGGTAAGGTCTATTCAGGGGTACTGGAGAGGAGGGTCCGCCAGGAAGTCGAATCTCGGATTCAGGAGGAACAGTGTGGTTTTCGTCCTGGCCGTGGAACACTGGACCAGCTCTATACACTCTTCAGGGTCTTTGAGGGTGCATGGGAGTTTGCCTGTCCGGTCTACATGTGTTTTGTGGACTTGGAGAAGGCATTCGACCGTGTTCCTCGGGAGGCCCTGTGGGGGGTGCTTCGGGAGTATGGGGTACCGCACAGTCTTATCCGGGCTGTGCGGTCCCTGTATGCCCGGTGCCAGAGTCTGGTCCGCATTGCCGGCAATAAGTCGGATTCGTTCCCGGTGAGGGTTGGGCTCCGCCAGGGCTGCCCTTTGTCACCGATTCTGTTCATAACTTTTATGGACAGAATTTCTAGGCGCAGCCTTGGCGGGGATGGAGTCCGGTTTGGGGGCCTCAGCATTGCGTCACTGCTTTTTGCAGATGACGTGGTGCTGTTGGCTTCCTCAGCCCGTGATCTTCAGCTCTCGCTGGAGCGATTCGCAGCCGAGTGTGAAGCGGCCGGGATGGGGATCAGCACCTCCAAGTCCGAGGCCATGGTTCTCAGTCGGAAAAGGGTGGTATGCTCCCTCCGTGTCGGGGAGGAGGTCTTGCCCCAAGTGGAGGAGTTCAAGTATCTTGGGGTCTTGTTCACGAGTGAGGGTAGGATGGAACGGGAGATCGACAGACGGGTCGGTGCAGCGTCTGCCGTCATTCGGACCCTTTACCGGTCTGTCGTGGTGAAGAGGGAGCTGAGCCGAAAGGCAAAGCTCTCGATCTACCAGTCGATCTACGTTCCTACCCTCACCTATGGTCATGAACTTTGGGTCATGACCGAAAGAACTCGATCCCGGATACAAGCGGCCGAAATGAGTTTCCTCCGCAGGGTGGCTGGGTTCTCCCTTTGAGATAGGGTGAGAAGCTCAGTCATCCGGGAGGGACTCGGAGTAGAGCCACTGCTCCTCCGCGTTGAGAGGAGCCAGTTGAGGTGGCTCGGGCATCTAATAAGGATGCCTCCTGGACGCCTCCCTCGGGAGGTGTTCCGGGCATGTCCCACCGGCAGGAGGCCCCGGGGGCGGCCCAGGACACGTTGGAGAGACTATGTCTCTCGGCTGGCTTGGGAACGCCTCGGGGTCCCGTCGGATGAGCTGGAGGAAGTGGCTGGGGATAGGGACGTCTGGGCTTCCCTTTTAACGCTGCTGCCCCCGCGACCCGACCTCGGATAAGCGGAAGACAATGGATGGATGGATGGATGAATCCCAAATTTATTTCACATGTAATGGAAGTCAGAAATGCGCTGTTTAAGGAAACACGATTGCACTCACGTGTGGTGTATGGATATCTCTCTTAACCGTAACATTTGCTACTAAAACAGGTGGTGAATACAGCCAAACTGACAACTTGCCTGTTTGACCCGCTTCCGGGTTCACTGATTAAAGGTCTTTCTTGGGGTCCTTGGACCTTTAGTTCTAAATATTATGGACACATCACTCTCCTCAGTTGGAGTTCCAGCGCCTTTTAAGTCCACTGTTATCGAACCTTCACTGAAACGACCCAACCTTGATCCAGAAAGCTTATGTAATTATAGATGTGTGTCATACCTACCGTTTCTTTCTAAAGTACTTGAAAAAGTTGTGGCACAGCAGCTGAAGGATTTTATATCTGAGAACAATCTTTTTGAATCCATGCAATCAGGACTCAGGGCTAACCACTCTGCTGAGAAAGCCCTGATTAAGTTAACCAATGATCTTCTGCTGGCAATGGACTCCGGCGCTTCATCACTCTTGCTGCTGCTGCACCTTAGTGCTGCCTTTGACCCTGTTGACCATAAAATCTTACTCGAACGGTTGGAGAAATGGATTGGTCTCTCAGGAACCGTCCAGTTATGGTTCAGATCCTACCGCTCAGATAAAACGCACTGTGTTAAATATGGTGAAATGACATCTGAGCCCTTTAGTGTTACCTGTGGTGTTCCGCAGGGTTCAGTACTTGGCCCCCATCCTTTCAGCATTTACATGCTTCCATCAGTGATATTATTCACAAGTATAATATCAGTTTCCATTGCTACGCAGATGACACTCAACTATATCTTCCGATGGAGGAATCTGCCACATTAAACTGTGGAAATTTGGAGGCCTGACTCACTAAGATAAAAGAATACATGTCACTCAACGTCTTGCGCCTTAACTCTGAAAAGACCGAAATGTTAGTTATTGGTCCATCTAAATGCCGTGACTCGTTCTCAAAAACTGATCTGAACATTGACGAATGTAACATCTCCCAGAGTGACTCAGTCAAAAATCTAGGCATCATATTTGACCCCAATCTGTCCTTTCAAACACACATTAAAAATATTACTAGGACAGCTTTTTTCTATCTTCGCAACATTGCTAAAATTCGGCTAGCATAACAACTCTCTTTAGCCACCCCAGGCGAGCCTTTATCTCACGAACGCCAGATCAATTAACCATGAAACGGGTGATCTGGAGGTACAACTGGTATTTTTGTCATAGCAGAGACCTGGCTCAACTCGGTACCAAATGCTACCGTGCATCTAACCAGCCGCTCTCTATATCATTTTCTTTCACTAGCAGGAAAAGCCCCTCAATTTCCTTGTAGTTTTGTTTCATGACAATAAAGACCAGTCATTCAGCTGCAGTTCCGTGTTTTATTATCGGTGGACTACATATGTTGTTTTGTCATATACTCTCAGGTGAGGACGTCATCTCAATGTAATCTGACCCATGTGGGCTTTAATGAAGGTGCGACGCTACTTTGCGGATTTTCACTTTTTTCGTGGTGTTGTTGTCCTCATTAACTGCAATAGTTTTAGTCTGGCCCCCATGAGAATGTTTTTTTCTCTGCTGTGTTGCCCCTGAGCTAAAATGAGTTTGACACCACTTTTCTAAAAGTTTCACAATGTCAGTCATACATACAAACATTTCCCACTTGGTATGTTTGTCTAATAATTTTCAACAATCATAGTGGAAGAGGGTGCTGCCAGTCAGTCTGCTTTGCATGCTTTCTTGACTTTTCAATACAAGAACATCGCATCGAATTCCATCCTATTTCAGTTAGTTGCCTCTCAAAATAAATATGAACATGGATCAAACCTAATTTACCAACAAAAGTGCAATGACCTCAGCTTTCTCCCTGCAGCGCAACGTTAGCTTCGGTCATACCAACTAATCCTACTCGAATTATTATTCAAGTTAGGGCAAAAGACTGGGGAGCACGAGTGATGGATGGAGACAGCCGAGTGAGAGTGGAATGAGACGAGGAGAAGGGTGAGATTGTGACAGCATGGGGAGAAGGAGGATGGAGGGAGCTTCGACTAGTGATAAATTGCTTTGAACTTTAATGGATGTCTCAGAAGCTCCTCCAGTGATGTGTCCGGACAATACACAACATTACAGGCACACGTGAGGGCTGATTGTAGCTGACAGTTAAAGCGGACTGTCCCCATCGACCTAGAAGACACACACACACATGCACGCACACACACACACACACACACACACACGTGAATTTACACACATGTTGCAAGATAGTGCTCCTAAAGGCAGCCGAAGCTAGAAAGCAACTTTTGGAGGTGAAGAAAGAGAGCAATCTAGCAATGAATGGGAGGTAGGGGAGGCGCAGGCTGGTGGAGTAACGGAATACATGTAACGGCGTTACGTAATTAGGATACAAAAAAAAAATGCAATTGTATTCCATTACAGTAACAGAACAAAAATATGTAATCAATTTACAGGATTATTTAGTAAAAATAAGGATTACTTTGTAAGTTACAATTTTGTTTAAAAGCATACTTACGTCGCTCACTTCAGGGATAACGATGAAGTCCGGTGTGCGTTGTTTTTTTCTAAATTATTCTTATTCTTTTCCTCGTTTGCAGTTTTGTTTCCATTTGCCATGTCTGTTTCTGCCTCCTTCATTTTTTGCTACCTCATTCATTCCACACACATACAGCGGTGCGCTCGCTCTTAGGTCCCCCCGCAGCTGCCCCAGGTGCCAAAGTCCAAAACATGACTGTATGACCAAAAACATAATCATTAAATAATCCATTAATTAAAGTGGAACTTAGGAGTCAACATTAACAAACAAGTATGAACATGTAATTGTAATAACATGAAATTATGAGTGCAATTTAAAGCCTGGAGGCATGTGCCCTCTCTCATAGCATCCTTTCAAGCATCCATTACTTCACTTCATGCACTCTTCACATGGGTCTCACATTTACACAGAGGTGGGTAGAGTAGCCAAAATATTTTACTCAGGTAAAAGTACTGTTACTTCAGAATTACATTAATCTAGTAGAAGTAAAAGTAGTCATCCAAATACTTTAAGTAATTGGTGAAAAAAATACTCAAGTACTAAGTAATTGTAGTAACGTCATATTTGTTGATTTTTCTAAACAACCAATCAGATCATCAAATTATCAAAGTCCATCCAATCAACAAAAAATACATTTAATCTAAAAGTAGAATAAAAAAAATCAATGTAAATTCAAGTGCTTCAATAAACAATGAAACAAAAATAGTATAGATCAAATCAATAAATTAAGCACATGTAGCACCAAGTAGCACATTTATAGCCCCAAAATTTCTCTTAACAGGCTCTCTTAACAAGCAGAACAACAAGCTAGCCCATGAATTCAAACAAAGGAGACATTGCATATGGTAGCGGGTGTTTCTATCTTTTTTAAAGGGGAACATGCATTTGATGTAAGGCCAGGGGTGCTCCTCCTCTTTCTGTGTTTTCATAGTTGGTATTGCTAAGCGACATTTTCCATCTGTTTCATCCGTAAACAACGTTTACCCGCTAAAATTCAATATAGTCATATGACGAGGCTGCTATGTTTGATTGGTTAAACATGGTAGAGCCTGCCGGAGGTCTCCATCATAATATATGCACCTTAGCGGAGACAGAGAGACACGTACTTACGTAGACGAGATTTATTAAGTAACGTAGTAACGACTTTAATGTACTTCAATACTCCTCAAAGTACAAAACTTCCCAAAACTTACTCTAGTAAATGTAACGGGAGTAAATGTACTCGGTTACTACCTCTGCATTGACATATACAAAATGTGCTGATAGGCGAACTGTGACTATCACAATTTCTTCACTGACAGTAGAGACACAGAGAGGCGACAAGAAAATCCCAAAGTTTGTGGATAATTAAGAAAGGGGACACTTTGTGTGTTTAAAACAATATTGGCTTCTCAATGTGCTCATAATGTGAACTAAAACGAGCATATCCTGTCTGCTGTGTAAAAGACAAAGTTGTATTTTTGCTTAACTCACTGTCCTATGTGGTCCTTTTCTTTTTCATGTTTACACTGTTGATTTGATTGTATTTATATTTAAATTATTTTGTCTTTTACTAGTATTGTTGATGTTGGAGTAATTCAAGAGTAATTGAAAGTAATCAAGTTACAATCCTATAATATTACGGTGCTGACTGATTTTAACTGTAACTGTATCGGAATACATTTCTAAAGTAACCCTGGAGTGGAGTAGTGCAGCCATATGGTCGGGGTCAGTTCAGACAAATAAAATGTTGCTTTTCTTCACAATGGTTAACTACACACAAATGAATCACTAATGACAGCTTCACTCACAATGACAAAGTCAGTCTTTCGCTCTCTCACACACACACACAATGGCTGACACGTGAATGCAACAACATTCACACGGGAGGAGCAATAAACGCGGATGGGCTGCAAGAGTGGCAGATACTCAGGGTTTTTTTTCTGCGGTGTGTGTGCGCACATCAACGGGCCCGCCTCATTTTCTTCCACCCGGCTGCCTCTGTGTGAGAGTGTGTTAGTGTGTCTGTCCGGGCCAGTCTTTGTCTTCCTCTGAATGGGGGGGGTTTGTCCCCCAATCTGTGCCCCGCTACCTCGCCAGATTTTCAATGATTTTCCAATGATGATTCAGGCTGTGTGTGCGCGTGTATCTCCATTCTTTGGCCAGTGATTCATCACACAGTAGATCTTTGTGATTCTCTTCACACTCCCGTGATTTTTTTTTCACCACTCGACCGAGATGCAGGGATAGGTCTTGCTTTCTTTTCTGTGCTCGACATCCCTGCCTTCAGTCTGTTTGTCTGTCGGTTAGGCCTCGCTCCATTTTGTCTTTGTTTGTCGACTACTGATGTGTAGTGACACTGATGTTTCTTCCTGCAGCCTGGGCGTTTGTAGTCTGAATGTCTGTCTGTTTGCCTTTATATTGATTTACTTTCCTGCCTGATGAGCGGCGAGCTTGCCTTCCTGTCAAACTGCCCTTCTTGTCGACTGTCAAGCTACCTGTCTTCCCTGATGGTCTGCCTGTTCCTTTAACTATCTGTCTTTCTTTTTACCGCCAATGAATTTGGTTTCTCTGTTAGCATAGCATGATCTTCAAAGTAAAACTTAAGACGCTACGATTTCACTTAATGCCAGAGTGACTAATCGGGAAGAACGGGATTTTTTCTGAAGGGCCAACTCATGTCAAGGTACAGTTTGCCCTGGCTGGATGAGAAAAATAATTTGGACATGTATCTGTCACTTGCACTATCTAGAATTACTCGTGCTATCCTTTTCTAATTAGCTAATTGTCCACATTCGGAGCAACAGATGAGTTAAGTTTTACCATCTGGGGGAATTCTCTGCTCCCAAATTTTAAGTTGATTTGGCCCGCCACCATTCTTCTTTTCTCTAGCAGTAAAATGAACGCAGAAAAGCACGAATGATATGAGGCAGGTACGATGGAAGGCAGAAAAGAGCTAGTTGAAGCCGAAAAAGCCAGGCAAAGAAAGAGAAATGTGTTAAAACATGGACTGTTATCATTCATTTCACTCACCTTGCACTTTTTGCCTGTCATCTGTTTGTTCATGTTGTGCTGCATGTTTGCAAAATTTAGCAGTTAAATGCCTTCACCGGGTAGCTCCTCACACTCAAATGACCTCGTAGTAATGGGAATTTTGTCCCTTTCCGAGGAAGCTGCTCTTTCTGCTCGGTTCACTAAATAGAAACTAGTCTTTCTCCCCAAAGTCTTTTTAGATTGTTTTTGTTTCTTCTATGCATATATCAAACATTATGATGTTACATTACAAACCCAAAAAAAACTTAATGAACGAATAAACAATAAAGCTGTAAAAAGAAAAACGACAACAATGAATAAAGAAATAACTAAAGAGAAAAAAGAAAAAACAGTAATAAAGGAAGAAAAAATAAGTTAAATGCTAGAGTGATTTTGAAGAATAGAAGGAAAATGAAAAGAAAACAAGGAAAAGCAGGAAAATATAAGAAAAAGAGGAGCATTACCAGAAAAAAAGAAGAATTAGCTTGGGAATAAAAGAAAAGAGAAAAGAAAAAAAGCAGGTCCTCTCACAATTTAACTTTCTCATAGATGCCTACCACGTCATTGGGCTGGCATATGCTGTAGGCCTTTCCCGTACTGAGTTTGCATGTGAGTGGAGCTTCTCTGCTTTAAAATGTGTGAAAACTGGGCTAACAAGCTCACTGTCCTCATGCTGCTGTACACTGAAAAGTGCATACTGATTTTCTTTTCTATAACGCTAGATGATCTTGGCCACTGTACTGCGGTTCAACTTCAGGGCAGTCATCTTGTAGCCTTGGACAGCCTTATGCAGTGCCACAATTGATGTTTTTAAAGTCCATTGTGAGAGAATTTCTTGCAATGGTGGGCCATCTTGGGAGTTTCAGTGACCAGCATGACGAAGTGTACTTTAAATTGAACACACCTGCTTCCTATTCATACCTGAGACCTATTAAAAGGAACAAGTCACATGGCATTTGGGAGGTAAAATGACAAGCAATGCTTTGTTTTGCCTTAGGGGTGTAATAATTTTTGTTGCCAGGGGTTTAGTTATTGGTAGCTAAAGTAAAAAAAGAGGAAAAACACATTTACTCTGCTATTTAAGCTTTTGACTTCTTTTTATTGAGTCAAAGTGATGTTTCTTTCGTGTTTCTCTATTAAACATTATATTTAAATCTCTGTGGAAATGTGAGGGGTGTACTCTTTTTTTGTCACTATTGTAGATGCATTTTTTAATGTATTTTACAAGGCACAGTAAAATATTTTTGTTTGGTCTTTAAAATATCCCCGCACACCTTTGTGCTCAAAAATGATTGATTCTATCATTTTAAGAAAATATACTGTTTTTTATCTAATGTTATTTAACCTGTTGACTGCAATTGATGGTTATGATGCTTTCTTTCTTGGCTAACTGTGAATTGAATACAAAATTTCAAAAACATACCCTTATTATGTTTTTTAAAAGCAGAGAGTTTTTAATAATTGATCCATGAAAAATGGTTGACATACAACAAAAGCCCCCAGGCTGTAGTTTGCACACCTGCGGGTTAGCAGGACTACATATGGAAGTAGTTTAAGCCTTGGTATGACAAAAAAAACCTTCCTGCTAATGTTATGAGTTGAATGAGAATGTAAATAGTAAGAAAATAAACAGGTAAATACTGAAATTGCTTTGTATTAATTGCTAATGGAACATGACATGACTAAAATTCTTTGCTGGCTGACTGGATTTAAAACAGTACATTTTCTTTTTTTGTCTTTTTCTAGGACCTCTGGGTTTCTGATCTATAGTAACTTCTCATAGCATCATTTTTGTTGTTGTTGTTGTTGTTGTTAATTTGTGTGTGCATCGGTGCTCTCCAGTATTTGTCTTCATAAACCATAGGGCATTGATGCAAATTTTTTATTCCTATTGGACTCAAGTAGCCAGGAAACCAGAAAAAGAGAAAGGCAGATGTATCAGTGTGATACTCCAAGATCTTGCATTCTTTTCTCATTTGTCAAGCTGCTTTTCAAACAGCCAATCAGATTATATGTCCAAACATTTGTCTTTATGCTAACTGAGAGTTGCAGAGCACTTGCTTGCCTTCCTGGCAGCCATATCATGCTGCCTTTCTACATATAAACTACACCCATCAGTTCTTTCCTGTTTCGTTTTGTCGTATCTAAGTTTCTTCTTATACGTGTGCCCCTGAGTTCTTTTTCAAGGTAATCTATTTGTTAAATGTTTCTACAAGAAAAAACAGAGTGTATATAGAAGCAAGAAAGAGGCGCATTGGTGTTGCTGGAAAGATTTCAAGGTTTGTGCAAACAATGGGTGGCCTTTAGCCCAATGAAAAGGACAAAGTGAATTGGTTTGCAAACGGAACAAGAATACAGCAACAGTAAAAGCTTTCAGTCAGTCAGATAGTGAAGATTAAGCCGCAGATGTGTTTTGTTCTTTTTTTTGTACTGTGTACTTTAACCATTTTTCTGCCTTTTACTGTAGTCATCAACCGTGGCCGTTTTGAATTTTTGTAAGACTAAGGCTGGTCAATTTACTTGATGTATGGAAATTCTAAAAACCTGATGTTTAATGATTCGATAAAATCAACTAAATAATAAAGCCAGAGCCTGTGTCCTATATTAACAAATAACCACTTAAAACTTGTCTCCCTCCCGCAGTTACTTTTGATCGTTGAGGCACAGTTTGTGATTTTTGTCGTAAATAATGGTTTCAAAACAGCGTACGAGCAGAGTTCTTTTGTAACAATGTTAAAAAATATTGCAGATGAAAAGGATATTGAAGTATTTAGGGGAGTGCACTATGTTTGCCACCCACCCCAACACTCAGACAATCAAATTGCTTTGGGTGTTTGGTTGGCATTTTCAGGTGTTTATGGTTTTTACTGTGGGTTTTCATCATAAAATTAATCAACAGTGTACATACATTTTTCAATCAGCGTCCATATGAAGGATTCCTTAGAGACGTACAGCCAAAATTGGGTCCGTTGGTTGAACACAATGATTGTAAACTGGTTGAAATTTTGCTCTATATATTTCGAACCGAACAAACAGTGTTTTGAATCAGTTTGGCTTAGCATAAAATCAAATAAGAAAAAGACTAAGATAAATACTGTGAACCCAGGAAAAGAGCCATATCTAGCTTGTGAGCTATGCGTTGCCGACTCTTGTTTTATAATCATCAGCAAACACTATGACAAGCGAACATTTTTAGAAATGCTCAGTGGTTTATAATTTTGGAGGGATTTATTCAAAAGGTTGACATGTTTCATGAACAACTTTGTAATACCAATGACGAAGTTACCATTTTGCAAAATTTCCTTGCGGTGCTTCTATGGCATTGACACTCACTCTAGAAGGGGAAGTGGTCGCATTCTGAGAAGGCTGTGAGTTTCTGAATCATTAATAGAATAGAATAGAATAGAATAGAATAGAATATATTATCATTGATTACACCGTATTGTTTATGAGATTTTGACTTTGCACTCCAGGAAAAACATAATAAAAACACAAAAGGTAAAAATAGTATCAGAAAAGAATAGTACGTAAAAAATATTAAATACGGGTTCCATAAGTCAGTCTTGCAATCATCTCCATACATAAACTGCTTCTATTCTTTTCAACCACCGGTGACAGGTTTTTGAGCACTTGTTACTCTCATTCCACTGGAAGGTATGCTTCTGCATTTTATTTGCCAATGTTTTGAAATGGTCATTCGTGGCAACTTCGAATTACATGAAGAAAATTGTTTGCCTCGGAGAAAAGTAGAAAACACACACAAGTACATCCTTGAGCTTCATGGCAAAGTCCTTCAAAGTGCACCGCTAGGTACGTTATTCAGTCCGGGTGCCGTGGTCTTTCGTTAAAAAAATCGTTTTGAAACTGCCTAGTCTGACAGAAACATCTGATTGATGTTGCCTTAGTGAACCAGTTGTTTACTTAATTACAAATGAGGCATCTTTAAGTAGGCATCTGTTTAGCAATTTGGGCCAACTTTTGTCAAAATTCATAAGAATCAATAAGAATTATCAGGAAGTTTTTTGTTGAGACAAATGCTTCCGAAGCAACACCTTAACTATCCTTATTATGTCCGAGTGAATGGTGCATTAAAAAAAACATGTATCAGTCTGAGGTAGAGCCTGAATGATTCATGTCACATCATACACGCGCATCATAGTATGCACACAGATACACACACATAGATGGCCCAAGTTGAATGTTTCATGAAGTTTTGGCAGATAGGAACGAAGGTGTTGTGTAGTTTTTCAAGCCTCGCTGCTTCCTAGTTGGGTTTGTTCATTGGAGGGTTACCTCTGAGCTCCAACAAGAGGCTGGTCTGTGTGAGTATTTTGTGTGTTCACTGGGCTTTTGTGTGGGCAGAGTGAATCATGAAAAATTCAAAACCTTTGGCAGTATAGTCGCGGAAATAACAAATGTTACAATTTAGTGCTCATGCATGAGTTATAAGTTTAAATATGTTGGTAGTCTTTTCAGGGTTAACAAGCGTGTCATGAGGCTGTGATCAGAGAAAAGTTTTTGCACTGGAGTACACAACAGTTTGATATGCAAACACTTTACACCAAAAAACAGCAACAGATGACAAGGGTGCTATATCTGAGTACTGCTACTAGAAAACCATGAAATCTGTTTCATGTACCCACATGAAACAGATTTCAAGTTTTCTGACTAAACCCCTTCCCAAGAAATGGCCTCTAGAGGAATGTGTGATGGCAGGCTGTACTTGCCCAAGACACACCACAGGAAGTTGCAGCCCATTGAAAATTTCAAAGGGGGCAAATACCAGTCACTGTTTTCCATCTGGTCTGCAAATTAGCCTTATTAGGAACTTTAGCAGCTAACTTTTCCATGTTAGATATTACTTCAGAAGTCAATGTTTCCTTTTGAGTTAAGTCTCTTTCATTGCATTCAGTAGATGCAACTAGGGATAGCTTATCCCTGAACAATGATATTATGCTTCGGGTTCATTCTTTGATTTCAATGTTCTTTATAGCTTTCAATTGAGTGAGCGCTTTTACACCGAAAAACCTTGGCGACCAGATGATAAAGGTGCTGTATCTAAGTCAAATCAGGAGGCTATTCCTTCTACTGGTAACCATAGAAACCAATACTATCTGTTTATTGTGGGGGAGAAACAAAATTAAAACTGGAAAGAGGTGGGCGCAGCCAGGATGTATTTGCCCAAGACACACACCAGACAGTGGTGCCTCGGCAACCCTGGTGGTAAAGTGATCCATGACCCATGTGCTTCATTACGCGTCAAATTTGCATAGGTGAACTTACGCTCATTTACAAAAAAAGTGAATTTGGAGCACAACGCAAGCAATCATAAAACCCCAAAAAACTGACCACCTAAATGCTCGTGATAATACGTAGAAGGTTAGCTGATAAAATGATGAAACACGAAACACACACGCACACACTTAGCTTGTTATGCATGTCACCTCCTGCACTTCATCCATCTGATCACAGACGTGGATGGAAGAACATAAAGGAAATATTCCACCTCAAAGGGCAGATCATTTCTGACAGAATGCTTGAACGCGCCTGCGCCCGTCCTAACACTTCACAAGCTTTTGTAACACTGAATGACTTATGAAGGTGTGCGCCAGTGAACAGGAGCACTTCAAACCAGAGGCCTAATCAGCACCCTGTAGCCCACCCACACAACATCTACAAAAATATCTCCACTTATCCCCCTTTCTATTGCTTGCGCCCCCCTTCATTCCTTCCCTCTCCTTCCCCTCGGTAGTGCTTAGAGTATGATGGGATGACAGGATATCCAGGAAAGACCAGGAACTTGCAAGCTCAGCTCCAAGGTCAATCGAATGTTTTCGTCCTGGTCCCAGTGCAGAATTTGGTCGGCTGATCAAGGATCTCTGTCCCTGGAGGCAGACGGCGACGGGACCTCTAGCGAATTTTGCGACACTACTGAAATATTAAAGCTAATGGGATTGCTGGGGGAAAGCTGCGTGCACATGCGAACATGTGTTACGGCAGAAGACGACTGGAAATTAAGCGGGGCCGACTAAGTGGAACGGCGATGGATAATGTATTAGGACCGTATTTTGCTCATGAGCGGGTGGTGCTAGCTTGACTTGTGAGGAAGAAACTGTATGACAGAACAAGAAGACTATGTTTGTAAACCTGACGATCTTGATACACACCTCAATACAGACACTGCTCTACTTACAAACAAAATAGGTTCCGGACGATTGTTCGTAACTTGAATTTGTTGCTTTGGTGCTATATTTAGTATGTTTAGGGCTTGTATAAGTAACCTGTATTATTTTTTACTAAAAAATAAACATTTCATAAAATAATATGCTCTATTAACATAAATAAAATTAAGTGTAACTTAATTTTGGAAGATGTGCTTCGAGATGTCCTCCTCCATGGTAAAAAGTGGCCAAAAAAAAAAGCGTTCCGATAATTTTCTCAACCGCATCAAGCTTTCTTATTCCACTTTCATTTGAAACGAAACGGCTCGCCTCTTCTTTACATCAACCATATTGAATAGATGCACGAGATATTAAACAATAAAAACATTAAAGTTCTGTACACGTAGCACTCTATGTTTACATAAAAGCAGATTTTTTTACTTCCGGGTGGATTCTGGGTGACCGCTCACAGCGCCACACGCGGGTAGCGGTGAAAAGAAGCACTACAGTAATGTCCTGTACTCAGAAAAGGGTGCACACAATAAAAAAATCTAACTTACAGCAATGTCCAAGTATTTTTCGACGTCCCGAAAAAAATGTTCGTATCTACCGTTGTACGTTAGTCGAATGGTCGTAAGTAGGGGAGCGTCTGTACAACATGATGGTACCTCGATACCCTTAGATAATATTTTACTCAATGGAGTTTGGTATTATTTTATATTGTGCATTTCTATTTGTCGCGCAAATATTGGTGTCGATCTGCCGGCGTTTGAACGTATACGCAAATCCTATCATAATCCTACCTCGGGCCCACACGTCGAATTGCATATGTGCTGCAGTGTCCCTTCTAATCGGGTGCTGATATTACTGTATAGTTCGTCATGATGGAGGACCGATCCTGTCATATGTAGAAATTAATGTTTAAATGAATAGATATCTAAAAATATTTTCCATATAAATAAAGAACAAATAAATAAATCACAATCTTTTAAATACAGCACATAGTTGCAATTTATTCATTTATGTATTTTGTTGTGTATTTCATCGTGTTTTGTCATGTATTTGGTTGTGCACATATTGATGCACAAGTGAAGAAGCAGACGGACTCTTTAACCCAGGGGTGTCCAACCTTTTCAGAAAGCGGGCTAGATTCAGCCTGTCCTTTTTTGAACAGTCTTCAATAAATTCACCCTCCGTCAAAGGTTTGCAGTGCTTGGCAATCAGATTCGCCATCTCGTAGCTCGCTTTTGTAGCATTTTCAATTGACTCGCAGCGTCTCGTGAAAAAGCGCCGATGTGCCGTTAAAACAGCTTCCAGTTAGTTAACAGTTTTTTTGTAATCAGCATGTTTCGTTTGCCAGTACCTCTTGATGTTATGTTCTTTGAAAGCAGCCATAGTCTCTTGGCAAAGTAGGCAGACACAGTTATTTCCACTATATCCACTTGTCCTGGAAGAGACAGACCTCACAGTCAACTTTCCTTTTTTATTTACAGTCACTATGTCGGAAATAGGGTGAGCTAAAATTCTCACAGAATGTCAATGGCATGGTGACCAAAAGGCTTCTGCCACCATCTGGTGAAATTCTTTTTTTTTCTGTCCAAATTTATTTCATACTGCGGTCAACATTACCCAAGGGCCATATATTATTATCTTTTTAAAGTGAAGCCGCAGGCTCGCCTGCTATAATGTTGCCGATGGCCACTCTAACTGTTTTTGGTCACATTTAGTATTTTTATTGTGAGTTGGGGATATTTGAACATAACTTGTGTTTGTAAAGCCTTAAAACCTGCTATACTAGTTTGCGCAAATAAAAGGACAATGTTTCATTTTTTTTTTTCCTCACATGACACACTTGCAAGCTGGTGGCTACTAGCTAGCACAGGGGCAGCTATTTATGTTGATTGTGAGAAGCAAAATTTCAATAGGTACTGTTTTTATTAGAATCTATATTTTTGACCGACTCCTTGTCCTGTTGCCTGGCTGTTTAGCTGCAGAGGGGATTAAATGCTACTACTCACAAACACACGTGTATCGTGAGAAGCTTGAAGCCATATCACACTCATTGCCTCGAGCGCAATACAGCTCATTGGCGGTGCGGTGCTCAAACAAAATGAGTTCTGGTTCGGCCCACTTATCACTGAAGCAGTTGTCAATGCTATTATTTCCAAATGAATATGCACAAGTGCTCTACATTGTTTTGGAAGATGCTATAAATGAAAATCTTCTCTGTATGCCGTATAGAGATAAACAAAGACAAGTGATACCACAGCATATGTTGGCAGGAAAGAGAACACAAGCAACAATTAAAAATACAGGAGAAGGTTGACTTGTTCTGTGTGAGTTTGTGTGTCGGTGTGTGTGTGTGTTCAGAACACCCACCAAGCACCAGTTCATTTGAGACCCGAGAGGAGCGTGTTGAATCAGTGTTGCTCTTCGTAGCTCGTGGGCATTTGGTTAAATTATGGATCTCAGTTCTCTGTCATTCGCTCACACGGCAAACACAAAGACTGCAGATGCGCCAAGTTGTTGCTGTGAGGTATAGACAGTGCTGTTTTATCACTGCCGCGGCAATGTTAATTAAAATCAGACAAACACTCGCAAAGCAAGTCGGGCTTATTTCCATCCGGAACGGGGAGCTGCAAAGTAGGCCACTGTTTGGAGGCGCGCCACCTATGTCCTCGTGTCTAGAAATGAGTGACGGGCTGGGAGAGGAGAGGACAGGAGAGGAGAAAGCCCCACGCCCCCTTGTTTGTCAACCTGACAGGCCAGACCTGCGCCTCACCATTTCACGCGCTCATCTTGTCACGCATCGAGCCGCCAAAGGCTCGAAATTATCTATAATGTGTAGTGAGGCCATTTCTTTTCGGGATATAGTTGAGTGAAACACTCCATTTGAAACTTCTACATTAAAAAAAGGTGCAACAACATTGTGTCGTTTGAAGTTTCCCTACAAAGGTGAAAATAGAATAGTTTTTCTCTGTGGTTACAATGCCCAAATGAGTTCCAGGGTTGGGTAGGGTTACTTTAACTTGATTACTTTCAATTACTTTTGGATTACTCCAATACCAAATATGCTAATAAAAGACAAAAGAAACTAAATATGAATAAAATTACTAAATTGTGTGCAGGCTTGGGGAGTAATGGAATACATGGAACGGCAAAAATGATGTTGGCAAGCTGTTTGGATTTATTTTCATTTTGTTTCTGTCGCATTTTATGTTAGTTTTGCCGGAGATCAAAGAGATCAAAGCCAGGAGAGAAAGCTTACCACATGTTGTGAGTCATCATTTTATTCATATTCAGTTTATTTTGTCTTTTATTAGCATATTTGGTATTGGAGTATTCCAAAAGTAATTGAAAGTAATCTAGTTAAAGTAACCCTACCCAACCCTGATTGAGTTCAAAGAGCCTTTTTAAGAAAATTCTAACGCTCCTATCTGCTTTTATCTTACTTTTAGCACCACTGTTTTGGAACTCGCAACACACTAGGAAGCAAGAAATGGTAAATAGTAAATGGTCTGCATTGCTATAGCGCTTTTCAAGTCAATGGAGACCTCCCAAAGCACTTTACAATGTGCTTCACACTTATCCATTCACACAACAATAGCGGTCATGCAGCCATGCAAGGTGCCGACCTGCTTATCGGGGGCATTAGGGATTCAGTGTCTTGCCCAAGGACACTTTGACATATAACACGGAGGAACCGGGAATCAAACCTGCGATCTCTTGATCCCAAGACGGGCGCTCTACCTCCTGAGCCTGGAGATAGCGGCAGAGAGTAACAAAGTTCCAAATTCCGTACGGGTCCTTTAAAGATTGAGCTGTTTTACTTAAAAAATCACTCCATTAAAATAAACACACAGGTAAAAATATTTTTGCAACAAGAAAATCCAATATTTTTATTCTATACTGACAACAATGACTTGAGGGTGCTTGAGTAGCATTCTATGTCTTTCTCAAAGACAGAACACTGTACTATTTTGTTCAAACACATTATAAATACTGTAAGTATTAAATATCA
The DNA here is from genome assembly GCF_059441175.1 of Urocampus carinirostris. NCBI lineage: Eukaryota > Metazoa > Chordata > Actinopteri > Syngnathiformes > Syngnathidae > Urocampus > Urocampus carinirostris. The sequence continues at coordinate 30,142,376 of NC_142349.1, forward strand.
TACATTCAAGTAGACTTGTTGCCTAGGATTGGATTGGATGATTTGACATAGTACCAAATCCTGTGTTTTAGAAAGTAGTGTGCTTGAAAATCAATACCAAGTCGTAAAGTCAACGATTCGACTCTATCCAAGTTCCCCCTACTGCACTTCTGACCGAGCTTGATGTCACCTCATACAAAGCCCATTGATTTGTTGAATGCTCTTCCAGTCTTGAGGATTCGCTATGCGTGTTTGAAACACTGCTAAAACCTAAAGACAGCATTAATGTGATCCCTGGTCACTTCAGCTTGCTTGCATTTGCTGTCTTTCACTTAAGATACACTGGCGTTTTACCTATCTACAGCAAACACGCACATGCTTAGAGAAGGCGCTCATCAGCCCTGCGGCTTCACAAATAGTTGTTCCATCTAATTTCCCCAGACCCGGCCAATTGCTTGCCAGCTAAGAAGTAAGATTTCAGGGCATCTGCCAGCCTAAAGAAATGGAGTGTGATTTCATCATTCAAATATGTTATTCCACCCCCTCAGGACGTATTTCCTTTGCCAAGAACATGATTGCACAAAGTTATCTCCTCGCATGAATTGGTGAATTCATTAGATTAAGTAGATAAAAGGTCACTGGGGTGGGTGTAAAGGCAATAAAATGCTTTGTGAAATTGGGAAAACGGCTTTCGAGAACAGGTGGGAGGCTTGCGGGTTGCTGGGAAAATATAACCTTGAGACTTGGGTTTTGCTACCCATTAGGTGACTCAGAAACCATGTGAATAACCCAAACATGGTTTTTATATCCAGCCCAATTAATTAGAAAAAAATCCGACACAATTTTGTCAACAGGACATAAGACAACGCAAATAAGTATGATCCGGGAGCAAACTACTCTTGTCTGTATAGGTGTCACCGGTAGTTACACTTGAAAGACAAGCCAGAGTTTTGGTGAGCGGTTTCAAAGCAACTCTCTGGCCCGAGAGACTTATTGCACCAGGTATGTTTGTCCTTAATGGATTAAATGAACAAGCAATCCGTAATCTGTTTTCGAGTCAGCTGTCTATTTCTTGTTGGTTTTCACTTACTGAGTATCGTCCGTTTCCAACAAAGCTGGACTTTTGACTTCAAGCAAGCCTGAGAATGATCTAGATTCCATTGTGTTTTGACACTTTGGTCAAGCTAAAGTTCAAATATACACAGGTCTGCCCACAGATTTAATCTGGCCTGGGAGGCAATGCTGAGAGAAGCATTGTAAAAAAAGGAGCCACTTTTTGTCAAAAGATGATCTGTAATTTTAACATGTCCACTGGATGTCACCAAAGTATGCTATAAAACACTTCCAAAGTACAGACGTTCCCCTATTTATGACCATTCGACTTACATAAAACGGTAGATACGATTTTTTTCGGGATGTCGAAAAATATCCGAACATTGCTGTAAGTTAGATTTTGTATGGTGTGCACTTTTTTCAGAGTACAGGAGATTACTGTAGTGCTTTTTCCCGCCTCTAAAGGCGTGTGGTGGTGCTGTGAGCTGTCACCCAGCATCCATCCCCAAGAAGAAATCAGGCTTCTACTTCTTAGTTCGTGTGTAAATATACTTTGCTACGTGTTCTGAATCTCCAGTGCGCTCAAAACGTTGACGTTTTTATTGTTTAATATCTCGTGCATCCATTCAATATGGTCAGTGTAAAGTGTAAAACAGAGGCGAGCCGTTTCTTTTGAAATGAAAGTGGAATAAAAAAGCTTAATGCGGTTGAGAAAATGTTTTTTGGGCCACTTTTTACTTAAGGATGAGGACCTCTTGAAGCACATCTTCCAAAAGTAAGTTAAACTTAACTTTATCTTTATAGAGCATATTATTTTATGAAATGTTTATTTTTCAGTACAAAATAATACAGGTTAATTATACAAGCCTTAAACATACTTATAAATACCTTAAACATACAAAATATAGCACTGCAGCAACTTACGAACAAATTCAACTAAGTAGGGGAGCGTCTGTAGCCCTATTGCATGTTTTTCAATGCAAAATAGCACATTTAATGCTTAAGAAATGGATATATTAACTTGCTATCGCTCCTAATTAAAGTTTTTTGTTGTTGTAAGTGAATTTAATTATTTGTATGTTTGAATCATTTCAAAATCTATCGGATTACATGGTTCTTGTAAAAACAAATTGACAATGAAACACAAGTTGTGCAGGTAAATGCAAACGAGAAAAATGTGATTTGCTATTTTCCTCATGTACTCCGGGGTATCAGATTGAAGACCAATATCGTCATGTACAAAAACTAAAATTGATAAACCAGATATTTTCAGCCGTGCAAATTCTTTTAAACCAATGCGGCCCGCGACTCAAAAAGGTTTGGCGACCCCTGGTTTAAAAAGTCATACGGAAATAACTGAGAAAACTCAGATAATTATGACTAAATATGAAAAGACATTTCAGAGTATTCTAACTGAACATAAAACAATATTTACTCAAAAGCTAATACAGAACGAACTTGTGCATTGGCACAGTTGATGTCAAGCTGTCTCCCAAAAATCAACTTTAAAAAGTGCCTTTTTATGATCCCTCCTACTTCTTTCCTTTGACTCTATCTCCTCCCCGATGGGCCCCTTTCCTCCAGAACATTCATCTGTCTCGTTAGAAGCCAAAGCTCTGCTGGTGAGCCTGGTGCAGCCCGCGGGGGTTTGCAGCTACAATAAAACTCCCGCAGCACGAAGCCATTCTGCACCGTTTAGCGAGGAAAACTCTCTGATGGCTTTTGTGTCGTCCGGACTAATGGTCCAATGGCTCTGCACGACACTCCTTTGATGCGTCTCATTAAGAGCTGAAATTTACACCTGCTCTCTTGCATTCTTGTAGGACCCCCTTCGAGTGGGAGTGGATATGTTTCTTGTGTGTAAAAAGCCTCCCTAACATCAAATTTCTTCATCAATTCAAGTCGCTACTTAGAGCCTTTTAATATGGTTTGCATATTAATGCACAAAGGGGACGAAAATATGCACTGTACTTGTGTAGAATAGAATTTTAAAGTGTCAGTATAATGGAAGTTGAATTTAATTTTCATTTATTAATTATCACTCGTGAGCAAAGCAAGGGTGATGATAATGATTTTGTTTAGGAAATGAGTATGTATACTTGAGATCTGACCTTAGGGCACAGCACGACCTGAAATTCGGGTCATGCCTAAATTGTCAATCATTACAATTGGGTTTGGGCTGGCTTTTTCTTTCGTTGACTTTTTAAAATTAACCACCCTGTGGTGTGAATGTAAGTATTGTTATCTACCACTAGGTGGACCTATTGCTTTAAGAATGAATACCACTGCTTGTTTACGAAAGTTACAACAACCATTTTTGTCTGTTTGTTTGTCTGTTTGTGTGTCTGTCCACCCATAAAAGGGGAAAGGAGTTCAGGTATGACTGCCATCTTTCAAATGCAGTCAGGTAGGTTACCTTAAATGTGAGAAATCCCAGGAAAAAAGCAGACTTGGCCCTTTTAATTCTGTTGACTCAGCATTTTCCCAAGAAAGTCATTTGACTCTCCCAAGCCAGAATAGCAATGAATATCACTATCATTTTTTACAGACAGTCAGGTAGGTTCCCTCAGATGAGAAACTTTGAAAGAAAAGCTGACATGGCATATTTAGTTTGATGATTCACCAGCTTTCTAAGAAAGACATTCTACTCGCCCATAACAGAACAAGTTAGTTCAGATCACAATATTTGACAAGCAATCAGGTATATCACTCCAGAGATGAAAATGCAAAAAATAACTGAAAACACTTTTGGTTTTGCTGACTCAGCAGTTTTTCCAGAAAGATATTCCCCTCTTACAGGCAAAAACAACATTCAATTTTAACACAATGTTCTGCAGACAGTCAAGAGGGTTGACCAATATGTGGAAAATAAATCCCCGCCAAAAAGTAATTAGGCACTTTTTTAGTCTCCATCTGGACTCAGTCTTACTCTTTGGGTTTTCCATTTCATGTGCAATGACCCTGCCCAAAAGAGAAATGTCACTCAAAAATGGTTTCCTGTCCCAACGCAGGTGATGGTCTTATGGTGCACAGCCATTATCATTCATTCATTCATTCATTCATTATCGGACTGCTATCCTAACAAGGGTGGTGAGGGTGCCAGAGGCCATTCACAGGGCATTTATTGAGTACAATCTACTTGAAAAGAATCGAAATTATAGTCACTTTTAAATACTTTGAATCAATTGCAGTACCTACTGTATAGGAGAGGATTTCTCCTTTATCTGTAAAATTTAAACCGTGGGCGACGTAATCTAGAAGAGTTTTTCTTTCTTTCGTGTAGTGTTATCTGCTGAGGTTGAAAAGCTTGCAAGACATTTCAGGCAAAGTAAATAGTACAAAGTACTGAGATTAGTTTTCTGTAAGGAATGTAAGGAATAACAGTAAATAGTGTTTTTAAAAACAAAACTACAGAATACGGGCAAAACTTTACTTCAGTTGATTTCATTTAAAGGACGTCTCAGTGTAAACAATTTTATACCTGGCAAATACATTTAAAACTATTGAAAATAATCAAAAGATAAAACTTCAAAGCTTTAACTCCCCGGTTAAATAGTTAGTTTTGACTCTTCATTTAAAATGTATTCAAGGGAAGAGGTAAAGTAGCTTTAAACCAGCTTTCCATATCACTGCGAAAAATGAAAAAATTAAAGCTGTAAACTTTAGTTAAAACTTTAAAACGGCTTCAATTAATTTTTTTTTGTTTGAATATTTAATTGAAGTGTTAGATTGTATTCAAATCTTAACTTTGAAAGTACTATTTAAAATATATTTGGATATACAGTGCATCCGGAAAGTATTCACAGCGCTTCACTTTTTCCACATTTTGTTATGTTACAGCCTCATTCCGAATTGTATTAATTTAATCTCTTATCCAAAAATTCTACACAAAATACTCCATTATGACAATGTGAAAAAGTTTTTTTTTTTTTTTTTTTTTTTTTTACTTTTTTTGAATTTATTAGACTAAGACATCACATTTACATAAGTATTCACAGCCTTTGCCATGAAGCTCAAAATTGAGCTCAGGGGCATCTTTTTTCCACTGATCATCCTTGAGATATTTCTACAGCTTAATTGGAGTCCACCTGCAGTAAATTCAGTTGATTGGACATGATTTGGAAAGGCACACACCTGTCTATATTAGGTCCCACAGTTGAGTGTGCATGTCAGAGCACAAACACCAAGCATGAAGTCAAAAGAACTGTCTGTAGACCTGCGAGACAGGATTGTCATGAGACACAAATCTGGGGAAGGATACAGAAAAATTTCTGCTGCTTTGAAGGTCCCAATGAGCACAGTGGCCTCCATTATTCGTAAATGGAAGACATTTGGAACCACCAGGACTCTTCCTAGACCTGGCCGGCCTTCTAAACGAAGCGATCGGGGAAGAAGGGCCTTAGTCAGGGAGGTGACCAAGAACCCGATGGTCACTCTCTCAGAGCTCCAGCGTTCCTCTGTGGAGAGAGGAGAGCCTTCCAGAAGGACAACCATCTCTGCAGCAATCCACCAATCAGGCCTGTATGGTAGAGTGGCCAGACGAAAGCCACTCCTTAGTAAAAGGAACATGGAAGCCAGTCTGGAATTTGCCCAAAAGCACCTGAATGACTCTCAGACCATGAGAAACAAAAATCTCTGGTCCGATGAGACAAAGTTTGAACTCTTTGGTGTGAATGCCAGGCGCCATGTTTGGAGGAAACCAGGCACCGCTCATCACCAGGCCAATACCATCCCTACAGTTTGTATGTTTTTCAGCAGCAGGAACTGGCAGACTAGTCAGGATAGAAGGAAAAATGAATGCAGCAATATATAGAGATATCCTGGATGAAAACCTGCTCCAGAGCGCTTCATGACCCCAGGCTGGGGCGAAGGTTCATTTTTCAGCAGGACAACGACCCAAAGCACACAGCCAAGATTTCAAAAAAATTGATTCATAACCACTCCTTGAATGTCCTGGAGTGGCCCAAACAGAGTCCAGACTTGAATCCGATCGAACATCTCTGGAGAGATCTGTAAATGGCTGTGCACAAACGTCTCCCATCCAACCTGATTGAGCTTGAGACTTATTGCAAAGAAGAATGGGCAAAACTGCCTAAATATAGGTGTGCTAAACTTGTGGGATCATATTCAAAAAGACTTGAGGCTGTATTTGCTGCCAAAGGTGGATCAACAAAGTATTAAGCAAAGGCTGCGAATACTTATGTACCGGTAAATGTGATTTCTTAGTTTTCTATTTTTAATAAATTAAGAAAAAGTTACAAAAAAAAAACTTTTTCACATTGTCATAATGGAGTATTTTGTGTAGAATTTTGAGATAAGAGATTAAATTAATACAATTTGGAATGAGGCTGTAACATAACAAAATGTGGAAAAAGTGAAGCGCTGTGAATACTTTCCGGATGCACTGTACCTCTAGCCTAAACGTTAGAGACGTAGCAGTTTACCCTTAAATGACACAACCCATAAGATTATGAGGACAAAAATGCTGAATACAAGGGACCCACTGCAGTCATTAAAATCTCAAAAAATCATAAAATAAATCCCAAGAATTTGGTTTTACCAGTGTTTACCTGTTGGTATAATGGTCAAATGGTCTTCCAATAGCATTTTGTTTCATGCACATGTGAAATGTAAATGGTCTGCTTTTTTACAACGCTTTTCAAATCAATGAAGACCTCCTTTACAATGTGCTTCACACTTTTGCCTTTTACACACTTTCTCACTGATAGCAGCATCAGTGTCTTGCCCAAGGACACTTTGGCATATAACATTGATGAGCCAGGAATCGAACCTGCGACCAAAACGAGCGCTCTACCTCCTGAGACAATGCCACCCCTGCAGATCCATAAATTTCTGCTGCATTAGGTGAAAAGCCTTTTTTTAGCATTCAGCCTATTTGGCAAATTAGACCACATTCGAAAATACTTGCTAATACATTTAGGAATAAATTCACAATGAAATCCGGAGATGAACAGGAGAGAAAATTGGGTGCGCGGACTTTGAAACCTATTTGTCAAAAAGTGTGTCCAAAATGCATTCTTCAAATTAGCAGCTTGCACTGTCGCACAGAAATTCCCTTTTGACACACATATGCGCTCATGTGCACGAGCAAGTGAATTTTAAATAGGCTTTATGAATCCTGATGTTAATTAGACTCGACGAGACCAAAGTCAAATGAAACAAAAAACATTGAGATTCAGCCCAAAGGCGAAATCGCAGGCTGTGGGCTCACTGTGGGGAGCTGTCCCCCTTAGTTAATAAATGCAAACATTTGCTCCTGACGGCTCACTTAACCTCTTAATTTATGTATGACCACCAGATCCCTTTTCAGGGCTGAAGCATTGGTCAAACCAGGCTGTAGCGAAAGGGCGCCGCGTGGCCTCTCTCCCGCTTTCAGTCCCTCGCCTTTCAACCACCAGAAGTGGCGCTCCGACGTCTTTTATTGTCCCACGTATTGACCGAGTCGGTTCCGGCGCATTAGCGATTTTCCGCTGCTGGACGGAACGGAGCCCCGGCCCAGTTTGGGACATCTGCAGAGGGTTAGGGGTTAGGGAAGGCCGTTCCAACTACGCGTCCATCTGCCAGGAGAAAACCCGAGCTGCAAAGTGCATCGACACACAGAGGGTTGCTAAACACCTCTAATAGTGTGTCGAACATACTCATTAGGATCACTAATGAGCCTAATGGAGTAGGAGCCCCACTGCCTTATCAGTGATGAAATAGCGCGCCGTGATGAATAAAAGCTACAGAAATAAAAAATAATGACGCAGTGTGAATTCTCTTATTATCTCAGAGCAAAGCACCAAAGCCTGACTCGCCTTCTTTGTACAATCAAAAGGATATCAAGGAGAATCTAGGACACACACATAAAAGTGACACTTTGAAGATGGCTTCCGAATCCCCTCGTTTCTTGCAACCACACTAAGGGGCCGGTCACACAGCCGTTTGCGGCTGAATCACGGCCAGAAATTTCTGCCTGTGAGGCGGACGCTATTGGACGCTTTGATATCGCCATACAGACGAGATACAGCAGTGCTTAACAAGCGGTCGGAAATTCGCGCGCGGGTGGCAGCGCAAAAAATTTCTTCAGAGCGCAAGTACACAGCCTTACACGGGCGTATCGAGGCTGAACCACGGCCAGAAATTTCTGGCCGTGAAGCAGACGCTGTTGGGCGCTGTCGGACGCTTTGAGCGCGCCATATAGACGAGATACAGCAGTGCTTTACTCGCGGTCGGAAATTCACACGCGGTTGGCCGCGCGAAAAAGTTTTGAGCTGCTCAAAACTTTGAGCACGTGTTAACCGCGGGCGGCACACGAGGTAATGACGCTGAAATGACGCGGAACGACGTGCTCTGGCCGCGGCCAGGGCGTGGTTACACATGGGTAGGACGGGAAATTTCAGCGGGTAATCGTGGGTGGAGCATGGTAATAGCATGTTCTGCGCCTGTATCGCGGTGTTATTACGTGAAATTAGCGCATTTTCCATCGCGGGCAACCACGGGCAAAAAAAAAAACGCAAAATTTTAGCCGTGATTCAGCCGCAAACAGCTGTGTGACCGGCCCCTAAAAGAGATGTATATCAAGTTTTTTTTTCATGAAAGTTGAGTGCTGCTACCTTTGGAAAATCCTGTGCCTCTTTGAAGATTACACTAAATGCTTAATACTAAAGCAAACATGGAATTTTCAACCCAAGACTATGAAATATTTACATGTGGTTCAAAATTTCCTTAACCGCCGGCACCATTGAGGACGCAACTCTGGACAGCTTTCTCCACTGTTGACGGTTCCTGGCATGAGTTTGAGCCTTGGCAAAGTTGGCAACAGTCCATTCCTTGATGTTGTCGGCCCAGTTCTTTTGATGTCTTATTTACTTTCTGCCCCCTTGGACTGTGTCCTTGAAAATAATCTTGGCCAATCCTAAAGATCTTGTAACATGACCATACCACTGCAGTTTTCTATTGTGCACAGTTGACAACTGTTCTTCCTAGGGTACCATGAGCTCTCTGATTGTGTTCCTTGGCTGGATGGTTTTCAGCCTGTGGTTGGAGTCTGTTGAGTAGGACCCTTAGGATAACTCTACTTGAATGGCTGATGAGACGGATGGTTCTGTAATTGAAGCATAGTTGAAGGTTTCCATTATTTGGTAGCCTAAGTCCTAGAAATTTTATCCATGCAGATGGCCTCTGTCCTTTGGCAAATATTTCTCAAGATTCCTAAAGTTTGTAAAATCAAATAACAGTGATGCTTGCAAATAATGACGACAAAGATTCATTCTTAAAGGTGGTGTCCGTAACTTCAAAAATATTCTACTTGCTGAAATCATCATTGCAACCTCTGTCAGGCAACCTGTCTGCCGTGTACACGTAGGTGTCGCTCTTAACCACGCTCGAAAAAAGTTTTATTTTTTTCATCATTTTCGGAGTTTTCTTTGGCATTTAGAATGGATTTGTAACATTCTGTTTCTTAATTTCACCATTTTCGTCCTTGAACTTATTAAAACAACCGGCACGCGCGTGAAATCACTCTCCACCCAATCATCATGGAAATACAGCGACCCCTCAGTTGTAAGAGGGGTTACATTTCGAAAAAAACCCGTTATGAACAGAATCTGTAAAGTAGAAACCTTTACTTTTTTTTTCGATTACTTACGATTGAATACTCTATTAAACATTATCTAACAAATAAAAGTGCTCTATACTGTAACCTAAACATCTATTCATTTTTTCCAATTATGTACTCTTTTGGGGATGTTTTAGCCAATAAGAATGCAGAACACATTGCAAAATCCGTGAAAAAGCGAGAAAAGGTAAACCGTGTTGTAGGGCTTACTGTATTAGATAAAATATGATTTGGGAATTTATTGCCAATGATTTAAAAAACATTAGTCATTTTTGCAAAGGATTACAGATTATCGATAATCATTTAATGAAATGAAATGATCCGCATTTATATAGCGCTTTTCAAGTCAATGACTTCCCAAAGCGCTTTACAGTGTGCTTCACATTTCCCAATAGCGGCCTTGTATTGCAGCCATGTAAGACGCTAACCTGCTTATTGGGGGTATTAGGGGTTCAGTGTCTTACCCAAGGACACTTCGACATGTAACACAGACAAGCCAGGATTCGAACTGGGATCCCTTGATCCCAAGATGAGCGCTCTACCTCCTGAGCTACTGCTAATACATGTGTCTTGGGATCAATATCAGTTTGAAAAAATGCAGTATGGAATATCTTTACTAATATAGTGAGAAATCTCAAATTATGCTAACCACAGAATAAAACATATACGGAGAGCAAAGAGCTGCAACCAAAAATGTAAACATATCACTGTTCCTGAGCAAAAACCTGTCAATCTGTTGTCACGATGGCGACAGAGCCAAAAGGGCTTGTTTGTTACATTAATGGCTTTTGGGGGGTTTGACTCTCTTGACTTTTGGTCTGTAAAAGTTTTTGTTGTAGAAGTATTTTTGTATATGTTTTAACGTTGAAAGGTTTTTAGATTGTATACACCAGGGGTGTCCAAACTTGGATTTGGTGTGTGAGGGCCACTTATTCAGCCCGACATTCTTGAAACAGTCTTTAATAAACGAACTCTTCGTGAAAATTTTGCAGCGCTTGGCGATCACTGTCGTGACCTCATTGCTGGCATTTTCATTTGACTCGCAGGTTATGGTGAAAAAACACTGTGCCGTTAAAACAGCTTCCATTTGTTTCACCTTTTGAAAGCGTTTGTTTTCAGTTAGCTTTTTGTATTCATAATGTTTTGTCTGGCAGTGCCTCTTGATATTAAATTCTTTGAAAACAGCCACAGTGTCTTGGCAAGTTAGGCAGACGCAGTTGTTTCGTATTTCCGTGTAAAAAATACCCCAATTTCCACTTGTCCTGGAAGAGGCGGACCTCATATTCAACTTTCCGTTTTTTATTTACTGCCGCCATGTTGGAAATGGGGTGGGCTTAAATCATCCCAGAAAGCCATGGACAAGGTGGCAAAAGGCTTCTCCCATCATCTGGTGGAATGGTGATGTTAATTTATTTTATACTGCGGTTAACATCACAGGCGGGCCACATGTTATTAATTTCATGATGTAAAAATGTGATCACGGCTGTAACTGGCCCCCGAGCCTGACTTTAGATATGCATGGTTTACACGATCTGCTCCTTACAGTATTTTCAAAATATTGTGCAAGTAGAGGTATACGTAGTTAACATATTGACATTGATATTTTTGGTCATTTTGTTACATTGACTTTCTTGGATTTTGTTCTGAAACAGTTTTTATAGAAAAATGTCTATTTATTTTTTATACAGTTAAAATCTGAATTGTAGTTATTTTATTTAAAAAAATGAAACATTTTTAGTGCCATGTTTATCATGAATATAAATTGCCTCAAGTGGGAGGGTTTAATAAATCAATGATCATGACATTTCCAAGCGAACCATATTGGATCAGTATAGATTTATAATTCCATGTATTTACTTAGATCAGATAGATACTAAAATTCACAGTATCGCCCACCCCTTGTAGGAACCCCTTTTTTTGTTGAGAAATTTTTGCTGTTGACTTTTTCCCTTTACATTATCGCAAACTTCTGCTCGATGCGAAATAAATCGAGGATTGCTGCCTCCCAAAGAAAAATTTTTTTCTTGTAAGCTATCTGGTCTGTTAGATGGGACTCAAATATGTCAGGAAGAGCTACCAGCACAGCTGACATTGCAATTATTAAGTTTTTTTTCTAGTTAAAGAAATTCCAGTAATTATATCAATCTCCAAAAATATGTGAATATTTAGTGAACATGAAACAAAAACACTTTGTTGGTATTTTTCAATGTAAGAAATTTGGTCTAATTTCAGGACAAGTTAGATTGATATCCGTTTTTTTTCAATGTACTGGCCTCGCCCCTTAAACCCCGGCTGACCTCCCCCACCCACTATGGCGTAGAAAAAGAGAACCCGACTCTGGCGGAACGAAGCATATTTGGCCAACTCTTTGCATTTGTTATCCCCGCAGAGACCCTGAATTTAGAGCAGCTATTCTATCTAATGAGGCAGAACTTCATGGTTGCCTCTATAAAACTTTGTCAGCTTTCTGTTCTCTGGCAGCAACAAAGCCCTGAATTTGAAAAGTTCTCAGCTTTTTTTCTTCCTTTTTCTAACCCTCTCGCTGGCTTTTTCAGCGACACACAAACTGATGAGGCAAAAGCATTTTTTTTTCCTTTCCACAATGCTACCACAAGTGCAGCAAAACAAAGATGGCAGAGTTGAAGAAATAGGGCGCTTAGATGAGGGGAGCAATCAAGGAGAACGCCTCTGCAGGGATGCCTTTGATGACTCGGCTTGTAGATTTACAGACTACGTGGAGTTTTGTGTCGAGGGGCTGCGAGAACTCCAACAAGATGGCGTCTTTTCTCCACTTAAGTTTCAAGTTCTGGTGTTCACGTGAAAACCACAAGGCACAGCTTTGAAATTGAAAACAATTTCAAAATTTCAGGCTTTACAAAATTGATGCTGCTAATTTTCAGAGAGGTTGAGGTCTACTCTTTCTCATTTGAAGCTCAAGCATCAGCACTCAACTAGGGGAGTCATGTATGGACCAATACCACTTTCTATTTGCTAAACAACACTTGCCTCAAAATGCTGTAATAATTTGTCCACTGCCCTCACATGCGCTCACCCTTACAGCCCCAGCTTCCACTTGTTCCTTAATTAGTCCTCCTCCTATTTAAGCTCGTCATTCTGGTTCACTCCTGGTCTGTTCGTCAGCGAACCTCAGCACATGCAAGGCAAGCACTTTTTGACTCTGACTCCCGTCGGTCCCGCCCTGTCCTGTATCCTGCTTGTCTGTCCCTGGTCTCTCGATCGTCTCTGGTAACCTAACTTGTTCCGATCTCCGACCACGCTCTGTTCATCCCCGACCACACTTCGTCTGCGGACTGTCAAGAACAGAAATCCACTTTCTCTTCCTAGTTCGTGTGTAAACATACTATACTCAATCTCCGGCGCGATAAGAACGTTGACATTTTTATTGTTTATTATCTCGTGTATCCATTCAATACGGTTGGTGTAAAGTGTAAAGAAGAGGCAAGCCGTTTCTTTTGAAGCAAAAGTGGAATAAGAAAGCTTGATGCGGTTGAGAAAAGGGGTTGGATCGCTTTTTTTCAGCCACTTTCTACCAGACATGGGGACTTGAGACTTAGTGACTTGGACTCGAGTCGACTCGAGTCGCTGTTTTTATGACTTGTGACTTGACTTGGACTTGGCAATCTAAGACTCGGGACTTGACTTGTGACTTGACTTGCCCAAGAAAAAAATACTTGGGACTTACTTGGGACTTGAAGGTGAAGACTTGAGACTTACTTGAGACTTGCACATGTGTGACTTGGTCCCATGTCTGCTTTCTACCACGGAGGAGGAAGTCTTGAAGCTCATCTTTCAAAAGTAATTTAAACTTAACTGTATTTATCATTACAGATCATATTATTTTATGATTTTTTTTGTACAAACCAATACAGGTTACTTATGCAAGCCTTAAACATACTTATATAAACTTTAGACATACAAAATATAGCACTGAAGCAACTAAAGCAAACGGACAAATTCAACTGATGGGCAATCGTCCAGAGCAGATCTCATTCGTAAGTATGGGAGCGTCTGTACATCTTAAATAATAGTTTAACCCTTTAATGTGTTCTACCACCTTGCCGGCGGGCTGTCCGACCGTTGAGAAGTAAATAATTGATTGTCATTACACGAGTATAACAAGATGCGAGCTCCAACACAAGTGTGCATATTAATAGGAGTAAGAAAATATGTATGATAAAAATGACAGATTAAAAATTTTGGGGGCAAAAAGCATCTTTGTATCAATGGACGTTCCTCTTTGCTGGCAGTCTAATTAGTCCCGTGATTCCAGTTTTTGAATTAACAGACTAGTATTTTTTTTTCTATGGGCCGTTAGCCTCTGAAATTTTGATTGACATTTTTATGGGCGAAATGCGGTCCACAGCCCGCATTAGCCTTTACGGGCCTGTATTGCTAAAAGGGATAACGCTTCCTTTACATCCGAAGATAAATTTCGCCAATAGTGACCGATTCAAATGATGATGGACAATCAAAAACCTGTAAAAAAGATTGATTTCTGTTTCATGCAAACTCAGCTATGGTATCTCACAGAATAAGAAATAACAATTGGCACGGATAGAATTCATCTCACAAGGGAGAAACACAATGGCCATTGTTGCACAGGCAAAATATTTGTCATGCACTCTGGCGAGGGCAGAGAAACGTTGTCCCTGGTGTATACCACCATGTTTGTACAAGATCTTCACAGACGCAAGTTCTCTGGTTGGTTTTCCTTGTAATCCACAATGACAAATAACAATTGAAAGAAAGGTGACGCAAGAGGACTTTGACGCACCACAACAGAGGAGGAGCACATCTGCACACTTTGCAAACAGACGTCCTTACTCATAACTGTCGCCCGCTCGGAAGTCTATCAAGTATTTCTCCGCAGCCGCCTCCTGGGACGATCTGCTCAACCCCCGAATAACGACAGATGATTATATATCGTCACCTTCCTTTGGTGGCCGCCTCGTCTGCACAGGATCGCCTCATTAGCCGGTTTATGGCCTGAATGAAAAAAATCCAACTGAGCTGCTGTAATATTGATCCACTCAGTGAGCATGGTGATTGTTTTTCTTCTGGTGTTTTATTTATGTGTGTGTGTGGCGCGAGGCGTATTTGTCGAACGCAGCCTAGTTATTCGTCTTCAGTGGTTGTTTATTCCCAAGGGGATCCAAGGCGCTCCTTTCAAAGTCCCGCTGGCACACGCAGCGAGGATTGCACTGAGCTCTCGGTGCGGTTGGTATACGGCCTTGTTTATGCGCGCCGGGAGCCCGCGTGCAGAATGCGTGCAATATCCCCCCACCCCCTTCCATCCCCATATTTTGCATTGTATTATGCGAGGCGCGGGCTGTGGCGTTCAAAGGGAATGATAAAGTGTGGCTTATGGAGGGTGAATCCATAAATGGTGGCTTTAGTGCAGTGGAAGTCAGCAAGCAGCCAGCTGGACTTGGGTTACCTGAAAAAGCCTTTTTAGTCACATTAATATGGCCGCGTGCCATACTCGAAATAGAACCGCAGGGACTGTAAAAAAGCAAGGCAATAATAATTAATTAAATAAAAAGTAGAAAATGAGAGATATGGTAAAATGTAAGATGGGAGAGGAGGGGCAATGCAGATAAGAAAGAGGATTTACTAAGTAAGTTGAGAGTGGGAGTTCTTATCAAATAGTTTGGCAACTGTCTCCTCCTTTTCAGCAGCTCATCCACCGAGTTGGTCTCATGCCACTCGTAGATGCCATAAAGTCGGAGAGTAAGTCATCGTTTAACGTTCAAGAGTTATTGGGCTTTTATCTGTAACGAAAATTGTGAGTGCTCAATCTGCCATCTGAAGTGTCGACAAACAAGAAATGTGTCGTAGTTAATGTTGTAAACGAAACAATGAATCACTCAAAGGAAGTCCAATATTTAAAGTCATTGATCAATGCAGCATGCCATTCAGACAATTGAAGGAGAAAGTAACATTTTTGATGCAGCTATTTGTGATACTTGAAATATCATATAAACATGATTTAATACTAGTTTTTGAATTTGGATTTATTTTACCAAACAGGAGGCTAGAGGGAGCAGAAATTATTGTCTGCCATTTTGCGCTAAGGGTACTCCTATAAACTATAAACCTTGTGAAAGGCTGAGAAGAAAAACGGGGTGGTTTAGTTATTTTGAGTCTCCGTAGTTTGTATTCTTTCTTGTGCTTCTTGCACTATTTTTCGGTACACTACAGATTACAGCAACATCTAGAATAGAATAGAATAGAATAGAATAGAATATACCTTTATTGTCATTGTTACATAATGGGTTAACATATTGTGACAACGAAATTGGGCATGACACTCCAGTTTTACACATTCACAGTGAGGTATGAGCCAAGAAGATAAAGGAACAGAGAAGATAAGGTTATAAACAAGGGGGATAAGGCTATAGTTAAAATTTACATGGTATTTACACAAGAAATGTCGGCATGTGGGATGTTACATACAGTGTTGTCGTGATACCGTTGGTATCGTAAGGGTTGTGCAATATTGCATTTGGTGCAAAGTCATCATAGTGCAAAAAATAGTCAGCATATGCATTGGTGCAAACATAGACTTCATAGTGCAGAAAAAGGAAATGGTCAGACATTGTGCAAGGTGAGCAGTAAACGCAGTGCAGTCGACATGTGCAAGAACATAGACATGAGTACGATTATATTCGTATGAGGTAGTGTTGGCACAAGTTTTCAGTTTTTTTGTGCGGTATCTGTTTTGAGCAGTGAACAAACATAGTGCAGACAGCATGTACGTGAGTACCATTTTACATTCGTGTGAGGTAGTTTTTTGCAACAGTTTTCAGTTTTTTTGTGCGGTGTCTGTTTAGGGTGGTAATGGCTGTGGGGAAGAAACTGTCTCTGAGTCTGTTTGTTTTTGCTTTGTGTGACCTGTAGCGCTTGCCGGAAGGCAGCAGGTCGAAGAGGTGGTGGCCGGGGTGAGAAAAGTCCTTGATGATGTTTTCTGCTCTGCTGAGGTAGCGAGAGCAGGCAATGTCCTCCAGACTGGGCAGAGAGCAGCCGACGATTCTCTGGGCTGTTTTGATGATCCTCTGGAGCTTTTTCCTGTCTGCTGCTGTGCACCCAGCATACCACACCGTGGTCCAATATTATACAGTGGCATGTTTTGCCACCTTTTTTTCCAGCTGAGAGCTTCATTTTTGTTACTGATTTATTGATTAGCGCGAGGGCTATAGTTTCATATCACGGTTCACTGTTCACAGATCCACAATCGGGGCACCAAAGAGGACGTTACTATGGACAGTTTTCTCCATTTCTGACCGTTCCTGGCCTGTTCTTGATTCTTGGCAAAGTTGGCACCAGACAATTCATTAATGTTGTCAGCCCAGTTCTTTTTCAGTCTTCCTGAATCTTGGTCAGTCCTGATGATATTGTGACGTGACCAACGACACAATTTCAATTCTCTTTTTGTGCTGTTCTCGCCCACCTGTGGGTCTTTTAGTCGCTCAAGGTCATACTTGATCCGTGAATTACGTAACTTCTTGAACTTCTGGAGGCCAATGTGGAAATTCATCATGGCCAGGTTGCCACACCGGCTTCTGGATAAGTGCGTGTGTTTGCTGTCTTGATTCCAACTTTAAAACGTTGTTGAATCATGATGTAGTCAACCTTAATGTGGTGGATTCCATCCGAATGGGGCCATCTCCATTTTTTGGAGTTGTGGTTACCAAAAGTGTTTGCCAGCACCAGGTTTTTGTAGCAAGCTAGTTGAAGAAACCGGTGTCCTCTTTCATTGGTTTGTAGGTTAGAACTTGTTCTACATGTTTTCTTCCATTCTCTATGAGCATTCACACCATTTTGAGTGTTCCAGTTGCTTTCCAAGATTATATCTTTCTTTGGTGCTTTATCTATGATGTTTTTAACCTGGTCATAAAAAGCCTCAGTTTCTTCGTCTTTGTGTTCTAAGGTTGGTGCATAGGTCTGGATGACTGTGATGTTGAATGCTGAGGCATTGAAACGTATTGTGATGAGCCTGCTTGAGATTGGGCAACACCTCAAAACAGCAAGCTTGATGTTTTTGTGCACCAAGAATCCCACACCGTACATGGCCCTCATCAGTTGTCATCTCTGCCAGTAGCATAATATTGTCAAAGTAATAAAAGACCTGCTTCAAGTAAAGTCCAAACACCAACCCAAACCCCAAGAAAGGTGAAAAAAGGAAATTTTATTCGAGCGTGTCTAAGTAATGCACATACTTGCACGAGCATCAAGAATGAGCTGACTAAGGTTTCAATCATGATTTTATATTTTCTGAACCAGTCCACGGGCTATTCAGCCGCTCAACCCTGAAAACCCTGCTTTGAGGTATATTGTTCTCATTTTTGACAAATTTAAGCCGCACAAACAAGAAAAAACATGCAAAGGGCTAGCTTGAATAAATGAGTAACATATGAGAAGCATTCTTGAGAATGATTTGCAGACCTTTGAGACTCTTTGTGATTAAGGGCTATACAAATAAAAATGACTTGACATGATCAAATGTGTGTGTGTATTAAATTAAATTGAATGGAAATGTTTTTACTGTCATTGATAACAACGTTTGAAAGACGGTACGCAACAAGATTAGACAAGGTTCTCCAGGGTAAACATGTATAAAAGACTTTAAAGACAAAAAAAGACAAAAGACTATCAGGACAAAAGGCAGAATATTTACAGAGTATAGCATGGAGATCCTCAAAATAAGTTGCTAGGTATCTATTTTCACACTATCAAGGGCTTGTTTAGGGTTGTGATGGCCCTCTGGAAGAGCTGTCGCTAGGCATGTTTGTCCTTGGTTTGAGGGACCTGTAGAGCCTTGCAGAGGGCAACAGGTCAATGAGGTAGTTGCTGTTAGGAGAGGAATCCTTCATGATGTTGATGGCTCCTCTGCGGTATCACAAGCCATCAATGTCCTCCAGACTGGGCAGAGAGCAGCCAATGATCTTCTGGGCTGTGTAAATTACTCTCTGGATGTTTTGTGTCTGCCGTTGTGGTCCGAGCATACCACATGGTGACACCGTATGCCAGAATTCTCTTCACAGTGGCCTTGTCGAAGGACAGTAAAATGTATTTGAATGTTTGACATGTCTACGTGTCCTTGACTCAGCAGGTTCTGGCACAGGTTCATTTTACAATGTCTGTTCCTCATCAATTAATCAGCAGTCAACCTTCTGACATTCATCTTGGACGACGGTGCACTGTCGATGAAAAAAACACTTTGGAGTTTTTACTTCCAGCCGCTAAATTAGCACCGTCTTTGAATTCTTTAATCTAATCCCACCCGTCTGTTTTTTTTCATCTCCTGCCAACTTCCTGTCTTCACTTGCTACAAGCCTTCCTTGAACTTAACGTCCTGCCAACCTAAACACAGGCCTTGGATTTCCTCCTTGACTTTTGTCTCATCCACATCTTAAGTCTGTCTTAATAAACATCTCATCGTCATCTTTGCTTCTCTTTTTGTCTTCACCTAAATGAGTCTTCAAGTCAATGAAGACTTCCCAAAGAGCTTTACAATGTGCTTCACATTTACCCATTCTCACACACACACACACACACACACACACACACACACACACACTAATGGTGGCCGTGCAGCCATGCAAGGCGCCAACCTGCTTATTGCGGGCATTAGGGGTTCAGTGTCTTACCCAGAGCCGGGATTCGAACCTACGATCTCTTGATCCCAAGACGAGCGCTCTACCTCCTGAGCTATTGCTTGTTTCTCTTTATCAAAACGGTGCTATGTGCTATTTTTTCCCCTTTGCATTTAATTTATTGTCATTAAATGGTTGACAAATGTGTGACATTCATTATTGAGTTGTGCACAACACAAGTATAAAGGGATGCATAAATGTGTGCATAGCAAGGACATTATAATCACACTGTTTGAAACTGGGTTAACAGTACATGTCTTTGGTGAGAGGAAAACACTGTCCTCTTTCTCAACAGGCACATAAGACTAATGGTGAATATAATATTAGCCACAAATAACTCATTAACAGGGAAAATTGCAACATTAGTTTCTTTAGAAATGAAAGATTAATCCATTATTTCTCTCTTTCAGCTGTGGACACAATGGATGCAATAAACCCAGAATAGTATATTATGTGTAATAGGAATGGGCAGTAATGAATAATAAATCTGACATGAAATGAATAGACCCACACGCATTCTCACAAATAAAATACAAGACTGATGCTCAGCAGCCAAAACACAAATTACTCCCAAACTTCTGTTATAATCGTAATGCTCTCTATTGATGGACTACTTAGCTCCGTTACTGTGGTGATGTGCCTTTTTCAAACGTACACAAAGGGATGCGAAAGCAAGAATTGGACACATAACAACACACGGGAGTCATCCAAATGTTTGCCACCCCTCCCTTAATGCACCTCTTAAGTCAACCCCCCATCTGTTCATCCAAATGCTTAACACAATCTGGCTCCCTGCAACCATCAGGTGCAACACCACCCGCCCACGCAATCCCCCCTCCGTACTCTCCATTACTTTCCCTCAAAGTAAACTTGGTTGGTTCAGTAAAAAAAACACGCATACCGGGGAATAGGGAAAATAGGACACATTTAAGACCAACCAGAAAACTTTATTTTCGACTTATGTGTGAATCTTTATAGTCTCCTCCTGACCTCTCCGAAATACCAGAGAAGGAAAGCAGCCCCACACAAAAGGCCAACAGTTTCAAAAGCACTAAAATAGAAACAAGGGGCAGTCTTTTTTGGTGGGAGCGGGGGCTCCTTTTAAATCTCCATCGGAAAGTCATTAGAAAGCTGGAGGGGCCGGGCGGAGACGGCCGCACAGATTGCGCGCCCCCGCGCACAATGCCAGCGATGAAGTGGAAGGAACGAGGGAGTGTCCGCCGACAGATTTCTTTGCGTTGGTTACTGCGCCGGCCCTAAAGTTGGCTCGCAATCTGCGTGTGGGTGTGAGAGGTTTTATTCATGAGGCGTTAACCGTTTTGTTAATCGGCAGGAATGTATTCAAAGTCTTGCAGTTGTCTGCAACAGATGGGCGCCAAGGTGATGGATGGAAGCAGGAGTTAACTAAAGTTGGAGGGGAGGATCAACGTTGGAGTCAACTGGACATTATCAAGATGGCGATGTTCTGGTGCCAATTGACGCTGGCTCTGCTAACAGAAAGTTTCTGAATGATGTGTGATCCTTTTGTCACCTTTCCCGGGGTTGACCCAAATCCAGGGAAGCCGGAATGGAGGCATGTGTGCTCAACAAAACAGAGTATTTATTACCAAAACCCAGGACCAAACCAAATCAAACCAGTTGTGAAACAACCAGGAAAATGGCCAAACCAGAAACAAAATCCCTAACCCTGACATGGTAACAGAACACAGGATGGAAGTGGCTGTCCTAGCAGCCAATAGAAAGTCTTGAGATGGTTAGGGAAATGTGTATGGAGACTGGGCTCAGGGGTTCAAAACCCAGTTGGCACTCTCTAGGGGAAGGTGGCGTACCAGACCCTGACAGCTTTCAGTGAACGTTGGGTCGCTTTCAAAGTTAGACAGGGTAAAGTTGTTTTACACTTGAGAAGATATTCTTCCATTTTCGGTCGTATTTTTCTCTATACAAGATTAAAAGGTAAATTGGAGCCATTGCAAAAGGTTTGTTTAAGTTCTACCCCAACATGAAAATTGGAACTGACAGAGAGCTCAGCTTAAAGATGCAATGTGCATTTCTATTGATCTCACTTTTTCTTTTACTTCCAGTCATCGGGTGACTCATAACAGTGACAAAAGTGTGTCGGAACTCATAATGAGCACCCGTGTTTTGATGAGTGCTGTATTGAACAGCAATAACATTGAACATTGACATATGTAATATCAGCCAGAGCGACTTGGCCAAAATCAGTGTTATATTTGACCCAAATGTATTGTTTCAGTCAAACACTAATATTACTGGAATAGCTTTATTCCATCTTTGCTAAGATTCACCTAAAGCTGTCCCAAACTGATGCAGGGATTATAATTCATATGCTTGTTACCTCTCGTCTCGATTACTGTAATGTATTGCTGTGGGGCAAAATGCTGCAGCGAGACTTTTAAACGGGCAGAAATAGTTTGATGATACTACTCGAATTTCAACTGATCTGCACTGGCTCCCTGTCAGTTTAAGACGGGATTTTAACGTTTTTGTTGCTAATCTGCGAAAGTTTGCATGGACTTGTACCCCATTACCCTTCTGCTTTGAGTGTGCTCCATATTTCTGCTAGTAACATCTGCCTGGAGAATGCTGGTCTACAAGTGAGAAACTAGAGCTGGGTTGCTCCAAACAAGGACTGCATTTATTTACTACAATAAGACCAAAATAGCAGATAAGTGGGGACAAAGCAACAAAAAAAACTAAAAATGTCCAAAGAAGAAACCAGAAACAAAAACCAAACCGGACAAAGTTCGAACTAGAAACAAAAACCAAAAGTAGAAATTTTGTGGCACTAAAATGAGCAAAGTAACAAAAAAACACCAAAAACAAACAAACCTGTCGTTTTGGTGGAGTGAAATAAAAATGACCCAACAACATCCATCCATCCATCCATTATCTGCACCGCTTATCCTCAGTAGGGTCGCGGGGATGCCAATCCCAGCTATCTTCGAGCAGTGGGCAGGGGACACCCTGAACTAGTTGTTGTTGTTGTTGAGTCTCTCAAGGCGCCTAAGGTAATCCTTAGTGGTGCTATACTCGCTCGTGGGAGGCTCCGTAGTCCTCCGAAGGAGAGGGGGCTGTGACTGTCCTGTGCCGCCAGGCCAGACGGGGTGTGACCCAAGCATACCAAGCCTCTGATTTATGGAAGCCCCGTGGGCAGGTAGTACAGGTGGTTGGGGTGTGGCTGCAGCGAATGGTTCGAAAGCACCACTGGCATTTGGACTGGGGGCCAGGGTTGCTCTCGAAGTTGCTCGCCCTAAGAAGAACAGAGAGAGGAGAGTAGAATAGAGAGAAAGAGAGGGACAGATAGAAAGAGAGAAAGACAGACAGAGTAAAACGCAAAAAGGGGGAAAAGAGAGTGAGAGAGGTGGGGAGAGAGTAGGAAAGAGAGGGATAGAGAAAATGAGAGACAAGAGTGTAAAGGGGGAAGAGAGAAAAGGAGAGACAAAGAAGGAGAGAGGACCCCTAAACTGGTTGCCAGCCAGTTGCAGGGCACATAGACACAGACAATTCGCTCGTTCATTCACACCTAGGGACAATTTGAACCGGCCAATTAACCTGACATGCGTGTTATGTTCAAAATGATAATGTAAAGAGTGAAGTGTGTTAAAATTAGACACACCTGTGCCCAGTTCAACACTCTGTTGGGGCTCTCTGGTGGTGGGAGGTATGTCAGATCCTAAAATATTTAAAGACAAATAATTTTCTAAATCTGTTTATTTTAAAACGTATGATTGCTTTCATGTAAAACGAAAATCTCACAAATTAATTTTGAGAATTATAGTGTTTTGGAGATAAGTTTTTATACATGATAGTGCCGATCTGCTGACAAAACCTGCAGTCCCCTTTGTGTATTATTTATCACAGCCATGGCTACAAGGTGTTGATTTACGGTCTTCATAATGGAACGATCAAACAGCACCTTTGTCTTCTGTTTCATAGCGGCTGCAGTAGATGCAAGCATGGTGTCAAAACACTACAAAGATCCTGCACAAAAAAAGCCAATCAATACAAAGGTAATATTTTTTTTATATCTGTGACTGACATTTTCATCTTCATCCTTAACCAGCCAGTAAACTTTTTGTAATTTTTAAGAGTTTTAGATTGCTTTTGAATGGAAAAACCTACAAGTCCAAATTCTTTATGAAACTTGTAGCTTCTCTTTTTTAAGTGTAATGGAACCGCACTGACTAATGTCTCAACATTGTCGTTCAGGATTATCTGATAACTTAATATTTGGTGTTATCCATCATTCATGTTTTGAATGGACGAATCAGACAACTGTCAAATAACCACTTGAATGCAGTCAATATGGCAGTGTTTTTCGGAATTATTAAGTTACCAAATATGATAAGAGACTCATGGTCCAAAAGATTCAGATTCAGATATACTTTATTGTCATTCTTGTATACGTGTATACAGGACGAAATGTCGATACATCTGACCTGCACAGTTTCCTTGAATGTACAGATATAAATAAAATGTTGTATTGAGTTGGAGTATTGAAGTACTAAAAATATACTAAATAATTACAGCTATGTATAGTATTATACAGTAGTGCAAAGATAGATAGATGGATAGATAGATAGATAGATAGATAGATAGATAGATAGATAGATAGATAGATAGATAGATAGATAGATAGATAGATAGATAGATAGATAGATAGATAGATAGATAGATAGATAGATAGATAGATAGATAGATAGATAGATAGATACTTTGTTCATCCCCGAAGGGAAATTCACATTTCCAGCAGCATCCCTGAGCTGAGAACAATCGAGAACAATCGAAAATAACACGGGAGCTGCTGGAGTGGCTGCCATTCGTGACGGCGCCGGAAGAAAAGATTCAATTTGAATCATTTACAAACAAACAAACAAACAAAATATTCATGTTTCAATAAGTGGAGTGTTAATAAAATATTTCTGATACTGATATAACCAGATAAAACTATTTTTAGAGTGCCAAGAGGAGCAGCTAACCAGATGTGCAAAATGGGCAGTCAGGTAAACAAAGTCACTATACAATAACAATAACACTGGAGTACGATAGTGCAGAGGAGAACAGATGTGCAAAGGAGTGGCTAAGTAAGGAGAACTGCCAGTAGTGCAAGGACAAAAAAACAAAACAAACAGATGTACAGATTAGCAGCTGTGTAGGCTTACTATGTGTGTGATAGATAGATGGATAGATACTTTATTCATCCCCGAAGGGAAATTCACATTTCCAGCAGCATCCTTGAGCTGAGAACAATACAATAATAAAGCAAAAAGAATACATTATACAAATACCCAGTGTGACGTGCAAATGCCCCCTGTAGCGTGTTATATAGAATATCTAAATAGTGCTACACAGAATACATATTGCAATAAAATTCGGTAATATGCAATATAGGTGGTGTGGTTTAATGTGGGCTTTACTCTGCCGGGTAGAGTTAAAAAGCCTCATGGCATGAGGAAGAAAAGATCTCTTCAGTCTGTCCGTAGTACAAGACAGTGACAGCAGTCTGTCCCTGAAACTGCTCTTCTGTCTGGAGATAATGCTGTGTAGTGGATGCGATGGATTGTCCATGATTGACCGCAGCTTTTCCAGTGCCCGTCTCTCAGCTACTGTTGTTAGGCTGTCCAGCTCTTTGCCCACAACAGAGCTCGCTTTCCTAGCCAGTTTATTGAGACGGGAGGCATCCTTCTTGACACTGCCTCCCCAACACGCTGTTCAGGAGCTTTTTGCTTTTTGTGATTGACCATTTAACAGTCTAATGGCCAGGGGACAAAGCTGTTGCAGAACCTGGTGGTCCTGCACCGCACACTGCAGTACCTCTTCCCAGAGGCTAGCAGAGTGAACAGTCCATGCTGGGGGTGAGAGGGGTCCCTAATGTAATTCTTGGTTCGGGATAGGCAGCGTTTCTGGCCAATGTCCTGAATGAAGGGGAGAGAAGTCCCGATGATTTTCTCTGCTCTGCTCATCACCCTCCCCACACTACCCCAGTCGGAGGCACTGCAGCCTCCACACCACACAGAGATACAGCTAGTCAGGATGCTCTCTATGGTGCCCCTGTAGAATGTGATGAGGGTGGGTGGGGGCAGGTTGGCTCTCCTCATCCTCCGGAGGAAGTACAGGCGCTGCTGTGCCCTCTTCACCAGTGATGCAGTGTTCACGGACCAGGTTAGTTTGTCTGTGATGTGCACCCCTAGGAACTTGGTGCTGCTGACAACCTACACAGCCTTGTTGTTCATGAGAAGTGGGGCATGGTTGGGCTGGTTTTTCCTGAAGTCAATAATGATCTCTTTAGTTTTGTCAACAATCAGGACTAGGCTGTTGACTCTGCACCAGGCCACCTTCTGCTTCACCTCCTCTCTGTAGGCCAGGTCGTTGTCATCCCTGATGAGGCCCACCACTGTTGTGTCGTCCGCAAACTTCACGATGTGGTTTGTGGCTGACCTAGGGACGCAGTCGTGTGTCATCAGGGTGAACAGCAGGGGGCTCAGGACACAGCCTTGGGGGGAGCCCGTGCTGAGGGTGATGACATCGGAGATGTTTTGACCAACCTGCACTGACTGGGGTCTGTCAGCAGCCAGTTCCGCAGGGGGGTGTTGAAGCCCAGGAGTCTCAATTTGTCTACCAGGTGTTGTGGGATGATGGTGTTGAATGCTGAACTGAAGTTCAGGAACAGCATCCGCACATGGGTGTTCTTCTCCTCTAGGTGTGTCAGGCTCAGGTGAAAAGCAGAGGAGATGGCATCCCCGAAAGGTGTGTCTCTTCAGTCCTTATAAGATATTGTAGGGACGTGTTCCTTAGCTTTTTTTGAGCCAAGTAACAATTTTTATTTCAAAAATCCCAAGACGCACCACCTTTAAAAATACTTTTAAAATACACTTTCTGCTCAAGTTTAATTTTATACAATTTCTATTCAAACAGATAATAATGTGTATGGTATGATGTATTAGTAGTAAAAAATAGTTAATATTAAATGGAATACAGTCAATACCTCAGTACCTGCTAGATCACCAAGGCCCACAAGAGGGGTAAGGAATCAAGGTGACGCTTAAAGACTGATTTTTATAATAAAATTAAAATTTAAAAAGGCTGCATAAACATTTACATATTTTACATTTCTGTGTCTGCAGAGGTTATAATAACTGACAATTTTCCATCATTAACACATTTTTTTAAGACTTACGGGAACATTTTAAGGCCCCCCATCATTTTGACGGCTTGAGAGACAAAGAAGAACAATAACGGATGAATACTTTTTAAAAAAACGCAGCGAGAGAGAATCCCGGCCCAACCTGAACGTAATGATTGACATTTCAGGCCCGACCCAGGTCGAGTTGGGCTCAGGCTTAAGCTCTTACCTCAAACTATATAGTGACTCTGCAGCAGGTATAGCCTTTGTAATGGATTGGGGCCGTTTGGTCCGAACCGTGTCGGTTCTTACCTGTAATGTATATTTGATTCTAGTATGCGACGTACTTGTAAAACACAATCATCTATATACTTAGTTGCTTCAAGGTTATGATTTGTAATTTGTAGTTTTTGTTCAGTATGAAAAAGGATGCCCTGCAATCGTCACAGTTTTGACAGACTCACTTTGTTCCTTGTACTGGAATATTGGCCCGGTAC
Organism: Urocampus carinirostris; assembly: GCF_059441175.1. NCBI lineage: Eukaryota > Metazoa > Chordata > Actinopteri > Syngnathiformes > Syngnathidae > Urocampus > Urocampus carinirostris. Next base: position 30,169,346 of record NC_142349.1, read on the forward strand.
AACACCCTTTTGTGTTCAAGCCGTAGTAAAACTGCTATATACTTGCAATGCAATACCTGTGTATTACGTATTGAGTTTTGACCAAAAAAGTATACATTTGAGAAGTGGACAAATACTTTTTCATGATACTGAAGCAGATATCTGCTATAGCACAACCATCTTTTTTAATTGAGTGAGTAGTTATTCCCACATCTTCATTATTATTATCAAGAACCTGCAGTTGCTTTGCTCTATCGTTGACGTCAAATCCCTTACCATTGAGCCTCTATTGGAAGGACCACACAAGAGAAGTCTGATTGATCCACTCTCCACTTTATCACGTTTTCAATTTCCTTAAGAGTTTAAGACTATCGCGGGTGCTTCTCTCCGCTAAGTGAAGTGTTGTCCTGCCTATAAAGACTCTTCTTTTATCAGGTCAGCGACACTTACCGCTGCATTCACCACTAATCATTTCCATTTCGACTTGAGGATGAGCCCATTATGGGTCTACCACTCTCACACAAGCCTTGGAGTGCCAAGAGGCGATAATTGGATAATTAGTGCCGGGAACCAATTAGGAGTTAGCGTGCTTGTGATGACACGCGAGTTAAGCAAAGGTTAGCGAAGAGTGAGAGTTGCGTGGGGAGTTGTGATCGATGACACCCCCCCCCCCCCCCCCCCCCTTCACTAACACACATAACCACCCACTCTCCTTCCCCTTCTTACGCTCTGCACAAAAGGGGCCAAATCGCCCATTTCCATCTGAAAGAGTTAAGCCCCCGACAAGAAGCAGGGGTCGAACGAGCAGCCTCGAAGCCGCAAAATACACCCCCCCCCCGATCACTCGAGCAAATGGAAGCACAATGGTAGAGAAAAAAAAGACGAGAAGGGGGGTTCGGAAGATGTTTTTATTTATGTTAAAGAAATGCTAATACGTTCCCCGAAGAATGGATAGGATTTGAGAGCGTTTTCTAATTCTACTATTGTGAAACTCGCGTGCAGACGGACCAGCGCGCCACAGTCATCACGTGATCAGGTTTTCTTTCCAATCCGGGTGTCCTTCAAATGACTGCTTTTCCCTCCCATTTAGGGTTTTTCCCCCCTTTCTTTTTGTCGGGATGCACATGCACCCGCACATGCAGAGCATAATCCCCGATGCAACATGGTGCTAATTTGCATCTGATTGCTCCTTGGTGCTCTGCTGAGTGTGAGAGTTGGAATGCGCGGGCTCCCTTGCGCGTCGCCCTGCATACAGAAAGCAGTGAGGGGAAGGAAGCATGGCAGAAATACAAAAAAGCCGACGGCTGATCAACGCGAGCGGACTCGTCAAGCTCCTGAGAAGAACTGTCAGTTTACCTTCAGCTTCCTTTGTCATCTTTCACTCTGGAAACCATCCTGCAAACGTTATTTGTGTCAAATATTCCTAAAAGGGGTTTAACAGTAAAGTGAAGGCCTACATCTGGGGCAACTGTGGTGTCCAAACTGCAGCTTGAGGCTCACTGTTTGTTTTCTCGCATCCCTCTATAATAGCAAAATATTGACTTTTTAAAAAGCCTGAATGAGAGCCATGACGGACGGCAGGAAGAGACCTAGCGGACAGCACTTGAATTAGCATTTGACTTGAAACGAATATCAATAACGACGACAGAAAAATATATTACCATGGCTTTTTGTGATGGTGAGCTATTGCTGTGCAAACCCACAGGGTTCTAAACCCGATTTGGCTTTTTATTAGATACCTTTTGATGAAGACAGAAGACGGCGGTCAAATCAAACAGAGGCAATGGTGTTGTGGCACATTACTGGCAGCCCTCAAAGACAGAAATCAATAAAAGTTATCTATTGCTTAAACGCTATGTTTGTAGCTTACTGTTGTCATTTCATACTACATAAACAAACTGCTTTCATTATGATTTACCGGTTCAAAAATGTAGCTCTCCGAATATCACTTGTACTCAAAACTGTCATGTGCTCTACCGTAAAGCTTATTACGCCGAAATGAACTGCCAAATTACCATTGGATAAAACGGAAGACAAATGTTTAAAAGATAAAGCGTCATTTCATCAGAGCAAATATTTTAAACATTCTCAAAAGGGATTTCTATACAAAGTATGAATGCCCTTTGCTTTAGTGTTCCATTTCATTCTCGAAAAACGTTTGATTCAAAATTGATTTTGTAATGCGAATATTTCACGCTGTGCATGTGTCAGCAAAACAAAGAATAGTAACGTGACGCGACTACGAATAACTGGTAAGCATCCAGACTTGTATAAGCTATAGGTGAGCACTGATGTATGGGGATACTGGTGTTGACTGAAGTCAGGCAGACTGGACGATTTGGTTAGACCTGTGAATATGTCAGGAGGAAGACGGTATGGGTCGGTAGCTAGCCCTGGTAATGCTATCCTCAGTTTCGCTAATTAGGGCTCTTTGTGCTTTCTGACAAGGTGAGCTACCCCATCCGACAGCTGCAGAATATTTGTTTGACTAGTCATTGCCAATGGTGTTAAATAGTATAGATTTTTCATAGTATAGCTTTTGCTATCAGTGAAAAACGTGTGTGATTATCATTCTTGAATCAGATGTAGAAAATCAGGAACCCACTTGGGGTGGTGCAGAAGCAAAGTGCAGAAACACAAACAGAGGTGCTTTTTCAGGCAGGGTTCAATACACAGGAAGTAGCCAGGCGATAACCGTGGTAAAGAATAGAATAGAATAGAATAGAATATACCCTTATTGTCATTGTTACAAAATGAGTTAACATATTGTGACAATGAAATTGGGCATGACACTCCAGTTCACACATTCACAGTGAGGTAAAAAAAAACAAGAAGATAAAGGAACAGAGAAGATAAGGTTATAAAACAAGGAGGATAAGGTTAGAGTTAGAATTTACACAAAATTTACCCAAAAAATGTCGGCATATAGGATGTTACATACAGTTCGGTATCGTAGGGTTGTGCAATATGCATTTGGTGTAAAAATAGTCATCATAGTGCAAAAAAAGATAGTCAACATTGTGCAAGGTGAGCAGTAAACATAGTGCAGTCAACATTGTGCAAGATACATAGACATGAGTACCATTTACGTTTGTATGAGGTTGTGTTTTTGCAAGAGTTTTTCAGTTTTTTGTGCGGTGTGTGTTTAGGGTGGTAATGGCTCTGGGGAAGAAACTGTCTCTGAGTCTGTTTGTTTTTGTTTTGTGTGACCTGTAGCGCTTGCCGGAAGGCATCAGGTCAAAGAGGTGGTGGCCGGGGTGAGAAAAGTCCTTGATGATGTTTTCTGCTCTGCTGAGGTAGCGAAAGCAGGCAATGTCCTCCAGACTGGCCAGAGAGCAACCGACGATTTTCTGGGCTGTTTTGATGACTCTCTGGAGCGTTTTCCTGTCTGCTGCTGTGCACCCAGCATACCACACCGTAATGCAGTTCGTCAGAATGCTCTCCACTGTGCCTTTGTAAAAGGACACCTGCAGCTGCTGTATTAGCTGTTTTTTCCTGAGCACTCTCAGAAAATGCAGTCGCTGCTGGGCCTTCCCTACCACCGCTCTGGTGTTTGCAGACCAGGAGTGGTCGTCGGAGACGTGCACACCCAGAAATTTGAAGGAGTGGACTCTCTCTACACAGTCTCCTTTTATGATGAGTGGTGCTGGATTCCTGCCATTCCTTCTGAAGTCCAGTATCAGTTCTTTTGTTTTTGTGGTGTTTAGTATGAGGTGGTTTTCCGAACACCACGTTGACAGTGACTCCACCTCATCCTGTACGCCGCCTCGTCCCGGTGTGGGGTTTGTGTTTCAGTGAGGCAGATTGTTTGGCAGATCTTGTGATACGGAAGGGCAGATAAAGGTCCGGAACGCTGGCATGACAAAAAGTTGGGACAAGAGTGCCTCGTTCAGGAGATGAGGGCATCAGACTAGCACCGGGGACGGATCGGTAGAACGCATACGATGTCTTTGTCTTGCCATTGGTAGGATTCGGCCAAACCTAATGCATAATATTCTATGTATGTCAAAGTCGCTAAAGTCTCAGACGAATGGCGAGCTTCGCCTAAAATTGAAGACACATAGCATTTTTGTTGCCCTGGGCATCCATAGCAGTGCGACCTCAGACTAACATGTTGACTTCCGGGTGATATGCCTATTTTTAGAAGAAACTCAAATTTATCATCCTATGATTTTTTATGAAAATTAACATCGGTATCATAGTTCTTGTATTTTTGCCTAGTATACAAATCAATGTTTTTCTTTTTACTGCAAGAACATTTTTATTCGACCACTAGGAGGCACTAAACATTACATTCTGTCCCTTTAAATGGTGAAGAGGGAGAGGTGTGATTGGAGGGTAAGTGGCACTAGGTGTGGGGTTAAATTTAGAGCCAAGGAAGTGACTAAATAAGGTAAGGCTAAGCGAGGGAGAGCAAGAGGGTGAGAATGTGGAAAAAAAGCGCGATACTCTAACACACAGACAAGCAGAACTCAGAGTGCAGATTGTGACAATAATTGAACATGCACTAGAGTTGGTGGCAGTGGCATTTGCTTTCAGACAGTTTCAAGATTGCTTACAACAAACTATTTAAAAAATTGTTATTGAAGACACTGGGGAAGTGCTGGATACTGTATTGCAGGGGTCGGGAACCTTTTTGACTCAAAGAGCCATAAAAGCAAAATATATCAATTTTATTTTGGGAAAGAGCCACACCATATATTGAGACAAATGTACTAAATTGCTAAACCCGCGCCCCAGACAAAAGCTTAGTCTTCAGCACATTTATTTTTGATGATTTGATAAAAATTATGAAAAGAGAATAATGCCAGAGCCCGTGTCCCAAAATCAACAATCATACCACTTTAAACCTGTCTCTTTCTTGCAATTACTTAAGATCGGTTAAACTCATTTTGACCCTTTTTTTCAGTTATTTTGTAAAAACGTCACAACATTCTGCAAACAGGGAGCCTGATGTGCTTATTTATGGCGCAGACGGCGCAGGGCGAGAGATGGGAGGGAGTGCTTGCACTTTTTGCATAGCTCCACCCATCCCTCCCACTCACCCAATCAAAAAACTTTAAGTTCTCTTCCGGTGTTTTGGCGTATTTACAGTTTGTTCTGTGGATTCATCATAAGGTATCTGAACACTGAAGACAGATAATATAGTGATGTTTTGTATAACGGATTATTTAGCGTTGTACAGCCAGAATGAGGTTTTTTTTTTTTTTTTTTTTTTGTGACACCTTGACTGTAAATTGTAGTGAAAAATGTGCCCTATATATACTGCGAAGTACTGCTTTACCTTTGATCTTGGTATGGCACTGCGTGTATCTGAACAGGAATAGAAGTTTATGTTTTGGACGAGATGGAGAAAATTTGCATGCAATCAAATTTGTCTCTGAGCCACAGGTACTCATGGAAAGAGCCATATATGGCTCGCGAGCCATAGGTTCCCGACCCCTGCTGTATTGTCTATGTAAATATTCATCAATTTTCAACACCGCTGATCTTCAGGAGGGTCGCGGGGATGCTTAAGTCTGACCCAGATATGTTCGGCAGAAGGCAGAGGACAATCTGAACTAATTGCCCACTAGTTGCAGGGCACACAGAGACAGACAACCATTTACAAGATCGTTTATACCTAGGGGACGATTTGGACCCACTAATCAACCTGCCATGCATATTTTTTGGAATGTATGAGGAAATCAGAGTACCCAGAGAAAACTGTCTGGATTTGAACCCTAACCCTGATCTAAACTGATGGGTTGACTACCAAGCTGCTATGCCGCTAATGCAAATATCCAAAATATTCCATTTATGTGATTTGTAGAGGAAAATGAAGGATAACCATGGGTAGAGGTAAGATTGGGTCTAAAAAAATTAATTCCAACCCGACCCGAGTCGCTGGTATATAAACCCAAACCCGCCTAAACCCGACAGAATACCTTGATTTAACAAACTAGCCCGAAATAAACCGGAACCTTTAGTTTGCTGTTAACTGCGCGTTTCGTCTGAACTACGCAGCTTAGGGGTAACCGATAGCCGAGTCATTCAAGTGTGCACTGCAAGTGCAGCGCCTGAATGAACTGTTTGGCGCCAAAGTGCGCATCTCGGCGGCGTGCAGCAAAGAAAATGAAACTGAAGAAAATGGCACCGAAAAGAAAATCAAATTCTGCAGATTTCTGTCAGGCACCAGAAACGGAGACAGAACCCAATTGCGTTCGTTTCTTAGTTATATTGAGAAGGAGGCGAAGGCTGGCACCCACGATCCAGTGATCGTCGATTGCAGGGAGCAGTTCGCTCGTAACGCGGAAATGGCACTTCTGTGGCGAACGATAGCGGCGTCGAAGGCGGGAAAACAGGTCAGGTTTGCCGGGGCGGAGGAGCAGAGATGTGGTTAAACAGAAACAGGTCGAAGCTGGGAAACGTACGAGAGCCAAAAACAGAAGGGAGTCAGGGTCGGAAGGCTTGCCTTAGCGGGAGCTGAAGGTTCGCAGACGGTCTGACGCCGGGAACCGGGGGGTTTAAAAAGTGGCAGGGAGCCAATCAGCTACCAGGGCTTTTGGCGCCAACGAGGCAGCCGCAGGTGCCCCAAATCAGTAATCATAACAATTTTAAGCTGTAAATAGTGAAAGATTCGGGCAAAAAGCAGAAAGAAAGTTTGTAAAGCTTGTAAGCTATTGGCAAGAAGCAGAAATAACCTCTGACATAAGGGAGGTGGAGGAGTAAGCCGCGAATCTTTTATCCTAACACCGAGGATGAAAATGCCTTTGGATTTATTGATTTTGAGTTAAACTGATATTTTGGTAATCATCCAAATAATGACCTGAGTCAAAGTAAGAGCATCCCCCCCGTGGCTGTGCTCCAAATGGCTGCAGATACCATACAATCTGCGAGCGGCGGGCCTAGGACGCAGCCATAAAGAAGACTCGTCTGTACCCACCCGGAGGGGGGAGCCGGAGCTACGCTGTGGGAGTCCCGGCAGCAACGGCCTGGGTTGTGGAACCCAGAAGGGAGAGGACCCACGCAGAAGGGAAAGGACCCACACAGAGGACTGGAAGAATGCTGCTTGGGAGGGTGGGATGGCAGAGCTATGCCCTTGCACAATAGTATTGCCTTTTACACGCTGGTTAACTACTGTTAAAAGAAAATAACTCTGAAATTGTTTAATTGATGTTGGAAATGTCAGGAAAAAATGTTAAAACGTCATATCGTCACGTCATATTGTCAAATATAAAAAAATTGTGAATATGCTTGATGGCTGTGTTTTGCTGCTGTTGGTGTCGGTGGATTTGTTCAGACCGAGGACAATCGACTTTGGCCTGGACGGATCTATTGACACTAACAAAGATGTTATATAATGAAATTGTGAATATGTTTGATTTTCGAGAAGGTTTGTTCAAACCTCACTTTGTGTTTGCTGTTAAAAACGTAATATTGGAATATAATATTGTGAATGTGCTTAGTTGCTGTTGAGATTGTCATGATTGTTTTCTGTTTTTAGTGTCAATAAATTTGTTCAAACCAAAATGCTGTTAAGATCCTCCACAAAGGGAAGACAATTGAAAGAAAAACGGTGAGAGAGGAACCCGACCGGTCCGACTTAAAGATTGACATTTCGTACCCGAACCCGGCCCGGATTTCATGCTGGGTTCGGGTCGGGTTTGGGCCAAGATCTTACCTCCATCCATGAGTAAAACAGGTCACAATTTCTATCTAAAACTTGAGCAGTGAGCACATGCACACCAAGTGTCCTGCAAGGCACATTTACATTTAGGTCCATTCAGGTGTCTCCTATTTGACTTTGTACGGCAGATGGGTTCTTTATGGAACATGCCAAGTGGTATTAACTTCCACCACAGGGCGAGTCTTGCTACTGCGCGTGAGATGGGCGGAGGGAGAGAAACGGATGGGGATGGATGAAGAGAATGAGAAAACCTCCTAAAGAGCCGTGACGGGGCCCCAGTCACTCTCTAAATATATTTTAATAGGTGGGAGCCTAACGTCCAGAGCAATTCATCTCTCATCTCGCCGTAATGAAAGGAGCCGTGGCTGAGGCAGTGAAGCCGGAGGGAAGAAGAGGTGTGGCCTGGGAGCACAAAGGATGCATGTGGCTTTGCCTCATTATGCTGCAGTTAGGCCGGGGTGTGCACGGTGGCAGCAGGGGTTAGGGTCTCCACAGACGGGGCCACAATGGCGCGATAGACGGCTGCAAAGGGAGCCCCCACCACGCCATTCTAGCCCGGTTGCTAACGAGGGCTTCATGCGCCTTTGATATAATCTCTCCATTGAAATCCCGATGAATCCACGCTTGCGTTGACGACCAAATCCCATTTGTAACGCGCTCGCATGAAAGGCTGCACGCGCGCGTGCGTGCGCGCGCGTATGCGTGATTTCACCTGCTCCTGCGTGATCCTGCAGGCGAGGCCAAGTCGAGCCGCATATAGCGCCTTTAATTAAAAAAATAATCTCCTCCGTGGCGCACGAGACATCTCGTGAGCTGATCTCGAATTAGAATCAGATCGACGTTTAAGTGGCTGTTCTTCCATTTTGTTCAGCTCAGATTGGATCCGATAGGCAAACAATTACTGGATTACAACACACTTGGGTGGGGAGTGGGGATAATGGGCATCGGCGCAAATTTATGGAATTTATTAATAGGAACGAAACGAGCGTTAAAACGACGATAGCTTCGGTTACACAGCATTCCTGTGGATATTTGCTTCTCACACGTCTGCGTAATAAGGGCCATTAAGCAGGACCGTAGCCAGACATGAGTCTCAGGGGTGGCATAACAAATGCACAACTATTATTCTCCCACAGTTTTTTTTGCAAAGCACAGTTTCGAGTGTTTTTCGGGGATGCGTTTCATAATCGCATTTTTTAAACATATAGTTTCTTCTTGTATTTTGCAATTTATTTGCAGTTGCTCTAAAATGTTAATGTTTTTACTAGACAGTGGTTGTGTCGTAAAGGTGTTCAAGTTTAAAGTTGCTTGGTATGAAAATTGAGTAAAAGGTTCACAGCAGAGTGAAAAAAAACTGTTATTATAATTTAGTCGAATAATAGATTTCTTAAAAACGTATTCATTTATGCTGCGGCAAATATTGCATTTCATTTGTAGTAATATACAGAACAAAGAGACCTCCCAAAACCTATTTTCTGCTTCTATTCTTTTCTATTTCTTTTGTCCTTTTTGGTTTTTTTTTTTGTTTCTTTTAGCCCTCACTTTTGACTTATTTTTTTTTTCTTGCTTTTTTTCTTAATTTCCCCCTTTAAATCGATTTTTTTTGCTTCTTTTGTTTCCTTTTCTTAGCTTTTCAACAATTTTTCCAAATTATTCCTGTTTGTTTTCTTTTTCTCTTTTCCTTTTTCCATGTTTTTCTTTTGTTCCTTTTCTTTTTCCCTCTAACTTTTTACTTTTTTCCTTGCTTTATTTTGTAAATTCTTTATTCATCTCTTTTTTCCTTTTATTTTATCTCTTTTTGTTATTTTTCTCTTAGCTTTTTCTTGGTTCTTGTGTTTTCTGTTTTTCTCATTTTTCCTTATTTTTTGTTCTTCTTTTTCCTTTTTTCATTTATCTTTTTATTTTTTCCCCACGCCTTTTTACTTCTTTCTTCTTGCTTTCTTGTATTTTTTTCTTTTTTCTCAAATTTTCCCTCCTTGTATTATTTCTTCCAGTTTGTTTATTTATTTAAAAAAATCGGACTGTCCCCACTACTACATCCAGTTTTTTGGTGGGCAGAGTGGGTTTGGATGGGCAGTGTCACCCAAGCCCCACCCCGCCCCCGTGGTAACGACAGTGGCAGCAAATTATCTTTGTTTTTATTGGACACAGTCACTTTTGATACGAGAAAATAGGCGCTGCGTTTTGTTTGTACGGTTTATTGCTTATTAAGAGGATTTGTTAACCATTCATAAGAGGAAAAATGGCTGAGGTTTAAAGGTATGACTGGGTGCCAAAGCCCAGTATGAGATACGTGCGAGATGGCATGGTGTGTAAAAACATAAATCTATAGACGGATAGCATCCTCCTTATTCAAATGTTTTGTCCTCTAGCTCAGGGACACCGCGCCTCTCTGCACTCCAGACTCATTTAACAGCCTGGGGGACATAAAACAAGCGATGGAAACAGTAGCACGCACTAAATCTCCTTCTGAATTTAGTCCACATATTGGATGCAACGCTTTTCGACAGTCTAGGAATCTCTTTATAGGGTTTAGAGGTCTTTCAGAAGTTACACCCTCCCTTCCACTCGCCTACTTGCCTCCCACTCGCCCCCCTCATCCCAAACTCAGCCCGGATTGGCCACAGTGAGGCTCATTTGCATGCCTGCCCGTATAAACCCTTTTGCAGAGACTGCAGCTCACTTTTACGCTAGGTGCTGCACACCTTGAAAGGCGGGGACAGAATTGGAGAGAAAGAGAGAGAGCGCGAGAAAGGAGCGCATCCAGTCCGCACAGATAGAAAAACACACGGAATACTTTTAACTTTGAAGTTTGAATGCGAATTTCAGGACTTTAAGAATATCTCCATAGTTAATTGTACTGGAATACTGCTGACATTGCATATTCATGCAAATATGAGGGACACGCGGTGGCTGTTGCTGTTAGTCTCTTTGACAAGCCTGGCAGCTGCTACGACGGCAAAGACCGTGAAATATCAGACCTTCGAGGAAGACGCCCCGGGCACAGTTATCGGACACTTGGCCAGGGACATCTCTTCATCCCGGTCCAGTTTCAGGATGATGAAACAGTTCAACTCCTCTTTCATCCGTCTGAGGGAGAGCGATGGGCAACTGAGCATCGGAGAGAGGATGGACAGAGAGCGCATCTGCAAACACACCCTGCAGTGCCTCATCTCTTTTGACGTGGTAAGTTTCTCCAAGGAACAGTTCAAGCTTATCCACGTTGAGGTGGAGGTCAAGGACATCAACGACAACTCCCCGACGTTCCCTCGCAAAGAGTCAACGATGGACATATCTGAAAACACTGCGGTGGGGACACGTATCCCTCTGGACTTTGCCGTCGATGAGGATGTCGGAGTCAACTATATTCAAAGCTATCAGATTTCTGTAAACAGTCACTTTTCTATTGATGTGCTTAGCAGAGCTGACGGGGTTAAATATGCAGAACTGGTGCTCATGAAGGAGTTGGACCGGGAGACTCAGGCATCGTATGCCCTAGATCTGGTCGCAATAGATGGTGGAAACCCAGCTCGCTCCGGAACCACGCGGGTCAACATTAAGGTGAAAGATTACAACGACAATAGTCCAGTGTTCGACCGGAACAGCTTCTCTGTGGACTTGCCGGAAGACGCCCCGGTGGGCACCCTGCTCCTCGACCTGAATGCAGAGGACCCGGATGAAGGGCTGAACGGCGAAGTGGTGTACGGCTTCGGGAACCAGGTGCCATTGGAGATCCGTCAACTCTTCAAAGTGGACAGAAAAAGTGGCAGGCTGACCTTGGAAAGTCCTATCGACTTTGAAAGTAAGAACACATACGAGTTTGACGTCCAAGCTGCCGATTTAGGGCCGAACCCCAGCCCGGCCATTTGCAAAATAGTCGTTCAAGTGCAAGATGTTAATGACAATGCGCCAGAAATCTCCATTACGCCCATGACGTCCATCACTGCTGGGATCGCCTACATTACTGAAGCAGCAGCCCAGGAGAGTTTCGTGGCTCTGGTCAGTACATCGGACAGGGACTCCGGAGCCAACGGGCAAGTGCACTGCACCCTGTATGGACACGATCACTTCAGACTGCAGCAAGCTTATGAGGACAGCTTCATGATTGTGAGCACCAGCCCGTTAGATCGTGAAAAAATCCCCGAATATAATTTGACCGTGGTGGCTGAGGACCTGGGATCCCCTCCCTTCAGAACCATCACCCAGTACACAATCAGGCTGACCGATGAGAACGATAATGCTCCGATATTCAGCAAGCCCGTGTATGAGGTGTCCGTGGCGGAGAACAACGCGCCCGGCGCGTATGTCACCACAGTTGTGGCACGGGACATGGACATGGGTCCCAATGGAAAAGTCACCTACAAATTAACAGATACTTACTTCATGGGGTCACCTATTTCCACATTCGTGTCACTAGACCCTGCCAGCGGTTCTCTTTACGCACTCCGGAGTTTCAATTACGAGATGATCAAACAACTTGAGCTCAGGGTCATGGCTAGCGATGGCGCGACCCCGCCCCTGTCTGGAAGCGCCACAGTTTTCCTTAGGGTTTTGGACCAGAATGACAACGTGCCCAGCATCATCCACCCGGCTCTCAACAACGGCTCGGCTGAGGTCCTCCTCCCCCGTGACGCGCCAAGCGGCTACATCGTCACGCGCGTAGAGGCACAGGACGTGGACGAAGGCATCAACTCTGAGCTTTCTTTCAGGATCGCCGCTGGAGAAGCAACCGAGTTCTCTGTCAACAAAGCTACTGGGGACGTCTACCTGAACCGGGTCCTCAGCCATGATGTGGATGACACTTTAAGGGTCACCGTGACAGTAAGCGACAATGGCAGGCCAGCGCTGACCTCCACCGCCACGTTGCACTTCCTCATTGTAGCCGGATCCCCACCGAGCGACCGCACTGTGTACCAGGCAGGCGGCGGGGTCTCACCACCTGTGGAGTGGGACCTGTCCGTGGTCATTATTGTCGTCTTGGCGGGGAGCTGCACACTCTTGCTGCTCGCCATTATTCTCATCGCCACCACCTGCAACCGTCATCGGGGTGACAAGAGCAGCGAGGACAGCGACTCCTACGGGGAGAAGGACACACTGGAGCGAGGCAGGGACCACGTTGTCGGAAACCCGCTCTTTCCCGTTCATGTAGCCGCAGGGCCTGCCAGTTTTGATGGACACTCTTATAGCAGCCAGGTCCACGGCGCCAGCGGCGACATGTGCTCAGCCTCTGAGGACGGCAGTGAGGTCCCCTGCGTATATGACTCTGACGCAAACAGCAAACCGATGGGGAACAAACATGAGGTAAGTTTGCCTTTCGGGACTAGTTGATTGCACTTGATCATCCCTAGAGCGTGAGTTTAAATAGTTGTCGGTTATGCGTTTGCAGGGATACTCGACATTGCCAGGGTATGGCAATGCAAAGGAGGCTGTGAGGCCGATCACTATCTGGAAAGGCAACTCTTACACCACCATCTCTGCCAGGGACCCTGCCTTCAGCGGCAAAGACAGCGGCAAGGGGGACAGTGACTTCAATGATAGTGACAGCGATGTCAGTGGAGACGCTGGATTAAAGAAAGATGCCGCATCTGTTCCCCCGATGGCCAGCCAAAATGGTAAGAAAGGGAACTTGACTTTGTGGTTCACAGTTTTGTGTCCCAATTGGTTGTCTATTAACTTATATTGGGAAATAATTATGAGTAGTCCAAATTCTCAATTCACTTCGGTATTACAAGCTTTTTCATAAAATTAATTGAGCCCCAATTGTTTACTTTACATTGTAGGGATAAGTAAAGATACACAGAATTGGTTCCAAAACCAGGTTAATTTTAAAGGTATTAGTGCTGCAATTAGTGAAAAACACCTTTATGAGCTACCATCTAGTAGTTGTTTTAAAATTCAGGAATTATAAACGAGAGGAATATTAGGTTATCATTAGTTTCGATAGATCTTGATTTTACAGTTATTTTCTGATACATTTCCCTTATACTTATACTCTTAGGCTGAGGTCCTCCTCACGTCACGCGCGTAGAGGCACAGGACGCCCCGACCGTCTCCTCCTTTGTTTACTGTAGAAGGAAAAAATACATGCAAATATAATCAAGTAGAATAAGGTCACTTATACTCTTATGTGGACACACTAAATTAATGTTTCATTTAAATTTGATAATTAATTTCTGCAGTTAGTATATACCTTTACCATGTATATGCTTTTCAATGATATACGATACAAAGGTATGGTGATGGTTGGGGAAACAAAACTCGTGATTGGCAAACACGAGGTCTGACTTCTTAAACGATTGTGGGTCGGTGGCCTTGAATTTGAACGGAGCTCAACAAGTATCGTTATCGTTGACTACTCGATGGTTCAGTATCATCTCGGTATCGGTGTTATTTAAAAGTACTTCAGAAACACCACTAAAATATGATATTTTCACCCCAAAAGAGAGATTTCAGATTGATTTTGAATTAAGGGATATAAATTTAACAGCAAAATCCACCCATTTTAATGAAACTCATAGCAGCAATTTTACCACTTGCTGTCGTCAAGAAGTGACATCACTCTAGAAGACTCAACTAACAACCAATCACAATTTTCAATTTTTCTGATTACTGCTGATACATGATACCTGTCAACCTCCACGGCTCCATGCACTTACAATTTGTCGTATTTTCCCTAACAAAATACAAAATAATCTTATACCGTATTTTTTTTCAAACGTGTTTCTTTATGTAGTTTAACATGTTCTATTGTACATGTGTTTCGTTATATCATATATATTATTAATTAACGTTTTGTTGTGAGATACTGAGTTGCTCGACATTGAGGTTTATTATAAAAAAAGTTCAAAAATTAGTTAGCTTGGACGTTTACTGTAGAAGGAAAAAATACACGCAAATATAATCAAGTAGAATAATACATTTTTTAATTCAAATTATGAATTCATTTTCTGCATTAAATTATTGTTGGTAATATACTGATTAAAGGGATCACCACAAACCTGTCTTTTTTAATTTTCTCCTTTCATACTTCCTTTTTTTCTTAACTTCTTTATACAACATAATAATTCGTAATAATATGCATCAAAGCAAGTGAGCTGTTTGAGAGCCGGCTCTCTTTAATGAGTTGAGCCGAAAAAGCCGGTTCTCTAAAAAGAGACGGACTTCCTTTCACTACATCAAACCACTCACTTTGTTTGCAACGAAAAAAAACCATAGAGGCTTCCGCGGCGAACTCGTTTGACTTGATTGATTCGCTGTTTCGTCATAGTCGGTGTATACCGGATGGTACCCATAATTGACAAATTTGCGTTTTTCCGTACAGGTTTTCTCGTACAGGTTTTCTCGTACGTCGTACACGTCTTGAAATGCATAATAAACGTACTTTGTACGGCAAAAACGTATAGGTTGACAGGTATGCATAAGCTCTGAACGACCATGATGTCCTTTCCAGATGACAGCAGCTGGCATGAAAGCAGATATTACTACCTCATCTATATTTTACATAGGCAATACTATGCCGAATACTGTGTTTGGACCTTGAAAAGGCCATGAAAAAAAATTGTGGGTTTGACTTTCCCTTTAAGTTGATTCAAATTGATAAGTGTAACGTTTTTCTTTCAGCCTTGTGGGCTTGCACAAGCGAGTGCAAGATTCTGGGTCATTCGGATCGGTGCTGGAGCCCCTCGGCCGTGAGAGCCCACGCGGCTCCCTCGCCCGCCCCGACCATCTCCTCCTTCAGCAGCCAATCCAAAACCGCCTCCTTGCCTCGGGACCCCCACCGCAGGGACAACTACTACCAAGCCCACATCCCCAAGACCGTGGGCCTGCAGAGCGTGTACGAGAAAGTGCTGGACAGGGAGTACGACTACGTCATGATCACCCCTACCGGGCCTGCGAGGGTCCAGGAGGTGTGCAGTGATGTCACCATACCCGTCTATGTGCCCAGTCCAACACACTGTAACAGCAATGATGCTTAAAGGGACCGTGCACGTGTCGTATCAAATATTATATTATTTTTCTAAAATATTTAAAAACCCGTGACAATGACAGGTGTAAAAAATATTTGTGTTCATACTGTATATTCTAATATTTGTGCATCATTGTTTAATATATAAAAGCCAATTTAATCACTTTAATTTTTTTCTTTTACATGTATTATATGCAAGTTTTGTACATACAAAGATTTTATTTTTGATAAGAGCCATATCTAAGCAAACATGTGTAAATATGAGTCTTTAAGCATGCTTCTATGTCAGGGGTGTTAAACAGGCGGCCCGTGGGCCGGATTAGGCCCGCTAAGGCATTGAATCCGGCCCGCGAGATAACGCTGAGTGAAGCAAAGAGAAAAACGAGCTGCAGGTTGAAATATGTCCACTCGATGTTGTCAAAGCCAGGTGCCTCTCAACCGCTGTACTTGTATTTCTCTCTCTCTCTCACTTTCTCTCTCTTCCTCCCCTTTTCTCTCACTCTCTCTCTCTCTTTCACTCTCTCTGTCTCTCTTTTTCTGTTTTGTTGTCCCTCCTGTCTGTTTCTCTCTCTGTCTTTTTACCTTCTTTTGCTCTTTCTTCCTTTTTTCTTTTCTTTCTATTTTCTCTTTCTCTCTCCCCCCTGATTTTCCCTACTCTCTTTTTCCCCTTCTCTCTTTATCTCTGTCTATCTTTCACTTTTCTCTCCTCTCTTTCTCTCTTTCCATATCTCTTTGGATTTCTTTCTTTCTCTCCCTCTCTTTCTTTCCCACTCTCTCACTATTTCTCTTTTTATCTCTTTTGTTTCTCATATTCTCCCTGTCTCTCTTCTCTCTCTCTCTCTCTCTCTCTCTCTCTCTCTCTCTCTCTCTCTCTCTCTCTCTCTCTCTCTCTCTCTCTCTCTCTCTCTCTCTCTCTCTCTCTCTCTCTCTCTCTCTCTCTCTCTCCCCTTTTCATTTTGTTTGTCCCATCCTCTCTCCTTTTCTCTCCCTTTCATTTCTTTCCCTCTCTTTTTCTTTCTAATCTCCTGGTCCGGCCCCAGAGATAATGTTTGTTCCGTCGTGGGTCCCCCGAGTTAAAATGAGTTTGACACCCCTCTTCTATATCAACTGAGGACTGTGTGGCTGAACTCGTGCATTTTGAATTGAAAAGATGATGGATGAAATGGTATGAATGTAATATTATGTACAGTATTTGTAAAGGTTTTTATTATCACGATGTTGTGAAAAAAATAAACTTTGAAACGCACTATAAACGTGTTTCAGTGAAGTCCTTTTGGAAACTTTACGAGGGCTTCCATACAACGGCCGAGAGATGTCGCTGTAAATGCGGTTACAAGCATGACGTCCTTGCAACACACAGAAGGTCACGAGCGTGTGCGTGCGTGTGACAATGTTAATAAGAATCACTTTGTGACCAATAAATCATTGTCACGATGCAAAACCTTGATGGAGTTGCAATCTGCAATCATAAATTAAATTAGATGCTGATTAGGGTTAAACGAATGAATCATAAACTGATGGATGAAGCCATACACTGCCAAAATCTTCACGTCAAATTATGGCAATGCTTTTTCATTTGGGGGTTCTGCCTTAGATACAATACTAAGACAATACATTCCAGCACCAAGATAAAACAAACGATTTGAGGTTTATCCATACAGTTTAGGACATCCAACTCATTTGAATGAACATTTGGGAAAAAAAATGTTCCGGCTTTTTCAAATAATTTGTTTTTATTTCGTTGGCAGTTTTAAAGGTATTCCTGAGTTCTTGTGAAAAATGTAAAAAAACAGTACATGCTTTTGGCATATAATATAATATAATATAATATAATATAATATAATATAATATAATATAATATAATATAATATAATATAATATAATATAATATAATATAATATAATATGATATAATATGATATAATATAATATAATATAATATAATATAATATAATATAATATAATATAATATAATATAATATAGGCAGCACGGCGGAGCAGTGGTTAGCGCATGTGCGGCACAGTTCATGTCTTGTCTGCGTGGGTTCAAATCCAGCTCCGGACTTTCTGTGCGGAGTTTGTATGTTCTCCCCGTGCTTGCGTGGGTTTCCTTCGGGCTCTCCGGTTTCCTCCCACATTCCAAAAACATGCATTTCAGGTGAATTGTCGTGTACAAATTGTCCCTAGGTGTGAATGAGCGAGTGAGTTGTCTGTCCCCGTGTGCCCTGCGATTGGCTGGCAACCAGTTCAGGGTGTCCCCTGCCCACTGCCCGATGATTGCTGGGATGGGCTCCAGCACTCCCGCGACCCTACTGAGGATAAGCGGTGTAGCTAATGAGATGAGATAATATAATATAATATAATATAATATAATATAATATAATATAATATAATACAATATAATATAATATATTTATATATTCCAAAAACATGCATTTCAGGTGAATTGGCCGGTCCAAATTGTCCATAGGTGTGAATGAGCGAATGAGTTGTCTGTCCCTGTGTGCCCTGCGATTGGCTGGCAACCAGTTCAGGGTGTCCCCTGCCCACTGCCCGATGATTGCTGGGATGGGCTCCAGCACTCCCGCGACCCTAGTGAGGATAAGCGGTGTAGCTAATGAGATGAGATGAGATAATATAATATAATATAATATAATATAATATAATATGATATAATATAATATAATATAATATAATATAATATAATATCATATAATGTAATATAATATAATATAATACAATATAATATAATATAATATAATACAATATAATATAATATATTTATATATTCCAAAAACATGCATTTCAGGTGAATTGGCCGGTCCAAATTGTCCATAGGTGTGAATGAGCGAATGAGTTGTCTGTCTCTGTGTGCCCTGCGATTGGCTGGCAACCAGTTCAGGGTGTCCCCTGCCCACTGCCCGATGATTGCTGGGATGGGCTCCAGCACTCCCGCGACCCTACTGAGGATAAGCGGTGTAGCTAATGAGATGAGATAATATAATATAATATAATATAATATAATATAATATAATATAATATAATATAATATAATATAATATAATATAATATAATATGATATAATATAATATAATATAATATAATATAAATATATTTATATATTCCAAAAACATGCATTTCAGGTGAATTGGCCGGTCCAAATTGTCCATAGGTGTGAATGAGCGAATGAGTTGTCTGTCCCTGTGTGCCCTGCGATTGGCTGGCAACCAGTTCAGGGTGTCCCCTGCCCACTGCCCGGAGATGGCTGGGATGGGCTCCAGCCCCCCCCCGACCCTAATGAGGATAAGCGGTATGGCTAATGAGATGAGATGAGATGAGATATTTATATATAAGGGCGGCACGGCAACTGGGTGGTTAGCGAGCAGTCCCACGGTGCAGGGGTTCACAATTCAAGACGAGGTACCGCTGGAGTTAGCATGTTCTCCCAGTGCCTGAGTGGGTTTCCTCCGGGCACTGCGGTTTCCTCCCACATTCCCAAAAACATGCATGTCAGGTTAATTGGCTGGTCCAAATTGCACATAGGTGTGAACGAGTGAGTGAGTTGTCTGTCTCTGTGTGTCCTGCGACTGGGTGGCAACCAGTTCAGGGTGTTCCCTACCCATTGCCCGAAGATAGCCGCTACTGAGGATAAACAGTGCAGATAATGGATGGAGGCATATATATATATATATATATATATATATATATATATATATATATATATTTATGAATGTGTCACAGTTGCCATGTTGCCCAATTGGCCCCGCTCGTGTGGTGCCATTTGCGGCTCGTTGCGAGATCGGCTTTCTGTTTGTATAAACCTCAGCACTCTCTTGCTTCGGTGTCAGCCCGTCAAACAAACTTCTGCCCCACAAGACGTGGGTTCTGACTCGATCCTGTTTTCCTGTGATATCTCCAGTCCGGTTTTGTTCCCGTTTATTGTTGTCCTGTTTAATTTTGGGTTCCAGTTTAGTTTCTGTCTGTTTTTGTCCTGTTTTTTATTTTCTCCAGTTTTCATTCCCATCTAGTTTCTCCTGTTATTATCCTGATCCGTTATCTATCCTGTCTGTCACTTACTGTCTGGTATTG
Organism: Urocampus carinirostris; assembly: GCF_059441175.1. Lineage (NCBI taxonomy): Eukaryota > Metazoa > Chordata > Actinopteri > Syngnathiformes > Syngnathidae > Urocampus > Urocampus carinirostris. Next base: position 30,189,048 of record NC_142349.1, read on the forward strand.
ACCCCATCCGTCCGATATCAACTCGGGCAATTGGAATCTGTCTCGTCAGTCCCTGGCTTCCGGGCTTTCCACGCCAGACCAGCTGCCTAACGTGCATGACTCTCCATTTCCCGTAGAATAAAGTCTTGTGTGAGAACGTCACGCAATTGGGTCCTGTATATATATATATATATATATATATATATATATATGGTAAAGGCTATGGAAATAAATGCTAAGCCTGCCTGGACTAAATCAAAGCACACGGCAAAATCGTCCCTAAAGCCACAATCACCTAGCATCCATTCATTTTCTGCACTGATTATACTCAGTGAGGTTGCTGGAGCGCATTGCTGGAGCCCATCCCAGCTATCTTGGGGCAGTGGGCAGGGGACACCCTTAACTGGTTGCCAGCCAGTCACAGAGACAGACAACTCACTCACTCAAGATGACATGCATGTTTTTGAAAATTTGGGGGGAAATAAGAGTGCCTGGAGGAAACCCACACAGGGAAGAAAATGCAAACTCTGCATGGGGAGAAATTGAAACCTGGACCTCTGCATCGTGGGGCAGTACACTAACCACCCCCCATGCTTACCCTCAAGCAGAAATGAGCTGTATACAATCAGAGGTCATGTTTCATGTTGTGTTTATAGTATTTGCCATTTTGAAAGTGGCGTGTTCCTTCGAAGACTTTACAACTCTTCAGAAAACAAGCCAGATGGTTCAACTTTAAAAATGAATCTCAGGAGTCCCCCGACGCGTGAAATATTTTGCAACTTATTTGCGTAATTGTGGGGAGGAAATCTGCACATTGATAGGAGTGATGATGAACCCATGTGGGGGAGGCAGGAACTGCAGGCAGGTGCTCAAAATGAAGACGACGGTAGTGATTAAAAAAAAATTAGGACCAAAGTACCAAACAAGGAAGTGGGAACAAAACAATTTTAAAAATGCCCAAACCAAAACCAAAACTTGGAACCAGAAAATGCCAGGGGTAAAGTAACAAAGAAACCAGAAATAAGCAAACCTGGCGTGGAAGAAAAATGACAAGACAACTCAAAATTACCCTACAGTTTGCTGAACAAAAATGTCGTTTTAAAAGGTTCAAGATGATTGGGCACAGCTTTGTGATAATTGGACACACATGTGCGTAGTTCAAAACGCCAGTTGGAGCCCTCTGGTGGTGGGAGGTATGTAAGACCCTGCCAGCATGTTCTGTGCCCAATTCTTCTCGGGAATACCGTTAAGGAGAACAAATGCCCGTGTTTTTATTTTAGTAAAGAAATAATCTAAGAAAAATAAGAAAAACAATAGTAAAAATGAAAAGTGTTTTTCTGTACACACACCAAAAATTATGCCAGCTGCCTCCTCCGAATTTTTATGAAAAACGCTAGGACTTATTTATTTCAACAAATACATGTGTCAAAACCACATGCTTTACTGAACTGAACTGAAGTGAATTCCCCAACTGCCATTTTATAATGCCAAACGAGAACTAAGCGGCAGTGGCTCAGGGGGTAGAGCGCCCGTCTTGGGATCAAGAGATTGCAGTGCGAATCCCGGCTCCTCCGTGTTACATGTCGAAGTGTCCTTGGGTAAGACACTGAACCCCTAACACCCCCAATAAGCAGGTTAGCGCTATTGGGAAATGTGAAGCACACTGTAAAGCGCTTTGGGAAGTCTTCACTTGAAAAGCGCTATTTAAGTGCAGATCATTTCATTTCATTTCATTTCATTGAACGTCTTCGGTGAAAACTACAGATAACATTAGGAGATGCATTGTAATCACATATCATTGGTTAATTGCAATGGGCTTAATGCGCAGGAGCTACAGATGTTTCAGGCTTAGATGGTTATAATCACATGGTCAGGTTTTTCTTTGCTTATTACTGTGATCACGATTTGAAATTATAGCGAGTTTTGGATTGATACAGGCCACTGTTAGGCTTACGTTTCAGGCTAGGTTATGACGACGAATGTTCATTGATTGACGAATACACACTAGAGTAGGGGTCTCCAACATGGTATCCCTTAAGGACAGCTGAGGTGCCTGCAGCCTTGTTGTCAAAATAGCTCACCAGTGCTGCGTCAATGTGATTTTCTAGTAAAATGATTTTTTTAGTTATTTACTGAGTCTATCTAAACCCTACTTTCAATAACTAACATGGTATTAACACAGTAACAACATGATAAGTTGTTATTTTAGAATGTAGTAAAAACTAGGTCCCCTTACTAGGCGCTTGTTAGTCACAAAAAGGAGTCCTTAGCTTAAAAGAGGTTGGAGACCCTTGCTATGGAGCAGCGCTTCTCAATTATTGTCTGTTAAGCCCTTCCTTAGGAGAAAAAAACCCTCTAATACCACCCCAAAAAAAACCACAAAAGAGACCATTATTGTCTCTTGACTGTCTTTTTTCACCTCTCTACTCCTCTGTGTTAAATCTTTTTTTTCACTAGGTCACATGAGGGTCTATTCCACTTTGTGTCTAGGCTATGCACTACATAGAGGCGGAATGTAAACTAAACACTCTGCCAATGAGACTGCCACTGCTCCTCTAGTGTAGTGGAGGAGCAATTGCACTTCTCTCTGGGAAGGTTAAAAAAATGTTCCCCGAGGTCAAACGCGCCCGACCCCCCCCCTGACGGAGGCTCGCACCCCACTATTTGAGAACCGCTGCTCTAGAAAAAAGCATGTGGAGTAGGGGTTAAGGCTAAAAAAAGTCTCTATCCATAGAGGTCATTTCAGCTGGGGAACAGTGCACCATTTAGGCCCAGACTTTTTAGTTTACCTTAGCCATTTTCAGAGGTTCTATTACACTGAAGCTCAATCCTATTTCTCCCCCTTACTCTCATTTGTACTTCTTACTCCAGCAATGCAAATTCATTTTTATCGTAAGAGAGTCCGACACTTCCACAAAGCGTATAGTAAGGTTAAAGATCACTGACACATCCCCTTTTGACCAAGTCAGATCTGTGGGCGTTAAAAAAAATTAGTATGCACTCACAACAGGGCTTGTGTTGAATGTCCAAAGAAGCTGAGAGAACATGAAAAGCGTCACATCCAAATCCCTTCTAAGAAAGATAGGCGAAGGAGTACTGTCAGCATTGCTACAGAGATTGAAGAGGTGGGGTCACCCTGGAAGTACTCAGAATATACACTTCAGGAACTTTCTTTTTAGGGTGTACTCACTTCCGTAGCAAAGGGGTTTAGTTATTGATGGCTATATTTCGAGTTTGTTAGGGTTAAAATACATTTACACTGCTATAAAAGCTTTACACAGAATACCTGTTATTGTGTTTCTTTAGTGTTGTTTTCATACCTGTCAACCTGTACGGTTTTGCCGTACAAAGTACGTTTTTATGCATTTTAAGATAAGTACGACGTACAAGGAAATCTGTACGGAAAAACGCAAATTTGTCAATGATGGGTGCCATCCGGTATACACCGACTATCACGAAACGGCAAATCAATCAAGTCAAAGGAGTTCGCCGCGGAAGCCTCTATCTCGGTATCGTTTTTTTCGTTGCAAACGAAGCGAGCGTTTTGATGCTAATGTGCGCATGCGTCTGCCGCATGGGGAATTCCCATCATGCATCATTCCGAAAAAAAAAATATGGTGTACGATTATTTTGTATTTTGTATAGGAAAATACAACAGTTTGTACGGGCATGGAGCCGTGGAGGTTGACAGGTATGTGCTCTACTAAACACTATAAAGAAATCTCTGCAGAAATGTGAGGGTTGTCCTCACTGGTGTTACATACGGAAGTTACTTTCTAATTACGTAACATGATAAGTTGTTATTTTAGAATTACTAGTTACTTCATTTAAAACGTAATCTAATTAAGTTTTGAATGAAGTAACTAATAACTAAGTTATTGTTTTTTTTTCTGTAACACGCCTAACAATGGCCACGCCCAGATATATTTCCTAGTAAAACAATTAGTCTGGTTTTCAGGAATATGTAGGATAGATCACCATTTTAAATGGGTTGAACATAGCTGGAAGTAAGTCACATACACATTTGGACATCAGGTGGACGAAAGTGGGAAAATGACGACAATGCGCAACATCCAAATTATCCAGAAAGTAAACTCTCCTCAATATTTGTATTGATACGATTTTTAAAACCACATTACCTTAAACTTAAACGAATAATAAATATAACATTCAGAGAGCATAATTTCAATGTGGAGTTGCTTATAACATTTAACACATCATGCAAAAATAAGGCAGACACTGATGCAGTTGTTTGTTCTGACTGCAGGAGAAAAAAATAAGTCAGAGTGGTGGGGGAATGCATCTACTTCCCCTTAGAGGGAGAGAGAGTGAACTAGAGTGAGAGAGGGGGGCATCAAGCAAGTGTTCCAGGGATCCTCAGGTGTTTGTTTCCAGTCATGGCCGGGAACTCAGAGAAAGTACCGATAGCCTCTGCGGGATCCGAAGACCTGCAGCAGTTCATGCCTCCAGTACGAGACTGCTTTCTTGGATATTTCTTTTTCCTTTTTCTGGATAAAATCTTATGGGTGTCATTTGATGTGCTACTCATACTAACCCGATTTGATTCACGATAGATGTTTGTGTGCGTTTTCATGGCTTTCGCAGGCCTATTCCACGGTGGCTGTCAAACCGGCAACCACTGGCCGCGTCCTGAAGGCTGGCCTTGCAGTTCTTATCGCCGGGGCCGTGCTGCTGCTCCTTGGGGCCGCTGGAGTGTTCTACTTCTGGAACAACAATGAAAAACACGTAAGAAAATTCTTCCTGTGTGTCGAAGCGTGTGCTATGTTGAGGTAATCGATTGAGACATTTAGTCTGCTCTACCCAAAAAATCCGGATGCAGCAGGGCGGAGCAGTTTGACTTTTTGAGATCTAGAGAAATTGAGGAAAAATGTGCATGTAACTTCATAGCGAAAGGGCACAAACTGCTGTCTTTCACTGGAGAACACTCCAAACCAAAGGAATTTCTTTTTGGATTCTGCAGACAAGAACACTCAGATCTGAGATCAGCAAGAAATGTTCAACTACCGAGTGCATGAATAGAGTCCTTGTGTATAGGTGGGAATCTTAGAACAGCGGGATGGGGTGTGGGGCTTCTCTGGTCCAGTTGATGCTCCAGGGGCGAGAGGTGTGCAAGGGGGGAGGGAGAAACCAATGTTTTATTTTGGTATTCTGGCCTGACCATCAATTTAACATACCCATTATTTTGTGATCATGTTATACTTTCTGTTAAAAAGAGAGAAACAAGACGTAATATTGATACAGTACAATAAATATGAGAGAACTGCAATTAGTCGAGTCAAGTTATGGAGACATGGCTCAATCCAAGGAGTCTCAAGGGGGTTGCATATACCACTGACTATTACAGACTACAGACTATTATTACCATCCCCTGATCCAAAACCGACACGAGGGCAAGGAAAAACTCAAAATAATAACAATAAGAAATAATTAACGCTGTACCTGTTATTAAACAATGAGAAAATATTGTGCCAGTCACTGCACACTAAAATATTATATTTTCTACTTAAAGTACTTAGTTTGTGGATGGAAAAGATACTTTTGCGGTTTCAAGGCAGCTGTAATTAGAATACTGCTCTAACCCAACATCCCAACCAATCCACTAACAATTTTGAATCCTCTCAAAAGTTCCTCATACTATAAAGGGACACTGTGTTATATTTGACCACTAGATTTGGCTAAAATATGTCAAATGGAATCAATGGACTACATTGTTTCACAAATTGCTCATTATTGAAAACATAACAAAGCAATTGAATGTACAAAATGATATCTTGCTTTTATAACTCAGAGGGATTGATTAAATAAAAGGGACCCGGTGTTATATTTAACCACTAGATGTCACTGTATTGTGTCGTGTCACAGCAAGATGGCAGACAATCATCTCAGGTCCCTTTAGGTGAACGTCAGGTTATGTAAAATACAATTTCTCTGCCTACGATTATTTTAAAATGCACATGTACATGATAGTTCATGATTTTTTGTACTATTCAAATAAATACATTTAATTTTAATTAATGACGTTTTTTACCAATATTAGGCAATGTATAATTAACAATGTGCCTTCAATGTTTTGCCTAAGCAGAAGTCAGACAAAAATACATTTATCATTTGTCTACAATAATCTAATTTAAGATGGTTTCCCAGTCTAAAAGCCAGTCATTATTTTTGCGTTTGTCATAGCAGGCAGCCATTTTAACCGGCTTCAAGTGAAGATGACATCATCAGGTACGTTTACATAGAGGCAGTGATACGATCGGAAACAAAATATTTATTGCATTCCTATTATATAAAGCTATATAAATGTGTACAAGAATCAGATTAAGGTCTTAGTCCGATTTCAAGTTTTACAAATGGGTTAGTCGGGGGGTCAGCAATCTGCGGCTCTAGAGAGAAAAGAAGAGGGAGGGAACTATATATTTTTCAAATCTGGTTCAATTCAGATCAGGAATATTATAACGGTGGTCTACCGTTTGAACTGAACCGTCTTTATTGTCATTGAAATAGACGTATCGTGCATTTGCTATCACGGGGGCTTGCATGTGTGACTGCCTGTGTGTGCGAGTGTGATAACTTGTGTAAGCAGTCAGCTAAAGAGCAAAGTGGGCACACAAGTCAATAGGTCCACCCAAAATAAACAGCGACAGCTAGCTCTTAGCAGCTTGTAACTTTGAAAAGAAATTGATCAATTAAACCGGACTACGTCAGAAGAGCGCAAAGAAATGGTGATCCCCAGCGGGTGCTCCGTGGATTATTATTGGGTTAGTCAAGCGACTGAGGCAGCGACAGGAAAGAAAGGAAAAGCGGTGCTGCAGGTATGGCCTAATGTAATGGCTAAGCTACTCAAACTCTCACAGGCTACCCTTGCAGAACCTGTATCTCATCAACACCAGATGCATTACCCATGACACGGATGACCTGGAGCCACAACTCTTGGGAATCCGCTACAATCGGTAGAGTCGTATTTTAATTATCACGGAGACCTGGCTCAATCCAAGGATAGCAGCTAGCCAGCTACTCTCTAAATCGCTTTCTTACACTGGAAGGAGAAGCCCTCCAATTTTATTGTACTTTTGCTTGATGACAATAAATACCATTCGTCCAACTGCAATTCTGTGTTCTGTGTATTTATTTATTTATTATCTATAGTTATTTTGTAAAAGTTGTTTACTCTCAGTCACTAAGGACATCACCTCAAGGTAAGTTTGACCCCTTGGGAGCTTTTTTGAAAGGGTCTTGCTGCTTTGCGGATTTTCACGTTCTACGGTGGGGGTTCCTGGTCCCCATTGCAATAATTGAGGGATTACCGATTATCCCAAATTCTTAAACATGGAGAATGCAAGGAAATAGTATACGATTTATGCCTCAAATCTCTATATATTTCACTGGTATATTCAAATTATTTTCCCCCAAAATGCATTTTAAAAGACAGTATTTTGCCATGTTGCTATACGTGGTAATTAGTCGAAGGGGTAACGAGTGTTTTAAGCAAAGTTTTGGTGGTTTTTAGGGAGAATGTCTAGGTATTGTGTCACAGGTGGAACATGTTCCGTTCTGTACCTAATTGAAAAACATTGTCTGGGAATACCTTTAAAACATTTGGTGTCATTGGCCATTTCTCAATATCCAACACAAAGTAGAGTCTTGAGAACTCGTTTAAGTAGTCAGTTCTTAAGAACGCACGTTTTTTTGTAAACTGTTCACCACATTTTAGTAAGTAACCACAATGAAAAACAATTCAGTATTGAGAGTTTGTTTTATTTTAGCATAAGTTGAGTTGCAACAGGACCTAAGGGGCAGGTCACACAGCCGTTTGCGGCTAAATCACGGCTAAAATTTTGCGTTTTTTTTTGCCCGTGGTTGCCCGCGATGGAAAATGCGCAAAATTGGCCAACCCGCTGTTCATCGGTGGTATGCCCGCAAAACAGACGCCGGCGACTGTTCCGCTTCCTCATCGCGTCATTTCCGCGTCATTTTCTCGTGTGGACCACGGGTATAAAAGCTCCCGAGCCGGTGTTGTGCCCAAATCCGACTCCTACGGTCTCAAAGCGTCCAACAGCGCCCAACAGCGTCTGCTTCACGGCCAGAAATTTCTGACCGTAGTTCAGCCTCGATACGCCCGTGAAAGGCTATGTCCCCGCGCTCCAAAGAATTGAGCAGCACAAAACTTTGCGCTGCCACCCGCGCGCGAATTTCCGACCGCATCTTGTCTGTATGGCGATCTCAAAGCGTCCAATAGCGTCTGCCTCACAGGCAGAAATTTCTGGCCGTGATTCAGCCGCAAACTGCTGTGTGACCGGCCCCTTTGGAGCAACTAATTTCCTTTTATGAATGAAAGACAAGAACAGAAACGGAGACACTTCTTACTACTCAAGAAATGTTAGCATTTCGTCTAAACACAAATACATTTTAACTTAAAAGACAAAGACCCAGTCATGCAACGACATCCATGAAGCTGGCTTGCAATATTTTGGGGCAAATCTTTACTTACCAATCAATAAATTGCATGTTGAGAAACAGGTTTACAAAAATTCTTAAGTGAGAGATTTGCCTGCAAGCCTTTTTTTAAAGAATGTGAAGGAACTCAGTGTGAGAATGACTTTCATAGCCTGCATGCCATTGTGTTGTTTGCGTGTGCAGGTCTACAATGTCCACTACAGCATGAGCATCAACGGCAAAGTGGAAGAGGGCATGATGGAGATCGACACCGAGAACAACATGGAAAAGTTCAGTACCGGCAGTGGGGCGGACGAGGCCGTGGAGGTCCACGATTTTGAGATTGTGAGTGAGCAAACACCTCGGGGCGCCCGTGAAAAATAGAAAAGTTTTTAGCATTCCAAATGCGTCTTCCCTTGAAAAAACACAAGCTATTTTTTAAGCTATTTCCTTCCCTCAAGGGGATTACGGGGATTCGTTTTTCTGGAGGCGAGAAGTGCTTCATCAAGACCCAAGTGAAGGCCCGTCTGCCCGATGTCGAGGCTCTTGACAAAGACTCCATGACCTTTGAACTGGTAGGTTGAGTCCGGATTTCATTTGGATGTTTTTTCTGGTTGTAGAGATTTTGTATGGACCATTTTTTCATTGTTATGTTTGTTATCCTGGAACAGTAAAGAGAAAATATAGTTGTATGCAAGACCACTATATTTTCATGTAGTCTTTTTTTTAAATTTTGTTGCAATATCTGAACAATGCTTTCTATAAACAACAGAAGGTAAATTTAAGGCAAAATAATATTTTATTACCAGAACTATGAATTTATGCATGATCAAACAATTTCGGTCACCATGCCGATTGCGTTCCTGTATACGTGCACAAAACATCCTAACTATGACAAAGGGACTTGTCATCTTTTTAGAAAGAAAAATAACTTGAAGCGTTGACTGTCCGAACGTATCCATATATTCGCCACTCTGACCCCACTGCTTCACTAGGCCTATGCCCGCCATATGGGGCAGCCTACACGCTTCAATCGATGGATATACTGTAAGACTAGAAAGATGAGGCTTCTTCAAAGTGTCGACAAAGATCTGATCATAGGGGGGCTGCCATGTAATGGTGATTTCATACTGAAATCATTTCCAAGGGCTTAGATAATGAGGCCATCTGTTTATCTATCTATTTATCTATCTATCTATCTATCTATCTATCTATCTATCTATCTATCTATCTATCTATCTATCTATCTATCTATCTATCTATCTATCTATCTATCTATCTATCTATCTATCTATCTATCTATCTATCTATCTATCTATTTACCCAACTTTCCCAAAGCATCCATACTTACTTTTTTCTACCTTTGTTTCTTTCTTTGTTTCGTTCTTTCTTTCTTTCTTTCTTTCTTTCTTTCTTTGGCTCTTTCATTGTTCTTTCTTTTGCTGTCTTTTGCTCTTTTTTCTCTTTCTATTGCTCATTCTTTTTCTCTTTCTTTCTCTCTTTCTCTTTTGTTTTTTTCTTGCCTTCTCACTTTTTTGCTTTTTTTGCTTTTTTGCTTCTTTGCTTCTTTGCTTTTTTTGCTTTTTTGCTTTTTTTCTGTCTTCCTTCCTTCCTTCCTTCTTTCCTTCCTTCCTTCCTTCCTTCCTTCCTTCCTTCCTTCCTTCCTTCCTTCCTTCCTTCCTTCCTTCCTTCCTTCCTTCCTTCCTTCCTTTCTGCAGCGTTATCCTTCCACCAAACATTCATTGTGGAACGCTAGAGATTTTCATCATAGTCACACTCTTCCGATCACTCCATTTTGATTACTGTTGTGTTAACGGAATTTGAGCGAAGTAGTGAAATCCACATTCTTTTTGTTCACCTAACATCAATCGCTGCTTAGGTCTCAACTTTTCGAGGCATGACATTGTTTTCTGAATCATATATCTTTACATATGTTTATACATATACTGGTGTATATAAAATGACTCAATTACTGTCCTTTCAAGAAGTTTCCCCAAGACCACAAAGGGTCCTTCGTTTTACCGCCCAAAAAAAAAAGAATCCGATGAAGTAGTCAACAAAGAAAGCTCTACATTCAGTTCCAGGGACACCCACTGGCACAACGCACATGTCATTGTGCTTATTCAACTGAAGCTGTCTGATAATTAAAATCATTTAATTCCCCGTAAGATTCGCTTCCACATAAATCCACATCACCAGAATGGCTTTCACACGCACACAAGTCATTATCACGCACGGCCCTTCTTATTGCCTTTCCTAGCGTCATAAACGATCATTTGTTTCACATTTGCGCTTTTGTGCTTGATTGTGTTAGCGTCTCTCTTTGCCTGGGAAATGATCGTTTTGTTGCATATGTGTGTAGAAACAGGGAGATGTTCTAATGGTTGCCGCAGGCTCGTCGTTTATTTTAATTTAGAGTGATGGCATCTAGCGCATGTGAGCTAGAGACACACAAACCCCAGCTAGAGAGAATGGGTCAAATAAGCTCTTATTGGTTGTGCAATGGAGAGGGACCCTCGCCTTTATTTCCCCTCGAGCGAGTCATTTGTGCTGGACAGAAAACACAAAAACAGAAGTAGGTCTGCCAGATTCGATCCCTGCAAAACAAGTGCCTCCAAGTACAACAAGAAAAACCCTTCCACCTTCAGGATGTAAATATATTCCCAATCTTTCCAGTCGACAAACTTAACTTATCAATGTGGTCAGTCTTTTACCTCCCTGTAGATCAGGGGTCTCAAACTCAATTTAGCTGGGAGCAACTGGGCGTAGTCGGGGTGAGGCAGACAAGAAAGCTTAAACTGAAATATTCCGATGTCCTCTAATATATATTTATTTTTTAACACAAAATATGATGAAACAAATAATGAACATATTAATAACGTATAGGGAAATCAATCAGAAATAGATAAGTACATTTATAATAATAAAAAAATACATAAACGACTGAATAAAACACATCCTGCGATTGGCTGGCAATCAATTCAGAGTGTCCCCTGCCCACTGCCTGATGATTGCCGGGATGGGCTCCAGCACCCCCGCGACCCTACTGAGGATAAGCGGTGCAGCTAATGAGATGAGATGAGAATAAAACACACATAGTTGATCACTAGAAACAATACATTTTAATTTGGTTCAATCGACTGTATTATCAGTTCTTTAAGTTTTAACATGAATGGAAAGGTGAACATGAATTGTTCTGAACATGGCCCTTTTTGCCTACTCCTTACTGAAAAACGCCAGAAAAAAACTAATCAAAAAACGACTGAAAAATGATTCAAAAATGAATTTTGAAATTAAAATCTAGACCAAAAAAAAAGACCAAAAAGTAACCCCAAAAAATCCCTGGAAGATGACCCAAAAACGGAAAGTACACCCCCCCCCAAAAAAAAATCTAAACTGTAAAAATTTGAACAATGTAATGCAATGTTTGGAAAATAACTTAAAAGTATGGAACCTGCATGTCACTTCTCTGCGTTCATTGGGGCGGGAGGAAGCGATAAATCAACAACCATGGTGGTCGAAATGGCGGGAAAGTGAAGTTTTGGATTTAATTAATATTCGGGGGGACAATTATAGTCAGCCTCTGGTAGTACAATAACTTTAAAATTGCTAGATCCACACTGCCATTAGCATCCATGAGTACTTACGCAAACACAAGCCAATGCGTGTGACATCACGTGTCCTCTTCTGTGCATGCGGGACAAGTATGGTGTTCACACAGGAGATGCATAAAAGTCAGAAATCTCATACAAGTTGCATTTAGTCGGAAATGTGACCCCAAAAAATTAATTGAGCAATGAATTCTGCAGTGAGAGTCAAGACCCTAGCCTATCATCCCGCAGGCTGTGGTTGGCCCGCGGGCAAAGGGTTTGAGACTCCTGCTGTAGATGTTAATGAGTTGTGACATCAGGCATTCATTTAAATATAGCGTAAATAGGCTCAAGCCCCGAGGGCCCCTCACTCCGTTTGTTGTTCTAAAGGGTCGTCAGAATAGCTAATGTGACAAATCGCGCACTCAAGACTTGCTCTCGTTCCACCAGGATGACGAGGTGATGCCGGCCAAGTTCGAAGACGACCTCGTCTGGGTGGCGGCCGGTGCGCCCCTTTCCGACCCAGCTTTTCTCAGCGAAAAGATCAGGGATTTGTGCGGCGATCTTCCCATCTTCTGGCTCCGTCCCACCTACTCCACCAGTAAGCGGTTCCACGTGAGCGTGAAAATGTGGATGAATGTCAGACAAACAAATTCGCCTACGGGAACTTGAATGAGTTAGTATACTCGGCTGGCTAAGCAGTATGAATTACATGCCAAGCATGGGAACAGCAACGCACAGTTGAAATGATGTCGGAACTGAGATACTCTCATGTTCAAGTGAAGTGAAAAAAAGGTTACTGGTGTATACCAAATCCTCGAATACAAAGAGAAACCATTCAAGGAGCAACTGCTATAACATGCAGAGAATAGAGCAATTTCAATTCAACCGTTGCTGCTGTTACTGTTATGTAAAACCCTATAAATGGACAACTTAGACCGATTTTGATCTTGGTTGCCCACGAGAAGTCAGTTAATTAATTGTTTTGTTGTATACCAATTCGACTACTGCAGCGAATTACATTAATGCGCACGCGCAGGATTCCACATTGTTCGCAAAAAAATGTGAATGGTAGTTAAATACGATCTCTGGCTAAACCCCCAAACTAGCCTCATGCTAGCCTCATGCTTATTATACTTTCCCAAGAGTAAAAAATGCCACAGTTCTATGGATCTATATATTGTGTAAGTCCATTCTTCTGTCAAGCCGCGTACAAGCACAACTTGCAAACAAGCCCTCTATCTTCCCAATGGAGAACCCTTATGAAACGAAGAGAAAACAAGCAAGGTATTGGTTGATTGTGGTGAATGGGTTAATCTTTTATTTCATACCAAAATGTAAATGCGCAAAAGTTGATTTGTGGAATAATGACGTTCCGGTTTCGTCCCTTGTAATCGGATTACCGGCAAACAGATGTGTCCGTTGGCCTATAATCATGTGAACGATCCATTTAAATTGGTTCAAAAATCTGAATACTGGGGGCAGCACGGCGGCGCAGTGGTTAGCGCGTGTGCGGCACAGTTCTAAGGTCTTGGGAACCTCCTGAGTGGGTTCAAATCCAGGTACTGGACTTCCTGTGCGGAGTTTGTATGTTCTCCCCGTGCTTGCGTGGGTTTCCTCCGGGCACTCCGGTTTTCCTCCCACATTCCAAAGACATGCATTTCAGGTGGAATGGACGGTCCAAATTGTCCCTAGGTGTGAATGAGCGAGTTGTCTGTCCCTGTGTGCCCTGCGATTGGCTGGCAACCAGTTCAGGGTGTCCCCTGCCCACTGCCCGATGATTGCTGGGATGGGCTCCAGCACCCCAGCGACCCTACTGAGGATAAGCGGTGCTGCTAATGAGATGAGATAATGAGATAAGATCTGAATACTGATTACAGTCTGTGCATTCCCTGCATGTAAAGTAAAGCGATGATAGAGAACAAAAGTGTCTTCAACTTGCTAGCGTCAACAACTTGGTCCTGGCAAACACTCGTGGCAACCACCACAACTCCAGAGTGTGGACATGGAACCACACGGATGGAATCCACCACACTCAGGTAAAATACATCATGATCTCACAACGTTTCAAGAGTGGAATCAAGACAACAAGTACTTTCAAAGATCCAGAAGCCGACATGGGAAGCAATCACGACCTGGTCATATGGACCTCCGCGTTCACCTTCAGAGGAGCTAGAAGTCACAGAACCTAATAATAATAATAATAATAATAAGAAGAAGAAGAAGAAGAAGAAGAAGAAAAAGAAGAAGAAGAATTAGAATTATAATAATTATAATAATTATGATAATTATAATAATAATAATGATAATAGGGCAGCACAGCGGCGCAGTGGTTAGCGCGTGTGCGGCACAGTTCTAAGGTCTTGGGAACCTCCTGTGTGGGTTCGAATCCAGCTACCGGACTTACTGTGCGGAGTTTGTATGTTCTCCCCGTACTTGTTTGGGTTTCCTCCGGGCACTCCGGTTTCCTCCCACATTCCAAAGACATGCATTTCAGGTTAATTGGTCAGTTCAAATCATCCCTAGGTGTGAATGAGCGAGCGAGTTGTCTGTCCCTGTGTGCCCTGCGATTGGCTGGCAACCAGTTTAGGGTGTCCCCTGCCCACTGCCCGATGATTGCTGGGATGGGCTCCAGCACCCCCCGCGACCTACTGAGGATACGCGGTGCAGTTAATGAGATGATTAGATTGTATTTCGAAGCACCTTTCAGGAAACCCAAGGTCGCTGTACATACAATAGGACACAACAATAAAGGAAGAGTAAAACAAGAGTAAATCTACCGTTCAAATTTGACCTCGAGCGACTAAAAGATGCATCGGTGGTCAAGTGCTTTCAGGCCTTTATTGGCGCCAAATTTGCTCCTTTGCTCGCCTTGGACGACAATGTAGAACCCTTACCACCAAGTTCTCCAAGACAATGACTGAAACAGCCAGAAAAAAAAAAAAAAAAACCTGAATAAAATAAAACCGTGGGTTACAAACAAAATCCTCCAAAAGTGTGTAACGAAACAAGGAGTCAAGAAGAAAAAAAAACTCCCTGAAGGAGCAGCCTAGTATAAAGAAGCCAACAAGATTTTTAAAAAAAGCTTGAGAGAAGCAAAGGAGAAATTTACTAAAGACCAATGCACGGAGTTAGAAGAGTGCCTCAACAAGAATAATTCAAAGAAAGTGTTCCAGATTGTAAAGTACCTCACACATACAAAACAAGCAAAAGTCAAGATCCACCCACCCTTACCGCTCACCCAATATAATTGCTCCGTGTGCTTGGCTGGCATTTTTGGGAGGTTACAGTTTGTTCTGCGGGTTTTCATCATAGAGCGTCTCAACAGTGAACCTACATTATTCAATGAGCTCCCATGTGAAGGTTTTTTTAGCGATGTACAGCCAAAACGGGTTCTGTTGGTGTGACTCCTTGGCTGTAAACTATACTTAAAACAGTGTTCCTTAAATACTTGACCGAACCAAGCTTATTACCAGCGCTTCATGGACTTGGCGCATACCAATATCTGTGAAGAGCAAATCAGAAATGGAACGACACGGATGAAATTTGCATTGGAAAAGAGCCATGGATGAGTAATAGGTTCCCGACCCCTGCGAATACCTTTTGCACTCATCAGTAACAAATAAGTAGCTCTTTGCACTGTTATGTTTGGTGACTGCGCATGAGCGTAACTAAAAAGTTGAGAAAGAGAAAACCTCCGCACCAATTCAACCCGCTGTCAAAAGTTTTCCAACAGCCGCCTTCCTGCAGCACGGCTTTTGCGTTTTCAAAAGTTTTTTGATATCGCTCAGGTAGACAAAGAAAGACGAGGGCAACCCCCCGCCGCCGCCGTCAGGCACCCTGGGACGAGGAAGAAGAAGACGTGGAGGCCGAGTTCAACCCCGAGAACCCCTATCAGGTGATTCACTCCCACACAAAGGTGCAAATCTTTTGCCTCGTCGCGACCGTCCACTCGAATCTGCGCTCCAGCTGAGGAGTCTTTGCGGGCGGGCGCTTTCTCACAGCGGCAGATGCCGAGGTCACGGCGGAGGGCCGCGTATTGTCACTGCAAATCTGAGCGTGTCTGTTTGTTGCATTACGCGAGGGGCTCTTTAGGACAACTTTCCTTTCAGCGGGCAAAGCTCTATGAATAATTCCACAGACATTCCTCCTCCTCTGGTCTGTTTACCCTGCTGAGCTCACACAGACTCCATACATACACATGCTCACCCCTGCCCCTTCTTCTCTCGGCACACACACACATATATTTGTACCGGCACGTCTCCCTCTTTCTCTCTGTAATCCTCACAGTTAAACCTTCCCCTCCTTCCTTTGAAACCGAAGGAGTAAACAGAAAGCGGTTCCATATCAACGTGTTTGAAAAAATAAATTACGTGCGAGAGTTAAATACCTTCAGAAGAATAACACCTCAAATGTAACCACAATTAAATAATTCATATAGAGTCACATCATTAATATAGAGCAGTGCAGACTTGCGTTCAGACTTCTTATTTAAAACAAGGGTCTCTAACTCAAATTAAAGCGCTCGTCTCGGGACTGAGAGGTCGCAGGTTCGATTCTCAGCTCCTACGAGTTAAATGTCGACATGTCTTTGGACAAAACACTAAACCTCTTATACCCCTGATAAGCAAGTAGGCGCCTTGCATGGCTGTCGCCCCTATCGGTGTGTGAGCGTGTGTGTGAAGCACATTGTAAAGCTCTTTGGGAGGTCTTCAGTGACTTCAGAAGCATTATATAAATGCAGAGCATTTACTATTTACCTTTTACAGAGGGTTGGGTGGAAACAGTCCGGTGAGGTTGGGCCTCATCCAATGTTCCCTCTAAGCTGCGTGTATGCGCATTTGTGCACTGCTCAGAGCTTTTCTGCGTACAAGAAAATCTAGCCAGCTCACAAAAATCAGGGCTCGAAATTGCTAATTAAGAAGCGAATTAAGTCAAAGTTACAGCGCATGAAGGTAAAAATACAAGTGTTTCCCTGACGCTGTGTTCTGAATGCGGTATGTTGAAGTCAAGGTGAAAGTAGAATGAAGTTGAGTAAAGTCAGTAGAGTTTTTCGAGAACCGGCTTCTTCGGCTCGGCTCACTAAAAGGAACCAGCTCTTTAGGGTCTTAAACGGCTCTTCAGGTTGTTTTTGCTTTTTTAATCCCAACATGACCAAATATTATGTAAAATTATGCACAAAATGACTTAAAGTAAGGAGGGAATAGAAAGAAAAATAAAAAAATACCAAAATGAAAAAGTAGTGAAAAGCTGAGAAAAAAGAAACAAAAGGAAGAGGAAAAAAAGAAGGAAAAATTCAGAAAAAAAGAAGGAAAAAAAAGAAAGAAACAAAGGAAAAAAATAAATAGAGAACAAAAAGAAAAAAGTAACAGCTAGGAAAAAAATAAACACAATGAAATTTTTTTAAAGGAGGTTAAAAAAGTAGAAAAAACCAGGGAAAAAGAAGAAAAAGTTTGTGTTGAATTCAAATAATTCCAATTATATCAAGTCAATCTTGTTGCCAACATTGTACTTCCACTAAAACAATAATGATTAAATACAGTTCTGCATCGTGCAACCGACTAAATAAGCCCCCAAAAATGTTAGTATCTTGGTATCTTGCTCGTGTATCCAGTATCAGGTATCCATCCCGTCTGTCCTGTCCCATTTCGATCTCATCTGCCCCTGGCTTCCTGTTTTCCCGTGCTTGACTTCTCCGTCTCACTTCATCTGCCCAGCGATCGCCGAATTGCTTGCGTTTGTGTTCCCGCGCATGACTGCACCGTTTCCGTGAAATAAAGCTTGTGTGAAAATGTTACGCGTCTGGGTCCACCGTATGTTCGGATTCTCAAAAATCTTTATATTTGATAAAAAATGAAAATGAAAAGATATGCATATTAAAAATAAGTAAGGAAATCAATCTATCAGGAATAAATAAATTAAACAATAACTATACAGGATATATAAACGAGTAAAGAAACCACATATAGTTGCTGGCTAGAAAAAGCACATTAAAATGTTGAAATATTGTCAGTAAAAATATTCTATAAAGTACTGCCAAACCTCCCGTTTTGCTCCTGTTATGTATTCTATGAATAATGTTGTTAAAAACACGGACTCGTTCATTTTGAAGGACGACACAGACAGTGTTCATTTTACCTGTGAAAAGTGATGGGTCCCGGGGACTCGCATGCTCAAAAATCTATGGGTCCCAACAGAGATCTACGGGTCCCCAAAATTTAGTGTTATCCGGGTTGAAATTGTAAATCGGCGACAAATATATAAGTATATAAATCTATATATTCATTCAGTTTTAATCATCACAGTTAATTGGTAATACAAAGCAGTTATCACTTCAGATTTTTTAGTTCACAAAAATATTGTACATTATACAAAATAATATTGCTGAAATATTAGTCTCTATATTCATGCAGTTTTAATCACTTCAGATTTTTCAGTTCACTTATTCTTCGTTGTTTGCTGTCCCGCCACAGTTGTTGTGCCTTCTCAATGTCCAATTGCAGCAACAGAATTTCCATAGCTAATTTGTGGTTTTCATTGTCCCGATCCAATGTGCTTTTCTGAAAGTTCGTATTGCGAAATGTTTTATGCAATCCAGTTTTTTTGGCACGCTGGGAGCACGCATCACAGGACATGTAGCCTTTATTATCATCTGCCTCATAGCATAACCAGGAATATAATTGAGTCCATTTTGGCAGAAAAGTCCTTTTCTTGCTAGGAGTATTCTTTTGTTTATTATCTTTCATCGAATTGTTAGCTTCAAAACACGTGTTTTCCTTGCCATCGCGGTCTTCTGAAGAATTTCGTTTTTTCGTGCCGGAATTATTGCCGTTGTTATCACTTTCTGCATGATGTTTCGACTTATTACTGTTTTTTCGGAGGCATACTTCTCTTTCACTCGACAACCACCAAAACAATGACGTCATCTCGAAACAACGAGATCTCGTTTGCCGAGATCGGCGCGAGACCAAAACAACAATGGCGTATCTGCCCGACGAAAAGTTTGGAGTGCGGTATATCTTTGTTAAAAAAAAAAAGTAATCGGGTAATAATGACAATTTGGTGTCAAAAAAGTTGCGTCCCGGGGACGCACGTTGATTTGACACAATGCGTCCCCAGCAAAAATGATGCGTCTAGGACGCAGGGACGCGGGCAAACGAGAACACTGCACAGATGTTATCGCTGTGGTTTAGAGCGAACGTGTTATGGGATAGAACAGCTTGACATTTTCCTGCGTGCAACGCAAAGAAAAGAATAAGCTACATTGTATTTAAGGCCGCAGAATTTCAAATGTAGAAAAAAGGTAGCAAGTTTTAGTCCGTAATTGACGGTAGGTTCTTTAAACGAGCTTCATTTGCTAAAAAAATAATTGGATCACTTCGTGCAAGCTTGGCTGAGAAAACAAATTGGCAGTTAAGTGTCCCCTCAATCATACAGTACATACAAAAGTGTACACTCAGGCCGCTTTTTGCGTGGTTTTGCTGTGATTCTCGCATATGTGCTTAGAGCAAAACATGCCATTGACAGCGTTTTAAAGGTATTCCCAAAAAGGTTTTTTTTTCTATTAGGCACAGAACATGTGTTATTCCTGGCCACAATTGTGCAAATATCACGAAAGTTGCTCTCAAACTTGCCTCGTCTGCTTTATAGCAGTGACGCTATTGAAGAAACACAACACTTTCAAAATGGCAAATCTAGTTAAAACAACATGTGAGGCAGCTCGAAACGGACAGCGATTGTAGTGAACAGTGATTGCATACTGCTTATTTTGCTTGGAGAAATTGGAACTTGGATAACAATGTCACTGGGGTCTTGTGACTGTTTAGTTGGAGTTGCATGCTTCCACCTCAAAAAGCTGCGTGGAATAAATTTACATATCGCCGTTAGAAGCGTGCGTTCCCTGTTTTTCTTTGCCTTTGTGGCTCTTCGTTGGTTATTTTCGCCGTGTGTGTCTCATTGATAGAATTTTGTCCGACTAGCTCCCTTTTACGAGTCGGTGCTGCCGAGGGCTTTCCTGTTTTGTTTGCTCCCGGTTGGCGCTCATTGTCTGTATGATGTTAGGCCGGCTAACCTGGTGTTAGCGCCAGTTTTGCCGTGTCCATTGGTCTATTACCGGACAGATTTGCGTTTGTCGCCGGAGCCGTTGCTGCATTTTATTGTTGGTTACCGGTTAGCTTGGTTGTTGACGGCGTGATTTTTTGTTCACCAGTCTGATGTTTTTCCCCTAAGGCTGTGGCTGTGGTGTGTGATTTTTTGGAGTTAGCCCCTTTTTGGCTGCTCGCGCTACGTTGCACCACTACTGCATCCACCTGCGACACAACGCATAGGTATTCTTCACAACAAATAGCAAAACCTTGCTTAAAAGAGTCATAATCTCTTCAATTAATGAAATGAAATCAAACCAAAGTTATTTCTAAAACCCTTTTCAGGAGTGCTGTATAAAAACATTCAGCGTAGAATAAGACAATAAAAATCCCCTCCTTTATTCCCACCCAACAACCCAAAACACTTAATACATGAACACACTCAAATATTAAAATACAAAAAAAGAAAGAAATAGTAATAGAAATAAAATTTGATTATAGCAAGGCACAGACTAACCATGTGAGGAAAGGAACCTAAGGCGGGCTTATCCACACTGACAAGGATGGCAACAGATGGTCTCAGGATTTTTAGTCATTGAACTACATCCTACCAGTGCTTGCCCCCAAAATGAGGAAACATTGAAATATAAAAATATAAATTACAAAAACTGCAGAACAAAGAATAAAAAATATGAAATAAAAAGTGAAATGTGTTAAAAAAATCGAAATTATAGCCAGTTAAAACCCATATGAAAAAATAAGTATTGAGCCTCCACTTCAAAATATCAAGGGTCCCCCCAGGACTGATGTCCTCCGGCAGACTGTTCCATAGGTGACGACCAAAGTGGCTGAATGCTGCTTCACTGTAGGTTTTGGTCCTCAACCTGGGAACAGTGAACAAACCGATGCCAGAGGACCTGAGGGGCCAAGAGGGCTGATATGATAAAAGCAAATCAGACATATAGAATGGCCCAAGACCGTTAAGACATTTAAAAACTAGTAAAATCACCTTCAAATTGATCCTGGGAGCTAATGCAGCAATTTAAAAACTGGTGTTATATGATCTCTCCCCTGCTGCTGAATTTTGTAGTAATGGCAATGTTGTTTTTTGGGAAGACTGGAGAGCAGGGCATTGCAATGATCTAAACAAGAAGATATAAAAGCATACACCAGCCCCTCCATGTTTGCCTGTAGAGAAATGGCTGTATTTTGGCAATATTCTTTCATTTTAGTTACATTTTGGATATTTGGAGGAAATTAAGCTCAGAGTAAAAAATAACACCCATCTTTTCTTAATGCAATGTAAAAGTCTACAATCTTGCAGTTTTGGTAAAAGTTTTCTCTCTGACAATCAGGACCAATGACTGATACCTCGGTTTTATCCTGTTTGAGCAGTAAGAAGTTCTCTGCCATCCACGACTTAATATCTGAAAGAGAGCTGGGTGTTGTCGGCCTAACTATGGAAATTGACTCCATGTCTCCTGATGACATCCCTAAGGGAAGCATATCCATATTAAAAAGTACCGGGCCTAATATTGAATCATGGGGAACACCACATGTGACTTCATGGGTTCTGGAGGAACGTCCATCCATACCTACTAAGAAATGCAGGTCTGTTAGGTAGGAACAAAAAAACAGTTCAAAACAGTACAAAAGATTCCTACCAGGTTTCTGAGTCTCTTTCATAAAATGTGGTGATGTACTGTGTCTGAGATCCAGTAGCATCAGAACGTTAAGTTTATGAAATCCATATTATACCTGATGTCATTCAAAATCTTTAAAAGGAAGGTCTCTATACTGTATTCGATCCTAAAACCAGACTGAATTTTCTCTTAAATGCTCTCTGTGGAAAAAAAAATCAGCTTAATAAAAACATTTTTTCTAAAACTTTGTTTAAAGACAGTAGGTTGGACACTGGACGGTAATTATTAAAAATGTGCGAGTCTAATTTGCTCTTCTTCAGATGCGGCCTCACCACCGCCGTTTTAAATGCAGCATTGAAAATGCCCGCCTGGAGAGAGCAATTGACTATATTTGAATACTGTTTCTCAAAGGATCCATAAAATGTCCTTAAAAGGGATGTGGGATTTGGGTCTAAAAGGCAGGTTGTTGGGTTGACTTGCGAAAAAACTCGACCAAGTTTCCTTGCAACAATCAAGGCAGAACTTTCCGGTGATTCCTCAGGTAAAATCGATTGTCCAGCTATTATAGATCTTATGTTTTGATTGGCTAAAAGGCTGGACTTGATTTCGGTCATTGTAGTTCAGAAGTGGTCTGCAAAGTCCTAACAAAGATCATTTGTCGGCTCCACAGGGGACTTTTTAAAATCAAATTTAGTGAAAAGGTCCCGGGTGGAGAAAATTATTTTTTATTGTCAGGAATTAGTTTTTAATGTATGTTGTCCTTTAACACGTAAAACAATATGGCAACAAGCTTAATTGGGTTTTGGTGTTCCTCCTATGACATCACAGCTCAAAACGATAAAGACCGAGATATGCTGTCTTCAAAATGCAAAATCTCTGAAAATAATTGGAATGTATCCAATAAATACATAGAGATTTAATGCAAAAACTATGTAAAGCTTCCTCAAAATGTACACATATTGGTATACCCAGGGTATACCCAAATTCAAAAACATTCAAAATGTGAGGAAATAGTGAAGGATTTTTTGCATAAAATGTAAATATCTATTTCAAAATATACGCCTGTCTTGACGTTTCGCTGAAAAAAACTCAAGAGTGATTGTGTTGTAATGTCTTGAAATGACAGCTTAATTTATTTGGCTTCTTGATGTCCGCTGCCAACATCTTAGCAGGCACGCCAGTCTGCTTGTTTCCATCTGTGGTCAGGGCTTCGCCAAACTTCCTAGTCTTAGATTAGGGAAAAAACATCTTGTTTGTCTTTTCACTCCATCTTTCTCCGCCTGTCTCGTTATCCGTGTTAAGTTTATTTTACATGGGGGCACTTGAGGGTCTAGTCTACTTTGTGTCAACACTTCAAACTCAATGATCTTTTTCCGTGCTATAATGCGGCCAATTGTAAAAAAAGAAAAAAAAACACTCTGCCAGTTGAGCGTCACTGCTCCCCAGTGTAGTTGAGGTGCAATTGCAAACGATTGTAGCAAGATAATAATAAAAAAAGAGCCCCAAGGGGGAGGCGCCCCACTATATGAGAAAAAGTGTTAGTGGAATTTGCCATTTCAAGTCCTGCTTTCGTCCGATGACGTCACAGCTCTATACAGTATGAGCCAAATCAGTCAACTTCATACCTGTCAACCTGTACGGTTTTGACGTACAAAGTACGTTTATTATGCATTTTAAGACGTGTACGACGTACGAGAAAATCTGTGCGGAAAAACGCAAATTTGTCAATGACGGGTACCATTCGGTATACACCGACTATCACGAAACGGCAAATCAATCAAGTCAAACCAGTTCACCGCGGAAGCCTCTATCTCGGTATCGTTTTTTCCGTTGCAAACGAAGCGAGCGGTTTGATGTAGTGAAAGGAAGTCCGTCTCTGTTTAGAGAACCGGCTTTTTCAGCTCAACTCATTAAAGAGAGCCGGCTCCCAAACGGCTCACTTGCTTTGATGCATTATATTATAAAACATTATTGTTAAATAAAGAAGTTAAGAAAAAAGGAAGTATAAAAGGAGAAAATGAAAAAAGACAGGTCTGTGGTTATCCTTTTAATCAGTATATTACAATAATAATTTAATGCAGAAAATGAATTAATAATTTGAATAAGAAATGTATTTTTTCCTTCTACAGTGAACGTCCAAGCTACATAATTTTTTAACCTTTTTTTTAATAATAAACCTCATTCATGTCGGGCAACTCAGGATCTCACAACAAAATGTTAATTAACAATATATGTGATATAATGAGGGCAGCACGGCGGCACAGTGGTTAGCGCGTGTGCGGCAAAGTTCTAAGGTTTTGGGAACCTCCTGTGTGGGTTCAAATCCAGCTACCGCACTTCCTGTGCGAGGTTTGTACGTTCTCCCCGTGCTTGCGTGGGTTTCCTCCCACATTCAAAAGACATGCATTTCAGGAGGATTGGCCACTCCAAATTGTCCCTAGGTGTGAATGAGCGAGTGAGTTGTCTGTCCCTGTGTCAGGAATTAACCTGCAACCAGTTCAGGGTGTCCCCTGCCCACTGCTTGCTGGAATGGGCCCCAGCATCCCCGCGACCCTACTGAGGATAAGCGGTGCAGCTAGAGAGATGAGATGATAGAATGAAACACATGTACAATATAAAATGTTAAACTCCATAAATAAACACGTTTGAAAAAAAATATGGTGTAAGATTATTTTGTAAGGGAAAATACGACAGTTTGTAAGGGCATGGAGCCGTGGAGGTTGACAGGTATGCAACTTGAGACAAAATTTCTCGAGTCCCGACGAACAGAATATTTTGCAAAATAACTGCATAATTGATTTGAAACCCTTTCAGAATTTGGGAATACCTTTAAGTGGGAATCGGGCATTCGAATGTAACGAAAACCTTCAAAAAGTTGATTTTCTCCTTCAAACCCAAGCATGTGGAAAATAATGACTAAAGTGGTTTATTTATATTGGCGTTCGGTCGATAAAATATTGATTCATCCATCCCATGAGTAACTGAGCGATCTCTGCCTTCCCTTAGAATAATAACCTGGAGGGGGAGGATACCATGAGCGTGGACCCGCGTTTGGACCACGAGGGCGTTTGCTGCCGAGAGTGCCGTCGCAGTTACACGCACTGCCAAAGGATTTGTGAGCCGTTGGGGGGCTACCACCCGTGGCCTTACCATTACAGAGGCTGCCGAGTGGCCTGCAGGGTCATCATGCCTTGCAACTGGTGGGTGGCGCGCATTCTGGGTATCGTGTAAATACACCCGCCCACCCGGCAGCAGGCCAAAGAAGAAGCCAGGGGGAAGGAAAGGGCTTGTTTTGGGAAAATTCCCGGGGAGAGGAGCAATGTGTTTTCTCGTGCCGTAGGTTGCCTTTAGTCTGACCATATTTGGACTGAACCAAACAAACACAAGTTTGACTCAAATGGGCAACTGCCCACACAAGATTCTGGAATGCCAAATTTGCTATCATAGGGGAAGATAATGTACAACTATATAATATATTCAGCAACAGCAGAAACATAAACTTATGATTATATTCTGGGTCTTTTCCCTTCCCTGATGAATGTAAATCTATGAAACGTGTGCAACATTCTACAATCAGACGTCAGCATCTTTTGTAGAAATTCTCCTCAGCCCTGTGAGAAATAGCTCTGACCTCCACCTACCCCGCACTCCCACCTCCTTTTTAGCCCCCACTGCACAAGTACTAAATTCCACTCATTAGGCAAGGCTCTGTAAGCTCCTTCATCCAAATGTATTTTTAGCTGCACCGGGGGGAAAATTGAAAAGTGCAATATGACATAATAAACATCTTTGGTGTTTCTTGATGAATTGACTCCTTTTTAAGGGTGGGTGAGGGCCAATACTGGGTATCAGTACTCACAACAGCAGTTGATAAGCCACAGTCTTGTGCCATTTTCATTTTAGTACAAGAATGATTGGACACATTTATAAAACAGTTATTATTGTTAGGGATGTTCAATAACACATCTTTTGAGCTAGATACCCATAACAGTTGAGTTCTCAATAGTACTGATACCAGTAATATCCATCCATCCATTATCTGTACCGCTTATCCTCAGTAGGGTCGCGGGGGTGCTGGAGCCCATCCTAGCTATCTTGGGGCAGTGGGCAGAGGACACCTTGAACTGGTTGCCAGCCAGTCGCAGGGCACACAGAGACAGACAATTTGCTCGCTCATTCACACCTAAGGACAATTTGGACTGGCCAATTAACCTGACATGCATGTTTTTAGAATGTGGGAAGAAACCCACGCAAGCACGGGGAGAACATGCAAACTCCACACAGGTAGGTTTGATCTCAAAACCTCAGAACTGTGCCGCACACGTGTTAACCACTGCGCCGCCGTGCTGCCCTGATATCAGTACCAATACCACTTATATATAGAGAATAACACTTGGAAAAATACCTTTTCCTCTCAGAATATTTTCTGTTTGGGTTTTTTTAGCATCCAATTAAAGGTCAGTGTGTATTATTCAGCGCTTACTTGAAAAACCCCGTCCATAGAAAAAACTAAATTGATTTAAAAAAAAAAAAAAAAGCAAAAGTATAACTATAATATATATGTAGAATTTTTAAAACACTTTTGGTTCAAGAAATCTTGATTCATTTAATACAAAATAATCCTCACCTAGATAATTGTTCGCCATCTTGCAGCTATGGGTACTCGAAAACCAAAACCTTCTTGCACAGCTCGGCAAAAAAACTGAAGAAACAGTTGGTTTGTTCAATTTGAATATCCTTAGTTTGTATGCTTCCTTTTGATACATACCCTTTGTTTTAGATTGCCTTACACAATACAGTGACATTTAGGGGTCAAACACTATGCACTGTCCCTTTAATATTCTTGAAATTTCTAGTGTTTGTTAAATGGCCAACCTAGTGTCAGCCACCGTTACGAGTGGAGAGACCTTAAAAAGGGATGGTAATGTAATACGTATGCCCATCTCTCATAAGGCTACAATCATACACTCAGATTTTTCATTTAAGTTATCTTTCAAGGGGAGACATTTTTTATCAAAGGTATTAGAGCAAGGGTGGTCAATCATGTTCTCTAAAAGGGATACTTGCAACGGGTGGTCAATCATGCTTCCCAAAAGCAAGGTGTGTGTTTTAGTCGTTTCCCATCTCCAACACACTTCATTTATAGGACAAACTCGTTCTCAAATCCGTCAGAAGACTGAGGTCAATGGGGATGAAATATTCTGGTGTTCAAGGAATTGATCTAAATACAAATGCTTAAGACCAAGGGCAATAGTTTTGTACTGGCATTGGTAGGGATATTATTTTGTAAGTGATCACAAATTAGTGGCGGCGATAAAAAAAAATGATTGCGCCATATCGATGGGGATATGACACCTCTGTCCATGCAAAAACTATGCCATTGTGTAGGACTCTGACTGACCTGGATTTCCCACCCCTAAAGTGCTGTTGGTACACAGCAAGTTTGTTCATGTTAATTTTAATAATAGAATGCTATCGTCCCTAAGCCCATGAGCGTTTATTCAACACATTTTTGCAGTGTCCGCATATAAGCACTTTCTGGTATTAATGTTATCAAGAACTGTAGGTACTAAAGCGTACGAACAATGGTATGAAAAATGTAGTTTTTAACATTCAGTTATTTATTAAGATATTTGATCTTTTCGGTTGGATATTTTGGTGATGACCACACGATGCTTTTCTCATGAGAAGCACTTTTCTCCATATGTTTCGCTTTTGTGTGTGTCTGAAGGGCCAGGTTTCCAGAGTTCTTCACTGTGATCCTTGCAGCTTCTATAGGTCTTTAATGAGGCTATAGACTCTGTTGCCGTCATGCTGGAAGATCAGGATGCAGAGCTTTGCTGCTTTTGATGTCAGAAACGCACTCAGGCTTGGAAGGCGTCAAGTTTGTGAAGATGTCGAGTATCTGAAATGATACGTTTTGTGTCTTGACTCCTATCTCGGGCCTCTCAAATGAGCATTTCAACTATCCCGAGATGAATGTATAGAATTCAATTGTGGCTGATTAACCCAACACGTGGCTTTGTAGGATGCTCAATATTAACACTCCTGTAGCACCAGATGCCCACTCACGGTCACTCTGAAACGTGCGCATTCGAGGAATTAAGGTCTTCACTCCCGCTTCTTGAAACTCACTCCTCTTCAAAGCTGACCAAACAAGGCAGCTAGCATTTGATTTGATACCAACCTAAGCGTGCTGAACTAAATCCTCCAGCTTCAGGACATTTTCCAGGCATCCTTCTTTCGTATCAGTGATGCCACATTTCATCCCTACCGGCGCATAAACAACTTGGCTCCCTGCCACTTCGTATTGTTGTTCTTGGTAGTGATGGATCCCTGCGCGCAAGACATTCAACCCCATCAAAAACAATAGTCAGAGACAACAAATGACGTGACAACGTTAGTAAGGCAAACAAAAACCCTTTATTTCGACCTTGGTTTGAATCGCACAAGCAGTGGAATGCAGCCTAATGCTGTGGGATATCTCTATGAACATGGGGGCAAAAGCAAGGAAAACAAATCTGCAGTATCACTGACAACCACTACGTCAACTCTTGTTAACTTCGTAATTTGATTTGAGCTCGGATATTAGAAAAGAGAGTGCTTTAGTCAGTCCTTAATCACATTGAAAATATCTTGAAGTATTTAAACCAACAGATGTCCGCTGCTAGTTAAAATGATGCAAACACTAATAAAAAAAAAAAAAATTCTGTTGAGCAGTGTGGGAAATGTTTGACAAAATTATTACAACCAACAGCACTATGTACCAGCATATCTGTTCTCAAATACAGTGTGCTTTGAATTTGCAAAAACTTAATCATGAACCGTTTTTCACCGTGCATTTGCAGAAAATGCTTTTGTGGGGATATGAACAAGGATTGGTCTATGTGCCCCTTATTCCAAGAGATGTGGATCAACTGAAAGGCACAAAAACCACCATTAACAATGAGATACTGGGATGCGTTAAGAATTAGACCATCAGCTTGATGTGTTTTCTTGTGACAAATGGGGCTCACGATGAATATATTTGAACAATCCATCAAAAAAAAACTTGAGATTACAATGTTTCTGAACTCACCAGATGTGTTTTTTTTAATCCTTTCCAATTTCCGAAATATTCAATGTCAAAAACGTCTCCAAGACTTCTGGAGCACCCTCTTATCTTAAGTTTCCGTCAAAGCTGCTTCATTTTCAATATGCTCTGCTGTGTGATTGCCGATTGATTTCCTATGGGTTGTTTTCCACAACGCCAGGGTTTTGCTTTCACAAAACAGCGAAGGTCTGTATCAAGAACCACAAAAGCCTTTTGCTTTATAAATACTAGTGGACGAGACCATACATAACCTTACACGGCAGAACGAGTCAATGCTAACAAAGGTGCACTTGAGATGAAACCATTTGAAGTAAACCTTTACCTTTGAACTTTATCAATTGTATGTGCTATGAACTATTCACTAGTAATGCTTGAACAACTTTTAATTTAAAAAAATTCCAGTTACTTCAGACAAAATATGCATGTACAATTGAGTTAGCTAACTGACACGGTTGATACGTTTGGTCAGTGTTTTTATTTATTCAGAAAATGCAGCTTTGAGTTAGGAGTGAAACACATGATTGTAATGTTCAAGCATTAATTCAGATAGTTTGATTTTAACTGTGACCAAATTCATATTTAACAGTGCCGTGCAGCACAGTTTACTCTTCACATTAAGCCTTTTTCGGAAATCTAGAGAGGGAGGGGCACCCCCAGGCTGTACATGCCACGCACCACAGGAAACGGTGCCCCTACGAATGGTTAAGGGATCCACCCACCAACCAAGATGCTAAAAATATAATTTTTCTTTATTCTATTTTCTTGGAGGAAATACGGGGTTTGGGGAGAGATCTGGAACTTAAACCATCTAAGTAAGGGTGAGCAAATATTTCTAGAGAGCACTTGAAATGACATTGAACCAGAGCCGTACCACACTCATCAGAGTTTGCAAACTGCATCGTGAGGAGATGAACTGAAACGACCTGTACCGGGTAGGGGGGAAGTTGCTTCTGTGAACAAAGTAAAGCTCTGAAAGAAGGAAAGCGGAAAAGTTGGAAAACCACCGCTGAACTCCTGATAGGGTTACATAGAGATCCATTCAGGTCAAAGGAAGGGGACAAAACAGGCAGGAGGAAGAGGAGCGACGGACGTCGGCTTTAGTGGTTCTTCAACTTAACATCGTCAGGTGGGCTCGCTTCCACTTTTCTCTTGCCCACATCTTTCCAGTTGGTGCTCAGGACAGTGCCGCTTGACTCAGTCTACATAGACCAAAAATATATTAAAAAAAATAAAATCACATTCAAAGCATTGGAATGAGGCGATGTATTTCATTAAAAGTCTGGTAATGCAACACCTCTCAGCTTCAAGAAGCCTAGATTTTTAATTTAGTTGACGACAGCAGTACTGATTTTATGCTTTTTAAAAAAACTCCAGGGCTTAACTGAACTAAGAAAATTCAGCAGGATGACAGTCAGCACTTTACAGTGATGAATTTGACTCATAGGGGAGAATGCCAAAAATGTTTTCCCCAACACCACATGGACAAGAAACATTGTTGGCACTTCAAACAAGTAGATTCCTAGTTCAGCTCTGACAATGGAATTTCTATCACTCCTTTTATCAACATCTCATGAGATTATTGTAGGGAACAGCACAAAAAGAACTTTACAAGCGCATGTCAACCCTAAGGATTTCCTAAAAATGGGTTGTTGGGGCCACTCGACTGCAAACATGGAATTTAGATTAATATTGTGAATGTGGAAAATAAGTTAAGGTGCAGATTTTTGCATTTTTTTCTTTCTCAGAGGACAGCCATTTATAGATATAGTGTGGAGAGATGAAGACATAAATATTGCCTAGGGCTCAGTTTCTAACCTTTAAAGTTCCACCAGCTATCTTTTCTCATAGCCATGATTGGTTATTAGTTGAAGGATGTCATAATCCAAGGGTGTCAAACGGAAGGATGGAAATGAATCAAATGAAATCAAACGCGAGGGTTGGATTGATCGAAAGTTGACATTTTTGTAAATGGCCAAGATAGCCTTGTGAACCCGATTAAACCCACTGAAAAGCTAAAAATCATATTTCAATGTGATCTGATAAATAAAACAATATTCTCTCATGGCTCTGTCAGTAATCTTTAATTTTCAACAGGCCCAGGACAGATTTTCATGATGAAACGGAGGAAAGAACTTATGCCCAAACCCAAGCCAAATTTTGGCCCGGGTCGGGCCTAAGAGCTCAGTAATTACTGGCTGGGACAGGCTTCTCTCTCGCTGACTTTTAATGATTATTTTTTTTAAATCAGATTATAAAAAGTATACTGTAACACTGGGGGGTTTCAAGGCTGTGAGTAGTTTTGGCCACAAGAGACGTGAACCACAAAAAAATATTATCACCTTATCACAACATGTACGGTATTAAACTTCTGTAGTGTTAATTCAATAAATTCCTTCCTGTGTCTAGTATCCAACCGTCATTGTTGTTCTTTGTCTCTCTGCACCTCTCTCTATCTTAAAGTGCTGCGCTAGATTCTGAAGGACTTACTGCTACTTTGGTTTATGGCCCAATTTTCAACACATATCATTTGAGTCAACTCTTAATGAAATCCGTCAATGGTGGAAATTTGTCGGTGAAATTAACCTAAAAATATATTTTTTTAATACGGTCTTCATTTACTTGGATTTCATTACAAAAGACAGGCTTAATTTGTTATCATAAATCACCTATATTCCTCCTGAGTCCTCACAAATAGAAAATTAAATTTCGGGGTTGCCTTGGGCAAATAAAGTTAATTTGGTCGGGCCTGGGTTGGACTATACATTTCAGGCCTGCTCTTACCTCTGATGTAAAAATCCCCATCACATGTACTTTAAATATAGGAAGCCTGTATAGACCCTTATATTTGTTTGTGAACATTATGACATATCTTGTGGGCAGGGCTTAGCCTGCAGGCAAAAGAGTACTTGTGCTGGTCAGAAGACAGAGGAAAAGAAAGCTGTTGTAGCTTCCAGTTGTTGTCATAAAAAATGCTCGAGTTTGCAGTGCAAACTTCATATATGTTACAAGAAATAAAACGTTTATGATTGTAACCATCAAGTCCATGGTACCAAGCAAATTATCTCCTTTATTTTCTCAGCTTCACCCCAACTGTTAGCGTGTCACCTAAAGGTCAACGGTAGCTGTGTACACTCTGAGTGGGTCAGGCGCGCATTGTAAACTATTGATGGGCATAGGATCCAAATAACCTATAAGATACATTAATTATTCATGTATTTATTGTTTTATTGTTTTCTTGGTAGACTCATCTTTTGATGGCATTTAGGCTATAGGCTAACAGTTAGGTGAAGCTGAGAAAATATCAAGATACTTTGCAGATACTCGATAGCAACAATCACAAATAGATTCCTCTTGCGAAATATAAAGTGTGCATTGCAACTCCGAGCATTTTTGATGAGTGCCTCTGTCCAATCTTTTCACATAAATGCATTCAACCACACCTCTTTTCTTTGATCTGGAGTGTCCGCTGGGATACTGTAAACTTTCATTTAGGATTACGAAGTTTTTTTTTTTTTCTCGATTCTGGCACTAACATACAACATGATAACTAGCAGCTACGACAGCTTTCGTTTTCTCAGACTTCTAGCCAGCGAAAGTAGTTTCTTGCCTCCAGCTCAGCTATGACGTCACGCTATGAAAATATTCAGGCAGCATATATTGCCTATATTTAAAATTGGGCTAAAATTACTTCAAAGAAAAAAATATCAACAATTTTCTATCATTCACTATAGTACATCAAAGTGCAAAGAGAATTAATGTACAATGAAAACAAATACAACAATTCCTGGTGTATGATACAATAATGAATTAAGATCTTTCAGGGGCCAAAGAAAACCTTCTCAGGGCCTTGATTTTGACATATGTATCAGAATCCCTTCACACCAACTTTCAAAATGGTCGTCCTTAGGAAAGCGTATTGCTTATTAACGAATATTCTAGCAACTCAAAAATGTCATTATTTAGACTAATAATAATAATAATAATAATTTCCTTTGTATTGTCATTCTTTGTAACAATGTACACAGAACGAAATGTCGATACACCTGACCCGTTGTAGCGAGTCGATGCAGCCGCAGCCAGAGGGCGCCGCCAGTAGGGCTTCACATAACATAATTCTATCAATCTTTTTTGTTGATATACGTTTTAAGTGTGTTATTAGATTGCAGCGATGTACGGTCAAGTTAACAGGACACACCTCAGTAGCTTTAAATAATAGCATCAACTGTTCACTAAAATGTTGATTGTGTTAACAGTGTTAATAACAAAATACCTTAATATTGTATAATTGAAGCCTGAAATGTGACCAGTGGCTTGAAAAAATAAAATACAGTGGGACCTTGCTACTTCCCGGTTCCACGTTCGTGGGTTCAGAGCTTCGCGCGTCTAAGAAATATTAAAAAATAATAATAATAATTTAAAAAAAAAAAGAAGAATTTTTGAGGGGCAGTCGCTAAGTCGCTACTTCGTGGCTCCACGTTCAGAGCTTCACAGGTCTAAAAAATAATAATAATTTAAAAAACAAAAACAAACAAACAAACTATGTTTTTTTAAGCATTTTTGAAGGGGGGGTCGCTACTTCGCAGATTTTCACTTTTCGCGGGCGGTTTGGGTCCCCATTAACCTCGATAACCGAGGGATTACTGTACACCTTAAATGGGAACTTGCACTCCGGGTGAGGACTACATCTGTGCGGCAGAGACACTTACAAATGACTTGTTCATGGCACGTTTGATTTCATCCGAGCCATCAGAGTAGATCTGCTGGAAGAGCTGGTTGAGAGCCGCGTCGCCTTCCAACTTCTCATTTTTCTCCTCCTCTTTTATTTCAACCACCATCTTGTCCCACTTGCAGCTTTGCTTGGCCGATGTAGGATATTGATCTGTTTCCAAAAGAGCAAGAATCAGCCAATGTGTAAAGTTACAATTATGTACAATAATGATTGTTGTTAGAGCCGTTAGGGGCTTTTGGTTGGTAATTAAAGAAATTATTTTTGCTCCACCTAGTGTTTTCTTGTATTTAACAAAACTTACTAGCAAAATGTATGTGCCTAAGCCAGTGTTTTATAACCCAAAAACTGAAAAGAGCCATATTGGATTAAAAAAAAAAAAAAAACTAGAATGTTTTGGCGCCACAAAAAAAAATAAAAAAAATACATTTATATAAGCCTTTTAAAGAATGAAGCACATACTTATATAAGTATAATATATATATATATATACACACAGTTTATATCTATATTTATTGGAAAAAGTTAGAATTGTTTGTCTTAGGTTTGTCCTCCAACATAAATTATATTTTTCCATTTTCAAACATTTTTGACAACAGGCCAGGGATCAGCCAAAAAGCTGCATGCTGTCGACCCCCAGCCTAAGCTCCCTTAATGTAAGGCTAATGATCCACCCATCCATTATCTACACCGCTTATCCTCAGTAGGGTCGCAGGGGTGCTGGAGCCCATCCCAGCCATCTTCGGGCAGTGGGCAGGAGATACCCTGAACTGGTTGCAAGTCAGGGCAAACAGAGACAGACAACTCACTCGCTCGTTCACATCTAGGGACAATTTGGACCAGCTAATTAACTTGACATGCATGGCTTTGGAATGTGGGAGGAAACCGGAGAGCCCGGAGGCAATCCACGCAAGCGCGGGGAGAACATGCAAACTCCGCAAATGAGGCTGTTAGCTGGATTTGAACCCGTGAACTCAGAACAGTGCCGCGGACGCGCTAACCACTCAGCCTCCGTCCTGCTGAAGGCTAATAATGTTAAATGCCAAAGAAAAGTCATGATAATTAAAAACACAGCAACAAAGTGCATTTATTTTAAATTTTGTAATTTTAAAAGAAAAGTATAATGAACGTGTTACACAGAGAGCTTAATAATTTCATAGTTGATGCTGATTGAAATAATCAACAACATAAGACATTGACAGTCAGATGTGTCATGCCCTTCTGACACAGTGATATAAAAAAGTAAGTTGATGCTAAAATTAACTTTAACAATATCCACGCCCTTATAAATTCTTACATTTATCCCAACCCGCACTTTTTGGCATTCAAATTAAGACGAATCAAATCATTGGATTTCTAACATTTCCCTGCAAGCCTGCAAAAACAGATGAATGGGGAGGGTGACACATGTAATCCAGATGCAGATTTGCATAAATAAGGCACCAAATAAGCAGTTGACATATTGGGGCCAAGTGTGGACCCAAAGCGTTGTCAACTCTTAATATGGGATGTCAAGGCTTGTGTTCAAACGTCACAGTTGTAAACACGACAGGAGCGCAATGGAGAGTCCGATTGCAAGCTTCAACTTTTCCATTTGAACACATGCTCGCATAAGCGATTAATCCTTTTGGCAATTGAATGTGGGATCAAAAACTAGTCTTATTAGTCTGTCACAAGTCTACTTTTTGTTGTCACACTAATGAAAAGATTGCAGCAGAGCCGGACTGCCCACTTCTATTTTAGTTCGCAAAATGATTTCTGCAAGCGGAGAGGGAGCGAAAGCAAGAGAGTAAAAAGTGAAGAGGCGGACTCAGCAGGAAAGGACGAGGGGGAGGAATGTCGGCGAAGGTGGCAGAAATGCAAAAACTAAAGACTGACTTGGATTGAAGTGTTTGATGTTGGATTCCTGTCCCTCTCCCTCCAGCTTCTCCCATCTGACAGCATCTGTCTTCTTCATCTTAATCTCCACCTGACAGGGAAGGAGACAAGGGAGATAACAATGTGTAACAAAATGTTTTTCTATGTTGCGTGGGGACAAAAATACCATTTCTATTAGAGTGTCGTCTCCAAGAAACACGACATCTGATCATTATTGAGGCAAGCCGAAGTGTCTGCCGTTAGAAGGCATAGACTGGAGCTCGGTGTAAGTGTTCGTCTGAGTGAGAGCGAGAGATGGAGAATGAGCGAGAACGGCACATCGGGGATATGCGGGGGCACAGCTCAATCTCCTACCACACTGACAGACATACTGCACTAACGAGATGCCTGTCAGCCAGAGGGCTATTGTGAGAGATAGAATGAGCAGTGTGTGTGTGGATATATTATAGAGCATCTGATCCAAATCATTACACCACAAAAACATGAGGGGGAAAACAATGCAAGCGCTGGCCTGGACATGCCTTTAATGCTGAGCAGCCCTGACAGGGCACATGCCAGCCAGACACACAAGCTATAGTCCATTGTAGACCCCTTGGACACGCCGCCATCACCGCCACCACCAGTTAATGACTTGTGTGTCTAATAAGTGTGCATGTGCAATGCAGCGTTGGTTATTTCGATGCAATTAGGGAACATATATGCTCTGCTGGGCAATGTGTTGCCTCATTTATGAGGATAGCAGGATTGAAGAGGAAACCGGAGGTGGACAAGTACTGAAGAGGCGGCCGAGTGGCAAAAAGTTCAGACCCAAGAAGGGGAGATGGGTAGAACTATCTGACTAATTACTTTACAAGTAATCCCAATTCCTTCAAAATGCAAAATGTGAAAAAATAGTCTTGGCATAAAATCTATTTATATTTCATGTAAATTCCAATTATGTTTCAAGATAATGCATTTGGAGAACAGCACGTCTTTTGTTTGTCATCCTGAGCTGTGACATCATCAGAACACAAGCACCCGAGCAAGCCAGTCGCCATATTATTTCATATGTACAGTAAATCAGTTGAAGAGGGTACAAGTGTTTTAAGCAAAGTTTTGGTAGTTTTGGTGGAGAATGCCTGGGCGATTTGTCGCAAATGGATGCAGTAATGGTACAACAAAGGGCGAGCAGCCAAAAAGGAGCTAACTGGCCAAAAAAATAAATAAATGTGTGGAGAGCCTCCACCGGAGGGCTAAGCAGGACCGATAAACAAAAAGCAGCTGCAGCCTCAACCGAAAAAAGCGAGGCTAGCCACCCAAAAAAACACGTGGAGAGCAGCCAGGCTAACCAGTAACGAAAAGTGGTAACGCTTACAACGACAAACGTGAAGCCAGGAATCAACAAACCAAGGGACACAGCAAAACCGGTGCTATCCCCAGGCTGGCCGATGAAATGACATGCAGTGTGCAGCCTGGCTTACCGGGAACCAACAACAAAAATTGGCAACAGCTAGGACAATAAACATTGTATGTATGAACATTAGTGCTGTCAAAAGTCAGAAGTGGGGTGCGTCATTTGAGGTTTCCTCATAATCTGTTTTTTCTATTGAGTGTGTTAACAATGCCCAACTCAGTTCTAGCAGACCATTTTTTCCACCGCACATATGTGCTTAAGTCTTACTTTTAGCAAAGCTATTCGGGGCAGAAGACGTTAGGTATGAGGAATATGAGGACAGATGTGGGTGTAGAGCAACTACATGCTCGTCCCCATGTTTTTTTCCTTCTTCTATTATCTAATGTCAAATGAAAATGGTGAAAGAAAATACCTATTTCAAGTTCAGTTCACACCCCAACCACAACCCAGAAAAAGACGAAAAAATGACTTTGTCTCAAAAATGCACGTCCGACATGAGGAGTTTGACAGCTTCTGCGATGATAATACAAGCCAAGAGATGGCGCCAGCGAGTAAAAATATTCCAAATTCTGTACAACTCCTTTAAAGATTTGATCAAGATAAAAAGTTGTGAATTTTAGCTCTAAAGTAAAAACCGCTCTAAAGCTTTAATTTTGACAGTACTAAATAACATACACTATGTTCATAACCTTCTAAAAGCAGGTTCTATTGAAAGCTTGTTTTCTAATTTCTTCTTCCACTTTTACTGATTATCCCACTCAAGCACTTCAATAGCATGTAAGGTTATTTTGATTTTATAATACATGGAAGGTGTCAAGAAGAAAAAGTAATGCTCAAAATGGTTAACTTTTGACTTGCTGGGGGTTTGCCCTGACTTAGTAGTTTTACATGATCTCAAATTATAGTTCTTTTTTTTCTCTCTCATGGTACCTTCAACTGTAATGTCTAATTTGACAAACAATATCATTTAAACATCTAATCATAATTGGGGTTGAGAAATGTCTTAGAAACAATGAATTTCTTCTTTTTAAGAATGTTGCCAATTTCTAAAAAGGACATGATCAGAGTATGTCAAACTGCAAAACATAAATCTGGAAAAAGACCAGCCAGAGTTTTAAATATTTCGGTAGTGATAAATGTAGTGAAGTAGGTGTGTGTGTGTTTGTGTGCGTGCTCCTGGGCCATACAACATTAATCTGCTGCCACATCTGCGCTTCCTGTGTCTTAGAGACATGGCAGGCCAGGCGCTGTGTGCGTTTCCGTGTGTGTGACAGGCAAAGCGACAGCCGCTAAAGGGATGTGACAGTAGAAACACATGGAGGGCCACTACCGTGAGGACCTAAGGGGCCACACAAGACCAACCATAGATGCGTGCACACATGCGCTATTTACAGAGGGACAGCGGGGTCTCTTGTAACTTGTCAATCGCCCCCTCCTGAGGCTCAAAAATGAATGCACGAATAAATTGTGTACAATATTCAAATTGTTAAATAATTGCGTGTACATACAGGTATGCGTGCTGGTCTGTATATGCACGCATCAACCATCTCTCCTTATAAACCCCACGGTGCATAGTCGGCTTCCCATTGTAGGGGTAACCCCCCTGAGGTCGGAATGTCGGTCATGATCGTGGACAGGAAGACGTTCTGCTGACAATAACGTGCAACTAATGACAAGTACATGTAATAGGGAAGATGCTGAACGATTATGGTTTTGCCCGTTTTCAATACCGATTGCACGACTGTACAGTATGTGAACGTGTTCTCTTTTGTAGGATGAAGATGAGTCGAACCAGCCAGGAAATGCATAATTAGGAAACAAAAAAACATAAGTCACACCTGGAGTAGAAATCGTATTTTGGGGGGAAATTTATTTGATAAAATCCAAAACATACATGTCATCTAAAAACGCAATTTCAAATAATAAAATAGAGAACAACAGGCCGAATACGTGTACGATGTACTAACTTTACACGTACATGCATATCCAAGACAGCCTTGACTACGTCAGTAATGTTGTAACATCGTAAGAGTTATTCAGATAATTGTAGCGAAAAGAACATGCTTACTGAATTATCAGCTTCAACCCAAATCACTAAATCCAATGAAATATCATCTCAACTCAAACTTGGGACCACAATCCGCTTTTTCCACTTCAAATAACGTAGTGAACACAGTGATAACACGGTACGTTGTTATGATAGAAATGCATATCAAACTCGTGGCCATTTGCGCTCATCAGTATCAAAAAGTACCTCTCAGCTTTAAAAAACGTTAGACTCCTGTATTCATTTTTTTTAGTTACCCATCATACGGTAAAAAGCACAAAAAGCACTAAAAGGAAGGTGTTAAATTCAAAGCATGTTTTAGCAGTCAGCAAATAGTAGCAAACATCGTAAGCAAATATTTGGTGTAGCCATGCTGCTCTTCGATGAAAAAACAACAGCAGGGAAGGGGTTACCGAACTACATAGGGCAACACTGCGGGGAAGCCCAAGAGGACAAAACGAATGCCATGGCAGAAGCAGAAGGTATTTGGGGAGAAAAGTATTTACAATTGTCCAATTATACATGGTAAGATAAGTTAATAAAAAGATATATCACGGACACTTTGCTCCCAGAGCGAAGAACCCTTTATAAAAAAGGCATTGCATGGCTGTACACCAGTGTGACCAAATTTGTTTTTTATCTGTTCATTTTTAAGTCTAAAATTACCTTAAACTCACAAATGGCTTCAGAGGTTTGAAAAAAAAAAAAGTTCCAGTAAAATGAAAAAAAAAAAAGGCTTGTAATAGGTTGTGCAGCTCGCTCGCATTGTAATTCCAGAGTGTGCATATAGCCATATTAAAATGTCCATTTGGAATTGTATTCCCAATGAGGGCTGTGTGTGCGCATACCTAAGTGCCATGTATGCCAGAGGAGCCCAGTGGACCAAGCAAATAGTCACAACTTTGAGGGAAAGCCTTAGTTTGAACACTGCCGCATTACCCTGTAGACAGTCCATAAATGTGTGCTTGTATCATTGTAGAAACAGAGGCTAAGAAATGTGGTGTGTGCGCTCATTTGTGACAAAAGCTCTGCCAAAGACGAGCAGAAGGAAATGTCAAAGAAAGCATGAAAGAAGTTGTAATAAAACATGTGTAGATGTGAAAGAACCTCCCAAAAATCACTTAAGATTTGCAGTCTTTCAGACTCGGCCATTATATAAGTTGCAGATATGTAAACTTCTGGCATGTTAAGTACAGAGTTGTAATGGAAAAGCAATGGTTCTATTTCTGTGCAGCTTAGCCTCCACAGGAATCGGAGACAATGTGCATCCAATTACGGAGAAGACTTGAACAATTCAGTGCTGCTTTCAGATTTTTCCCTCTGACCTCAACATGAGAAATACTTTCTTCAAACATGAACTTTCCTTCATTCTGACTGACCACTTAAGTGGAGACATTTTTTTCTAGCTTGACCCCGCATTGGCGAAGGTTTCATGAACCATTGTTAACCCTGAAAATTGCGCCAAGAAAATGGGACAAAAGAAATTTTAGTCTTTATGCTGAGGGTGAAACCTGAAAGCAGGCAAACCTTTGAATCCACACACAGTCATTAGCACACATCAAACTGTAATACCCAGTAATTAGTTTATAGTTTTAAAATGGTACCCCTTGCGCTCATTAGGCCTTTAATCACTTTAAAAGCGCCAAGGAACTCAAAATGAGTGCTGCCTGTATGATTGCATGAACAGGACAGAGGATTTGGGGTTATTCAAGTGAATCTTCGACCTCATTGTGTACGGCCAGAGAAGATTTTCTCTGGCCTTTTTCATGAGAGAACTTTAACGGCATTAGGCTTAAGGCGTCTCAGTCTGTGTAGTTTTTCTTTAACAAGTAACATTTTTAGAGATGCTTTGATCAATCATATAATAATCAGCCTCAAGCCTACTGCAAATGAACAAATATGACAGTAATTGCTCAGAGCCATACATGACTGCGAGGCATGAGGAAGCTGTGAATGCATTTAGATTCTTCCAGTCAAAACTCGTGTAAAGCAGTAACATCTATTCCCCATTAATTAGGGCTGCGCGATCACACCGAAAATTAAATCTCTAATTAGGTAATTGGATTTGTTGCATTCTACCTATCCAAGACAAAAAAATGAAAACACTTTTGATTTACTCTGAGCCTATTTTACATGAAGAGGCTCCCCTGGAAATAATAATTACATGGAAGATACAGTAATAGTGCAGCAAGCATCTCTCCTGTTACTAATTAGAGGTGCAGTTATACGTTGTTAATGTAATTGACAAACTGGCACTGGGCTCTGTTCTCTGTCCTGAATGCAAATCCCCAATTATAAGCAACAGACATGTAAATATCCCTTATTATCCAGATACATGAAGGAAACAAATGCAGATCACACTAGTCTGTGGCGTTGTCATGCATCTGTGTGCATGTGCATACACTTATATTTCTAATGGAAATGTTTCTTTACACATTGAGATTTTTTCAGGGTTCGTACACTTTTCATAGCCAAATACAAGCCATTTTTTCCTTTTCTCCTGGACCATTCATGGACGATATAATACATTATTATATTGTTAATAATAATTCTTGATTAACGCAGAGGGCAATGACGCTTCACATGACAAAGCCATGCCAACTATTACAAACTGCCATTAATCACAAGGGAAGAATTTAATGACCAAGCAAAACCACCAGAGAGAAATGTTTGTGTTGTTTTTAAACAGACTTGTTTTGTCCTTATTTAATTCGTGGTCTATCGAGTCAGATTACCGAAAAATTTTGCAACAATTTCAATCATAACCCGACACTTCACCCAAAAATTACAACTTTTCAAACCTTGAGAACACAACATTGTAATGTAAGCATGTTCAAGGATTTCGAGCACCTGTTTGAACTTTACAAGTTTTTTTACTTGTTGTGGAAAGATAACTGGTCTCTCATCTTCCGCCATAAATCTTCAGACCTTGTTTTAAAAGTCGTTCTAAATACACAGTCTAAGCAGATATATCTTACCTTAGTGGTGAGGACCCTGAAGGTACTCTGTTGTGGGACGATAGGATGTAGAAGGTTGAGTTTGAGTTTGTAGCCTTCCCCTGATGCCAGCCTAATTGAGGCTGAGAGCTACAGAAAAAACATGCATGTTAAGTAGGTATACAGTATGTATTTTCTTGCAAACATCTTAACCATAAATGTGCATTACATACAAAAATATGTGGAATTACAGGAGAATAACCAACACTGTTTATACATTCTGGTAAATTCTTGTAAGCATCAACAATATAGAATATCCACACACTCTGAAGAGCTAACATCAGATTCCATTAGCACTGCAGCCAGATTTCTGCTGCTGTCCCCTTTAGCCGCGAAGTGATTAAAGACGATGGAGGGTCAGACAGGTCCTAACAGCCTGTCAGTCATCAGGAGTGGATGGATGGCTTCTTAGCTTACAGCCAGACAACATTGGCACTAGTTCAAATCCCCACACTTATCATGAGCCAAAAATTGCCCTTGTGTAGAAAATTACTAGAAACTCGCTACAAGTGTGTATTCTAGGTTACAAAGCTGAAAACACAATGGCCCTGATTCAATCAAGCTAATCCAAGAAGCAAGTCATCTGGGACAAAAGCTTAGACAGTTATCCGGTAGCTTTCGGCAATTCTTAAAACAATCAGCTTGAATATTCAATGTGTTCACAATTCTTGTGCTGTCTGTAGGTATATGGCTGCAGCAAACCCTTACAACAGGGAAAAGAAATGGAGTTCATGCCTTTCATCTTTAATTTCATTTGTATATAGTGACCTAATAAAACCGCAAACGTATCTGCCTTCACCCCACAGAGAGAGCTCGGGTGTGAAATACAGATATGTGACTGTGTGATTTAGAACAAGCATTACTTGAGGGTAAACTCCACTTTTTATTCTTGTATTATGTGAAGAAAAAAAGAAAGTTGTTCCCTAGGGTGCCTTGCAGTCAGGGGAGAGGCAGACTTTTCTCCCTAGGGGCTGGGACGCATTGGGGATGTTCACAGATCAGTCGCACCTCCTTGAGACAATTAGGAGGTTGGCGAATGTGGAGAGGCTAAATTGTTCTCAGATCTGTACTTTGGGGGCAACGTTAACAAGGCGCCACTTGCAGCATAGTTGGCCAATGGGGAACTGTGGATGTGGGCAAATGGATAGTCAAGTTCCAGTCACGGACAGAGGAGAGGCAAACTTTCTGCCAGTTAAGTTTCAATTTTACAAGCAGATAATCTGAAACGGATGAGATACGCTAATTAAATCAGAGGAGTGAATATATTCAGTACCTCGTTCTCCAAGAAGTTGACGCTCACATTGTCGTTGGGTACATTCCGTACCATGACTGAGACGATGACTTGAGATTCTGTTTGGTACCAGTCATGTCTACAAGTGACAAAAAAGGTTTTGACAACATCGCACAAAATTAACCCCTTAACATCCCTTTAAAATTTGCCTAAAATCCCAATCCAAGATGTACCCACACTAAATTGAATGCTGTTCTTAAAATGTTTGGAGACTATGGACGGTTTTGGTCTCTTAAGAAGGTAACACACTGAAGATTCATCCCAAACTAAAATAATCACTAACATTGAGTAACGTCTGAGTTTGAACACACAGAAATAGATTTTTATTCTTGCCTGGATTTTCAAAAGCCTGCAAATGGGTGAAGCATGGGCATATAGGATGGAAAACAGGCAAGACAATCGCTTGAAGCCCTACCTGGTAGTACCTTGTCAAATTTGATCACAATCTGAAAGACTAAATAAATATTGTGTTTTACACATTTTTCCAATGGTAGGTTCTAGGCGTTTCCAAAAGAGGCCATTTGGAGACGACATGTTTACAGTAGAGGTCGACCGATTAACTGCATTATTTGGGAATATGACGGACATTGGTATCGGCCTATTTAATCATTTCAAGGGCAGATTAGTTAGGCAGCAGAGCTCTCTTTTGGCCTCTTCCACTCACACCCTCCCCTGATCTCAACTCGCTACTCACCCCGAACCCTGAAATTGGATAAGTGAACGGGGCGGAGCCACTGAAGCAAAAGCTTTTCCGACACTGCAGAGAGCCAGCTCTAACTCCCCGACATGCCGATGTGAATCAAGCCGCTGAAAATATTGACATTTTAAAAAGTTCGTGGTAGAAACATTTGTGTGACTAAGAGATAGTGTAAGAAGAGTAGTTAACTTGTTATTAGAAGCACGTTAAGTGGAGACATATATTAGCTCGTATCATAACATGAGTTTGTCAATCAAGCATGTGTGTTTGTGATTGAGAGAGCATAAAAAGCATGCTAGAGTAGAAGCAATTAGCTCTCTTACTATAACATTAGTTAGACTGGCTCTAAAACAGGAGTGCTCATTCTTTTTAATTCTCGAGCTCTGTTGAAATTTCCATTGCTTTTTGCACTTTTTGTTTTAAACTAGTTCAAGTCAAGTGGGTTGTATTGACATTTATATTTATGGTAAAAACAGGGAGCTATTCAAGTTTTTATGTACCTTGATACGAGTTGCTACTAGGCACAATTTTATTTCCTGCACAGTTAGTTTTAGATTAGAGGGAAAGATTAGTCATTTTAATTGTGTTGAAATAGTAATTTATTTACTGTAAAACGTTTCAGGGACCCATTCAAGTTTTTTAGGCACCTTAATACGAGTTGCTGCTAGGCCTCATCTTATTTCCTGTAGTGTTAGTTTTTGGTTTAAGTGAAAGATTTGTCATGTTATTTGTTTTGAAATTCTTATTCTTAAAAATTTCAGAGAGCTATTAAAGTTTTATTTGAATTCAGTTGTTTCCTTTTGCATTTTAGAAAATCTTTAGCGCTTTTACAGCAAATGAATATCTGCTTCAAATATTGGTTATTTGCTTACTCTTAACACTAATATTGGGTCTTCGTATCATCTCTGAAAACATTTGCAACTTTGTATTTTACTTTGGCCAATTTAAAGACGTTAAAGAGTTGTAAATGATTGACCAACAAAGATCGACTTTGCTTAATA
This sequence comes from Urocampus carinirostris, assembly GCF_059441175.1. Taxonomy (NCBI): domain Eukaryota; kingdom Metazoa; phylum Chordata; class Actinopteri; order Syngnathiformes; family Syngnathidae; genus Urocampus; species Urocampus carinirostris. Next base: position 30,233,920 of record NC_142349.1, read on the forward strand.
AATGGTGCGTGAAAATGAATCGTGAGTGGTATTACTCACGTTTATTGCTCTTTTCAGATTTCATTGGCCAACCAATGTGTCGATCAACATTTGAATCATGCACTATTGGCTAAAGATTTTTAAGGCAAAAATAGGTCATTTCGTTTTTTTTCCCTAATACAGGCCCTCTAAAGATGTCAAGGGCTAAGGACCGTGAAAAAAAGCTTGCATTTGGCAGAAAATGTCAATCAATAAAGTCAGATGCCAACGGCCATATTGGAAATCATCTGACGAGAAGGTTTATTTCTAAAGTACAATCATGGAGGGAAACAGTTATCACGAATAGAATCGTGAAACTATGCAGGATTGCTTTAAGGCGCACTTTTAAAATAAAATCTGTCGGCACTATTGTGTTTTGGAGTAAGTATTTTACACTGTTGGATTCACCGGAAGGTCTCCGATACGAGTATTTGCGCGGAATCCTATAATCAGATGACTACAAGAGCATAATATTGGTGAGCTGTGCCGGTTTTATAATTTTTGGCTATCCCGTTTCAGACTAATTGTCATGTTTTTGTGATGAGTACATTTTGAAATAAATCCCAAGAGTTTAAGCTTTTCCATTAATATGTTGCATGAAGTATTTCAGTGACTGGTGACATCGTGAAGACAACTTTTCAACTGTCTCACGGCCGGGCGTCGGAAAGTTCGGGGATTAATCCTTCCACACTTTAAAAAAATTAAAAATTAAAAAATCTTGAAACACAGGTAAAATATCTCATCACAGCAGTCTGAATCTGATTTGCATTAGACAAAATCAAAAAGGCTTTCTGTATTAAAAAATTGAAAATAACAGCTTTGACATAAATGAAATACATGTTTTACTAATTTTTTAGTAATATAGATTATTTTACACCTGGGAGTCAGGTACCACATGGTAGAAAAACAACTCTCTCAGTGTGTGGACTATTAAATTAATGGTATAAAAAGTATGCCGTAGCTATAGGGCTGGGATTTTTTGGAGGCTCATGATTAAGTTACTATTATGATTTAGGGGTGTAAGATTTGATATATATTGTATATATTTTAAAATCAAACAAACGAAAAAAGTGTATTCTTACGTTTTGGCAGTCAGGAACAATCCTTCTGAAAACGCATTTATATATTATGGCACTGAATAAGTTTTCAAGCTCCTGTCAGTTTGCCCACAAGCTGATCATTTGAATCACTTGAGTTGAAAAACACAAACCTACAAAAACATGCGGCCACAGGAGGACCAGGTTGCCCACCTCTGCCCTAAAGGATTAGGTAAATCCACAAAGGAAAACATCTTTACGCAAAAATAATGCCCACATTTTGCTATGCAAGAGACACCACCATGGAAATGTACAAATAACTTTCTGGTAAATGTTTTTAGTCACATGAAGTTTAAAATCAATCTCCAGGGCACCTTGACCTCAATTTGAGCCATAAGTACACATGGCTGAAAACAGGATCATTAACCCTTTGAGTGCCATTGAAGTTAAATAGCTGTCAGGTAGAGGCAAGATCCTGCCAGACCCGAACTGGCCCGCGGGGTATACAAGCCCGAACCCGCTCGATTAATTTGAGTTGAAGGACCGAGCTCGAAGTAAACCCAAAAGCTTTTCTTGTGCGTACTTCGATGACGAAATCTGGGTTTCGGCGCAGAAGTGCGCAGCTTTGTGTTTATTTCGGGCAGAGACCCTCAAATCCAGTTTGCACTTCAGAGTGCAGCGCAAAAATAAACAGTTCGGCGCCGAAGTGCAGCCTGGCCCGTCTTGTCATTTTAAGCTCGAACCCAGGCCCTATACTTTACCCCTACCGTCAGGGGCACACTAACATTGTGTGGCATTGACATTTTATGATTGCTATGAAAAACACGCAACAATGTCTTGTTATCACTGCTGTGAAAATCAAGCCATTCAGTTACTATACTGAATAACTTACTAATAAGCCCCCTATTTGGATGTGAGAAGGTCAACTTGACGTAGAGGAAATGCGATGTAAAGAAGATATCAGTGAGTTGAAAGCTATTAGATAAAATCTACAAAATACAAGGCTATCAAGCTAGTCAAGTCATATTTATTTGTATAGCCCTTAACCACAAAGAGTCTCAAAGGGCTTCACAAAACACGGATTATTGCAAACCACAGACTATTATGACACCATCCCCTAATCTAAAACCTACATGAGGGCAAATAATACACAGATATTGTCAACATAAAATATAGGTTATTCATATGCTATAGAATAGAAGTGTGTTTTAAGCTTAGATTTCAACATTTCCACTGGGGTTGTGGATCGAATCTCAGGGGGAAGAGCATTCCACAGCACCGGGGCCCGAGTGGAGAACACTCTCGAACCTACGGATCTCTTCTTGGCTCTTGGGATCACTAGTAGACCAGAAGTTTCAGAGCAAAGGCTCCGGACCGGAACATAAAATATATAACGAAATCAAACTTTTCCGAGGTAATTCATTCATGGAATTACAAAAGTGAGAACCACTGGCAGTGACTCAAAGAGTGATGCAAATCAGTGGCTGCTGCACACACTTGATGAAGTCACGGACATTTGAAGTCACAGTTCTGCTACTGAAAATCAAACCTGCTTGGACATCTGTATTGATAAATACCGATTAAATCCCAGAAAAATTGGTGTCCAAGAGAACTTGTTGTACAGCCCTTATTTGACATTGGATGATGAGTAGTACTCCCAAATTGAGTTCATGATCCGATTGCGATTGCTTGCATACAGACAGCATTTTCACATTGCCAGATCCTCTAGAAATTGATTAAGAAAGGTATGACTTCGCTGAAACCAAATACCAAATTTCCATGCAAATTCCTCAAAAACTGAATCAGAAGAAGTTTTTTCCCTGCCAAAAAAATGAAAGTCGAATCTTTTATTTAGTAGAGTATGTTTGTATAGACGTCACTAGCGATCGACCGATTTTAGTTTTTAAGGGCCAATAACAATTATTAGTATTGAGATGAGGCCGATAACAGATATTTAATTTGGTTGAAAAGCTTAAAAATTGGAGCAAGACATTTTTAATTATTCATAATGAAACAATATGTTATAAATTAAGATTAAATTATAAATTAAGGTACAACTTTATAACCATCTAAAACCCTATACATTAAATACATTTGAATTTTAACACAACTAACATGACTCTTCTTTCACTTAAACTTAAAACTAACAGTGAAGGAAAAAAAATAAGGCTTAGCCGCAACTCGTATAAAAGGTACATAAATAGCTCCCGGATTTTTTTCTTTAAAATAAATCAACAAAAACAACTTGCATGATTTAAAACAAAAAGTGCAAAAAAAATGGAAATGTCAATGAAGCTTGCAAACTAAAAAAAAAATGTGGGCACTCATTTTTTAGAACCAGTCAGAACAACAAAGAAAGAGCTGTGTCGCTTTCGAGAGCTAAAAAAAAAAAAAAAAACCCGACCATATGAATAAAATTTTGACACCGATATCAGTAATATCGGCGCCGATAATCGGCCCACCTGATAATCGGTCAACCTCTAGACCTGACACAATATTCTGTACTCTGTAGGCCTTAAAAGATGTGTCAAAATCCTTGAATTGGCTGGATTTAATATATTATTGCAATTGAAATATTGAAATATTGCAAAACGCACACACACACGCCCCGGGCAAAATTCTAGAGCTTTTGAAGTTTCTCTCTGCTGTTGTGATTAGTCTCCTTAAATATGATAAATATTCGTTCACACGTTGCATCAAAAACTATAAAAACAATTGGTACACTTACTTCAAACGTGGCATTTCTTGCATTTGCTGTATCATGTAGCCCCAAATCCAAAAATAAACATGGGAAAAAGGAAAAATAATATCAGACAAATAGAATTAACAAACTTCTAGAAAAAAATAATAAAAAATGGACTATGTTGACATGCAGGCTATAATCCTATTGGAAATAGATGTTAGACTTCTGGGGCATTCTGTATGAATAGTTACATGCCTAAATAAAAAATTGATAACCCCGCATAAATAGCTTCAGCGACAGACTGCTGCCACAGTCTTGTTCCATGGACAGACTGAGGAGATCATTTCTTCCTCATGCCATGACGCTCTTTAACTCCACCCGGGGGAGTAAAGGGCCATATTAAACCACACCCCCACATTGAATATTACCGTATTTTTATTACAGTGTGTATTTTATGGAGCATTATCTAAATACTCTATATCAACACGATACATTGGGTATTTATGTATTATAATTATTTTACTTTATTATCGTATTATTTTCAACACAAGGATACTGCTGGAAGTGTGAATTTCCCTACGGGGATGAATAAAGTATCTATCTATCTATCTATCGATCTATCTATCTAAATGTGTTTGGGCATAATCAGATTGAAAAGAGGCGATGCACGAGCGTAATTTAAGTATTTTTGATTATTTTTCTGTATTTGACTTTTGACATTACAAAAGGGGGAGTTCTTCCACGCTCTAAAAGTGAGCTCCATTGCAGCATAGTGTGTTTACAAGATTTGCTTGTAAGTGGCAATTCATAAGTATAGGCTTACACTAGACATGGATGGATACAACTGTGACATCCACTAAAACTGGGTGGCACCTATGGTATTTTCACATTAGGGGCAGAAAATACAACTGAAATATCCCAAAGAAATTCACGAATACACGTTTAGACGTTTTTTGTCCGCTAGAGTTTGTGTCCCACAGTGCTTCGGGTCATGAAAATATCCCGTGTTGAGGAAAACAGTGTATTTGCACAATACTCAGCAAGCCCAAGCAATTGGAAAACAAAAAGACTAACCCCATAATTGCAATCGGGAAAATGGCAGTTGAGTAAGACCTTTATCTGTTTATTGTGAGTGTTTACAGGCTTTATATAATGGGAATATTGGCAATAATCAGTTTCATATTGGATTAATGCCTGCATGTAAAGGTAGTCTGCGACTTTGCATACCTGTCAACTTATATGTTTTTAATGTATTTTACTGATTTGGATTGTTTGAATAATATTCTATTTAATTAAGCATTATTTTCTTTGACCATTGTTTACAAAATGGTACATGCGTGTGGGCCTTTGGTTAGTCTTCTTTACATGATTACTGGTGCTGAATTTGTACATTGGACAGAAATAGCAGCTAAAAATAGAGACAATAAGAAAAATCTAAATTTTGTCGTCGAAATGACAATTAAGTGTGACAAGCATTTTGCAGTCCTGGTAAGAATATGAAAAATAATGGAACCAAAACAAGGATCCTTAACAAGCCTGTTCGCAGCAATGGGTCAAGTGAGAGTTTTGAACTGCTCTACGGTAAGTATTTTTTTTTTTTTACACCTATTCAAAAAGAAGTCCACCTAAAATACTATTTTTCTAACAGAGAAATCAGCTTTTTTTAACCAGAACTGTGCATCTACTCACACAGAATTGATCGGTGTGTCTGACTGCTTTGTTTATTCCATAAAATTCTTAACGATTTTATGGGGAAATGCTATTTTTAGCTTAACCTGTACGATTTCGAGTCACTGAAATTTGTCAAGTGCAACATTGTAAGGCTGGTGTACACAAAACAAACATGTTATCGGTGCAGAACAGGGGTCTCCAACGTGGTGTCCCTACAAGCTGAGGTGCTAGCAGACCTGATCTGAAAATAGCTCGCCAGTGCTGGTCAGTATGATTTTCTATTAAAACAATTTTTAAGTGGTTGACTAAGTCTTACTTCCAAGAATTTAACTGATAATAACGTTGTAACCACTTAGTAACAAACTAATAAGTTGTTATACAAATACATATGCCATTTGCGCTAAAAAGAAAAAGGATCTCTCATCTTAAAAAAGGTTAGAGAGCCCTGATGCAGAGGATAACAACTCTCCCTGGTGGTAATGAAGAGAAAAACTCACCGCGTCAACGCTGCCGTTGTGAGTCTTATCTGCGGGACGAAAATTATAAGTTTTTAACTATTTAAGACAGTCAATTCCATGGTGTTTTTTGGAAAAGTGCTGACAGATACATGCAACACAAACAAAACACCAGTTTGTTGACTGGATGCCACCCTTGAGCGTACAAGCAGCCTGATCCCAATTCAACCAATCATACATTATTCACTAGTATCAAAATAGGGTCAACACGGATAGAGGAGATGAAGAAAAGCATGTTATGTTGTCTCAATCATGTCTTAGGTGAGGATGGAGATGAGTCTTTTGTCTTTGTGGGTTTATGAATGGGATCACTAATTGGGACTACAACAATAATAAATCAGAACCAGCTGGAAGACGCATGATCGACAAAAATCTTTGCACCGATGGTCCTGGCAACATAATAATAGTCTTTAACTGAACAGCAAACTTCTGTTTTAGCCGACATGCTTCCCAACTCTTAAACGCCCACCAAAAATTCATTGTTATTGATAAACAAAACTTGTACAGTTTAATGTTTGGCATCATCTTAACAGTACCATTTTAGTCATAAGCAATTCAGGAATGATTGAACAAAAGTTTGGCTTTAAAGGGACACTGTGTAATGTTTCACCACTAAATGTCACTGTATTGTGTTGTGCAACTGAAAATGAGTGCTACAATGCACAAAAAAGGTTCAAAACTACGTATCCCCAAAGTGACCAAACCGCACCATTTTCTTATTTTGCCAAGCCTTTCAGTTTTTGGATGTACCTGTAGCAGTAAGATGGCAGACAATCATGTCACCTTCCTCTAGGCAATGCTCATATTATGTAGAACAAATGCAAATTTCTCAAGTTTCTTTAAAAAAACACATTTAATGAGAGTTAATGTATTTTTGCTTTTTATTCATATCATTAACAGTGACAAAAAAGCAGCCAGACGCCCAAAATTCTGTCGATTTTTGCTCTGAAGTATGGTTGCTCTGGCGCCGTCTAGAAATATAGGTCTACATTTTTGTAGGGAATCATGTATTTAGCAGATCTACAAATACATGAGTAATTTACATATGCAAATTTTAATCTTGCATGTGCATTTTTATCAGAAAACCAATTATTTCTAGTTCTTGAGTAAATCATGAATATATTTGTGGATCTGAACAAAATGTATCAATATTATTGAGACAAATCTCACCCCATATCAGTGTTGGGTAAAATGAGGCTAATCTGTGGCTTACATTTTCAATTGGAGGGAGTTCTCTACCACTGGGAAATGCTACCAACTTTTTTCATAGCCCATAATATGAAAAATTGATAAAAATGAATAAGGTTAAACTATGTTAATCAAAATATAAATCAAATCAATTTCGGACATTACAATTCGGGGATTTCCCCAGTGCCTTTTAAGCCTGGTAGGTCACCAGACTAACAATGAATAAACCAAGCCCCCTTTTTTCGTCCGAAAATATAGACCTAATATAATAGTAAGAGGAATTCACAGCCTGTCCCATCCCTGACCACCAGGCTCAGAAAGTTTTCTGGGAAAAGCCCTAATATGGATACCAATCCCAAAAATAAATATAAACCAACCACATACGGCCAAGATATTTGATTTTGTTGAACGTGTGGTCCAAAACTAATAATGGTTTGTAAAGAACTAAAAGGAGTTACTGGATACATTTGCAGAAATAGGAGGTTGCATTATCTGAAATTTTAAACTCATCAAATCAAAGTCAATTTGGTAAATACTCACCACCCAACATTTCCTCACATCGAAGGATCCAAACCTCAAATGATTTTTCAGAAGCTGTAAGAAATACAAAATTGGGATAATTATTAAGTAAGAATTTTACACGAGAAAAAAAAAAAAAATCCTTTACATGCGAATGAGGACAAAAGTGCTCAGCAAACTAATCTGGGGGAAATTTAGATTCTGGACTAGTTTTTGATTCAAGTATCCGTATTGGAGTTCCCATTTGCTCATGCACTTGACACTTGCAGATTTATATGAGTGTAAAGTGCATCATAAACTAAATAAATTCTAATTATGAACATTGTTATTATTAGTATGACAGAGACCCCTCACTACTTAGCGCTTCGGTTATCGCTGGGTACACTCCTCCTCAGATTTTTAATTAATTCGTCTTTATTGTCTTTGAGATCAATGTCATTGTGTATCTAATAAACAGCATACAGCGCAATAGGGAAGGTGCTCTGTGCTGGGTGGGTGTGAAGGTCTGTGTGTGCGACTGTGATAGGCTGTTGTTTGCAGTCTGTCAAAACAGCCAAGGCATGTGCAGTCAACGACGATGAATCTAAAAAAACTAAGAAGCACAGCGCCCACTAGCTTTTAGAAGGCACGTTACATTGAAAATGAATTCATCAATTAAATCCGACGATGGGAAGTCAGAAGAACGCAGAAAGGGTGCTGCGTGGATTGTTATGGCGTCTGAGAATAAACTGAGGCAGTGGTGGACGGCAAGCAATAGCCTGGCTGCAGGTCTGGTCTACTGCTACGCCATAACCCGATTCATTCATTCAATATCCACTTAGCTTTTTACGTGACTTAAGTCAATTAGGAACCCGAATGACATACAGACGGTGTCCTACTTACAAACGAGATAGTTTCCAGGACCATCGTTTGTAAGTTGAATTCGTTCATAAGTTGCTTCAGTGCTATATTTTGTATGGAATGTATGTTTAAGGTTTATATAAGTAAGTTTAGGGCTTGTATAAGTAACCTGTATTGTTTTGTACAAAAAAGTAAACATTTCATGTAATAACATGATATATGAAGATAAATAGAGTTAAGTTTAACTTACTTTTGAAAGATAAGCTTCAAGAGGTCTTCCCCCGTGGTAAAAAGTGGCCGAAAAAAGCGTTCCGACCATTTCCCAACCGCATCGAGCTTTCTTATTCCACTTACATTTTAAAAGAAACTGCTCGCCTCTTCTTTATACTTTACACCAACCATATTAAATGGGTGCACGAGACATTAAACAATAAAAACGTCAAAGTTCTTAGCGCTAGAGATACAGTACACGTAATATGTTTATACACGAACTAGGAAGTAGAAGCCCGGATTGCGTCTTCAGAGTGGATGCTGGGTGACCTCTCACAGCGCCACCACATGACAGAAAGAAGCACTACAGTAATGTCCTGTACTCGGAAAATCTAACTTACAGCAATGTCCGGATATTTTTCGACGTCCCGAAAAAAATGTTCGTATCTACCGATTACGTAAGTCGAATGGTCATAAGTAGGGGAGCGTCTGTATATATTTGTCCAATTAATCAGTTTGTGGTGAATTGCCTAATAACCCCAAATTGCACACATTGTATGTATTGAAAAACTGCTGAGAACTCGTTGAGTAAAAACTAAGCAAATGCTAAAAACATTGCCAACCATCCAGTTTCTGTCCTTGGGTGAAAGCTGCGTGGGCGGATTCATAGTGGTTCAGATGGTACTCAGCTATTCTGTAGGTAGAAAAACATTAGTCACAAAAAAAAGCAAATTGTTCACTCATTTTTAACATCCCAAATGTTCATTAGTGCAAAGATTTTAAGTAATTTTGCAAACTAAAGCGTGAGTGACTGAAAGAAAGAGCAATGAGAGATCACCAATTACTTTTTTTTAGTAGCCTATTTGGGCACTTTGTACTTACAATGAATGTAATTTGTCAATAATTTCCACAAAAATGTTAACTTTTGTTACAGCGTCACTCCCCCAGCTAAACCCTTAATACACACCCTGTTCGCATGAAGGCCAGGGGAATGGCTGGATTCAGCTGCTGCACTCTCTTGGCATCATTAACAGCACCTGTAAGTAACAACTTTTTAAAATGAATTGGCTTTTCTGAAAACAAATAATCTGAAATTGTTAAATGAGTTAGCACATTTTCTACAGTTCAGTATCTTCTTAGAGACCCAAAATGATTAAATAATTGTTTAAAGAGAAACTAAGTCCTACTATTCTGCAATTAGTTTCAAAAACTTGAGTAACAGGCTGGAAACACAAACTTACAGCTGTAATTTTTTAGAAGAATGTAAGCATAGGCCCGTTGACAGAGCAACTCTGTGTTGTCAGAGTCTAGTTGCAAAGCCTCAGTCAGTCCCTTCAAAAAGAAAACATTCAGTGGTTAGCACATTTGCCTAACACGTGAAAGGTCCCCAGTTCGAGACAGAGAGGAAAAATATGTTGGCCTGAAGAGGGATGGCCGCCACCAGGACACCCCGCAGGAAATGGTGCCCCTACGGCTTTAGTGGTTAAGGGATACAAATAAGCCACCATGCATGCATGCATATCAATGTAGTTGGGTGAAATTTAAGTATTGCAATTTGAAAGGACAGTGTGTATTTTGTGACCACTAGCGGTCGCTGTTTTGTGCTACAGAAAATGAATGTTAAAATGCACAAGGATGAATGAAAAGTACGGTAACTCAAAGAGACCAAAACCGACATTTTAGTTCAATTTTTTGGGGAAGCCTTTTTGTTTTTTTTGGGGAAGCCATATCAGCCAGATGGCAAACAATTATGATGGCTCCATTAAGGGAAGGCTTCTGTTATGTAAATCAATGTTCATTCCTTGACCTATTCTCATCTCATTATCTGCACCGCTTATCCTCAGCAAGGTCGCGGGGGTGCTGCAGCCCATCCCAGCAATCATCGGGCAGTGGGCAGGGGACACCCTGAACTGGTTGCCAGCCAATCGCAGGGCACACAGGGACAGACAACTCGCTCACTCATTCACACCTAGGGACAATTTGGACCGGCCAATCCACCACCTGAAATGGGAATGTGGGAGAAAACCAGAGTGCCCGGAGGAAACCCAAGCAAGCACGGGGAGAACATACAAACTCTGCACAGTAAGTCTGGTAGCTGGATTTGAACCCATACAGGAGGTTCCCAAGACCTTAGAACTGTGCCGCACACGTGCTAACCACTGCGCCGCCGTGCTCCCCACATTATTATTCTAAAAAATGTTTATATGATAGTTCATGTATTAATGCATATTACTTAAATATTGGATTTATTTAGTGAATTATTTTTGCAACTAGGAGGTGCTAAATAATACACCCTGTCCCTTTAAAAGGGAAAGTATTTTTGAGCATGATTTTAAATGAATAAAAAAAATGGAGAGAAATGTTTGCTAAATAATCACTGTGTTGCTTGGAGGTGGGCTTATCCAGTGTTTGCTTAATTTAACAACCTTCTATAAGCCCGTTACAATAACAAACTTTGCTCAGCGGTTATAGTTCTGCATATTATTTACAATTATCAGTAGTATTGACACATTTTTAAATCCCGAAAACATAAGGATAATATATTACATATCAATGCAAGGAAACCATTTAAAAATAAAATACCTTTGTGTATTAGGAAAAATGATTTAAAAATAACAAAAACATAAGGAAATAACCAAGTTTAAAAAAGGATAACACTTCAGTTTAATCAAAATTGTTTTCAAAAGGTACTGTCCAGAATTTGGACATGTTTAGTCACTGCCACCATCTCTTGACCTGAATCATCATTGAAGCCTCTGTCAAGCTCCTTACGTTCTGTGTGCAAGTACGAGACGCCCACGAATAAACTCTTTTTTTCATCTTTTTGGGAGTTGGGTTTGTGTTTGAACTGTATTTGATACAGGCCTTTTCTTACTTTCACCATTTCATGCTACACTAAAATGCGTGGACAAGTATGAAATACCCCCAAATTGTCCACTAAGGGGTGCTAAATAATACAACTGTCCTTAAACTTTCATCTTACGATGGGGGCGTCAAACAATCACTCCACGGGATGCAATTGGCCTTGAGGGCGCATGTTTGAGAATATTTGAGACTGTTCACCCCCCGGGGTCTCAAAATTCTATGGGAAACACTGCTCACTATGATTTAGGACTCAAAAATAAATAAATAAATAATTTTAAAAAATCCACACAGAAAAATGTTTTTTTCTTTTAAACCGAAAAATTGTATTGAAATAGCAATACTAATCTGGGAAAAACGGCGCGATTGGGTTTTTTCCCCAAAACCGTGGAGCCCTATTAACAATGCTGCAAGTCTTAGGTATGACTTAGACAAAGCTCGAATCCGTGAGATTCCGGGCTCGGGACGGGCACCCGCCTCAAAGGCCACCGACCTGAGGGTGGCAAAACTTTGCTGTTAACATCCATTAGTCCTTCCGCAAACATGAGCGTATTGTGCTCTGTCACGTGTCCTCCTCTGCACACACAGACACTTTTGAGGCGTTCACACAGGAGATAATTGCATACAAGTCATATTCATTTGGAAATGTGAGCAAGCTCAAAAAAAGACCAAAAGATTTCACTCAAAAAAATGGAATTGGCATTAAGCTATGCAGTGTGAACCTAGCCTAAGATGACAGCATTGTTGTCTGCTACAAACCAACTCTAAATTAAAAAGTGTGTTAAGAATGTTTCTTAAATACAAAGATAAATTATGCTAATTTTATTTTGTAATACAAATCGTTAGATGCAAAGTTGGGAAAGAAAGGATATGGTATGTAATTAAAACTTTGATAACTGGTTCTTTACACGGTGTTTCTGATATTTTATTTTATACTATCACCTGCAAAGGAAATTGTATTAACTACCAGTAGGTTAGTACTGTTTTTCAAAATGTGTTTTTTGAAAGGTTGTTATTTTCCTCCTGCAATGTAGCAAATGAAGCGGTCTATAATCAAAAGGCAGTTTGCAAGTGGTCATATGAGTTAAACTGTACGTTTTATTTTACTAACGCGCATGAGCAAAACTGAAGTTTACTATGAAAGTTGCCATGGTGATACACAGCCCAAATAAAACAAACCTTAACGTGGACCCTACAGAACCTCACCAAATCTAAAAGTAGATCAATAATTTATTTTTTATATGCACCTTTTGTTCATATTTGTGACCACATACAACTCTTTCTTCCCAAAAACAAAATAAAAGTGTAAAGCAACTGTGGCTAACTATGCTAGCTCGTGTCAATGAAATCAAAAGCTAACATTAGCTAACGTCAGTCTCAATAGTTTGGCGCCTCGTGTCACAAAATAGACATTTGCGAATCAGAGACGGTAAGTGTGCATAAAATTGTTAAGTTTAAACTAGATGAAAGCAACGAAATGTTTACCTCCAGAGCTTTCTGAGGGTCTTCGTCAATGAGGCTGTCAGGGAAACGCCTGAACAGCAGGAGATAAAAGCAATTTAAGTGGAACACATGCGTTAAAATGTTGATAGATACAGTTCACATCACAATTGTTATTCACTGACTTACAGATCAGTCGCCATCGCTTTTGAAGCCTGGTGGCCAGGAAGAAGCAATGTTGTCCAGAATCTTAGTAGATACTTCCGGTGAAGTTGCTAGAAGCCGGAAGTCGCCCCCTTTTTTTAATTAAATAGTGTATTTATTGATGTATTTTAAGGAAATCAAAGTGTTTTATGTAGAAATTGACGAAAGACAGTTTAAATGACAAAAATAAAAAAAGGAACCGAAAGCCAAAAAATAAAACTAAGAGATGTTGAAAACGTTTATAGCATCGAGTAAACATATTGACCCTTTTCACCTACCCACGTGACGACACCATGACGGACGTAAAAAAAAAACCCCAAAAAAACAATAACAAAAGTTATACTATTCATCACTATTGGCAATGACTAGATAAACGAGTGTTGTGCAGCTGTCAGCACCCTCATTGTTGAGAAAGAACATCAGACTTAACATCAGTTCAAACCAGTCGGTTGACAGAAAAAGATCGTGGATCGTAAATAGTATAATCTCGAATAGGCACAAAATATGTGCAAGCAGCAAGATGGCGACTTTATTTTAGTGATCAAAGTCAAGAACAACAACAACAAAAACGTTATTATGGTTGACACTACGCACAAATTGTGCGAGCCACTTTAGGGAAGTTTTGTTTGTGACTTTTTCACATCATATACACCAGTTCATATCGGTAGGGTAAGGAGTAAAATACATTTTTATGCCAGAAAATTAAATGGATGAAAATCGTGGCTCAGAAGCTTAGTTAGCACAAGAGTAAAACTTGAGAAGTAATGACTTTCCTTGGCTTGCGCCCACCTTAAATACATGACAAGTGTTGATTCAATAAAAATAACAACAATAAATTAACAATTACTGTTATAATTAACAATTCAATACTGAGTTATCATTACCGTATTTTGCGCACTATAAGGCGCACCTAAAAGCCTTTATTTTTTTCAAAAGCTCACCATGCGCCTTATTATACAGTGCACCTTATTTATGGATCAATTTTAAAATTGCAAAGTTTTCCAACTAACTTGCAGCCGCCGACTAGATTTTCCCCCGAACGCCAAGTAGTACGCAGTGTATGCTGGGATTTATTTACCGGCGTTTCATTGGCTAACCAATGTGTCAATCATCATTTGAATCGATCACTATTGGCTAAAGTTATTCGGAGGTCAAGGAGCGGATCCTTTTTATCATTTACAGGCTGCCATTGGCTCAAACGGCAAACAAAGCCTGCAATTGGCCGAAAAAGATGTGTCAATCATCAGTTGAATCGATCACTATTGGCTAAAGTTATTCGGAGGTCAAGGGGCGGATCCTTTTTTATCATTTACAGGCTGCCATTGGCTTAAACGGCGAAACAAAGCCTGCAATTGGCCGAAAAAGATGAACGCGTATAGCACGTGGCTGACGGCATAGAGAAAGCATTTTTTTCTATTCTGTATTTGTAAATATTGTATTCTCCTGGATTTACTACCCTAACGGATATAAGAGGACATTACCTGCACATTATTATGAACACAACGACTTCGGTGAGCTTACTCCGGGTTTTTTATTGTCCCTGTATCTTGTTTCAGACTGAACTCGATGTTTCTGTGATAAGCGGTGCAGATAATGGATGGAATGGAGTGCCTATTTTTAAATTCAACTCAATTCCAAGTGTTTATTGTCATATGCACAGTAAAGTTGCGAGCGAAAAGGAAAATAGATACTAAGGAATGGTTAGCATTTCTTGAATCCCTAGACTTTAACCTTCCGAATGATGGAACGATGCATTTGAGTGACATCTTACGGACACCGCATCCGCACGTGTTCTCGACACGTATTTGCGTCTTTGCAAGCTTTCGGAATGTTAAGGGGGTAATAAGTTGGACTGAACTATCTGACGGTTTTGTCCACGTTCCCATTGTAGCGCCTTATAATCCGGTGCGTTTTATGTATGTCAAAAATAGGACCAAAAACAATTTTTTCGGGGTGCGCCCTATAACCCGGTGCGTCTTATAGTGCAGAAAATACGGAAAATCTATATTATATAAAATATACAATAATAATAATGTTTATGTTATTATCATATTTTAAAAGTTATACCAGTTCGCACCAGTAATTGCAAACTTAGTCATTGTTAGCAAACACCTAGCATTTACCCAACACTTACTAAGGCATACTTACAAAGGCATTCAGCATTCAAGTTAATCCAAACCAGATCGCCACGATTAACTTAATATTTAAACGGGCACCTCAAATGCGGACATGGCAAACTATGTTCTCGGTCCAGTCAGTTATTTCTACGTTGCTTTATAAAAAGTAGCCCGTTTCCTCTGAGAATTGCAAAAAAATATGTTCCCTAAAATTGCGATTTGTGCACCCAAACACATGACAGCTCGGTTTGTCGTGGTTGTACATTGTGACTAAAAACGTAATTCAACATACAAATCTTTACTCGCTCCATTCAAACTCGTACTGCTATGGTCGCTGTCTTGGGTCAACACTGTACACGCATCCTGTGGTGATCTGGTGATCATGTAGGCTGGAAAGAGGTCTACTCAGGAAAGAATAAAGTAAATTAATGTTCACCATTTTCCAATTAATCCAAAATAAATAAAACTCATATTAAGGAAAATAAGACATAACAAACAACGAGTTCAGGGTGTGCCCAGCCCACTGCCCAAGGACATCTGGGATGGGCTCCAGCACCCCCGCGACCCTACTGAGGATAAGCGGTGCAGATAATGGATGGATGGGGACATAACGAAATACTAATATTGAAATATTATTTATATAACGGTTTCTCAACCTTTTTAAGCCTCCCCCTGCAAACGCCCCTGGTCTGCAAAAATGTGTAAGTGAATATTCACTCCGATAATATGGAACTAGAACAGCTGTTAACCGATCCATACCGCAAAATAAAGTTCTGAACGAAGTGAAATGTCATTATAAATTGTTCGATTTCTACCATTTAAATTCTTCTGTGTTGGGTCATGGTTAAGACCTGGTTTTTGTGTTATGTGGCTCCCATCCATGTTTTCCAGAACTGTATACATAGACAGGTTTTTGGGTGTCCCTTCGATGAGTTTATTACCAATGATAATGTAATATTACGCGCAAAAAGAAATATATTTTTTAAAATCTACTGTTCTAAGTTATAATAGCTTTATTTTTTCTCATACAGTAAAGACTCTTTCTAACTTGGAACTTTTTTTCTACTATGCAAATCTAAAGTGAAGCAACTGGAACCATCAACAACAAACTAGCAATTAAAAATATTGACTTCAGTGCGATAAAAGTTACTAATGTAATAGTTTGGATGGTTTGAACATGTAATAACGTAATGTAGACTACTTAGTTTTTTTTTGCATGAAGCACTAACTTTATTAATGGAATTCCTAGTTCGTGATTATTTATAATGATTACAACGAGCAACTGTGCTTTACGGATCTGTGCCCTGCTTATGAACACCTTCAGAGTAGTAGGTTTAGCACCTCTACAAAACCTAGACTATGGTGTTGCTGAACATTTCAGCTGCAATGGTATTTGAACAACAAAGCCGGTCATTTCGTTTTTTCTTTAAATTAACTTTTACTTGCTGACAAATAAGGAGTAATTCCAAAATACATGTTACACATACACACTCAATTACGTAAGCAGGATACATTTATTGTATGCAGAGCACAGCAGTATCATTTAGACACATCTGGATTGCTACATTGGAAATAAGACAAAACGGCAAAATGGCCACACTTCCCTGTTGCAATATATCTAAATCCCTTACAGTACAATTCTACTATCAAGAAACCTTTAAAAAATTCAAACATAGTTCCAAATTACTTCATGAAGTAAATAACATTTCCATACAGCTTTAAAGGGGTAAGGCACATATTTAAATTAAAAGTCACTTAATTGTCTCAGCCGTTGGTCTGCAATGTTTTGCATTGTTTTAGTGGGCCGATTTGAGACTTATGAGCTGGATTTTTAAGGTTTAAACAAAAGTTATACATACAAATTGAATTAATTTAGACAAAAAAACCTTACTTCATTATGTCCAGTCACTATACGAATATTTTTGCATTGATACAAAACCTGAGGAGAAAATGGCAACAAGGCACAAATCAGGTATGTTCAGACATACAGTAAAATATTCAATAATAATATTAATATCTAGACTTCAGATTTGAATACAAGCAAATTCACCAAACATAAATTGCAAAAAAGCTCAACATTTGCAGTGTAAGTACAGGTGAAACACAGTGGCTAAAAAAAACATCACTAATGATTGTCAAACCCAAAAGTCTGCGGTAGATAACGTACCTCAAATATTATCAGCAGCAGTGCTAAAGCTACCGACAGTGATCCCTTAATTGAAATTCATAAAAAAGGACAAGTCAATAAAGAAAAAATTGGAATGTTTCCAAAACTACCCTTAAGATCAGAAAGTATGTAGATTATCAGGCACTGAAAGAAACATACAGCAGAGATAAACTTTAGTGCAAACTTGTCAAGGCAAAGGAATGCTTTAGCATGTAAAAGGTTAAAGAAAGCGATAAGGAATGGCGGAAGAGCACAAAGTGCCACTCAGAAGTGCAAGTGTTGGGCGCGTGCAGAAACGTTCCAGTGCATGTCTTTGGTTACTTAGATATTTACCAGACACAGGTGAAAAAGAAAATTATTACAGGCATGGACTATTTGAGGATTGGTTCGTACAATTCCAAACGCTTCCTGAAATTGCAGCTCAATGGCCAAGTGAGTGCGTAGCGTGTGCGGGCTTGTGCATGACTCACTAAACTACTGGTCAGAGGCAGTAAGTGGCACCAGTTTCCGGGTGTCCGCCTGAGAAACTTTGGTTCCTGGCTGTGACTTTCGATCACATGTACCCAGCGCACCCCGACTGTCAGCACATGCCTGTTGCTCACACAGACTCCCCAGCAGCTGTGCTGTTTTGAAGACTGAGGCGCGGCCTGCCGGCTGTAGGGACTGGACCTTCTGCAGGTTCTGAAGGGTTCGCAACATCTCCGCAGACACAATGGGCAAATGCTGCTCCTGGATAAGGCTGGAGCTGGCAGGCCGAAGGACTGTGTCACGAGTTGATTGGCTCCGCTGGGCAGAGAAAACTGATCTCTTCTTGGGTGGAATGGAATCATCATCATCTTCTTCCTCTGATTGATCACTTGATGATACTGTGTTGTCATCAGAATCTTCACTCACTCCATCATTAGCACTGCTTTCTTCGTTCTCTTCCCGTTTGATGCCATCATCATCCGTTATGTAAATCATGTCTTTGGGGAGTGTTGTGAACTGATAAACAAGGCGCTGGCCTTCAACCTTATTTAGGATGCCTCTTTGGTAATAATACCTAAAGAACATTAGCCCAACAAAGTCAGAATTACAATGCAATCTAAAAAAATTATGAAGCATTTAATTCTAGTATTTCAGGAACACACTGTACCTGAGTGCTCTGCCCATTGTCTCATAATTCATATCTGGTTTGTTCTTGTGTTTGCCCCATAGTCTCGCCACAGCCTTTGAGTTCACCAGCTTGAAGATGCCGGCATTGGGATTCGTCCATTTAATGTAACGCGGGCAAACTTGCCTGTCCTGCAGCAGTTCCATCAGAAACTGCCACAAGTAGAGAGTATTCCCACCTGAGGAAACAGAACAAGCAAATAATAACAACTAAAAGGCTTCAACATAAAGCCACCTTAAACCTTAGTTACCAACAGCCCACTATTGATAAGTGTTTAAATAACTGTTAACACAAATTGTGAAGGAAGTCTTGAATTCACATCATGCAAAAACAAGCACGGATTAGGGATACCTCAATTAACCAGATACTTGACCTATATCATTTCAACATTCTGACACCTATGCTCCAATTTTGGCTCCAGCGTTGTAGGTCGTAGGGCCTTTTATGGGTCTATGCCAAAAACTAGACAATTCTTATAATCTTCAATATTAGAAGTTGTAATATACCTTTATTGTATTTATCCCGCTTCAATTTTATGTCCGGTGTAGGCGATTCCGCCCTTCTATGTCGTTTTCGACCTGCAAGGTTAAAGGAGTATAAATTTTACATTATACGGTGCAGTGTATTTTTTTGCATATTTATCACTCAGAAAAGGTTTCAGATCATCAAACCAATTTTAATACAACACAGAAAAAAAAACAAGAAAATACAAAATGCAGTTTTCAAATGTTTGTTATTCGCAAAATTGTTTAAAATCTGCCATATTCATGGGTTTTCTAACATAAAATGCCCGTTTAAGGTCGGGCCACAGGTTCTCACCGGATTCAAATCGAGACTTTGACTTGGCCACTCCAGAACCTTGGCCATCTAGAGGTGTACTGGCTGGTTTGTTTCGGATTGTTGCCCAAAAACAAACAGTGTGAGTTCAAGGACACAATCAGACGTCTTGACGTTCGACTTCATGATCTTCTGGTAAACACCAGAATTCATCATTCCGTCAACCACGGCAAGTTGTCCTGGTCCTGAAGCAGCAAATCACCATGCTTTACGGTTCATCATGTTCCTCTTGTCAAATGTTGTGCCATTTTTACACCAAATGTCATTAGCTGCACACCTTCCAAAAAATCATTTTTGACTCAGTCAAAAAGTCTCAATATATCTTGAAAATAATCAAGATACTTTTTGGCAAATGTGAGACTAATTTTTGTTCTTTTGTGAGAGCCGAGGTTTTTGCCTGGAAACTCTCCGATGGGTGCAATTTTTGGCCAGTATCTTTCTTATAGTGGAATCCTGAACACTGACCTTAACTGAGGTTAGCAGTTCATTGGATCTTTTTCTATGTTCTTTTGTAACCTCCTGGATGAGCTGTCATCGCATGTTGGGGGTAATCTTAGTTGATCGACCACTCCTGGGGAGGTTGGCCACTACCCCCAATTTTCTCTAAGGATAATGGCTCTGACGGTTAGCTGGAGCCCTACAGCCTTCGAAATGGCTTGTTGACCTTTTTATTTGACTGATAGAAAAACAGTGATTAAAATCTAATTTATTCTGGACTTTCTTCAGATCATGGCATGTTAATCTGACTCTTGAGATTTAGTAGCCCACTTCACTTTGTCTAGCAGATTCAATTTAAGTGATTTCTTGGTTCAGCACAGGTGGTGGCAATCTATTTTGGGTGTGTCTTGGAATTAAAGTCAGTTTTTCCAAAACTGATTAGTCAGTTATTTGTCATTAAAGAAGGGGTGACAAATATTTTTCCACATAGGACCAGATAAGGTTAGATTTTTTTGTGCAATAATAAATGGAATCAACATTTCAAACATTTATTTTTTATGTCTTTGGGTTGTCACTATGTGATATTAAAAGTGGTTTTATTATCTGAAACATTCGTGAGTGATATGCAAAAAAAAAAAAAATAGATATTACATTGTCAAAAAAGCCTTATTTGAAAAAGCAAACAATTGATGATGTGTAAAATGACTGACTTCTCTGTTTGGTTTGCAGCTGCATCGTAGGTTCATTTGTGTGCAAGGAGGGCCATTCTGGCTCTTCAACACGACCCAATATTCCATCTGAGCACACTGTCACCTGAGTTACAGGAGTAGTGATGACATCGCACAAAGATGGTAGAAAAGTCTGCGCTGAGGGTCAGACAAAGATGTATTGAAACACTGCAGCACAATAATAATTCTCAAAAAATAAATGATAGCAGAGAAAGTAGATCAAGACAGTTTGCTCTTTTATATTAGCGTGTATACTACATTTATAATCACTGAAGCTTGGGTTTGGAACCTATGGCTCGCGAGCCAGATATGGCCCTTTTCATGAGTATAAATGGCTCAGAGATAAAACTCAAAACATGCAAATCATCCCTGTGTCACTTCTATCTGTGTGATCTAAATGATGCAGATTATAGTACGTACATGCGCACGCAAAGAATAAATAAGATGGCAAGCGGGTTAGTCCACTATACTTAGGGCACACGGTTAACTAGTTCACAGTCAGTGTCACACCACCTCCTGTTGTCCTTATGTTGTTTAGAAATCCTTTTTATGGAAGGTCATTAAACCATCAATGCTCACTGTTGAGTCCTAATATGAGTCCCACAGAAATAACAGTAAACACCCCAAAACGCCAGCAAAGCAGCTTGAGGTTAGATTGAGAGAGAAAATCTCACTACACAAACAAGCTCTCCTTACTCTCCAATGGGCCCACTTCGCTGAGGAAAAATTCAACAGTGATCTTTTCGTTAGCAGTATTTCACGTTTTTACAAAATAATTCTGCTCGCAAACCATCAATTAGGACAAACATGATCACGACCAAAATGAACCTCAACACTCTTCAGTAACAGTGGGATGGAGGCAAATTTTAGAGCGACATGCCACTTTATGGGCCACCATGCAGAAGTACAAAGTGGACTAGAAATTAGTTCAGACCATTGAACAACTGTATGCCAATGCCAACAGTGCTGTATTGACCAATGGTACCATTGAATCATGTTTTCAAAACACAGTCTTTGTGAGACAAAGCTGCATACTCTCTCAATCTTTATTCAACATCTTCCTGGAGAGGATTATGTCTGAAGCAACATGACGGTAAAGTCAGTATTGGGGGACTTATCATCACCAACCTCCGGTTTGCTGATGATATTGCCAGATTGGCAGGAGACAAAGATGAACTCAGATCTGGTCAATCGCCTGGACAAAGCATCAAGCCAGTATGGGATGGAAATGAGCACAAAAAAAGTAATGACCAAAAAAAGTACCACAACTAACATCAACATCAACCACAGAGATCTAGGACTCTTTACCAAATTTAAACATCTTCGAGCTGTCATATCAGAAGAGGGGTCAGAACCAGAAAACACAGTCAGGATAGCTCAAACCCCTGCCGCACTTGCCAGACTTAAACCCATTTTGAGGGACAAGAACATAGCAGTGAAATCAAAGATCAGACTCATGCAAGCCCTGGTTACTTCCATCTTCCTCTACGCTTGCGAGACATGGACTCTCACAGCAAAACTGAAAAGGAAATCCGGGCCTTGGAGATGCTATGCAACAGAAAACCTCTAGGCATCAGCTACTTATCCCATGAGACAAATGAAACGGTGTGCAACACCATGAGAGGGTATATTGGACCCTACGAAGAACTGTTGTCAACTGTGCCAGACAGAAACTTTAGTGGAATGGTCACATCAAAAGATCATCAGGACTGACCAAGATAATTCTCCAAGGCACAGTCCAAGGGGGCAGGAGGAGATGAAGACCAAAAAAGAAATGGGCAGACAACATTAAGGAATTTACTGATGTCAACTTTGCCACAATCCAAAAACTGGCCAGGAACCATTAGCAGTGGCGAAAGCTTTCAAGAGTTGCGTCCTTATTGGAACCCAGACGACACATGCTGTTAAGGGGTATTTGAAACATATTTATATTGATATGGGACACAAGCCCTGGTATTATTGTTAGCCTTTTTAATACATTTGATGAAATCATCAAACATCAAACACTAAAATATAATGTGATGAAGAATTAACTTTTGTCTGGAGAGCAGGTTTGGTAGTTTTGTTGAATTTTGTCCGTAAACATATGGTATGGCACTCTCTCTCAAAAAAATAAAAATAATCATAATGAAAAATACTTTTATGTTTTTTTGGGGGGGTCAAAATGGTACCCAACCCCTGCACTGAAGCATTTTCTTCCAACCACCACCAAAGAATAGAATAGTTTGTATGGTCATTGATATCAACATTGTGAAACATTGTATGCAACCAGATGAGACATGTCACTCAGGGTAGAACATGAAATAGGCTTAGAAGGAAAAAAAAGATAAAACACTATCAGAATAAATAGGCAAAACATATTAACGTAGTGCTTAGAAAAACTGGCCCAAGTTATAGATGTAATGCAATGAAAAAGAACATTCCATTGTAACAATAGTGCAATGAAAATAAGTGCAATAAGATTTAACAGCAGTGCAATAGTATTCTTTTTCAGTTTCATTAAGCAGCAACAAAAGAGGAAAAAAAAAATTGTCACAAGGTATGTTATGGTGGTGATTGCCCTTGAGAAGAAGCTAAGCTGTCTCTGAGCCAGTTTGTCCTAGTTGTGAGAAACTTGTGGCGCCTACCAGAGGGCAACAGGGGCCTTCCCCACCAGAGCCTGGGTGTTGGCAGACCAAGAGAGGTCGTCGGAGAAGTGCACTCCCAGGAGTTTGAAGGAAAGTGTGGTAGGGAAGGCCAGATGCTGCTGTTGTCCTTCTACAGAGCTATCATGGAGAGCATTGTAGCATATGGCATCATGGTGTGAGATGCCGAGGGCAGGCCACAGGTATAAAAACCTTACAGAAAATTATCAACACAACCTGGAAAAAAACTGGCTTCCCTCTGCTAATTCTGGAGGAGAAGCAGGCTCTGATACTGCAGCAGAGCAGCAACATTAAAAATGATTTTGCACCTGGCCACCAGCTCTTAGATCTGCTGCCCTTTGGCATACGAAACAGGTCCCTTTCAATGCACCATTGTTCTGATAAACTTGGACCTTTGGTCAGTCTCCAAGCAGTATCATGTAAATATTTCGCCTAATTTGCCCAACATTTCTTTTCATTTTATTTTCCTTTTTAAAAGCATCTATAACATGTTATTCCTGGAGTGCCACATCTAATCTCAATATATACAACATTCACTATGTTGTTATCAAAGACAATAAAGAACGTCCTAAACCCTCCCACCAACAGTATGCCAACAAGCTCTACTTCACCATTGCAAATGCGGATAGACACTAGTTAACAATTATAAATTGAACACAATTTATGGTGAATGACAATAATTCTTGATTTTAGGTCTCATTAGTGAGTAACAGTAGCAAGTAGCATCACTCGCTATGCCAGAATCCTAGTTTTGTAAATTGTGCTGTAAATTAGGAGGTATTGCTCAATAAATCTAACACGTCATGAAAAAGAATTAATATCACGTTAAAGATTT
The DNA here is from genome assembly GCF_059441175.1 of Urocampus carinirostris. Classification (NCBI taxonomy): domain Eukaryota; kingdom Metazoa; phylum Chordata; class Actinopteri; order Syngnathiformes; family Syngnathidae; genus Urocampus; species Urocampus carinirostris. Next base: position 30,258,027 of record NC_142349.1, read on the forward strand.
AATACAAAGATAAATGGCTCTTTGAATGTCTTTGTTATAAAACTCCATATAAAGCTTTGAAAAGAATACAAGACATATTGTTCTCCACATAGGCGTTCTTTTGTTTTTTTTTAACTGCCATTATGTTTAGAGGTCCTGGAGCATAAGGTTACCTAGACTGAGTATAGATGTATGACACAATACTAAAAAACGTCACTTTCAATGTAGAAAGCCGTTTCACAACAGCTGTAGTAAATGTGCAGCTTCTTTCAGTTTTATAACACATAAAGTGTACATGACTACTACTTGATGGCTACTTTCATTCAAAATGCAATTGTGTATGTGATCCACTCTTGATAATAATCTAAATAACCTTTAAAACTCTGAAATGGCACTCATGCTACCTTGAATTTATGAGCCGGCAAGAACTGGCGTGGTCAATGAGTTCATCCATAATCCTGCTCAACTTTTAAATTGGATTTATAGCTGAACTACCGTTCTCAAAAAAGCAATTTGCCACCCCCTTGAAAATAAAAGACAAGTATTACTCACGCAATAAGCGTCCTTAAATAATTGCCTTTCAGTCAGATTGAAGGATGATTTATATTGAAGCTGAAAGTGTGTCTTATCTGAACCTCCGTTGAGTTTATTTGTCCTCAGAAGTACATATCTTCCAACTCTTTCTCGAAAAAAAAATAATGTTGAAATAAAATCATCATGAACTCACTCCATACAGCACAGGAAAATGTTTAGTTTAGAATTTCTATTGTTTAATTTGTATGAAAACATGAAACACATTTCAGTGTACATTGGCAATACCAATCTTAACTCAACATTAACGCCTTCAAACATACAAAACACGCAACCAATTTTAGTGTACTTAAAGTTACAAACATGTCAGTCTCTACAGGTTTGCAAACTAAAGAGCAGAATATGATGGGAATTTGATTGACATATTTAAAGTCCTTTGATTTGAAAACATTTTTTTCAGCAATCCAGTATTCCTTCGATTTTTGCGACTAACCCATTCCATAACCAACAGTTAGGTAAATATCCGTGAAGTAGAAATCAAACACTTTACCAGTGTTTCCTATATCATATACAAACTCAGCCGGCCGGTCATAACGAAATTGTGAATATGCTTAATTGCTGTTAAGATTGTCGAGAAAAATTGTTCAAACCTCACATTGTTTATTTGCTGTTAATAGTGTCAAAAAAATTGGTCAAACCAAAAAAACAAACAAAAAATTGGTCCCGCCAGGGTCTTAAACTTGAAAAAATAATAATATAATATAAAAATAATATATATATATATATATATATATATATATATATATATTTATTAGTCCTTCGACTCACGTTTGCTTAATATGAGTGTTTTCCTTTGCTAGGCAGAGAGGGGGGGGGCTGCTGCAGCAGCACATTAAACACAGAATTGGTTCAAGAGATTGTAATACAAAGGAAAAAAAGGAGATTAAAATAATAGTCAAAGCAGGAAAATGATCCTCATTTTTACTTATTTTAATTATATTAATGGCTCCAAAATATTGTGTATTGTTTATCACTGACAGAGGATTCTGAATCGGTCCCTCAAAGCTTAGCATGTTATGTTCCTAAATGCCAATATTCAGTAGAGACCAAAGATAATTATGTTTAGCTGATACACATTTTAATTTATATTCTAGCACGTTTTTCAGAGGTTCTGTGTTGTTTCAGTCAACATTGGTAAGAAGTTGAATTGGAAATATTTAAAGGTTCTTGTATTTAAAAGTTTTTGAATCATACCAAGAAGTTAATATTTCTAATTTTCATTTTGCTGAGTAGTTTTTCAGGGATTCTGTGTTGCATGACTTTAAAATTGCTTATTATAAAAAAGTTTAAATTACTTTAAAGTTCACTGTATAGTAAAATAATACGGGCTAGTATAATACATTAGTATAATACATCTTTTATCCATTAATTTCATGCATACAGCAACCAAAAATCTTCAGAGCCGTTTTGAAGCGGAGCTAAAAAGAACTAAAAGTCCCATCACAAATTGTTATTGTACGGTGCAACCTTTCTTGTCAACTTATACGTTTTACCCATATGTTATACGTTTTTTTGATCATTACAAATTGTGTACGCCGTACAGAATTTCTGGGATGTGAAAACAAATTAAATAACTCGTTTTGTGTTTATGTGGGGGGCATGTCTCCCGGGCACGCCTAGACAGTCTACCAACCGTGGTTTCAAAAAAATAATTTAGGAAACACTTTATACGTACCATAGTGTAAGACAAGGAATATATTTCCACGTGTGCATTACTGTGCACGAGCAGGTTCCCTTCTCTAGGATATCTTTATGCCGCATAGTACTTTTATTTCCTGCCCCCTTGGCGGAAATGCTTCATTCTATATACAGTTGTCTCCATCTATATGTAGTGTAAGTCTATGATTTTTGCAACCCACATATTGCACACCCCTTAAACAAAAATGACGCAGCAAATAATCCCACTTTTGGAGCTAGACCAAACAAGCACGGTACTTTGTTGAGTGACATGAATGAAATTATTCTTTTTTTAATGTTGAAGTGTAACAATGTACGGTGTTCATTTTACCTCTGAAAAGTGATGGGTCACGGGGACTCGCATGCTCAAAAATCTATGGGTCCCAACAGAGATCTATGGGTCCCCAAAATTTAATGTGCTGCATGCCCTTACAAACTGTCATATTTTCCCTTACAAAATACAAAAAAATCTTTTTTTTTTCCAAACATGTTTATTTATGTAGTTTAACGTGTTATATTGTACATGCGTTTCCTTATATCATATGTATTGTTATTGAACATTTTGTTGTGAGACACCGAGTTGCTCGACATGAATGAGGTTTATTATAAAAAAAAAAGTTCAAAAATGAAGTCGCTTGGACGTTCACTGTAGAAGGAAAAAATACATGCAAATATAATTAAGTAGGATAATACATTTTCTTATTCAAATTATTAATTCATTTTCTGCATTAAATTATTGTTGGTAATATACTGATTAAAAGGGATCACCACAAACTCGTCTTTTTTCATTTTCTCCTTTTATACTTCCGTTTTTTTTAACTTCTTTGTAGAACATAATCATTTGAAATATAATGCATCAAAGCATGTGAGAGAGCCGGCTCTCTTTAATGAGTTGAGCCGAAAAAGCCGGTTCTCTAAAAAGAAACGGACTTTCACTACACAACTCCAACTGGAGATCGGCGTGCAGACGAAAACTCGAACCACGAGACCAAAACAACAATGGCGAATCTGCCTCACAAAAAGTTTGGAGTGGGGTAAATCTTTGTTAAAGAATGATAATGACAATTTCGTGTCAAAAAAGTTGCATCCCGGGGACGCAAGTTGATTTGACACGACGCGTCCCAAGCAAAAATAATGCGTCTAGGGCGCAGGGACGCGGGCAAACAAGAAAACTGAATGTATGCTTGTGTGATGATTTTACTTGTGCTTGCTCCCCTGATAGGATTGCTCGCTAACGGCATGTGTAAGGAGTTATTTGTGTGTCATTAATCATGTAAAAAATGTATTTCCCATCAACAAACAGTAAACAGAAACCTGTTCAGATTGCTTGAAGTGTGATGGCACTCTTAAGGAGATGCTGAAATTCTGAGCTGTATTCAAAAAAACAGAACTAAATCACAAAGAAAAAATAGATGATGCACCGGGGATGCAAAAGTAAAACCAGAATGACAAGGGAACAGTTTCATTCTGGCTAATATGACAAAACAACAAAAACACAAATTCAGGGAATTCAATACAAGAAAAATGTTAAAGCAAGTCCTATTTTTTAAAATAATTTTATCAGTGCTATTGAGGGGTTACTAGGGACAGTACACTTACAGTAATGTTCCAGTGAGAGGGAATCAGGGCAGTCCAAGTCAAGAAGAGAGTCTGCAGCAACAAGTGTTTCCATGGTCTCTTCGTCTCCACTTTCATTTGACTCCACTTTAGAACACAGAGTAAAAAATACCACATAAGAACAACTGTAAACAGGCAGAAAAAAAATTGGGATTCAAAGGAAGATAATTTAAGATTAGACGAAAGCTCCTGGTAAGTTCAATGAAAATGCAAATGTTTCAGTCTTTTATCCCACGTACAAAATTGAATAGGTTTGTGCTTCTTGAAAATGGAATGTGAAATTTCATTGCATTAAATTACTTCTTCAATAAGATGTGGTTGAACTCATTTCAGCTCCATCTTGAACAACAGAATACAGAATAGAAGACTCACCTCCCATCACTGGCCGTCTTTTAAAGTATGAATTTTGATTGCACAGCAAAAGAACAGAACATTTGAACATTAAGTGTACATTTTTCATTGTGTGTACATTTTTTACATCCTAATGCTTTGAGTTATTTCAGCGTACTGGCAGGAAATATATTACAAATAGCTGTTAATCAGAGTATTTTTGCTTCATGGTCGTTTTTTAACCGCGGTGCCATCAATTTAATAGATTAGGTTTTACGTTTTCTATTTAATGATTAGGACGGCCCAAGAGACACTGATGTGCAGTGACTGTACTCTGTGACAATTCATCATGTTTGCCTCCTTCAAGGACCTCCATCAATCTCACAAATACTGTGCGTGATAGTCTGTAAATTATTGAAATGTATATTAGCAAGCCCAAAATGTAGATACACCAGTCCAATCGTATTAAATTCACGTGTATAACAATGAATGAATGATTCAAGTTTATTTGGGCAAAACAGCATCAGCTACTAAGTAACAAAAGGGAACAACAATATGTTTGGAAATAAATAAATAAACTGTTGACCAATACATTATCCATTAACATGTGCACATATGGAGTAGGTTGAAGCCAAAGCTTTTAAGACTCCACCCCTGATTCATTATCAAAATCACAGAAACTTATCCCACAAAAAGAAAATTATAAAACAAAGAAATTTAATTTCAAACTTATAATAGTATCGTTAGTGGCTCATAAAGCATATAATACCCTAAGAAAATATTGATATTCAAATATTCTTTAGTATATTTATCCAAAATAATATAGTACAGTGGAACCTCGGTTTTCGAACGCCTCTTAGTTCGAACAAATCGGTTCTCGACCAAAAATCTCGAGAAATTCTTGCTTCGCTGTTCGGTCAAATAATCGGAGTTCGAACGCCAATACGCTAGGGTGCGATGCTGAGCGGCGTACGGGTGTAGATTGCCCCCCACCCCTCGTGAAGAACTGTTATCACGTGCGGAGGTGTTTCGTTTTGCTTTCGCTTTTAATATAAGTGTACCAAGTGTTTTAGCCCCTAATAATGCCTCTGAAGAAGGTCGGTGCAAGCAGCAAAGTTGCTACAGGTAAAAAAAGAAGAGTAGTGCGTACAACTATTTCATTTAAGAAAGAAATAATAGCAAAATATGAAGAAGGTGTGCGAGTTTCCGATCTTGCTATACATACAGCATGGCTTCTGCTGAGCACCACAAAGGTAAGAAATCCTATTCATAATTCTTTTCTTTACCCTTTGTTTATTTTTACACGTTCATGTTAACGTAATCTTTCGTACGGAAGATTACGATAACGCGAAAGTACGATTAGCCTGGGTTAGCTTCGTTTACGTAAAACATTCAGGATGTTGTAACGGAGGCCCATTTCCAATGAAGCGCTAGCCACTTGTTGTCGAGGCCCGGGTGCTAAAAGACGTGTAAACGACCACATTTTTAAAATTTTTACACGTTCATGTTAGCGTAATCTTTCGTACGGAAGATTACCCTAACTCGAACGTACGATTAGCCAGGGTTAGCTTCATGTTTACGTTCATGGTAAACATTCAGGGTGTTGGAACGGATTAAAAATGATTTACATTACTTTTAATGGGAAAAACGATTTTGGTGATTGAACAAATCGGTTTTCGAACAGGGTTCTGGAACAGATTATGGTCGAGAACCGAGGTTCCACTGTATATAGTTTTTTAAAATTGATATAAATATGGGACATTTTTTAGGTCAACAACTAACTTGTTCCATAACTGAATAGCTTTTCAATTATGTGCGAGAATACTTGTCCTTGAAGTTATGGATTGCCCTGTTATGATGAATGTCTGCTTTCTAGAGAAACAACTATTGCATCTTTGCTGGAAGTTGGTGCTTACTTGCTGTGTGTAGTTAAAAATGGTAATTAAGTTTCACTATTTCTTCTATAACATGGTGGATTATATACAGTTTGTTTGTATGATCTTTACATCAATGATCTGCATTAATGGGCTGCAAGAATTTTAAAATCAATACAGGTATAAATGTTGTGCACATTTGCAAATGGCGTTTATATCAAAGCCTGTCCAAATGAAGTAATCGATAGTAAAACCTGGTGTGCATTTCAGAGAGTCAAGATCTGCAATAAAAAAACGCCAGAAGAGCACATCCAAAGGACTTCAAAGTAGAATCGACAATTGTCTTTAAAACGCCAGATGACTAAAACATCTGTACGCTGTCAAGGTTGCCAAACGTTGACGTTTTTATCACTAACAAAATGTCAATGACGACTTTTCAAACAAGATGAAGTAACGAAGCAGGTGAATTATTATCTTGGAGTTGTTCAAATAACTCCGTGAAAACGTGTGTTAACTGTAGTTGTGCTAGGGCGTTGATTTAGCTTAGCCAAACCCCGTGGAACTTGAAGATTTCCGACACAGAGACAGACTTACTTTTAACAACCGGCCAGATGACAATGGAGCTAAAGCGTGTTTCAGATGGACTCGTTCTGGTCTACATTCTAATACAGTGTGTGCGCTGCCTTTTGAGCAGCATTTAGCTAGTAGCTAGAAGTGTTTTGTTGAACTTCCTGGATATTTTACCGTGGGTGGTTATGGAGGTGGTAATGAAGAGCGCCTGCGCAAAGCAGCCATCTATTTCACACGACGCCAGGAGTCGCCAACCCAAAATGTCGAAAGAGCCATATTGGACGACGAAAAACAAATTTGTCTGGAACCCAATAACGAATGCAACACATGATGTATGTATCTATATTAGCCTACTATCAAAATTACTTAATTGGATGCAGCATATTTATTTGTTTTAAACGTGTTTATTTATGTAGTTTAACATGTTATATTGTACATGTGTTTCGTTGTAAATATATATATATATATATATATATATATATATATAATTAAGTAGCTTGGACGTTCACTGTAGAAGGAAAATATATGCAAACATAATTAAGTAGAATAATACATTTTCTGGGGCAGCACGGCGGCGCAGTGGTTAGCGCGTGTGCGGCACAGTTCCAAGGTCTAGGGAACCTCCCGTGTGGGTTCAAATCCAGCTACCTGTGCGGAGTTTTTATGTTCTCCCCGTGCTTGTGTGGGTTTCCTCCCACATTCCAAAAACATGCATGTCAGGTTAATTGGCCAGTCCAAATTGTCCCTAGGTGTGAATGAGCGAGCGAGTTGTCTGTCCCTGTGTGCCCTACGATTGGCTGGCAACCAGTTCAGGGTGTCCAATGCCCGATGATTGCTCCAGCACCCCCGCGACCCTACTGAGGATAAGCGGTGCAGCTAATGAGCTGAGATGAATACATTTTCTTATTCAAATTATTAATTTATTTTCTGCATTAAATTATTGTTGGCAATATAGTGATTAAGGAGATAACCACAAACCTGTCTTTTTTCATTTTCTTCTTTGATACTTCCTTTTTTTCTTAACTTTTTTATGCAACATAATCATTTGTAATATAATGCATTAAAGCAAGTGAGTCGTTTGAGAGCCGGCTCTATTTAATGAGTTGAGCCGAAAAAGCCGGTTCTCTAAAAAGAGACGGACTTCTTTTCACTACACAACTACCACATGAAATACGAGGCGGCAGACGCATGCGCACAGTAGCATCAAACCGCTCGCTTCGTTTGCAACGAAAAGAAAACGATACCGAGATAGAGGCTACCGCGGCGAACTCATTTGACTTGATTGATTTGCCATTTCGTGATAGTCGGTACCCATAATTGACAAATTTTCTTTTTTCCGTACAGATTTTCTTGTACGTCGTACACATCTTAAAATGCATAATAAACGTACTTTGTACGGCAAAAACGTACAGGTTGACAGGTATGACATCCTCTGGAGCAGGGGTCTCCAACCCTTTTCAAGCCGAGAGCCACTTTTTGTTACTAATTAGCGCAAAGTTGCACCCAGTTTGATATGAATTTCTAAAATAGCAACTTATCTAATTAGATGTCTTGCTAAATAGCTAAAAAGGTAGCTTGATAGTTAGCTAGAAATATAAACACGTATTAAAAATAAATAAAAGAGAGCTAGATGGCTAGCTAAGAGTAAAAAGCCAACTAAATAGCCAGATAGAGAGCTAAAAAAAAGTAACTACCTAGCTAGAAAAGAGGCAAACATTTACCTTGATAACTAGCAAAAAAGATAAAATTTGGCTAAAAAGCTAGCTAGCTAGCTTTCTAAATAGCTAAGAAGGCAAGAAGATAGGTAGCTACAAATCTAAAAAGGTAGCCAGATAGCTAGCTAAAAAATGCATGTTTCTGCTCATTCACGTTATAAAACCCCTAAATTGGAATTCAGTTTATTACACTTCCAGTAAAATAAATAAAAGGTGAATAAAAATATTTGTTTAGTACATGAATAGATTGCCATTCTATTCTTTAAAAAAAAAAAAAAATTATCAATGCTTGAATAAATGTTTTGTCCATGAAGCCCATACACTGGAATTGATTCATTTGAATTTATAAAATAACAACTTATGTTACTCTGTTGTTACCAGGTTACTTTTTGAAAAATAGGATTAAATAGACTCGCTCAACCAATAAAAAAATTGTTTTACTCTAAAACCACAAAATACACGGGTTTCCCTGACGCTGTGTTTTAAATGCGGTATTTTGATGTCAATGTCGAAGTAGAACTAAATTGAGTAAAGTCAGTAGAGTTTATCAAGAACCGGCTTCTTCGGCTCGGCTCACATAAAGAATCGGCTCTTTCGGGTCCCAAACGGCTCTTCAGGTTGTTTTTGCTTCTTTAATCCCTTCACGACCAAATACGTAAAATTATGCACAAAATGACTAAAGGAAGGGGGGGAAATAGAACAAAAAAGAAAAAAATACCTAAATGAAAAAGTGAAAAGCTGAGGAAAAAAGAAACAAAAGGAAGAGAAAAAAGAAGGAAAAATTCAGAAAAAAAAGCCAGAAAAAAGAAAAGAAAGAAACAAAGTAAAAAAAAAGTAAATAGAGAACAAAAAAAGTAACACTTGGGAAAAAATAAACACAATTAGTTTTTTTAAAGGAATTAAAAAAAAAAAATCAAGGAAAAAGAAGAAAAAGTTTGTGTTGCATTCAAATAATTTCCAATCATACCAAGTCAATCTTGTTGCCAACGTTGTACTTCCACTAAATGTGACTAAATACAGTTCTGTATCGTGCAACCGACTAAATAAGCCCCCCAAAATGTTAGTATTATGCGCCAAAAGATACCAGGAAAAAAAAGAAATGGAAATCTTGTGAAAGAATTGTTGTGAAAACAAATGATGTTTGTAGGCCGTACAACTTTTGCAATAATACATTAGTCAATTCATTCAAAAGTGAAACTTGTTTTTGCATTGCCGGAAACTCAGCAAAATGTAACTTTATGTCAAGTTCTGGACATGTTTGATAATGACTTGGTTGCCACACTTGGGATTGCTGTTGCTCACTGTTGTTTCAAGCGTTGCTCACCGACTTTGTGTGAACGCTCAGACCCGTGGAAAATTAGAGGGAACATTGCCGCCAGGCTGTACTTGCCCAAGACACACCACAGGAAGTGGTGCCCCTACGACCGACCCAGGTGGTTAAGGGATCCGGGAACGTGCTGCTTAACTAGGAAAAAAATGAGTGTAATAAAACGCAGCATGCATGTATAAAAATTAAACAGCAGCCTTTTAAAAAGCTAAATAAAATCAAATAAATACTACTGCCACTTAGCTATGGAGGAGAAATTTGAATGAATGGAACAGCAGTGAGCTTTTATGATTCACTTTTATTGGGAAGAAATTATTTGTTAATATGTTGATAACTTAAAAGAAAACACTTCATCATTTTAATTCAAAGGAAAGGTTGATATAGATAAAAACATATGTACAGTATCAGTAATTTGAAATCAAAATTTAATTTGAATCATCATATGTATTGCCTTCATCTTTATTTTGTTTGTCAAATCGTTTGCCCAACTACTTTCCCTGGCATTTACTTGGTGCATAGCCTAATCCATTCCCATGCACCAGGGACCCAAAGAACTGCACCGCACCTTTTAAAAATCCATAGAGAGCAGATGTTTCCTCTTCATTCATCTTTTCTCATAATCTTTTGTGCGACATCAATCAAGTCATACTGGGCTTTCCGTCTAAACAATCCTAAGGATTTGAGATGCCTGTGCTGTGTGAACAAACTAATGAATAACACCCACTGTCTTTTTAAACATCAGCATTCTCCGACTTCTCAAACCGTAATAGCAGATAATTCGCGATAGCGCCATTATATCATTGCAACTGCTGATCACAGAAGATACCAGGTGTTTCCTTTTCATTTACCAGAGCTTTTCTCATAGTTAGTAGATATTTTCTAGTAATAACAAGATCCTGTGTTCGGAATTAGGAGATAAGATGCCAAAAAATGCTACCAAAAGTAATACTTTTTTATGCAAAATGCTCAGCACTTCGAAGCTGGGGCCAGTTACAAATATGGTGAAAATGAAGAACAGTGATGTCACACGGGACCCACGGATAGCCCACTCACAATACAAAATTCTATTATATCCTTTAGTAGCCTACCAACTAGGTTATGTCGTCCGAAAACATGCCTTCTAATGTCGTTAATTTCTCCTATCGAAATAATCCATCCATCCATTATCTGCACCGTTTATCCTCAGTAGGGTTGCGGGGGTGCTGGGGCCCATCTTGCCTATCTTGGGGCAGTGGGCAGAGGACATCTTGAACTGGTTGCTAGCCAGTCGCAGGGCACACAGGGACAGACAACTCACTCTCTCATTCACACCTAGGGACAATCTCGACCGGCCGATTAACCTGACATGTATGTTTTTGTAATGTGGGAGGATACCGGAAAGCCAGGAGGAATCCCACGCAAGAACGAGGAGAACATGCAAACTCCGCACAGGAAGGCTGGTGCCGCCAATTAGAATCATATCAAATATGATATGCAATCTTTTTCCATTTGTAAAAATTTTTGGAAAAGCGCCAGGGAGGCACTTGGCAGCACTAAAGAGCGTCGGGTTGCTGGCCACCGCTCTACGCAATTTTTGATATATAAAATAAAAGAACATTTAATAGCTCCAAATTCGTCATGTACAGTATTTGTCAAATATTTTCTCTTTTGGTGGGATGGGGCTTCAGACTGACCTTTAGGCAACTGATGGTCTTCTACCTGTGGCCCGTCACACAGAAATCCAGAATATGTGAAGAGGTGTGGATGTGGAATCTGCTCCACAAGCACAGCAGGAAACTCTGAGCGACCCCCCAACTGTGTAAATGACAGAATTAAATATCAACCTTGAGCGCAATTGCACAGAGGGCCGTGAGATTCACAATGAATTAGTATCAATTTAGCCGTCACCTCTCGTGTTAAGAAAAACATACCATTTTTGTATTTTGAATGAATGGACGACCTTTATTGTCATTATGCAAGTATAACCAAATTGGAAGGCTTCTCCTTTAAGTGCGAGTATATCAAATTCAGAGGGTAAAAATGTGCAAAATGATAAACACATTAAAGATACAGTGTGTAATGTTTAGTGCCTCCTCGTGGTACAAAAAACTTTCATTCAGTAAAAATAAAAACAACAACATCGATTTGAATAATAGGCAAAAGTACATGAACCATCATGTCAATTCAAATTTTTATAAAAAATAAAGCATAGGTAAAAAAAAATGGTATTAAGGTTGCCACCATGTTTGTCTGTGATCTTGCTGCTACGGTGTGCTCTGTGGTACTGTTATCGTATGCATTAGACAACAACGCCAACTAGTGGTCAAATATTACACACTGGGGCCTTAAGGAACAAAATATTAATTACATGGAATAAATAAGTGCATATTCACAGTGGCAGTTGTACAGAGCAGAACAACCCTTACCCAATGCTAGAAATAACTCGAAAATTGTCATAATTATGTTTTTAATAGCACGGATACACTCAACTTCACAGGTATGTAATTTAAAAATGACACACCCCTTTAAATGCTCATTATGTATTATTTAGTCCCCCCAATGGTAAAAAACAAACAACAAAAACTGAATTAATTAACGAAACACAATAATTGATTTAAATAATGAACAAAAATACATCAACTGTAGGTCAAGAAATTTGTATTTGATTTAGATAACATGACCATCACCTAGGGCAGGGGTGTCAAACTCATTTTAACTCGGGGGCCACACGATAGAACAAATATTCCGTGGGGGGACTAGTAGATTAAAGAGAAAGAAAAAGAGAGATAAATAAATAGGGAGGGAAAAGAAGGCGGGACAAAGAAAATAAAAGAGAGAGAGGGAGAGAGCATGAGAAACAAAAGATAAAAAGTCATGAGAGAGGGGGACAAGAAAGGGAGAGGAAGAAAGAAATCCAAGGAGAGAATAGAGAAAAGAAAGCGCAAAGGGTAGGAAGAGAAAAAAGGAAAAAAATGAAGTTAGAGCAAAAGAGGTTAAAAGACACAGAGAGAGAAAGAGACAAAGAGCAACCAAGGAAGAGAAAAAGAGAGACACAGAGAGTGAGAGACAGAGACAGAGAGTGGGAGAAAGGGGGTGGAAAAGAGAGAGAGAAACACAAGAGATAAAAAGTCGTGAGAGAGGGGGAAAAGAAAAGGAGATGAAGAAAGAAATCCAAAGAGAAATAGAAAGACAGAAGGAGAGAAACAAGAAAAGAAAGCATGAAGGGTATGAAGAGAGAAAGAGAAAATAGAGAAAAGGAAAGAAGGAAGTTAGAGCAAAGGAGGTTAAAAGACACACACAGAGAGAGAGAGAGAGAGAGAGAGAGAAAGAGAGAGAGAGAGATAGAGAGAGAGATAAACAAATACAAGTACAGTGTCTTTGTTGGAGGCACCTTTCTTTGGCAACATCAAGTTGACATACTTCAACCTGCAGCTTGTTTTTCTCCTGCGCTTCTCTGAGTGTTGTCTCGCGGGCCGGATTCAATCCCTTAGTGGGCCTGATGTGGCCCGCGGGCCGCCTGTTTGACACCTGTGACCTAGGGGGAGCAGATATGATTTTCCCCCAAAAACCGAAGTCACTTTGAGTCTCTGTAGTCGCATTCGTTTTAGTTTGCACTACACTGTACAGTGACATAAGGTGTTCAAATATTCTCTATAGTCTCTTTAAAGCCCCAGAGTGTATTATTTCATCTAATGCTGCTACGCTGCGCTCTGTGGTTCCGGTTTTCTTTAGCAAGACGCCAGACAAACGTGGCAAGGACCTCTGGATATGGATTCCACAATGTAAAATAAATTTCCAGACCTTTGATTTTTTTTTATAAAAGTTCACAATGGTATAATAGTTCATGTAATCTTGCGTAGTATTCAAATCAGTTTTATTTTGTTTTTTTTACTGAATGAATTTCTTTTGTACCACTAGCACTAGGTGGCACTAAATATTACACACGCTCCCTTTAAAACAACAAATGAGATCGCAATGCTTTGAATGTTCACTTGTAAAACTGTAGCACTAAAAAGGGAAAGCACATTTAGGACATATGTTCTATTTTTTATTTGGTTTTAATTGTGTATTTACAGTTTTGGTAAAAATAATATTAGTATGAATTTTCTCTCCTGAATATTACAGCTGCACCAATGTTTAGGTTAACCAGTTTATTGGCCACAGTTTCCTAAATTTTAGCCGATCGGTAACGGATCCTTTTTAAAATAATCAAGGATTTTCAACCCATCTCGAAGTCTTTTTCTAAATCAGATTCTAATAAAAAACACTTTGTTTTCTTTGCATGTATTATTTGATGTAAAATGAAACAAGATTGGAAAAGTGAAGACGTGCATTGAACGGTAATTTTACAATTTGAGATTGGCAGGTCTGACTTTTTAAAAGAACCGGTAATCAGATTGGCAAGCTACGATGGTGTACACCTCTTGAACATTATAGTGCATTCAAAATGGTTTTACATGTAAACTCAGGAACATTGGCAAACATTAAAGCCGCTTCAACATTACACAGTATTTTACTTACCCCGGGTAAATTAACATGGTCACTGGCAAAGTCAAAAATAAGCTCTGTTTGCTGTAGCATGGCGCAAAATCCTATAAACCCGTGCAGATCCAACAAGCTGGTTATAGCATCAGGAATCTTCTAAAAACGATCACGTGTTCTTGTCCTTAGGAAGAAGCTCTTTGTGTGCTTGTGAATGATGGAAGGTTGTGGTGGCCCTGTAGCTGCTACAAGAAGCTCACATCACAGGATGTGATGATGCTGGCATCTCAAGAGTGAACTTGAGAGCCTAGCAGATTAGCGCAAAATGGAGCTGTCACAGGAAGTAACGTTTGCCTGTTGTGCTTTGATTTCAACAGGGAAGTGACTGCTACGAAGTATGTCCTGCATTCGACTGGAACCTGTCAGGAGGGTGGAAAAAGGAGAATTTATTACAAAATGTAATTCAAAACAAAAATATTCACCTTTTTACATCATTTGATTGGAGCATGGGCATCTGAAACGCACGTTAAAAAGTGCAATCTGCTTCTGACTATCACACATCTAGCTTGCATCTTCTAAAAAGAGTCCAAACCACCAACAGGAAGGAAGCGTTTGTACTGCAATGTGTGTGTGCATGTGTTTGTGCACGCAAGACTGGGGAAGCAGCTGGTGCTGAACTCGTAACATTATGTCTTTGCGCAACTTTCAAGGTCCCACAGCCGTTGCACCGACATTCCTTAAGACATGTTGGCAACATTTTGAATCAAAGTATTTGTTTGCTTTCTCCACTTTTAAATCATTTAATTATTGCATCCTTCTTAGGAGATACCCTGCCGAGTCTTCTGATCATTCTCGCATTTCAATTTACCACGTTTGAATAATCCTGGGGTTAAAGCCTAACACACCGAGGATTTAAGTCTCCCCTGCTGTTGCACTGATGCTTCTTATTTACGAGTTTTAAAGGAGGATTGGACAACATGGCTTTGTTGGTGCACCTGCACCTTACCTTTAGCTTTTCTCTGTAGAAGATCACAGCAGTAATCAGGTTTGGCGTTCGACACAGGAGCTCTCGGTCTTAGAAAAATATCTCAGAGGAATTAATTTAAGTCATATTTGAATCCTCTTAATCCCGCAACCTTAGAAGTGTCACAGTTAATGATGTTTTTTCAGCAAAGCATGCAAAGAGAGAGCATGAATGCGCGTCTTAGCATCTGCGACAGAGCCACAATATGTTTGGGTCAGTTATCAGACAGGAAGCACAGCTCAGTTAGGAGGCGCCGCTTCCTGAGTGCGTTTGCCAAACCCCTGCCATCCAGTTTGCCAGAGATGGCCTAGTTTTCTACTTCCTCTAATGTGAGCTTTTCTCTGGCTTCCATGCTTACAAGTAAAATGAAGTTAACTTTTAGATGATTATTTTAAAGTGGGGGCATTACAAAGTTTTTCTTTGAGGGCTGCATACAGTTATCCTAAAGGAAAGGCTGCTTTAAATTGTATTGTTTTTTGCTTTTTTTAATAGTTAATCTAAGAGGATGTCACTATTCTAAAGACAATATTCTAGTTAATATTGGCAATCATAAATATAAAATAAGCTGTTATATGCTCTTTCTGAAAGACATTGCTGGGTTTCAATACCGCAACAGAGCTCAAAACATTTTAAAGGACTCCTCTCACCCTGACCACCACCTCTTTGGACTGCTACATGCCCCTCAAAACAAGAACTAACAGGCTCGGACATAGTTTCTTACCCAGGGATATTACCACCTGATGAGTTTATCCTGTTTCTACTATTGGACACTTGCAAAGGAGGTTGCAAAGAATGCCAATTCATTATTTTTACCTATCAGTTCTTCATTGTTGTCCCAACTTAATACTGTTTACATTTACCTTTATCGCCAATCACGGTGCTGTTCTTTAATATTCACACCCTTAGTGCTGATCTGCTTTTGTAACCTAAAAGATTTAATTCAGAGAAAGGGCTCAGGGGAGGGCTTATAGAGGTGTGGGTCCTCTTCTCCTTGCAAGTTCAAGATCCATTTGATTTCTTCTCTCCTTATTCCACCCATCCATTATCTGCGGCAATTGACCTATTTTTACCTGTTTTCCTGTTCGCTGTAAGTGACTTCACAGTTTCTAGGTAAAGACAAAAACATCATTGTTCTGATGCAGAAAGGATGTTATCGATGATAAGATGCGATCTGAGTCTTGAGCAAAATTCTTATTTAGGGAAAGGTAACTACAAAATGAGATGGATAAATATATTGATATTCATTTTTTAACTCAAATTCGACAAACTAAATATTTATCAAAATATCCTTTGTTCCTATCATCTTTTGGGGTGACTGCGGTTTTTAATTATTTTTGATTTTATGAGGTAACAGGAGGGTTTTGTATGTTGTTTGCCATGTTTTGCTAGTTTTATTTCAGTGTTGCATGCATTTTAAATGTCTTAATTAACACACTCACACCACGGTTCATTATATTTTCTAGAGTTTTGCTTTATTGAGAACATGAACTAACGGCTTTATTTCTACAACCTGAATTTCAGGATCTGGCTTTGCGAAACGGCAAGTCGCCATTCTTATTTTTGGGCCAACGAACAACAATAAAATCAGTGATGTCGGTTTTAAAAAAATATTTTTCAGAGAAATAGGATTACCTGTTTAATCGATTATTTTTCCATTCGTTTTTGGCCAAACTGCTAATTCTCCATTGTTCTTTTTCTGAGCGGCAGCTGCATTCAATTGCCAATAGCCATGGTGCATATTCATTATTCGCTAGCTCCGCAGCTTGTCATAGCACCCCAAAGCCCTCATTCATCAGTACTCTGGTCACATACTGCAGGTTTGTCTCGGTGGCCTTTGCACTGGGCTTTGAGTCTGTGAAGTAGCTGCCAGGCCCCTCAGGACACTGATAAGGCCGTGTAGCATTCATTCCTCATTTTGCCTGGGTGAGGGTAGGAGCGCGAGATAGAAAAATGTGCAGCTTGCTAGACAGAGAGGGGTTGTGTGTGTTTAAATGTGTGTGAACTAGGCCAAGGTGATAACACGATGGCAAGTGAGGGGAGCAGCTGATAAGGTCCTCGGGTTGCTCGCCGTAACAGGGCCTTGTTCAATGGATGTTTAAATATGGTGTGAGGTGGAGATTGAAGATCGGAGTGCTGGCGCCGGTCACGGAACAATAACTGCTTTACAATGTTACAGATGTCCGTACAGTGTGTTTGTGCGTGCTTGTGTGCAGGCTCATCTTTTTATAAATATGTTAAAAAGCTCAAAGCCTCATGTTCTAGAACTAGTTTTACTCTTTCTTTAGAACATAGTATAAAACTATGCCTCAAAATAAAAGAAAACCATAAAATGCTCACTGTGATTTATTGTTGTTTATTAAATCATAAGCAAACGGATTACCTTTTGTTGTTTGTATCTTGGCAGCAGGTCAGCGACCGACTGGAGGATCCAAAAGAGAAAAGGAAGATGTTCTCATCTGGGGACAACCAAATCATCATGTGCTCTGAAACAGGAGGTCATTTTGTTACAGTTTCCAAGGAAAGTACCGTAAGTGATTCAAATTGCAGATAAGTGTAGTTAGGGTTGATCCTTTAGTTCTTGGCTGATGTTGCTTCCCCACCTTTTTTTCCACCCTTGAACTGCCCCCGGAGTGAATTCTGATTGGTTACCTCTTTTGTGAGTCAAGGTAACCCTTAGTAACGATTGTCAGTGTGCAGCAAATGTAAACACGGGTGTATTTGCAATGTAAAGCAGAAAGCCAGCTCACCATCTTGCAAACAGACGTGCATTTTATATAAAAGGGAAATCTTTTTCTGTGCATTGTTAAAAATATTGAAATTTAGTTTCAAGGGGACATTAGAGGCTTATGTTGACTAACATCATGACTATCATCAAGTGTTAAATCTTGTGTCGCTTTGTGCAGGGTACCTGACACTCCCTAGTGGCAAAATTTGGGAGTAACACACCTAAAAAAGCCTCATACATTCTCTGCACTATTCTTTTGGATTATGTTAATTTGCGGCAGGAAATAGTTTAATTGTTTACTGATACGTGTCAAAATTAGATACAAAGCTTTATGAAACCTAATTTAAATCTGCCGTGCTTTCAATCATACCATCATGTTTAATTGTCTTTAAGTTTAATGATTGCCTGTGGGCTGTAGAAATCCAGTACAGTATCCTGAAAAATCTGTGAAGGAATTTAAGAATATGCTCATGAAGTTATAACACATATGAACAGAAAAATGCATTTCATAGTTTGTTTAGCGAGACAGGAAATGGAACTGAAATAAAACAAAATAAAATATTTTTGAGGCATTTCCTGGGATCCCCAAAACCACTCCGGTTACAGCTTTTACCATTTTTTGTCTTAAATAACACTTAAAATTATTCTAAACTTTTTTTTATATAATTAGGTCTACCCAACTATGCACATTTCTTTGGAGACAAATAATTCAATTAGGAAATAGTATGGCTGATTTTTTACCACTACTAAACACTTGTACATTCAATTCAAAATAGCCCTAAAATGGTTAAGGAATTGCTAAAGTTAGTCATTCAGCTAGGAATAAGAAACACTGTAATTCATGGATTTGATTACAGAGGAGCTCATATGGGCCTGCTCGACATTTTTTCCCCAACTTCACATTCTGTATTAATTAAAAATGGACTGATTGTCACTTCTCTGTGGCCATCGAGGCTGTGTTGAGAGAAAACCATATAACGTATACATATTACTCATAATAATTGGAGACTGCATGGAAAGATTCAACACCTTCAAACTCCTGGGCGTGCACATCTCTAATTACCTTTCCTGGTCTGCCAACACCAGGGCTGTGGTGGGAAAGACCCAGGAGTGGCTCCACTTCCTGAAGGTCCTCAGAAGAAATAACCTGGAACAAAAGTTGCTGGTGTCCCTCCACAAAGCCACAATGGAAAGCACTTCTGCATACAGCATTACCGTGTGGTATGCTAGGAGCACAACAGCGGACAGGAAAAACATATAAAGATTAATCAACACAGCCCAAACGATCATTGGCTGGATTTCCAAATCATTGTGAAATAATTGAATATCCTGCAAAGTCAAGACACTGCTGCAATGAAAACTGATTTGAAAACCAAGCTTAGTATATTTTCAACCTGACTATCTGCACATCAATTCATAAATCCTGAAACCCTTTCATCTAGACTTAGACCAGGGGTGGGCAAACTTTTCGAGTCGCGGGCTGCATAGGCTTGAACATTTTTTGAAAGGGCCAGGAGGAGAAAAAATGTTGATGACATTTTTTGTATATAGCGATACAGTCTCGAATACAAACCTCAGAAATACCTAAGTGTAGCTCCTATGCTGTTAGGCTGTTAGGTTTGAGGAGTGGTAATATTTATTTTGTTGAATTTGTTTAATTTCAGGCAGCATGGCGGGGCAGTGGTTAGCGCGTGTGCGGCACGAGATCGAACCTCCCTGTGTGCATGTTCTACCCGGGGGTTGCGTGGGTTTCCTCCGGGCACTCCGGTTTCCTCCCTCATTCCAAAAACATGCATGTCAGGTCAATTGGCCGGTCCAAATTGTCCCTAGGTGTGAATGAGCGAGTGACCTGTCTGTCCCCGTGTGCCCTGCGACTGGCTGGCAACCAGTTCAGGGTGTCCCCTGCCCACTGCCCGAAGACAGCTGGGATGGGCTCCAGCACCCCCGAGAACTTACTGAAGATAATTGATGGATGGATGTTTTATTTATTTTTAAGTTTGATGGCCGGTCATCTACTCTTATTTCGTTGTTAACCTATTTTTAGTAGCAAAATTTACGTTTATCTGCACTGATAGGGTTTAGAATTAACAATCAATCTATTTTGTGTCAGAATAATTTACACAGTAATACACTTTGAATTTCAATGACTGTTCAAATTAATGAAAAGAAGGTTCATTAAATAAGCAAAGAAAACACAATTTCAATGTTTTTCAGTTCAGGGGATCCCAAATGCATGGGTGGAGAAGCACCTTTTCCGTTACTGGCTCCATCTAGTGTTAAAACTGAGAAGTGCAACAAAGTTGAGCTCAAGCGCCATGTTCGGGCCATATTCAACTATATTTTCAGAATTTGCTGCGGGCCAATAAAAACTGGCCTGCGGGCCGCAGTTGGCCGTAGTTTGGACACCCCTGACTTAGACTTTAGATGACTATATAACGCTACTCCTTCTAGCAATACTGCAAGCTACCCATCAGCACTGATGTTTGTTTGTCAACATTTAAGTCATAACAACCCTTGTTGCTACTTTCCTTTTTCAGCTGAAGGAACACAAAATCCATGTTGTTTGCAATTGCATTTGTGGAAGTTGTATGTCTCTTGCTTTCTCAGGTGTTCAAAGGATATGTCTATAAAATGATGCCAGGTTTTAACGCAGAGCTTCTTGACATTATCTTAAGATATGAACATTAATAATTTTTTTACGCTCTTGGCACTTATGAGTCACGAAGGATGACATCACTTAATATTTTAGTGTCCCTAGGTGTGACTGAGAGAGATGTCTGTCTCAGTCTGCCCTGCGACTGGCTGGCAACCAGTTCAGGGTGTTCGCTGCCCACTGCCTGAAGAGGGCTGGGATGGGCTCTAGCACCCCCGCGACCTTACTGAGGATAAGCTGTGCAGATAATGGATGAATGAAGAACAACAATTTTAAATCTGTAGACCATTTGCTAGTCAAGTTGTTCACAAAGTGATTATCCGATCCTTGATCACTCCACTCACCCATTACTATGTCACCTTTTTACCTGTTTGAAGTTCCAATTTTTTTTCCATTTCAGTTTTTTTTGGGTGTGTTATTTATCCATTTATCTATGTATTCTATTCTTACTTTGTTGCCCCTGGCCAGAATTTTCTTTTAACATGTTACATTCAAAATGGGAGCTGTCAGTTGGAATACTACAAATATTGTCTTTATTGTGCATTTGATTTAATTTTATTTTTCTTTAACCTCAAATCTCTATACTGAATTAGGAATCTGTACGTACGCTGCCCTATTCTTCACCCTGTCCACCTGCTTGCTTGTCATGTCTTCTCATTTCCTGTCATTAAGGGCTTTTTTCATAAACTCCCAATGAAAGCGCCCTACGTGCAGCTTCTGCAGTCAACTTTTGGTTACAAAGCTTATGAGCATAAGCGTTGGACTGTCTCCTGAAAGGGAGGAGATGAAGAAAGTAAATTCTAAGGAATGTCCACCAGATAAATTCCTTTTGCCTCTTTTTTTTGTGCATACACGTGTGTGTGTCTTTTTCAGACTTTTCCGTATCCCCGCATCTGTAAATTTCAAATGATAAAGGTCAGGGCTCGTAAAAAAATGAAAACGGCTATAATATTGAGAACACTTCATACAATTCTGTGCTTTTATCCTTTTGATTTTTTTCTGCTATTAGACAATGTGAAGTTGTAATTGGAGATTGGTTCAACATAGGTTTAAGATTGTTTTCCTTGAAATACCTCCAAATAGCTGAACAGCTCTCAGCATTAAGGAGAAAACATGCACATCCTCTGTTGGAAGCATATCGGGTTTGTTCTCCCCCCAAATTGGTTCCAACCAAATATTGAGGCTCGAGAGATGGAGTCCAGTATACTTTATTGTTGTAAACTCTACTTGTAAATTCTGTCGGACGGTATATACAGTGTAAGGTCAAACTGACTTACAGAACCAGTGAGGTTAAAACGATCACGCACCGCTCGAGACAGCTGCACACCTTATGTCTGTTACCTTCAACATTTAGGTAATAAATGTCAAAGCAGCCGAGATTCAAATGGACAATAAACTGGATTTCAGTGCGAGGTTAACAGAAGGGCACATTCCCTCAAATATTCTAGTGCAAAGTCAAATTTTTGAAAGTATGTTGGAAAGTGCTCAGGCAGACCAGGTTGTGTAAATAAGCAAAAGTTAGCTCGTCCAGCAAGAAAATGTGAAAAATGTTGGGGGTTGGGGTGGGAGTAGGCTCAGGCCAAATCAATTGTTTGTGTGGGTGTGTATCTATGTGTGTGTGAGTGAAACATGTGAATTACATCAGGGAAAAGTGCACCTGGTTTGTAACATACTTAAACCATCTGCTTTAATTATGTTTCACCCAGTTTGCGATCACACTGCACGTGATGTATGAGACATGTTTCAAGACTGCAGTAACAATTCTGTTGAGAGCCTTAAGCCTTAATATTGTCTTGATTAATATTGTATTTCAGTTAAATGACTTCATGTCAGAAAATAACCTCTTTGAAACTGTCCAGTTAGGGCAAGGCACTCTACTGAGATAGCCCTGGCTAAGGTAACCAATGATCTCCTTTTAGCAATAGATTCCGGTGCCTCATCAATGTTACTGCTGCTGGATCTCAGTGCTGCTTTTGATAGTGTCGACCACAACATATTACTTGTTCGTCTGGAATGCATTGGTATCTCAGGAACTGTACTCTCGTGGTTTAGGTCCTACCTGTCAGACAGAATGCAATGTGTTAACTATGGCAATCTGACCTCTAAACACTCTAATGTCCCCTGTGGGTCTGTACTTGGCCCCCTTTTTTTTAGTATTTATATGCTTACGCTTGGTGACATAATCCGCTAGCATAATATAAGTTTCCGTTGCTATGCAGATGACACTCAACTGTATGTGCTGCTGGAGACAACTGGACAGTTAAATTGTAGAAATCTGGAGGCTTGCCTTACTGAGATTCAAAGATGAATGTCACTTAATGTTTTGGGCCTTGACCCAGAAAAAACTGAAATGTTGATTATTGTTCCAGCTCATTGTCGTGAGTTGTTTTCAAACACTGCCCTGAACCTAGATAAATGTAATATCACCCATAGTGACTCGGTCAAAAATCTAGGTGTTATATTTGATCCTAATCTGTCGTTTCAGCCACGCGTGAAAAATATTACTAGAATAGCTTTACACCACCTCCGTAATATTGCAAAGATTCTTTCGATGCTGTCCCAATCAGATGCAGAGGTTTTAATTCATGCGTTTATTACTTCTGGGCTTTATTACTGTAATGTATTGCTTTCTGGTCTATCTAGCATCAAGAGTTTGCTGCTGGTTCAGAATGCGGCAGCTAGACTTTTGACTAAGACAAAAAAGTTTGAGCATATGACTCCTGTATTGGCGAACTTGCACTGGCTCCCAGTCCACTTAAGATGTGACTTTAAGGTTCTCTTACTAACATACAAATGTTTGCATGGACTTGCACCCTCTTATCTCTCTGATTTGATTTCCCCCTATGTTCCTGCACGGAGTCTCGCTCGGAAAATGCCGGTCCACTTGTGACTCCGAGAGCCAAGAAGTCTGCAGGCTTGAGAGCGTTCTCCATCCGGGCCCCGGTGCTATGGAATGCCCTGCCTCCGGAGATAAGATCTGCAACCTCAATGGAAGTTTTTAAATCAAGACTTAAGACACACTTCTATTCCAAAGCTTATGATTGATGCCCACCTCATATTCTGTATTGTCCTGTTTTTTTCCGATTTCCTGCCTGCCTGATACGAAGGAGAAGGACGATTTGAGATGAGTCAGCGGACCAGCGTCTGACCTGAAGCATGTCAACGCCTGCATTGACCAGCTGGCAGAGATGGGAAGCTGCGTCGTGGCCGTCATAGACTTTCTGGACTAGTTTACAGGCTGGGGGCGTCGTTGCTGTCATGCACTTTCCGGACAAATTTTCAACATGTTACCTAGTGTTTACTATGTTTGTGTACTGTAATGCCAAATCTAATTCACCCTGATCATCCTGAAAGGGGGATTACCACTTGTGAGGTCCCTTCTCAAGGTTTCTCTTTTTCTTCACGCAGAGGTTTTGAGTTGTTCCTTGCCCGCATGTAGGTTTAAGATCAGGTAATTGTGTAATTGTAATCCTGTGTAGTCCTTTGAGACATTTTTGTGATTAGGGCTATATAAATAAATTTGACTTGACTTGACTTTTGGACACATCAAGCAAACTGAATTAGTTGAACGTATGTTTACACTTGAAGCAGGAGTGTTGCTGGCCACCATATGAAAATTGTGACATGTGAGTGATGTTAATGTCTAGACAAGTAATTTACACGTTTTGGATGAATTTTCCATGGGAAACAAGGTACGGGTTTTAATAGCGAAAAAAAAACCCAGCATCTTTGAATAATAAATGAACAGAACTTGAGCATTCCCGCCATTTTATATGATAGCTGAAACTGGACTCAATCACATTTTGGCAGGGACTGAAAACATCCCTAAAAAAGCTTCAAGGAGTTTATTGCCAAGCTACGGCCTGGGATGCCATCAAAGGAGCAGTATTTAAACAACAACCGCCTTACTTTGCTTCAAATCAACTCATCATTATTCATCGTCACTGTAGAGTGAAAAACACTTTTTATAAAAATTAATTTCTTTCAGGGGGATAAAAAATATTACTATTGCCCCCAAAACGATTTTTTACATGAAAACAACGATGCATTTTCTTGAATTAACCTCATGCAAAAATTGCATTACTGAGAATGGTTTTCGATAAAAAGGCCAAAAACGGTTCAATTTTGAAAACAATAGTTGCACTTGGTCTTATTCTTTTAAATCACCAATTCGTATTGATACTATACACTATGGTGTGGGAAGGGATGAAAACAATTACTGGCTGCAGCACCAAGCAGGGTGTGGCTGTGGATGTAGATGTGGGGCGAGTCAACCAGTTGAACAACTTTTTCAACAGGTTTGACCACTCTGCCTCATCCTCACCCCTGAGTACTGCAGCTGTCCTTCCCCCTACCCCTCTGGACACTAGCATGGAAGACATCCCCCCACTAAAAATAACTGCAGCCCAGGTGTGTGGAGAGCTGAGAAGGCTGCGAACCAGCAAGGCAGCTGGTCCAGATGGAGTATCCCCCTGACTGCTGAAAGCCTGTGCGTCTTAGCTGGGAGACCCTCTACAGCGCATCTTCAACCTGAGCCTTGAACAGGGGAGGGTCCCTCAGCTGTGGAAAACATCCTGCATCATCCCAGTCCCAAAGAAATCAAGACCTGAGGAACTCAACGACTTCAGGCCGGTCGCCCTGACATCACATGTGATGAAAACCATGGAGCGGTTGCTGCTGCACCACCTGAGGCTACAGGTCCGTCACGCCATCGACCCACTGCAATTTGCTTACCAGGAGAAGGTGGGAGTGGAGGATGCTATAGTATACATGTTACACCGATCCCTCTCTCACCTGGATAGGGCTAAGGGGGCTGTGAGGATTACATTTTTGGACTTCTCCAGTGCCTTCAATACCATACAGCCTCTGCTACTGAGTAGGAAACTGACAGAGATGGGAGTTAGCTCACACCTTGTAGAATGGATTACTGACCACCTGACAGGCAGACCCCAGTATGTGAAACAGGGGGGCTGTACATCGGACACTGGTTAGCAGCACAGGATATCCGCAGGGGACCGTGCTCTCTCCGTTCCTATTCACTCTATATACATCGGACTTTAAGTACAACTCTGAGTCCTGCCATGTGCAAAAGTTTGCCGACGACACTGCGATCGTGGGATGTATCAGAAACGGGCAGGAGTAGTACAGGAAATTGATTCAGGACTTTGTCCGTTGGAGCGACGCAAACCACCTGCACCCGAACACCACCAAGACCAGGGAGATGGTGGTGGACTTCAGGAGAACCAGAACTCACCCGGTTCCTGTAACCATCAAAGGAGAATGTGTAGAATTTGTCCAGACCTACAAATACCTGGGTGTGCAGCTGGACAACAAACTGGACTGGACTGCCAACACAGAAGCTCTATGTAGGAAAGGGCAAAGCCGACTTTACTTCCTCAGAAGGCTGGCCTCCTTCAAAATCTGCAAAAAGCTCCTGAAAATATTCTATGAGACAGTTGTGGCAAGCGCCCTCTTCTATGCGACAGCGTGTTGGGGAGGCAGCGTCAAGAAGAAGGATGCCTCTCGTCTCAATAAACTGGCTAGGAAAGCGAGCTCTGTTGTGGGCAAAGAGCTGGACAGCCTAACAATAGTAGCTGAGAGACGGGCACTGGGAAAGCTGCGGTCAATCATGGACAATCCATCGCATCCACTACACAGCATTATCTCCAGACAGAAGAGCAGTTTCAGCGACAGACTGCTGTCACTGTCTTGTACTACGGACAGACTGAAGAGATCTTTTCTTCCTCATGCCATGAGGCTCTTTAACTCCACCCGGCAGAGTAAAGGCCCACATTAAACCACACCACCTACATTGCATAATACCGAATCTTATTGCAATATGTATTCTGGGTAGCACCATTTAGTTATTCTATATAACACGCTACAGTGGGCATTTGCACGTCACACTGGGTATTTGTATATTGTATTCTTTTTGCTTTATTATTGTATTGTTCTCAGCTCAGGGATGCTGCTGGAAATGTGAATTTCCCTTCGGGGATGAATAAAGTATCTATCTATCTATCCATCTATAAAATGAGTTTGTCCAAACAATCGCTAATTAGCGATTAAAAAAAAAAAAAAAAAAAAATTCGGTTTTTGTGTTTACAGATTTCTCATGCCATAACGGCCTTACCAACATATGATATATTTGAAGGAAACATTAACATAAAAAAATACTGGATTTTAAAATCACTTTGTATGTAATCATGGCCTTACAGTACAGTGCGTAAGTGCGACCAATATAGGATGGTAGGTTTACATGTCAACAGTTAAATTATGGAATTTAGAATATTATTAATTCCAATATCCGATGCATAAAACAAAAAAAATTGAAAAAAATCAGTAGTGCCCTTGACAAAATTAGAAAATGATTCATAATTCCTTTAAAGCATTCTGGAACTGTTTAGAAAACAAACAAATACAAGGTTTTTTATTCTTTAACATGACAATAGTGTTATATTAACTCACGGGTACATCAAATCAGGCTATACTATATGCCGCCCCTGAACTATTAACGGTCTGACAAGTTGGCAAGAAGCACATACCTTAAGAGAACTCCAGGTCAAAGCAGTTATGGTTATTAGATGACGATACATTTATTTTGTACAATAGCATCTTTGAAAAAAATAATGGTATTGACCTCATGTCAATCAAAACACAATAAAAGCATTTCAATTCAAATAAGTGGAAAAATGAAAACCAGAATTTTAAGACCGCGCAAAGAGGTGCTGGAAACTACAAAATACTGTACACCAAGGCGAAAAAAATACTCGGAAGAAAAAAATCAAGAAAGAACAAAAGTGAATAAAATGTGTATTGAAAGAAGGGTGCTGAGTGATCACAGGACAGAGAGCTTCTTTAGTGCTCCGGCTGTTAATATGACATGCGTGACACTAGGTTAGCCTGCGGGAAGCTTCCCAGGTCAAAGCTGCGTGTGTGTGTGTTTGTGTGTTGATGAAAAAGTCAGAAGAAAATAGATCACAATGAAGTTCTGTGTTCGCTATCACATGATGTTGTCTGACTTCACACTTGAGTCGATGATATGGAATAAGTTAAACTGGCTTTACTTTCTACCCTGTATAACCCTTAACAGAGTCTTTTCACACAAACATTCGACAATAACAAAATAACCCACAACCTTGATATTCAGTCATCAGTGTTTATGCCTGAAGGACAGGCTACAATATACATAAACCATTTATTTTACATTTATATACACTTTATGTATTTCATTTTGCTCTTACCATGCATTTAAGGTGAATTAAGTTGATAAACGGGTACAAAAAAACATGAAGCACAGGCTTATTATCAAACAGAATAAAACAACTGCCAAATAGTTAATACTGCAATGGCACATCAGTAGTACAGTTAGAAGTCGGAGAGAAACAACATTATAGAATGAGTCATTTAAATGAATACATTTTTAGCTGCAATGAGCAAATCATTGTTCTTCATGTTGTACAAAGTGGGATTGACCTGCTTTACATTTCACTTACAAATGTGTGTTGGCACCGTTGTAGGAAAGCACACAGCTGACATGCTTTCCAACCAATAAAATGCGTTTCTCAGTTTAATTTTCTTCTTTTTGAAATTGTGAAATCCATGGGCGTAGGTTTGGTACTGTCTTTGTGGGGGCATAACATGTTTAAAAAAAAAAAGAAAGATCACATATTAGTAGGGACAAAACAATGATTGCTCGATATTGGTGGAAACACGTCCTCTGCGTCCATGCCAAAACGATCGCCTTGGGAAAAACAGACCATGCGGCTTATCTATGCAGGAGATGGTCATGCACTGTGTAGCTTTATTGTAAGAGCTCCACTCATGGACGGTGTCAACTTAGCTTGGTCAAGCTACTTTCTCAAATGATTTAAAAGGTCTAATGCAGGTTGATGAAATGAAATGAAATGTGATGGTATGCACCACAAACGTCTGCAAAACAGTATGTCTCCTATGTTACATTACAAGTACCACAAATTGACTTAGCCAACTTTAGTCAACTTTCTACAACCAACCGCATTTTCTCATACCTTTCAAACCTGTCCATCTGTTTTGATGACACACTACAAAATAAGTGCCCACTCACTGTATTTCTGAATCAGATGGCCTGAATGCAGAGAATCAGACACATTTTATAATACAATTCATGTGTTGTCTGATCTGATTCCTAGAGCATAGATTATTTAATCATTCAGTTCCTTGTAAACTCGTACTTGCATTTTATTTTTCATTCGGAGCCTGCATGCACAATTCTTTTCTACGTTTCCACATTTCCATGATATCCTTGCACAACTTGTCTTCCTCGTTACAACTTCATTCAAGAACTACCTAGTTTGCATTCTTTGTCTAAATGATTTTCAAAGATGATGGCTCTTCTGTTTTCACAAGTTTATGATCTCCTATGTATTTTCAGATGAACCTATGCTCCTTTTGCTTGATCTATTTAATGGCCTTCATATTTAGGAGTAGCTTACAACATTCAGGCGGTAGTTGACTTGTTGGTCATTCGCGAGTTGCCCGGGTCAGATGCTCTTTCTGTGACCTTTAACTTCATGCACGATTGTTTTTCGTCCATCATGAGCATCTCCGCAGGTAGACACCAGCAGCAAAGGCAGGACTACAGAAAATAAGAAAGTAAGAAAGCTAACATGAATTTAAGCAAGCAATACCATATGATATGGATATCATTACCCTATATGTGTTTCTTCAAAACCCAGGGTTTGCACAGGGTTTTGTACAACTAAATTGAATGTATTTGCGTCAGTAGCTCAGGAGGTAGAACGCTCATCTGAGGATCATGAGATCGCAGGTTCGAATCCCGGCTCCTCCATGTTACATGTCGAAGTGTCCTTGGGTAAGACACTGAACCCCTAATGCCCCACTAAGGTTAGCGCCTTACATGGCTGCACGGCCGCTATTGGGAAATGTGAAGCACACTGTAAAGCGCTGTGGGAAGTCATTAACTTGAAAAGCGCTATATAAATGCAGATCATTTCATTTCATATTTATTTAATCTTTATCAATGGGGGAAGTAAAAACAAGTGATTGCTTCTGATTAGACCCAAATACAGTGCCTGCATAAGTCTTGACAATACCTCGCCCGCCCACTCCCCCAATATGTTTTTGACAGATAACCATGTTTTAGACTTCTAACTTATCGATAAAACACTCAAAATACTTTTAAGAATCAACAACAACAACATGTGAGACAAGATTGTGAAGAGAAATCCAATTTATTCAACATTTTATATTGTGCTAACAAATAAAAAATTGAAAAGTAGACACTGCAAACATATTGGTGCATTTTGAGTTAATACTTTGTACAACCTGCCTTTGCTGAAATTACATTCTCATTCAATTCTTTTTGGGTATGGATCAATAAGTTTTGCACATCTTGAAACAGAAAATTTTGCCCATTCTTCTTTGAAAACAGTTTAAGTTCCTCAAGCTTTGATGTTTTTTGTTTGTGCAGAGCATTTTTCAGATCTTCTCACAAATGCTCTGTTGGACTGAGGTCTGGACTTTGGCTTGGGACATTTTAACATCTTGATATTGTTAGTCTTAAAACATTCCATTGTAGATTTTGATTTATATTTAGAGTTGATGTCCTGTTGGAAGGTGAACTTGTGCCCCATTCTCAGGTCTCTTGCAGACTTCAACAAATCTTATTCCAAAATCACTCTGTATTTGGCTTCATCCATCTTTCCATCAAGTCTAAAGATCTTGCCAGTCCCTGCTTAAGAAAAGCAACCCCAGAACAGGCTGCTGCTACCACGATATTTGACAGTGGGGATAGAGTTTCCTGGGTGTGGAGCAGTGTTACTCTTATGCCAAACGTTAACATTTTGCATTCAGCCCAAAAAGTTCCATTTCGGTCTAATCTGACCAGAGCACGTTGTTCCATACTTATTTGCGTCTTCCATGTGGCTTCCTGCAAACACCAAACGGGCTTTTTTATGGTGCTCTTTCAAAAAAGAGCTTTCTTTGATGCAGACCACGACTAATAGTTTTCTTATGCAAAGACTGCCTCACCTTAGCTGTGTATGCCTGCAGGTCATCCAATGTGATAATGTACCTCTTGGTTGCTTCTCTGATTAGTTTTTTGCCTGTTTGGACTAGGAACAGCCAGGTTTTGCTAGGTTTGCAGGGGTTTTATGCTCCTTCCATTTTGATATTATTGCTCGCACAGTGCTTCGGGAGATGTGTAAATTTTGCGAAA
Organism: Urocampus carinirostris; assembly: GCF_059441175.1. Taxonomy (NCBI): domain Eukaryota; kingdom Metazoa; phylum Chordata; class Actinopteri; order Syngnathiformes; family Syngnathidae; genus Urocampus; species Urocampus carinirostris. The sequence continues at coordinate 30,288,789 of NC_142349.1, forward strand.
TCTTCTTGTATCCCATTCCTGCTTTGAGCTTTTCCACAACTTTATCCGGGGCATGCCTGTTGCATTCTTTGGTCTTCATAATGCTGTCTTTTCCAGTGTCTCTATTCACAGACCTCACTGCCCATCATAGAGCAGGTGCATTTAATCTTAGACACACAGGAGCACTGTACTTGTCATTGTTAGTCATAAAGGCGACATTGGATGATTCAAAAGTCATCAAGGAACCTCTGGCGTCAGTTGGATAAGCTGAGGTACCTGCAACATTTTTGCAACACCTACATTTCAGTTTTTTGTTGTTGTAAAGTCACGTCATATTGTCAGATATAACAAAATTGTGAATATGTTGAGATTTTCGTGTTTGTTTTGCTGCTGTTGGTGTCGGTGGATTTGTTCGGACCAAAAACAATCGACTTTGGCCTGGACGGATCTATCGACACTAACAAAGATGTTATATAACGAAATTGTGAATATGCTTGATTGCTATTAAGATTTTCGAGAAGGGTTGTTCAAACCTCACATTGTGTTTGCTGTTAAACGTCATATTGAAATATAATATTGTGAATGTGATTGAATGCTGTTGAGATTGTCAAGATTGTTTTCTGTTGTTAGTGTCAATAAATTTGTTCAAACCCAAAAAAAAAAATTCATATAAAATGTTAAAAACATTTTGTTCCACTTTACGATTGTGTTTCACATGTTATTGATTTCTATAAAACATTTTTAGCATTTTAGTGTGAAGTTTGAAGCCAAAAATGTGGCAATATGACAAAAAGTTCTTGGAGGACGAATACCTTTTCTAGGCAATGTAAATTTCAGATTTTACCCCAAACATATATTTTAGCTATTTGTAGTTATCCTTTGTTTGGTCTGACTGTAAAAATATTGCCCATATGTTTGTCTTATTATATTTAATAATTTTTGTACAGTATGCCACAAAAACATTGCAATTAAACAAGGGTGTGTAAACATTTTACATGCTCATGCCTCTACAGTTTTTTTCTTACCCTGAAGCAGTTTTTGAATCTTTTGCTGACCATGTAGAGGGCAATGGGGTTGATGCAGGAGTTGACAGATGCCATATTAATGCCAATATAATCCAGGATTAAAAAGAAACTGAAAATACAAGTCTCGGATGGTAATCATGCAGTTCAATTTGTTGTTCCTGTTGCATACCTGAGCAGTTCACATCGATTTGGATCTTTCTCATCGTAGATGGTGAGTTTTAGAATTCGACTGAGGTGGAGAGGGAGCCAGCACAGAGCAAAGACCAAAACCAGACAGAACACAGTCTTTGCAACTTCCCGTCTCTGCACACATAAACAATACAAACTCCTGCCTTTTTGAGAAGTACAAGCCCCATGATGAGCTTTTCACTCACAAAGACAACATTTTGTTTTAATCTATAACATAAAAATGTGACATTACAGCTCAACAACAAATATATTGTCTGCTATTTTTCAGCTGTTTTAGGGTGAATCTGATGTGATGTATCCCCCCAAAAAATCAAATTTTGTTTTGCTCACTCAGGTAAAGTTTTTGACATTTGACCACGTGCTTACCTTTATCAATGTCTACCATTCAGTTTACTGTAATCTACGTTTCCATCAGGTCATTGATATATATTGTTGGACAAACATTTTATTTACTGAAAACACTTACTGTGGATGATTTAGGATGATGTGTATCAACAAAAATGAGCTAAAAATGCCACAGAAATATAATCAACTCTGTTACGTGGTCTGATTTCTTTCTTTTTTTAAATCAACTTACCACACAGACCAGACCTGATATACAGAAACCGATGCTATTTCCTAATTCAGTGGTGCAAAAATACCCTAAAACAGTTGTAGAAATCTAGACAACAATCAAAACCTACAAAATTGTTGGCCAATTTTAAGTGAAGTCTCGTGTTGGGCCGTATTAAAGTGCAATGGCATAATTATATAATTGTTGAGGCCCATTTTCTGGTGTTCTATTCGAATGAGGAGTTTGTTGGGTAATTCTGTGCTTTAGTGTCTTGGAAATAGTGCAAGACAGCCAATTAGTTCTAACTAAAAGCAGGGTTCCAATCAGTAACCATCTAAAAACATACAATGTGGAAGTATGCTATGAACAAACCTGTTTTAGGTGGTCGCTGAGGGCAATTTGAACTCCATTCTTCTTCCGCAGCATCTCACAAGTCATCAGAGTATAAAAAATGGCTGTACAGGCCAATGGCAGGCAGAAATATGCACTGAACAGCCACCAGTCCTTCACTGATTTATAAAACTAGAAAGAATTAAAACAATAGTCAGCGATGCGCAGCAAAAGGACATCTGCAGCCAGAGATAACAGACCTGGGTGTGTCTTAAAGTAAAACTCTGTTTCCAAAAGCATTTGTCAAAATACCCGAAGGAATACATTTCGTCAAGTGTACATGAACCTTGATTCACCTTACATGGAATTTTGCGCTACAAATCAAATTGACTGCTCCTCTGATGCTATTTCTCTACCCCGTCTGTATAATATTAGTAAAAAGTAATAATATCTTAGCCTAACCAAGAAGCTGCCAGTTTTCTTGACTTAGATGACATATTGACATAAACCTGCACAAATCTTTGCTGTGTCTCACAATATATGACTGCATGCACATGCGTGTCACCAGTACGTGCAACTGTGTCAATAGGCCTCATATTCAGGCTTTCTTCCATTCATTTTTGAGGCTGTGAAGCTTTGTGTCTTAACAGCTTACCCTCATAAACTCTGTTGTCTGCATGGGGTGCAATAAGCAGATCCTCAATCGTTCTCCTTTGTAGTCCATTGCAATCATGTCAAATGCGACGGCCTCAGGCACAGCCAGGATGATGGATAAGATCCAGATGAGCGCAATTTCAATAGCCATCCACTTCGGAACACCGATCCCTTTGATTCGGCTCCATGAGGTCACGGCGCGATATCTGAAAGATCAGTCACATGAGTTCACAATACCAACTTGTGTAAGTAAACGGTCCAGATCCACAATGCAGTATCTGCAATTTTAATCGAAGATTGTCCGCCTTTTGCTGAGCTAAGATAAACATCTCTTATTTCAAAGAGTAAGTCTTTCCATCTGACAGTAATATGGAACGTGTTCACAACTTGTTGTACTTCTACTCGTATGACCACTACTGTTGAGACGTTGAGTGCAATATGTTGGTACGATTTGAGCGGGAACACATCATTAGCTGGATTTCTATGTACAATCACGGCAAATCTAAAATCAGTTTTCTTTTTATAGTAGGCCAAGATTTTCCTTCTCCTTAAAAAAGCCATTCCACTGATCACCTTAAGTATGTAGCTGACTTCAAGTGGGACAATTTAAAGAGAATGCAGTGCGGACTACAAGCAGGTTTGCGTTGTTGGTATTTAGAAATATAAAGCTTGCAAAGTAGGAATTGAAAGATAGAAACCAAGATTCTTGGGTAGATCGCATCAATTTAAAAATTGCAGTAATTTTTTTTCCCAAAGTTTCTTTTCAACTACGACAATGTTCTTAGTTTAAACATGTATGTTGTAACCTGAATTTTGGAGTGCATAAAATTAAGAAAACAAAGCGGAACTCTACCCATAAGTTTTCCGAACAGCAATATGCAGTACGTGCCACCACTATTCTCAGCACGGCTATTGATTAAATTATGTTTGTCAATATGAGTTAAGAAGCAAAATCCACTTTCTTTTAATCTATCTCTGGTCCCATCATTTTGAGATTTGGTGTCGAGTAATGATGACATCAGAGTTCATCTGTTTCCGAAAGCAGACACGTAATTAATTGTGGGCAACATTGGGTCCAATATAAGCAGCAACTCTCAAAATGGACACCCATAGAGATGAACATAAAGAGGTAGACTTTTTAACGAATATTCTAAGAACACAAAATCCCATGTTTAACTAGTAGCCCCATACAACATATTGTTGTTAGGAAATCCTTTGGGCTGACCTTTGGTTTAAGTTGGAATAGATAATGAAAATCTAAGTTCAACATATGATATTTTTATAAGAAGTTAATGAAAGTACAATTGGCATTTTGTTTATGGCTCCTGTACCTAAAAAAGAAAATTGTTGAAAAATATAAGGCTACCTTCTGGCCAGTTCCCACGTAGAAGACAAATATATATATTTATATGTATTTTTTTTTGTAAAGGAGGAGATTTCACGAGTTTTCAGCAAAGAGAAGAAAGAATGATTTTACGGAGCGCTCAGAGCATAATGTAGCACGGTGCACATATCTAATGTTTCCTACATTCATCTCGCTAAGTACAAAGAGGAATTTGTGTAATGCCATCGATATGTCCATCCAGGTGGAAAATTGACCTGCCATACATTATAAATTGTCCTCAGGAAAATGTATTTTTTTTATTCAAGTAGAAATAAGAATGCTTTTATCTGTGACACGTAGAACCAATTGCACAACTGGAAAGAATAGTGCACCTGTGGTGCTAGGGACAGAGCTTTTGTTTTTCAGGGAAAAATAATCCTTGGCTGAAAAATGTTACCTTAGAGGGAGAGAAAAAAACAAGCAGCATTCCAATTCAAAAAATGCAAGAAAAACAAAACCGTCAACTCCAGCTGGAAAAAAGGTATTTTCCAGTGTAACACATAAATCCATCGTATCTTTGCAGTAAAGTGTGAGGTGCATGTTTTGAAGTACTCTACATGGACACAATATTTGTGTCAGGCCTTACCACAGACGGATGAAGTATGAGGAAATGAAAACAGAAGCTCATGGGTAGAGGGGGGGGGAAATGTGCATGGAAGGTTGGCTTGCCTGTCAATGCTCAGCGCGCACAGGCTCAGCACTGTTATCCCCACCGAGGCTTTCTGGACAAACGGCACCAACTTGCACAGAGCCACCCCAAAAGGCCAATCCTCTGCCAGGAGCTGGAGAGAAAAAGTTTGTGTTCATGCATGATAGGGAGTCAAGCAAATTCTCACTGTTTTCCTGAAATTCAGTGTCCATGTGTGTAGCTGAACTTATCGGTTTAAGCGGATCAATAATCGCTTTATTCTAGTCTGGGTCAAAAGCTCATTTTTGTCTGACATCAAATTGCCAATTGGATGCTGCGGTCCAGTAAACATGTGACACTCGTGTGGGTGGGTGTGTAACTCAGCTGGATTGGAATCAAATGGACGCGCCCCACCCGATGTTGTTTTGACAACCTTTTCCCCCTTCGTCCATGTAAACCCTTACATTCTCGTTCCTCCTCTCACACTCACAGTCACCACATTTTTCATAAGTATAGCATAAAAGCAAGCCAGAGATCAAGAGAAACCAATGGCCTCACAAAATAAATGAATTAGGTGTGAAAATTCCTCCTCAGTTTTGCTCAAGCAATAGTAATACATCCAAAAGTACTCAACGGACTCTTTTTTTCAATACTTTTTTTAAAGACGGATTTTAGACTTACCCTTGCGAACTCTTGTAACTTCATCTTCTGGCTTAAATCATCATTGTTTGTTGAAATACACTCCTTTTTTTTCATCTTTTTGGGGTTTTGGGTAGGCATTTGGACTGTATTTAAAACATTCTTTTTCTTACCTTTCCCATTTGTATTCTACACTAACAGAAAACTGTGAGGATGAGCATGAAATCACTTACTAAGGACATCTTAAATGGTGCATCCCACCTTTGAAATTATTTCAATAGAAAGCTAATGAATAAATCAAAGATTTTCTGCCAGTAAAAGAAAAATAGATTGTTTTGTATTCCGTGCTAACATCAGAGCAGTGTTCTATTAGTTGTAAGTGTTGTTACATTGAAACTCACCTTGTAAACATTTATGGGAATGCCAATAATGATGTGGAGTAAGTCTCCAAGTGCCAGGCTGGCAATTAGAATATTGGGCCCGTTGCGCATGCATTTATTTTTGTAGATGATCCTCAACAGCGTGGAGTTTCCGATGATGCCCACCACAAACACCAGGCACGACACCACCGTGTTGATGTACTTGAAAGTGTCGCGGATTTCCGTGGGTGCGCTGCACATGGGGGGCATCCGCCGGCGAGGCACGCTGATGTTGGGCCTCAAGGGGCCATGAACGTCTCGTTCGACCAGCCCGCGTCTTTGCGTTGCTGTCAGAGGGTCAGGGGGTGACTGTCTTTGGGGCTCAAGCTGCCCGCTGGTTGTAAGGAAATGAAGACCCAGCAGGAGCAACCCCAGATAGTAAAAAGTCTTTTCCATCCTGGTCCGGGATTGGAAATGTGACCCGATCTTCTTTGTGGATGCCTAAAACTGAGAAAGAGCAGCGATTAGAAGAGATGCCGCACAGTTGACTCTCTGTTTTATTCGTGAGACAAAATCTCCCAAAACTATATCATATTTACACAAACTGAAGACCTCTCGAGGTGGAGTAAATAGTAGGAGTAAGGTATTCTAGGATTTTTGGTATCGATCCGATCCAAATAAATACACGGTAATACCAATCGATACTTGATAATCAGATACCGATACTTTTTGTTTAGCAATCGCATGATCGTTGAATAGTTGAATCTTTCCCCCTTGAATTAGTTCATAACTATGATGAAATCAGCCTAAGCTTGTCTATTTTTTTAAAATAACTATGAGGCAAACTATAACATTATAAAGAATAATTATAAATATCTGTATTCTAATTGTTTGAGGACAAAAAGTCAAGAGATTCAAACCAAAAAAGCAGCAATGTAATGAAAATAAAAGTATAACAAAGTCAACATGACAAATAAAATACTTCACATCGCACAATATTTTGAAAATGAAGTAAAAGTGTAAAAAGACGACATAAAAACCTTTAACAGTATTAAAAATAGAATTCTGAAACGACAACAATTGATTCAGACAAAAGTCAAGCAAAATAAAGTCAAGCACAAATACAAAAACTGTATAACAATGTAAACAAGATAACTAAAATTACTCCTTTTCCCCCCAATTTTCCAGTGCGCCTTTATACAGCCAGGAACACAGTAAATACATTCAGAAAGGCACAATTACAACAAAATGCTTCCATATACAGTAACCATTTAAATGGATTCCTTTTAGTTGTGAAACCAGATTCCTTAATATGTTTTGTTCTGTGAAATACATTCTTTATTTTCTATGGTTATCTTATTTGCCTCATAGTTCGATGCACTTTATATAGGAAAAACGAGGGGATGTTTTTGAAGGTGCATCTTATAGTCCGGAAATTACGGTAACTTTCATTGCACAATATTTTCAAAGTGAAATCAGTTGCGTAACCACTATTGGATCGAATTTGAAACCCTCTAAAATTATAACAGTGACAGTTAAAATGTGAAGACCGCATCGATCTCAAGGCAACGGTATTTTTTATTTTCAAATTTCTAACAGTTTAATACCGGTAACTGTGAAATAGCAATATGTGAAATCTCATCGACCAAAATATTTTTTTTATGGATGATGAAAGATACTTCATATGAATACCTGTTAAACTTTCAAATATGATATTGTGCATTTTCTTATTCAAAAAAAAGTACCTTATCCAGTGACAGATAATTTTGTTTATTGTATGTACTATTCTTTATTTCGTGTATTTTGCTTATTTCCTCTATTCTCTATGAACTTTTTAGTATTTATCCTCTTACAGATATTTATTCTCAATTTGTTATGGTAGCTATCGCAAAGGGCAGTTGTAAGAATTAAGGAAAGGAAAAATAAAATAACAACAAAACTGTAAAATGAGAAAAAATGGCATCCAAATAGATGTTTTCGATTTCCTGCCAATCTCGTATCATTGTCTTGATACATTGTCTTGACCTTTTCAGTTCTGTGTAATTGAAAAATTGGCTTTTTTTTTTTTTTTTTTTTTTTTTAGAAAAATGGGTATTCATATCTTATTTATCGACTTATTTGGGAATTGTTTGGCTGCTAAATGTTACTGCACTACTTTTAATTGCACCATTGTTACGTTGATCTATTTTTCATTGCACTATTGTTACAATTTAGGCCAGTCTCCAAGCGCTACCTTGTAAATATTGTGCCTGTTTATCCCGACATTCTTTTTTTTATCTTATTTTTCTCTTCTAAGCCTTTAGTTACATGTTTATCCTTGAGCGCCACATTAAATCCCATTGATAACAATACTCACTACGTTGTTATCAGTGACAGTAAAGACAATTCTAATTCTGTTCAGCTCCATCCTTAACAATTGCCACTGTTTGCCTATTTGATGACCGACCAGATGTATAGATTATTATTATTATTATTGTCTCTGTCCTTTCTCACTTTCCTTCTCTGTTCTCTCACAAACCTTTGTTCAAATATTTTTCAAATATTTTCCAGAGCATTTCTTATATAGCACCCACTCCAACATGAGATTATTTAAAGACTGGGTTGCACAGAAACATATTAAAACAGAATTAAAACAACCCTGAAAGAAGACTTTTAGGGCCATCATTCTTCATGGCAGAACAGATGAACAGGACACGTTACCAAGAAGTAAATTCTCCTGCCAGTTTAAAGATACTTACTTATTTTCTTGCTGAAAAAGAACTGTTCCAGACAAAAATACTGATCAGCTTGAAAATCCCTCTATTGACAACAGGAATACATTCCCAATTTTGAGGGAGGCTGCTTCTGTAGTCATCTCAAATGGCGCCGTGCCTCTTTGGAATTAGAGTCCAAATCCAGTTCCAGATCTGTTCACTAGAGGAAGTATCATCCTCTTCTGTCCGATAAAGACTGAGTCCAGAGTATGTTCACTCAGTTGGCTAGATCACTGCCCCTCAACCACTCCTTGTTTTGTTTGAGGGAGGCGTGGAGTGGAGGACCAAGGGAGACCAGAGGAAGGCCTACAGGATGCAAGCAAGTGGTTCTTTTCCTAGGGAAAGTCTACAAATTAAACACAAACATAGGGCGGTTTTTGTGTGTGTAAATGTGTGTGTGGTTTTGGCTAACTAATAAACAGACTTAAAAACACCCATATATTTCCTAATCTAATTGTAGGTCTAGAAATCTATAATTCGAATAGTAGGTCGGTGCTCTGTTTTCTACCATGTTTGTGTGACCGTTAACCCAAAAGATAACCAAATTCTACAGGTTGACCGCTGCTTACTTTGCAAAGCTGGGCCCTGCGAAGGGTCATGTCCATGTACATGTCCACCAATTGTCCTTCTCTTTTTTCTTCTCGCTAGCTTAGATAGCTTCACCAGCTAGGTTCTCTAGTTACCTACTCCTTCTATGTGATGTTGCCCGCTCGCTCACTCGGGAGTGGAGGATTGAGATGTGTGGTTCTCTAAGGTGCTATAAGATGTTATTTGTGTGCTTCAAAATCTATACATTCTCTTATTTTCCGCTAAGTCTCAGCTCCCTCTAGGGTGAGAGCCATGTTATGTAAAATGCTCAATTCTGGACCTACGAGTATTTTTGAACATGCACACCTATATTGCTTGTTATTTTAAACAATATAGGTTTTATTTAAATTTATGGAAAGTTGAACTTTTTTACTTGCTCCTGCCATCTCTTGGTTTGTGTCATCATTGCAGCCTCTGCCAAGCCCCTCATGCTGCACGTGCAAGTACGTGCATTTCTAAATAGCTAACTCTCAAATACATTTTTCTTTTTATCTTTTTGGGGATTTGGATTGGTGTTTGGACTGTATTTGAAAAAGGTATTTTCTTTTACCATTTTAGTGTTGCACTAACATCTCATCTCATCTCATTAGCTGCACCGCTTATCCTCAGTAGGGTCGCAGGGGTGCTGGAGCCCATCCCAGCAATCATCGGGCAGTGGGCAGGGGACACCCTGAACTGGTTGCCAACCAATTCGCTCATTCACTCCCAGGGACAATTTGGACCTGCCAATCCACCTGAAATGCATGTCTTTGGAATGTGGAAGGAAACCGGAGTGCCCAGAGGAAACCCACGCAAGCACGGGGAGAACATACAAACTCCGCACAGGAAGTCCGGTAGCTGGATTTGAACCCACACAGGAGGTTCCCAAGACCTTAGAACTGTGCCGCACACGCGCTATCCACTGCGCCGCCGTGCTGCCGTTGCACCAATATATCAAAACAAAAACAAAAAACGTGGGGCAAGCAAGAAGTTGCTCTCCACCCCCTCTTCCCACCATTCCTTCTACCTACTGTTTTCCGCCACAAACAGCTTTTCTTGAGAAAATCAGATAGGCGCAGTGGAAAAAAATAACAAGGGGTTAAGACAACAATGTGTATGTGTTTAGTTTACTCAGACAAAAAAACACATTAGACTTGGAAATCTAAACTACAGTGAAAAATATCCACAACTCAGATATCTTTTTTAAATGGAAAAAGACAAAAAAGGACAATAGTTTATAATCACAAGCTTTGGTCTAAGCAATCACAACTTACCTGTGCTGCATTAAACCTTCACAAAAGGCAAGTGCATACGATGGATGTACAGTTGCATTTTATTTGAATACAAGAAACAGACAGTAGAATACTTTCTACCTTTCTTTCTTTTTCTTTTCCTTTCCTTTCATCTCCTTCAAATTATCTTTCAGTTAAATTATTTTATCTGTTCATTCAACTAAAATTGTGGCTTAAACGTGAATGTGTGTGTGCCAAAATTGACTGGTATGAAGTACAAGTCACAAATCTTTCTTGTTTTGACTGAACACACTCTCTGTTGGAGGAGAAAAGTATCATCGTGACCCACAGCAGGTAGTGAATAAATCCGGAAGTAAATGGTGTGTGTTTCTATTGAGAGCAGAGGCCCATCATTTTCAGGATAAATTCAAATTTCTGAATTCCTCCTGTTCACACAACCATTCCTCTTACAGGCTTAGGAAGAATTGACTTTCTGATCTGCTCCTGTGGCGCATCAAAGACCAGACATAGCCGGAATTCTTAAATATTAAAAAAAAAAAAAACAAGCTGTGTTTTTAGTGAGACACTGACATTAAAAGTGAAAACGTGAAAAAGGATATATGTTGATTTCCGCTGAATATTTCTCCTTCTTTTGTCCTTTTTTGGAAATGTGCTGTCAGAATCCTAAAATGGGACTTAAGTGAAATGCGAATTGTGTTTACTCGTAGCCATTCTTCACAGTTGAAAGAGTGTGCTTTGGGTCAATATCCTGTCGCAAGACCCTTGACCTCCAAGATTTATGACACGCTGCAGCAATACAGTAATAGTCTCGAGCCTTTATTGTGCCCTACGGTTACAAGACATTCCGTGTCTGATGCAACAAACAAGACTAGAACATAATGATTTTCACTCCATGTTAAAGGACAATATTGTTTTTGTTTTCAGTTTTGTCTCATCAGTTGCATTGCCACAGAAGTAAAGTATGACCCAAAACATACTCGCAACTCTTGTGATTTTGTTTACTCATTTATCTATGCACACATAGATACATTCAAGTTCTGATTGATTTATAATAGGTGCATAGCATATTATGCAACATCTCATCCATGTCCAACCATGTTCAACTTCTGGGATGAGAAATAGACAGGGTTGTGCTGCAGACAACCGAATACCATCAATCTAAAAAAGATTCCATATGTGATAAAAAAACAACTTTGTTGAATGTCAAGATCACCTCAGATGATTCACATTACCTTGTAAAGCCTTCAGTGAAACATCACAAGTGTAAGAATTTGCCTTGGGCCAAGCCATTAAACATCCTCCATTATTTGAGCCCTTTGCTCTATATCAGGGCTGGGCAAAGTTGCAAAGAAGTAAATAGTAGTATTTGAACACCCTACTATTTTGCTATTTTTCCCACTTAGAAATCATGGAGGGGTCTGAAATTTTCATCGTAGGTGCATGTCCACTATGAGAGAGATAAACTAAATAGGAAAGTCCAGAAATCACAATGCATGATTTTTTAACAGTTTATTTGTGTGATACAGCTGCAAATAAGTATTTGAACACATGTGCATCATCTAGAATTCTGACTCTGAAAGACCTGTTAGTCCGCCTTGAAGTCCACCTGCACTCCATGTATCATCCTGAATCAGATGTACCTGTTTGAGGTCATCAGCTGCATAAAGACACCTGTCCACCCCATACAATCAGTAAGACTTTAACTTGTAACATGGTGAAGACCAAAGAGCTGTCCAAAGACACCAGAGACAAAATTGTACACCTCCACAAGGCTGGAAAGGGCTATGGAGCAATTGCCAAGCGGTGTGGTGAAAAAAGATCCGCTGTTGGAGCAATTATTAGAAAATGGAAGAAGCTAAACATGGCGGTCAATCTCAATTGGAGTGGGGCCTATGCAAGATATCACCTCGTGGGATCTTAATGATTCTAAAAAAGGTGAATAATCAGCCTGGAACTACACGACAGGAGTTGGTCAATGACCTGAATGTAATGCACTAGTACGTCATGATTTGAAATCATGCATGGCACGAAAGGTTCCCCTGTTTAAACCAGCACCTGTCTTAAGTTTGGATATGACCATTTGGATGATACAAATGAGTCATGGGAGAAAGTTCCGTGGTTCAATGACACCAAAATCGAACTTTTTGGTCATAATTCCACTAAGCGTGTTTGGAGGAAGAGTACACTCCGAAGAACACCATCCCTACTATGAAGCATGGGGGTAGTAGCATCATGCTTTAGAGGTGTTTTTCTTCACATGGGGTAGGACAAGGGCACTGCATTAAAGAGAGGATGACTGGGGCCGTGCATTGTGAGATTTTGGGGAACAACCTTCTTCCCTCAGTCAGAGCATTGAAGATGGGTCGTGGCTGGATCTTCCAACACGACAACGACCCGAAGCACACAGCCAGGAAAACCAAGGAGTAGCTCCATAAGAAGCATATCATGGTTCTAGCATGGCCCAGCCAGTCTCCAGATCTGAACCCAATCGAAAATCTTTGGAGGGAGCTCAAACTCTGTGTTTCTCAGCGACAGCCCAGAAACCTGACTGATTTAGAGAAGATCTTTGTGGAGGAGTGGGCCAAGATCCCTCCTACAGTGTGTGTAAACCTGTTGAAAACCTACAGGAAACGTTTGACCTCTGTTATAATAAACAAAGGCTACTGTACCAAATATTAACATTCATTTTCCCTGGTGTTCAAATACTTATTTGCAGCTATATCACACAAATAAATCTTTAAAAAAATCATTTTGTTCTATTTAGTTTATCTCTCTCACAGTGGACATTCACCTACGATGAAAATTTCAGACCCTTCCATGATTTCCAAATGGGAGAAATAGCAAAATAGCAGGGTGTTGAAATACTAATTTTCTTCACTGTATATATATATATATATATATATATATATATATATATATATATATATATATATATATATATATATATATATATTCATATATACAGAGAGAGAGAGAGAGAGAGATAATTCAAAAAACTCAAGATAAGTCTTTTTAGAATAGGAATGACGATAGGCATTATGAATAAACAAACATGCAGACATTTACAAGTGTATGTTGTTTTTCTTCTTTTTTGTTTGTACATAACTTTTAATCAAATTAATTTTGAAACACAAGTTAAAATAAATGATGCCCTTTTTTAAAGCACTAAAAATTGTAAAACTTCAAATGTGTTAGAGGTAAATGTCAAGGTGTTGTTGGGCAAGACATTTAACCCCCTATACCCCTGACAAGCATGTAAGGGGGCCTTGCATGGCTGACGCTGCTATCGGTGTGTGTGCGTGTGTGAATGGGTATGTGTGAGGCACATTGTGAAGTGCTTTGGGATGTCTTCAGTGACTTGAAAAGCGCTATATAAATGCAAACCATTTACCATTTGTCATTTCAGCTAGCTCAGATGTTCATGATTCATTAAATTTAATAAACATCTCAACACAGTGAATAAGATAAATACATGATAAAAACAGCAAATAGCTTTGTGAATGTTGGAGACGCTGGGGACAAGAACGTCTCTCTTCCTCTCTTTCTCTCTCTCTCTCTCTCTTGTTCTAACTCCCCCCCCCCCCCCCCCCCCTCTCTCTCTCTCTCTCTCTCTCTCTCTCTCTCTCTCTCTCTCTCTCTCTCTCTCTCTCTCTCTCTAAGAATTTGACCCTGGCTGAAAACTTACAAAGCCTCACAAACTCTATTCAGGAATTTTACACACAAAGAAGCACAAAAATAAAAATTACTGGATTCCATCAAAAAATTTGGATACAACCGAGCATGAAAGAACCGTCACTTTTTGCTCTCTAAATATACCATGAAAAAAACAACAACACCACTAGAACAGCATGTGCTTGATCTTGTAGCGAATTCGCCCCTTAATTCTTTCTAAAAAAATTGTGCATTGACATACCTTATTGAGGGAGAAGTTTAGATACGTCCACCCGCTTTCACAGGCAGTCAAGCAGGTTACCATAGATGTGAAAATGATCAAAAAGCTGACTCAGCACTTTTTTATCCCGACAGAGCATTTTCCCCCCAGAAAGACATTCCACTCTCCCAGGACAGAACGTCATTGAAAATCAACGCTATTTCAGGATTTTACTCTCCATCTGGACTCTTACTCTTTGGGTTCTCCATTCTCGTGTGCCAATGCCCCAGCCAAAAGGGAAATGACACCCAAAAGCAATTTCACGTCTCAATGTGGGCGATGCTCTGATGGTATTCTAATTTCAGAATCGGAAACCGTTGACTGTTTTGCTTCACATGCCCAGAGGACACAAGGGTGCAAACCTTCCACGAAAGTAACACATTTAAAATTGCGGCCAAGCCGTCTTGCCCATGATACAAATAATTGTTTCGTCAAGTTTCTGCTCCATAGGCCTGTTGGCTGAAGTCTCCTTTGAACAATTATATTTACGTTTTGTATGAATTCCTAACCTATGAACATTGAGATTGTTGTTTGCAAAAAAATAATGGAAAATCTTCAAAGTAATTGTGTTTCTAATTAACAACAGATCCTTTCAGTTCATATTGCTATATAAACATCATAGTCAAATCACGTTTCAGTTTACCTATGTCGTGTTTCATGTGCTCGTCATTTTCTTATGTCACAACATAAGCAGGCAGAGAAAGTACATTCCGTCTTTTGAAACTGAACGCCTTAAGGTTTCTTTTGAAGCTGTTCCGAAGAATCGGAATCTTAACACAATGGGCTTCGGCAATAGGGGTGCGTGCATGTCAGGCATATGTTGTCTCACCCCAATTTCTATCTGGCCCTAATTAGATCATAATAACCGTCTCCAAATTCCCTTTTTTTCATCTGCTGGTAATAAGAACATTTCCTGCCACGGATTGCTAACAAAGGAACACAATGAAATAAAAAATAATAGAAAAAAATAAATAAAAATAATCTGCGACTGGCTGGCAACCAGTTCGGGGTGTCCCCTGCCCACTGCCCGAAGATAGCGAGGATGGGCTCCAGCACCCCTGTGACCCTACTGTGGAAAGCGGTGCAGATAATGGATGGATAATGGAAATGAATATAATAGAGAAATATATGAAAATAATTATACCAATACCAATTTATTATCTTAAATGTTAAAATAAATATACATCTAAAAATATATTTCATCTAGGAAATAATGTGTTCTATTTGACCACTAGATGCCTATGGAGTACCGATCCTGCCATAAGTAGAAATAAATGTATAAATAAATAAATACCTACAAATTGTATTTTGTCGTTATTGTTTTTTATTGTCGTTGTAATTGGTCGTCGTTGTATTTTCTTGTTGTATTTTGTCGTCATTATGTTTTCTCTGCCTTTTTTTGTTGTTAGCATTGTATTTTGTTGTTTTTGTATTTTTTCCATGTCGTTTTATTTTGATGTCAAACTATTTAAAACGAGTGGCAAAAATGACAGGGAAGAATACAAAATACGGAGCCTCAAAGTGAGCAAACAGCACCATTTTTTTTTTCATTTTTATGCTCAGCCTTTCACAAAGGGTTTTTGTTTTTAGAAGTACCTGCAGCAGCAAGATGGCAAATAATTATGATATCTCCCTCTAGTTGAACCTCATGTTTGGCAAATTAAAAGTTACGTTTTTTTTCTTTTTTTCAAATGCACTTTTAAACGATAGTTCATTTATTTTTACCTATTAATTTTTTTCTTTTGATGAATACATTTTTTTTTACCACTAAGAAGCGCTAAATAATATACACCTTCCCTTTACAGGAACTAGTTAAAATAAAGTAAAAGTAGAAAAACCTTAAAAATAAAAATAAGATATTAAAATCAAAATAAATACATGACAAAATCTGAAAAATATTCTAAAAAATAATGAGGACTATATGAACACAAAACGGTGAGAACTGTTATTAGAACGGTTATTACAAAAATAAGATGAATAAAAAAAAAAGAAAATAAATTATACACAATATTTTAGAAATATAAATATGTTTCATTAGTATACCGTAAAATGACGATAGAAATAGAAAAAAAACAACAACAAATGAGCAAATCTACCAATGGGGTGGGAGTTATTTTCTTTTGCAGTGTGGGGTGTTGGGCTTTTACGCGAAAATATAAATATCAGCAAAACATTCTTAGTTCCAGTAAATTCCAATGAATGAGCAATTGATGTAAACGAATGCAACAAGTAATATAAAAAAGTGATTGTTCAATCACTTGAACATTATATAGAGCCTGTTTTGGCAAATGTTGTTTTCATCTGTGAAGATGAAACCAGAACCAGAGAGTCACTGATCAACATTTGCTATCAATCAAGCATTAAAAGCAAAAAGATGTCGATGGGAGAGAACAACTATTTCAAAAGCTGAAAGTAAAAACAAATGCAACCGTTTAGTCCTGAAACAGAAACAATATCCAATGCATCGTGAGCAAAAGACCTGTCTGCCAAAATGTATTAAAGGCTGTTTTATCAACTTGAGCTGAGTGATATAGAACCGTAAAACTGGACGATTACAAATACATTTTAAAGAATAAACCCCACCCAACACAAATTTAGTACAATAAAGTTTTACTGGGTAAAAATACAATATTTGCAAAATGTTCAGTCAAGAATAACGAATTAAAGATCAGTTTTCATGCAAATACAAACACTCATAGACTGGAAAAAAAGAAATTGCTACTCAGGGCCTGTTACTAACTAGTTACCTTTGTTCATTTTCTGTACTGCTTATTCGGACTAGGATCGCAAGGGTACTGGAACACATCCCAGGTTACATCAGGCAATGGGCAGGGGACATCCTGGACTGAATGACAGCCGTTTACAGGGCACTCATAGAGTAGGGCAATTAAGTTTTTAGTCAGTCACCAGTTGTGCAAGTTTTCCTACTTGAAAAGATTAGAGAAGCATGTGATTGCCAACATGGATAAACTTCAACCATGAGAGACAGAATTTAATTCCAAATCAGAGTGAAAAAGAAGTATTTGGTCACTAACAAACAAGCAAGATGTCTGGCTGTCAAAGGGGTCTAACTTCTTCTAACGAAGCGGACGCTATTGAACGCTTTGAGATCGCCATACAGAAGAGATACAGCAGTGCTTTACACGCGGTCGGAAATTCACATGCGGTTGGCAGCGCGAAAAAGTTTTGCGCTGCTCAAAACTTTAGGGCCCGGTCACACATCCTTTCACAGGCATATCGAGGCTGAATCATGGCCAGAAATTTCTGCCCGTGAAGCAGACGCTGTTGGACGCTTTGAGATCGCCATATAGACGAGATACAGCAGTGCTTTACTCGCGGTCGGAAATTCACACGCGGTTGGCCGCGCGAAAAAGTTTTGCGCTGCTCAAAACTTTAGACCACGTGTTAACCGCGGGCGGCACACGTGGTACACACGAGGTAATGACGCGGAAATGACGCGGAACGACGTGCTATGGCCGCGGCCAGGGCGTGGTTACACGTGGGTAGGACGGGAAATTTCAGCGGGTAATCGTGGGTGGAGCACGGTCATAGCATGTTCTGCGCCTGTATCGCGGTGTTATTACCTGAAATTAGCGTGTTACGCGTGTGACGGTCAAAAGCCTTTCTCCGCGTATATACAGCGCGATTTGCCGAGCACACGTCAGTTGTGCTCGATACGTCAAGGGGTGAACATGGATCCCTGTCATTTTTATTTCTTGACATTTCTTTTCATTTTATAACAAGATAATAAAATCAAAATGAAAAACTATTACAATAATAATATATTGGCTTCTTCGGTGCCATAGCTTGAAATCTTGATCTTCACGGGACTGTGTCTTGAGCGGTTATGATTTCTACAGCCCGGTGTTATGCCGAGAAATGCATCCCCTCGCTACTACAACCACTTTTACCTCGTTTTATCTCACTTTTAGGGAATGTAATGGCGAACATATAACCAAATCTACTTCGTCTTGCATTTGTTGGGAATGTAATACAACTTAAACCATTCCCTCTTTGTTTTTGTTGTGAACGTAATCGAACGGTAATGCACACCGTATATAAATCACTTTTGAGAACTGTTATGCACTCTACCGTAAAGCTTATTATGCAGAAATAAGCCTTATGGTAGAGTGCATAACAGTTTCAATATGAGCGATTTGAATAGAAAAAGGCAAAATAAACATGTTACCTGCTCAAAAGTGATTTGTATACGGCGTGCATTACCGTTCGATTACATTCACAACAAATACAAAGACGGAATGGTTTAAGTTGTATTACGTTCCCAACAAATGCAAGACAAAGTGGTTTTGGTTATATGTTCGCCATTAAATTCCCTAAAAGTGATATAAATGTTAGATAAAACGAGGTAAAAGTGGTTGTAGTAGCGAGGGGATGCAAATCTCGGCAAGGATCCATTTCTCGGCATAACGCCGGCTCGGCAGCTTTTATACCCGTGGTCCACACGAGAAAATGACGCTGAAATGACGCGATGAGGAAGCGGAACAGTCGCCGGCGTCTGTTTTGCGGGCATACCACCGATGAACAGCGGGTTGGCCAATTTTGCGCATTTTCCATCGCGGGCAACCACGGGCAAAAAAAATACGCAAAATTTTACCCGCGATACAGACGCAAACGGCTGTGTGACCGGGCCCTAAGTCTTTAAGCATGACAATGATCCCAAACACACACCCAGAACAACAAAAGAGTTACTTTGTTAGGAATATATCAAGGTCCTGGAGTGGCCTAGCCAGTCTCCAGATCTCAACCCTACAAAAAATATCTGTGGACGGAGTTGAAAGTCCGTGTTGTCCAACAAAAGCCCCAAAACAACATAACTGCTCTAGAGGAGATCTGCATGGAGAAATGGGCCGAAATACCAGCAACAGTGTGTGAAAAGCTTGTTAAGAATTACAGAAAACGTTTGTCCTCTGTTATTGCCAACAAAAGGTTAATAAAAAAAGTATTGAGATAAACTTTCGGTATTGACCAAATACTTATTTTCCACCATGATTCAATCAATGTGATTTTCATTTTTTTCCCACACTCTGTCATAGTTATGGTTTAACCCTTGTTAACAAATACATGCCTCACTAATATTTCCAAGTGGAGAACTTTCACAATTAGTGGTTGACCAAATACTAATTTACCCCAGTGTACACATACAACCATTCACACATAGGGACACTTTAGAGTCACTGATCAACCTGCCATGCATGTTTTGGGATGTGGGATGAAACTGGAGGGACAGGAAAACCACTACACATGCATGGGGAGAACATGCAAACTGGCTGGAATTGAACACAGAATTGGTAAACTGTGAGGCGGACCTGTTAACCAGATATTCACTTGTTTCTAACAAGTTTCCATAAACTATTATTTCATAACTAGCACCAGCTTGGGTAATTCAGATTCAACTTATGATTTCCAACCCCCGATTTCATGATTTAGCAACATTTCACATCCTTCATTTTAGATCAATACACAAAATAATCAAATGTGTTACATTAGTCAGATTTAATGTCAACTGTTGATGACTGTGAAAGTTAAAAAAAACACAAAACGAACAAACAAAAAAACAAAGATGACAATCGGTGACATAACAGCATACGTCCCCAGATCAGGGCTGATGGTATCGCAAATCCACAAGAAAGTGAATCAAGTGAATGAGGGGGAGAGGCTGGGTAAAATGTTGAAAAGACTCCTTTGGTAAACAAAAGAGCCCTTTTTAACCGCACATAAATGTTCATTTTGGCACAACTTCACTCTGTTTCAACACTCTGCTAAAGGCAAAACATTAGAATCAAAGCGTGTCGAAGCCTTGAAGCACATTGAATGCAAGAAACCTGTTTTTTTTGTTAGCCTGTTTTGCTCCAATAAGGGATTTAGTGTACAGTAATCCCTTGCTAGATTGCGCATTACTTTTGTGGTTTTGCTACTTCATGGACTGTCAGCATGCATTGTGTTCTGCATTCAGTTAGTTGTTCCTGCCTTTTCCCCACACATTGTTGAATTTCTTCACTTTGACATTGAGAGCACTACGCAGAAATCATACTGTAGGCTCTCGCGATGCTCTGTTTTAATTAAAAAGTGAGGCCTTGCAATTGTAAAAAGACAATTACAAGGCTCTCTGTGGACTTTGCCTATCGCTGGGCCTTTTGGGATAGACATATATTACTGTAATATACTTTTTACAGCTGGAATATTCAGATGTGAAAAAAAACAAAAGAAAAACCTGATTGAACTAGAACTATGGCCTGTTAAAAAATTTGTAAAAATGTGTAGGTTTGAGGCGCCACGCGGCTGAGCAGTTCTGAGGTCATGGGATCGAATCCTCCTGTGCGCAGTTTGCATGTTTCCCCCGTGCCTGCGTGGGTTTCCTCCAGGCACCCCAGTTTCCTCCCACATTATAAAAACGTAATGTGTCAGGTGCTTTGGTCGGTCAAAATTGTCCCTAGGCGTGAATGAGCGAGTGAATGGTTGTCTGTCTCTGTGGGCCCTGAGACTGGCTGGCAACCAGTTCAGGGTGTTTCCTGGCCACTGCTTGAAGATAGCTGGGATGGGCTCCAGCACCCTTGCAACCCTACTGATGATAAGCGGAGCAGATAATGGATGGATGGATCTGCATGGTTCTACAATTTTCATACAAGCAGTAGTTGTAGAAGCCACTCCATGGAACAAAATAAAGGACATACGTATTTTGAGTTATGTTCCACCTGATTTTTGCCACTCGTGTTGATTGGTTCATTTTTCTATCTGTGTTACAAGGTGCTCATTTTTTTCTGATTCAAAAGATAATGCTCGTGTGCAAAAAAAAATTTGGGGAACATTTTCAAAATTCATTTTTACCGGTAAAGTCTCGTAATTATATTAAGTTGCTAATTTGTTTGACTGTGTTTGAAGGTATTTAGATAAGATAGATCCCCCACTTCCACGTGTTGCTTCCTCTATCTAGCGATTGAGGGTGTGTAGGTTACCTCTGAGTGACCAAAATCTTGTGATCACATCTTTGGCTAACCTGCATTGGCTCCCAGTTAGCCTTAGATGTGATTTCAAGGTTCTCTTAGTATTATACAAAATCATACATGGACTTGCTCCCTCTTTTCTTTCAGATCCGATTTCCCCCTATGTCCCGGTCCGAAGCCTACGATCTGAGAGTGCCGGTCTTCTGGTGATCCCAAGAGCAAAGAAGTGTTCTGCTGGTTCGAGAGCGTTCTCCATCCGGGCACCGGTGCTGTGGAATGCTCTTCCCCCTGAGATCCGATCTGCAACCTCAGTGGAAATGTTTAAATCTAAGCTTAAAACTCACTTCTACTCCATAGCATATGAATAACCTACTCTTCTCGTCGGCTGAAAACTAGTCTGTGTAATATAGTGTAATAATCTGTGAAGCCCTTTGAGACTCTTCGTGATTTAGGGCTATACAAATAAAAATGACTTGACTTGACATCCCTGGAAACATTGACCGCTACAAACTTCTTGCATAGCTCATGTATAAATGTAGTGTTTTTGCAATAAAAGGTTATTTTACAAGCAAATTAGCATTGTTTAACTGTTGTTTACTTAACAATGTTAAAAGCTAAAACCATGTTTTTCCTTATGAAAGATGAGGTTTTAAATTTTCTTTTGACCTGTCCTTTGCTGATAAAGCAACAGAATTTAATTTTCTGTAGGTCTTTTAAAAAAAAAAAGGAAAAATGGCAAAAATGGTCTTCCCATTTGAGGGAAACATCTGGCATTGAATGAAGTCTAAGGTTTACAGGTGAAAGTAAAGAAGCGCCAGACAAAACATTTCCCATTTAATGGGATCTGATACGTTGTGATAAACCTGCTCATGAAAAGATGCATCCTAGTTCAAATTCATCAATTTGTGACTAAAACAATACCCTGGCTAGAAAGTGTTGACAAATGTTGCACATTCGACAAAGATCAGTAACTACATTCATGAATGGAGTTAAGCAACTCCTGGGAGCAATTTCTTAGTTTTTGGCCGTTTGGCAGTGTCTGCTGGAAAACAGGCAATTTGTAAGGTCTCCTTCCAAGCCATGACAACAAAACCTTTTTATGTGGAACAAACAGGCAGCGCCTCGGGAACCGTTGCAAATGCCCACGCGCTCTCTTGGCAGAATCCTCGCTGTCCTACTTGCTTGGCTCACATGACAGGTTAGAACAGGCGTGTCAAAAAGGCGGCCCGCGGGCCGGGTCAGGTCCGCTATGGGATTGAATCCGGCCCGCGAGACAACGCAGAGCGAAGTGCAAGAGAAAAAAAAAGCGGGTTGAAATATGTCCACTTGATGTTGCCAAAGCCAGATG
This sequence comes from Urocampus carinirostris, assembly GCF_059441175.1. Lineage (NCBI taxonomy): Eukaryota > Metazoa > Chordata > Actinopteri > Syngnathiformes > Syngnathidae > Urocampus > Urocampus carinirostris. The sequence goes on from NC_142349.1 coordinate 30,311,343, forward strand.
CCTCTCACAAATGCTGTACTTGTATTTATCTCTCGCTGTCTTTCTGTCTCTCTGTCTCTCTCTCTCTCTCTCTCTCTCTCTCTCTCTCTCTCTCTCTCTTTCACTCACTCTGTCTCTTTTTCTCTTTCTCTGTTACTATGTACCTTCTTTTAATCTCTCTTCCTTAATTCCTTTTCTCTCTCTCTCTCTCTCTCTCTCTCTCTCTCTCTCGCTTTTCTCTTCTCTCTTTCTAACCGTCTCTCTTTCGCTTTCTCTTTGGATTTCTTTCTTTATTTCTCTTTCTTTCCCACTGTGTCACTGTTTCTCTTTTTATCTCTTTTTTTCTCACATACTCTCCCTTTCTCCCTTTCTCTTTCTTTGTCCCACCCTCTCCTTTTTCTCTCCCTCTCTTTCTCTTATTTATTTCTCTCACTTTTTTTTCCTCTGTAATCTACTAGTCCAGCCCCCGAGAGAAAGTTTGTTCAATTGTGTGGCCCCCAAGTTAAAACGAATTTGACACCCCTGGTTTAGAACATCGTTTGTCCTCGTGTATTCCAACAACAGCTGCAGTAGCAGTATCTGTTGTTATCTGAAAAATTGCGCAAAGACCTTTTCTCATACTTGTGGAAAAATCACAATTGGTAACCAGCTCCCAGAAGATAGTTTGTCCCGATTTTACATGGAAAAGAAAAGACAGGATTTGGCAGCTGATACTTGTCTTTTGTTCAAGAGAAAATTACATTTTTCCTTGGGGTCTTAACTGAACTGCTTTATTCAATATACGGATTCCAAAAATCTACAAACTCTATCATGCTCACAGCAGATGATGAAACAAAAAACATTTGTATAATCAGGTTTACTTTCCAAGTTGATTTTAATAAAAAGAACAATGTTTTACTTGTGTTTCTTTACCACATCGAATGTCCCTTTTAACAACTTAACAATACCACTGCTCATCTGAACACATGGTGGGTGGGTGGATCCTTTGCGGCTAGGGTCGTAGGGCTACTGTTGTCCTGTGGTGTGTCTTGGGCAAGAACAGCCTGGTGGTGCCCATCCTTCTCCAGGCCAATAATATACACACAAATAAACAATTCAACAAAAATGTGTTTAAATACTCATATGAACTTCAGTAATTATGGGCGGCACCAGGCAGTACTTGCCTAATACACATCACAAGGAAATTGTACCCCTTCCACTCTAGAGGTTGAGGGATACACCCAACCCACCCAATTTGCCAAACATTAGCTCTAAACAAATATACAGAAGTTATCTAAGAATTCAACCTTAATTAGATTTTTACAGCAAATCAAACATAAAGTCACATTCATCCATCCACCAATTATCTGCACCAATATTCCTCACTAGGGTCGCGGGGGTGGTGCAGCCCATCCCAGCTATCTCTGGGCATTGGGCACACAGAGACAGACAACTCGCTCGTTCATTCACACCTAGGGACAACACCCAGTTAGCGTGACATCCATGTTTTTCGGAATGTGGAAGTAAACCGGAGTGCCCGGAGGAAACGCACGCAAGCACGGGGAGAACATGCAAACTCCAGACATAAAGGCTGGTAGCTGGATTTGGTCCAATGACCTCACAACAGTGCCGCGGATAAGCTAACTGCTCAGGCGCAGTGCTGCTAAAGTCACATCCAAAACAAAATAAAAATTGTGACTACCAAAAATTTGAGGTGTCACAAAGGCATCTCTTTTGTCCATACGGATTTGAGATATAGGGATTCATAGCATTTTGTTTTACTTCTTTACTTCTTACTTATAGACTCCGAAATTGACGACATCTGATACCTAAAAAGATTCACTGGAATTTTATAACATTTCACAGAAACTATCCAATTTAAAAGGCATACTGTGTGATATGTGACCCAAGGATGTCGCTGTCTTGTGTAATTCAGTCGAAAACGATTGCTTCATAGTATGCAAATAATTTTAATATATTTAATAATGATAATAATAATTTGTATTTATGTAAGGGCGGCACGGCGCCGCGGTGGGTAGCGCGTGTGCGGCACAGTTTTGAGGTCATGGGTTCAAATCCAGCTACCAACCTTCTTGTGCGGAGTTTGCATGTTCTCCCCGTGCTTGCGTGGGTTTCATCCGAGCACTTGGTTTCCTCCCACATTCCCCCCCAAAAAACATGCATGTCATGTTAAAGGAAGTAAGGTCATTTATTGAAAATAAATTCATCATCTTTAAGTTGCAGCAATGGAAAATAAATAACGACCTCAAGTAGAATTAAAACTAAATAACTTTAAACCTCACTAAAGCATTCGTGCAGAGTGCTTGCTTGTATTCTGATTTATAATAGATCGAATAATTCTCAACGCATGAACAATAAGGCGGGAATATAATATTACAGAGTACAGTAGTTATAAATATTGCTTACCTACACAACACACACATTGATATCAATGACAATTCGATTCTATTCTATTCTAAATAAAACTCAACAAAAATCAACATGGGCTCCAGAGGGACTACACGTGTTCGTCTCTGCCATTTGATTCATTTGTAAGTTCTTTGAAGGAATAACAATATTTTTTAAAGATTGTAAAGTTTCATTACCATATGCTGGTGAATGTGTTGTGATGACAGAAGCATCAAACAACTCTGTTCTCTGGATGTAATTTCGTGATCTCCTCTGCAAAGGAAACAAGCCCATCACTTCCTTTGTGGGAACCAATATTTTTTCAAGAGTGAGATGAAAAGAAAACGCTTTGTTTTTGCATCTCTGATCTCCGCAAGTTTCTGGAACGTTATTTAGTTGGAACACGAGCTGGGAATGTTGAAATTGGCCATTGCTCACTATTACACGCGTTGCGCTATTAGCTGACCCTTTGCTTTCACATGTCATCTCCTGCTGTGTATTGAGCATGACGTTAGCAAATGATATTTGAACAGGCTCGAACAGCAGAACCTCTTTTGTGAGGAACAGATTACGGTTTGCTGTCCACCTTCGCATTTACAAAGCGAGAATTGTTCCCTCAGCAGATTACTGTGGCTTTCAAAGTCATGCTTCCGGAAGACACGGGACTCTTGTTTGGTTGAGGAAGGCTACTACTTATGTAGAGTTCGGAGAGAAAGTATGTGCCCCTTTCCTGATTTCTGTGTTTTTTGCATATTGCCCGCTCAAAAAGTTGTCAGATCATCAAACCAGGTTTAATACCACACAGAGACAACCCAAGGAAATACAAAATGCAGTTTTCAAATGTTGATTCCATTTATCCATCTCTATCTATCTGGCCCTATGTGAAAGAGTAATTGGCCCTTGAACCTAATCGCGAGTTGGGCCAACTTTGGCAGCGATAACAGATATCAAACATTAAAGATAATTGTTAATGACTTTTTGCAACGCTGTTGAGGAATTTTGTCCCACTTTTCTTTGCAAAATTGTTTCAAATCTTCCATATTGGAGGGTTGTCTGCATTCATCAGAGCATCTCAATTGGATTTAAATCCATACTTAGACTTGGCCACTCAAGAACTTTCATTAGTTTGTTTTTTTGACTATTCAGGTGGACTTGCTGGTGTGTTTCAGATTGTTGTCCTGCTGCATGATCCAATAGCGCTTGATTTGGAGTGCAAAAACTGATGTTCTTCTGATAAACAACAGAATTCATTATTTCGTCAACTACGGCAAGTTGTCCTGGTCCTGAGGAAGCAAAGCAGCCCCAGACGATCACATTGCCACGACCGTGCTTTGCGGTCAGCATCATGTTCTTTTTGTCAAATGCTGTGCCATTTACACACCTGGTGTAACGGGCTGCACACCTTCCAAAAACATACACAGATGGTTTCCATGCTTACCAGTAGCAGGAGAAGCACCCTGATCTCACGCAGATACAGCACCTTTATTATCTGGTCACCGTTGTTGTCAGTGTAAAGGGCCCTGCCACTCTTCAGAGACAAGCCTGACCTTGGGACGTTGCACCATTAGCTTTTTTGACGTATTAAAGGCTCTTTATTTGGTAAAGGGCTTTGCTTTGAGATTCTACGGAAAAACATGCAAAAACAACTTACTTTTTGACTCATCAGTCCAGAGAATCTTTCTCCAAAAGTCTTGAGGATAATCAATATGCTTTATGGCAAATGTGAAATGACTCTTTGTGTTCTTTTGTGACAGCAATTGTTTTCACCTGGGAACTCTCCAGTTCTTTGTTTTTCGAGGTTATTTTGTAACACCTCTATGAGCAATATTAGTTGGTCAACCACTCCTGCGAGAGTTTGCCACTGCTTCTAGTTTTCTCTATTGTGGACAATGGCTCTGACATTGGTTCACTGGAGCCCTACAGCCTTGGAAATTGGAAGTGAAATGCATAATTTTGATGTTCTTTTAGAAATATATATGTAAACAGAAGACCTATTATTAAATGTGTTATATCTAATATCAAACTAAGGAAAAAAAGAATGTTTTGCTTCGAGTTACAGTGACGGGCAAAAAGTATTGGCCCCAGAATCTTTTTGCCATTTGGCTACATTATAGGCTTTACATTTAAAGCAAAAAAACGTTCTATATTTTCTAAAAATCAACAACATTGAGACACAATCATGAAGTGGAATCATATTATTTCAAAAATCTATATTATATTTACAACAAAAACCTGAAATGTAGGTGTTGCAAAATCATTAGCCCCCTGTTCTCTCAGCTCAGCCAACTGACTCCAAGATTTCCCATTATAACTTCTGAATGATCCAATTTCGACTGAAATTATTTAAAATAATAAACGAAGTTCATTAAGTCTCAGTTTATATGTATCTGTTCTGGGATGGGCTCAGAGGTCTGTGAAAGCAGACACCGGAGAACAAACAGCATTATGACGACAACGAACACACCAGGTAGGTCGGAGATAAAGTTGTTAGAAAAGCTCAAAGCAGGAATGAAATACAAGATTTGGCCTCATTCACACATCTCCCAGAGCACTGTGTGAGCAATAACATTCAAATGGGGCAACAGTAGATCAGAAGGTAGAGCAACCAAGATGGAGAGACCATAAAACACTGCAAACCTACCAAAACCTGAATGAGTCTAATCTTTTGGCCCAAACAAGGAGAAAACTAACCAGAGAAGACACCAAGAGGTCCATGATCGTATTGAATGACCTCAAAGGAGGACAACATTTTTGAAATGCCTACGTTTCAATGTTTTCCTTTGTTAGCACAATATACAATGTCCGACATATTAGGTTTCTCTTCGCGATTGTCTCTCACACTTTGTTGATTCTTAGAAAATATTCAGTTTTTCATCTAAATAGAGGACGACACTTTTGCAAGGCACTGTACAAAACACTGTACTTATCTCAGACAATTGCGCAGATGTTATGAAGAAAACATTTGCAGATTCACTCGATTTCTGAAAGACAGTAGAGGCATTCATCTAATATGTAATCCGATTGGTTGATACTGATCTGTGAATAATCGAGCAGAACACTCGATTAAACGACGTTTGGTAGCTGCACTCACTTGAAGTTACATTTTGTTGAGGAATTTGCTCGATTTTATCGCATAGCGAACGTATACTTGACTTCAGGTCCATACTGGTTTTAAATCCACGGACTGAGGCCCAGGGGTGGACACGTGATGTAAAGAAGGAGTGTTTACTTTGTAAATGTTTTTGTTGTTGAAGGGACAGTGAGTATTATTCGGAGCCTCCTGGTGGTAAACAATATCGTTCGTTTAAATTAAAACAATTTTGATTTGTATAACAGGCAAACATACATAAACTATTGTATAAATATGCATTTATTTGAATATTTATTGGTGGAGGAATATGATTTATTTGATATAAAATGAGGATGAGCTACTGGAGGTCTACATATTTGTCGGCTAAGGGTGCACCTAAAAAATCTGTCTTTCTTGTCTTCTTTTCTTTATTTTTTCTTGTTTTCTAGCTTTCTTTCATTTTTCTCTTTCTTTATACCTTTTCTAAATTGTTTTCCATTTCCTCATTGTTTTGGCTCATGCTTTCTTTCCTTTGTCCTCTTTCGGCAATTTTTTTGATTTTCTATGTTTCTCTTTTTTGTTCTATCATCTGTCTTGTCTTTTTGTTTCATTTTCCATTTTGTTCTTTCTTTTTTCGTTGTTTTCCGGGTTTCTCACTTTTCCTTTTTCAGTTTCTTATCATGTTCTCTAGCTTGTTTCCATTTGATTTTTTTTTTCATTCTTTTGTCCCTTTCAATTAGGGTACATCAGGGTACAAATCCAGGTACCAAAGCCTACCCGAGCAGAGTTTGCATGTTCTCCCCGTGCCTACATGGGTTTCCTCCGGGCACTCCAAGTTTCCTTCCACATTCCAAAAACATGCATGTCAGGTTGATTGGACGGTCCAAATTGTCCCTAGGTGTGAACGAGCGAGTGAGTTGTCTGTCCCTGTGTGCCCTGCGATTGGCTGGCAACCAGTTCAGGGTGTCCCCTGCCCACTGCCCGAAGATGGCTGGGATGGGCTCCAGCACCCCCGCGACCCTATTGAGGATAAGCGGGGTAAGATAACGCAGATATAGGATGGATGGATTCACAAAAGGCAGCGCAATAAAACAAGAAGGAAAAACATTGCACTTTGCTCACTTTGAGTTTCTGTAGTTAAAGAAAAAATATATATTTGCGCTCGGTATCACTACACTGTACAGCAAAATATAAATGGTCAATTATTACACTCTGTCCCTTTGAGAATCTTAACAAAAACAGTTTGGATATTAATACTTGTACATGGTTTGATGATTGGTTCTTAACCCCCCGAAAGGGGGTGTGTAAGATAAATAAAATTAAATGATTTGGGCGGCATTAGCTCAGGACGTAGAGCGCTCGTCTTGGGATCAAGAGATCGCAGGTTGTTATATGTCGAAGTGTCCTCGGGCAAGACACTGAATCATGGCTGCAAGCTGCTATTGGTGTGTGAGTGTGTGTGTGAATGGGTAAGTGTGAAGCACATTGTAAAGCGCTTTGGGAGGTCTTCATTGACTTGAGAAGTGCTATGTAGATGCAGACCATTTACCATTTTAATCCAAGAGCTTATTTTCAAAAGTAATTATTCAATTGTGCCATTATTTCATTACATTCTAAGCAACATAAAATCTAAACCTAAAAGTCTAAATCTATTTAAATATATAATCCATCATGTCTTTATTAGAACAAAAAATTACTATGATCTTTATATGGCACATTTAATGGTTATAATTGTATGTGTACACTGCAGAGAAAATATGTTTTAATCCTGTTTTGGGAGAAAATGTCCTCTTTTTAGTTTTACTTTCTCTTTTTTCAAGTAAAGAAAAACATATTTAAAATGAGTAAATTATCCATAAGACTACAATGTAAAAGCATTAAATGATTTTCTTAAAGTCATCCTCATTCTTTTGACTGATATCTTCAACAACAAAAAAAGCTTCACATTGGTTGAACGGGACCGTGTGTATGATTTAACCACTAAATGTCCCTGTATTGTGTAGTGACACCGAAATCGAGCGCTACAAAGCACAAGGAAGAAAACCAACTACTTAAACTCAAAATGACCAATCTGTACCATATTTCTTATAGTTTTCGCCAGAGGCTTTTGCGAAGACATAAAAAAGGAAAGCAGGATAAAAGGTTGAAAAGAAAGAAAAGGGGGAAAATGAAAAATGGGAAAAAGAGGGAAAACTGGTAAAAAAAGGAGAAAATTAATATAGAAAAAAGAAGGGGGGAAGAAGAACAAAAGAAAGAAAGAAAGTGTTGCCCTTAAGGCAACTGCTTTTCTTTAATAAATAAGTTAACGGAATACATGTAACATCGTTACATAATTGGATAACAAAGACATAATCAGGCTAAACATAAATTTAGCTAAATTAAGGATTACTTTGCCGGATTGCAATTCTATTTGAAACTATATTTATTGTCACTCATCAAAACAACACTCTGAAGGGAAGGACTAACAAAATCCTATTGGATTAAACAGTCTGATATAACAACACCTCCCCATCGAGACAGTCTCCATGGTCTCATAGTAACCTTCATCAAAACAAATTTAGAGCACTAAAAGCAACATTTCTTCTAACATTCTTGGAAGAACAGGATTTAAGTGTTTTGAATGCCTTCTACCGTTGTCTCATTTTCCATTGACTGGCTTGACCCGTTTCCGTCTAAATAGAACAATGGCAGCGGCATTACCAACGGATTCAACCACGTGATCCCGTTTCTCGGGAGTGCACCTCATCTTCCATTGCTGGGAAAATGTAGGTCGACCACGTTTGTTTAGATGTATTCATTTTATTTGTACACCTTTTTCATGGCCAAATACAAGCACATTTTAAGGACTTTCAAATCTAATTTTCCAATTTCTCCAGATCCATTAAAGGAAACAATTCGGTATGAATCATGTATTTTGCAGAGCTTCACGTGAGTGCATTTATCAAGGCAGGTGATATTTAGATCATGGGTAAAACACAAATAGTTTGAAAAACATAGCAAATTACTCTCAATGTAGGTGTTGGTTAAAAAGACTAATATGTAGCTTACATTTTCATTTGCAGGAAGTTCTTCCCATTAGAATTTCCCACTGAAAAACACTACCTTTATTTTGTTTAGTGCCCATAATAAACGTCAATATTCGAATCATTGCACCAATACACATTTCATAGTGCCCAGTTTAGCTGTAGTATACAACTGTCTTCTTGGGCCTCTCCATATGAAAATGCCATACAAACTAATGCGAGCTGCCTTTAATCACGAGGGAAGAAATGCAATGGAGAAGCGAGGCCATCACAGAGCAGTGCTGACATCATTTTTAAGCAGACTTGTTGAGAAAGATGGCAACAATTTCAAACATTTACAAGCACTTGACCCAAAATCTAAGCACTTTTCAATCCTAGAAAACAGCATTAAAATTCGACCATTTTCAGGAATTACAAGCAACCGTGTGAACCCTGATTATTGCATTTAACTCATTCGGTGCCATAACGTATAAATACTTTTTCAGAACCTTTGTCCCCAAAAGCTGAAATTAAAAATATTATAAAGCGTTTGGTGCAAGGAACAAGCCTCTGGGAATGATTTAAGTGTGAAAAATCACAGCTTCGATCAGATCTTTATTCACACATCCAGGAAGTCGCACTTCCATGTGTTGCTTCTGGTATCAAGTGAAAGAGAGTGTATAGGTGGCGCATATGATGAGTGTGCGCAGTGGACCATATTATCTTGCTAGAACGGTTGGAAAAATGGATTGGTCTCTCAGGAAGCGTCCTATTATGGTTCAGATCCTACCTCTCAGATAGGACACACTGCGTTAAATATGGCGAATTGACATCTGAGCCATTTAGTGTTACTTGTGGTGTTCCGCAGGGTTCAGTGCTTGGCCCCCTTCTCTTCAGCATTTATATGCTTCCACTAGGTGATATTATTCGCAAGTATAATATCAGTTTCCATTGCTACGCAGATGACACTCAACTCTATCTCCCGATGGAGGAATCTGCCACACTAAACTGTGGAACTTTGGAGGCCTGCCTCACTGAGATAAAAGAGTGGATGTCACTCAATTTCCAGCGTCTTAACCCTGAAAAGACTGAAATGTTAGTTATTGGTCCATCTAAGTCCCGTGACTTATTCTCTAAAACCGCAGTGAACTTGGACAATTGCCACATCACACAGAGTGACTCACTTAAAAATTTAGGTGTCATTTTCGACCCTGATCTGTCCTTTCAAACACATGTGAAAAAAATTACTAGAACCGCTTTCTTCCATCTCCGTAACATTGCTAAAATTCGTCCTATACTTTCTCAGTCGGATGCGGGAATCATAATTCATGCGTTTGTTACCTCCCGTCTCGACTACTGTAATGCACTACTTTCCGGTCTTCCGATGACCAGACTCAAGAGTCTTCAACTGGTACAAAATGCTGCAGCGAGGCTTTTAACAAGGACAAAAAAGTACGATCACATCACCCCAATTTTGGCTAACCTGCACTGGCAACCTGTTAGCCTAAGATGCGATTTTAAGGTTCTCCTACTACTATGCAAAATCATACATGGACTTTCCCCCTCATATCTTTCAGATCTGATCTCCCCCTATGTCCCGGCCCGAAGCCTTCGTTCCGAGAGCGCCGGTCTCCTGGTGATCCCAAGAGCCAAGAAGTGTTCCGCTGGTTCGAGAGCGTTCTCCATCCGGGCACCGGTGTTGTGGAATGCTCTTCCCCCTGAGATCCGATCTGCAACCTCGGTGGAAATGTTTAAATCTAGGCTTAAAACTCACTTCTACTCTATAGCATACGAGTAACCTAAACGTCTTATATGTAATAACTTATGAAGTCCTTAGAGACTAATTGTGATTAAGGGCTATACAAATAAAAATGACTTGACTTGAAGCAGTGTGGTTAGGAAAGCAAAGATTTAAGTACAGGCTTAATTACAATACATTCTGAAAAATGCGTTCTTGCGTAAGTTCAGTATTCTTGCAATTAAAATATTATTTTGTCAGCAAAGTGCCCTTATGTTTATGGAAAGCATATATTAGTTAATTGAGGTTTCACAAATACAAAAAGAAAACACACAACTGAAAGATCTGCCTGTCGGTCAGAAAAAGCAGTTTTTTATCCCAGAAGTTTTCTTGTGAACGAGTATTTTAGAGAAATTCGCAATGTTGTTCACCAAACGATGGTATTATATCTATATACCACAGCCATACCCCCCTAGGTGGCCAGAGTCATTTCTGACTCTTTTTGGGGGATTGATTAAGAGGAAGGGATTCCCAGCCCCCTCGCTCAACCCAACTGAGGTGTTGGGAGTCATTAGGTGACCAAACCCCCCAATTCCAACCCCTAATGCTGAACGCCAAGCAGGGAGGCAACGGGTACCAATGTTTAAGTCTTAGGTATGACTCGGCAGAGGCTTGAACTACAACCTCCCAGTCTCGGGGCGGGCGCCATACCCCCAAGGCCACCGAGCTTGATACAAAATTATAACAACATGACACACATGTCGAAAAACACAAAAGAAGGCACAATCACCTACCTAAAAGGAGGTGAAGCCAAAGAAAGAAGGCACGTATAACAAACGATGGTAAAAGCTAGAAACATGAAACAAATGAAAGATGAGGTTTCAAATTTTCGTTTGATTTGTCCTATGCTTATATAGCTACAGAACTAAAAAAAAAATAATCATTCGTAGGCCTTAAACAATAAGTCAAAATTGGCTTGCATCACCTCTCCCCATTTCAGAAAACGTCCAGCGCTGAAAGAGTTAAGAACTCAATGTTCCCAGATGGAGTCATACTACGTTAATATACGCCTCTCTTTATGGAAATGAAGACTTTCTGTATGGAGCAAGGAGTAAGGAATAGTAATAAGCTGCAATAATGAGTAGTACCAAGGTCAAAAACGTGTTTTCCTATATGACGCTGCCTAGGAACAGGGCAGTTGGTCTAAAAGGAGGAACACAACCCAATCGTTCTCGTTGTCTCAATTCCCGTTTGATTTTGGCCCTAACGAGTAGTATTTTCACGCAAAAACGAAAAACAAAAAGGGGGTTGGGGCATTTTGGTGATGAGCGTAGCCTCATGCTGCAGACAAAGGCTCACACTAATCCTTGGCACACAATTGCTCCAACGCCTCAACCCTCGGGCCAGACAGTAAATGGTACCCATAATGCACTACGACTGTGACTGCCGGAATCCCTCTTGGCTAAACTTGTACAATGCGGAGTATGAGTCTCGGTGCCAGGCCGAAGCCCTGAAGTGTTGAGGGTCCAAACCCTGGCTACAGTCCTGGACTTGAGTTCTCTTGTTTATTTAAGACGTAAGCTCATTTTGTGCTTCAACAGCCAAAAAAAAAACTTTAAAAGATATTCCCAAGTTTTAAATCATGGAAATTGTGAGGAAATAGTAAATAGTTTTTGCAGAGAAAATGAGATAGATTGGCACCACCAGGCTGTACTTGTCCAAGACACACCATAGCAAATGGTGCCCCTAGGACCTTGGTAGAGAAGGGATCCAACCAACCAACCAACCATATTTAAATTATCTTCTGAGATAATGCATTTTGTATACTGCCCGTCTCATCTTTGACTTCCCGAGCTAAGATGTCATGTAAGGAACACAAACATGTACATTGGTTTCTGTGTTAGTCAAGTGGTTACAAGTATTTTAAGCAAAGGTTTTGGTAGTTTTTGTGGGAAAAACTCAGAGGGGAGTTGCAAGTGGATGCGGTAATGGTACAACAAATGTCAAATAGCCAGAAAAAGGCTGACTGGCAAAAAGATAGCACATGGAGATCGAGGGGTTCTAAACGGGAAAGATAAATGAAAAGTGTCCGAAGCCTCGGCAGAAAAACACAAGGCTGTCAGACCAAAAACACGCATTGAGCAGCCAGCCTAATCAGGAATCAACAAAAAGAAACGGAAACGGCTATGTCAATAAAAGGTGAATAAACAAACTAAGGAACAGGGCAAAACCAGCACTAACGCCAGGCTAGACAGCCGAACTACACACGGTGGCAACCGACTAGCACCAACCAGGAGCAAACATAACAGGAACGCTAATGGGGAGCTAGCCAAACAAAATTATACCAGCATGACACACATGTTGGAAAACACAAAAGAAGGCACAATCACCTACCTAAAAGGAGGTGAAGCCAAAGAAAGAAGGCGCGTATAATAGAAGCAGGTAAACTTACACCACGCAGCTTTTGGAGGTCAAAGCATGCAACCAGGACAAAAGAGTCGCAAGTCCCCCAGTCAAAGAGTAAACAAAGTTAAAATTTCTCCAGGCAGGAAATGAGCGATGTGCAATTTTGTTCACTATAATCGCCGTGTGTTTCGGAGCTGCCTCACATGTTGTGTAAATGGGATTCACCATTTTGAAAGTGTTGTTTCCTTCAATGACGTCAAAGCTCTAGAGGAAACAAGCCGGATCGGTCAACTTTGAGATTACATTTCTTGAGTCCCCTGGCGCGTTGAAAGTTTTGCAACATATTTGCATAAATAATGCGAGGAACACTACATGTTCTGTGCCTAATTGAGAAATAAAATCGGTGTGGGAATACTTGTGGTGGCTTAGTTGAAGTTTTCACAAAGACCCTTGGTGATTCTACCATAATAAAAGGAGCCAGGCACACTAACAGCACACCGTTCACTGCACGGTTTCCCCACTTGCTCCCTTGAGCTATCAGCATCTTAACAGCCCTAATACGAGGAAAGCTGGAACTTTACCTTCCGAAACAAGAACAATTATACGTTAGGCTGGCCTGAATAATTCATAGGCTGATGTTTTGTGGTTTGGTAGAAGCTGGGCAATCCTGTGCTACTTTTAAAGTCTGAAAGGGGGTTATCAAGGTTCCACAGGACTGCAGTCATCTGGGCTGGAAACCGAATGGAGATACACAGCGCCGCTGTGTGGTGAGAGAAGAGATAACGACAGCTTGGTGTTTTTTTCTCCATTTTATTTCACGTTGACAGAGATGTTTAAAAAATGTACATATTGACATTCGCCTGTTATTCGGCTATTCAAAAAAGCCAGGTAGTATAAAATATGACAAAAGTGCACACAAAGTTGGACTGTAACAGGCGTCGCGCGTGCAGCAGTAATAGTGCAAATAAGCAGTAAACCCAGCAATAAACCCAAGCCAGTATGCAAAATAAAATATACAAAATCATCTAAGCTGCCCACCATGTCTACATAGTGACCTTGCACAGCCTTTAAATAATATTACAAACCAAACCAATTTCTTCTTGCTTTTGCCTCTCATTTAAAAAACAATGTTTAGTCTGTTGACAAACTGCAACATATTCTCCATTTAAGAAGAGCTGCAGTGATTGTCAACTGCTCTCCCACGACATTCTCTGTTGAAAAACTTGAAGGCACTCAATGTCGAGTTCTATTTGGAGTGGAGAGGCCACTGTGGCATCCTGGCAAGGTACACCGAACTCTCAGTCCAGTTAACAAGAAATATTTGGATGGTGTAAAACATCAGACTCAAGTACAGAACGTGCAAAAATCCCCTTGACAGATGCAGGCCAGAAACCCGTAGCCCGCATACGCAAACACAAAACACGTAACGCTTTCCCGCAGGGGACGAAGGTCTTCACTAGATGTAGCACTGTAGGCTCCACCTGTATTGCCATTTTGGATCTGTCCCAATCCCTACAGTCAGGAACCTCGCACCTTTCAAATCACGCTCATCGTCGCCCTGGTTTTGAAACTCAGACATCGATCTTCTTGAGCTGCTCATATGTGAGGAAGAACTGGATGAGGAGTTAAGGAAGGAGATTTATTTTGGGGGATAACATGCAAATATGCAACATTACCATGTTATTCGATTTTTCGTTCGTCATCAAACAGGACTCATCTGTCAAAAACTCATGTGATGTGATCAGGGTTCGTACACATTTTTAATGCCCAAATTCAATGACTTTTTAGGACTATCAAAACCAATTTTCCAAATCCTCCAGTAGTGAAGAAGTAAGTGTACCTGCCCTGCAAACAGTAAATTCCACTGGCAGATTATTTTGCTCATCTTTAGTATTATTTCACTGTATCAAGTTTTTAACCTGCTTTTCTGGTTAGAAAAAAAGGAAAATTATACATAAAATTACTAAATATGAAGGTACCTTTGCTCAATTAATACATTATATTCCTGATTTTACTACAAATGCTAATTAAAATGTAAAATAGATTAATTAAAATAAAAGGTACTGTCTAGAGTTTTGAAATTCTCTACTTGCTGACGCCATCTTCTGGCTTAAGTCATTATTAAAGACTCTGTCCCTTTGTGGCGAGTGCAAGTACATGCATTTTTTAGATGAGCTCAAATAAACGCTTCTCTCATGTTTTTAGGGTTTGGGTTGGTGTTTGGACTGTATTTGAAACCGGCCTTTTTCTTCATTAACATTTTCATGCTATACCAACAAAAAACACGGGGACAAGCATGAAATAGCTCTCCATTTCATCATTACAAGTACCCACTCATTGTATTTTCCTACAAAAATTCAGAGACGGAAGTGCAATATTATTTTGGTACACAGAGACAGAGGAAAGAGAAAGAGACCGTAGGATTCAGAGAAAGAGACAAAGACAAATAAATAAATAAATACTGACTACATCACTATGAATAGGCCAATTCTGCCATTTGATGCTGTGGAACCTTAGAGTAAAAAGAAAAATATCAATACAGCCCAAATTAAAATTCACAAAAATGTAAGCCCTTGGATAACATTGAACAAGGTTGAACTTCAGGGTATTGCTATAGTTCGAAGCTTCCGTGAGATACTTTCTCCCATTCCAAAAGACATTGCATTGCATAGCCAGCGTGCATGTAGATCATTAATTAATTGTTTAAAAGGATACGATGATGTTCCAGGGGCCCAGACGGAGCCAGTTGGGGAAGAAGCCCTTGTAGAGGGCCGTGAAACCCTCGGAGCGCCACGTCTGAAAAACAGGTTTCATACACATTTGGGCTTGTGATTTCTTCCTCATTTTTTAAGTCTTTTGGGTGCTTTTACCAGCCACAAACAATGAATGTCACCGCAAGATATTCATCTTTGCTCAGCAATGGAGGGAAATATAGCTGGAAGGTAAAAATATAGACAAAAGATTTATCGCTCAATTATACAGATTGAACTACAAAAAAATAAGATGTGCATTTAGCTAATGGATTGCAATTTTTTTGTTGAGGTAGAGTATGTTGTTTGATTTCTGTCTGTGTTTAGTTCTCCTCAATGCATCCATGTTTGAATTTGTTGCCCCAGCAGAAGTTTGGTCCCAATTTCCAAAAGGCGTTGAATTGTTAGATTTCATGGCCAGTAATTGTTTGGACACTATCTGGGATAACCTTCAGTTAACCAACAACCTTAAGTGACAGCTTTTTGAGTTGTATATACAGCAAGCCCTCGCTACTTTATGCTTCGGTTATCTCTGGTTCACCGTTTTACAGATTTTGAATTGAATTGTCTTTTTTGCCATTGATAAACGTATGGTGCGTTGTGTTATGAGCAGACAGCAACTGCTATCAAAGGGAGCAGCTTAAGTCAATTTGCCACCAAAATAAACTGGGAAGCACGGCAACAGCTCGCTGTTAGCAGCTCGTTACATTTAAACTCATCATATAAATCTGACTCTAAGTCAGAAGAGAGCAAAAAATATGGTGATCGCCAGCGGGCGGTCCGTGGATTGTTATCGGGTCCGGGAATGGGCTGAGGTGACATCAGGAGAGGAGGCAATAGCGAGGCTGCATATTTGCCCAACTGCTGTGGCTTAAGCTACCCCACAACCCTCACAAGTTACCCCCGCGGAGCCTGCATCTCACCAACGCCAGATCCATTACTTACGAACCGAATGACCTAGAGCTATAACTCGTGGGAAACAGTTACATAAGTAAGGGTTGTATTTTAATCAACACGAACACATAGATCAAATCAAGGAACTTTAATGCTAGCGTGAAGATAGCGAGCCGCACACTAATCACTTTTTACACTGAAAGTTTTTTGTACTTTTGTGTAATGACAACAAAGACCATTGAAGTGAGACTCTTTGTTCTTTGTTTTTATTTGAGAATCTAAAGTGTTATATATTTTTACAGCAGTATACCCTCAGTTGCTTAGGATGTAAGTTTGACCCTTGGGGGCTTTTTTGAAGGTCCAATGGTACTTTGCCCATTTTCATTTTTTGCAAGGGTTCTGGTCCGTATAAATCGCGATAACCGAGGGATGACTGTAGTCTGGTAACTGCATTCTGACAAGCCTGCAGTTGGTGCTGACTGAAAAAAGCCCATGCAGCTTTCAGGTCACAAGTTGCCTCGCGTACAGTAAACACAAACTGCATAATGCTCTGAAAATGTCACACACCGGACATGATTATAGCAAATATCAAAAGGTTCGCAAGTCATTCTGATTATGTGTGGCATTCGATGCTCGGAAGGTAGTGAAAAATATTGAGTTGATATTCTATGTCTGTACCAGTTTGCCTGAGAGTGAAGTAGAGGACCAACACATGTGCCTTTAAGAACAATGTGATGAGAAAAAAATGCTGTCAGTTTAAGATGTGGTTTTACAGTTTTGTTGCTAACATACGAAAGTTTCCCCCAATTATCTTTTTGATTTGATTGTGCCCTATGTTCATGCTCGGACCCTCTTCTAGGAAAATGCTGGTGTACCAGTGATTCCAAGAGGCAGGAAAAAGATCTGCAGGCTTGAGAACGTTCCACATTTGGGCCATGTTGCTGTGAAATGTTCCTCCTTCTGAGAATGTCCATTACCTCTGTGGATGTGTTTAAATCTAGACTTAAGACACACTTATGTCCAATAGCGCATGAGTGAAGTTGACCTCATACTTTTGTTTTCTTTTCTACAAAGGAGAAAGACCTGATGCATGCCATCACCTAGATCTTGCTGCAGTATAGCTATTTGAGACAGGAAGCTTGATGTTGCTTTTTGCATGATTTAGCTCAGGAGATAGAGCGCTCGTCTTGGGATCAAGAGATCGCAGGTTCGAACCCGGCTTCTCCGTGTTACATGTCGAAGTGAACCCCTAATGCCCCCAATAAGCAGGTTGGCGCCTTGCATGTCTGTACGGCTGCTATTGGTGTGTGAGTGTGTGTGAATGGGTAAATGAGAAGCACATTGTAAAGCGCTTTGGGAAGTCTTCATTGACTTGAAAAGCGCTACATAAATGCAGATAATTTCATTTCATTTTTGATGTTGACTGTATCGTCTATTGATACCTTTGCAAGATCCATTGCCGCCTGCTTATCCTGGAACGGTATTCTCATGTGCGACCCTTCTCAAAGGTTCTTCGTTTTCCTCATGAAGAGATTTTTTGAGTTTGTCCTCGCCCTCAAGTAGGTTTCAGACCACAGGATATTGTACTAGTTGTGTTTGAAGCCCTTTGAGACTTTTTGAGACTAACGGCTGCCCTAATTAATCTAACTGGACTGCTGTTCCTTTAAACACAAGCTTGTTTCTAGATGTGTTCAGTCTTGACACAGAATGTGTCAGTCCCTCCGATTGAACTCTTATGTTGTCTGTAATTGACACTGCAGGTACACCAATTCCGTCTTTAAGGAGTTTACAGTGTCATTTTGGATGTTAGAATAGAATAAAACATACATTTATTGTCATTGTTACAAAATGGGTTGAACATATTGTGACAACGAAATTGGACGTGGCACTCCAGTTTCACATTTAACAGTGAGGATAAAAGAAAACAAAGATAAAGGAACAAATAAGATAAGGTTATAATTTACACAATATAAAGGAACAAAGAAGATAAAGGTTATAATTTACACAATATTTACACAAGAAACGTGGGCATGTAGGATGTTACATACAGTTTTGGGATCGTATTAGTGCAATATGCGCTAGTGCAAAAATAGGCAACATTGTGCAAAGTGAGCATAGGCATGAATACAATTTTACATCTGTATGAGGTAGTGTGTTTGCAGGACTTTCAGTTTTTTGTGCGGTGTGTGTTAAGGGTGGTAATGGCTCTGTAAATATTCTCTGTAAAAAGGTCTTTCCAAATATAATTTAGCCCAGTAACATGACTGAACAATCTATCTGCCTCAGATTTTTTTTCCCAGTATATATCGAATATTATCTAATGTTTTTTCGGACTGACCTGCAGTATACAGTCGAGCGTTCCCTGGTACAAAGCTCCTCCTTTCTGATTCATCATGCGAGTCCGGACGACGTCCACGGGATTGGAAGCTATGGCCCCAGCCAGGCCGCATGCAAAGCTTGATCTGCACGTCACAAAATAGATCAAAATTGTCACTTTGCATATTGTTAGGCTTAACCTACGTACACATGGAAGTATTTCGGCACTACTTCTGATAACGTTGCCTGTTCTGGTCTACTAAACCCTTGAAAACCAGTCAATTTAACACAAATTTGAGTATGTATTGCAATCCACATGGCCCAGAAATACCATCTGCCCAGTCTGGAGGACATCACTGGCTTGCGATACTGCAACAGAGCAAATTATATTATAAAGGAGTTCCTTCTCCTGGGCCACCCCCCTTTTCGCTCCCTTAAAACAAGGATTAACAGGATGAGAGACAAGTTTATTTCCCAAGGCGGTCACCACTCTAAGCAAGCTGGAAATATATATTCTTACAGTCTGCCTGTTTTATTTTAAAATGTGTGTTTATACTTCAATCCTAATTAATTTGGGAATATTGCTATTGCACAATTTTATTGCACTATTTTTACAACTTAAGCCAGTCTCAAAGCACTATGTAGTTAATATTTTTCCCTGTTCATCCTAACATTCTTATTTTTCCCTCTTAATCTATATTATCTGTGTATCCTTAAGTGCCCTGTTTATTCTTGTTACAAACAATGTTAACCATGACATGTCAATGACAATAAAAATAATTCTAATTCTAATGTTGCCTTTTAAAATGAGGAATACATACTGGCTTTCATAAAACCGCAGCATGGCATTTTCATTGAGATTCTGAATCAGACAATTAATAAAGCTTGTGCAAGTAGTTCATTCAAATTGTAACCACAAGTACACAATAGTGTTGATACATTAGATAAGACATTGACAATTAGCTAAATATGACAAAAGCTGGTGACAAAGCATCTAAATAACAGAAGTGTTTCTGTCAACTGGTGGGTAAGAAAAAAAATCAACAGTGATGGAAATAAAAAGTAGCAAACAACTAATAAAGAAAGCATGTGTTAACATTGCTGCATAGGACGGAATGACTTAGAATCCATGTCAAATATGTTTCTATTGTCAGATATATTGTACAATGATGTTTCCCTACTTTTATATTACCCAAAGGCAATTTTCCTAACCCAACAGTGATCATTGTGCGTACTGGTTTAACTAGAATGTTGAGGATTGCAGAGTGTACTGAGAAATTGTTGTTCTGTTGAGTCACAACTTTATATGAGAAGCAGAGACGCATGTTACGATACTTCAAATCAGGACTGGGGCCCCGTCTGCTCTTTATTACGGCGCACCTTTAAAGATCTCAAGTGTTGCATGTAGACTTGCTCTCCAATTTTCTGTTTGTGATCAAATCAAGAGCGGAGCAGATGCGTACTTCTTTTTGGACCGGTCTGAACTCTCACTCACATGAAATGCGTGTACACGTTGTCGCCCATGTGACCGGACAGGATCAGATGCTTCTTGGTGATGTCATACACGGGCAGCTCCACCCCCACCACGATAGCAGCTCGCTGGGCAGTTAGTGATACCCCCTGATAGAGAACGACAGGCACGCTCAATATCTGACTAACAAAAAAAACAAAACAAAAAAATGTCCACAAAGCCCATGAAAGGTGTTTCCAGCATTAATAACAACGATAAGCTTTTCTACCTTGAATACTTTTTGTAGACAGCAGTAAGAGTACACTATATATTGCATAAGCCAGACCTGTATTAAAAAGCAAACTTTCCGTTATCATCCTTGTCAGAAGCAGCCTTTTTGCCCTTTGCTATGCATCAAAATTAACAAAAAAATGCAGAGATAGCACCACTTATGATTTACCGATTTTCAGAAGCTAAGCCGTGAATGGTCCTTACCTTAAACCCTAGAAACTCTGATGTCATCTTTGCATGACTACAATTGGAAAAAAGCTCCCCTCCTTGATCTCATCTCATCTCATCAGCCGTACCGCTTATCCTCAAGGGGTCGCGGGGGGGGGGGCTGGAGCCCATCCCAGCCATCTTCGAGCAGTGGGCAGGGGACACCCTGAACTGGTTGCCAGCCAATCGCAGGGCACACAGGGACAAACAACTCATTCGCTCATTCACACCTAGGGACAATTTGGACTGGCCAATTCACCTGAAATGCATGTTTTTGGAACGTGGGAGGAAACCGGAGTGCCCGGAGGAAACCCACGCAAGCACGGGGAGAACATACAAACTCCGCACAGGATGTCTGGAGCTGGATTTGAACCCACGACAGGTTCCCATGACATGAACTGTGCCGCACAAGCGCTAACCACTGCGTCGCCGTGCTGCCCCCCCTCCTTGATAAAATAAACAATTTTGATTTGAAATATAAGCAAAAATGCATGATTTCACACATGAGGCTCCTTTACAGGGGAGCTGACATGATTGTCTGTGGTCTTGCTGCTCCAGTAACCAACCACCCCTTCAATTAAAATGAATGAAAAGCTAATCACAAATTCCATTTACCATTCCTTAAAATGTATTAATAACTAAGACGTTCTGTTTAAATTACTGTAGTGGAATATAAGATTTTATTTCAAAAACAAATTTTAAGGGTTTTTACTTCGGCTTTTATTAGTCACCCATACCAAAACCGGCACTACTAACATAAAAATACAAAAAATAGAAATAAAAAGGAAATTAATCACCAGTTCCAGATCTTTAAATTGCCTCAAAAGGGTGGCCAATAATGTTTGGTCATGACCAAAGAGTCCCGAAAGCTAAGCGATTTTACATATTGCCCCCAAGATCTGTTTTTGCCTCACCCCGATGGTAAATGTCTCCCATTCCATACAGTGCAATTTCAATAACTGTATATTGTACCTTCCACAGTCCCCTGGTACCCTCCTGCTGATAGATGTTGATGAAGTTGCCCATCATACTTCCCTGGATCACCCTCCCTTGGGCTTGCATGCGGATCTGAAAAGTACACGCAAAAACTTTGAAATGAGGTAGCAAAAGCCTTGTTTACGAGACTGCTGTAGGCAGGAAATTAAGAAAGTATGGAATGTCACAAAACAGCCCCAAAAGAGGTGCAGTCCAACAGACAAGGAAGCTGCAGTTCAATATTATTCCAGTGACGATGAAATTGTGTGACTAATGCATATCCAGCAGTGTTTACAAAAAACAGCATCCCAGCCCCTCACGAGGAGCCCAGGTCTTACATAAACAAGATTGGATACAAGTATTAGCATGTGATTTAAACCCCCCGAATCTGATCTTATTACAGGCCGTAAAATTTTATCAGCCAACCAATGTGTCAATCAACATTTTCATCTGTCACTATTGGCTAAAGCTTTTTGAAGCCAAAGTAGGTCATGACGTTTTTTTTCCCCAATACAAGCCCTCATAGGTTGTGACAGGCTAAGGAGTGTAAAAAAGAAAAAAAAGCTTGCAATTGGCCGAGTGGTGTCATCAAAAGCTCAAAAGCTAACGGCTATATTAGAAAACATCTGCCGAGTGATTAGTTTCAAAACAAACTGATTGGAACAAAGATCGTCAAAAGATGCAGGAATGCTATTTAGGCGGATTTTTTTAATAATCTGTCAGCATTATCGTGTGTTTTGGGGTAAATATTTTACCCGGTTGGACAAAAATGGTGGACAGAAGACATGTTTCAGGGTATTCTTGGACTTTTTTTCATCTTCGTGATAATATTTGGTCTTTCTATGTTTGTTGTCCCCTGCCCAAAGTCAGCCGGGATGGGCTCAAGCATCCTTGCGACCCCATAGAGCATAAGCAGATGCAAAAGTGAATAAATGAAATCTTTAGTCTGACCTTAACTTGCTCTGTCTGTCTGCTGTTTACATAATTGCCTCCTGTCTTACTCATGACCACTTGGCTCCATGTGCTACGATTGAAAACTATGCTCCAAACTGTCGCCATGCACAATTGCGTGGTGGCCTTGCATGTGTACAGTAATTACAGGTCTAGCCCCATGTGTGTACAATATGCATACCCATATTATTTACAGAATGCCCAAATGAGCCTTGGACGGTACGCTCTATTAATAAATTGGCATTGAGGGCCTGTTGGGATTAAATGACACCCGTTGAGTCACTAATGTTATGTAACCCTGTGTAAGGCACACTTGTCACATTCCAACCCAATGCAGGAGGTGCAACATGTTTGAATTTTGGATTATTTTTGTCGAGGGGTTAAACAAATTTGATTTACTAAATGCTAATTTTGTGTTTGCAATACACTTGTTAATTTAATTTTTTGATTAAGTTGGTCGGAATCAGGATGAATTAAAAGCATTTGTTT
Organism: Urocampus carinirostris; assembly: GCF_059441175.1. Lineage (NCBI taxonomy): Eukaryota > Metazoa > Chordata > Actinopteri > Syngnathiformes > Syngnathidae > Urocampus > Urocampus carinirostris. The sequence continues at coordinate 30,334,249 of NC_142349.1, forward strand.
CAATTCAGAACATTCATTAGTTTACATTGATCTAAAAGCCCTATATAAAAACAACAATGAATTCATGATCATTTAGTGGATTGGATTTCTGGATTGTCCCATAACGTGTCAGAAAAGGGCAGAAATAATTAAAAAAATTCAAAAGTAAAATGCAAAAAAAGTTTTGATAATTTGTAAAACACAATTACTTGTGTGGGCTTATTACCAAATAGAAATTTGGAAAAACATGGAGATTGACCAAATGCTAAAGGGCATGGTATGCCCTGGGCGCTGTGAATTTCCCTGCGGGGATGAATATAGTATCTATCTATCTATTATTAAGTGCCTTCTAATGTGTGAAAAATGTCATTCATTAGAAAAAAAAAACCATTGAGTTGAATAGTAACCTAAATAAAAGGTTGTATGTGTTTTTGTAAGATGGCTGTGACTGTATGTGTTTGCGACTATGATAGGCTGATGTATAATGTCAGTAAAACAGTGACCAAATTGGCCACCAAAACAAACTGCAAAGCACAGTGACATCTACCTTTTAGCGGCTCGTTACATTGAAAAGGAAATCATTAAATCAGACTCTGGGGAAAGTCAGAAGAGTGCAAATTATTGGTGTTCACCACCATTGGGTACTCCGTGAATTGCCCTTAGGCCCGGAAAGTGACAGAGTCGGCGTAAGGAGACAAAAAAAAAGTAATGCTACAGCCTACCGCTACTTAACAGGCCACCCCTGTGAAGCCTGCATCTCACCAAAGCCAGATCCATTACCTATGAAACAGATGACCTGTAGCTAACAACTTGTGGAAAACTGCTACATTCTGGAAAGTTGTATTTTACCCATAGCGGAGACCTGGCAAAACTGCAAGATACCCATTGCTAGCATGCAGCTAGCCAGCCACTCTTTAAATTGCTCCCTTACACTGTAAAGCAAAGCCCTCCAATTTCTTGTAATATGTATAATGCCAATAAAGACCATTAATTTAAATGCAATGCAGTGTTCCGTGTTTTTATTTCTAGATCTATACTTGGTATTTGGTTATAATTATACGCTCTCAGTCGGTAAGGGCGTCATCTCGGGGTAAGTTTGACCCTTGGGGGCTTTATGAAAGGGCGTCACTACCTCCCGGAGAGTTCTGGTCCGCATTGACTTCGAAAGCCGAGGGGTTACTGTACTGGCAAACTGCATGCACGGTAGGTAACATATCTACAGGCTAGTAAGAGTGTCTCGTTTCTGGATTTTAGACGAACTTAAACCAAATGGCAGTGGGTGGAGTTTTGCAAGTGTTCAAAACAATGCATTTTTCAAATACCGTTGCCTAAGTGCCTCACATGTGAGCTATTTCCACATCACAATTGTAATAGGAGGCTACCTTAAGCACATCAGTGGGGTTGGCGATGGAAGAAGAAATGACTCCAGCAAGGATACCACACAGCACATTAGTCAGCATAGTCTCATCTAAAAGAAAGAAAAGGACATGGCTCTGACAGTTCCGTTCATTTTCCTTCTTCTAAAACATGAAGCGCTTGTTTGTACATAAAGTGCGTAAAAAAGTACACTTCACCTTCAGGCCTTTCCACCAGTAATCTTTTGAAGCTCTGGTATGTTCCAATTTTAATGGTCCCGTAGGAAGCCTGGCGCAGCATGGCAGGAGCTATTCTGTGGTAAGTCAGGTTTAATGGCATGACATGATTCAGTACTTATGGGAGCTCGCGTAAACAAGGGAACACATGACAGTACGGATTTGACAATTCATGGTTAATCATAGATACGAAAGGGATGGGGAGTGTAAAGCTCAATGATATCCCCAATGATGAGTGCTGGGAGTAACACGGTTGTGAAACGAAATGTTTCCTGGCAACGGGTACTGTAACGTGTTATTCATCAAGTTTTGTAAATCAACAGTTGTTACGACATGGTGTGTTACTCTGAAACTAATGAAAAGCAGATCATGAGTCAAAATGTCTTATGTTATTTGACGGTTCCTCCTCGATCGTGTGGTAAAATGAAGCCCTCGATCCATGAGCGACATGCCTTATGAATGCATCAAAAGCTAAAAGGTGGGCGGGTTAATAATATCTACCTACAAAATACAACTGAAGCTATAATGGTGCCATCTCAAGAACAGAGAACCAGTAGAGCTAAGATCTTAAGCAGAAAACGTCAATCATTATGTTCAGGGTCTATTTGGCTCAATTCTTTTTTTTTTTTTAAATTATCCGCCAGTCTGTCTTTATTGTTTCTGTATGTGCATGGAGGATTCGCGTGATGGATTCAGTCCCCCTTCTTAAACTCTTCGCACAAACAGGGCTTTAATACCTGCAGGGTTACGCGGGATTTTTTAGGCTTCTTTGGTAGGACGTTCTGTAATTCTAAGCTGTATTTACAACTATAAAATACTGAAATCAGGGTGTCAGTTTATATGCACATATTTAATTGTCACTATTAGGAAAGAAATCAATGAGGCAAAAGTGAGCACAAAATTTATGGTAAGAGTGCTGAATTTCTTTATGTGTTAGTTTGACACGGGCGATTTTAGGTTCAGAGCTTTGGAGGAGCTGAGCACCAAAAGTGTCTGACAGGTTGAAAAATGATTTTTTAATCTTACTTAAAGTGATTTAGGACCACTCAACACTGATCAAGAGCGCCACTTGCGAACATTACATTTGTTTAGCAGAAACACTATTAGTAATAAATCTAGGCTGATTATTTTTGCATTTGATTTAATGCAGCTCAAATGAGGACTTATATCTGTTGATAATAATAATATCATGGTATTAGTTGTTCAACATAACCACTGTATAACATAATCCCACCATAATACACTGTAGTTTCCACAGACTTTTCTGCTGTGCCGCAAGTGACACTAGCCGAGCTAAAGAAGAACGTGGAGGGAGGCAAGAACGGTGCTAGGAATCAAATGGACTGAACCATTTTGAGACAGTGGAGTATTTCTGACGCTACGTTGTTCATATTTTGGTTTTGTTTTACTTTTTTTATTTCAAATCTAGATGTTTTCCCATCACAATTAAGCATATGCTGCCCTTTAATAAGGTAAAGAGAGTATCATAAATGCCATATTTTGTTGTTTTGATTGAATTTGTTACGCCCATGGTTTGCAAGCTCTCAAGATTGCACACGCCAAGAAATATGAAGGGTTCACTGCTTCCATAGGTTGGTGTACACGTTTTCTTGTAATTTTTTTGTGGCTATCTGGAAGCCGTTTTAGGGGGTCGACTTCGATGCGAGTATAGGCTATACAAGAAGAGATCCGCAGGTTCAAAAGTGTTCTCCATTCGGGCCCCGGTGTTGTTGAATGCTCTGCCCCCCTAAGATTCAATCTGCAACTTCAATGGAACAGTTTAAATTTAGGCTTAAAACACACTTATATCCGATAGCTTATGAAAGACACATATTTCATGTTGACGATATTGGTGTATTGTTTGTTATTGCAACAACTGTTGCAGCCTGGTCATTCTGGAAGGGGGATTACATCATGTGTGGTCCCTTCTCAAGGTTTCTCCATGCTGAGGCTTTTGAGTTTCTTTCTTGCCCTCATGCGGGTATTAGATCAGCGGGATGACTTCATAATAGTCCAGGGGTAGGGAACCTATGGCTCAGGAGCCATATATGGTTCTTTACATGAGTACCTATGGCTCTGAAATAAAATGTAACTATTGCACATCTCTCTGTGGCGTTCCAAAGTCAAGCGATTTCATTCTGATTTTGGTCCTTATAAAGCCAAAGCAACTTAATGCAGAAGTTTGATAAGAAATCATTTAAACTGATAAATAAAAACTCGGCAAACGACTTTGATTGGGTGAGCAGTACAGGTGGGCGGATCCCTGCACACAGCAAGGCACTTCCTTCTCTCTCTCTCTCTCTCTCTACAGAAAGTGAATATGACGATAAGCTTATGGTTTGTAGTAATTTGTGACATTTTTACAAAAGAACTTTGCAAGCACATTGTTTTCAAACCGTTATTAAGGACAAATTTCATGGAAAAAAATTGCCTCAACACTCTTAACTGAAGGTGAAAGACAAATTGTAAATGGCATATTTACATTGATTTTGGGACACAGGATTTGGCATTGTTATCATTTCATACATTTGATTGAAATCATCAAATGACACACAGTGAAATAAAATGTGCTAAAGAATTAGCTTCTGTCTAGAGAGCGTGTTTGGCAGTTTTTTTTCAATTTTGTCTGAAAATACATGATGTGGCTCTCTCAATTTCCTTTCAAAACATTTTTTGCTTTTACGGCTCTTTGGGTCAAAAAGGTTCATGACCCCTGTAATAGTCTATAGCAGGGGTCGGGAACCTATGGCTCGCGAGCCAGATGTGGCTCTTTTGATGATAACATCTGGCTCGCAGATTTGGGTTTAAAAAAATTATCGTTTTTTTAAATGCATCCATCGATTTTCTATTGATCATGTCTTGTGCAGAGTTGCAGTTGCACGAGCGATTGTCTATTTTAATTGGATGATAATACCCTATGTTGGCCGTTACTGGGGGCACAGGTACACGCCCCCTTTTGCGTCCATTGGCACTTGGCCGTTGGTCATTAGCTCAAAGCTAACTCTTCGATGGAGAAGATGGCGAAACGAAAAAAAGATGATGAATGTCGTACATTTCAGGACGAATAGACCGAAGAATTTGCCTTTGTGAAGAGGTATGCCTAATTTGCAATGACAAAATTGCATCGATGAAATAGTCGAATGTTAAGCGGCACTTCGACACACGCCATGCCTCCTTTGCACGGTCTGCTTTTGCACAGCAATGTGCGCTGGTTGTCAAGAGGAAAGGTGCTCAGCCGTTTTACGGCTTGCCTCAACGAAATACGGATTTTTCTTGAAATGAAAGGCAACGAGCATCCTGAGGTAGCGAAAACTGAGTGGCTCCTCAAGTTTTACTATCTCGTGGATATTACCGAACATCTAAACCAGCTCAACGTTTAAGTGCAAGGCGTTGGAAATACAGTGTTATTCCTTCAACACGCTGTGTTTGCTATTGAAAACAAGCTGGAGCTCTTCATCAAGGATTTTGAAACAGGTCGCTTACTACATTTCGAAAAACAGAGTTTACAGAGGCATACACAACAAGTGAGCCCACTCAAAACATCTCCACCAGCTAGCTGGCTTCACATCCGGTCTCCTCCAGTCGTTCAAAGCGCGCTTTGGAGAATTTCGTGAGCACTGTGGTCTTATTAAGTTCACCACCCATCCAAACAAGTGTTCACTGAACACAGCCGACCTGAGTTGCATTCCTGATGTCTCCCTGGTAGATTTTGAAGCAGAAGTGGCTGACCTGAAGGCCTCAGAGATGAGGATGAGCAAGTTCAAATCACTGAATGAAGAATTGGAAAGAATTGCATGACAGAAAGCGGAGTTGGCGAGCAAGCACATGAGGACAGAAATGGACAAACTTCAACCCAAAGACGAGCTGATTCTCAAAGCTTGGAACGCGCTTCCAGTCACATACCACACACTGAGGCGTGTGAGTATTGGTGTATTGACAATGTTTGGATCGACATATTCATGTGGGCAGTCATTTTCACATCTCAAAAACATCAAGTCCAACCTACGATCACGTTTAACGGATGAAGGCCTCAATGCCTGCATGAAGCTTAAACTCACCAAGTACCAACCAGACTACAAAACCATCAGCAAATCCATGCAGAACCAGAAGACGCATTCATGGTGAGTATTATAACATCATTATTCCAAATAATAAATTAAGACGCTTGTTATGCTCACATTTAATTGAATTCAGTCTTAAAGTATATTATATGGCTCTCACTGAAACACATTTCCAAAAATTGTGCTCTCTGAGTTAAAAAGGTTCCCGACCCCTGGTCTATAGTTTGCAATAGTCTGTGCAGCCCTTTGAGAGTCATTGTGATAAAAGGCTATACAAATAAACATGAGACGACTCTACGGTAATTTGTGACGAAATAGTTACTTCAGAGTAACAGGCTACTTTTGAGTGTCAGTAATCTGGGGGATAACGCAATTACGTTTGAAATGAAGTCTCTAGTAACTAATTTTTTCGCAAGGCACCCAACATCGGTGACTATGACAGTAAAAAGAAAATAGTAACTTGGGGAAATGAAAGATATAAACGTGCAATACACACACAAAGATAAATAATTGAGCTACCCTGAATAAAGTGCCCAGACACCCTCCTCTCGTGCTATCCTGACGATGGCATGTAGCATGCCCCGGTACCGGATCTCCCGATATTTGACGTCGCCCACTTGACCCTGAACTTGAAGTCGCGTCTTGGCCAAATCGATTGGGAAGGTACCTGGAACGCAGAAGGTCGTCTAAAGTCATGTTTGTCAACTTGTCGGAAGATTCCCGAAGCGAGATCGGGCCTCCTCGTGGCTTCCTCAAAACGTCAGCCACTCACCACATTCTGCTGTCACGGAAGCGAGTCCGCCGAATACAAAAGGCTTCCAATTGACGTTGGACATCTTTTCCGGGTCCCGGTTGAACCTCGGTCGCGTTCGGGTTAAGAAATATGGAATTGATTGTCGGCTTTTGGGTGTTTTCTGTCTTCCGTATCGCCTTGCTACGCCTCTTCTTCCACCGCCGACTTACACGTTCTTGTGCTCGACGAACCGGAGCTCTATGATTTGCTACGGCGACAGTGTCTCCGCCCATGACTGTTGCTGAGCAACCGAACATTTATGTATTTCTTTTTTGCATTGAGCGAATGTTCAGCTCTGGCTCACTCCTGTCATCTTCACTTTTCTAGCACTTTATGCAGAGACCATATAACATCTATCTATCTATCTATCTATCTATCTATCTATCTATCTATCTATCTATCTATCTATCTATCTATCTATCTATCTATCTATCTATCTATCTATCTATCTATCTATCTATCTATCTATCTATCTATCTATCTAGGGGCGTTACCAGGGGGGGGGGGGGGGCAAAGGTGGACATTTCCCACCTGCAAATATATTCTGCCCACCCAAATATAAGTGAATGTAGGAAAAATGAAACAAAAGGGAATATAAGGAACCAAAGGAAAGAAATAAGTAAAAAAGCTAGGGCGAAAAGGAAACAAAAAAGAAGAAAAATTGAAATAAGAAAAAAAACAGGAAAGAAAGAAGACAGATTTTGGGGGGTTCCTTCGTCAGTACATTACCAATAATAATGTAGTAATATGCCCAAGAAAAAAATAATGATTTTTTTTTATACTAAAAGAAAATCTATTGTTCTACTCATGGCTCTTCCGTGTTATATGTCGAAGTGTCCTTGGGCAAGACACTGAATCCCTAATGCCCCCAATAAGCAAATTGGCGCCCTGCATGGCTGCTATGTGTGTGTGTGTGTGTGTGTGTGTGTGTGTGTGTGTGTGTGTGTGTGTGTGTGTGTGTGTGTGTGTGTGTGTGTGTGTGTGTGTGTGTGTGTGTGTGAATGGGTAAGTGTGAAGCACGTTGTAAAGCGCTTTGGGAGGTCTTCATTGACTTGAAAAGCGCTATATAAATGCAGACAATTTACCATTTATTTACCATTTACTAATTATAACAACTTTAATTGTATTATAATTATATATTTTTTCAATCTCCAGTGAACTTTGAAGTCATTTAAACTTCAGGGAAAAAAACGCTATGATACAAACATTTTTTAACCTTTTGTATATAGGTTAACAAGGAGATACAAACACACTACCTCACACATACCTGTATGTCAAATTGTATTCATGCATGTTGCCTATTTACACTACTGCATATTGCACTACTACGATCCCCTGTAAGTAAACACCCAATGTAAATATCTTCTGCTTTTACGTGTCCACACTTTCTTATGTAAATATTTTGTGTTCATATATATCCACATTTTTTTTAATCTTTTAAAAAAATCTTTTATATTTACAGTCTAAATGTGTAACTGGAGTGCCATGTCCAATTTCGTTGTCCACTATATGTTCAACCCATTTTGTAACAATGATAATAAATGTATATTTTATTCTATTCTATTCTATTCTCTCATCTCATCTCATCTCATTAGCTGCACCGCTTATCCTCAGTAGGGTCGCGGGGGTGCTGGAGCCTATCCCAGCAATCATCGGGCAGTGGGCAGGGGACACCCTGAACTGGTTGCCAGCCAATCGCAGGGCACACGGGGACAGACAACTCACTCGCTCAGTGACACACCTAGGGACAATTTGGACCGGCCAATTCACCTGAAATGCATGTCTTTGGAATGTGGGAGGAAACCGGAGTGCCCGAAGGAAACCCACGCTAGCAGGGGGAGAACATACAAACTCCGCACAGTAAGGCCGGGAGCTGGATTTGAACCCACGCAGGAGGTTCCCACGACCTCAGAGCTGTGCCGCACACGCGCTAACCACTGCGCCGCCGTGCTGCCCTCTATTCTATTCTATTCTATTCTATTCTATTCTATTCTATTCTATTCTATTCTATTCTATTCTATTCTATTCTATTCTATTCTGATAACACAGAATCCATGAAAAAAAGGTATATTGGCCAATCACAAGGGGGAAAAGTTCTTAGAAGGGAGCTGTCGGTCTGTCTATTTTTTAAACAATGAAACCTGATTTAAGATGCTGCTGGATTTGCTGTTGGTTACGTTTAACGGGCATTAGTGCTGAATAAAAAAAACAATATCACGCGTTTAACTGATGTCTGGTGACGCCACTGGGCTCCCAGATAGTTTAAACGGCCCATGCGAGCGAAAAAAACCTACATGTAATGTAGTTTGTAAACAGGTATGGATTGTAATAGCAGTGTTAAACCACTAGAGAGAAACATTACACAACACAACGTCTACGGCACTAGTTCACAATTAGTTTGACTTCAGGACCCATCATGCCACTGTAATGATAACCTGCGACCCAAATCAAGAAAGAAAAATCCACGTTTCAAATGTATCCATTGAAAGGAGTGTGCAAATAAAAGCAGAGGTTGTAGAATAAATTAACTTGTTTAAAAAAACAACAACAAAAACAACAACAAAATGACCAGCAAAACCGCCTATAAGCCTCGGATATAAGGAACCCCTTAAAACTGCTTTAAATAGTGACATACTAATTGTAATTCAAAATATTAATAAAGTGTGTACCTGAAAATTGTTAATTATTTAATTATGAAGTCATAAGGATTCATAAAATGAAACCCATACCTGACAACCTGTACGGTTTCGCCGTACAAAGTACGTTTATTATGCATTTTAAGACGTGTACGACGTACGAGAAAATCTGTACGAGAAAACGCAAATTTGTCAATGATAGTTACCATCCGGTATACACCGACTATCACGAAACGGCAAATCAATCAAGTAAAAGGAGTTCGCCGCGAAAGCCTCTATCTCGGTATCGTTTTTTTTTCGTTGCAAACGAAGCAAGCGGTTTGATGCTACTGTGCGTATGTGTCTGCCGCCTGGGGATTTCCCATCATGTATCATTCCAGGAAACAAAATATGGTGTACGATTGTTTTGTATTTTGTATGGGAATATACGACAGTTTGTACGGGCATGGAGCCGTGGAGGTATGGAAACCATTCACTTTCATGCAGCGCTTCAATGGCAGACAGGCACACACCATTTTCGCATTACTCAATCGTTTCCTTCTTTGACAAATTGCTGTTGTCACTGTTTTTCACCTTTCCTTCCCCATACTACTGACATTCTCGGGACTGATTATGCAAAAAAAGGAAATAAAACCAACAAAGTCGCAACAAAATAAGATGGAGTCCCTCTCAAACATGATTAACCTAACAGGTAGAAGGGCAGGGCACTATTGTCAAGGAGTGTAAGTAACCCCTCAGTTTTTTCTTTCTCTTAGCAATGAAAACGGCTACGCGACCCACTTTTGCGTCCCAGCCCACTAGTTAAGAAACAATGGTCTACAGTACATGCTGTAGTCGTTTTAAAAACAATGTAGATCTATGGCCTTCCAGATTGAAACGTCATTCTATCTAGTATCAAACATGAGGAGAGGTACTCAATACTAATTAGGAATTATAAATGTCCTGTATCACTTTAGAAGGCTTTATGTTAGTGTTGATTGATTGATCAGTGTCTAATACTCATCAACATAGATATTTTTGGAGGAAATACTGTCTCTGTTAATGCCACAATTCCATCTTATCTGTCTCCTATCCAATTCACCCTCCCACTTTCAGCCCCTGGGAAGAAAAGTTTCCAATTTTCATGACTGGGCGGTGTTTGTGTACAGCGTATTTATTAATATCATACACTTGTTTAGTTTGATTAATGGGTCGGAAACGGGTCACTAACCTCAGCATTGCCAACAGTGCATTATTAATGACCAGGGATATCCAAGAGGTTTGTGTATTAAAGCGCACATCAATGTGACTACTATTTATTTGTGTGTGTGTGTGTTTGCCCTGAGCATGAGCGACAGCGCCACAGTCCATCGACAAAACAGAAAGGGATGGATGAAAATATTGTTGATTTATCAGAAACAATAAACAGAGGGAGGTAAAATCCTACTGAAATGGATTAATTTGTCAACAGCAGCCCGAGACCTCACCTGCGATGTTTAGAGGAATTGTCTGTGTCCGCAGAAAAATATAGAGGATTCTGTTTGTTGTAGCTCTTGAAACACAAGTCTACTGCATGTGCTTTCTTGTAGTTTAGCACGAAGCAGATTATACAGAATGTACATTTTAAATTTTGAACAAATGAGAGCTTGGTGGCCTGAGACTTCGACAAACTCATTATTTTTTTATATGAGAAAGGTTTGTTGGTTTCTTTTAAATTAGGATAACAATCTGCCATTTGACGAGTTTATTTTCAATATTTTAAGTATTCAAGTCAAGTCACATTTATTTATTTAGCCCTTAATCACAAAAAGTCTTAAAAGACTGCACAGACAACAATTACCACTAATCTGAAACATGCATGTGCTTTTTTTTTTTTTTTTTTTGCTGTTTTTTTTCCAGAAACATGTTAAGTATTGCAGCACTCCAGTGCAGTGGTTACCGCGTGTGCGGCACAGTTCTGAGGTTCTGGGATCAAACCTTCCTGTGTGGAGTTTGCATGTTCTACCCGTGCTTGTGTTGGCTTCCCCCGGGCACTCTGGTTTCCTTCCACATTCTAAAAACATGCATGTGAGGTTAATTGCCTGGTTCAAATTGCCCCCGAGTGTAAATGAGTGAGTGTGTTGTCTGTCTCTGTGTTCCCTGCAACTGGCTGGCAACCAGTTCAGGGTGTCCCCTTACCACTGCCCGAGGATAGCTGGGATGGGCTCCAGCACCCTCGCGACCCTACTGAGGATAAGCGGGGCAGATAATGGATGGATGAATGATAAAGTATCTAAGAAGGTCACTGTTGAATATTTGACCGCTAGATGTCACTGTGTTGTATAGTAACTAAAAAAAAAATAGCAAACTATGCAAGTGACCAAACTGAACCATTTTTATTCTACATTTTTTCCCCCAAACTTTTAAAAAGTTTTTGGTTTTGGGGCGTGCCTGTAACAGAGAGATGATTGACAGTCATGTCCGCTCTGTCTAGGTGAGCCTCATGTTATTGTAAAATGTATTGACCTCCAGGTATCAAAAATGTAGATTTTTATGTCAGTTTATGTATTTGTTCTCAATTATTTAAACCAATGTTGTTGTTTTTTTAATTAAGAAATGGCGTTATATTTCACCGCTAGGGGACACTAAATGATACATTATTTTCCTTTAAGGCAAGAGAAAATTACACAAATGAGCAAAAGGTTCTGCCGACAGAATAATAATTAATTTTATTATTGTAAAAGCATTGGTTATACACTCACACACAAACAACCAGTCTATAAATCCCTCTTTAAAAAAACATACTGTTGCAATGGACCAGGAAATATATGAAAATAGAATGCAGCTGAAAAAAACTATCAAATAAGTGAAACAGCCCCACGTTAGGGCCCGGTCACACAGCCGTTTGCGGCTGAATCACGGCCAGACATTTCTGCCTGTGAGGCGGACGCTATTGGACGCTTTGAGATCGCCATACAGACGAGATACAGCAGTGCTTAACACGCGGTCGGAAATTCACGCGCGGTTGGCAGCGCGAGAAAGTTTTGCGCTGCTCAATACTTTAGAGCACGGGTACACAGCCTTTCACGGGCGTATCGAGGCTGAATCACGGCCAGAAATTTCTGGCCGTGAAGCAGAAGCTGTTGGGCGCTGTCGGACGCTTTGAGCCCGCCATATAGACGAGATACAGCAGTGCTTTACTCGCGGTCGGCCGCGCGAAAAAGTTTTGAGCTGCTCAAAACTTTGAGCACGTGTTAACCGCGGGCGGCACACGAGGTAATGACGCGGAAATGACGCAGAACGACGTGCTCTGGCCGCGGCCAGGGCGTGGTTACACATGGGTAGGACGGGAAATTTCAGCGGGTAATCGCTTCCAACAAAAGCGATCGTATTCTATATAAAATGCTTATTAAAACAATAAAGCGAGCTAATTATAACAATTGGGATATCCTAGTAGGAGTCGGATTTGGGCACAACACCGGCTCGGGAGCTTGTATAACCGTGGTCCACACGAGAAAATGACGCGGAAATGACGCGATGAGGAAGCGGAACAGTCGCCGGCGTCTGTTTTGCGGGCATACCACCGATGAACAGCGGGTTGGCCAATTTTGCGCATTTTCCATCGCGGGCAACCACGGGCAAAAAAAAAACTGCAAAATTTTACCCGCGATACAGACGCAAACGGCTGTGTGACCGGGCCCTTACGATAGTGTGTAAGTTGTACATTTTTTTGACCGTGCAGTTTTCAGTCATGTCTTAGATATTGTGCACAGGATCAGGGTTATAATTTGGCAATTTTGTTTTGTTAAAATAAAAATGTTAAATAATTCACAATGATGATAGATGTGAAAACGAATAAAGCCCTCAAGGTGATGAGTTTATCGGTTTTGTGAGGTTAGCTGGCACAACACTGAAGATAGTCATCTCACCTTATGCGCATTTCTTAAAACATCAAAGAGACAAATGGAATATTAATACAGTATGTGATTAAAATGTCGATTTTTTCACACTAATCTTACAATGTGGAGGCGGCAGAGCGTGACGTCTCTGATGGAAGTCAATGGAGTGGAGGCTGGGCCGGGGTGTGTGGATTAATGCATGAGGTGGCTTTTCATGCTGAAGGGTTTAAACGCCCACTCATGTCCTAGTTAGGCTCTATCTCAAATTCCTTCCTTTTCTTGTATGAGACATACTGCACTGTACACATAATTTCAAAACAAAATAAAAATATTTACATCCCTATTTCAAATGCCTTGCAGTACAAAGAAACAAGAGGAATATATTCAACATTATGCAGCATTTGCCAATTTCCCTTTGTTGTAGCCCATGTTGTGTAGGCCCCTCTCTTGGCATTGGAGTATTTTTACCCCATCCTCAGGGCAAAGATGAACTTAATGGAAAGCGAAAGCTTGTCCACAATAGTTAATGTGTGTCTTAGTGTGCCTGCCTGTCCTAGTTGTTTACCATGCCCCCCGCCTCACTCACTGGGATGTGCCCCCCGAACCCCCCCACAGCTCCGAGAGCAGAGACTCATCACTGTTGATGCAACTTGCTGCATTGGTATTGGCTGCACCCAAATGGTCGCCTGCCAGTGCCTGAATCCAAAATGGATGATGATGATAATGATGCTGGTGAGGCTCAGTAACACAAAAACTGTTTTCCTGTTTTCTGAATGAACATTATGAAATCCCCAAAATAAATTCTCATAAACGTTTTTAAGTATTCATTGTAGTACAGTGTTTCTCACTTGGTGGGTCGGGACCCAACAGTAGGTGGCGAACACGTTTTCAGCGAGTCCCAGGCCTTTGCCTAGGGAAAATAATGCTAAGAAGAAGAAAAAAACGGGAGGTCAATTACACTCCTTAACAGTAGAGGGCGATAACGCTCTGCTATCTCTTCTCTTCTACCTGGCGCCGTCCCAATTGTATTTGAGAGGCACCACATCTTATTTTCTTGTGATTTTGTTAGTTTTACCTCCTTTTTCTGCCCATAATATTGGGTTCAAAAAGGTTTGTGAGAAGAGGAAGGAAAAGTGACAACGTTTGAGTCGGAGAAGGAAATGGCTGCGGAATACAAAAACAGTGTAGGGTGTCTGCTGGAGAGTACAGTAAATGGTTTCACAATATTGTATTTTTAGGTTTTTACTAGCATATGAATCATTATTAACTACATAGTTAATTAAATATCACTATTTAGGTACACGCTTTATTAATACGTGGCTATTTTAAAGCAGTTTTAGCGGGTGGCTTTCATGTGATGTAGGCTTATTTGCCAGTATTATGGTACTTGCAGTCTTTTCGGTTTTACTGGTCATTTTGTAAAAAAAACGTAAATGTAGTGTACTATCTCTACTTTAAACTGCACAATCCTTTCATCCGATACATTTGAGAAGTGGATATTTTTCTTGATTTGGATTGCGGATTGTAATTAGGGTGTGATGTTGGGTCCTGAAGTCAGACAAATTGAGAACCACTGGTTAAGTAGATACTCAAAATAAGAACAAAAGACATCAGTTGATTTTGAACTTGCAAGGAGAACAGGAGAGGACTCAAATCCCAAGAAATTCCAACCTGTTTGGAAAACCCTCCCCTGATACTTTTCTTTTGATTTAATCTCCTAGGTTACAAAAGCTGATCTGCCCTAAGGGGTGTGGGAATCAAACAACAGCAACCTGATTGACCGATAGTGACACTGATGTAAACCCAGGGTGGGCAAACTTTTTGTGTTGCAGGCCACCTTAGATTAAAAATCTTTGCTGGGCAAGGATGAAAAAAATGGCTGATTTGACGTGTTTAATCGTCCGTACAATAAAATGAAGATAAATGGTCTTGAATCCGAAATTTTGGCAATACATGATGAAAAAAGATCACGTAAGCCTATCCAATATTTCTTGTTTATATTTGGATGCAAATGTTATATTAATTGTATATATGTGTGTAAAGGGACTATTTCATCTAATTGGTCTTGAGACATTCCAAATTTGTAGATGAATATATTCATTTATGAATAAAAAAACTTCAATTAAAAGTAACTGTAGAATACCCTTTTTATCTCTCCATTTGATCATTTCTGTTGAAAAACTCAAAATTCAAGTTCAGAAGTTTTTTTAATTTGCATGGAATTTAATGCATATATTGGTAAATAAAGTACAGAAAAATGTAGCCAAATGATTGAATGTTAACCATGAGCCCAATGAATAATCTTGGTTTTATAGGGGCACACAAAGGGATAATGAAGGTGCCAAAACAACACGTTTTTAATTGTAGTACTTTTTTAAACATATATGTTAGAAACGTATTGATGGGTCGCAGTTTTTCTCACCCATGATTTAAACAGTGGAAAAGAAAAAGGTATAATAGTCAAAATAACAGACTGGTATCCTGTACAATCTCCTTTGAACAATAAACTTATCAGACGTCACACTTGATATACATTGGTCACATACACAACGCATAGTTGCACACTTTTACAGTTGTGTTTGAGTGTGTGTGCGTGGATGTTACTGTTTGAGCTCCTCTTGCCCACTAAGCAGTCCAACTGTCAAGGTTCTTACCACGTCAGCAACATTTTAAGATCAAGGAATCCTGCTGAAGGTCTGTGAAAATGGAAGACACAAACCCTGCCGTGGCCTTCAAACTAACACAAGGTGACATGCTTTGTCTGCACTGCAAAAAACAATGGGAAAAAAGTCTCATTCTGTTTGCAAATTTTAATTATATTGCTTTTCACTTTGTCTTACTCGGTATTTGACTGTAATGTTTCTAGATTTTAGAATTTGTCGTTTCGCGATGGGGGTTTGCAAACATTGAGAAAATATAAAACATAAAGAATCTTACTGAAAATGATAAAACCGAACCAAATAATTTTCCATCCATCCATCCATTGTCTTCCGCTTATCCGAGGTCGGGTCGCGGGGGCAGCAGCATTAAAAGGGAAGCCCAGACGTCCCTATCCCCAGCCACTTCCTCCAGCTCATCCGACAGGACCCCGAGGCGTTCCCAAGCCAGCCGAGAGACATAGTCTCTCCAACGTGTCCTGGGCCGCCCCCGGGGCCTCTTGCCGGTGGGACATGCCCGGAACACCTCCCGAGGGAGGCGTCCAGGAGGCATCCTTATTAGATGCCCGAGCCACCTCAACTGGCTCCTCTCAACGCGGAGGAGCAGTGGCTCTACTCCGAGTCCCTCCCGGATGACTGAGCTTCTCACCCTATCTCTAAGGGAGAACCCAGCCACCCTGCGGAGGAAACTCATTTCGGCCGCTTGTATCCGGGATCGAGTTCTTTCGGTCATGACCCAAAGTTCATGACCATAGGTGAGGGTAGGAACGTAGATCGACCGGTAGATCGAGAGCTTTGCCTTTCGGCTCAGCTCCCTCTTCACCACGACAGACCGGTACAGGGTCCGAATGACGGCAGACGCTGCACCGACCCGTCTGTCGATCTCCCGTTCCATCCTACCCTCACTCATGAACAAGACCCCAAGATACTTGAACTCCTCCACTTAGGGCAAGACCTCCTCCCCGACACGGAGGGAGCATACCACCCTTTTCCGACTGAGAACCATGGCCTCGGACTTGGAGGTGCTGATCCCCATCCCGGCCGCTTCACACTCGGTTGCGAATCGCTCCAGCGAGAGCTGAAGATCACGGGCTGAGGAAGCCAACAGCACTACGTCATCTGCAAAAAGCAGTGACGCAATGCTGAGGCCCCCAAACCGGACTCCATCCCCGCCAAGGCTGCGCCTAGAAATTCTGTCCATAAAAGTTATGAACAGAATCGGTGACAAAGGGCAGCCCTGGCGGAGCCCAACCCTCACCGGGAATGAATCCGACTTATTGCCGGCAATGCGGACCAGACTCTGGCACCGGGCATACAGGGACCGCACAGCCCGGATAAGACTGTGCGGTACCCCATACTCCCGAAGCACCCCCCACAGGGCCTCCCGAGGAACACGGTCGAATGCCTTCTCCAAGTCCACAAAACACATGTAGGCCGGACAGGCAAACTCCCATGCACCCTCAAAGACCCTGAAGAGTGTATAGAGCTGGTCCAGTGTTCCACGGCCAGGACGAAAACCACACTGTTCCTCCTGAATCCGAGATTCGACTTCCTGGCGGACCCTCCTCTCCAGTACCCCTGAATAGACCTTACCAGGGAGGCTGAGAAGTGTGATTCCCCTGTAGTTGGAACACACTCTCCGGTCCCCCTTCTTAAAGACGGGAACCACCACCCCAGTCTGCCAGTCCAGAGGCACTGTCCCCGATGTCCACGCGATGTTGCAGAGGCGTGTCAACCATGACACGCCCACAACATCCAGAGCCTTAATGAAGTCTGGGCGGATCTCATCGACCCCCGGGACCCTGCCACCGAGGAGTTTTTTGACAACCTCGGTGACTTCAACCCCAGTGATACGAGAGCCCAACCCAGAGTCCTCAGGCTCTGCTTCCCCAGAGGAAGACGTGCCGGTGGAATTGAGGAGGTCTTCGAAGTACTACGCCCACCGATTCACAACGTCCCGGGTCGAGGTCAGCAGCGCCCCATCGGCACTATACACAGTGTCGATGGCACACCGCTTCCTCCCCCTAAGACGTCGGATGGTGGACCAGAATTTCCTCGAAGCCGTTCGGAAGTCGGCTTCCATGGCCTCGCCAAACCCCTCCCATGCCCGATTTTTTGCCTCGGCAACCGCCAAAGCCGCATTCCGCTTGGCCAGCCGATACCTGCCAGCTGCTTCCAGAGTCCCACAGGCCAGGAAGGCCCGATAAGACTCCTTCTTCAGCTTGACGGCATCCCTCACCGCCGGTGACCACCAACGGGTCTGAGGGTTGCCACCGCGGCAGGCACCGACTACCTTGCGGCCACAGCTCCGATCAGCCGCCTCGACAATGGAGGCGCGGAACATGGTCCACTCGGACTCAATGTCCCCCGCCTCCCTCGGGACATGGGCGAAGTTCTGCCGGAGGTGTGAATTGAAACTTCTTCTGACAGGAGATTCTGCCAGCCGTTCCCAACAGACCCTCACAACACGCTTGGGTCTGCCGGGTCGGGCCAGCATCTTCCCCCACCATCGAAGCCAACTCACCACCAGGTGGTGATCAGTTGACAGCTCCGCCCCTCTCTTCACCCGAGTGTCCAGAACATACGGCCACAGGTCCGACGAAACGATGACAAAGTCGATCATCGAACTACGGCCTAGGGTGTCCTGGTGCCAAGTGCACATATGGACACCCTTATGTCTGAACATGGTGTTCATTATGGACAGACCATGACGAGCACAGTAGTCCAATAACGAAACACCACTCGGGTTCAGGTCAGGGGGGCCGTTCTTCCCAATCACGCCCTTCCAGGTCTCACTGTCATTGCCCACGTGAGCGTTGAAGTCTCCCAGCAGTACGAGGGAGTCCCCAGGGGGCGCGCTCTCAAGCACACCCTCTAAGGACCCCAAGAAGGGTGGGTACTCCGAACTGCTATTTGGTGCATAAGCACAAACAACAGTCAGAACCCGTCCCCCCACCCGAAGGCGGAGGGAGGCTACCCTCTCGTCTACCGGGGTGAACCCCAACGTACAGGCGCCGAGCCGTGGAGCAATTAATATGCCCACACCGGCTCTGCGCCTCTCACCACGGGCAACTCCAGAGTGGAAAAGAGTCCAACCCCTCTCGAGAGGACTGGTACCAGAGCCCAAGCCGTGCATAGAGGTGAGTCCGACTATATCTAGTCGGAATTTCTCAACCTCACGCACCAACTCGGGCTCCTTCCCTGCCAGAGAGGTAACGTTCCATGTCCCAAAAGCCAGTTTCTGTAGCCGGGGATAGTCGCGCCAAGGACCCCTCCCTTGGCTGCTACCCAGCTCTCTGCGCACCCGACCCCTTTGGCCCCTCCTACAGGTGGTGAGCCCATGGGAAGAGGGTCCCACGTCGTCCCTTCGGGCCGTGCCCGGCCGGCCCCCATGGGTAAGGGTCCGGCCACCAGGCGCTCGCCAGCGGACCCCACCTCCAGGCCTGGCTCCAGAAGGGGGCCCCGGTAAACCGCGTCCGGGCGAGGGAAATCGAGGACCAAAGTTTTCTCTCAAAATAATATTTTTATATTTTATAATATTTCATCCTAAGATTTAAAATTGGCTTTTTCCAGTGTGTGTTCACAACCAGCACAGGAAGTGGATATGAGTGGTGGCAGAGGCAGAAGGCACTTCCTTTTGTTGAATTGTTAAAGGGACACTCTCTTGTCATTTTCACTTCCTGGTGGTTAAAACATGGAATTCATTTAAAAAACAAAATAGATTTAAATAATGAACAAAGTTACATTAACTATCAAATAATAAACAAAAGTAGCACAGAAACATTTATTTAAAAAATACTTGCGAAATTTGATTTAATTTGACATAACGTGAACCTCACACTACAAAATTGTCTGACATCTCGCTGCTGCGGGTACCCGAAAACATCAAAAGGCTGGGCAAAAAAATAAAAAGTAAAATGGTGCGTTTTGGCCACGTTGAGTCTATAGATATTTTTTTCTGCCAAAAGTAATACAAATGTGTTACTCCTGGTGGTATTTAGCACTAGTTTTTGGTTTCATGACAATACAGTGATATCTGGCGGTCAAATCATATACACTGTCCCTTTAAAAAAAATCCGTGAAATGAAGGTGGGGGGGTTCTTCGTTTTAAATGCAAAAGATAACTTTTTGAATGACTGATTGAGATGATTTTTTTTACATTCACAAAAATAAATGTTTATGAAAGATTTCTCAGATTGGTGGAAAATAATCCAATTTTCATTCTTGAAAGTACTCAACTTTTGATGTCCCATTGATGTCACTGACTACTTGCAAAGTGTCACTATTAGATCCGCTTTTAATTAACACCAGTACTGATCTCTTAGCCGTTACTTGGGACCAAATGGTTGGTTTTTGTTGACTATTTGTCAGCTGTGTGCTGTAAATGCCGTCTTATGCGTTTGTTCTTAGGAAATGAGTTCCTCCAGATTAAGTTGAAGTTCTAGTTGTAAAAAGGACTTTCGTGTTACTATGACCATAATTAGGCAAAAATATTTATCTTCACTCCCTAGCTCTTTTATTCTTCATTGACATATAAACTGCTTTCATTGTATGCATGCTGGTAAAACACAAACAATAAAATAAATACAATCAATAAATGCTTTTTAAAGATGAACTGATGACATTTTGAGTATCATTCTGTCAAGAACCAGGACAGACTCTCGGATCCAATAGAGTTTGTTTCAAATGAGTTTTTATTGGAAAGAGTTGTTGGAGCTGGCTTGTGACGCCGGCGCTTGTCGGTCATCAACCTCCTTGGGCGGAATGGCAGCTCCGTGACAGGTAGGTGGAAGGTACAGCTTAGCAGGTAAGTCGATGGACAGGGTGGGAGAGCAGGTCGAAAAATGTGGGACAGAAACAGGTCAAAAACGGAAGGCAGGCATGAATCAGGCAAGAGGAGTCGTAGGTACTTTGTAGTCTGGAGAGACACACAGGGATACAAAAAGTACGATCCGACGTCCATCTCTGGACGCAGATCGCTTAAGAGGAGAACGTCAGCCAATCAGGAAGTGTGCTCCTGCGCGCCAAACAATTACCCCAGGTGACTTCACTTAGGCAATCACGAAATCGAGCTTATAAATTTGCCCAATTCAAGAAGTTTCTCACGTTTTACGTTCTATGTTTTTGTAAAACCAGATACAACGAAATAATACTTAACATTAAATCTATATGTTTTACCGTAGCCCTGCGATTGGCTGGCAACCAGTTCAGGGTGTCCCCTGCCCACTGCCAGAGGATAGCTGGGATGGGCTCCAGCACAGCCGCGACCCTACTGAGGATAAGCGGTGCAGATAATGGATAGATGGATGGATGTTTTTCTGTATTTTACTGTATGGTTTTCAAAGATGGGGTGTGTAATTTAAAAAAATGTCACTCTGCTGCCATATCCTGGCTTAAGTCATGATTGTAGCTTCAGGCAGCTTGTCCATGAGGTGCGTGTAAGTATTTATGAGAGGTGGTCGAATAAACTCTTCTTTTTTGTGGGGTTTGGGTTGGTGTTTGTACTTAGACTTTACTAGAAGCAGGCCTTTTCTTACTATAACCGTGTTCATGCTCCACCGACAAATAGAAAATAGTCAAGTCAAGTCATGTTTATTTGTATAGCCTTTAATCACAAGGGGTCTCAAGGGGCTGCACAGACCACTGACTATTGCAAACTAAAGACTATCTGAACTAAAACCTACATGAGGGCAAAGAAAAACTCAAAACCACAGTATGGGGAAAATGAAAAAGCCTTGAGTAAGGACCGCACATGAGATTGAATCTCAGAGGGCAGAGCATTCCACAGCACCGGGGCCCAAATGGAGAATGCTCTCGAACCTGCGGATCTCTTCTTGGCTCTTGGGATCACTAGTAGACCAGCATTTTCAGAGCGAAGGCTCTGGACCAGAACACAGAGGGAAAGATGTGAGGGAGCAAGTCCATGGATGATTTTATATCTTACCAAGCTAACAGGGAGCCAATGCAGGTTAGCTAAAATCGGGGAAATGTGATCAAATTTTCTTGTTTTAGTTAAAAGCTTCGCTGCAGCATTTTGTACCAGCTGCAGGCTCTTGATGCTGGACCTCGGGAGACCGGAGAGTAGTACATTCCAGTAATCAAAATGGGAGGTAACAAATGCATGAATTATAATCTTGGCATCAGACTGGGACAGCATAGGGCAAATTTTTGCAATGTTGAGAAGATGGAAAAAAAGCTGTTC
This sequence comes from Urocampus carinirostris, assembly GCF_059441175.1. Taxonomy (NCBI): domain Eukaryota; kingdom Metazoa; phylum Chordata; class Actinopteri; order Syngnathiformes; family Syngnathidae; genus Urocampus; species Urocampus carinirostris. The sequence goes on from NC_142349.1 coordinate 30,356,026, forward strand.
TGGTAATATTCTAAAAAAAAATGTGGGGATGAGCATGACACCTTTCTCTCGCACTCTCCAAAGCCCCCTTTCCTTGAGCCTAATGCTCCTCCCCTCTGATAAAAGTAAGTTAAAAGCAGATATGCGAAATGGAAAATAAAGCATAAGGCCTCTTTGAACTTAGTTTGCCATTATGGAAATATGCATTCATATACATTAAAGTTCATCAACTTGCTATAACCTTGAAATGTTCATCTTTGACAACACGATGCACATTTAGACCTTTATTTTCAAATCTTTATCAATACAACCAACTCAACCCATGTACAGTATATGATTCATTCACTGCCCTTAACTTTTTATGAATTTGTTTTTCTCTCTTTCTTTTTCTCTCCAACCACACCATTCCTTCTCCTTCCATCTGTCTTGCTCATGGGCAATTACGCAGACAAATGCAGTTTGTTTTCCAGTCTGAATGAAAGGAAATGAATAGATTTATCAGGCCATTACATTTTTAGTTTGAGGTCACTCGCTGTATTATATTATCCATGGGAAAAGGGGTAGGTCACAGCATCACTCCTTCAATTTGCACAGCACATTAGCCATGCAGATTTATGTAAATTCCTCCCATCCGAGTGTTCGGCTATGGCGGACGGCGGCTTACAGGGGAAATTTCCGTTTCCTGACGTCAAGAAGCGGAACGGGGATGAAAAAAGCTTTCGCTGTCGTCAAATGACATCGTCGACTTGACGGTCGTCAGAAATACGTAACGTGCTTCTCAGGCAGGAGTAGAAGGCGGAACAGCAAGTCCCTTTTTTCCTGCACACCCAAGGGCAAACCAAGGACAGCTGTCCTGTAGATTGTCGTGCATTTGTGTATGAAATGGATACAAGTGTTCTCTGTTCTCAACATTGAATGTTGTTGCTCATTTTTGATTAAAATCGGCAGAGTGTGAGTATGTTCACACACACACACGTGAACATGCTGTTTATTGATTAGCTGACATTTCGTTAAAACAGCCCGCAGGATAAAGCACACTGAACCAAACGCACAACCCCCTGTCAAGATTTCCGACACTTCAGGTGGGCTATCACCGGCAACGGTATTGGGCGCGTGTCTGAAAAAAAGGAACAAGTTACAGTTATTACTTACTTCATTAAAAAGTAATAGCCTTGCCCCCGGATTATTGATACCCAAAGGTAGCATGTTAATCTGAAGGTAACTATCTAGTTTCAAATTACCGGACATACTCACATAATAACCCCCTAAAACCGAGTACTCTCAAGAATATTTGGTTGACTTGCAGAGTGGGTGTTGACAAAATAAAAACAGAACGCGTGACCGGTGGATGATTCATTACTTAACGCTTTCATAAATACCAATGAAAAATTGAAACATTTACCTAAATGGAAGGGAAATATTTATTCTAAAAAAAGTAGCAAACAATCAGTGTAACCGCACACACCCAGACGACGTTGGGCACGTTATTAAAAAAAAAGTAATTAGTTCCTAGTTACTCCATAAAGTAAGTGCACTATGCCACAGATCACCGACAAACAAAAGTATTATCCGACCGCCTAAAACTCTTTAAAAATCGACACATAATAAAATGAATAGCTGAAAACATGGATACCAACCCTTGGAAGCAGTGAACCCTGCATTTATCTTGGCTTGTGCATTTTGAGATCTTGCAAACAAACACAACAGAGAAACTCCATATCCGTTTTTTCTTTTGTCTCAAACTACTTGAGTATTTTCTTCTACATTGCTGGGTGTTGTCCAAGACGCTTTCTATTTTTTCTCCAAAAAGGAAAATTGCAAAAATAATTTCACGAATAAAAACGACAACATTCAGCACTTTTATCGTTAATTCTGTAAAAGCCATGCCCTCTCTCCACACCATTCGCTACTGGTGACACACAACCAAATATGAGCATTGAAACTGCCCCCCTGATTTCATTATTTTATTTTACAGTTGTTATTACGGCTTGGATATGAGTATATACAGTAGGGAGAATATGAAAATATCAGCATGGAGAAATTCCGCGTTCTCGTACTCTGTGCTTTAGTTGACGCCTCCGTCACTGTATTCAGTCGTATTTCGTAGGTAGTTATAAATATGCCCACTTCTCCAGAGTATTGTTTTGAGCATTGTAGTGCTGGCGGGTCAAAGGTTGTATATTTCTTCATGGGCGAAGGAGGAATTGTCAAAAGAGAAGAAATGTTGTAAATTATTGTCTGCTTTTAATAAACAGCAGAGCAACACACCATCTCGTAACAACAGTTGAGTAACAACAATTTTTTGATAACGCCTTCACTGCTCATTACCAAAGAAGTAATTGCGTTCCCGGAACGCGTTACAAAGCAACGCGTTACTACCAACACTGATCGACAATGATGGGCTTCAGTTTACACACGTACGCACAACCCCCTCCTCCTACAGACACTCGCCCTCAATTTTTTAATCTCGCCCCACCCCGAGCAGACCCTTATTCCACGTTGCCTTCCATTGTGTTTTACTTAAAACCTGTTTTGCTTCCCAGTGGGGCAAAACTCTTATCAGCCCCGACCAGAGGCACCGATGCGCGCGTGTGTGCTCGCGCTCATGCTAATCTGCGTTTATTGGCTCAGCAGGAGCAGGTTTTCGTGTAGGTGGCGACTTGTGATGGCGTTTTCTCGAGAAATCGGAATTTAATATAGCGTTTGAGCATGTTTTTTAAATGCCACGCCACTAATAAGGTAAAACCAAGTGCAGATACCAATACATTATGTTTGATTAGTGTGTATGTGTGTGTGCATCTATACTTGCATTTGGTACCTACCATTGTAGAGACCAGTTGTCCTTATTAGGAGGTTTTGTTGGTATGAATATGTGTAGACCCCTCTTTGTAGGGCTAGGATTGGACTTTGGTTGGGGTAAGGGTAAGGGTGAGTGTTAGAAAATTGGTTTTTATGGTTAAGCTTACTGCAGGGGTCTCAAACACAATATTCTTGTGGATTGCCGGAGTCAGGGTTTCGGATTCAAGTCCACCTGCGGCCAACCATCCTGCGTAGAGTTTGCATGTTCTCCCCATGCTTGCGTGAGTTTCAGCCGGTCACTCTGGTTTCCTCCCACATATCAAAATCTTGTCAGCTTAATTGGCCGGTTCATATCGCCCCTAGGTGCAAATGAGCAAGTGAGTTGTCTGTCTCTGTGTGCCCTGAGACTGGCTGACAATCGGTTCAATGTTAGTGATAAAGGTGAAAAGTGAACAAAAACTAAATAAACTGATATAAAATCACATAGAGATAACTTTTAATAAGATCACAAAACAGACACATGTGCGCAACACGTTTTGATTTTGCAGGTATCTGGCTCAAACTCCCATGTCTTGTCTCTTTAATGCACCAATCGGGACACTTACCAAGGGGTGGTCCTGCTGCATGGGGGCGGCCCCCCTCTTGTAGCAGGTTCAAAAATACTTTGTATGATGGACAACACACACCACAAAACCGTAGGTTGTCACCATGAACACCAATACAATTATTGTTATTATAAAAGATACTCTTGTTATATAGTATAATAAAAGAATGCAGACAGCAATGATGATGATGATGACGGTGAAAATAGTGATGGTGGTGTAAATGTGTATATTCGTGAGGTACTTTTTATATGTGAATACAGATGTTTTCAAATATAGTGATACCTTCTTTATCATGGGGGTTAGGTTCCAAAATGACCCCCCTGATCAGCGAAATCTGTGATGATAAACCTTTGTTTTTTATTATTATTATCCAATAAAAAATATATATTACATTGAAATCAAAAGACAAACCCTTTTACAGACCGAAGCATTTGTTAAAAAAATAATAGTACTTTATATTGTAAACATTCATGTATTTATGACCAATAACTACTATCTTTTGGACTGTTTGGCCAATTATATTCGAGAACACAATGCACGATGCAAAACCATGAAGTAGAGTAACCGTGAAAAGTAAACCACGTTATAACGAGGATCACTGTATCCTTTTTATCCTTCACAAAAGGAGTTGTGAAAATAAATTAGACAGTATCAGAATTACTAGGAAAAAGACTGCAGTGCATCGTGAGAACAGCGGAAAAAATCATTAGTGTCTCCCTACGCCCCTCCTGGACATCAACAACTCCCGCCTCAGCCGCAAAGCCACAAAGAGTTCAGGTGACCCCACCCACCCATCTCACAGCTTCTTTAACCTCCTGCCATCAGGGAAAAGACTGCAGAGTCTCAGAGCCAAAACCAGCAGGCTAAAGGGCAGCTTTTTCCATCAGGCTGTCCGGACTCTGAACTTTCTTCCTGCCCTACCTCCTCTCACCTCTCCCCCTTCTGCCAAATCAATGCAAAACTGCTTTATTTTGATTCCGGCTTATACGTCTCCCAATTTGTATTCCAAACCTTGTGCATTTTTATGTTTTTATAAGCATACACTTTATTTTTTATTTTCTGCCTTTTGTCATTTGTATTTTGTATCATTTATTGCACGTTTGCAGGTGGGGAAGAGGAAGTCAGTTCATCTGTGTATGTTGTGCATATTACATATTCGACAATAAAGTAAGTACATTTTCAAAAGAAATAAGTCAGTAATGAGTACAAAAATAATCCAGCAAATAAGTAATTAAGTACGTTTTTTCCACAAAAGAGGATATAAAACTATAAAGAATAAGGATTGATATTACAATAAATCAATCAATCAGGAAAAATGGGCTGCACTTACTTTAAAACGTCATATTAAGAGAGGGGCCTCAAACCATCATCCCGGATTTGCAAATGGCCTGCGGTCTGCAGGTTTTAAACCCTTGGCTTAGGGGTTATGAAATACATTCTATCAACCCTTCCCTTGATTCTGTTGAAAACGCAGCAAGTGCACTTTATGTCTATTTCAAGTGACCATTAATGGTTTCCCTTGCCAACATAAGTGAGAAGCCAATGGCAGCACGTTGAAAACATTGTCGCTTTAACCGGTTTTGCGTGTGTGCGTGATCGTGTGTGTGCGTCTTTGTGGCCCGTGCTAAAATTGAGCAAAACGAAAAACTCTCCTCTTTCTTGTTGCCATAGTAACTGGCAATTCACAGCATCTGGCAAATTATAGGGCTGCGTCGAAGAGCGAGGGGGAGACTGTGTGTGAAGTTGTGTGCGTGTGTATGAAGGAGACTCCAAACGCTACCCTCATACAAAATAGACTATTCGGATATACGTGAGGTAGTAAATAATGATCATTATTTTCCAGCTAATCTGTTTCTGGCCCTATGAACGCACTCACTGAATTGCTGTCATTGTTATTGTTCAAAAAAAAAAAACTGACAAAGGGAATTTGTACCAGAAGTGAGGTTTCTCCCACACATTACGAGTGACCTTGGAATTGAAAAAAAAAAGCTGAATGTTGTTAGCTGGATTGTGAATTAGGACTGACCTAATTTATTCACTGGACATTTTGAAGAATATGTTCTCCACTAGACTGACTAAACACTTTATTCTGATTATTATGGTGTGAGCAAAATATATAGAAAGTGTAGAAAAATACACCATGTCAGTGGTCATGAATTGTGCCTGCTCCCAACCCAAAATGACATGTTTATTTCCTAGCCACTGCAATGTCATTTTTTGAGTTGACAGAAAATGGCCCCTCACAGAATGAGCGGAGTTGGCTGCTCATATAGAAAGAATGAGGAATTTAGAGTTGAACACAAAACATATTTTATGAAAGAGCATTCTGGCAGGATTCAGTACACATGAAGTCAGGTAGTGAGGCAAAAATCATGTTTCTAATGGAATTGTTGCTCGAGAGTATGTTGCCCGCTTAAAATGTTTTCCCTTTATCATTTTTTCCGCACATTCATCCAACCATTATCTGCACCGCTTATCCTCTGTAGGGTCGGGGGGGTGCTGTAGCCTATCCCAGCGATCTTCGGGCAGTGGGCAGGGGACACCTTGAACTGGTTACCAGCCAGTCACAGGGCACACAGGGACAGACAACTCTCACTCTCATTCAAACCTAGGGACAATTTGGACCGGCCAATTAACCTAACATGGGTGAGGAAACCAGGGTGCCCGGAGGAAACCCAAGCAAGCACGGGGAGAACGTGCAAACTCCACGCAGAAAGGTTCGATCTCATGAAATTATCTGCATTTATATAACGCTTTTCAAGTCACTGACTTCCCAAAGCGCTTTACAATGTGCTCCACATTTCCCAATAGCGGCCTTGCAGCCATGTAAGGCGCTAACCTGCTTATTGGGGGTATTAAGGGTTCAGTGTCTTACCCAAGGACACTTCGACATGTAACACGGACGAGCCAGGATTCGAACTGGGATCCCTTGATCCCAAGACGAGCGCTCTACCTCCTGAGCTACTGCCGCCCCATGACCTCAGAACTGTGCCGCACATGCGCTAACCACTGCGCTGCCGTGCTGCCTTATTTCCGTACAAAAAGAGTTAAAAATGTATTCATAAAATGGGTCCACTGCAGATAATATTTCTTTTAAGTGCCATTGTTCCTATTTATCTGAAAAGCACACACACATATTGAGTAAAAATAAGGGAAAAAATGGTTCAAATTGAGAAATTCACAAAATTACAAAAAGTTAGTCACCAAATGTACTCACTCTACAACCTCCTGGTTCATGGTCCCCCCCCCCCCAATAACAACTATTGAAGACATTTTGATAAGACGTAGACATTTTGTCAACGTGAGCTTCATAATGTTGTGAGAAAATCAAACTGGACTAGAGAATTACGTTGTTATATTTTCCTTCGGCAGTGTGCCTTTTCTTGTGAGATACAAGCGTGCTTTGACCTACGGAAGATTCAGAAATACTGTTCTAGTGTCAGTTACTTGCTTTTCTGTGTGGAGAAATAACCCCTGAATATCCGTTTGCCTTCCATGGCAACAAGACAGCATGAGAATATAGTAGCGGCAATTGTCTATAGCAGAAAAAGAGTTGGTCCTAGCCGTGTCTCAATAAATCATGGTTAAATGCTTTGTGCTTAAGGTTTAACTACTGACTATTAGAGAGTCTTGTATGGCTGTCAATGAGTTCTTTGTAGGAGGCATGACACTATTTACCTCTGTATACAAAAAATGTGCATGCACGTGACAGCATATGTGAGCTGCCTGAGACAATGACTCAACTTCTGTTGTGCTTTTAATTGGGAAGGAAAACAGTTGCTGTCTTCGAAAGAGACATAAAGAGGGTCACCTTTTAGAGAAATCAGAGGTGGGAGTTTGGATGAGGTAGGAGAGACATAGATGGACGGGTGTGTTTGTGCATTATAGGTTGCTGCTATCCTGAACCAGAGAGAGAAAGAGTGTGCGTGTAAGGGCACTATTAAATTCCTGTACTATAAATCACTGACAGCGCATGTGTGTGTGGAGATAACAGAGGGATGTCTCTCTCTATTCTTCCAGTGCCACAATGATGTATTCACTCCTTTCTTCTTCCCGGTGAAATATGAAAAGGCATTTGCTTGTGTGTGTGTGATCCCATCTCACATGTTTGGTTATTCTTCACCTCTTATCAGCGCTCTCATTTTCAAGCCGGTGAGTTGAGGGCACCCTGGAGGTGGAAAAAGGGGACAAATGGCCGTAGTGCAATAATGCAAATTCAGAGGCGATGCCGTTGGACGACATGATGCCACGACGTCATATTCAAGGCAGAAAGTGTCAGTGGCAGCCAGCTTCTATGATGGATGGCCACCTGCTAGACGTGTTTGATTGATGACATAATGGCCAGCATGTTTCCACAATGTGTTCTTCATTTAGCTGACAACATTTTCTTTATGGCATCTTGTGTTATGGTACCGTAATCACGGCCATGCGTCTGGGGAATAAATCTTGATCGCTTGCACCCCACACAGCACTTGGCTCACCAGAAAAAGCAGCCGTGCCGCCGACGCTTTCTCCTGCCCCACCGCTGTCCTTCAAGCTTCAGCCCTCAGTTATATGGGCTGATGTTAACAGCGAGAAAAATGTATCTTAAAGTTTATTGTATAAGGCACGAGTTCAGTATATCATTCCCTGGCACAATCTGTACACACGGACACACAAACACACACACATTTACATTTATGTATATACAGTATATCTACTATCACAACTAAAGGTTTGATTAATTAAATACAACAGCAATGCTATGGCAAAGGGGATCCGGGAGGAAAGGTCAGCGGGGGGATGTTTTAAACCAGAAATTGGTACCAAGCCCCAATAACTACCAATAGCCTCAACACAAGAACTGCTGGCTTTAGAAAGAAGATCGTGACCATACTAGAAACCTGGAGCCCCCAATGAATACAGAAGCTGAGTTGCAAAGTACCTTCAGAAAATCTACTAGTAGATGTAAATGCTGCTAGTCAACAATAGTTGTTGCAATCACAGCTGATGCCAACATCAGGAAGAAGGAACATGAGATACTAGAGATGTACCAAGGTTTAAAAGAACAGCTGGAACAGAAATGAAAGGTATAGGCCTGCAATGGCCCCGTGGTAGTGTGGGCACTAAAGGCAGTACTCCCAAACTGTAAGATTGGCTACAACAGACCCCAGTGATAACATCTGACACCTCAGTCCAGAAGAGTGCAGTCGTAGGAACAGCTAAACAGCCAGAGAATGTGCAGAACCCTCAAACTCCCAGGCCACTGGTAAAGGAAGGTGGTCTGAGGAGGAAAAGGACACCACCAAACAAGGTGTTTTAGGGGGAAGAGAGCATATTTTTTTCCCGCCACTTTCAGCCAAGAGGTAAGATCTTAGGCCTGAGACCAAGGCCAGATCGATCCGAAAATGTTGATCATTATGTTTGGGTCTGGCTGAGCTTCTATCTCGCTGACTTTTGAAAGAAAATCCACTTGTCTTCATACAGTCTTGATTCTGTTACAAAGAACAGGCTTTTTCGTAAGTTATTAGAGACCTGTATGCTCCTCTTTTTTGTCCTGAGTGGGCGAGCATTGGGGATTCAAGGTGGACGTTTACCATGCAGTGAATGGACCAAAATACACATCTAAACAACATTGAATGCACTATCTGCTATGATAGAATTCAAAGATAATGGGATAATTGTATATAATTACTGAACTAATAAACCTAATAAGCAATCATAATAGACCTCTACAAATTCTTTCTTCTGTTCAGGGAGAGCCAGCTGAGAAGATGGAGGCTAAATTTGCAGCAAGCAAAAGCCCAGCTGCAAGCGAGGATGTTGAAGCAGATGGATGGGAAGAAAGCAAGGAACGAAATGAAAAGGCTTCCAAGAAGGATGATCCGAGGACAGGACAGGGGGTGGCGAGAGGACAGATAAAGAATGAAGAAATTCACAGATGACGAGTGAGGAAATGAGGAATGTGGCGAGGCGAAAGAAAGATGGACAAGCTCCATTATTTTCCAACTTGTCTCACAGTAAAGAAAAAGGGGAATTGTAAGCCAAACAAGTGGTGAGAAAAAGTCCGGTGGCAGATTTTTTTCTATTGAAATAAACGTATAAACAACTAGGGATGAATCTCAAGAACCCTACTTGAATGATGATGTAGAGCAGCGGGGCCAACTCATTTTGGAAGAGGGCCCAATTCTAGCTTCGGTGCCCCTCGGTGGGCCGGATGACCGGGTGCTGGAGGATCAAATAAGAAATGGTACAAATTGAGGGACTGTGAAATGCTTAGTAACTCTATATCATTTTATATTCTAAAAACTATTTCAGAATTTTTTATTAGATTACCTGTAAACCTATACGTTTTCCCAGTATTTGACAAGTGTTTTTTGATCATTTCCAATAGTGTATGCTGTATAATAATTTTTGTACAGGAAAATAAAATGCAAAAAAAAAAATACCCTTCATTTGTTAGACCAATCTCATCTTGTCCATTTCGGCTCTAATCCGGCTCATCATCAGATATTGCTAATTACTAATAAACTAATATTTACATTACAATGTGCATCAGGGCAAGTTTTCTTTCCATTGCTGAAAAAGATATACCAGGTTCTGCTCTGCGTTCCTCTAATGCCAACATTAAGAAAATATTCAGCCATGTTAGGAAAAGTACATACAGAGTATATAGGAAGACAATGGGAACCAATATTCTGACTTCTTTGTTGCAAATTAAACTACATTGTGACAGTTTTCATTAAAGAATACAACCATCTGTAGAATAGGTGAAGTCAGATACATTCTCCTCTGCTACCTATATTGGGCGACACTAAGTTTATTTGGTAAATGAAATAAACTTGTTCGTACAAATTAGATATGTTTTTTTTATTCTAAACAGTCAGTCTTGCTGTGAGTACATAGCTGCAAGTTGTGTTTGAAAGGTTTATTATAGCTTATTTTCAGAATTACCCTTTCTTTCTACTATATTTGGAAAGAGGGAAATAATCTGAGCTGATATTTTGGTCTTTTTGCACTTTTGCTCATTCTCACAACTCGCACTGTAATGAAGTCTTTGCTTATCTACAATAGGTAGTAAGTCCTGTGTTGAAATAGTGTTATTTTCTCACATTTGACTCATTTTGAAATATTTTTCTTCTTAGTTGGGCTGTATAGTTAGCTAGCTTCCAAAATGGTTTTATCTTGGAACAGTAACAGACATACCTCACACTTTGACATTAACTCTGTTTGGGTCGTATAATTTATTCAGCTTTGAAGCAATCTGAATGAGACGACTTTTGCAAAAGAAAAACTCGTAGTGAATCGGACAGACATCCTTCGTGGAGCCAGGTGTATAGCGTGCCAGCTAGTGCTTAGTTAGCTTCCTTCGGTGCAGTTTAGCACAATCAATGAAATGCGGACATTCACATGTTGAATTGTCTTAACTGTCACAGATAACAACATAGTGAACATTGTCTACAACAAAATTAGACGTGAAACTCCAGAATGAACATGTCATAAAGACTAAGAATAGAAATATAAGATAAAAGAGAATGTCAGGATATAGGCAAAAATATTTATCAAGGTAGTGCTTGGAGATAGGCCCAAGTTGTCAGTGCATCAGAACAATGATGCAAAGAAAAATAGGGCAATGACATTAAGCAGTAACATAATTCCAAAATAATTCAATAAACAAGACTCCCACTTTCCTATACATAGGCAAGATATATATCTTTTACAATCTTGTGCGCTTGTTTGGGGTGGTGATGTCCCATGGAAAGAAATTGACTCTGAGCTTGTTTATCCTAGTTTTAGGGTACCTACAGAGACCACCAGATGGCAACAAGTCAAAAAGGTGGTGGCTGGGGTGAAAGGAGTTCTTTATAATTTTGCCAGCAAGCCGGCAATATCCTCCAGACTGGGCAGAAAACAACCAATTTTTTTCTGGGGTGTCGTTTCTTTCTATTGCTGTGCTCCCAGCATACAACACTGTGAGGCCATATGCTAGAAATGTTCTCATCCATGGCTCTGTAGAAGGAAGCCAGCAGTTTCTGTTCCACGTTGTTTTTCCTGAGAACTCACGGGAATAGTAATAACATTGTAAGGAAAACTAACTGACGAGTGATTAGCTGGCTGGCTAGGTGTCAACAACAAAAGAAAAGTTATAATGTGTGATTGGTGGAAGATCAATTGCTAAAAGCCACATTAACACTAATACAGAATTAAAACATTAACCTGGATTGTGCAAAACATGAACAAGTAGTACACATTCAGTGTAATAGCACAATCGCTGACAGTGTTGGGCACCTTACTGAAAGGAAGTAATTAACTACAGTAACTAGCTACAGTACTTCATTTGAAAAGTAATTGTGTTACCCCCAGATTACTGACACCCAAAACTTGTGCGTTACCCTGAAAGTAAGCATATAGTTACAAATTACCGTACATACTCATATCGAAACCGACCCCCTAAAACCGCTTAAAGATGGCCACATAATAAAAAAAATAATATAAAACGTATACACAAACCTGTGGAAGCGGTGAACCCATTTCATAATTCTTGGTTTGTGCTATCTTGAGAGCTAGTAAACAAACACCTAGCGAGACACTACATATCCATTTTGTCTCTGGGTTTCAAACCACTCGGAGATCTCCATTTTTTGGGACTGACAAATACAATTGCTTGCTTCCCCAGGCATGGTGCGCTGCACACAGAATTTTGTAATATAATTGTAATAAGATTTAATAATAACGTGTTACAGTAGTTGTTACCGATGAAAGTAATTGCGTTATAGGAAAGTGATCAGTGTTCCTATGTAACGCGTCAATTACAACCATGATCGCTAATATGTTGTTTTAGAGAATATAAGCGTCTGCGTTTCACAGAATGTTATCAGAAGGTCATCAGCAATGTCGTCAAAATCATAAAAGATGACTAAGAAGACAGATTTCCTCAAAGTAATGTCACATCTGTAGTCCGGGACAGTTGATGATATTGATTTGTGAATAGTCGTTACATCACATGCTTTAATTAGCCTTATTTGGTATTCATAGCGGAAATTTAGAGCAGTGTCCAACATTGGTCGATACTTGGAACGTCTCACTTTGTCCTGTTATGTAGCCTGCGTGTGATGTAAGCGGGTGACATTGGCTAAGAACCTCCTTTTCCTTTCGCAACCCACCTCGCACACACACACACACACACACACACACACACACACACACACACACACACACACACACACACACACGAATACACACGGTCACAGGCAGGAGCCATAATTGAGCAATTATCCTCCGCAGGCTGTTAAGATTGTAATTTGCATAGATGACTACAAGCAGGAGGCTGATTTGTCTTTTAGTGCCTTATATCGTTTTATTAAAACGTAAGCTTGGAAAAACAACAGAGTATTTTTGCACGCATGCCGTTGCAATGACGTCACAAATTCAAATGAGCTTTATTCCCCTACTGATGATGCTACAGTGTAAACAGTATGTTCATTGGTTCTTTGTCCCAGAAATGAATGTCTTGCATATAATTTGGTAAGGTCAAGCCAAATCACCATGTGAGATCGTCTGCATGTTTTTGCTCATTGTCAAAATGGCCTCCAGGATCATTATATGGAAATTTCTGCCTCCAAAGGCACATGTGGCATACACAAAATACCACTGGTACACTGATAGACTCTGGCAGGATAGAAAGTGCATGTGCACACACACGCTCACACAGAATTTGTGGGGATCGCTGATGTGTGAAATGATTCTGTTACTGCGTCATCTGGTTGGAATATATTTTCCAATACAACTTCAATGGCAGGTGTGTCTGCACGCCTCTGAGGGATATGTGTGTCCGTGTGTTACTATGTGTTTGTGTGCAGTTGTTATGACTAAATGAGAGCAGCACGCAAACATACGAGGTACTCGCCTCATTGGCATTTTTGGGGCAGTGCTGTACTGCCCTGTTGGCAGGGTTGGAAGGGTTACTTTAAAAATGTACTGTAATCCAATACAATTACTAGCTACCTGCTGAAAATCAGTAACATAATCCAAACACTATAGTATAAAAGTAATGTAGCTGGATCACCTTCCACTGCTTTTGGATTGCTTCAAAATAAAACATGCTTGAAAAAGACATAATAACCTATATAAATGAAATTACATTTTGTTCAAGGTAAATTAACAATGTAAATTTCAAAAAGAATTGGAGGAAGCCAAAGTTAGGTAGTTGCTTGTAGTCCTACAAAAAATACTAGTTTTAACCACGTAGCATAGTTTACTTAGCACAAAAAAACTTTCTTTTCCACATGGCAGACAAGATATGCTCTGTTTTAGTTTACATTAAGAGGACATCAGGTACTCAATATTGTTTGAAACACACTTAATGTGTTTTACTTATTTGAAGTGGGGATGCCAAACCTCTTGAAAGTATTCAGATTTACTAGGCTAAGTAAATCATTCTCACAACATAACAATACAGTGATCAGATAGTGGATGTTGAACAATTAACTGCAAAATACAAAAACAATATAGCCACAGGTTAGCAGCCTCACGAAATTGCAGGCGTGCACAAGTTCAACAAAACAAGTGCTATATTGAAAGAGAAATAAAATACAGACTAGGTGCCGGTCTGTACAATCTGTGCAACAGATACGGACGCACATGTAGTGTGTAAACCTAATCTCTCTCTTTATATCTTGTGTCAGTGATTGAAATTATGACACAATTCGTCTATCTGCGCATTGTGTATACGAAATGTAGTCTGAAATGATTGTAATCCTGCAAAGTAATCCTTGTTCTAGATAAATGTACCTGTAGTTTGATTTCATTCTTTGTTATATAACTGCAACGGAATAAAATTACGTTTTTTTTTTATCATTACGTAACGCCGTTACATGTATTCCGTTAGCCCCCAAACCTGCCTGCTGGAAAGTGTATTCAGATATACAAACCCTTACAATCAAAGTTCTCATCTCATCTCATCAGCTGTACTGCTTATCCTTATTAGGGTCACGGGGGGGCTTGAGCCCATCGCAACCATCTCCGGGCAGTGGGCAGGGGACACCCTGAACTGGTTGCCAGCCAATCACAGGGCACACGGGGACAGACAACTCACTCGCTCAGTCACACCTAGGGACAGGGACAATTTGGACCGGCCAATTCACCTGAAATGCATGTCTTTGGAATGTGGGAGGAAACCGGAGTGCCCGGAGGAAACCCACGCAAGCACAGGGAGAACATACAAACTCCGCACAGGAAGTCTGGAGCTGGATTTGAACCCACGCAGGAGGTTCCCACGACCTCAGAACTGTGCCGCACACGCGCTAACCACTGCGCCGCCGTGCTGCCCACAATCAAAGTTAAGATAACAAATTTTGCTTTATGATTATTTGAACAGTGTAGCCTGAGACCTTCGGCTTGAATATGGTCTCTTAATTAACAGTACGACAGATTTCTTTTTTTTTCTTTCTCTTTCTAAAATTCCAGTCATGACGGGTAAAAGCTTCAGTGCAGATTTGAGTTTGTGGTCTGTCAGTCTGCCAGTTTTGTATACCCTACATGGAATTATGACTGCTCTGTAAAAATAGACCTTAACCTATTTGTCACACTTACAAAACAATTTTCTCTGCTGAGCAATTTCTCCCTTACTCTCTCTCTCTCTCTCTTGCTCCCTCTCTCGCTCCCTCTTTCCCTCTATTTCTCTTCCGCTCTCACAAACACACAAACTTATGTGCACAAGAAAAATCACTTGCATGTCCCTGAATATGCCATTAAATAATGAATATAGGTCTCCAAAATGCATAATTTTTGTCTTTTTATAAAATTCAAAACGTTCCATCATTGGCTCGCCTCATTGGCATTTTTGGGGCAGTGCAGTGTAATGTTGACCTTATATTGTTTTCTCAGGGCATTTGGGATGCCTTGACATGACATCCACACTGTTTTTGCTGCCCAAAATAGGTGAAATAAGAGGATTACTCAACAACTGGTACAGTGGATAATTTAAACTTTTCAAATGATCATTACCCTATTCACACAGCTGGTTTTAATTTAATCCATTAATTCAGTCTTCCTGCTAAAAGTGTTAATGAAAAATAAAAATTGGCATGTTTTCTTCTCTCTGCCTGCGTACTAGGTAAAACTCAGGTTCATGTTGTAGTACCAAATCTGAAAAAATAAATAAATAAAAAAAGCCAAATAGCAAGGGTAATTAAGTTGGAGATTATTCCTACCTGCAAGTGTATTCAAAACACAAAATGACCTTTTTGGAGAGGATTGACTTCATAAAAGTCTATATTTTCTGGTTTTACAGTCTCGATTGTCATTCTCTGACTCCAAATACAGCAAACAATTCAAGTTTAAGTGTCAACATATGCGCAGAATAACGATGAATTCGTTCCCAAAACACAATAGGATGAAAATGTACACATAGCAAAATCGGAAATCAACACCTGTACATGCATACCTATCGACATTACCGCTTTACACATTACACTTTTAAAAAAAGTTGTTCTCCCCTTAAAAACTCCTACCAACTTTAAAAAGAAATCCTACGCTTTTCAAATTTGAGCAACATAAAAAACAAAACAAAAAAAAAGACTCGTGATTTACAATTGAATCGAGAACTGCTTTATTTTGAAATGAGACTAAGTGTGAGAGAATTCCCTGGAGCTTTCAACACACTAAACTACAAGCGCACATGAGACACGAAGAGTACAGTTTTAAGTGCAATATGTTATTTTATTTTATTTTAAATGTGAAGACTTTATGCTAAAGTTTATACTTTTTTATTTACTGTGTTTTAAAATTGCGGCACGGCAGATAAGTGGTTAGCGCGTCCGTGGCATATTTCTGAGGCTTACAGCCTTCCTGTGCAGAGTTTGCATGTTCTCTCCATGCTTTTGGGGTTTCGTCCGGGCACTCCGGTTTCCTCCCATATTCCAAAAATATGCATGTCAGGTTAATTGGCCGGTCCAAATTGTCCCTGGGTGTGAATGAGCAAGTGAGTTGTGTGTCTCTGTGTGCCCTGCGACTGTCTGGCCACCGGTTCAGAGTGTCCCCTGTCCACTGTCCGAAGAAAGCTGGGATGGGCTCCAGCACCCCTGCTACTGAAGATAAGCAGTGCAGATAATAATGGATGTTTTTCTAAATTGCATATTTTGTCAACTCTAATTTTGTTGTAGCAACACAATGATAATAAAGGCGATTCTGATACTGATTCGGAATAAACAGCTCCTATGTTCGCATTCAATTTCCATTTGCCACTTCTGGTTTTAAACAAGATCATGTTTATTTTTTTAAAAACATGTTAATATATTTTGAAGACATAGAAGTACGTGATAATATCTACCGCTTTTCAATGTCAAAAGGTTGGCATGTATGCTAATTAGATACAGCGACAATGTGACATGGTGTTGCTTTCTGAGAATATCAGAGATTTTCATAAAACTATTCAATCAATGAGGAGGTCCAATCCAATAAAAACATCCATATATGTATAATATTTAAAAAAAAAACTTTGGTATTTGATTTGAATTGTAAGCTGCATTGACACTTGAAAATGAGCAAACAGTCTGTGTCTAATGATTTGGATGAGAAGTTTATCTCAGATATTCAATAAATGAAAATAGTTAAGCATTGGAAGTAAATATTTTCCTTTATCAACTAGCAGCTTTGTTTTTTACAGTATTATCCTCATTTAACATTTATCAGGCAAAATGGTGGTGTCAAACCTTACCTGCATTCAAAATAATCATGGATTTCTGTTGCAGTGCAGTATTTCATCTCCAAAGGAGGAGGCAGTATTGAGGCAGTGTTGTTCTGTTGTCATGGTAACACCTGGCATCATAACCTTGTCTCGTGTGAACAAACAATCCTTTTGTGCATTTTGTAGACTAACATCTGAAATTGGATGTCTTTTACTCCATTAACTGGTAAGCAAAATAGTATTTGCATTATTTACTATTACTATTAAGTGTAATAATAATTATATCTTTTAAAGACATCATGCAAACAACTGTCAGTAATAAAGTACTTAAATACTCAAATCAAATGTTTACTGATCACCTTGTACCAAAGTTTGTCTTAAACCATAGCAAAGAAAACATAATAACCATGGATTATTTGTAAATACGTATCATTTTAATATTTATTTTTCCTTGTAGGCCTATCGTTTTTATGAAAATAACATACTAGTGCTTTTTAAACGAAATACAATACACTACTCTTTAATATCCCTGTTTTGTTTCCAAGCAGCTTAGGCATTAAATTGTTCTTTAGGTGGATAAAAACGAGTTGTTTGTAAACTAACCGCCATTGGCAACTATTATGTACCAGAACCAAAAATGCTCAATTTACATTCTTTCGTCTAAAACTAAGGATTCATGACATTATTTTTTTATAACTCTGTGAATTTTAGACACACCTCCACGTTATATTGGTTATTTTGAAGGAAATAAAGGGACAGTGTGTATTATTTAGCGCCGGCAATTGGTAAAAAAAAATAAAAATCATTGAAAACAAAAAATTAAAAAAGGATTGATTTTAACAGCAAGCAAAGTGAACTTTTTTATAAAAATGCATTTTTAAAAAAACTTACAGGTCAATAAATTAGCATATATTTTACATAACAAAAGGAGCTGATATAATTGTCTGCCATCTTGCTGCTACGAGTACCCAAAAACCTCAAGATGGCTGAGCAAAAAAAATGTGTTTTTCAGGCTTTGTAGTTTGTATTTTTCCTTGTGCCGTTTAGCAGTTGTTTTGGGTTGCACTACACCATTCAATGACATCTAGTGATCGAATTATAGACACTGTCCATTTAATGAATTTTCTTTTTTACTACTAGGAGACACTAAGTATTACACGCTGTCCCTTAAAGTGAATGAATTGAATGAATTTTTTTCTCATTTTCCATCATATGAGGACCCTTTTGCCAGGGCCGATCGCAATCATTGATGCTTGCAGGGTGCTCTTGAGTTTTCATAGCATGGGAAAATTAGTGTGGGAAATGAATGCATATATGCTGCATATATGCAGTTTTCTTGTAGACTCCTCGTACGAATAATTTCCTTACCGTCACTGACGGCTTCAGACATCTGAATGGCTTAAAACAGTGTTTCTCAACTGGTGGGTCGAGACCCAAAAGTGGGTCACGAGCCTGTTCTCAGTGGGTCGCGGCCTTTGCCTTGACAAAAAGAATTCTAAGAAAACTAATTGAACTCAGTTAACTTCTTAACAGTAAGTAAGGGCTATAAAAATAAACATGAGTTGACTTGACTTGATAACACCCTGTGAATGTGAATGGCCACTTGCTATTCCACACCACAGAAAAAGGCCAGTAAATATTTTTACACACGTTGAGCATGACACAGTCCAAATACTGTAGGGACCAGAACTCCCTGCAATATCCTAAAATCCCAAAATACCCCCTTATTTTAACATGCGCTCTGCTGGCCTCCGCAAGCAGCAGTGCTACACTGGAGTTAAAGGAACCCAGCCCCCCAAGGGTGCTGTTCCTTTCAGGTAGAAAGAACAGAAAAAAGAGCTTCCACGCATGACAGAAATTTTGTCTCACCATCCACTCTCAGGTATAGTCAACAGGAGATAATGAATCGCGGTTGCACAGGTGCTGTTCAAATCATGGGAAAAAAGGGGAAAAATTGCCATACATAACACAGATTAGCTCTCTTAGCAGCCGCTGTCAGCTATAGTCGATTGGGGATAATGGATCATGGCCATGACCTTGCATTTCAATTTAGGAGGGCCAAAACAACACACTTTCCAGAAAAGGTGCACTTCCGCAGTTTATGCTCACGGCAATATGCGATCGAAGATAATGGACTGTGGCTGCAAAAATGCAGTTTACAAATACAGACATTTGGAAATTCTTAATTTCATGCTTTTTCAGTGCAATTCAAGCATTTTGGACTTCATTTGAAATGCAGCTAATTGAGCATTGAAGTAATTATAAGTTGTTTTGGTTTTGCTGGCAATTTTATTTTTAAAAATGTGAATATATTCAATCTCTTGTTTGAACTATTATTCAATACATTTGAGAAGTCAAGTCATGTTTATTTGTATAGCGCTTAATCACAAGAAGTCTCAAAGGGCTGCAAGGATCACAGATTATTGCAAACCGCAGACTATTATTACACCATCCCCTGATCTAAAACCTACATGAGGGCAAGGAAAAACTCAAAAACCTCAACATGAGGAAAATGAAGAAACCTTGAGAACATGAGGTCATCCCCCTTCCAGGATGACCAGGCTGCAATGGATGTTGAAATAGCAAATAACACACAGATATTGTCAACATGAAATATAGGTCATTCATATTCTTTATATGTTTTAAGCCTAGATTTAAACAGTTCTACTGAGGTTGCAGATCGAATCTCGGGGGGAAGAGCATACCACAGCACCACGGCCCGAAAGGAGAACACTCTCGAACCTGCGGATCTCTTCTTGGCTCTTGGGATCACTAGTAGACCATCATTTTCAGAGCGAAGGCTCCTGACCGGAACAAAAAGGGGGAAATTAAATCTGAAAGATATGAGGGGGCAGGTCCATGCATGATTTTGTATAATACCAAAAGAACCTTAAAATCACATCTTAAGCTAACAGGGAGCTAATGCAGGTTAGCTAAAATCGGGGTAATGTAATCAAACTTTCTTGTCTAAGTTAAATGCTTTGCTGCAGCATTTTGTACCAGCTGAAGGCTCTTGATTTTGGACTTCGGGAGACCGGAGAGTAGTGCATTACAGTAATCGGGACGGGAGGTAACAAACGCATGAATTATAATCTCTATATTGGACCGGGACAGCATAGGACGAATTTTAGCAATGTTGCAAAGATGGAAAAAAGCTGTTCTTCTAATATTCTTAACTTGTGTTTGGAAGGACAGATTGGGGTCAAATATGATACCTTCATTTTTGACTGAGTTACTCTGGGTGATATTACACTTGTCGATGTTCAAAGCCGTTTTTGAGAACAACTCACGGCATTCAGATGGACCAATAGTTAAGTGGAACTTTGTTATTTATTTGGGATTTGGATTCTTCATCAGCTAGTAATTAGGTTGGGATGCTGAGCCCTCAAGTCAGACCATTTGAGAAACATTGGCTTTGAATAATCACAAATGTTTGAACTCATTTGCAACGTTAGTCTGCCTGAAGTGTTGAAGAGTGAAAATGCGGTAGCAGACAGCCGAGAAGGTATCTTGAAATGGAAAACGTGACGTGTTCACATGCCACAGGCTCAGCAGCAGGTCCCAATCAAGCATATAAATCAAATCTGTCGCAAGCAGGTAAAGCAGAACGATAACAACCATTCTAATGCTTCTTTCTAGAAGACCCGACCCCGCCAACAGATGCGCCTCTGGCACCTGCAGAAGATAGAGGAAAAAATCCAGAGAATGATGATGAGAAGCTCCGAGACGTTCCACTGGAACTTAAGATTCAGGTAAAATAAGATGCTTGTTTTTGTGGTGAACTTTGAAGCTGAATATTGAAAAGACTCCACAATCAGTTTCTCAGAGCTTTGATGGACCGAGACCTTCAGCAGGCCCAAAGATTATGCAACATGAGTAGGCACCTCAAACCTGCATCAGACTGTGCAACACCATCTGCAGATGCTGACATGCTTGAAGACTTGATTTGTGATTTCAGTTCTAATCTTTGACCCAAATCATCCAGAAGCTTCTGCGTTCCTCCCCTTGATCCAGAGCAAGCTTCGAGAAGGTAACTTGCCGAACATGAAACCCAAAGTGTATGCTCACAATAATCGCTTGGTTATCACTGGGAAAAGGGACAAGAACCCCAGCGGTAAAAGACGAAAACCACTAAGTAGCCTCTCATCTTCACAAAAGCTCCCAACGGTCCAACTTACCTCGTTGGACTTACTACCGGCTGAGAATATACGACTGTAACAAAATACAAGAGTCATTGATGAAGTGGTGGCTTAAGAGCGTCGTTATCCTAGTCGTAGCAGTGGGCCGTACATGGAACCTTGGTATTCTCTTCCCCCCGACCCTCAGTCACTTCCAGGACCCAATAAAATTTCCACAGAGCACCCGCTGGTGATCACCATTCCTTTGTGCTCTTCTGACTTTCCCCAGATTTTAAATAAATTGATGACATTTCTTTTCATTGTAAATAGCCACTAAAATTAGCTGTCGTCATAGTTTGTTTTGAGTGGACACATTGAACTGTGAGACCGAGTTGCTGTTTCACCGACAGCATACATCAATATATCATAGTCTAACCTGCCCCTGTGAAAGCATTTGCTGTGTGCTGTCTTCTCCAGACTCAATGCAAGATACACTGATATCAATGACAATTAGACGTTCAATTGAAGCACAAATTAACAAGCTGTCTCTGTATTTTAGGGAAACCATCTGACCAGGACAGCGATGAGAGTGACAGCGATGAGGGAGACAATCATTCTGGAAGTGATGAAGAAACATCTCAGAATTGATGATGTTTTTCTTTGCCTTCAAAAAAGCCAACGGGTAATGAGGGGAGAAGAAAATAAACTGAAATACACAATATCGAGTTGGTAATTAAAATTCAAGATTGAAAAATAGGGCTTGGATAGAAAATATCAATAAATGTGAAAGTCAGCCCAGATATCTCCCATCGAAACAATAAATATATATATCACAGTGTATGACTGGTTAGCACGTCTACCTCAGAGTTTAGAAGTTCAATTCGGCAAAAAAAAAAAATGAACGAATGAATAATATATCCTATGTAGCCCAACTATTTGAACTTCGGTATTCTGATTTTTATTGTGTCTGAGGGTAACGGTGTGTTATTTCCTTTTGACTGAATAAGACATAACGAGTACTCACACCAAAAGAACAACTCTTACCAAATCTATCCATCCATTACCTGCACTGCTTTTCTTTACTAGGGTCGCAGAGGTGCTGGAGCCCATCCCAAATATCCTAAGGGCAGTGGGCAGGGGACACCCTAAACTGGTTGCCACCCAGTCGCAGGGCTCACAAAGACAGACAACTCATTTGCTCATTCACACTTAGGGACGATTTTGTCCGGCCAATTAATGTTAGTAAAACTACGCAAGCACGGTGAGAACTTGCAAACGCTGCACAAGAAGGCTGCTAGCTGGTTTTGAACCCATGACCTCAGAACCGTGCTGTCCACTCTTATCACATTAAAAGGAAATTTTCCTTTGTTAAAAGTGTTTTCACTTTATCTATGTGTTCTTAGTATATATTCTATTTTAACCTGTTCAAGTAAAATAAAATGAATACTTAAAAATTCAAGTCATTTTAATTAATGTTCTAAAATGTAGAAAATAAGATAAACAGTCCCAAAATTTTAAGTATTGATTTTTTTATGTGAAATGGAATAATAGCTGGGCAGCACGGCGGCGCAGTGGTTAGCGCGTGTGCGGCACAGTTCTGAGTTCATGATATCGAACCTCCTGTGTGGAGTTTGAATGTTCTCCCCGTGCTTGCGTGGGTTTCCTCCGGGCACTCCCGTTTCCTCCCACATTCCAAAAACATGCATGTCAGGTTAATTGGCCGGTCCAAATTGTCCCTATGTGTGAATGAGCGCGTGAATTGTCTGTCCCTTTGTGCACTACGACTGGCTGGCAACCAGTTCAGGGTGTCCCCTGCCCACTGCCCGAAGATGGCTGGGATGGGCTCTAGTACCCCCGCAACTCTAATGAAGATAAGCGGTGCAGAAAATGGATGGATGGGTGGATGGATAGAATAATAGCTCCTCAGAGGCAATCTTCTGGCATGGCATATTTTACTCATTTTAAATATTTTAATCAATTGTTCTAATAAAAATGTGTATATTTAAACATTATTTTAAAAATGTATTGTTTACATTTCTTTTACAAACATGTTTATCCAACGGAGCAGTTATTTGTTTTTGTAGAGTCAATGACTTTAATTTTTGGGCACTTGAATTTATTTTCACGGCATTTAGAATTAAATTTTGTAAATATTAAAAGTTTGGAAACTGACCTGGACATCTGTGTGTTAATAATAATAGCTAGTTGGTATGTATTTTTTTTTAAAGTTGTTTTATTTATTTATTATAAAACAATGTGATTTGAAAAATAACCACAATCCCTTTATGTCTATTTTACTTTTGGAGTTTTCTACGAAATGCAATGGAGCAAATCATCCAACATCAGCCACAAGGAAGTTAGCTATATGAACCAGCATCGCATGCATTCAGCGTAAAAGGTGTAACAAGATGGCCTCTTTTTTCTACAAACTGCACCTTGCTAATACTTATAGAGAACCAGACACTAAGATCAAGTTCCTTTTCAAAATGAGTAGAGTCCGAAAGTGAATTTCTTACTTTTTTACTCATGACCGCCACCTCTGGACTCAGGCAAACCTGCAATCCATGTATTGCGCCGTTCTACCCCACTCAATCTCCAAGAAACCTTGGAAAGGTTGTAGTTAAAAAGTCAGGGCTCATTGCACTCTTGAATAAAGCATGCAAGACGGTAAGAAAATGCTGGAAATAAAACCAGTGCTACCAATGGAATAGATCAAGATGAATTAGGGAGCATTCCTAAAAGTGTGGCTGGTCAATTTGTCATGATTACCGATTCAGAGCACATGCGACTGCCTAATTGGCAGCTGATAGGCTGATGCTCTCTTTTTAAACCCCTGGCTTCCAAGAAGCCGTCAGATAGTTATGCGAACTGTTGCCACCAGCTCAGTAAGCCTTTTCGTCCGACTCTGTTCCTGCCCTGCCTTTCTCTGCCTGATCTTCATTGCCAACCTGTTTCCGGACCTGACTTCGCCCCGTTCTGCCTGCCTGTTACCTGACCTGTTTTGCCCCGTTACCAGCCTGCCTCCTGTTACCGACATCGTTTCCGAACTTGACACCGCCTTTGCTCTCCAGTCCCAGCCAACGACTTGTAATTCCAGCCTGTCTCCGATCCTCCTCGCTAGACATGGAAGTTCCACTTCCGCATCGCCCACTCCCCATGTCCGTCAGCCATCGGATCGTGGATGCAAGCCCTGGTCTCCCTCTTTATTAATAAAAACTGAGAAAACGAGCGCTATTGGGTCCTGTGTCCGTTTCTGGTCTGTGACACAATTTGCAGGATGTGGAACGCCATCAGCTGTTTTGAGTTATTTTAACTGCTAAAAGATTATCTTCCAAGTTGTCCACTGATGCAAAGTGTGGTAAAACGTAAAACAACTGCAACCTAGTATAGCCCGTATCATTTGCGACGGCTGAATGAACATAAGGGCATTTAGTAGGCATGAGGCTGGCAGGGTAAGGACACTAGTCAACCCTTGCTAGCCGCGCTCCTCCGCAATAGCTCAGTGTTATTGTTCATGTCAAGGTTGTGAAGAAGTGTTTAGGTCACAGACGGAAAACAGAACAAGATTAATGCGGTGTTGTCGGCCCATGAATGTGATTATTATTGTACTGTTATGGTGGACAGAATGAAAAGCTTTGAAAAGAAACAATATGGCGGCGTGAGTTGATCAAGCATGAAAAGTACCTATCACAGGTTTTGCTCTTGTCATATCATAATATTTCTAACACATCACACACATTTTACAAAAATTGTAG
Source organism: Urocampus carinirostris (assembly GCF_059441175.1). Taxonomy (NCBI): domain Eukaryota; kingdom Metazoa; phylum Chordata; class Actinopteri; order Syngnathiformes; family Syngnathidae; genus Urocampus; species Urocampus carinirostris. The sequence goes on from NC_142349.1 coordinate 30,380,948, forward strand.
AATTGTTTGAAGTGTTGGTATTATTTTTTTTAATATGGGGCGGCATTAGCTCAGGAGGTAGAGCGCTCGTCTTGGGATCAAGAGATCACAGGTTCAAATCCCGGCTCCTCCGTGCTACATGTCGAACTGTCCTTGGGTAAGACACTGAATGACACCTAATGCCCCCAATAAGCAGGTTGGTGCCTTGCATGGCTGCGCGGCCGCTATTGGTGTGTGAGTGTATGTGAATAGGTAAATGTGAAGCACATTGTAAAGTGCTTTGGGAAGACTTCATTGACTTGAAAAGCCCTATATCCTCATTTCAATATATTTTTTTCAACTTTCAACCACTCAAATTGTGGCCTCAGAACTATTGATGGACATCTATTTTTTTTTTTTTCTTAGTTATTTGATCGATGTGAAAATGTGTCCACTTTTATTGTGTGATTTTCCAGCGCGTCAGTGAGTCCCAGCACCACACTCATTCCTATATTTCATTCACGTGTGCCACCTCAAAGCTCACTGCTTCAGTGCCTTGGAAGTTCAAGCGTCAAGGAGGGCCCAAATTTTTATGACATTCTTTGGGGGCTTTAACAGTATATACTGTTCAAAGTTACTGCTCATCCACACGCACGTCACGTTCCATGTGGAACATTTTCTTCACCCGGAAATTCCAGTCACTCCACAAATCTGATATCAGGAACACTTTGTTTTCGTGGTGCATCTTATTGTTGAAACAGAGAATTCAATGATCTCCATAAAGCTCCATCGAGTCATTGCGTCGGGGAACATCAGACGACCACTCTTGATGCCCCACAAGCTACTTATCACTCCATGCTTAGACTAGTATATTCTGGCCAGAATCAGCAGCCTGTTATGCACCCAGAGCTCTTTGGGCGTGAGAGAAAAACAGTTTTTTTATCATTCGGAGTTCATAGAGGTTGGTCATTTCGACTATTTTGGTAAAAAGCTCCTCATCAACAACGCAAACGCCGTCTCTGGGCTGCTGATCCTGGCTACTTCATAAAACGTAGGGCCAAGCGTGGGAACTCGTGCATGGACGTAATTTCCAGCCACATAAATGGTTGGATGCCTCGTCCCTTTTTTATTTTTCGAGCTCCATACTGTATGATCAGTGTTTCCGGATGGATCCTGGTCCTGCCCGACCACATCATCTGAGCCTCCTTCCTCTTCTTCCCAATTGGAGCTGTTCTACTCTGTGTTGTTGTCAGCATCAGGCTGATAATTGGGCGTCTCATGTTCTGACGTTTCAGAACCGGAATCGTGCTCGGTGTCAGTTGCCAAAATTGCTCGAAGGGCTTCTTCTTTTGGTGAAAACTTTTTTACATTCTCTAACTCACTTTGGTGCTTGCTCGAATACCTCAAGTAGCACTGCACCCCCGCCTTGACCAATCACGGGCTAATAAATCAAAATTCGATTTCAAACATGAAGTAGACCAATCACAGTTGAGATTCAAAAATGCAACACATTCATGTTTTGAAATCTGAGCCAGTCTCTATGCAGAACATCTGTTTAAACGGAATATGCTCAGATGCATGCTTATTGCCTAGATTTAGAAAATTCCGTGGGCTGCCGGGCTGTTGATAAACAAATAACTGTCTGTAAAATATTACCAGTCACTGAAAATTTTGCTCCAAATATCTTAATCCAGTAGTAACCGATTTGAATGATGATTGACACATGGATTAGCCAATAAAACTCCAGACAAAGTTGTAGGCCATTTTCTGGGTGTGTATAATCGGAACCGAAAAGTAAACGTGCGCAGCGCAATTCTGGATATTTTTTAAAGCACTATTATTACGCACAAGTGTGCACAGTCAATGATTGACTTCTGGAAAGAGGGGTGAAACAATTACAACTATTTCACAATGTCTGCAAAATTGCTCAGAGAAAAATACACATTTGCAAAGGTTTTAGTGTTGGAAAGTGGTTGTAAACCTACTGTTGGAAAAATGAGTAAAACACAATGTCCAATTTTTTCAGATTTTGATCAAATTTGACAAGGCACCAGGTAAGACTTTAAGCTATTGTTTCACCTCTTTTTCTGCTAAGATACCCCTGCTATATTAATCTGCAGGCATGAAATGGAGAAAAAACATTTCCGGCGAGAATAAAAATCTATTTCTGTGTGTTCCAACTCAAATTACTCAATGTTAGTAGCACTTGCAGTGATTATTTCACTTTGGGGCTAAACTTCAGAGGCTAGGCTTGCAAAAGAAACCAAAACCGTCCGTATGAACTAAGTGGTTGAAGATCCGCGTTTAATTTATTTTGGACTGGGATTTTAGGTGAAATTTACTGGAATGTTAATGGGTTAAATTTTACATTTTCCAAAGCTACAAAAAATGTAGCCAATGTTGCATGAGGGTCAGGTGAACAAACAATGTGACCTCAGAGATGTGAAGATATGAGTTGCAGGGTGAGAAGCCAGTTTGTGAGTCTGTAAGCAACACAAATCTTCAAGGGTGCATTTGCTCATCATAAAAACGTCTGACTAGGAAAACAGTGACAAAGAAAATCCAATTTCTAGAAACCTGACGGAGAGTGTTGTTTGCCCTTTTTGAGCGCGTGTATTTGTGCTGACATAATGCGATGGCATTGCTGTCAAAACACAGTCGAGAGAAATGTGAGCGTGTTCAGAATATGCTCTGATGCTGATTTGCAAGAAAATTGCCTTGCATTTGACTCCTGCGTAATAGCGGCCCTTTCATTTTTCGACACTGCATGCGTTTATTTGGGTCACGGGTGAGGTAGAGTGTCCCAGCTGAATTTCAGCCAGAAGCAGTGACGGGTACACATGATTGGTGGACAGCCAGGGGCAAGGCCCATGTAAACAAACACATTCACAAGCGGAAAACTCTTTTTAAAAAGGACATTGTGTATTATTTAGTGCCTCTGATATGTCACTCAGAATAAGGACAGAAGACATCAGTGGATTTTGAATTTGGAAAGAAGCTGAACCTCAGATAAGGGATCCCATACTGTTTAAATGGATCTCCCCTGAGCCTTTTCTTGTTATTCAGATCTCATACTTTACAAAAGCAGGGTGTAAAAATCAAAGACCAGAAACATGATTGCCCGATAGTGACAATGATGTTTATCAAAACAACGGACATCAGTATGCAATAATACTCAAAATAACAAACTGGCATCCTATGCATCCTCCTTTGCAAACATTAAAAACAGAATAGAGCTATCAGCCTCTATTCATTTGAATAATAAGCAAAACTACATATAAACGTGCATTTTTCATAAATACTAGGTAGAGAAATGTGTATTTATTTTACATAATGTGGGTCTCGCCTACTGGGGGCTAACATGGTTGTCTGCCATTGTGCTGCTAAGTTTATCCTAAAACCCCCAAAACCTTTTGGCAAAGAAACAGGAAGAAAAATGGTGCACTTTTGATCGCTTCCAGTCGCCGTAGTTTGTATTATTCCTTGTGCTTTGTAGTACTCCTTTTCAGTGGTACAACACAATATAGTGACATCTAGTGGTCAAATATTACTCACTGTCCATTTAAAACCATATTTGGATCTTGTCACAAAGCACTATAGTTTTTATACATTCTTATTAAGATGAATACAGTGACATACATAGATAGACACTGGCTTTTGCAAAAGCTCTTGTCACTCTGCTGATCGTTTTTCTATATTCATGTCAAGTTCAACAATTGTAACTATATTTTCATGTTCCATGAAACAAGTAAGGGACGTATGATTCCACTTTTTTAGACTGATTCCCATGTTCAACTCCTAAGCATTCATCAAAATCAAATACAGAGACTCCTCGATTATTGCGGGGAGGGGGGGGTTTGTTCCATAAAGATCCTGTGATGGGCACAATTTGTGAAAAGGACATCTTTTTTTAACGAATATTACACAATCAAATACACAAACAAAATCGATTATACACTGAATCCAAAGAACATACCTTTTTTACAGGTTTAACTATTAGTTTAACAAATCAAAGTACCGTAAATTTCGGACTATAGAGCGCACCTGATTATAAGCCGCACCCACCACATTTTGAGAGGAAAAACGATTTTCTACATACACAAGTCGCACCTGTATATAAGCCGCATGCGCCCACATTTAAACATGTAACACAAACGCAAAATTAACCCAAACCCGAGTCTCGCGATTGAAACTAAATGTCCTTCATCAAAGTCCACAGTCCAAAAATCACAGCCGGCAAAATAAACGGAAAATGATACCGGTACTTAAGGTTTGATGCAGATCTGCAGAGTCCAGGTCCCGTTGAAATTAATCCAAGGAAAAAAGTGTATACTTCCAAAGATAAGGGGAAAATAATATCAGATGAACACATTTACTCACGCAACTCCTTTTTCTTTAACCAACTTTTTACCCCCTCTTCTTTCCTTGTCCGTCCCTCACCTTTAGCGGCCCCCACTTAAACTCGGCACCCCGCGTTTGGTCCACTCCTCATTTTTCGTTCACCTGTGCAAATCAGAATACGTGTCTAAAACAAATACAAATAAATACATTACAAAAATATACAGTTGCAAATACATACTCTACATGGGTTACACATATTTACAAAGAAAGATGGTACACCGAGAGAGTTTTCAAAGCTTTAATAATAACAATATAGCTTTGACAGGGTAGTTAATGGTAGCAACACTCGAGCGCCGCTAGCGGCCGTTCGAAAAATTACATAAATTGGCCGCATCACTGAATAAGCCGCAGGGTTGAAAGTTAGGGAAAAAAGTAGCGGCTTATAGTCCGGAATTTACGGTATTGTAAAATGACTACTTTACTGTCAAATAATGATGAGCTGGGAGACTGTTTAGCCAATCAGAATGCAGAACGCAATACATGGTGAAATTCCGTGAAGTAGCGAAACCGTGAAAAGTAACTGTATTAGAAGGATACTGTAACTGATACCACCATTAGATAAAATTAATTTCCCCTTTCCCCAAAAATGATCTCAAATTTAAGGCAAATACTTACATGGGCCAATATAATACTTTGTCTCATAATTGAATAAAAAATTGACATATTTTGTTAAACCTTGAGTCTATGGTAGTAATACCGGAGGATTGCTGCTTTTGATCCCTTCAAAACGATGTTGAGACCAATACTCTCTCATCTCTAGTTTTAGGAGAAAGACTCTAGACCACTCTGCCGTTTTAGGAAATCCATTTCCTTTTGTCCCATGCAAACATCTCGTTTTAGAATCAGGTCCAATTCTTCTTTGCTATCAGTTCCCGTCTTGAGCACTCTTTCATAAACGACAAACTTCCAGTCTCCAAATCTGGACGGATGTAGAAAGTTCTAGATCAGGGGTGTCAAACTCATTTTAAATCGGGGGCCACACAATAGAACAAACATTCTCTCGAGGGTCAGACTAGTAGATTAGAGAGAAATAAAAAAAGAGAGGGAGAGAGAGGTAGAGAGGGTGGAACAAAGAAAGAGAGAAAGGAAGAAAAAGAGAAAGAGAGAGAGAGAGAGGGTGTGAGAAGCGGAAAAGATAAAAAGAGAAATAGTGAGAGAGGGACAAAAAGAGAGAGAAAGAAAGAAATCCAAAGTGAAATGGAAAGAGAGAAGGAGAGAAGGGGAGAATAGAGATGGGTAGAAAGAGAGAAGGGAAGAAAAAGAAAAGGGAAAAGCAGGAGAGAGAGAGAAAGAGAATGAAATAGCTAGAGAGAGAGATAAAGAAGGAAAAGAGAGATAAAAAGAAGGTAAAAACACAGAAGAAAGAGACAAAGAAGACAAAGAGGAAAAAAGAAGAGAAAAAGAGAGACTGAGAGTGAAAGAGAAAGATGAGGGGATGGTATCATAGTATAGTAGTTGGCAATAGTATTTTATCTGTGCAGCCCTTTGAGACTCTTTGTGATTAAGGGCTATACAAATAAACATGACTTGACTTGAGAAAAAGAGAGGAAAGAGAGAGACTGACACTGAGAGAAAAGGGAGGAAGAGAGAGAGAGAGAGAGAGAGAGAGAGAGAGAAAGAGAGAAAGAGAGAGAGAGAGAGAGAGAGAGAGAGAGAGAGAGAGAGAGAGAGAGAGAGAGAGAGAGAGAGAGAGAGAGAGAGAGAGAGAGAGAGAGAGAGAAATACAAGTACAGTGTCATTGTGAGAGGCACCTGGCTTTGGCAACATTAAGTGGACATATTGCAACCTGCAGCTCATTTTTGTCTTGCGCTTCTCTGAGCGTTGTCTCGCGGGCCAGATTCAATCCCTTAGCGGGCCAGATCCGGCCCGCGGGCCGCCTGTTTGACACCACTGTTCTAGATGATGGGAACCTTTAATAATTTTCTTGAACTTAAAACCAAATGAGCTAAGTTCCGCTGAATCAAAAGCTTTGTGAAAGTCTAAGAACAGCACACCCGAATTCGTAAAACGCAGTTTCTCTGCAGGCAAAAGGCTTCTTGGTATACTTGTAAAGACAAAACAGCAAAAATGTTTACTTGTCTAAGAAAATTTTAAAATAGAAAGAGAAATAATATTATAGGTACAATATAATATTATACATTACGGAATGGTGTGGAATGATACGATGTGTTACGGTAGAGTGGCTTCGATATTATATGATACCATATACAGTACGATGTTTTAGAATTTGGATTGTCTTTATTGTCAATGATAACAACATAGTGAATATTGTTTGCATTGAGATTAGACATAACACTCCAGGATAAGCACGTAATAAAGTCCTATAAGAGAAAACATAAGACCAATATCAGGATAAATAGACAAAAATATTTACAAGTGTAATAAAAAGTAGTATAGCATTTTACAGCATAAATTCCCAAATAAGTTAATCAAAAAGATATGAGTTCTGTACCTATATTTCATTGAAATTTGTGGCAAAATGTAGATTTTTTTCTCTTTTGTTCTCTCTCCTTTGTTCTCTTCTTCTCGCTCTCTTCCTCTTGAGTGTACTAGTCCCCCTTGAAAGCACAAAAAAGAAGAGAACAATAAAAAAAAGAAATACAACCAAAACTAAAACTGGAGAAAAAAAAGGAAAAGAAAAGTGAAAAAAATAAAAGAACAATAAAAAAAGAAATAAAACTAAAACTAAAACCGGAGGGAAAAAAAATGAAAAGACAATTGAAAAAATAAGAGAAACATTTAAAAATGAAAAGACAAAAAAAATATTTTTGGTTGTTTGCCTTTTCTTCTTTTTATTTCCTTTCTCTTATTTCCTTCTTTCTTTCTTTTTCTGTATTTTCCTTTTTTGCTTTCTTTTCCCCAGCTTTTCTTTATATTCCATTTTCCTTTTTGTTCTATTTTTCTTATTTCTTCTTCCTCATTTGTATTCCTTTTTTAAACACAATCTTTTTCCATTCTTTTTGTCTTTCTTTGAGAAAGACTGGGGTAAAAAATGGAAGAAAAGGAGTGCTTTTTGCTTACTTTCAGTGTCTGTTGTTTGTAGTCCTCCCTGGACCCATTTTTGGTTGCACCTCACATTACAGCTACATCCAATGGACAAATATAAAACACTGTCTCTTTAAACGCTGTAAGCCTATGGTTAGATTTATAATATCCAAAAGTACAAACTACACTTTACAGCCGTGGTGTTACACCAACAGACCTCATTTTGGGTGAAGGTCTCTATGGAATCCTTTATACAGTTGTTCATTGAACAATGAATTTTCACCGTTGAGACATGATGAAAACCCGCAGAACAAACTCTAAGCATCCGATAACGCCAGCCAAGCACCCAGAGCGATTTGATTGGGTGAGCGGTTCGTGTAGGCGATCACATACATGCAGTAACCGAAGTTAAAAACATCCGTATCTTTCTCGTTTGCAGTATTCTGTGACTTTTTTTTTTTTCAAAACAACTCTGCTCACACCTTGTTTTGAAAACCTTAATTACAGGGGGAAATGACAGTCAAAATGAAGTAATTGCAGGAGGATGACAAATTTTGAGTAATAGATATTGGACACAGGCTGTGGCATTATTACTATTATTTCATAGATTTGATCAAGTCATCAAACGTCAAACTCTGAAACAAAATGCCCTAAAGAATCAGCCGTTCAAGTCAAGTTTGTCTAAGAATTTATAGTGTGTCTCTCTCTCAAATGAAATATAGAAACATTTTGCTATCACGGCACTTTGGGTCAAAACGGTTCCCGACCCTTGGAATCATCAATGAATATCCTGCGGAACTCAAAATCAAATTTCCAAAATGGAGCTGAGACATCAAAGACATGCTTGTCCTTGCCCTCCCGAAGGTCAAACACCTTCACTCAGGTCCCACTGCCACTGCTGAGGACAGATTTCCCAAATTTGGAGTGAGGAAAATATGCAATTGTATTTATTTCCATTAACTTTGACTTTTTGTCTCCTTGATCGATTGTGCGCGTCCTAAGCCTTCTGAGTCATTTGGGGTGGGGGTGACTCACGACTGCTTGCGTGTGCCTGTGTGCGAGAACAGACCAATGGGCATCCTCAGATCCTCATATAAATAAGGCATCAAAATGTTCTTGAGGGAGACAGTGCTCACGCTCGTGCACCGCTGGATAGGATGTTATTGACGCGCCGTGCAACAGTCTCGCGACATTTGCACCTCTGAGCTTTTTCTGCAGCGACTTTTGCAGACTGCGCTACCTGTGGACGCTCCGGTGAGGCGGGTAAGACGTCTGGCTTGCTTCCATTTGCACTTCCACCCCTCACACAACATCAACCATATCCATTTTGGCGCTTTATTACGAAAAGGGACTTTAGGTAAATGGCGTGGAACTGGGGACGTGCCTGTAGAATAGAATAGAATAGAATAGAATAAAATAAAGTAAAGTAAAATAGAATAGAATAGAATAGAATAGAATAGAATAGAATAGAATAGAATAGAATAGAATAGAATAGAATAGAATAGAATAGAATAGAATAGAATAGAATGGACATTTACCGTCATTGTTAACAAGTGAAATGCACAACGAAATTAAAAAGTGCCGTCCTGATGGGGGAAGAACCTTGACAAGATAAAACACCACAGTTTAAATACCGAGTTTAGGGTATTCGTATATAAATGGGCTTTATTAAGTATAAAAAACTGTAAAACATTAAGAACGGAATCATCCCCTATCATCATTAGACATTCCCGTCCAAGCATTTTGCAGCATCGAAGGTGATTATTGCCTTAGGGTAGAAGCTGTTTTTCGATCTGTTAGTCCGAGACTTGATGGTCCTAGATCGTCTACCTGAGGGCAACAGTTTCAACAAGTAAAAAGAATTTGGGATGATGATAACGAATTGTTTTTTTTTTTGGCTAATTATTAATCGTTTTACACATTTGTTTGGATTTTTTTTTTCACGAGAACAAATTACGCATTCTCCAACTCAGCCGCACCTTACATATACATCACAGAATCATCCTTGTCTTTTCCTTCAATTTACTGCGACTCGGACAGGCTTTAATGGCTAATTGAGTTGAAGAAATATGGCCGTGTTGTAACCTACACGTCTTATCTCCGCAGGCCCTTATCCTTATTGTGTCAGTTCTGTCAGAGTGCAATCGTGCTTCCAAATTGTGCATTGTGCATGATATCATCTCTGCAACGCCATATCCCAAATTCAATCTGTTCAATCTCATTTAGTTTGGCGGATATGCGCCATAATGTCCAATTTATCCCATCCATGCTTTATTTGCAGTTCATTAAAAGCCTTCTTGGAGATCATAAGAAAAAAGAGTGATGGCCACGTCAGAGCCGAGCGCCACCAGCGGGGAACAGGACCCCAACACCGCCAATTTAAGACCCTCATCCACAAGTATGTGAATATTTTCAAACCGCCAAAGGTCACTCGTCCTTCACCGAGCGGCTGTGCATGACACTGTGCCTTGCTCAAGTGCGCACATCACCCACGCCTTAGTCTGGCTCTTCACCCCCCCTTTTCTGTCTGGAGGCAGGGGAGGGGTTCGACTCCTGCCCGGGTCATTTGCTGTGTGGGCTGTGTCGTTAATCACTGCGGTTAAAAACAGAGCCATCACAGGTTGTGTGTCTGCCTGTCTGGCTGTACAAAGATTCGACCAAGAAACAATTGATTTCTAAGAAAAATACATACGATTCAAAAGGTATTTATAGATATATAAACATTTTATGACAAATATATAATATTGTCCCTAATATAAAAATCCCCCGATTACTCTTCTTTGTTTGCTTTTATCCTCAATTTAAAATGTGAACCTGGAGTGCCCCGTCCAATTTTGTTGTCACAATATGTTCAACCCATTTTGTAACAATGACAATAAAGGTATATTCTATACTAATAACAGTTATCAAATCTTTCCACCAGTTTTGTTTACTTACGTGTCAACTTGTACCTTTTTGTCGTATTTTTTTTTTTAGTTTATTATTTCGAATCGTGTACGCTGTATACCAGTTGTACGTATTTTTTAAACGGATTTTAAAAAGACTGATCTCGTCTTGCCCATTCTGGCTTTCATCCAGATCGTCTCGGTCACTAATAGCAGATGACAACGCTAAAATTGTCGCAGTACACTATGAAGTGTAATCATTGATCAAGCGTGTATTTTGTCGATTAAAATGCATGTGTTTACACATGTTATATTTATTATTATTTTACATAGTCTTGTTGTGAGTAAATAGGTGCTGCGTTGTGAGTGCAAGGTTTATTATCAATCAATGAGGGAAATAGCAATTATAAATAAGCAATAGGCTGAAGTTGGCGGGTATTTCATTTCATTTTATTTAAAAAAATAGAGCTGACGTGAGTGCGCTTACGTCTTAACATTTTCAAGCAATTCGCATCTATATGCTTCATCTCATTTCATGGGATGTACCTGTGCGTGGGCTTGAATTGGTGTTGTATATTTTTGTGGAAGTTTGCTGGGTTTTGGCAATATATGCTCCGTGGCTCCGCTTTGTATTGGTCTCCGCAGCTTTCGCATGTCCACGCTATTGTGTTTTTGTTAGCGAGGCTCCGACTGTCTCTAAAAAGTGTCTTGTGTAGTCCTTTTCCTCGACCGTCACCAGCTCGCTGCAGTCCCACACGCTGTTTTACTCAATTAGTGCCCCCCCACTCACGCCCCCTTCCTCCGTGAGCTCATTTCACGGGTGTTAATTCCCACCCGGCCCCCTTTTTTGGCTGCATGGGTTTTTTCGAGTGTGTGTGAGCCGGTGTGTCCCAATTGTTTTGGCCTTATAGGTTGGAAATGCTTTGTGATTTATCCCCCCTAGACGGAAATCTTTAAAGGGACAGTGTCTATTGTTTGGCGCCTTGTAGTGGTTATTTAAAATAAAACAATGATGATTTGAATCATAATCACAAAAAAGCTATCATATAAATGAGTTTTTTAAGAGACTAATAGATGAAGAAATTTGGATTTATTTGACACCAACAGGGAGTTTGATAGCCACATTGCTGTAAGTGTACCCTCTGGAAAAACATAACAATGTCTTTTTTTCCTTCTTCTATTCCTTCTTTGTTGCTCTTTTCTTTGTCGTTTTTCTGTTCTCTTTCGTTTTTACTCTTTCGTTTTGGTTCTATTCTTTCAGATTTTTTTCTATTTCTCATCTTTTATTCTTTTTACCCCCATTTTTCCCTTTGCCTCTGTATTCCTTTGTTTCTCTTTCTTCTTCTCTTTTTTTGTTTATCGTTGGTTCTTCTCTTCTATTTTTGATTTCCCATTTTTTCCTTCATTTTCCGTTTTTTATCTTTCTTTCTTTTAACTTTTATTTTCTTTTTCGTTCTTCCCTCTTTTTCTTTCTGTTTTCCATTTCCTCCCCGTTTCTCCTTTATTTCCCTTGTTCTTTCTCCTTTCTGTTTCCCTATTTTTTTTTCTAATTTCGTGTTTTATTTTTGCTTTCTATTGTTCACTTTTTACGTTTTTCTTTTTTTCTCTTTAATTATCGAAATGCTGACCAAAGATAAGAAGGAAAAACAGTGAATTTTGGTATCTTTGTGTCTCGGTATTTATATTTATATTTTTCCTCAAGTTTTTTAACACTTGTTTTTGTTTCACCACACAATACAGCAACATCTAGCGGTCAACTATTTCAAACGCTGTCTCTTTAACGAAATAAGCTCTAAAAACGAAGGGGCAAAATCTGAATAGGGGCGTAGTTTTTGAAATATCCACATGGTTGTCACACACCCAGCCAATAGCCGCCCGCTTCACGCATCCACATTGGCTGCATTTGCATCAATCTACCGCCGCCGTGCCCGCACACACTTAAAGGTTTATTCTGTTTTAGCCTACGAATATGCGTGGATGCATGGCTGTACACGGAAGCTGGGCATGAGGATTTGTGGTAAGTCGTCTCCAGCGTCCTGAAAGCGTTGCACGGGGCCTTTTCGGTTGCGGCGGAATTGCACCTTCAACGTGGGGGTGCGGACACTTGCCTTTGTGCAAAAACGATCACACTGCATTACATACGCCAGGAAGAAATAAAAAATGAACAAACCGAGTGAGCAATAAAGATAAAGTCAGATGTGCATATAACATTTTAGATTCAAAAATAAATGAATGAAAAATCAATAAATGATTAATCTGTATCGATCGAAAAATTAGACGTTTTCATTATCATGATACACTAAAGAATCCAACAATGTTAACCCTGTAATATAAAAAAAAAAAACATTAAACACTAATTTTAACCACTTAGATGGTGTCATACCCCTTTGGAGATCAAAATTAAATGTTTGCAAAAAAAAAAAAAAAAAAAATATATATATATATATATATATATATATATATATATATATATATATATATATATATATATATATATATATATATATATATATATATATATATATATATATATATATATATATATATATATATATATATATATATATATATATATATATAATTTGTAAAGATTTATGAGAACGTTGTAATAATACAACAGAGCAGGGTCGATGGGGTAGCAGCATTTCCTGTCGAGTGGTTATATTCATAGTCAGAACAGATAGTGAAATGGTAAATGGTAATTGGTCTGCATTTATATAGCGCTTTTCAAGTCAATGAAGACCTCCCAAAGCGCTTTACATTGTGCTTCACACTTACCCATTCACACACACACACCAATAGGGAGTAAGCCATGCAAGGTGCCTACTTGCTTATTGGGGGCATTAGGGATTCAGTGTCTTAAATGTCTTTACTTCATTTGCGAGATTGACTGCTTGATACTGTATAACAAAACTAACAATTCCGAAAGTGTTGTTGCTCGACCATTTTTTTTGCATATAGTGAAAGTTCTAGACCTATGGGCTGGGCTAATGTACAAATGCTCCACCCAGAATCATTGTAAATCTGATCAGCAGCCCTCAATACTAATGTGAAGAAAGTCGACCAAGAAAAAAGTAATTTTCGCCACTTTTTGTAAAAACAAACGTGTTAGAAATTTAGAACACTTGGTCTTACACTAGAGTGAAATGTAAAGAACATTTCTATAATATCTACTTCAGTTTTATGTTTTAAAATAGGCCTCTTGATGGATCTCTTAATAGTTAGAGGTGTACGGTGAGTGTCCGTAAATACTCCCCCGCGATTCAGCAGAGGCTCTGATATTATTCCTCCATCGAGCCATTTCCCCGCCTTGCAAAATAGGCCAGGACGAGAACAAAACTGTCAGACTGCGTTAGCATCTTGGAAAGGTCAGTGGACATTAGCTTGTGGGGGCTGAAGATGAGTGCTCCTCTCGCCCACTCTGACCGCCCCCGGATCCTCGCAATGTCTTTTCCGTTTTATAAACAGGGGAATGAACCTACTTCGGACAGCACAGGGCAATTATCATAGGCCTATGGTCAGCTAAATTGCACGCATCTTTTGAGCATTTTACGATTAAATTTAGGGTCGAAATTCATCGAGAGCATTGAAACCTTTATCCTTTCAAACAGGATTTGTTGAAAGCCCAATTAATCTACCAACCTTTTCATTGTGGGAAAGAAACGACTTGGAAGTTGAAAAAGTACACTAGACAATAATTCTTTTTACTGTTCAATCAATCCTGTGCTCTTTAGCGAGATTTATTTTGAACGACTTTGAAATGGTCGCATAGTAAATGTTCCAAATGTAAAAATCCATGAACTGTTTTATAAAAAAGAAAACATACTGTAAAATTTGAAATTAAATTCAGGTGTCCCCCAAATCCCCACTCCACACTTCCCTTCCATCATTGCTTATTTTTTCCGCACAATTAGCGGGCCTTATGGGCCTTCACGAGGAGCGAATCAATCACCGTGCAGGGCCGTATAGTAAAAGCAGACACGCTCCAGCTACGGCATCCTTCATTAACCCTCTTTATGGGTGGTGGGCCTGGGTAGGAGGTGAATGGGATGGGTTGGTGTACGAGTAGGAGGGAGGATAGCGAATATACCCAAAAAGGGTTTGCATCACTGAGTCGATCAGCTTGTATGTGTGCGCGCGCAAGTGTGCAGGGGTGGGGTTTATTCTACATATAGACTCGTTTTGTTTTTGTTTGATGCTGAAGCACGACTAGAGGAATACAGACAAATTGTTTTTTTAAACGCATAATGGAGATGTTTGGTAATAACTCGTGCACTTCCCCGTGCAACACACTAGGGTTCCTGCAGAAGAACAACAGCTTGGAGGAGAAAGGCAGGCCGGGTCAGAAAAACCTACTATCCTGTGACAACAGTGACAGGGATGCGCGGTTCCGGCGCACAGAAACTGACTTCTCGAATCTTTTTGCCAGAGGTGAGACGGAGCTCAACCCCCGAAAAAAATGAATTTGTGTATGAAATTCCATGACTAAAAGATATGGGGATTTGTCGATTATACTATTAATTCCATGCAACTAACCCAAGTAATATAAACAAAATCGAAGTGTTTTGAATGCATATATACAGCAAACTCTCATTCATTGCAAGGATTACATCCCAAAAATGACCCGAGAATTTGTAACCTTTATTTTTTCACAATTGTTATACATAATTAAATACTCTATCAAACAAAGATATAGAAGAACGAAACCTTTTACAGGCCCATGCATTAAAAAATAAAAGTGCTGTATAAAGTACGTGTTAACTTTATTTGTTTAAAAATACTCCATCTCCTTGGGACTGTTTAGCCAATCAGAATGTAGAACTCAATGCATTATCAAGATCCATGATGCAGCCAGATTGTGAAAGGTGAACCATCTTGTAGCGATGGATTACTAAACTACATTTTCTCCAAACACATTCAATTTTTTTTCACTCCCCATGCCCCTTTTCCTCTACTAGACTTGCTGCCTGCCAAGAATGGAGAAGAACCCACCATGCAGTTTTTATTGGAGGTGGTGGACATCCTGACCAACTATGTGAAGAAAACATTTGACCGCTCTACCAAAGTGTTGGACTTTCACCACCCTCACCAACTCCTGGAGGGAATGGAGGGCTTTAACCTGGAGTTGTCTGACCAACCTGAGTCTCTGGAGCAGATACTGGTTGACTGCAGGGACACACTCAAATACGGGGTGCGGACAGGTATGAGAAAAAAACCACATCACTCTTAACAAATATAACGGAAGAGAAAGTACGTTGACGATCGTCCCAGTCATTTAAAAATAATTTGCTGGCATACAGCCCACTAGCTTATTTATCGTCCTCATGCTGTCTGGCTCATGCGCTCTCCCGTCGGACTTATTAAAGCAAGTGTCGCTCCAGGGCGTCCTGACGTGGTCTGTTGGCAGCTGTTGAAACGCAGCGTTCAAACTGTCCCCTGGGTTTCATGCGCTACATCATTTCGTGTCTACTTTCATCTCCGCGTGGGGATCCGTGATTGATTTGGGAAGGAATACTGGCAGGGCAGTTTGGGAGCTGGCCCTGGTACTGAACTATTTGGCGTTCCCGTAGAAGCACCGATACAGGTCTTTAAAACAATGCTATTATTCTGTGCATCCAGCTACCGCTTATTGAGGCCACCGACGTCCTCAAATAGAAAAGGTTTATCACTAAACACCTCACCTCCATTAATCCATAGATTCCTGCCTCATTGTTCATTTCATTAGTTTAGATTGGTATTCATTGTGCATGTTGCAGGCTAAAAGTTAAACATATAATGTGTAACGTGTTTTAAAACCATGAAAACCATTTGCATTGTTTTTATAGTTATAAATGCAATTTAAACGGGTTATTGGGTAAAGCAAACATTCAGCTTAACAGAAAAAAAATTAAGAACTTGTTTGGATAAGTGGTCCCAGGTGGTCCAAGGACAAACGTTATGCCGATTGAGTTGGAGAAAATACCAAAACAGAGTCATTAAATTTAATTTCACCCTTGCTGTTCATAAAACCAATATTAACGATGATTTTAAAATACCTAATTAAAAAAAGAAATAGTGCATTCTTTGAAACCCATTGCAGTTTATTTGATTAAGAAATAATCTTTTGGGGGGATAAAATAGTTAATTTAAGACAATTGCCTAATTTAAGAGTTTGTATTTCTTGCATGTCCTTCAAAACGGTGTTGGACAGATTGCTGTGACCCAGTGTAGTTTAACTATATAACATACGTACAATGAGGGCCAACAAAAATGCATTTACATACTATTTATCTCCATGACTGCATTTAGGCTGCAGGCATTTTTGAGGCTGACTGTGCGTGCAGGCACTTTGAGTCTAAATGGCTGTCACATTAGGAACCTTGTTACCGGAGCCGTGCAACAACCTATTAAGTTGAGTTGCCTCACAAAAGGCACACAGACAAATACCTCAGAGACAATTCAAATGTGCGTGATAGATGCTGTGCAACGAAATTATGTTTTGTGAATGCTTTTCTCTCAGGTCACCCACGCTTCTTCAACCAGTTGTCCTCAGGTTTGGACATCATTGGCCTTGCAGGGGAGTGGCTTACATCGACCGCTAACACCAACATGTAAGTCACACATGCCTGTCGTCATTGGCTTGAGTATCTTTGATATGATTGGAAAAGCCCATTTGCCTGGCACGACAGAATTTGCCTTTTGTAGACCACTTGGTTTTCTGCTGCACCGCTAATCATTTAAAATGTTTCCCCCACCGTTTCCTTCCTACAAAGACTTTTGAGTTGATAGAGTGTTGGCAGTCATCGAGCTGCTCCGAGTATCACAGTCTGGCCCGCCCCAGGGTTGGTTAGATTGCATATTGATTTTTGGGTCGCAGTTATATTGGGGCCGAGTATGATGGAGGGCATGAACCACATCAGACAGCTTCACACATTTATGCAATACATGCACCCAAACATCACTGATGTCCCAATAAAAGCAATCGTGGTGTTATGTAACATTCCCCCACCTCCCAAAAACTCCCCAATAACACTTTAATTTTAATTTGTCTCATCATTTAGAAAGTGCAGAACCACTGTTAACTCTATAGATTAGAAGACACTCAAAATAAGGAGAAGAGACATCAATGGATATGGAACTTGCAAAGAAACCAGGGAAAGCCCGCACTATGGATAAGAAATACAGACCCGTTCTAAAACCCCTCCACTAAAAGCCTTTGCTTTTCATTACATAACAAGTGTTGCTAGTGTTAACCAGTGCTAGCTAGCAGTCCGGCTAGCTTTGCCAATCAATCTCTTTTCCAAACAGGCCACAGAACCATTCACCTTGTTTCTTGTATCCGGCTGTCTTGAGTATTGGAAAGTTGTTGGGGTCATTTTTATAGCTCTTACCGTTCAGAGCAATTGCTGCAATTGAGGAATGCAGTACTATATTGTCTGTTGACCTCCATCCAATTCACGCTTCAATCTAGGACTATATATTACAATTGGAATGATACAGCATCTCTATATATTATCTTTGAGCCAGTTATACTGGCTCACGAGCCATACGTTCCCAACCCCTGCTGTATTATTATGGGGAATATCTCAGCTGAATAAAAGGTCAATGTAGAGATCATCAAAACTGATTGAGGCCCTTAATACATCCAATTTCTCAAAACATTAGTCACGACACCTCCCCCTCATCTATATCAGCACATCCCACTTTGAGGACCACACACTCACACACATGTGCTTGCACACACTTTCATAATGACACCAGTTTTGACAATCACACAAAATCACACCCGCTCTGGCTGTCCCAGATATGGCAGCAGCAAAGCTTTCCAGTCCATTGACTTCAGGCTCATTGTGAGCTGGTTTTAGCAGATAGGCCAGCTGGGCCCCCACACTGTCACACAATATCAGAGTTGGGCCCCCACACTGTCACACAATATCCTCGGGCACGGTGCAAAAGCCAGCCACACTACGGAAAGTGCTTGCCGGGGCTCCCCCGTCGAGGGCTCATCGCATTGTCCCCTCGCCCAACCGCTCTGACGCACGGCGCAAAGAGAAAGGGGGAGCTCATGTCAAGGGTTAGTCACATAAAAGACGGGCATTGAGATAGGCTTGTACGCACACACAAGGGGCGCCCTTGATGATGGTAATAAGGGCATTTAGGAACTCTCCCTGGAGACGGGCAGGTGACTGAGGGGTAATTTTCACCCTCCAAAGACCAATGATTGGCTCTGATTGTGATAATCATCGCCATTATTGTCATTTTGACGTGAAATGACTCACAGGGAATAGATTTTTTTAAAAGAAGTATTGTTCCTTTTGTACTTTGGAAAGGTGGTCTGCAATCACCGAGCCGTGGACCAGTACCCAGCCATGTGTCATTCGGCACTGGGCCGCACAGAAAAAAAATTGCCTTATAACAACATGATTAAAGTTCGGGTGTGTATTATACCAAGGTTTTACAGCTATATAACTTCGCAACTCAGCAATGACTGATCAGTCGACATACTCATGACTTCACTTGTTTAGCTTGGGATGCAACGGAAATAGAACACAGATTGAGAGTGCCAAACTCTAACCTGTAGGCTACTAGGATTGTAAATGAAAAAAGTAAAAGGCATTGCATTTTATCTCATCATCACACTATTTTTAATCACAGTGCCACGTTGTAGAACGTTGTCATGGAGCATAATGGGAAAGGGTTCAGACAAAACAATGTTGTACAATGTCGTACCATTGGCTAAGTATTGGATGCAACAGAATGTAACCCAGATCATGGCGGTGAGAGTGCCAAACCCTAACCCTTTAGGCTACTAGGATGGTATATGACAGAGGAAAAGGCATTGCATTTTTTCCCTTAATCGCACTACTTTTACTCATGATGCCATGTTGTACATTGTTGTCATGGAGCACTATGGGAAAGAGCTCAGCCAGAACAGCGTCGTACAATGCAGGACCATTTGCTCAACATCGGATACAAAGGGAATCAAACCCAGATTGCGACGGTGAGAGCGCCAAATCCTAAACACTAGGCTAGAAAATGATAGAAGACAAAGGAAAAGGCATTCTATCTCACTTTCCAATGTTTTTATTGTATGTACAGTGTTGTAATGGGGCATTATGAAAAAAGAGTTCAACTAAAACAACATTGTACGGGGTTTCATGAGTACACATAGTTTGATGATGAGATCAAATATAATGCCTTTTGCCATGTCATCTAGAGCCCTATTGGTCTAGTGATTACACAGTGGATTAGTGCTAATTATTATTACTATTACGATTACCGTTATCCTTTGGCTTCGAGAAAAGAGTCAGACAGTAAAAAGGTTCCCTTTTGGAATCACAAAAGTGAGTTTTTGTGCTGGGAGTGTGCAATGTCCTTTCACTGTTCTCAGATTGCCTCCCTCTGTTTTCTTCTTATCTCGATTCCTTTTGCACACTAAACAAAGGAGGAAGAAAAAAGTGCCACATGAGTGCCATCGTATTTACTCTATTTTTGGTAAAATAACATCGGGATGTGTGTGTCCTCAAATGCTCTTTGGTTGATAAATGTTCGTCAAAAAAGGTGGTTTGCTTTGGGTGTGGGACCTGTCTTTTAAGATCCAGTGACATTTTTAAAACTGCCGGTCATTGTTGGTCGTGATCCAGCTCTTTTTTTCTCTCGTGCTTCTCTCAGCATTATCTTGCGGACCGGATTGAATCTGTTGATGAGCCTGAACAGGCCTGCAGTCTGTATGTTTGACACCCTGATTTAGGTCATTACCTCGTAAAAATCGTGACAATACCTATGTGACTTAACTTTTTTCACCTTTTATTTTGTCACACCTTCGAGCCATTAATTTAAAACCTTTTTTGTTATCGTTCTGGTCAATACACACATCTGGTTATCTCCCCCAAACACACACTAAAGCCCTCTCAGTTGTCAATTCAGCCATTCAGAATTATGACTGAGGTAAGCTGGATTGACAGATAGCCATCGCTGCATTGTCAGCTTTAATTAAACTACTGAGGGATTTCGCAATTCATTTCAATATGAATGTTTGCTGCCTGTAGGACCCGTATCACGCATTTAATTAGCTCTGTCAATGCGGGCACCAATCAGAATTCTGTGGATTGAGCTCATGAAAGCAATCCTTTTGTGTGTGCAAGCATACAAAATTGTCACTTTTCACTCTTAAAAGAGTGCATTACATTTTTTTTAAATGGAACTGTTCATTACCTGGGTAATTTAACCCAAAAAGCTGACAGTTTTCACAATCAAATCATGCCAAAATATCCTTCTCATCCGTCAATTATTTGTGTACAAAATAACCCATCAGATAGATAGATAGATACAGTGCATCCGGAAAGTATTCACAGCGCTTCACTTTTTCCACATTTTGTTATGTTACCGCCTCATTCCAAATTCTATTAATTTAATCTCTTATCTCAAAATTCTACACAAAATACTCCATTATGACAATGTGAAAAAGTTTTTTTTTACTTTTTTTTAATTTATTAATAATAGAAAACTAAGAAATCACATTTACATAAGTATTCACAGCCTTTGCCATGAAGCTCAAAATTGAGCTCAGGTGCATCTTTTTTCCACTGATCACCCTTGAGATCTTTCTACATCTTAATTGGAGTCCACCTGCAGTAAATTCAGTTGATTGGACATGATTTGGAAAGGCACACACCTGTCTATATATGGTCCCAAAGTTGAGTGTGCATGTCAGAGCACAAACACCAAGCATCAAGTCAAAAGAACTGTCTGTTGACCTGCGAGACAAGATTGTCTTGAGGCACAAATCTGGGGAAGGATACAGAAAAAAATATGCTGCTTTAAAGGTCCCAATGAGCACAGTGGCCTCCATTATTCGTAAATGGAAGACATTTGGAACCACCAGGACTCAGTCAGGGAAGTGACCAAGAACCCGATGGTCACTCTGTCAGAGCTCCAGCGTTCCTCTGTGGAGAGAGGAGAGCCTTCCAGAAGGACAACCATCTCTGCAGCAATCCACCAATCAGGCCTGTATGGTAGAGTGGCCAGACGAAAGCCACTCCTTAGTAAAAGGAACATGGAAGCCCGTCTGGAATTTGCCAAAAAGCACCTGAATGACTCTCAGACCATGAGAACCGAAATTCTCTGGTCTGATGAGACAAAGATTGAACTCTTTGGTGTGAATGCCAGGCGCCATGTTTGGAGGAAATCAGGCACCGCTCATCACCAGGCCAATACCATCCCTACAGTGAAGCATGGTGGCAGCATCATGCTGTGGGGATCTTTCTCAGCAGCAGGAACTGGCAGACTAGTCAGGATAGAAGGAAAAATGAATGCAGCAATATATAGAGATATCCTGGATGAAAACCTGCTCCAGAGCACTCTTGGCCTCAAGCTGGGGCGAAGGTTCATTTTTCAGCAGGACAACGACCCAAAGCACACAGCCAAGATCTCAAAAGATTGGCTTCAGAGCCACTCCGTGAATGTCCTGGAGTGGCCCAGCCAGAGTCCAGACTTGAATCCGATCGAACATCTCTGGAGAGATCTGAAAATGGCTGTGCACAAACGTCTCCCATCCAACTTGATTGAGCTTGAGACTTATTGCAAAGAAGAATGGGCAAAACTGCAAAAAGATAGGTGTGCTAAACTTGTGGGATCATATTCAAAAATACTTGAGGCTGTATTTGCTGCCAAAGGTGGATCAACAAAGTATTAAGCAAAGGCTGTGAATACTTATATAAATGCGATTTCTTAGTCTTCTATTTTTAATCAATTCAAAAAAAGTAAAAGTAAAAAAAAAACTTTTTCACATTGTCATAATGGAGTATTTGTGTAGAATTTTGAGATAAGAGATTAAATTAATACAATTTGGAATGAGGCTGTAACATAACATAATGTGGAAAAAGTGAAGCGCTGTGAATACTTTCCGGATGCACTGTATCTATCTATCTATCTATCTATCTATCTATCTATCTATCTATCTATCTATCTATCTATCTATCTATCTATCTATCTATCTATCTATCTATCTATCTATCTATCTATCTATCTATCTATCTGATGGGTTATTTTGTACACAAATAATTGATGGATGAGAAGGATATTTTGGCATGATTTGATTGTGAAAACTGTCCTCCACCTTATTTCTTGCAATAAACAGGACACATCAGCTTACTATAAGATACGTAAACATTTCCCAAGATGCTAAAGAATCTTAAACCCTGAATTAAAAAGCATCAAAATCTCAGCCCTACCTTCAGAATCGAAAATACATTAATTTTTTAACACTTGCTTGATTTAAACAATAGACTCTATTTCAGAATCATTCAGAATTGAAACTTTGACATTATGAATAACTTCCTTGATAAGTTTATTCTGTTTTTAGGATTGGACAAAATTGAAGGAGATTTCATAGGTTGCCATTTCCTTATTTGGACTCACTACAGTCCTTGTTTTTACTATTACATCATTGTCGTTCTCGACCAATCATGTTGCTGTTTTTGTTATATTTCCACACCTTTTAGGGCTAATCTGTTTTCGTAAACTACAAGATTTATTTAATTGGGGGGCTCGGAGGTGAGCTTGTGGAAGGAAGGGAATTTTCTTACCTGAAAGCTTCCATCCCAGTCCTCCTTGCAGTTTTAAAATCCATTGATGTCTTTTCACATTATTTTGAGTGTCCACCAAAGTTTAAACTTAACACTAACACACTAACTAAAATTTATCCTAAAGTTCTTTTTGTATCATTTTTTTTCCTTTTCAGTCTTTATTACATTTATCCTAGAGTACCACGTCTAATCTCATCAAAAAAATGTTCACTACATTGCGATGGATGTCGATAAAATTTTTTTAAATTATGTTGTCAGAATGTGTAGTATTATGAAGATAAATACTGATTATATCTTAATAATTCCTTTCAATGATTTATCAAATGCTTGGGGAAGTGTATAAATCATATTTTCACTGGCAAATATTCATTTAGGTGTCTTTAGAGGGCCACTGAAAAATAGTAGGCGGGCCACCAACGGCTCACGGGTCCCTAGTCTGGACACTACTGTTTGGGGACGATCTAAAAATGCACGCTTTAGAAACCGGGTTGTTTCTTTTTTTTTTTAAGAGCTTAAGAGTTTTTAAGCCCCCATCAATTTTTGGGGGGTAATTTGGACAAAAACATACTGCAGAAAGTTCCCCAAATCTAGATGTTTGTGAGTAAGATAACAGCTTTACAAATATGGTTGAAACAACCTGCTCAAAATGTGTCATTTCATTTTGAAATCCCCAAAGTAGTTTGTTCGATCATAACAGCCTTACCAAAGGTTTTTATCTTACAATAAACAAAGAAAAAAACTATGTCTTTTCCATTGGAACTCAAGACATTTGGTCATTTTTAACAAACCAAAGAACGAGGTAAGGCAAAATTGATTTGAAAGATGGATCAGTCAATTATTATACCATTTATTTTGATTCATTTTATTGGAGAGCTGCTATGCAATTGTTGAACCGACGCATGCGTTGTACTGTATACTTTGACAGGTTCACCTACGAGATTGCGCCAGTCTTCGTTTTGATGGAGCAGCTCACCCTGAAGAAGATGAGGGAGATGATTGGCTGGCCTGGTGGCGAGGGGGACGGACTCTTCTCACCAGGTTGGCAAAGATAAAATATATTTATGGGGAAAAAAAAGTTGGCTGATCATTTAGATAGACTTTAACTTTCAATATTGCCATAAATTCCTTTTTAATAACTGTATTTTAGATTTTATGAGCTCGCGTTTGTGCAATCTACACACTATAACCCTTTAATGAAGATTTTGCCAAGCCAAGCCAGTATTCTCATATGTACAAAGCTTGCTAGCACTAGTTTTTATCTTTTTTAACAATACAAATAAGAAAACTTCACTCGTTCCCGACCAATTGAAGCAACTTTACTCTAAAGAATTTCATTTGAAATATTAATAAATATTCCAAATCAAGGTATTTATTGAGCTAAGTATCGTTTGTGATAAATATTTGTTTTAAACCTTGATTTTTTTCCCATCCACAGGGGGAGCTATTTCCAACATGTACAGCGTGATGATCGCTCGTTACAAGTATTTCCCGGAAGTCAAGACAAAGGGCATGTCTTCGGCACCGCGTCTTGTTTTGTTCACTTCGGAACATGTATGTTGGATCAATCCCACTATTACACACAAATATGAGCTAACAGACAAATTCACAAAGTTCCATTTCAATTGAGCCAACGCTTTACAATACGTACCACAAAAAATGGTCACATCATTGCCAGATAATTTGTTAACTTAAAAACCAATAGTTTGTTATTAATAGGTGGTATATGTCGTTTGAGGTGACATTTATAGGCTAAAAATTGAACAGTTTCTCTTATATGTAAACAATGTTTAACTGAACGCCTATATGCTTTGAGCTTACTTTTAGGAAGACTGTTCGGGTCGAGGGGGGGGGTCGTAATTGGGGGGCTGATATTATGCTCGTCATTGCAGTTTTTAAGATAAAAATGGTTAAAATAAGAGAAGACCTGTTTCAGTTTACAGTTCAATCGCCATCCCATCCCCCCAGAAAATGAAAAAACATTAGCTTTTTTGAAAGAAATGTACGTACTCGCTCGCACAAAAAAAGAGCTTGACACAGCCTGCAATGATGACACAAACCAGAAAAGGGCATACGGCACCTTTAAGATATAATTAATAAATCACATAGGATAAAATATATGTATATGTTTCCACATCAGGTTCTACAGATCAATGGATTAAACACAAAGAACACAAGGCCAGTGGTTATTTAAAGGTGGTGTCCATAACTTCAAAACAAAATCATCATTGCAACGTTTGTCAAGCCCCGTTTGTTACGTGTGCAAGTATGTGAAATTCTTAGATGCACTTGAATAAACTCTTCCTTTTTCATCTTTTTTGGGGTTTGGGTTGACATTTAGACTGTATTTGAAACAGTCCTTTTCTTACTTTCCCTATTTTTATCCTGGAATAAAAGAAAACCGCGACCACGCACGTAAAATCACTCTCCTCCACCCCACCCCACTCTGCCTCACCTCCAGCGTAATGCGCTCCGTGACAGGAACACAGAGGGTTAAAGTAAAATAAAAGCAGATAGGCGCAGTTTCTATCAGTTCATACCTTCCCTTCATTTAAAAGCATTTACGTGCTAGCTCACCAGTTTGGGGCAGAAGAGCACAACTTTGAATCAAAGACCAGTCAATAGTATAAAAACGCTCCCCAATAAACCATTTAAATATTTTGGACTGCCTAGAGTGCAATTTGCTAAAGAGGTCGCTTATCTGTACGTGATATTTCAAAAAAGACAATAGTCATTCAAATAAAATAAAATTATCTTTTTAGTGACACTCTATCCTCACGATCTAATTTAATTTTAACATGTATTGATTGTTGAAATGAAAAAATTTGGGAAATGGTTAACAAATTCTCTACAGCTTCGAATGCACTTTCACTTACAGCAGAGGTCTCAGACTCAAATGACTCGGGGGCTGCCTGACCAAAGGTCTGGGTGAGGTTGGGCCAAAACAGGCTTTTCCATAAGAAAAGCTCTGATAACAACATTCTACTTTTTTCAAATTTATTATCAAATATTCTTGACACAAAATAAGATTTTAAATATGAAACAAAACATTACGAATCTAAGCTGTAGTTTATCTTAATGTATCTTATCTTGCACTTCAGGATGGCACTTTTTAGTTTCATTGTGCATTACCCATGTTTTTAATTCAAGTTCTAATCATATTCCAATCAGAAGAAATGAATCAGTAATACATTAATCCATACTTTGAGTGACGTAGACTTACATTAAACTTTCACATTAAGGAAAGGTCTTATTCAATCATCCTGGGGGCCACAACTGGGCCCTGGCCAGGCAGCTTGAAAACCCGTGCCTTACAGCAAGCTCGGAACAAACCAATGTAATTTTACTGTTTCCTAAGCATCTTTCAAGCATCTCGGCAGGAAATAGCTTTGAAGCTAGACACAAGAAGAAAACATATAACAGCAGTTGTGCATTTAAATTGGATTCAGGTTTCATTTTTAAAACATTGGCTTGCCCAAACTCACTGGAACATTCCATTTGAAGTTTTTCCCGTCCATTCGTTTAAAACAGCTTGTTGCTCTGTTTCTTAACAATACAAAAAAAAGAATTATTGTGACCATTTTGTGAATGAATTTTCTGTTTTTTTATTGTTCAAAAATTAAATTGATGTATGATTTAAGTCAATCCTCGTGAAGAAGCCTTACAGAATTTCAAACTTTTTCACTCGCGGCTGCCATCTCCTTGTTTGTATCATCCTTGCAGCCTCTTTTGAGCTTCTCGTAATCTGCGTGCATGTACGTACATTTCTAAGACACATTCAATAAACACCTTTTTTTTTACCCATCTTGGGGTTTGGGTTGGCGTTTGGACTCAAAAAAGGCCCCTCCTTACTTTCACCATTATAATGCTACACTAACAAGTAGAAAAAAAATGTGGGGCATAAAGGCACTCTCTACCCCACTTTCAACCCTCATTCCTCCTACCCAACGTCTTCTACCCCGAACAGCTTTGCTTAAAGAAAGATGAAAGCAGATAAGCATGGTGGGGAAAAAAGGGTAAGGCCTCTTTGCACTCAGTCGGGCATTGTTAACACATACTTAATAGAGAAAATATTCTACTTTCAACTTTAGTCAAGTCAAGCCAAGTAATAACAACAAACAACACCTTGAAATAAAGCAGTCTAGGCCTTTGCTTTAGGGCAATATTGATGCAGGATGACGGACACAGCAAGTTGAAATACCTAACCCCCCACCCCCAACTTTGTGTACTGCAAAGAAGTGATCAACCACCAAAGCTCCATTACCCTTGATGGCTTATTGAGCAATTGCATCAATAAGCGAGCCATTGTTTACCTGATGTTCTTTGTTCCTACAGAGCCACTACTCTGTAAAGAAGGCGGGGGCTGCTCTGGGCTTTGGCACGGAGAACGTGATTCTGCTCAGCACAGATGAGAGGTAAAGCATATATTCCAAATACCGCATTTTCTACAGTATAGGGTGCACCGGATTATAAAATGCACCCTCCAAGAACTGTCTTTTGGAACTTTGTTTTCTACACAAGGCGCACTGGACCATAAGGCACAGCGAATTTAAACTGCAGTAAGGGCCATCAGTGGAAATATATATTGCTGATCACAGTTGCAAAACAATGGATGCAGTGAATTTTAAACCCAAATCGTTTGCCAGAGAGCACCACATCCTGTCCACTACACCCCTCTCTCTCTCTCTCTCTCTCTCTCTCTCTCTCTCTCTCTCTCTCTCTCTCTCTCTCTCTCTCTCTCTCTATAAATATATATATATATATATATATATATATATATATAAAACGCAAAAACACGCAGAAGAAAAAGCTCATTGGTGGATCTGATGATGATGATTTTGAAGGACAGTAAATAAATACATTGTAAATTTTATGTTGGTGGGCAGCACGGCAGCGCAGTGGTTAGCGCATGTGCGGCACAGTTCATGTCTTGGGAACCTCCTGCGTGGGTTCAAATCCAGCTCCAGACTTCCTGTGCGGAGTTTGTATGTTCTCCCCGTGCTTGCGTGGGTTTCCTCCGGGCACTCCGGTTTCCTCCCACATTCCAAAAACATGCATTTCAGGTGAATTGGTCGGTCCAAATTGTCCCTAGGTGTAAATGAGCGAGTGAGTTGTCTGTCCCCGTGTGCCCTGCGATTGGCTGGCAACCAGTTCAGGGTGTCCCCTGCCCACTGCCCGATGATTGCTGGGATGGGCTCCAGCACCCCCGCGACCCTACTGAGGATAAGCGGTGTAGATAATGAGATGAGATGAGATTTTATGTTGGTATTGGGTTCATAGTTTACATTGTTAATCAACCAAATGAATTATGGCCGCACCTGTTCAATAACGTCTGCCATTTACGATGCTTAGTTCGAGCTGAGAAAAAGTGAAACAAAATATATTGATTTTTAATCACTTTGTTTTCTCCATTCTCTAACATTCGTATCTGGAAGCGTTATAAGAAACAGTGTGATAATAAGATTTATGAGAAATTCCTTTTTATACACCATCTATGTCCCTAGTGCCCTGGTAGTTAGGATTTGGCACTATCGTGGTCTTTATCCGGGTTCAATTTCTTTTGCCACCATTTTTATGCAATTGTGGTCAGGGGTATTTTTTGACTGATCAATAACTGCATATCCACAGTAATTTACCGGTATGCATTGCTTATTTTATCCAAATATAAGGCACCATCCTATGCGAATGTTAAAGTTTTGGGCCAATTTTCGGGTTTTAAGTTCGCCTTATAGTTCTTAAAATATAGTACATGAATCATTAATAACTCTTAGAAGCTAATGCTTCTTTTCAGTTTAATTGTCTTCTGTGGTGTTCCGTCCCTTACAGGGGAAGGGTACTTCCTGCTGACCTAGAGGCTAAGATCCTTGATGCCAAACAGAAGGTATGTTCTTTATTTCTTCTTGTCTGCTTCAGGCTAAAACCCTGAGATGTTAAAACTTTTCTTTTTTTTCAGGGTTATGTGCCAATGTTCGTCAATGCCACGGGAGGTTCCACTGTCTATGGTGCCTTTGACCCCATCAACGAAATTGCTGACATCTGCGAGAAATACAACCTGTGGCTGCACGTTGACGTAAGCCTCAAATCTTATTTGGCTGTCGGTCACCTCCGCGTCAACATTCCTGTTGGTAACCGTGTCGTGTCGTTCCGGTAGGGAGCATGGGGCGGTGGCCTGCTGATGTCCAGGAAGCACCGCCATAAGCTCAATGGAATTGAGAGGTAATTTCCAGAAGCCGCCGTGTGTCACCTAAAATCATTTCACCGGGATGTCCTGGTGACATTTTGCAGAGCCAACTCTGTCACGTGGAACCCTCACAAGATGATGGGTGTACCCCTGCAATGTTCGGCCATCCTTGTTAGAGAGAAGGTACGAAGTCGAACTTCTTCTGTGCGCTAATGTTCGTCGTTGATATCATCAAGTCATGCACAGTTATATAAATGTGTGTTTGCAGGGCCTTATGGGAGGATGTAACTCCATGTGCGCTGGTTATCTGTTCCAACAAGACAAGCAATACGACGTCACATATGACACTGGGGACAAAGCCATTCAATGTGGCCGGCATGTTGACATATTTAAGTTCTGGCTTATGTGGAAGGCCAAGGTAAATTTTTAAATCGGTTAACAACCACATATACTGAAAAAATACTGAATTTTGGCAGATCATTTTTCTTGGTATAGTTTTCTTATTTTACCATTCAGTCAATCCAAAATCTGTGATATAGAAACTTTTCATTTTTTTCAATCATTATATATTTTAATACTCAATTACACATTGAAACCAAAGAACAAACCCTTTAATAGAACCAACTTTATTTGACAAATAAAAGTACTGTACACATGTTCTTATTTTTTTTTTACCAATACCTACTGTCTTAGGGAATATTCATCGCTTTTTTTCAAATTTACTTTTCATTTCAAAGCATTTATATTCATTTGAAATTTTGACTTATAATTATGAAAGCCATATTTAAAAACAACAACAAATAACTTGACAACACATTCCATTACAATAAAAATCCTTCATATTGAATATTTATTTCACATAAATATATTCTTTAAAATAAATCAATCATAATATGTAAAAATAAATGAATTATTTTGAGTTGATACTTTTGTATTTATATTAAGCCGTTACTGATCAAATTGCACATTGAACATATTTTTAACTTAAATAGAAAACAATGATATTCAAAATAATTTCTGTTGTTTTTTTTTTTTTTAAATAAGCAAGTGCATAAGCAAGTTCAACTTTCAGCAAAATAAGACGGTTTTTTTTAAATTTTTTCTAACCAAAAATATAAGCAAAACACATTTAGGTTAATGTTTGTATCATATAAAAACTAAGATAAAGTAATCTATTATATATGGCAATTGTGAGCTATTTTTTTCTTTTGAGCCGGAACTGTGTGGTATGACTGTACATTGATTGTATTCGTTATTGTTAAATGCTGCTGTGGGGCGGCACAGCGCCTGGGTGGTTTACAGTGCGGAGGTTCAGGGTCCAATTCCAACTGGCGCAGCTTCCCCTTGTGGAGTTTAATTGATCACCTTTTTTCTATGCTGTTCAACTCAAAGGGAACCATTGGATTTGAGCAGCACATCGACAAGTGCTTGGACCTGTCTCAGTACCTGTATAACAAGATCAAGAACCGAGAAGGATATGAGATGGTATTTGATGGCGTGGTAAGAAATTCTAACTTGGTTTTATTTGAGCAATGCTTCTCCATCTTTTTCATTCATTGGGATATTTCTGTCCACAGCCCCAGCACACAAATGTATGCTTCTGGTACATCCCACCCAGTCTGAGAGGAATGCCAGACAGCGAGGAGAGGCGGGAAAAGCTCCATAGGGTGAGACGCTCATAAATACTGAAAAAGAAAAGCATATGATTGTAAAGAAAGGGTCTAATAACATTTAAATTGACAATGATATTTCAAAAGATGTGTTTGGAAAATACACAGTTGTAGCTTCACGCTTTTATTCTAAGTAAAGACAGAGCCTCAGCTAAAACAGGAAGAAAGATGAGCAGATCGAAATCAATGAAGCTTCCAATAGAAAGGAAAGTGCAAGAAAGAGTCTATCAGAAAAATGAGCCTGCAATTAATCATTATTGTTAGACAAAGCATTGATTATTTAGTCGATTACAGTTATCCTTCATTTATCGCTGTCATTACGTTTCAAAAAGAACCCGTGTTTGGCAAAATCCGGCAGTAGTGATCTTTATTTGTATTACAATTAATTTACAATCCAATAATCTTCTTTAGACTTAAACCAAAGAGCAAACCTTTTTAACAAGTATTTGGTTAACAAATGAAAGTACTGTATTAACATTTTCAGAATTAATTTTGTTTTTACAAATATTCCTGTAGCATAAAATAATAGGTGGGGAGATAGTTTAGCAAATTTGAATGCGCAACACAATGCAAATCTGTGAAGTAGCCCAACTGTGTAAAGTAATCCAGATTATAGCAAGGTTTCACTGTACTTAGGAAATCTAAAAATTTCATAATGTTTTCATCTGAATCGGTTTTGAAAAACCCAAAATTTGTACACATTACTCATAATTGAGTTTCTGGTTTGCCTCATGCCATTTCAGAATATGTTGACCATTTTTCTAAAATCGATGATATTGCTGGCTTCATGCTGAAATGTTCTACCTCCAATATAAAATAACCTAAAAACAACAACAACACATGATTGACATTTGAAAAAAAAAGATAAAATGTATCAACTTATTAACTGTGTTGTTAAGTTTTAAATTCAGTGAAAGTGTGATTACTATTCAACCTAAAGAAAATGAACCCCCCCAAAACATCAGCAAACATTTACTGTTGGGAAGATTAAAGATTAAATTCTCATGATTTGAAAAATGTCTAACATAAAGGTATTTAAGCAATTAATTATAAAAAGTTTGTTATATTTTCTGTATCTGACTTCAAGAAATAAATGTAATCACAAATACCAGTAATCAGATGTAAGACACGTGCACACACACAGAAAGACAATAAACTAATTTCCTCTGTCAACAAAAAAATGAAAATACAACGACAAAACACAAGAAGTCCAACAATTATTCCAACCATTTAATTGAATTGGCAATTTATTTGATAACTGATCTGTTTTGGATTAATCGGATTGAGTTTCAATTGTTCTGGTGTGTGAGTGATGATATTTTTCTGTGTATTACATTTAACATCAGCTAAAAACCTAAATTCACAAACAGTAACAGTAATCAAATACAA
The DNA here is from genome assembly GCF_059441175.1 of Urocampus carinirostris. Classification (NCBI taxonomy): domain Eukaryota; kingdom Metazoa; phylum Chordata; class Actinopteri; order Syngnathiformes; family Syngnathidae; genus Urocampus; species Urocampus carinirostris. Next base: position 30,412,980 of record NC_142349.1, read on the forward strand.
AATTAACACACATTCACAGAACCAAATAAAAAATTAATTGATCGTAGTATCAACAAAAAACAAATACAATTAAACAATTAATCCACCCAATTAATTAAAGTGCTAATTTATTTTATGATAAATGAGGTGTTAATCAGATTTAGTTAAATTGTGCTAGTGTGTGTTGACACCAATGTAATATGAATGGGACTTATTCATTCTCACAACCGGGACATTTTTAGTCAAAGGACATCTCTGCTCATTTTTGGAAGCACATTACCTTTTACTTTATATTTTACTAACTTCTTGAGCAGTTGTTTAGGTATCAAGATTTTACATCATGTCAAAATAAAAGTAATTTGACTTGATGTAGGTCTCTATTATTTAAACAGGCATGATTTTATATATAAAGTGTTTCGGTTACGTTTGAAAAAAATAAATGCAATAGTGAATAAGTCTGTGATCCAGTATCGTTTCTGAAACTGTATAATCCCTTCAAAGAGCATGTAATCATGTCTGACTTTGCACCATGTATATTTGGGCAACAGCTTATCGTTTAAAATGTCGAGCAATTACCTTATGTAAGATGTTTTAGAGCGGCACCTATCTGGCCTCTGTCAACCAGATTACCTAAAAAATGAGGTCTGAAACATGTCCAACCCACTTCAGGGTATGAACACCTCTACCCCAGTCGCCTACTTGGAATTCTAATAACGATCTTGGTAAATTCATGGTAGTTTCAATCAATACCGATCCGATACTTTTGCTTGGAAATGTCATGATCATTGATTAATTGAACCCTCCCCATTTAGTTAATTTATATTTACTAGAAACACAACACAATGATTTTAGGCACTAGAAATGTTTCAAACTTTGAAGCTATAGAAAAAAATCGAAATATTTCTATTACAACTGTTTCAGGACCAAACAAGTCAACTGTACCTTCCATTGTACACTGTTTTAAAAAGAAATAAAGTGTGAAAGGTGTAAACAATACAATCTAAAAACCTTTAACAGTATCAAAAATAAAATACTACTACAAGAACTGTTACAGAGCAAAAGTCAAAAGAGTCAAACCAAATGTTCCAAATGTCACAAGTCAGCGCACGGGTAAAGCGCAGCAGCATTCTCTTCTTTCCCTTTTGATACCAAACCAACGCACCATCCTTGGGCCTGAGCAACAAAACACAAATAGTACCTGTGAGTGACATTTAAAATACATACTGACAAAAATTTGAAATTACTACTTTGTTACTCAAAAGCGCCTATTTCAATATTGTATCCGTACCCGTTTAATGTGACATGTGTGTTGAAATTGGGGCTGTAGCAAGAGGCTGAGTTATATTGTGATGCCGCTCCTTTAAAAGGGGCGGAGCTTGCGCTAAATTCCGCTCCAACACAGGCAACATGGGAGAGTAAAAAACAAGCAGAGGAGAAATGTGGCAAAGTAGTTAAAGTGTAATATTGATTCTACATACGTTTACAACGTTCAAAAATGTTAACGTTTTTGTGTCATTTGTGTCCTACTACAGAAACCACAATAAAATAAAAATGTCTTTCCTCTCCCATCTTTTCAATTCGTAAACATTTTCGGAAAAGCGCTAGGGAGACACTCTGTTTTACTAAAAAGCCGTATGTGGCTCCTGAGCCGCGGGTTGCTGATGCCTGGTCAAAGTCAATCAAAAGGCAAGTTTATCTAGAAAAGTTTTTCTGTACGGCAAAAAAAAAACTCTGATTGGTCTACCTCAAGACTGCTGGTTATGATAGGTTGAAAGGGTTCTTCCTCAAAGTGTGTGGCTCGCCCGTTAAACCTGAACAAAGTTCCAAGTTACAAAGGGAGAAGACTGGAGCTTTCTAAGTCCACCTTTAGGCAACTGTGCTGCACAGTTTTCTCCATTTTCAAAAAGACTGTTTTGTACAAGAACAGGCTTATAGTGCAATAATGGCACTAAACAGTTCTATCAGAGTTCAAGTTCTAATTAAAGGTAGGGTGCGTTGTTTGAGGTGTCATTAAAAAGTTGAAAGTGAAATAAGTACGTGTAAACAATGACCAACTGAGTTCAAAGAACCCATCCATCCAGCCATCCACCCTTTATCTTCCGTTTATCCGGGGTCGGTGGGGCAGCAGCCTTAACAGGGAAGCCCAGACGTCCCCATCCCCATCTACTTCCTTCAGCTCATCCAATGGGATCCTGATGCGTTCCCAGGCCAGCCTAGAGACATAGTCTCTCCAGCGTGTCCTGGGTCGCCTCCGGGGCCTCCTGCCGGTGGTACATGCCCTGAACACCTCCCAAGGGAGGCGTCCAGGAGGCATCCTTATCAGATGCCCGAGCCACCTCAACTGGCTCCTCTCAATGTGTGGGAGCAGTGGCTCTACATAGAGTCCCTCCCGGATGACTGAGCTTCTCACCTCATCTCTAAGGGAGAGGAGCCCAGCCACCCTGCGGAGAAAAGTCATTTCAGCCACTTGTATCCGGGATCGTGTTCTTATGGTCATAACCCACAGTTCATGACCATAGGTGAGGGTAGGAACGTAGATCGACCAGTAAATTGAGAGCTTTGCCTTTCGGCTCAGCACCCTCTTCACCACGACGTACCGGTACAGGGTCCGCAGTTCAAAGAACCCTTATGCTTTATTTTCCAATGCGCTTATCTGCTTTTATTTCACTTTTATCGGGCCTTTTTGGGGTGGAACAAACCTTTTCTATTTTTTCCTATCCAGGTTGCACCAAAGATAAAGGCCATGATGATGGAGTCAGGGACGACCATGGTGGGCTACCAGCCTCAAGGCAATAAAGTCAACTTCTTCCGCATGGTGGTCTCCAACCACGCCGCGACGCAGTCCGACATTGACTTCCTCATCGACGAGATCGAGAGGCTGGGTCACGACCTTTAGAACGTCCCGAGTCTGTCTTGTCGTTTTATGGCTCATGGCTAAAAGACTAAACCTTCTTTCCTTCCTCCCCACAAAAGCACACATACATTTGTCCTACTTACGTCAGAACATAGTTTCAGGTAACTGATGGATGTGTGCCAGTGGGAAGTCTTGTATTGCGTGTGTTCAATCTAGTGTCATTTTATGTCCATTAGTGCGCAGCGTGTGTTTTTGTGTGTGAGCAAAAAGCAGAAAAAGCACAGCTCAAAATCAGAAAAGCATTCATATTTATTCTTGTGTATACAAGAGTGCGGGTGGTACGCCGTGTGTGTAAAAGCATTTCAGAGCTATTCATTGACTCATCCACTGCCATTGACGGTTGTAGACGTCAAAATCAAATTTTACAGGGCTGGCAGGAAATGAATTAAGGCTAATGGATATATGTTTCCAACAGCGTTAAAGATTTACTATGCTGAGAGGAACCTTGAATCTGCTATGTTGGACGGGTCAAGACAACGAGACAGTTGTAGTTATCTTGCCTTCCATTTACAATTCGCAAATTGTCAACTCGCTGTCTGTTCCAAGCGATCATGTGATTTGTGTATTTGTTCTTTAAAACAGTATCTATTAATATTTAATTATATAGCGAATACTGCATTTTCATTGTATACAGATTCAGGTATTTTATTGTAAATGTATCTTCATGTGCAGTACATCGTGATCATTGAAATAACGATAAATGAGTGGGCCAAAGAAGGAAAATAGCGGATATAGTTGCAATTCATTATTCCTTATATATCTTCTAGATGTTTGTAACATGTGACCCTCAACCGCGATGCAATTTCTATGGTGTGCTACTTTTTGTGATTGTGAGTCTTCGAATGTCTGAAGTGACGGAGAAAGAAAACTGCAGCATCCGCTTGTCTGTTTGAGCGAGAGGGGAAAGGATGCGAGAATGTATCTCGAGTCGAAAGAATTGTAGTATTTGTCGGAATTCCAAGGCATTTACTGTAATATAGTATATTTATTGTAGTACTTGTTAAATTTACTTACAGTACAGTATCACGAGAGCTGAAAAGAATATTGTGTTTCAAAAGATCTTTGATGTCTTTGCACCTTAGGTTCACCTTTCTTTCCCCCATTGTAAATGGACGTAAAATTGCAGTATTATGAAATATATAATTCAACGTTGATGGTAACCAGGGACCATGATTGAATTAGTTGATTGTGAAGTGTGGCTTTGAAATGGAGGAATGTTACCAGGAGGTTATCTGGAGGCACTTTAACAAAACGAAAAAACACAGCGTCTCTGACTCTCTATATAATGTTTAATAAAGTTTATTAAAAGTATAAGTTGGCCAATCTTTGATATCTCTCTTCATTTCTTTTGCAACATGAACACTGGTTACATTTTTCGTTCTATTCAATTACGGATGACATTCACGTCTTCGAATAATGTTCATGATCATCATCGTCGTCTTCACATCAATGAATTTGTGATCAGATGGAGCTTGAAGAGGTTTTATTCGTCCTTGTTTATTTCATTTTATTCCAAATCAATTGTTGCCAATATGAGTGTATACCGTCCAGTTACAGTAAACAATAATTCGGTCCATCTTCTCAGTCCGTTCTAAAGAGAGAGAAAGGTTGCCGTTTCACAACGTTGAAAATAAAAATATCGAATTAGGACGCACCGCTAGCGTCACCCTGTGGTGTCTTTTCCACTACAACATATAGGAAATCATACCAGCAGGCCCTATGCGTTCAACATATTTTTTAACAAGACATTATTTTATGTTTGAGGTCACTAGCACAACATTATGAAATGTTTTTCGTTGTTGAGATTATTCCTTTTGCCCAAACCCGATTGTAAACTGCACAAAAAAGTCACTCTATCAACAAAACGTTTCGTTTTCGTAAATAGCTATATAATCCTATCCTAATATACAACAATGCCATTCAAAACTCTTTAACTCTCCCCTAAAACATAAACAAACTTGACACGTTTGAATGTACCGGTATATACTTTTGTTCACATTTGTGCCCTATTACAAATATCTTAGAGCTTAAAGTAGCGGTTAAGTCCTGTAAAAGTGTTCATGGGTTATTCGAGATAACGATTACACAATGAAAGAAACAAAACCAATACTTAATACTGCGAAGTAAAAGGGAAACGGTTTGCAGCCAGTAAACTTAATCCGATTCAAATGGAGTAGTTCAGACGTGGATCAGATGTATCAAAATGTATAGAGATATTCGAAATGAAATATAACACGAAACATATGTAAAGGATGAGTCAAGTTCAATTATTTGTTTCTCTCTCTCGCTCATACTCTCTCTCTCTCTCTCCCTCTCTTTCTCCCCTTCTCTTTTAAAGAACAATGTACTTTTCAAAAAATAAATACACAATAGGAGTTTCAGCAGAAAACAGCCAATACAATAAAATACAACCACTTTGCTGGGCCTACTAAGGCTTGGAAAGTACTCCTTAATAGTCCCTTTTACATGAAACCAGATAAATAACATAAAATGCGACAGAAACAAAATGAAAATCAATCCAAACAGCTTGCCAACATCATTTTTGCCGTTCCATGTATTCCGTTACTCCCCAAGCCTGCACAAAATGTAGTAATTTTATTCATATTTAGTTTCTTTTGTCTTTTATTAGCATATTTGGTATTGGAGTAGTCCAAAAGTAATTGAAAGTAATCCAGTTAAAGTAACCCTACCCAACCCTGTTTGCTAATGCCATCCTCTGGCTGAAAGAACCATTGCAGCTCTTTTCTTGCGCATACAAGTATATGAAATTCTTACACACACTCAAATAAACTCTTTCTTTTTCATCTTTTTAGGGTTTGGGTTGGCGTTTGGACAGTATTTGGGTTATTCATTTAGTCTCTCTGACTTCTCTCGATTTTTTCCCTCTTCACTCCCTTTTTTATCGCTTTTTGTTTTTTGGTTTTGTTTTGACCATCAGATTCTGCGCTCAAAACTATGGGCCCCCATTCCCTCCTCCAAAAATATATAAAATAATTACATGGAGTTGATAAAATCAGCTACACAAGAGCGATTTGAAAAGAGCCAAGACTGTTTTGATACGAAGGATGACAAAATGGAGAAATTGCTTAACGAACAGATGGAAAATAAAAGGAGCTGTAGGATGTGCGGAAAGAAATGGTAGAAATCAAGAAAAACTTAATGGGACTTAAGAACGAGGCGGGGAAATACAGAACGAATTCAATAAAACCCAAGAGATAATCGAGCCATATCAACAGAGCATATGAGAAAATGCTTGCTGTCGGTCACCCCTCTTGAGGGATATGACCTAGATAGATAGATAGATAGATAGATAGATAGATAGATAGATAGATAGATAGATAGATAGATAGATAGATAGATAGATAGATAGATAGATAGATAGATAGATAGATAGATAGATAGATAGATAGATAGATAGATAGATAGATAGATAGATAGATAGATAGATAGATAGATAGATAGATAGATAGATAGATAGATAGATAGATAGATAGATAGATAGATAGATAGATAGATAGATAGATAGATAGATAGATAGATAGATAGATAGATAGATAGATAGATAGATAGATAGATAGATAGATAGATAGATAGATAGATAGATAGATAGATAGATAGATAGATAGATAGATAGATAGATAGATAGATAAGATATGTACTGGTCTTAGTACTTAGTGCATGTCAGTTCTAAAACTCTCCCAAAAAGGAATGTGAAAAGAAAGGAGGCGATCAAACTCCTAACTAAGCACAGACTCAAAGATGCCTGTTACATCTCTGAAATATCAAACAATGTTCCTGTAGTTTCAAGTACCCACATAGGCACAATTCAGGTTTCTTGGTCAAGCTTTGTTACTCCAACTGAAAGTGCATCTCTAAAGAACTTAAACAATGAAATAGCAGATATTGCGGACACAGAATTGTCACCTACCAACTGGTCATTCATCTGACAAATAAGACGACTGGGAGGCATGATGGACTGGCGGACCCTAAGATCATAACGGCTAGGTTGAGCACAAATAACCTGAGCTTGAGGGTCTGGGACAGTCAAGTCTAAACAGTCAGTATTCGGAGTGGCTGTCTCATACGCGTCAGTACCAGTATGTCTTCTTATAGATAGATATAAGAAAATCAACAACGACACAAATAAATGGAAGAAAATATTAAATTCTACAACATAAGGAAGATGATTTTGAACAATGTCCTTGTCTCAATGATTGAATCATCAGTTCAGCCTCGGGCAAGAAATCCTAGAAAAAAAATGGAGACTGTGGCTCAACAGGGGATTTCAGAAATTTCAACATAACAATAAATTGTGTCCTTGTTGACCTCTGCTATCAGTTTCCATCGGGAATAAATAGTCCATCATCGGTTTTGCTACGGGTTTCCGGTCCATTGAAAAAAGCTTGCTATTTTGAAGCTCTTATACTAAAGAGCCAAAATTGTCTACGACAAGAAAAATCTCTCTAAAATCAACGCTTAAATAATCCGAATAGCACATCAAATGAAAACACAAAAACAAAACGAAACAGACTGAAAGGGAGCATCTGGTAGGCAAATTGTAAATTTTTTTTCTTTAAAGAAAAATAATTCTCCTGGATCAGATTAAAACACGGCTGACCAAGAAGTTCAAGAACCTGGACGAACTTGCCAAAAACTGAACACACGTCATGTTGGAATATCTCTCTTTTGCTTTCTTTCCACCTTTTCTTACTTTTCTTTTTTACTCTTTTACAAGATGGGCTTTTGGATTATCCCCCTTTCTTAAGAAATGATTAAATAGCATAGCACCTGATTAAGAGGACAAGAAGGTAAATATCGCTTGATATCCAAGTCCTAATGAACCTCATTTGTTTCAAAGACGTCAAGAAGATAGCTTCTTTATAAACACGGACAAAAGCTGTACAGAAGTATGTAGACCAAATTGAGGACGATGTTAAAAAAGCTTGTTGTTCTTGGGGTAGGATCGGAATGTGACACCAGGTGTAGGTGCAGGGGCTCTGACGGGTTTTGTGCTGAGTGTGAACGGGCCTCCCAAGAAAATACAATACTGATGTCCAGCTTGACCTTGACCTGTAAATATAGTATGCTCATCGGAGCAACAACGGTGTGAGCAACGGCGAGATGGCATTCGGTGAGAGTAAAGCCAAGTGCCATCTTGGTCCTTACCGAATAGACGACACTAGAGGACACCCTTGATCATCTGAGCTGCAAAAAGCAATGGAAGTCAGGCTGGGCACGAGCACTCACCTGGGGTGGTCGGGTTCTTGTAGTTCACGCTTGTCGTGGCTGTCATAGACTTTCTGGATTAGTTTACAGGCTGTGGGCGTCGTTGCTGTCCTGCACTTTCCGGACAAATTTTCAACATGTTACCTAGTGTTTACTATGTTTGTGTACTGTAATGATAGATCTATTTCACCCTGGTCGTCCTGGAAGGGGGATTACCACTTGTGAGGCCCCTTCTCAAGGTTTCTCTTTTTCCTCATGCTGAGGTTTTGAGTTGTTCCTTGCCCGCATGTAGGTTTAAAATCAGGTAATTGTGTCATTGTAATCCTGTGCAGTCCTTTGAGACATTTTTGTGATTAAGGGCTATATAAATAAATGTGACTTGACTTGACTCTCGGTGAACGTCCAATCGCACTTTAATCTGTAACATTTTCACAAGAAAATTCATGTTTGTCACAGGTTTCCTCACATCATGTTGTTGTTAGAGACTGAGTAGGAGAGAGATGTAAAAAGAATAACTTCTCAGAAACCAAAAAATGCTGTATATATTGCGATTCAATAATGAGCTATGGTTTTAATGGATTATCAAATGATTTTTATAATGATGTACGATACGATAATTTGTTTATATGATTCATTGAAGAAGCATCCAGTTATTTTTGGGACGGGTCTCTTATTAGTCTTTGGCTACAACCAGTCATCCCTTTTTTTCTTTTCAGGTGATTGGTTCATTCTGTGATGTGATGTTCATTGCAACATGACTGAAAATAACCTAACTTTCGATAGAAATAAGCTTAATTATTTTGACATACTCGGAAATTAACGGGCCCAGGGTAGGGCGGGGGGGTTGTTAAATCATCCCGCGGGCCGTATGTTTTAAACATAAGCTTTGAACAATTTTAGATGAGCTTTTCAATGGAAAATATTTGTTTCATTTAAAAACAAAAACAAAAACCGACAAACATGTACACACTGTTTGCCCAACTCAAAACTATTGCAGAAAATCCATTTTAGATGTCCGTGAGCGAAGGATCGATGAAAAGATTCCACTGTGATTTCTGCACTTCCTGCCACGTCACAGCGCATGCGCAGCAGGTGACAACACATTTGACGACGTGTACCCGGTGAGTCCAAGTAGTCGGATACCTCCTCGTTCCTCGGACTCAGCTTGCCCCCAAAATCTTCAAAAACGCCTAAAAGGCAGCGACATCATGGGAGGCTCGCAGAGTGTCGAGATACCGGGCGGTGGTTCAGAAGGCTACCATGTCCTCCGGGTGCGTTTATTTTTTCCTGCACATCATGAGTGGTATTCCGCTCTTAGCCTTTAGCCTAGCAATGCGAATTTGCCAGCACTGTGTTAACTAGGAAGGTGGCTGTCAAATTGGGCCTATGCGACAAAGAAACACCAATTTCAATGTTGCAGTCGTGCTTCTGTCATGCATTTGCTGTCACATTGAGACTCCCACATTAAAGCTTGTTAAACCAACTTGTTTGAAACATTACTGTTGCTAAAAGCTACACGCTACGAAGCTACCATGACTGACACCTGCCAGGCTGGTTTGCAGAATGCTGGATTCAAATGGCGTGTGACTCTACTCACCGTGTATTGAAAACACTTTTATAATTTGCTGGAAATGATTGATGTATTAAATAGTAATGCTTTGTTGATGTTATGAGAAAAGATCAAAGCCCAGGAACACCAATCTCCCTCAAAAAGAACACTCTCAGTAAAATTATGATCTTATTTTTCGATTGTTTTCATGCAGAAATGTGCAAAAACCTGATTAGACCTATCCGTTGCCCTCTATTTTTTTGTCTTGTAGGTTCAGGAGAACTCTCCAGGTCACCGAGCAGGACTGGAACCTTTTTTTGACTTCATTGTGTCCATCAATAACACCCGACTTGTAAGTCAACATTCAAGCACGTCAGGGTAAAATGCAAGCTGCAAAAAAAAAAAAAAATCACCTGTGAGCATAGTGAATGCTTTGTGTTCGTCTCAAATGTGTGAGTTTGAAGCTAATAACACCGGTTATGTTTTACCTATCACACTTATTTTGAACACGTTTAAAACATTGTCTTTAAAATTATTCTCTGGCTGCCATCCAAACAGTTTACCTCTCAATAAAGGAAAAGTCGTGCGGAATAGAAGTTGTCTATTTTAGCAGTAATTGCACCTTTGGTTGATTGACATTTTGTTTTTTTACACCCCATTCACCCAAATAATAGGTTACAATCAACCAAAAATCAATGATATTATGAAACAATTGAAAAAACAGAAAGAAAAAAGGGTTGACAGGGAAAAAGCTGTAGCTTATCTCGGTCCCGTGCCCTTGACAGTCTAAACACTTCACAATAATTCAAGTCACGTCGTGATTATCTGTACACCCCTCAATCACAAGGAGTCTCAAAGGGCTGCACAGATCACAGATAACTGCAAACCACAGGCTATTATTACACCATGCCCTGATCTAAAACCTAAATGAGAGTAAGGAAAAACTCAAACCTCAACATGGGGACAAACAATTTTGATATATTGATATAATTTCTTTGTTCCTTTACTTTCCTCTTGCTTAACCTTGTGGTTGGTGTAGTAGTGCTGTTTTGTATGAGTATTTTTACTTTGTTATGTTTATCAGGCCTGCAATAAACTAAAATATTATGGTATGCATTTATGTAAAAATTAGGCAATACATAGGACTTTTCTTGGTAAAGACATAAGTCATAAATTAGACTTTTTTAATATAATTTAGAAAACCAAATAACTAATAGATTTGGTAACTCTTGTCTCTTAATTCTACAGAACAAGGACAATGACACCTTGAAGGACCTTTTGAAAGCCAGTGTAGAGAAACCGGTCAAGATGTTGGTGTACTCCTCAAAGACGCTGGAACTGAGAGAATCCACAGTCACCCCCAGCAACCTGTGGGGGGGCCAGGGTTTACTCGGGGTTTCCATTCGCTTCTGCAGCTTCGAAGGAGCCAATGAGAATGTTTGGCATGTTCTGGTACGTAATCATTACTGTTGTGTCTGTCATGTCGGCCTACGCTCTCTTGTGCTCGATAGGAGGTGGAACCGAACTCACCTGCTGCCCTCGCTGGTTTGAGACCACACACAGACTACATCATTGGCGCGGATACTGTAATGAATGAGGTGGGCTATCGCAACATTCGAGTTCTAGCGTAAATATTCTTATTTTCTCCTGGTCATGATGTGTTTTTGATCCGGTCTAGTCCGAAGACCTGTTCTCGCTGATCGAAAGCCACGAAGGGAAAGGCCTGAAGCTCTATGTGTACAACACAGATACTGACAACTGCAGAGAGGTGGTAATCACACCCAACAGTGCCTGGGGAGGAGACGGAAGGTAATAATACATGTGTCCGACAGGCTGCCTTCATACTTACCGTAAATTCCGGACTATAGAGCGCACCTGGTTATAAGCCGCACCCACCACATTTTGAGAGATTGTCGCTTTTGTACTTACACAAGCCGCACCTGTATATGAGCCGCATGCGCCCAAATTAAAATATGTAACGTAATCATAAAATTGACCCCACCCCAACTTTGAGTCCCGCGATTTTAACTGAACACGAAGTTCACAGTTCAAAAACCACAGCCGGCAAAATAACGGAAAACGATACCGGTAGTTAACATTGGTTGCAGACCTGCAGAGTCCGGGTCCCGTTAAAAGTAATCCAAGGAAAAAAAGTGTATAGTTCCAAAGGTAAGGGTGGGAAAAATATATTCACTATTGTCTGCCGTGTGCACAAACACTCACCGTTACCAGTCCCCACTTCCTGTCATCCCCCGCGTCTGTTATGCCCCTTCTTTTTAATTGGTCACTGCAAGACTTATCAGAATAAGTGTCCAAATTAAATACATTACAAAAATATACAGTTGCAAATACATATTATACATGGTTACACATATTTACAAAGAAAGACGGTACACCGAGAGAGATTTCAAAGCTTTAATAATGATATTATAACTTTCATCCCAAACCGTGCCTGTGAAGGGTAGCAAAATGCTACTAGAAACACGCTCGCAACACAGTGAATTGATCTGTTAAAAAAAACAATCCATTCTTGCAGAAACCACGGTAAACCGTCCTTATCTACCTCCTTATAATTGACGTCATCAAAGTTGTCTTCCCCAGTATGGGTAAGAGACTTTGTCATATAGACGACGTTCCACGCTCCCTTAATCAAAAACACCCTAGCAACACGCTCGCAAGGTAAAGTTTGCGAGCAGTAGCTCTGTTTCCTTCTTTATCGAACTGCTCGATTGCGTTTAGCTTGTAAGCTGCGTCGTGTGCCTTGAATTCGAGCGCCGCTGGCGGCTGTTAGAAAAAATGGTTTGTCCTACTGAAAGAGGATCTGTTGTTCCAGTCTGTGGTCAACCAGTGCTCAGGGTCAGGTTTCTATTCAGGATGTCTCTTTACATGGCTGCATTCATCTTTCCTTATTGGTTGAGTAGTCTGCCAGTTGATGTAACCAAATAACAACCACCAAACTGTTCAAACTTTATCTCATCAGACAAGAGAATTATGTTCTTCATGGTCCAAGATTCCTTCAGATGCCTTTAGGAAAACATCAAGGCTGGATGCATTTCCCTTTTCTAAAAAAAAGTCTTCCCTCTGGCCTCTCTACCACGCAAGCCAGTGCTTGTTGTCCACCTGGGAGGTTTTCTTTTCCACAGAGGGATATTGGAGCTATGACCCCTTTTGGCAGTGCAGTGTAACATTTTCATTTCATTTCAATTATTCATATATTTTAAATTTGGTGTAATGTGACTGCTTCACTGTCCTTAAATTTAAACTTTGAATCTGCTTCAGCCTTTCTGTGTGGAGTTTGCATCTTCTCAATGTGTTTGCATCAGGCATGGGTATGTGAAATTCTGTTGTAATAATCATCAAAATAAATAACTGTTTCAGTGTCCCTAATTGTTAATATTAGAAATAATAATCAATAAAGGAACGTATAGCCCTAAATATAGGGCCTGGGGTCTCCAACTTGGTTGGATAGTTTTTGAGGCTTTTCCCCCATTTTTTTTTCCTTCTTTGCATTTGTTAGTGTAGTACAAAAAGGCCTTTTATAGGTACAGTCCAAATGCCAACCTCAAACCCCAAGAAAGATGAAAAAAGAAGAGTGTCTGAAAGATGCATGTACTTGCAACATGAGGAGCTTGACAGGCGGCAATGATGACACAAGCCAGAAGATGGCGGCTGCAAGTGAAAAAAAGTTCCAAATTAGACCCTCTTTTAAGCAGTTCAGGATAATAAGAAAAGATGGTTTCCAATCAGAAGAAACATTTCGGACGAGGCTGGTCATAAACAAACCGAAGGGACGAATTGTTCTGTGTATAGCTAATATTGTTAGTAAATGTGGCTTTTCCTTAAAAATATGCAATATCTCATAGTCTTGTGCTTTGGAGATTTGAACTTTCAGGTAAATCAAGTTGAACTTAAGGTAACCCTCTTCACAATCATTTAGTTAAAGCAGCAAATTACATTTGTTCTTTTAGTTTTAAAGGTACTGTTGCATCATAAAATTCAAATTCGATTGTAACATTTGTTGAAGAAAACATGACTAAAATCAAACAACGTTGGTCTATGGAGGGCGAAAAAAATGTGTTGGCTGTTGTGAAAATCACGATGAGAATAATGAAGACGGACATCAATGATGTTCGATTTTGCTTGATTACAGCCTTGGCTGCGGGATTGGCTACGGATACCTCCACAGGATTCCCACTCGGCCTTTCGAGGAGGGTAAGAAGATCAGCTTCCCTGGGAACGCTTCTGGTGAAGCTGTGGGTCCCCTGAAGGATGGCTTCACAGAGGTGAATCATTCGTTTTCAACTTTTACAAGAATTGTTGTGGCTGCTGCAAAAATCCTCACGGTGCTCAGGTGCAGTTGTCGGCCGTGACTCCGCCTCACGCCACTCCCGCAATCCCTACCGGGTTAGAGAACTCGCTGTCAGGCCTGTCCATCAGCACAGCTCCCCCCACCATGCCTACCGAATTGCAGACGGGTAAGCTCTTGTCTGTTTCGCGGATTTCGATTGTTCTGTCCTTTTTTAGTAAATACATACCATCTTTCTACATACCTGCCTCCATGATAGCATTGGCTGTGTGTTTTTTGCTGCTGAACAGAATGCGTAACAATCCGTAACGTATCAATACTGCAAAAAGTAAACCGCAATACAGCGAGGGATTATTATATTCCAAATTGAAAATCCATGCACGAATAAGCATACTTTTTATCATTTTTGCAACCCTTACAGTAGTTTTGTGCCTTATAATCCGGTGCACCTTATATATGACAAAGTATCACAAAAGATTATTTTGGGGGTGTGCCTTATAATCGGGTGCGATTCATAGTTTGGAAAATACAGTACTTACTCTGGCTTGCCTCTCCCTCACTAGGTTTGCCTACGGTCCCCCTTCTTCCTTCTTCCAATCCGTCCCTCGTGCCGCTCCCCGCCCTGAATCCCGCCGCAGCCAACTTCAACCCTGCCACCACGCTACCAGGTGAGTCCTTTCATTGTGCATTGTCTCTAATATGAAGTCGAAGGAACGGTAGTAACTCGGGAGGTAAAGCACTCGTCTTGGAATCAAGAGGTCGCAGGTTCGATTCCCGGCTCCTCTGTGTTATATGTCGAAGTGTCCTTGGGCAAGACGCTGAATCCCTAATGCTCCTGATAAGCAGGTAGTTGGCTTGCATGGCTGACGCTGCTATTGGTTAGTTAGTGTGTAAATGGGAAAGGTGTGAAGCACATTGTAAAGCACTTTGGGAGGTCTTCATTGACTTGAAAAGTGCTATATAAATTCAGATTTGACTTTCATATCCATTATAATTTTTTTTTTTAGGTTTGATGCCCCTCCCAGGTGGTTTACCGCCTCTCCCCAACCTTCCCAATCTCAATCTTCCGTTACCGGACCTAGGCGCCATCTCCATAGCAGGCACCGGCCCATTACTGCCCTCAGCAAGCTCAGGTACACCAGTTATCTTTTCGGCATCCTGACTCAATCAGAGTTGGTCAATTGCACCCTAGTTGTGTTACTTTGACTTTCTTCATCACAACATTTGATTTACTTCCAATGGCAGATAATGTTACCCTTTTTAAAAATGTACATACTTTTGCCACGATTAATAAATTAAAACAAAAATCGACATCAGTGAAAGTGAATGGAAAGGAGTAGCAATAAAGGTCTTCTTATCTTCTCTTTGTAACTCAACTACAAAGTTTTAGTAGAGAAAATACATTCACAACATCTTCCTCACAAAAGACAACAATTAGTTTTCAAAACAAATAAATAAAATCTCTCAGTAGGCTGTTTGGTCAAGTGGCTTAAATTTCCTTTTTGTATTTCCTTTTCAAATTTGTGTTACTAATGTATTTTAACACTAGCTTAATGAAACGATACAAGTTCATTGCGTAATTCTTAAATTAAACAGATTGAGGTTTTCCTCAAATTTTGTTTCTGTATCTTCTTAAAGGGACTCTGTCGCTGTAGAGTGCAGTGCAACGAAAAACGAGTGCTAAAAAACACAAGGGAGAATACAAACTACGGAGACTTAAAGTAACCAAAAGGCAACCCATTAGGTTTTTGGGTACCCATGACAGCAGATGGAGAGACAATTATGGCAGATTGATGAGGCTCATGTTATGTAAAATTAATGCAAATGTATACAACTACGATTATATTTAGAAAATGCACGTTTATATAGTTCATGTATTCTTCCTTATCTAAATCAATATTGTTTTTCATGAATGATTTTTGTTTTTTACTAGGAGGCACTAAATCATTCATTTTGCAATGTCTTTTAGGTTACACATGCCTTTTCAAAGCATTTGTATACCAAAATTGCATATATTGGTATTATATTTAAATATGATTTAGCAAAGTAATACTCAACATACATTTTTTGAAAAAAATATAAAATACGCATTCCATTTTTTTGAAAAACTAGTATGGAAAAGGGACATTTTACTTTCAATTACTGCATTTTTCTAACTGTACTTTTTACAATGTGTTTATCATTTACGGTTGAGCTGATGCTTTTTCTTTCAATATCATCTAACTTTAGAGTATAATTTGCATGTTTAAGTGGACACTGTGTAATATTTGACCACTAGATGTCGCTGTATCGTGTAGTGCCACCTAAAATGAGTGCTATAGAGCACAATGAAGATTACAAACTATGAGTGACCAAATTCTACCGTTTTTGGTCTCAATTCTTTACTCAGCCTTTCACAAAGTTTTTTTTATTTTTATTTTTTATTACCCTTATCAGAAAAATAACGGACATTAATGTCTGCTCCTTCTAGGTGAGCGTCAATTCATGCAAAACTAATACACATTTCTTGATCTATAAGGAGTTTTAATAAATGCACATTTATATGAAAGTATTTTTGCTCATTATTCAAATCAGTGTTCTTTTGTTTTTCTTATGAAGTTCTTTACCACTAAGATTCGCTAAATCGGGGGTCTCAAAAGAGCACAGCTGAGGTGCTCGCGAGCTTGTTCCGAATATAGTTCACTAGTGCTGGGTCATTGTGATTCATCAGTAAAATGCTTTTTTTTTTTTTTTTTTTTTTTTTTAATGGTTGACTGAGTTTTATTTACCCTACTTCCAATAATTATCCTGGTAAGAATGTAGTAACAATAGAAATGCATATCAAACAGGTAGCCCTTTGCACTAATTAGTGACCAAAAGTAGCACAAGACTTAAATAAGCGGGAGGCCCCTGTGTTAAAGCCCCAGTGTGTAATATTTAACCACCAGATGGCACTGTGTTCTCTAATGCAACAAAAAACAGTCCCAAGAACAGCGTAGCAAGATGCCAGACAAATAGATACGGGTAAATAGTCATACAAATATTGGTATGAAACCTTATGTTTTTTGCGTAATATTTAAATCAACGTTTTGTTGTTTTCATACTGAATTCGTTTTTTTGGACCACTAGGAGGAACTAGATATTACACACTGTCCCTTTAAACAATACAAGATGTCCTTTTATGCCAGCATTTGCCTATATATTGCAGTCTCTTAATACCCTCTAACGGTAAAAACGAGGTACTGCATCTGAGGCAGTAGTGCAAATCTTCAGGATAGGAATCTGTGCAGCTTTAGCATCATGACGCTCATAAACTCAACAAGACAAAATGATTTAAATTGTAATTTTTTTGTAACAAGTGATTCAATATCCCCTCCTCTTGAATCGTAGTTCCCCCTCTGGCGGCTCCGTTAAACATTCCCGGCCTGGCCCCTCTGCCTCCTTTGCCTGCGATGCTGCCCTCCCAGTTGACTCCGCTCCTGCCTCAAAGCGTGGCCCCCCTGCTACCCACTTCCAGTGTCCCGGGGGTCGAGACCATGCCCGCGGCCGACCTCGCAAACACCACGGAACCGCAGCCGGAGACGACGTTAACGTCCTCGTAACCTGCGAACGGATGGCCCCCGACCGTCCGACCAAAATACACACGAGGCGGTTACTCTTTTCTCTCCTGTCTGCCTTTCGCCCTTTAGTTTTCTATTTATTTAGCCGAGAGGGACCGGGTTTCCAAGCGCGAGTGACTCGTTCGAAGACTACAAAGGAGTGGTTCGATTGCAGTGGAGCAGGTCGCACTGCAGCTTGCCAATAACTCTTTGCGGTTTACTCCTGCGTGGTCCTTTCATCGCTCTCCTGCTGTATCATTCTTTTGAGGAATAGCCATGTATTCGAATGACTAACAGTCATTCAATCTTTTTTATATTATGTTGGTTGAAATTAAGCCTTTCATTTTCTGCAATCATGTAAACAACATTATGCGCCGTTATACTAATTTTGGTTTGTACATTGTACATTCGATATATAAAATACTCAATAATTAAAACACTCCGCCTAGCCCTGTAGTTCTATCATTTAGCAGTGCATCATTATAGTCATGTTTATTTGTATAGCCCATAATGAAAGTGCTGCACAGACCACAGATTTTTGCAAACACCAGACTATTATGACACCATCCCCTGATCTAAAACCTACATGAGGGCGAGGAAAAAACAAAAAACTTCAACATGAGGAAAATGAAGAAACCTTAAGAAGGGACTGCACATGAAGTAATTCCCCATCCAGGATGACCAGGCTGCAATGGATGTTGCAATAACAAATAATACACAGATATTGTCAACATGAAATACAGGTCATTCGTAAGCTCTAAAATATAAGTGTGTTATAAACCGAGATTAAAACGGTTCCACTGAGGATGCAGATCAAATCTCAGGGGGAAGAGCATTTCGCAGCACCGGGGCCAGAATGGAGAACGCTCTCGAACCTGCGGAACTCTTCCTGGCACTTGGGATCACTAGTAGACAGCATTTTCAGAGCAAAGGCTCCAGACCGGAGCATAGGGGGTGAATTAAATCTGAAAGATATGAGGGAGCAAGTTTGTGCATGATATGGTAAAATACCAACAGAACCTTAAAATCACATCTTAAGCTAACAGGGAGCCAATGCAGGTTAGCTAAAATCAGGGTAATGTGATCAAACTTTCTTGTTTTCGCTAAAAGCCACGCTGCACCAGCTGAAGGCTCGTGATTTTGGACTTCGGGAGACCGGAAAGCAGTGCATTACAGTAATCGAGACGGGAGGTAACAAACGCATGAATTATAATCACCGCATCTGACTGACACGGCATAAGGCGAATTTCAGCAATGTTGCGAAGATGGAAAAAAAGCTGTTCTAGTAATATTCTTAACGTGTGTTTGAAAGGACAAATTGGGGTCAAATGTGACACCTAAATTTTTGACTGAGTCAATCTGGGTGATAATACATTTGTCAATGTTCTGAGCAGTTTTTGAGAACAAGTCACAGCATTTAGATGGACCAACGACTAACATTTCTGTCTTTTCAGAGCAAACAGTTGCGTGACATTCATTTACCTCAGTGAGGCACGACTCCAAATTTCCAGTTTAGTGTGGCAGATTCCTCCATTGGAAAATATAGTTGAGTGTCATTTGCGTAGCAATGGAAACTGATATATTTGTGAATAATGTCACCTAAATGCAGAAAAGGGGGCCAAGTACTGAACCCTGCGGGACACCACAGGTAACACTAAAGGGCTCAGATGTAAATTCCCCATTTTTAACACAGAGCGTCCTATCTGAGGTACGATTTGAACCATAAGAGGAAGGTTCCTGAGAGACCATTCCATTTTTTTCAACCGGTCTACTAAAATATGGTCCACAGTGTCAAAGGCAGCAGTAGATCTGCCGTTCAGTTAAAATGGAGAAGGTAGCGGACTGGTACTGGGCTGAACCAAAAAAGTTATTTTTGCTTATGCTGTATATAACTCACTTTTGTTTTACCTACAAAAGAACTTAGTTTGGATGTGCATCATACACAAGGTTTGGTGGTAGTATTACTGTATGGGAGCATTGATTAATCAGTCATCAAATTTCCAGATATTTTCACAATGTTGGATGTAAAAGGGGGTCAAACATAGATTGAAATGGAAAACACTGAATCCTAACCACTAGACCTTCGTGAATGTTGATGCAGGAAAAGGCATTGGAACTTACCTTTTCTTTTCCTACGTCATCTACATCCCTAGTGGTCTCGTGATTAGTTTATTTTGGCTTTTTTTTTTACTATTATCGGGCCGGCCTGTGAAACTACTGTAAGACAAACTGGTCCGTGGTTCAGGAAAGGTTTGGGACCACTGGTCTAAAACATGCTTTGGGACAGAATACATTTTTTACAAATTTAAAAAGACGGGTATTTCCTTTTCTTTAAAATACACTTCTGGTTTTAGTGAATGTACGTAACGGAATGTAAGCTTGACTTTTGAAAAGAACTGCTGCATATATACTGCTGTGATATATTAAAAAATAGGTGAGCTCAATAAGTTAATGACCCCCACTCCTTAACCAAGTGGAAAGTAATGCGACGTATGCAGGCTTAGAAGTCCCGACACAAATACAAAAAGCTCATCTGACGATTAATAGTAACTGAATTCCGACTCTCCTTTTTTATGTCCTTTTAGTTTTAGCAAAAAAAAAAATCAAGCCAAAACCATTTTACAAGCGCATTCTTATGGAAATTTCACAAGTGTTGTACGGGAAAGCTTTACAGTGATGCTGTCGAAGTAGCTGGTTGACTCTTGGGCCTTGAATCCATAATTACTCATGTGCATTCACCGAAAACGTGTACAATATGTAACTCATTGTTGCTTTTAAAGAAAAACTGTTCAAGCATTCAGAACAACTACTATTTACTGGTTTATTGACCAGAAGCCATTTTTAATCTACCTTCGGAGATGCTTTTTTGGTCACAACTTGACCATCATTTTCAATACTGTTGTTCAGGGCTCATGTAGCTTTCAAGTAAGGTGGGAAATATATGGCAATCTCTGCCCAACGAAGTGTTGAATCTATTTGAAAAAAATGATCATTTCATTTACACAAAGTCACTCCTACACAGCATCTTGTCAGTGAAGGGTTGATTTCAAACTTTCATCTTATTTTGCACTGTAAGTTTCTAGTTTAGATGTGATAGGTTGCGTCCTTTGCGCCTTTGGACATTTAATGTGGGTAATGAATCCTCAATATTTCAACAAAAAGTTTTCAAAATTAACCCACATCGTGGTCGCAGCTGAGCTGCCGTGTTTCCCACTGACCCTAAACACACTGCCGACATGGCAAATAAACAATCGTTCACGTTTAAGTAAGTGTTGTATCAGAGCAAAGACTGCAAAAACAAAGACATTGAAGGCAATTTTTATTGCATTTGAATGGCATGGCCAAGCGGCGACCCTTTCCTGCTAATGTGGTCCAACATGTTACAGCTGCTTTCGACATGTGTTTACACACAATAAATGCCATTAAACAAGGTATGCACTATGCACGTCATGCCTAATTGAACAAGCGGGATTTATGGAGTTTTTCTCCCCAATCCATAGGGGACTACTTAAAAGATGAAAACGGGTGAAGGGCACAGATTACATGGATTTCTTTCACTCTGGGGTTGTTTCAGTCAAACATACTGTTTTTTTTTTTTTTTTTTAAATAAGACTTTTTCTGGCCTTGGCAGCTTTGAGTAGTCATGGTTAAAGAACAGTCACAACATATATGTTATGTGGGTTGAACCGACTAATTGACAAGTTGTTACCACCCCCTAATGACAGTTACATCTTAAAGTCTATTCATCGCCAATCACGTGTTTTGGCTTGAAAATGGGACACTTCTGACCATTTCAGACTCTACATGGAAGATAAACATTATCTCACGCGAACAAAGAGAAAAGTGATTCAAACTTGTACTTAACTGAGGCCAAAGCCATTCACGCGTAACTAGCAGCAAAGAGTTAAGTTTCCTGAAGGACGATGGGAAGCGGCCCCAGTTGCCTTCTGTACTGCGGAAACTCACTAGTCTGCGCCAGTTCTCAGTTCTACTTTTATCCAGCTAACCCCAGGCTGGTTCAAGAATGTCGCATCAGAAGATCAGAGTCTGGATGGGAAGTGCAAATAGGCAGACTTTGTTGTGTGTGATCTGGATTTTTTTCCTCCCCTGACAATTAGGTACATCCTTTTTTTGTGTCAACAGACAAAAGTCTCCATCGTCCTTGGAGGCAATCGGTCTTTCAGATGAAGCTACACGCAGCCGTGTCGAGCCTGAAAATAGTCCGCCAAAGCCCCATCTGATCACTCTTAATCACTTTACTTGGGTCTGTCTGCAGGGATTTCCCCCTTTTGGTGTTAGATCCAGAGCAAATCATCACAACATGCCCTTATCTTCTTGCCATTACTTCCCTTTAATTAGCTTCTGATGCTAAAGGATCCATTCCAGAAGCTCTCAGGTTTAAAAAAAACAAAAAAAAGTCCACTAACAACGATCTATTGCCATCAATTTTGCTCCAGAAGTGGCGAAATGGTGTCGTCAGTCCCAAAAAAAAAAGGGCCATCAATAGATGGCAAGTGACGAGGTGGTGGGTTGCAGCGAGCCTGACGAGTTGGAGCGTCTCATGTGTGGGAGAAGGTAGGAATCGGAGCACAGCTGGTGCACGTCGAAGCGGTCCTCCTTGCGGTAGGCCAGACAGCGGCGGATAAATGCCTGTCCAGGACATGAGGGACCAGCCATTGTTTTATTTACATCAAACGGCAAATGAAAAGTCATTCAAATAGTGAGTGCTACAAAACCTTGGCTTCTGTGCTGGCTTGTGGTTTAGCAGGGAACTGGACCTCAGTGGCTTTGAGTATAGTGTTTTCCTGAAGAATGTCCTGCTGCGACTGGTTGTGACCAAAAGGCTGGTTAAAAAAAAAAAAAAAAACGGGATGATGAGCATAAATCAGAGCATATAGAGGTGTTCTAATAAGACCTGACAAAACCTTTCCTCTATTGTGTTTGGCACAAAAAAAATATATGGAGAAGATTGTGAACCAACACTTTTAAATGTCTGTTTCATTTAATATCATTAATTTGTTAAGTTGTTTTGTGTCAGCCTCAAACTGTCCAGTTTCATGTGCAAACATGGAAACGTGTACTTGCATGGAAGCCATCTTTACCTTGCGGCCATAGAGGCACTGGAAGAAGATAACTCCCACGGACCAGACATCGACTTTGTTGGAAATTTTGGGCGGCTCTTTTCCCACCACAAAACATTCCGGGGGAAGGTACCTGCACACGCAGTCTATTGCTAAAGTCCATGATGGAACTGAGCTGATACAATCGTGTTAAAAAGGTTAAGTGTTACCAGTAGGTGCCTGCTCCCTGAGACGTGAGGTCCATTCCGTCCACACCGTAATTGTCATCATCCATTATCTTTGACAAACCAAAGTCTGTGATTTTGATTTCTCCACATGCGGTTCCATCTACAAGCAGTATGTTACCTGAAGAAGATATTGGCTGTGTTAAAAAAAAACAATGTTTATTTTAAATTCCTCTATGCATGAAATGTCATTCACCCGGCTTAAGGTCATAATGAATGATGGGAGGTTTGATCTCGTTGAGGTAGCGCAGGGCGCTGACAATCTGCATGACGATGGAGCGGGCCTCCTTCTCGGACATCAGCTTGTTTTGTTTCAGGTAGAAGTCCAAGTCGTTGCCCTCGCAGAACTCCAGAACTGTACAGAACCTGATAGGAAGAGGTAGGAGCAACAATTTAGGTTGATGCTTAAAAACACTACATGCTTATGGTGATAAAATTAACGTTATTAGTTAACTACTGAGTTATCCGTATGGCCGGTGGAGCTAGGCAGACACGTTAGTTGTTGCTTGAAGTGACTGGAAGTATTTATTATTGATTGAATACGACCTGAAGTGACGACACTAAAAACATCTTCAGGTTAACTAAAACAATCATATTTATTCTAAATAAATTCCCTTAAAATAAGCAGATTACGAAAAGACACACAAGCCAAAGGGACAAGAACAAGCCAGCTTCCAGGTTGGCATAGAGATCAAAATCCTTTGCCTTTCCAGGTCGGATACCTGCCAGACAACACCAGAATTACCAGCTTTATACAGCCCCAAATTAACATGCACCACCCCATGAATAAAACATTAATAACAATGACACACAACCGTTTTAGCTCCTACAAATGTATATATTGTAAGAATTACAAAAAAATGAAGTGGGGCACCAGAGTTTAAAGTTGACTCACGTGTCAGTATCCAGGGAGAAATAGTCATACAGTTTGACTATTCTGGGATGGTCCAGCTGCTTGTGTATCCGGTACTCTCTGCATGCATGCCTGGGAGGAGAAACAGGACAAACAGCGTTTTGTTTGTATACAGGCATGTATGTGACTTTGCATCAAACAGGAGACCGGGCCTACTTGTGGTAGTTTTCCTTTTTCTCCTCCCTCCAGTTCTTGTTGAGCTGATGTATTTTAACCGCTGCGTAGCGCTGCTCAAACAAGTCAAAAGCCTGTTGGGTAAGGAGACAAACACGAGCGCATCATTAGCCATGTGCTTAGCGAGACACCGCAAAGGATACTTCACAAAAACTTGACCTTGTAGACTTCGCTGAAGCCGCCCCTTCCCAGCAAGTGCAGTAACAGGTACCGTTCGTTCAATGTGGGATGGTCTTTAAACCTGCGTGAAGGGGGTGCCAAACTTTGTAAACAAACTTGTGCTTTCCTGTAAAGTACGTCAACTTCTTACGCAGAGCTGTCCTCGTTGTTTATCCTCTTCAGCTCTCTGATATGAAGGTTCCTCACACGTTCCAACCGCTCAAGCTCCGCTTGGATCTCAGCCTCCTCCTACACAACAAACACTGATTTCAATGTCTCATTATCTCATTAGCTACACCGCTTATCCTCAGTAGGGTCGCGGGGGGGCTGGAGCCCATCCCAG
The DNA here is from genome assembly GCF_059441175.1 of Urocampus carinirostris. Lineage (NCBI taxonomy): Eukaryota > Metazoa > Chordata > Actinopteri > Syngnathiformes > Syngnathidae > Urocampus > Urocampus carinirostris. The sequence goes on from NC_142349.1 coordinate 30,437,426, forward strand.
CCATCTCCGGGCAGTGGGCAATGGTTACATTTTTTTGTCTAGTCTTGAAATAACTCTGAAAATGTGTGTACAATGGTACCGCTTCATAAGCGCATGGTATACATTTTATATGATTTTTGGGACAAAAATCAAATAGACAATACAAAGGAATATCCAGATCACGAACAGTCCCAGTGGCGACAACAAGAGACCGCTCGTGACTGCTTTCTGCCAACATCAGCTTGCACAGTTTGCGCAAGCAAACTACCCCAAGGAAAAAATACCAATTGTTCTGTAATTTTCTTTTGTGTGCAAGTTCATTTTAAGTTGCAATAACTTTAATTTTAAGTGTACAGGAAATGATTGCATATTATCGACAGTTCCTTCATCTCATACCTGTCAACCTCCGCCAATTTCTCCCGTTATTAATGATTACAAATCCTCCTTATTAAGTGATAAAAAGCCTTAAAAACACAACATGGCACCTATTGTACTCAGAGTAAGACAGACAATATTAGCAATCTACGATGACGTTGCCATCTGCAACCAATAGGAGAGACGACCTGGTTTATCTATTAATTGGGCAAGATGAGGTCAGTCTTTTTTTGTTTACTTTTTATCCCTGTATAAAAAAATGTTATACGGCTTACACAATGTAAAATGATCAAAAAACGTATAATTTGAAAAGTATGCGATCTCCGTGACTCCTCCTTGCACACCACTCCTTCCTCCGCAGCGCGCACAGCTCGTTACATCGCTTATAACAAACTTCAATAATAAACTTGCGTTATATGTTGTTGACGTCATCTTATTGCTGTATTCTTTTATATTTAATTACTATTTGAATGTATTTTAGTGATCAGGAAGATTTGTATCATGGCTCTTTTTGGGTTCACTTCTATGCTTTTGGGAGGGCGGGAGCCGACCAATTCTTTTTCAAATAAGGGGAAAACTCACTCGTTACACGGGCAATTGAAGCGAAAAGCATGATCCTAGGACATATTAGGTTTATAGGAAGATGTATCACTAAACTAACTGCTACCAACCTTCTTCAGGTGTCCAAGGCGAAGCTTGAATATCTCTTCCTGCTCATGATACTCCGCAAGGGTCAAGCTTAAGCAGAAAAAAAATGTACCTAAACAGTATGGCGCAACATGTTGCTTCCAAGTCTGCTCCCGCTTCCAACTCACAGTTGTGGCAGGGACGGCTTGAGGAAGGGGTCGGAATCGTTTCCATTCACCACTTTAGTTTTTCTTTGCTTGGGTTCAGAGGTTGACGCCAAGGACAGGGAGGGTGACGCCGGGTTTGGAGGCTTCCTCTTGGCGAGCAGCTTTCGCTGGCGCTCAATGTCCTCTCGCTGCTGGTTGATACCTTCTTGCTGCCTGTATACAGCGGGTTGTTCATTCTGTGCTCCCAAATGCAACAGTAACAATGTAATAGAAAGGGGTGTTCTCGGGTGCTTATACAGATTGAGGACGGAGCACCATAAAAAGTCAGAAATAGCCTAATATCGAGTACTACCTGGAATCGGTACTTGCCCAAAACTAGCAAATCATTAAAAATGTCTTACTTGATGAGGTTTTGGAATGCATAGCCGTCAGTCCACTGCTCTGTGTAGGATGCGCCGTGTCTTACGGTGGTGAAGTGTCCGAGACGCAGGCGGTCTTGCATGCTCTTTTCACGACATGACTGTTTCTCTTGGGTGCTCTGTCCAAAAAACAGGTGTGATTATCATAAATGTCTAAGGTTAACCTGGTTACTTTAAGATTCTTAGCAGAATCACTAACAATAGTATGTTGCCTATCCAGCACAGTGCCTCCCCCTGCTCACATACAGTGCATATTTGTTTTGTAATGACATGCAGCTTGAATGTATGAGCATTTATACTGAAGACAAAAGAGGACCTATAGAAAATACGCGACTCGGGGCTACTTCTTATAAAATAAAAAAAAGCTGACAATTCGTAGATTTATAAGACCTTGCCGAATAAGTTATCAGGCTTAATGAAATTATCCGTGTCTGCCCATGCACTAAATCTAATCAAATATCTTGTTTGTGCGATTTTAGTACAAATCTCTAGATAAACGGAAAGGAAAAGCATAGAAAATTGATGTACATGTATGCAAATATAAATACCTTCTCTATAAGAAGCTTCTTGCTCATAGTGATACACTTGTTGAGCCTCTCCTTGTATTTTTCCAGGAGTTTCTGTTGTTCATCAATCTGCCTCCGCAGGTCACAGTTAGCCTGTCATGATGGAGAAACAAAACATGAAAGTTATCTGCATGATCGATCATAGTGTAAGATTCAAAAAGGCCAAATAAAATCATATGGTAACCCACCCTGAGCAGATCATCGATTCGTCCCTCCTTTTTCTCCAGATCCAAGCTCTTGTTACTCTCAAGAGCAGCAAGTTTCAGTCCAGTTAACTCAGTCTTACATTGCAAAAAAAGAACCATTTGGAATAATGACTACACGGAATTTATAAAAAGCATGAGAGGGAAAAATATGGTTTTACAAAACGACATTTCAGAATACCTGGATAAATTTACTGGATCTGGGATTGTATTCTGCAAAACACAAACTGGTGGGAGAGGAGCTGTTCTGGCGGATCTGAGAGAAGGTCACTTGTTGTTATTAAATAGTGCTATGAAATCCAGACTCGGTTTAAACACGCACAATTGAACCAGGAGCCGATTGTGAGCTCTGTGGAGACCGTCGAGCTGATGGCAGGCCTCTAATCGGACTTGAGCCATTCCCACCCTGGAACTTTGGACACATAAAAAAGGAAGTCCGATTAAAGTTTTAGACCGATAGAATATTATATAGTGATCTTAAGCTCACATCGAAGTAGTCGCTGATCTTGGGTCCGCGTGTAGATTTTCCTGTGTGGTGAATTAAGACCCTCATATAGTGACACACTAAAAAAGTTTAAAGATACACTGACTTGTGCGTCCTTCCTCACCTTGACTGCTTTCGGAATAGGTGTCAGCTTTTCTTTTCCTCCCTCTGGATGATTCGGAGTGCTTCTTCTCTGGGGTCTGTAAGTGAACATGGAGCAGAGATAATGCTCAGGACAACATTTACCTAAGACAAGTCCTGTTACTGCTTTCAAAAGCAAGATTTAGTACATACCGAGTAGGCGGGGGAGCTCCCTCTTTTCATATCAGAGTTCTGTGCAGAGAAGAGAAGGAAATGTGCAGGTAGTGGGGAGAGACAGAAAAAAGTATATTGAGTTCAGAAAAAACTGAAAAAAGACCACCTAGTTGCCCATGTTTAGTTCAACTATTTTTTTTGTTTTTATCAGAGTAATTGTCTCAGGTAGGAGAGTTGATGGATTTGTTTTAATGTGACTATTTGCATCTGTTATATATGGAAGACCTGTCCCAAAAAGAAGCACAGCAGCGCAGTGGTTAGCGCGTGTGCGGCACAGTTCAGAAGTCATGAGATCGAACCTTCCTGTGTGGAGTTTGCATGTTCTCCCTGTGCTTGCGTGGGGCACTCCAGTTTCTTCCCACATCCCAAAAACATGCGTGGCAGGTTAATTGGACGGTCCGAATTGTCCCCAGGTATGAATGAGCGAATGAGTTGTCTGTCTCTGTGTACCCTGCGGCTGGCTGGCGACCGGTTCAGGGTTTCCCCTGCCCACTGCCCGAAGATAGCTGGGATGGGCTCCAGCACCCCTGCCACCCTACTCAGGATAAGTGGTGCAAATAATGGATAGATGTCACAAAAAGTTTATATTAATTGTAGTATAACATGCATAAACCCAATTCTGGTTTTATTTCTATTTAAAGAGAGCCTAACATACCCTGCCCTCAGCAGTGCAGTAACTTTATAATATACATAACTAATTAAAAACTGTAATATACTCACATATGGAGTGACCAAAAGCAATTCACCCAAATTTATTATGGGTTTGATACACACTGCAAATTTGAATGCACAAAATATTACATTCCTGTCAAATATCATGTTTGTGCCTATTTACAGTAAATGATTAAATGAAGGTAAAAATCGTTTATATCCAGGTACCAGTAAAAGCAAACTGAGAAATAACAGTGGTATTGGGGTTCTTTGTACAAAATCAGTGGGGCCACAATCTAAGCAGTATTGCAACGTGTTATTTTCGATTGTTCTCGATTGTTCTCAGCTCAGGGATGCTGCTGGAAATGTGAATTTCCCTTCGGGGATAAACAAAGTATCTATCTATCTATCTAACATTAAAACAGGGATATGCTGTCAAAAAAATCTGCATCAAAGAACCGTGAACATAAAAAACAAAACAGTTATACAAGAATAATGAAAAATTCAAAATAAAAGAGCCCATCTACGGGACTGTACACTCTGACAACTTTCAAAATTGACAAATGTTTCACTTGAACAGAGGGCTTACGTTTGAGGTTGCTTTTGTTCAGTGTGATTAATTTGTACTGGAAATACAATGGTATAATCAGATTAGGCAGTGAACTTTATCTACCTCAGACTCCTTGTCGCTGGATGAGCCAAGACTTCCATAGCTGTGGTTGGAGGACTCGTTGGCAAGACCCTTCCCACAAGCACAAAGAAATATTCAGTGAACATCTAATCTTTTGGTGTGTCAATAAAAGCAAAGCAAATCTTATTTTCAATAAGTCAGAAAATTAATTAGCTCTAAAATATTTGTACCACTTAGCAGTGTTACATACAGTCAGCAGCATAAAGTCACTTTCAAGATCCTTGTACAAAAAAAAAGAAAAAAAAAAAGAAGAAGGCCTAGATGTTGTGGAACTCGCTTTAGGATAACGCAAATGTGCAGTTTGTGTTGTGTTACTGGTACTTCTTGCTTGAGTGTTACTGCCTTGTAGTGATTGACAAGTATGGTTATGCATATTTCTTTATCAGTCTTCATGTTTAAATGTAAACACGTTGGACAAAAGGGTTGCATGGCAGGATTGGCCGTCATTGTCCCTGTGTTGACTTGCTTTGACATAACAACAAGACTTTCTGTAGTGTGCTGTTACCTTGGCGCCTCCACTCATGCTCCCAGTGCTGCCTCCTGTGTTGCCGCTGACAGCCCCCGTGAACCTGGCCTCAAGAAGCTCTTGTCTCCGGGGGTCCAAGCTATGCAGCTCCTCCATGGGGCCTGGTGCAAGGGCAACAACAGAGCGAAGTTATCTTTGTAAAAACGAAAACAAATAGAGGGAAGTCAAGGAGGAAATGGCGGAATAAATTAAAGAGAGTGTGGAATGGCTGGGTAACCTCAGTATAAAATCACCAGTCGGTGGTTCAAAAAAGATGCATTTTTACCCAATAACAAACAATGGCATTGGGATGCGGAACTGCTATTTAATAATAATAATAATAATTTCCTTTGTATTGTCATTCTTTGTAACAATGTACACAGAACGAAATGTCGATACATCTGACCCGTTGTAGCGAGTCGATGCAGCCGCAGCCAGAGGGCGCCGCCATTATACCAATTAGGTATGTCTCGGTCGAGGCGCGAACCAGCGACCTCCCAGTATAAACCGGTGAGTAGAAATAGAAGCCAGAGGAGGCTAATTCTAACGAAATAATTCAAATGATTATTATTGTATTTTATGTTATTATTTAATGACATATACAAACTATTGCGTTTAGGTCTCTATTAGTTTCAGGAGCGAGCAGCAGCAAGTCAACTGCAGGAGAGAGAGTGGGAAAGGTGAGAGGAGAGAGAGTGGGAAAGGTGAGATGGCACAACATTCATTTGGACAGGTAACTTAAAATTAGTTTTACCTGGTTATATCAGTATCAGAAATTATTTTCCTCCCATTTTATTAACACTCCACTTATTGAAACATGAATATTTTGTTTGTTTGTTTGTTTGTTTGTACATGATTCAATTGTTTGTTTGTTTGTACATGATTCAAATTGAATCTTTTCTTCCGGCGCCGTCACGAGTGGCAGCCACTCCAGCAGCTCCCGTGTTATTTTCGATTGTTCTCGATTGTTCTCAGCTCAGGGATGCTGCTGGAAATGTGAATTTCCCTTCGGGGATGAACAAAGTATCTATCTATCTATCTATCTATCTATCAAACGACACACTGCATGTCATTATTTCAACCAAGTATGACAATAGGTACAATTCAGTTTGGGCAATATCATGACAACCCTTCTTACAAAACAGCTCTTCAATTTCTAAATTAAAAAAAACATATCTTAAATGGCAATATCTATATTATATAATATATGACTCCATTGGTAAATTTGTAACAGGCTACATAGCCGCTGCAGTAAATAAACAGTCGGCCTTGGCCTTGACATCCTCTTTCCAGGGAGAGGAGCTCTGGTTTAAGGCACCCAACTGCCTATTGATGCTGCAGGCTGCAAGCTTCCTTATTGGATATTATCTGGCTGTCATCATTACATAGCTTTTGGCACCAGGGCAAGCCCTAAAAGGAATACAGTAATGGATATTATGAAACCCTCAAGCAGCACACCAAACAACACAAAAAGCCTGTGCGAGGTTATTTGAGGACAATGGACAGTGGTGCTATTGGGGAGACTTCACATCACAAATAAATTCCATATGCATTATTTATTTCCATTCAGGGTTTGAGTTTACATCTAATTGAAATGCTAGGTGAATTTTACCGTTCGGATTACAGTACTTCCACGACATAATGTAAATAGTTCGCAACATTAAACCACACAATGACACATATTTAATTGCAACACATTATAAAACAACAAATCTCTTATCGATGTTTGTGTCACGAGCATTATAGTACGCACGTTACTCGCAATTAATTAAAAACTACAGCTGATCAACTTATAGTTCCAGACGTCAACGAGAACGCCGTGAATGGCGACAAACATAATTATGACGCTCGACCGTCAAACGCGACAGGCCAAAGTGAAAATTCCGCTGCCTTTGTGCAGACACGATAGCTCGAAGCTACTTGCACTAGCCGTCAACACAAGTGACAGCTGACGTTCGACTTCCAATACACGGAACATCAATGAACTTGACATTCATTTTCACCGCGTTAAATCTTAAGGCGACGTCGCAAGTATCCCGAAAACACACATTTAAGTGAAAAAAGGCGACAAGATAAACACTTGTCGAGCTTCGTGTACCTTCCTTGAGCTTCGCGGTCGCCGTTATATGTTGTTGAGAAATGGTCGGGGAGGAGGAGAGCTGCGACCAAGATGGCGTCGCCTCCAAACTTCCACCACCACTTCCACTGTTACTTTGAACACTCATCAAGCCACTTTGCCGCCCGCAGGAACCAGCAGCAGCAGAATAAGAAACGCCGAGCCGTCGTCCATCGAGTCACACCTGCTCCAGTTTTTTTCCCGGGAAGAAAAGAAAACGCCGCTTTGGTCGTCTTTTCGCTAGACGTCGTCAATGTTGCAATCGTAGAGGAGCGGCTTCCTCGGAGGCTCAATGGAGCGAATCCAGCGGAATAACCTTTGCATGATGACCGAGAGAAGCGACCGAGAGAGACGCGCGGCTGTCAGCGTCCAATTCTCGGACGAGGATTGGATTCCAGTAGGCGGCTCTCGCGAGGTTACAGCTCACCTAGCGGCGAGATGATAGTGAGAGTTATTTCGTCTTTTTTAAGAGAACCGGCTTTTTCGGCTCGGATAAAAAAAAAGAGCCGCCTGTTATGGCACACAAACGGCTCTTTGAACTGTTTTTGTTTTCGTTTAATCCATATATTCCTCATTATTACCTTACGCTACACACCAAATGGCTTGCTCAGAGGGGGCGGGGGGTGAATAAACAAAATAAAAACAAAACAAAAAAAAACCCCAAAAAGAAACAAAAAAATAAAAAAAATATATAAAAAGGAAAGGAGGGGCAAATGTAAAAAGCAAAAAAAAAAAAAAGAAAACCAAACTAGCAAAAGAGAAATAAAACACAAATAAAAGAAAAAGTAATAAACGAATAGGAAAAATTAAAAAAATCTGGGAAAAATAAAAACAGGAAAGAAAAAAATGAAATAAACAAAAAAGAAAAAAACAGGACCAAACATAAAAAAGGTACATAAAAAAAAGAAAAACTGAGTTTGAAAGCTAGGAAAAAAGGAAGAAGGAAGAAAAAAATATAAGAAAAAAAAGTTAAAAGGAGGGAAAATATGGGGGAAACAAGAAATAATACAATAAAAGTAAGAAGGGGAAAGGAGAGAAAATGGAAGATAAACGCAATAAAACTGTTACAAAACGAAGCAAAAAAAGTCATAAGCTAGGGTCAATAGAAATAAAAGAAGGTAAAAAAAAATAAGAAAAAAAGGTGAAAAAGGGAAAGAAAAAAAGTCAAGAGAAGCGGAAGGGAAAAAAACGTTGAAAAAAAGAAACAAAAGAACAGGGGAAAAAAAAGAAGGAAGATATAGAAAAAGCAAAAAGTAGCTAGGAAAACAGAAACAAGAAAAAGATAAAAGCAAATTGCGCACATACAGGGTATTCCAACGTCGTAGCCCCATTTTGACATTAAATATTTTGGAAACTTTTAAGGATATAAAAACACTTCTGGTATATTTCAGAAAACTTGTAATCTCAATCTTTACATGGAATCTTCAACAATGTTCAATGTGCTCACCATTGGTCACTCGAGACACATCAGGCCCTTAGTCAAATTCTTGACGACCGCCATGTCAATGGTTGCAACAGCTTCTGTTATTTGTGCTTCTCCGTTTTTGGACCCAACCTTGATCCAGAAAGCTTATGTAATTATAGACCGTTGTCAAACCTACCGTTTCTTTCTAAAGTACTTGAAAAAGTTGTGGCACAGCAGCTGAATGATTTTATATTCAAGAACAATCTTTTTGAATCCAGGCAATCAGGATTCAGGGGTAACTACTCTACTGAGACAGCCCTGATTAAGGTAACCAATTATCTTTCCCTGGCAATGGACTCCGGCGCTTCATCACTGTTTCTGCTGCTGGACATCTGTGCTGCCTTTGACACTTTGGACCATTATACCTTACTAGACCGGCTAGGAAATACGATTGGTCTCAGGAACTGTCCTCTCATGGTTCCGGTCCTACCTCTCAGATATGACGCATTGTGTGAGATACAGCGATATGACCTCTGAGCCAACTATGTTACCTGTGGCGTTCTGCAGGGCCCAGTACTTGGTCCCCTTCTTTTTAGCATGTATATTCTTTTCGTTAGGTGATGTTATTTGCAGGTAAAACATACATCAGTTTCCATCGCTATTCAGTGGGGGAATCTGCCCCACCAAATTATGGAAATTTGGAGGCCTTTCTCACTGAGATAAAAAGTTGTACGTCACTTAACTTCTTGCGCCCCTACCATGAAAAGACCGAAATGCTAAATATTGGTCATTCTAAATTCTGTGACTTGTTCTCAAACACTGCTCTGATCTTTGACAAATGTCATACCACCTATAATGAAAATTTAGGTATTATATTTGACCCTAATCTGTCCTTCAAGTTATACGGAATATTACTAGAACAGTTTATTTTCCATCTCCACAACATTGCAAAAATTCGCACTATGCTGTCCCAGTCTGATGCCGAGATTATAATTCATGCGTTTTTTTATCTCCGGTCTCGATTACTGGAATGTACTACTCTCCCGTCTCCTGAAGTCCAAAATCAAGAGCCTGCAGCTGGTACAAAATGCTTCAGTGAGGCTTTTAACTAAGACAAGAAAGTATGATCACATTACCCTGATTTTAGTTAACCTGCATTGGCTCCTTGTTAGCTTAAGATGTGATTTTAAAGTTCTTTTGGTTCTTTTTATACAAAATCATGCATGGACTTGCTCCCTCATATCTTTCAGTTTTAATTTCCCCCATGTTCTAGACTGGAGCGAGTGGCGCTGAAAATGCTGGTCTACCAGTGATCCCAAGAGCCAAGAAGAAATCGGCAAGTTTAAGAGCATTCTCCATTCGGGCCTCAGTGCCGTGGAATGTTCTGCCCTTTAAAAATCAATCTGCAACCTCAGTGGAATTGTTTAAATTTATGCTTAAACACACTTCTATTCTGAAGCTTATGAGTGACCTATATTCCATGTTGACGATGTTTGTGTATAGCGGGTCTCTTCTCAAGGTTTCTTAATTTTATCATTCTGATGTTTTAAGTTTTCCTTGCTCTCATGTAGGTTTTGGATCAGGGGATGGTGTATTAACGGTCTGTAGTCTGTCCAGCCCTTAAAGGCTTCTGGTGAGTAAGGGCTCTAAAAATAAACATGACCTGACTTTCCTGAACACCCATTATTTCAACAAGCAAACTTAACACTGTTAACAATGATCTCATAGACAGAAATGATTTAGTTTGGAAGAAAATGTTTGTCTTCATAACAATTTCCCATACTTCTCATATTGTAAGTAAGGCTTCGTCTCCCTCGACCGCACACCCTTGGTGTGTTCAATTAAGAAAAACTGCAGCAATGATGTGACTGTGAAAACCTGAAAACTGCACATCCTGTATTCATTTTTTCAGAGTAACAGCTGTTAAAAAAAGGAGCTTGAGACATTGGCCCTGCACTTACATTTACGGTCAAATTTTCTATAGCTATGCACACAGACCTTTAAATATATATTTTTTATTGCGTAAGTGTATGGTTGTAGTTGTGGGGAGGGGTGTGCAGGTGGGATGCTTAAGTAATCCAACTTGGCAACCTTAGCTCTTTTGTTCCAAATTTGGTGCACTGCATCAAAAATGATGTTGTCTTTGTGTGGAGTACACAACCATGCAAAAAAGTTGCTTCTGTCTGGAATTTAGACAGCAATATGTCCTTTTATTACTCTTCTCACTTAGCATTTATTAACCCAGTATTTGAATAATGCACCGTCAAATCACGATTCTAGCAATTAAAATGCAGTCCTTTAACCTGTGCCGATCCATTTCACACTCACACTTGACATTCAGTGTGAGAGACAAGTCAGAGGCACAAACATACTGCACCTGCCTGTGCTAACCGGATTTCTTCTTTGGTGGGCCTCGGGGTTTCTATGGTAACAGAACTATAGTCTTAAAGCTATGAGAAGGATTCTTTGAACTGAGAACAGAACTGCTGCACTATAATCCAGAGCGCGTTTGGACGCCCTCTCAAGTTGCAGGCAGTGCATTTCAGGACATTCTCTCCGACCTTCCGTAAATTAGCCATAAAAATGAAGAAAAATATATGTATAGTATATTTCAGGGCATTCTGTCTAATGTTCCGCAAGCAAGCTACAAAAAAATCAGTTTTAATGCAAAAGCTTATAAGAAAGATGTGCAATTTATAGGTACACTTCAAGAGTTATCGATTTGTATTGTAGTAGCAGAACAGTAGGTAATATTAAAGGGACATTTTGTATTATTTTAACACTAGATGTTTCTGAATCGTATGTATAGTGCAGGGTCTCCCATTTTTTCAAGCTCAATGCAACATTTTGTTAATTAGTAGCACAAAGGGCACCCAGTTTTATAGGCATAACTAAAATAACAACTTATCATGTTATTATCATGTTATTATCATGTTATTACTATGTTATTACCCAGGTTAATTATTTAAAGTAGAGTTAAATAGACTCAGTCAATGCCCAGTAAATTATTTAAACTTGAAAATCATAATGGTGAGTTGTTTTGAGAACAATTCCGCAGGCACCTCAGCTGTCTTTAGAGCAGGGGTGTCGAACAGGCGGCCCGCGGGCCAAATCAGGCCCGCTAAGGGATTGAAACCCAGCCCGCGAGACAACGCCGAGGGAAGCACAAGAGAAACAAGCTGCAGGTTGAAATATGTCCACTTGATTTTGCCAAGCCAGGTGCCTCTCACAAAGACGTTGTACTGCAGTTGTATTTCTCTCTCTCTCGCTCGCTCTTGTTCTCATTCTCTTTCTCTTTTTCTCTCTTTCTCTTTCTCAATTTGTATCTCTCTCTCTTTCTTCCTCAATTTGTATCTCTCTCTCTCTTTCTCAATTTGTATCTCTCTCTCTTTCTTTTTCAATTTGTATCTCTCTCTTTCTCTATTTGTATCTCTCTTTTTCTCTCTCTCCCTTTTTCTCAATTTGCATCTCTCTCTCTCTCCCTTTTTCTCTTTCTTTGTTCCTCTTTGTCTCTTTCTCTTTTGCATTCCCCTTCTCTCTTTCTTTCCTCTTTTCTCTGTTTCTATTTCTCTTTTTTTGTTTCTCACGTTCTCACTCTCTCACCTGCTCTCTCTCTTATTTCTATCTCTCTTTTTTTTACTTGCTCCTCAGTCTACTAGTCTGGTTTGTTCTATCGTTTGGCCCCCGAGTTAAAAAGAGTTTGACACCCCTGCTTTAGAGGTACCCTTGTGCCTGCGAGTACCATGTTGGTGACCCTTGGTCAACATCTCCAAATTATATCATTTCTCTTCTCATTTTTTCCCAGCCGTTCACAAGTTTTTTTTGGCAGCAAGCTGGTCGACAATTATGCCAGCTCCCTCTAGGTGAGGCTCATGTTATGTAAAATCAATGCAAATTTCTCAACCTATAAGTATTTAAAAATGCATGTTTATGAGATAATTCATGTATTTTTGCTTATTATGTCAATCAATACTGTTTTTTTGTTTAATTAATTTTTTTTACCATGAGAAGACTAAATATTACACACTGTCCCTTTAAGCCACAAGAGAAAAAAATACCACCAGTAGTTGCAAAATAAAGCCAATACTGAAATATTAATGTGTGCAATACATATATATCTTTATTATACAATTTATGGTCCTAACTAGTTTATACAGGTACATATACTTTTTTTTTTCAAATGACAGCATGCATCGGAATTATTACATTAAAAACAATAACATGTTAAATATTCTTGCCTTTGTTATGAAGGTTAAATGATAGTAATTGAATCACAGTAGCTCAAGTAAACATTTGGTTTTTGGATTGAAAGCCCTGCCTTTGGTTTTCATACATCTTGACATATGATCTGAGGAGGTCCTCCATTGTGTGACCCTAAAAAATAACAGTTTTATGTCGTTAGAAAACGATAACTTTAAGTTAAGGAAGCAATATGCCAGGATTGGTTGTGATGCGAGGATCTCACCTGCGATGTTTCACAAGAAAAGACGTTGCCCCGGACCAAAGTTCCGATGGTCATTTGGAAATAGCCACCTACGCTGTGGCACTCTGTGATTCGGCTGAACGGGTGCATGACCAGCAACTCCTGTGGGAGTCATATTCCAAACAATTATATCAATAGTTCATTTAAGAATTAAGGATTGGAAGGGAAAAAAAACGGGATCTCACATCTTATCAGCATTTGTACACCGTTTTCATGGCAGAATTCAAGCAATTTTTAAGTACTTTCCAAGCCACTAGTCACAAATACATCTGCAATTTACAGTTGTGATTTTTATTCTTGTGTGTAAATTTATCAAGACATGATTTTCCGATCTTAAATCAATTCCGAATATATTAGTGAGGCTTAACAGTGCATAAATAATTTTGAGACAAATCTATCCCCATATTAGTGTCCGGTATCTGCTCGTGTATGATGGTATCGATCCTGTCTGTCCCGTCCTGTCCGGTATCTGCTCGTGTATCTGGTATCGATCTCGTCGGCCTCTGGCTTCCTGTTTTTCCACGCCGGACTTCTGTCTTACTACTTCCACCCAGCGATCGCCGAATCACTGGTGTTTGTGTTTACGCGCATGACAGCCCCATTCCCATAAAATAAAGCTTGTGTGAAAACGTTACGCATCTGAGTCCTCCTCCTGTTCTGTTTTTTACACCTTGCATTAATACACATAATATAGTCCTATTTAGGTAAGGCCTTATAGGACAATGCCATACAAACTAATGCCAGTTCATCATGAGGGAAGAAATGCAATGACAAAGTGAAGCCAACAGAGAGCAGTATTGGCGTCATTTTTAAGCTAAGTTTGTGTGAAGCATGGCAACAATGTGAAGGATTTAGAAGCCCTTCATCCAAAAGAACTTTCGATCCTTGAAAACAACATTAAAATTCAAGCATTTTCAAAAATGCCAAGCATCCCTGCGAAACCTGTATCAGCCTAAATCTGGCAATGTTGTATGTTATTGTATTTTAATGATATTTGCTAAACTGTGACATATAAGTCTGTCATTGTTTTTATTAATCTTTTTAAAGGTGCCATCTGGAATTTGAATTTCATTGATACTCTCTGCTGCCATCCCCTGGTGTAAAGTCTTGAGCGCAACCTCAATCAGCTCATTCTTTAAAAGATACAAATCATAGATGCGCTCGAATAAACTCGAGTTGGCGTTTGGACTGTTTTTGAAACCGGCCTTTTCTTACTTTTAACATATTCATGCTACACTAACAAAACCATTTCAAATAAATATAAATGGTCTGCATTTATATAGCACTTTTCAAGTAAATGAAGACCTCTCAAAGCGCTTTACAATGTGCTTCACACTTTCGCTTTTACACACACTTACTGACAAATAGCAGCGTCAGCCATGCAAGGCGCCGACCTGCAGGGGGCATTAGGGATTCAGTGTCTTGCCCAAGGACACTTCGACATGTAACACGGAGGAGCCAGGAATCGAACCTAGGACCTCTTGATCCAAGAAAATACAATGAGAACTGGTATAAACTTAAAAATAATTACAACCAAATGAGTTAGGATATTTAAGCACAAGCATAAAGTCACTCTCCACCCCATCTCCACCCTCCCCTTTTCCTGCTTCCTAATGTGCTGCACATCCCGGAACAGCAATGCTAAAAGTAAGATAAAGGCAGATGGTCCGGTGGAAAAAGAATTATAAAGGCTCTTTAAACTCAGTTATACATTGTTAACACATACTAAAGGTAAGATCGGGCCGATTAACTTGATTTGAGGGACAGAGCCTGAAAAAAACTTTGCTTGCTGACTTTTTTTTTAATTAAACACCCGTCATTGTTGGTTTTATGTTTTTTTTTTTTTTCATTTTTAGGGGCCGGTCACACAGACATTTGCGGCTGAATCACGGCCAGAAATTTCTGTCTGTGAGGCGGACGCTATTGGACGCTTTGAGATCGCCATACAGACGAGATACAGCAGTGCTTAACACGCGGTCGGAAATTCGCGCGGGTGGCAGCGCGAAAAAGTTTTGCGCTGCTCAATTCTTTAGAGCGCGGGTACACAGCCTTTCACGAGCGTATCGAGGCTGAACCACGGCCAGAAATTTCTGGCCGTGAAGCAGACGCTGTTAGGCGCTGTTGGACGTTTTGAGACCGCCATATAGACGAGATACAGCAGTGCTTTACTCGCGGATGGCCGCGCGAAAAAATTTTGAGCTGCTCAAAAGTTTGAGCACGTGTTAAACCGCGTGCCGCACACGTGGTCAACACGAGGTAATGACGCGGTTACACATGGGTAGGACGGGAAATTTCAGCGGGTAATCGTGGGTGGAGCATGGTAATAGCATGTTCTGCGCCTGTATCGCGGTGTTATTACGTGAAATTAGCGTGTTACGCGTGTGACGGTCAAACGCCTTTCTCCGCGTATATACAGCGCGATTTGCCAAGCACACGTCAGTTGTGCTCGAGACGTCAAGGGGGTGAACATGGATCCCCGTCAGCGTAGTGACCTCGTCTTAATCCATTTTTATTTCTTGACATTTCTTTTTAAGATAATAAAATAAAAATGATGCCATAGCTTGAAATCTTGATCTTCACGGGACTGTGTCTTGAGCGGTTATGATTTCTACAGCCCGGTGTTATCCGAGAAATGCATCCCTGCCGAGATTTGCATCCCCCTCGCTACTACAACCACTTTTACCTCGTTTTATCTCACTTTTAGGGAATGTAATGGCGAACATATAACCAAAACCACTTCGTCTTGCATTTGTTGAGAATGTAATACAACTTAAACCATTCCGTCTTTGTTTTTGTTGTGAACGTAATCGAACGGTAAATCCTCCCCCCCTCGCGTGAACGCGCATTCTGCTGCGCTTCCAACAAAAGCGATCGTATTCTATATAAAACGCTTATTAAAAGAATAAAGCGAGCTAATTATAACAATTGGGAGATCCTAGTCTATATAACGCGTTTATTTAAACAATAAAGTGCGATCGTATTCTACAAAATACGTTAACGCGGATGAAAAAGTAAAACGCGATCGCAGCAGAATGCGCGTTCACGCGAGGGGGTGGGGGTGTTGCGTAGGAGTTGGATTTGGGCACAACACCGGCTCGGGAGCTTTTATACCCGTGGTCCACACGAGAAAATGACGCAGAAATGACGCGATGAGGAAGCGGAACAGTCGCCGGCGTGTTTTGCGGGCATACCACCGATGAACAGTGGGTTGGCCAATTTTGCGCATTTTCCATCGCGGGCAACCACGGGCAAAAAAAAAAACGCAAAATTTTAGCTGTGATTCAGCCGCAAATGTCTGTGTGACCGGCCCCTTACGTTTTTTTTTCTATTTCGAGATTTATTCATTCATAATTTGTTTTATTTCCAGGGTGCCAACATAGTGGGTGACTGGTTATCACTTCTGCATCACAGTTCAGAGGTCCTTGGTTAAATTCAGGCTACCAGTCTCCCTGTGTGGAATTTGCATAGTCTACCATGTATGCATGGGTTTTCTCCGATTTCAACCCTGTTACCCAAAACATGCGTGGCAGGTCAATAGGCGATTTAACAATGTCCCTTGGAATAAGTGTGGTGACAGATTGGCTTCCCTTCTATTTAAGCTCAGTGGTCTCACTCACCCTTTGACAGTCCGTCAAGGAACCTCTGCCCCGCAAGACGTGGGTTGTGGGTTTTGACTCTGTACGGTTCCCTGCCTGTGATTCCGGTCCGGTATTGTTCCCATCTATTTTGTCCTATTTAATTTCGATATACCGTTTTGATATCAATCCTGTCTGTCCCGTCCTGTCCGGTATTGCTCAATCTGTCCGACATCTGCTCGAGCAATTGGTATCGATCACGTCGGCATCTGTCTTCCGCCGAATGAACCCCGAATTACTGGCAGTTGGGTTAACGTGCATGACTGCCCCATATCCCGTGAAATAAAAGCTTGTGTGAGAAACGTCACGCATCTGGGTCCTCCCCCTGTTCCGGTTCATGACACAATAATACTGTCTTATTCATGTCAAACGACTTGTCATCAGCGGACTGATTTATAATCTACCTTTAAGTAAGTTACTTTAAAATATAATTTGGTTTATTATTTGGAACTTTCAAAATGAAGTCGTCAGTAAAGTAACTTAAAATTAAATGACCAGACCTCATTGTCAAAGTGCAGGTAATGGGAATGCATACCTTGGATTTTGGGTCGATTAAGCTCACACCTTGCTTGCTGATGGCAATCAAAACAGGATTTGGGTAGCTTGGCTCACAAGTTTGCTGCAAGAAAAGTAGTGTCATGAATAGGAAAGGTCAAAATGCAATCGGCATAATCCCTACGCATTTCATCCTCACAACTTACCTTAACTTCAAAGAAGGTACAGCCGAAGGTTGGCCAGCTCGAGATGGCTTTCAAGAAGGCAATTTTGCATTCCTCCACCGTGATGCCACTCTGCTTGTTGTAGGAAGACATGATGTGCTGCAAGACCAACCCAAAGGACAAGCCATTGTAACAGGATAAGAAACTGCATGAAACGGTCCGGTTTTGAGCATGCCTCCATTTGGAAAGGCTCTTTTAAATGCCTCATTTTCCTTTTTCCATTACCTTCTTCCATTCCTCGGGGGTGGCGCTTTTAATCTGGTCGGCTGGGACCAAGTCTTTGAGCATTTTGGGGATCATGACAAACTGTGTCCTGTCAGAATCCACTTTGGCTCTGAAAAGCAGCCCGCCGAGCTTGATCATGTCCTCTTTGCTGCAGTTGTGATACCCCAGAAGATATTTTGGGAGCTCCTGTGTGGCAGCATTAAGGATAATAATGGTAAATGTAATTTAATATTTTACTACATCATATTTATATATGCAAACATTTGATTTACCGTATTTTCCGTTCTGTAAGGCACACTGGATTATAAGGTGCATCCCACAAAAGATAGTCTTTTGAGATGTTTTTTTCAGAGAGTGCATTGGAAAAGGATTGTTCTCCCCAAGAACTTTTTTTATTTATTTAAGGCTTCGATTCATGGATAAATAAAGTCAAAACATGTGAAAAATAATCGTGAAAAGATACCAAATGTATTCCAACATTTTATTGCGCTGACAATTACAAAGTTGAAAAGTAGATCTTGCAAAAAATATTCACACCCTTTGAGTTAATACTTTGTACAAACTGCTTTTACTGCCATCACAACCACAAGCCTTTTTAGGCATGTCTCCATACACAAATGCTCTATTGGATTGAGGTCTGGACTTTTGCTTGGCTATTCTAACACCTTTATATTGCTTGTTTTAAACCATTTCATGGTAGATTTTGCTTTATGTTTAGGGTCTGTGTCCTGTTAAGAGGTAAAACTGCACCCCATTCTCAGGTGTCTAGCAGAATTTAACATATTCTCTGCATGACACGCAGTTTATTTGGCTCAAGAGAATGATGCTGCCACCTCTATTTTTGACAGTGGGTTTGGTCTTTTGAGGGTATTGTGCAATGTTCCTCTGATGCCAGAAGTAAATGCTTTGCATTCAGCCCCAAGTTCAATTTTGAGAACTTTCTTTCACATGTTATTTGTGTCTGCCATGGGGCTACTTGCTAACTCCAAACAGGCCTTTTTATTGTATTCTCACAGGAAGGGCTATCATTTGCGCCTCTTCTATAAAGGTCAAATTTATGAAGAGTATGATTAATAGTTGTGTTGTGCACAGACTGTCCCACCTGAGCTGTGTTTGCGTGCAGGTCATCCAATGTGATCATGGGTCCTTTTGGTTGCTTCTTTGATTAGTATTCTCCTTGTTTCGTTAATTGCTCTCTCCATTTTTATATCTTTGCTCGCGCAGTGCTCCGGAAGATGTGTAAATGTTGCAAAATCACAGAGCAGGTGCACATTAACTGAGTCTTAACGACACACATGTGCACTTTGACATTGTCATTTAGGTCATTCATAATTCATCAGGGAACCTCTGGAGTTAGTTAGCTAAGCTTAGAAAGCAGGGGGGCAATGAACTGATGAACTGGTTACCAGCCAGTGGCAGGGCACACGGAGACAAACTACTCACTCGCTCATTCACACCTAGGGACAATTTGGACAGGCCAATTAACCTGACATGCATGTTTTTGGAATGTGGGAGGAAACCGGAGTGCCCGGAGAAAACCCACGCAAGCACAGCGAGAACATGCAAACTCCACACAGAAATTTTTAATCTCATGACCTGAGAACTGTGCCGCACACACGCTAACCACTGCGCTGCCGTGCTGCCCCACATGTAGTTGATTCTTAGAGATGATTTTCACTTTTTTAGCTTTAATGTTGAAGCCTGAAATGTGGCAATATGACAATAAGTTCTTGGGGGGCCACTACCTTCGCTGGACACTGTTTGTGAGGGAACCGGACTACACTGTGCATGTACAGTACAGTTAGGGGTAAAGTTGCACACAAAAATTAAAAAGTAACATATTTTTCGCACTGATTGAGCAGTCAGAATATAGCATGGATCAAAATTCCATAATTTTGGATGCAACTGGAATTGCATCCAAAATCACAGTGGGTAGAGCAGCAGATCCTATCCAGTAGACCTCTAGCGAAACAGACACATGAAAAGGCATTGTATTTTATGTTATCATCACACTATTTTTAATCACGTTAATTTTATTCCCTAGTGGTTGAGTGGACAGGATTCGGCGCTTTCCTGACGCAATCCGGGATTGATTCCCGTTGCATCCAATGTTATGCAACTGTGAACAACCATTCGTGCTAGCAGACTGATGGTTAAAATTCAATGTTCTTACCATTGCTATCCGGTTTGATATCAAATGATTATTAATTGCACAAATATGGCCACGCATTTCCAATTTTGTCTGCATACAAGGAGCAAAGGATTATGAGTCGCAAGTTCAAGTTTTTGGCCAATTTGGGGGTTTTGGGTGGGCCTTATAGTCCTGAAAAGACTCTAAATATCAATTCTACTTGGGAGTGCAATGAAGTGTTAGTCTTGGTACCTGTGGATAATGGAAGGTGAGGTCTGCAACCAAGTCCTTGCCTGGCATCACATTAAACCAGAGCTTCCTCTTGAAAATCAACGCATAGGCTAAGTTGACTGGTGACAAAAAAAATCAATGAGAATCAGGGAATGGGGTAAAAACCATCAAGCTGCCGTGTCCTTCATGATGCATTACCTTCTCTTAATTTTTTTCCTTTCTTTGAAATTTCTGATGCCTCTCGTAAACTGTCAAAGAAATAGTCTTGCTCAGACAAGCTCAGCATCTGAAGGTAAGAGATTATGAAACATTTTAGAAAGTACCTCCTGCACCAAGCGTGAGTGCAACACAAGAAACACATACCTTATATGGTGTTTTCAAATAGAGGCCATATCCATCCGGAGAACTCAGTTTGAGCTGTGAGGAAATATTGCAGCACAGATCTTGGATTGTGGTTGTAGATGTCACCTCAAATATCTGGAAGAGAAATTTCCGTCTGAATGTAGCTTAAAGACGAAGGCATAAAGATAATGTCTTCTCTAAATTGCCTGATCCATAGAAAAATCACCTGAAGCTCAAAATCGACAGGAACTTACATCATTTGTATCATTGGGGAAGTGAATTTTATGGTAAATGAGAATGCTGTTTTGCTGGATGGCATCAACTTCAACTAGAGGTGGAGGACGTTTCCTGGGCTCTTTACTGAACAAATAAAAAGCATACAGGGACAGATGTTGAAAGAATACATTTTTAAGATGGGATGCCAATGGGCCACAAGTTTGAGACAACTATCACAGTAAAGACAATAAAAGTTTGCAGCTCTAGCGAGTAAGAAGTAAACAAAGAAAAAGATACATTGAGATTTAAATAAAAGATACAATTTCGATAGGAAACACATCGTAGTGAATATTTAAATGTATTACTGTATTATCAAATTTGATACATTATGTTAATTAGATAACAATGACATTTTACTCCCTGTTTCGATAAAGTTTTGTAAAAAAAGACATCATGGCCATAACCAATGTCCTTGTCATTGCTCACTGCGGGCAGAACACACATGTCAGTGTTGACCACAGACAGGACCCCAAATTATCAATGGCATTTGGAAAAAACAAATCTTTCCTTTTCGACTCCTTCGATGTGAGTCACAATGTTCCAAGTAATCTAAACGAGTTTTGTTGAGTTTTGTTTCCATTTCTCTTTGATGTATTAAATGATTTCTCATGGAGACAGATTATAACATTTACATCAGATTTAAGATTCTGTTTTAATAATCGATGACTTTGTTGATTAAATGTATATATTGATACTTTACTTGGCTAAATTTTGATAAAATGTTCCAGTTATTGTAAGTAGCCTAGGCTAGTAGTAGTCGCTCCTTTCATGTTTCTTGATACGTAGCCGTAGATGTCTCGATGTTGCCAAAGTTTTCAAAGCCGTTTTTTTTTTTCCTCCCGGGAAAATATTTTGATTCTTTGGACGATTGGAAATCTCGGTGATCCGAGTGGTGAGCTACCCCAGACCAAGAATCCACTAAGGATCAGATTCATTATATAGCTCTGCATTAAGTTTGCGGTAGAAATTTGATTGTTTCTTTGACTTTGTACATATGAACTTCGAGAAACCAGTGACACCCAGGGACTTGGCATTCCTCAATTGGAAAAAATCGGAATTGATAAATCTTTGCTCATTTGATAAACCTTGTCTTTCTTTGAAAGGAAACAGATTTGAATTGATTCTAAAACCCTATAAGTGCACATAAATGTCAATTTTGATATTACATAGGTTATCAACCGAAATTAGCCCCAAAGATGTGTTAATAATTTGCACTACTAATCGTTAGTGAGTCATTTTTGACCCAGGGTCTGACTCAGTGTTGACTACACACACAAAAAAGGGAGTACCACACCTATATAGTTATTACTACATCCTAACAAACATTATATGCATCCATTACTATATATTCCCATTGTAATTTAATTGTATAGCCTCTGAGACACATCGGTTAATACGGGTTTAAACGGGTCACTGGAGACCTTAACACAACTTAAGGGTTATAGTAGATGACCGGTCATCAAACTCAAATACATCTACTGTAACAGGGTTGGTAGACCAAGATCAACCAAACTTTATAAGTCCTCATCTAACACTTTACACCAAATATGAGTGTTATTTTACTGTCATTTATGTTAAATGTTGTCTGTTGTACATTGAATTGCTGGATTTTGTTCAAATTAGTTTTGAGTCTGGTATTTCCTCTATTAATTTTAACACTCAGCAAACCTAGAATTGAATTTTCTTTCTTTTGCAAACTAGCATAGGTGCTACATATGGAATTTCCGCCCAAGACATGAGAAAACGGATACAAATCAGGAGCCTGACCTGCGCATCTGCACAATCCTCTGGACACAACCTGCAGCCAATGGTTCTCTGAGACGTGACTGTAGGAAGCGCAGGGCATATCCCATCAAATACTGACTGGGGGGAAATAATCCTGAACACAACCACAACAGCTGCCAACCGCGCTCCATGCTCAACCTATGTCAGAGGAATTCATGATTTTCGTGACGCAGTTTCAATGCAAAGCGAGCACTCAAAGCATCAACTACCTGTTGCTGTTATTGGTCATCTGTCTCATGATCTGGCAGTAGATCTCATCCTGCAGAAGCTCGTGTTGTGTAGCCGCACCAAAAATCTGGTCGGTCAGCTCTAAAGGACTGCGGACCTGCTTGATGGGGTAGTCACCCATATACTTTAAAATGGGTAGGAACTAGGTCAAGGAGTCACACGTACTGTGGTCGGAATTTTTTCTGATAATTCTTTGTTGGCTGCTATGGATCCTTTTAAAGGTACAGAGACTTCTCGCTACTTTGCGCTTCAGTTATCACTGGTTTATTTCTTGGCGGGAAAAAAAACAAATGTTTATTTAAAAAAAGAAACAAAGATTGAATTAAAAACAAACAGCTGCTTCAAGACATTCTGTCTTAAAAATGCATTAACCCGGAAAATAATTGGAATACACAGATGAAAAATGTATTAAGAAGATACTACTTTCCTTGCATTTTGCATGTTTAAGAATTTGGGAATACCTTTAAAGGGCTATTTATGGCCATTCGCATTGCCTACTCCAGATACAAGGTTCGAACACCTTCTCTATGGCTAAATTCAAATACTTTTATAGGGCTTTTGCAGCCAATTTTTCAATGTATCCAGTACCATTAAAAGAAGAAATCTAGAGTGAATCATGTATTTTTCAGATTTCCAAGTATATTTGTGATTCACATATGTCCAATTATCAAGTCATATGATTTTTAGATCTTGAGTAAATCGCCAATGTAATGGGGGATCTGTGTAAATACCTTTAAGACAAATCCCTCCCCATATTGGTGTTGGGTAAAATTAAGGTAATATACGTACGGCATCTTACATTTTCAGTTAGAAGAGGTTCTTCCTATTATAATTTACCACTGGTAAACACTAACTTAATTTCTTTCCATGGCCCATAATAAATGTCCATAATTGATATGTAAAATTTGCACTAATAAACATTTCATAGTGCCCTGTTCAGGTGTAGCATGCACCTGTTTTCTTGGGTGGAACCTATAAGGGGTGATGACGCTTCATAGGACAATGCCATACAAACTAATGCAAGCTGTCGTTAATCACGTAGGAATAAAACAAATGGCAAATTTAAGCCATCAGAGATCAGTACCTGCGTCCTTTTTAACCAGACTTTTTAAGAAATTTGGCAACAATTCAAACATTTACAAGCCTTCACCCAAAATTCAAGCTTTTTTCAATCCTTGAAAACACAACAGTAAAATTCAAGCATTTTCAAGGATTTCAAGCACTTTTACAAACCCTGCAGATAGCTCACAATGATTTTGGCATCACCAAGTATGATGTAAAAGCAGTTGGTTATGAGGATATCAGTGAAGGCATTGCAGGCGAGGTAGTTAAGCTCCGAGTTGCCTACAAGAGCTTTCATGAGGGGCTGCTTCAACAGTTCTTTTGAATGCACCCACAGCCTTTCTTTACCAAGAGGTCTGGAACACAGGGAGAGGTTAGTCAGACTTTTGTATTTCTTCTACAGGCAAACATCATTAGGGTTGACTAAAGTTTGAAACAAATTAGAAGAAGAGTGATAATCAGTTGTTCCATCCAAAACATGATGATGGAAAAACTTTGTCACTATGAGTGATTGAGATAATTACACAGAAAAAATAGCAGTTATTTTGGACTCTGGGCATGTTGTTTAAAAGTAAAATTATAACGTTGTCACAAGCCGGAACAAGCGGTAGAACCAAATGCGTAACGTTTCACACAATGCTTTATTAAGGGATCGGGGAAGTCAGGGACAGGCGAGAAGACAGCGATCTGGTGCTCGCTGGGAAGGAGGAGCGGGAAACCCTCGCGAACGAAGTGTGGTCGGAGATCGGAACAAGTCGGGCAGCCAGGACGGGAGACGGAGCGTGGTCGGAGATCGGAACAAGTCGGGTAGCCGGGACAAGGCGGGAAGCCAGGGATCGGGGATCGATAAAGGAAACAGAATCAGGCAGGATACGGGTAGCCGGGACAGGAGAATGGAGCTTTGATCGAGGATCGATACAGGAAACGGAATCTGGCAGGATACGGGTAGCCGGGACAGGAGAAGGAAGTTTGGATCGGGGTTCTATACAGGAAACGGAATCAGGCAGGATATGGGTAGCCGGGACAGGAGAACAGAGCTTGGATCGGGGATCGAACCATGAAACGAAATCAGGCGGGATATGGGTAGCTGGGACAGGAGAAGTATTAAGGTTGCTTTTTATTATGTTTTGATCTTTGAATACGTTCACTGGTGCTCTCTTGCTCATATCTTTAGAAAAGGTATGCCAAGTACCGCAAAGTTTTGGACGACACCCTTTCCACACAACAAAATTAAGATACATGATAATTACTATGATGAAGGATGGATAATTACTTATCAAAGTGCAGTATAAGAAATAATTTGAGTTACATTGTTCATTTGTGGCATCTTGATTGGCTTATACAGTAGTTATGGTGTTTTTATATGGCTAAACTAGGGGTCTCAGACATGGTACCCGCATGCACCAGGTTACTTCTTACGAACACATGAGTAGCCCTCGGACAGGTTCTGAAAATAGCTCACCAGTGATGGGCCATTGCATTTTCTAACTAACAAATAATTAATCAAAACTTTGTTTCGTGCGATAGTGGCCTCACTGTTTACTGATTTCTCATGCGATAACAGCCTTACCAACATTTGACGAATTTGTAGGAATCATTAACGAAAAGAATGATGGATTTCAATATGATTTATCGTTTGCTATAATGGCATTACAGTAAGTAGAGCCTCCAAGTGGTACAGGAAAAAAAATCTTTCAATAAAATGAACAACATTGATTAAAAAAAAAAAAAGGGAAATATAAGAACTATGATATAAACGTGTATTTCTTAAAAATATTTGTTGTCATTGATTTTACATAACATGGGCTAATTGTCATCCATTTTGCTTCTACAGGTAAACAAAAACCTCAAAAAGGCTGGGCAAGAAAACGGGAGGTAAAATTGGCCCTTTTTGACACTTTGAGTCTCAATAGTTTTTATTCTTCCCTGCACTCGTTTTTGGTTGCACTAAGCAATACAGTGACATCTAGTGGTCAAATATTACACACTGTCCCTTTAATGTAGGTAAAGCTCCTGAAAATTACGGATTCATTTATATATCTTATTTTGTGGAGCAAATTAAAAAGTATATTTGAGAAGAGGGCGGCAGTAGCTCAGGGCGTAGAGCCCTTGTCTTGGGATCAAGGGATCCCAGTTCGAATCCCGGCTTGTCCGTGTTACATGTCGAAGTGTCCTTGGGTAAGACACTGAACCCCTAATACCCCCAATAAGCAGGTTAGCGCCTTACATGGCTGCAAGGCCGCTATTGGGAAATGTGGAGCACATTGTAAAGCGCTTTGAGAAGTCATTGACTTGAAAAGCGCTATATGAATGCAGAACATTTCATTTCATTTCAAGAGTGGAACGTTTTTAATCAGAGTTTTTCTGGGGCAAACATGATTTTACCCAGTTCACCTTGACCTTAGCTCCAAAGCAGTGCTAGGGATCAAATGGACTAAACCATTTCAAGGCAGTGGAGCATTTCTGGCACCTCGTTGATTCTACATTTTGTTTTGTTTTATTTTTATGTAGCGTTTTTCATCACATTTAATAAGGAAAAGAGCGTTTTAAAAATGCTTTTATTTTGGGGGGTGGTTGGGTTGAATTTGAATTTGCGGGTGCTTGAACACCCCCAAAAACAGAACCCTCCAAAGTTCTGTTTTTGGTAAAGTTCACTGTAGATTGAAAGATAATGCCACGGGGTTTGCATCATTAGACTTCTGAGGTGATAGCCAAATTCTTGCCAAACACAATGCATTGCAATAGCTTCTGTTATTGATGCATTACTGTTTTGTGCTATGTCATAGAAAGCTGTCTATGGACCATTCTTCTTTAAAAGAACAACAGTTAATGGTGAGACGTACCTAGACATCTTGAAAATATGGTTAAAGGATACATTGAGAGAGAAAAAGATTAGTGACTTAATTTCCCAACAGGCTGGGGCGCCACTACACTGGAGCCTCAGGGTTAGTCAGGTCAAGTCAAGTATTTTTTATTTGTATAGCCCTTAATCACAAAGAGTCTCAAAGGGCTGTGTTAGACAGTTTCTGAACCGGGCGTAATGACTACAATCTAATTTCCCGATTTCACGCCATGCGATTTGTTTTGGTGGGGATTTGAGAAAGAATCATGCCTTTAACTCATCCATGACAGAAGTTGTTACAACCATTGACAATACAATGCTGAGACGCGTTTGTCAAGAATTTGATTATCGGCTTGATGTGTTTCTTGTGACCAATGGTGACCAAAGATCTTTGAACCTTGCAGGTAAACATTAGCATTGCAAGCATTCTGAATTTACCAGATATGGTTTTATATCCTTAATAGTTTCCGAGATGCCGAAATGTGCCATTTGGAACACCCTGTATTTTTCATCCAGAAAATCCTTGTCTAAGGCTTATTTCGAACATATCTATGAAAGGTAGTATTAGGGGGTACACTGCCCTTGAAAAACAATGTATTGACTGTATGCTAATTCCAATAGAAAGATCACCTGAAATTGTCAAGTGCAAACTCTCTTAAAGAAACAGGGGCCACTTTTTCTTCTCTTTGGGGCCCACTTTGTGTGACTGATGTTTTTGTCCGGCGCGGTGCGAGGAGTTCCTGAAGGGGTCAATGACAAAAAAAATTAGGTGGGGCTTATTGACGACTTCTTACATCGCCAGGACTTTTTCGGACCTAGTAAAAGCTTATCGATTATATATTACCAGCATGTCCTCTGTGGGTCTGCTGAGGGTGGGGAGAAACTGCATTGCATCTTTATATACGGCACCGCTGATGTTCGTCTTTTGATTTGTAGCCTTTACCACATTCTCGTCAGTGGAATATTCCTGATTCTTTTCTACTAGCAAAAGATCACCTTCTTTGAAGACCAAGAACATCGGGCCATCTGATGGGAAAGATCAGAGTGAGGGTAACATTCTTCACATTTGTGTCTGTCAACTCATTCAATGCTAGACGCTCCTCTCAAATGGGAAGTGCGGGTGCCAGCCAATTTGACATTTTGACTCATTTTTGAAGGCCTAAAGAAAATTTAGTCTATAGGCATAGGACACATAGTAATAAAGCTTAAACTATTTGTCTGTCATTGATAAGAAAAAGTATGGTTATAGCTTTTGCTTTGTTTGGTAAACAACAGTTGAACATTGCTGAGGAAAACAGATTTTTGTGAGCAGAACATTCATCTCAAGGATTTTTTTTTGCATTTGAGATACCTCCATGAAATGTTTTCCATAAACACAAGTGAACTTAGCTTGCATTTTATTGCAAGAACAATGAACTTAGGCATGAACTTTGCATGAACTTTTCAGCGCTCGATGTTACCAGGGACGTGATCACATGATTTCAGTCACCATGGACAATCATGTCCCTGCAAACGAGAACGAAAGTCATCCCTCTCTGCCCCAACGAAGACGATGATGGGACTTTGTCATCTTTTTAGAAAGAATAAAATCTTGAAAGCTTTAACTGTCAGTTCTTATCCATATACAATATGTGTTTCTTTGATCAGACGGCTTACTTCACTACCCCTATACTTGCGATACGAGACACTTCAACCACTGGACATAGGACACTAGGAATTGTGGGCTTCCCTAATGTGTGGGCAAAGGCATGATCAAAGAGACTCCTGCCTTTTAATGGGGATTTTTAATACTGAAATAATTTCAAGAGGCTTGATACTTACTGATAAGCTGTGCCCAACCCTTTGTAAATGTTTTTAAAGTAAAACAACAAAATTATGTTTATGTTTTGGCACTCAGGAAAAATACTTCTGAAAACGTATTAATACGTCGTGGCACTGAGTTAAATGTTAAGGAGTCCTACCTGATTTATTAGAATCATGCTTGGCGAGCGCAAACAACGAGCGGGCTCGTAGCCCGTTCAAGTTTTGCTCAATGAGCGCAGCCATGTCCTCAGCTTCGCCACAAATGAAGAAAAAGGTACCCCTTATTGTCGCTATACTCACTGACTGGTCGCTTAAATGGTCATCATTAGGAAAAGATAGAAAAAGTGTATATGTCATTTATCCAAAATGATGATGCAAAGTTAAAAATATGTCACCTCAATGCCCTGATGTCTTTGACCTCCACATAAGGCAGCTCCAGAAGTTTCTTGTCCCTTCCGTCCATGAAAAAGATTCCACTCCAGTTTACAGCCACAACAAACCTGCTTTTACTCAATTGAGGTCCTGTGCACACGGAATAATGCCTTGTCTTAAATGTTTTATTTTTGAGTTATTTTTTTCAGCAAATAACATGCACATTTGTAAGTATTGCCACATTTTAAGCAATTTTTTAAAGGAACAGTGAGTATTATTTAGTATATACCAGTAGTAGTCGTAAAAAAACAATATTGATTTTAATAATGAGCAAAATTACATGAACTAATTTCAAAATACTTATAAGTCAAGAATTTAGCTTTTTTTTTTTCATAACATGAGCCTCACTTATATGGAACTGCCATAATTGTCCATCATCTTATTATACAGATGCCCAAATAACCTATAAATGGCCAGGCAAAAATATTAAAATTGAGTGTTTTGGTCAATGTAAGTATCTGTAGTTTTTATTCCTACATCTGCTTTTTAGCACTCGTTTTTAGTTGCACTCTTCCAGGGGTCTCCAAACTTTTCAAGGTGAGAGCTACTTTACTTATAGCACAAAAGGCACCCAGTTTGTCAAGCATTTCCAAAATAACAACTTATCTTGCTACTACGATGTTACTACTATGGTATTACCAGGTTCATTTTTGGAAGTAGGGCTAAATAGACTCGATCAAACACAAAAAAAAAAACCATTTAATTCAATAATCACAATGACCCAGCATTAGGGGGCTACTTTCAGAACAAGTCCGCGAGCCCCTCAGCTGTTCTAAAGGGACATATTGGACCACGTAGGAGACCCCTGCACCATACTATATAGCGACATCTAGTGGTCCAATATTACACATTGTCCCCTTAAGAATGGTGTACTTTATGGATGAATTTGTTGAATCTTTTTCTTGTTATTATTTTAATTTTCCCAAATGCATTGAATTTCTGGTCCTCCCAAAAATATTTAAGAAGTCTTCCATTAAAGCAGATGAATTATTTTGTGCCAAATGAAAATTTTAAAAGGTATTTCATTTTGGATTGTTTTTTTACCATGTTTGTGTAATCCTGATTTTCTTTGCAATGGAAAGAAGGAAAAGAAAAGATCGATAGGAAGAATAAGAGACAGAGAGATTGAGACTTTTTGGGGATTGGCAACTATAAAATTCACTCGCAGTCTAACCTGAGGTCATTGTTACTTCATAAAACTTGGAGAAATAAATTGGCCAGTCCACTCGGGCACAGTCAACAAGATCTGCTTTGACAGTCTCTGTGCTCAAGGTCCCCTTCGTGTAAGCACCCTGTAAAGTTTAGAGATAACAGTTCAACACAGCTCTTAGTATACTTAAATGTTCTTATATGACCTCAAATCTACCTGGAATAAATCAGATTCATTTCTCACATTCATATTTATATGTATGCACACGCATTCTTTCACTTTGCAGTGAAACCCAAAACTGTAAAAACTCCACTGTTATTGTCCCTATCTGCACTTGTGTTTGGGAGATACAGTGAAGTAACATGCTGAGGATTTATAGTTATTTTCTTGATTCTCGAGTCCGGAACGATGCTGGATGGCTGTTAAAATACTGTCATTTGTTTTGAATTAGAAAAAAACAAAATTGTAATGTTATATACAGGAAAGAATTTACATCCATTTCTTACAGTTATAGGTTATACTGAGAACATTTTAAGAAGCATTGGGCATTTCTTACCTGCAAGTATGCAGAACTAATGAGCTGGATCCATTTGCCCATAGATTTGTTCTCAATCAGATGTATTGCAATGCAGTCCTCAACCACCTTCTGCACATTCTCTTTGCTGTACGTTGAGCCAAATTGAATGTAATAGTGCTTTGTCGCCAGCTGGATGTATTCATCCTCCTGCGGGGAACAAAGTCTTTTTAGTGATTACTGTATTGTATATGAAGCTCCGTTTCGTTTGGGTTGTAGAATTAAGAACATACGAAGGAAATATTTGCAATATATCCTTAGTCTGTTATCGTTTTTCCTTTTTAGAGTCTTTGTTACATGTTTACCCAGGAGTACCATGTTAAATCTTGTTGCATACAATGCTCCAGTGTTCAATGACAATACAGACAATTCAATTCAATATGTTAGTGTTTCTTTCATTGCACAGTCATTACAACTTAGGCCAGTCTCCTAGGACTAAACATGTTGGCCTATTAATCCAGGCATTCTTTCTACCTTATTTTTCTCTTTTAAGTGTTTATTACACATTTATCCTGGAGTGCCATGTATAATTTTGTTTCAAACAATGTTCACTAAGTTGTCATAATAGAGACAATTCTATTTGTAATTCTAAATAAGACTAAATCTTCAAGCATCCCTAAATAACAATTTTGCGATTGTGGACATTTAAAAAAAATAATTAAAAAAAAGTAAAGGAGTAAGTTATTACTTCAATAAAAACATAAATAAATACACAAATAAGTAGACTAATAATACAGTTCCCATATGTACATAATGACATACGTACGCGTTCACACAAATACATTAAAAAAAATCATCATAGTACAGTAAAATATGATTTTTTTTGGGGTCGTGTACATATAAAATTAATATCGCCATGACAAGTTCTATGAGATCATTTTGAATATTTGCCTAAAATGAATATAAACATGCTTCATATTAAAACTAATAGCCATATTATATAATTTTTATTTGAGGAGAATCGTTCGGTTGTTTGTTCATTCGGTCGGGGTCAGTTTTTCTGTGTGTCTGTGTGTCTGTGCGTCTGTCTGTCTGTCTGTCTACCAAGATTTTAAATTACTGTATTATCCAAGCTTATCGCTCAACCCTTACTTTGTTTCAAATCGCTGTAACATTTTGTTTCACTTTTTCTTGGCTCAAACTAAGTATTGAAAATGACAAACATTGAGGCGTAGCCCAGTGTTAGAGGGAGTGTAAACACCCCCACCCTCCCTTTTTGCAATGGTATGCCCCAGCGGCAGTGGTGTGGTGTGTGACGTCATGTCGCACACGCAGAAGTTCAATCAGTACTGTTTTATTACTCAGCGTGTGGTGGCTCACCTTTTCACATATGTATTCTCCCGACTTGATGCCCTGAATGACCTGCTTGTAGATGAGGTCCGTACTGACCGAATCTATAGAGCAGTCGTGCCAGGGTGTGAATAGCTCTTTGCGAATGCTGAACTGCACGGGGGTGTCTTTCTCGCGCTTGCCCTGCCGCCTCATCTCCTGCTCGCACTGAGATACGGCATCCAACACATGCTTCCCACAGGAGCCCAGAGACCAAATCTGCAGTCGAAAGGTCAAAATGCTTAGCGTTGGAGCAAGTGTGCTATCCCTCTTGAAGTTGATATGTGATTTAACAGAATCCTCCCTTTAGTATCTAGCAGAGGAAGTAAAGCTCACTTTGTCAAAGAGACGAATGTAGAGGGAGAATCCATATGTGTCCTGCAGATTAATCTTATCAGCTACAGCTTGACAGACCTCTGCAGAGGTTGAGGCTGAGTCCAGCTGCAAACTGACACTATTACCATCTGTCAGAGTCACATTCATGTCTATGAGCTCTAAAGCTTTTACAGCCTGTCAACGGAAAAAAATGATGAATATTATAAAAAAAAAAATTTAATTCCTTTTTTGTAGACTTTTAATGAATGAAGATTTGTCAACCTCAAATATACAACGCATACCTGTAATTCAATCCAGCAAGGCAGTTCTTTTCTTTCTCCATTCGCCAAAATGCGATTCAAGCGTTTACTGCAATACTCAGCATAACCATAAGGCGCTCTTCGGATAAAGGACTCCAAATACTGAGAAGGGAAAAATGTGGAAATACTCATCTGAATAGTTTGACTTGTCTTAGAAATCTAATTTTGTATTGAGTTTAAAAAAAATAGCTGCATTCTTCAAATTGAGCATGTAATGCAATCCCAAGAACTGAAATGGAAGAAGCAGACCTTTTTAAAGAGGTCTGTCGGGGGAAATATTCCCAAGCAGATGGAGAGTAGGACCCATCCCTGCGTACAGCTTGATTTATTTCTGTTGTTTATCAACTGCTTGCATATCTGACAGTAAATTTCATCTCTGTGAGAAACAAAGAGAAATAAAATGCAAGACTTTTGTACTTGTGCACAACATATTTTTCTCCATTATGTTAAAAAGGGCAAATTGAATTTTATTATCTAAAACTCATCATGCTGATGAATTATTAGTTGGATTGGGTATATTCTCACCTTATTCCTTGTTTAGATAAAGCAAATCCAACAATAATGTGCAGCTTTTCCAGAGGAGAAAGTGGCCTGTCCAATGTAGGCCCTTCTCCGATCAAAACACCCTCATCTTCTGTGAAGCTGTCTGGCTGTTTTGTGAAAAAATAGAAACAAATAAATCGTAAACAAAGTCTATAACTTCCTTCCATCTCCTACTAATTCTAAACATGAAATTGGATTTAATATTGAGTTTGTTGAATTTGAACTAATTCGTCAACAAAATCCACCCAGCTCAGCTTTCAGCTGAAAATGGCATCCTGGTTGCTCAGCACTCAGGTGACCAGTCATTGTTTAACTTTAAAAAACAGATGTGATGTCATTGATGGTAACCGGAGCATTGTATAACTTTGAAGTCGTCAGCGCATTGCAAAATGGCTGCCTGCTGAGATCGAGAAAGAAGTTGAATTTTGGTAAAGAATCTGAAGTATGATTATGATAGAAAATTATTTTTGGTTGAATTTTACTAAAATGCGTTGGAGCATGCATACTGACCTCCTCAAGAATTGCAGAGGGTTTCCTATTTCCATGCTTTTTTTTGTTCTTCCGTAGTATTTTCTAAGAAGCAAATGACAATAAACAAACTATGTTAATGCAAAAAAGAAAGTAGCAGTCATGATGTTCTGAGACTTTCTCCATCAGCGAAATGTAGTGTCCAGTAATTTCTGCTGGAACAAGCTTTACATTTAGTTTGAAGTTTTATCATGTACAGTAATTCCTTGCTGTATTGCGGTTTACTTTTCCCAATATCGATACTTTGCTGAATTTAATCGTGCATTGTAAGTCTCAGCAGACCACACACAGCAAGGGTCGTGTTGGGTGACTGTCTGTTTGTGTGACTGTGATAGGCTGGTATATGCTGTCAGTAAAAAGCCGTGCAGGCGCACAAATCAACCCAAAACAAACTGCAAAGCATGGCAACAGCTAGTATTTCAGCAGCTCAATTAAATAGGACTCTGAGGAAAGTCAGAAGAGCGCAAATATTAGCTGATCTCCCCCGGGTGCTCCGAGGATTGTTATTGTATCCGGAAAGAAACCGAGGCAGTGTCGGGAAATAAAGCAAAAGCGGGTCCGCAGGTCCAGCCTACTGATGCGGCTATGTAACAAGCCATCCCTGCAGAGCCTGTATCTCATCAGCACCAGCTTCATTACTCTTGAAACGGGTGACCCGGAGCATCAACTTGTAGGAGAATATACATTTTTGACTCTTTTTATTTTATCATCACAGAAACCTGGCTCGTCCGTGGATCACTGGTGCTAGCGTGCAGCTAGCCGGCCGCTCTTTACATCGGTTTCTTACACTGAAAGGAGAAGCCCTCCAATTTTGTTGTACTGTTTTATAATGACAATAAAGACCAATCAACTACAATTCTGTGTTCTTATTTGTAGATTTATAGTTGTTATTTTGTTACAGTCGTAAATTTTATATCCATTCATCCATTATCTGCACCTCTTATCCTCAGTAGGGTTGCGGGGGTGCTGGAGCCCATCTCAGCTATCTTCGGGCAGTGGGCAGGGGACACCCTGAATTGGTTGCCAGTCAGTCGCAGGGCACACGGGGACAGACAATTCGTTCGCTCATTCACACCTAGGGATAATTCCGACCGGCCAATTCACCGAACATGCATGTCTTTGGAATATGGGAGGAAACCGGAGTGCCCGGAGGAAACCCACGCAAGCACGGGGAAAACATGCAAACTCCACACAGGAGGTTTGATCTCATGACCTCAGAACTGTGCCGCACACGTGCTAACCACTGCGCTGCTGTGCTGCCCGTAAATATTATATGTTACTTCTATTTAATAATTAATTACATTTTTCTACTTTTCAGGTTTTGACTATCGCGGGACTTTTTGGGGAACGCAAACCCTGTGAAAAACAAGTGATTACTGTATCCTAATTTTTTAAGGCCCAATTTTTATTGAACATTGCACAATTATTGTTGAACCTAGTCCAGATGTAGAAAATGGAATTATTTCCACCATGGCTTACTAACCTGATCAAGTCCCACCAGGTTGCTCAGCCTCCTGGCCTGCCGATTAGGCACATTGCGAGAAATGCTGATAGAGGTCTGAGAAGTGGCATCTGGAGATCTGGGCTCTGGTAGGTCCCCCATGAATCGTAATACAATCCACCATACGGTTAGACAGGCCTGCGTGTGAATGGCAGATGGCATGCTGTGTCCAAACAGAGCAAAACATCCTGGATGATCAAGTGTTGCGTGTTGTTCTTTACCAATGTGTCACTTTCGTCGTCGTGTTGCAGAAGAGACTTCCTGATTCTGTGCTTTATGTGTGTGTGGCTCACATCTCCCTGGAAGTGAAGAATGCTAAACTTGTGGAAAGAAAACTCATCTGTGAAATCTTCAAAACCGTCTTCCTCTTCATCAAATGAATGAGCCGGGCTTGTTGTGTCTGAGGCTGGATTGCTTATGTCAGACCTGGTCTCCATTTCCTTTGTAGTTAAAAAAATATAAATAGTATATATTGGCTAAAGCAGAATTACCACAACTTTATAGTTAAAATTATCGAACCTCAATTTCATCTGATTGCAAATCTTCACATGTTGTAATGGTCACTATAGGTATGATCATGTCATTTTTTTTATCCTCTTCCAAATCCAACTTTCTGATTGGCTCAGGTTTTTCGTTATTCTGTTCAGCTTCTAAAATGACTTCTTCAAGTCTGCGCTGAAGCTCCAAGGCAATGTCATCGTCGCCGCCAAGCTGTTCAGGCGCATCAGGTGTATGCACTCTATCCGGTGAATGCACTGCGTCCGGTGTATAAGTTGCATCCACGGTATGCACCGGATCCGGAATATGCAAGTCGGGAAGACCCTTGTGGTCGATGCAAAATTGACAATATATAATAACGACATTGGATATCATGAGATTCAGGATTTACCTCTGTCTTAATTCCTGCAAATAATTGTCTTGCCAGGAAACCTCTGGTGTAAGCCTGAAGCAGTAGGATTGCTTGTCTCTTCTGGTTCCGAATCTTCCTCGCTTGGTAACCCCGTACCTGCACGTTGTGTCAGTGATTAATCATTAATTTATACTACTTGAGCTTATAAAATTTTGTGCGGATTACCAACAGAACAAAACACATGGCTCAAATGTTTAGCAGAATAATTAGATATTTGTATCGTAAAAGGTGCACCCAATAATGCAAACAAAGAGTTTTAACCCTAAACCTAAGTCTTACTCAAACCCCAACTCTCAACGAAATGTTTTGATCTCATGTTTAATTAAACATACAGTCACATCCTACATTGTTTGAATAGTAAACACCAGGCATCTCAAAAGTACTACTGTTCAGTATTTAAGAAAAAAAAACGATATGTGTGCATTCGTTAATTCTAATAATAGCAGTTCCTACTGGGAAATGTACTTGAGTACAGATATAAAATGCCAATTGGCCTTTGAAGGTCATGAAATGAAAGAAGAATTAAGATGTATTTATGTTATCCATTTTCCTAAAAATTGAATACTGATAAACAGATCTTAGGAAGATCTGATTTTAATTTTGCTCTAATCAAACAAATTATTTTTTACAGATGGGGATTTCTCCCATAGAGCAGTGTTATCTAAACTTAAGATATGTGATTTAACAGCACTTTTGTGTAATTATTTGTTTTGATGTCTTGATGTCTTATATTCACTGTAGATACACAGTACAGTGGATGTAGATCATCCTGTCAAAATAATTTAGAGAGAATAAATACATTTAATTTTTATAAGAAAAAAATCACCAAAATAAAAAACAATACTTGAGTAGTGTACGGATTTTTGTGAATTACTTTCACACCGCAGTTTCATACATCCCACCTATGTTCAAAACAATATATTGTCCCATGAAATTGTGCTAGAGTGTCAAACTGAAAACAAACAAAAAAAAATGTCTATTTCTATATCTAGTAGTGCAATAACAATTTGAAAACGTTACCAAATAAATACTTGATACATACATGCGCCTGCAAAGTGAGTGCTGCCGCTCGTTGCCTTTGATACTTGGACTGAAGCTTCTGACCACGGATCTTTGACACCAAGCGTTCTAAACCGTGCAGGATCTATTAGAGGCAAGAGTAGGAGGGAAAATGTTTTTTCGGACCGTTTTACAGCCGGTGCCAAAATAGAAGCAAGACGTTAGAGACTATGATGAAAATAGGACCTTTTCCTCTGCCTTCTTTTCTCTGTAAGATCTCCAGTTTTTTTGCAAGACCACAGCTGCTCTCCGCTTCTTTAGAAACGATTTTCTGTGAAAAAGCAGAGCAATCACTTTTTGCAAAAAAAAAAGGAGCAAAAAAAAAAACTTCCTATTGTCTTTTATATGAGATACACTTAGAAGAAATCATTTTGTACCTGTGCTTGTATCCCAGCATGAATCGTTGGATCACGATAGCTTTCCTACTTAGTTCTTCTTCCCGCAGGCGTTCCAGCACAGCATCGTGTGCATCCTGAAAAATAATAAATTATTTTCCAGTCTCTGGATTTGCCCAGGAAATATTAGCATAAGACTGAAAGGTTTCTAAACATATCTATAATTTGGGTCAAATTATTTGAATAGAAATTTAAAAATGGCAGATCCGTATTCAAATATTTAAATCAGATGTTTACACCCGTGTGAGAAAATACCATCAAGGCATACAAACTAATGCAAAGGTTTTCCAAACCTTCAGGAAAATCTTTGTCTTTCCTATTTTCCACTCGTCAGGTTTTTCAAACGCCGTCTGGCATATGGCTTCACAACAGGCGGCAGCAGTGCTCTGCGGAAAAACGTTTAATTGATAAATGCTGACAAGGAGCCAACCCTTCTATTCATTCGCTGCAAATTGATGTACAGTATTTAATTTTTTGTAGATGTCGATACAGTCTTAAATCCAATACCTCAGCAATGCATGAGGGAAACATAACATAAGGCCATCTAGTTTTCTTTCCTTAACATTTACCTGCATATGTTTTGTTTGATTGTCAATTTAGATTCATTGTCAATTTAGATCTAATTTATTGGTCCACTTACGGGAATTCACTTCCACCGACATTACTGGCAAAAACAGCGGGCATTACATTACAAAAAAAAGCAGAATGACGTACACACATGAAGTGGGACATTGAGGGCAGACTGATTGGATGGGTCAGTGAGGCCTGTTTTTTAGGAAAGCAATGGTAGAGGGCATCAGGCTTTTCCCGAGGTGGGCCCTCCTGAATCTTAAATGTTCTGTATCTGCGCCCTGACCGTAGCGGGATGAAGTATTGTTGTAGTTGGTAAGTGATATCCTGGACTAAAGTGTTTGCCATTCAGATAATCGACCTGTTTTTTTAAGGCTGTGAGGTTGGGTGTGGGTAAGCCAATGATTTTAGCTGCTGTTTATGTGATATGTTTCAGTTTAGTCGAGTTTGTAACAGAGAGCATGCTGAAAACATGTAGAGCAGTACAGGAGGATAAGTTAAACAGTACTCTGGTACAGTAGTAACAGGAAGTGAGGTGCCAGATATAGTCTATTGAGTTTACGGATGAGTGACTATTTGTTTATAAAGAGACCATTTTATCCAATTGTTTTAAAAACACACAAAATTTACAATTATTCATTTACAAATACAACTTTAGTTAAAAGTAATAACAAAGTTATATTTTACTTTTTAGCACTCGTTTTGATAATTTCATTGAAAACCTCAATGCAATAGGGCTACAGAACTGTTTTATTGCATTAAATGTAAAATCTTAAAAAACAAATTTCATTTGTAAAAATCATATACAGAAAAATGTAGCCAGCTATTTGAATGTCAGCCATGTGCACAATAAAAAAGTAAAGATTTTGTGAGGGTACACAAAGGGACAAAGTCTAAGAATCCAGGTGAGTGCAACCGTATTTCCTTTAACAAAGACTTCTATTTTAATCGAATAAGATCGGGATGGGCCAATCCTACAAATGTTCTCTTTTTGATAAATGATCACATACAGGTAGTACAGTGGGTTGAGTAGTGAATGGTTTTGGTGACATTCAGTGAACATATTAAAAACTGAAGGTAATTTTTCAACTTATTTGTTCTCTTATGCTTCTCTCAGCAATGTCTCACAGGTTGAATTAAATCCATTGGTGGGCTTGTTACGGCCCTCCGGCCACAGTTTGGTTACCCTTGTTTTATACTGCTGATCCAAATGTCAATTTAATAAGGAATGATTTGAAAGACAATTAACCGTTTCTGGGTCACAGATGGTTGTCTTCAAGAGCACTCTGTAGCGATTCAAGAATTCTGCAAAGTTGTGGCGAACGGGATAACCCAGTTTCCTGATGCGGATGGTGTCCATCATGCCAGAGTATCTCAGCTGACGCATGCAAAGTTCCAGGTCAAATTCCTTCAAGGGGCAGAACAAATACCACTTTATAAAAGGAATTTGATCATTGCAAAATACTCAATACAAGAAACTACAATACATTTTCTAAGTTGCTGTTTTCCTACATAGCAATATAGCAATGTTGTTTTAGTGTAAAAGATGATCAAGCACACACCTCAGATTGCTTGTTGTTATTTGGTTTGAAACAGCGAATGAAATACGGCTGGCAGAGAGAGAGGGCCTTCATGAGGGCGTCCAAAGACTGCCGGAACTGACCACTGAGGGTTGCCACTTGCTTGCGGTTGTCAGAAGGTGACTGCAAGGAAAATAACGCAAACAGGATAGTGAAGTGGTGCAAAATGTTTTCGTTTTCTTCCAAAATGAGAACGCTTTCAGACCCTCATGGAACTCCTAGGTGTCATCATGATCCTCTTATTAATTGCCTTCTTTACTCCGTTGAGTGAAAGCTCGGCCATGAAAATCTGCTGAAGCAGCTTGTTGGTGGACATCTCAACCATCTTGAAAATGTCGGAGCTCACAGTGTCTCTGTTCTTCTCAAGGAACCCTTAAAGGATAATGTATCTTTTTTTTGTTAAACATCCTCGAAGGCAATTTCCTAAATAACACTTGATCACTGTTCCATACTATGTGTGCTATGAGTATGCCACGAGATGCGTCAAGTGCCCCTTTGGCACCGGCGGAGGTGCATCAAGCGGAAATGCCAAGGTAGTTCTTACCTGTGCTCTCATCTAAATGAATTTATTTAATGATTTAAAATATAAAGTGTTTTTTTCCATTAGGGATGTTCAGCATTACTTTTCTCAGACTGATACTGATTCAAAAAGGTCATCCATACCTGGCTGGTACCAATTGAACTTTTTCTTCTTCTTGTTAAACAGGGAAAGTATCAATTGGGGATATTAGAGGCTAGCTTCTTTTCAGACTGATACCTTTACCCAGCTTGTATAGTCAGTGATACCTTAACCAGATGTCGATTTGAATAGTGTATAAAAAAGACTGATATTTTGAAAAAAATACCAAAATGTCTTTCATTTAAATTTCTTCAAATGACAGCTATTTCTTATTCCTCAGTCTTTTTTATAACATCAAAACCAGTATCAACCACAATTCCATCAACAACCGATGAATTGTATCAGATAAACGGTAACTGTATTTTGTTTTTATTTTTTGTATTTATTGCTTGTTGGTTTTATCCTTGTTTTATTGATGTTTTATATTCAGTTTATTTCAGTTGGGTGTCCTGAAAGGTGTTTTGAAATAAATTATATTATTATTACAACTACTTGCTAATCCTTAGCATTGGTATTATTGATGAGAGTTATCGGCACTGGGCTATTCTTGATTTTTGACTAGAATGTCTGTATCATTTAAAGGGTAAATATACATCTGTAGTCAATTGTGATACAACTAATCTGACACTGTTGTGATACTGTAGTCCATCTAAATCCATCCAAATTACTCAGTGTTTCCTGAATAAATTGCCACAATATCATGTTGTTCCTGGATATCCATCCATCCATTAACTGCACCTCTTATCCTCAGTAGGGTCGTGGGGGTACTGGAGCCCATCCTGGCCATCTTCGGGCAGTGGGCAGGGGACACCCTGAACTGGTTGCCAGCCAGTCGCAGGGCACACAGGGACAGACTATTTGCTCGCTCATTCACACCTAGGGACAATTTGGACCGGCCAATAAACCCAACACGCATGTTTTTGGAATGTGGGAAGAAACCAGAGTGCCCGGAGGAAACCCACGCAAGCACGGGGAGAACATGCAAACTCCGCACAGGAAGGTTAGTAGCTGGATTTGAACCCATGACCTCAGAACTGTGCCGCACATAGGCTAACCACCGCGTCACCATGCTGCTGTTCCAGGATATCATTTATAAAAAAACTATAGACTGTTATATTTACATTAACAGCGGCAGTCTTAAAATGTTTGAGTTTAAAGAACATTTTTATTGCTAATAAGAAGAATACATAATTGATTACAATATTTCAAAAATGGTAGGTTACAAATATTAACACTGCCAGTAAAAAGCTTTAACTCTGTACGAGTAAAAGTTTGATTCAAAGGTTAGTTTTTTAAGATGTTTTACCTCAAGAGTTTATTAATACTATTGGATTAATTCACAGCAAATTGACAGGCAATTAGTTGACCTACCTTTGGAATCATAGTAAACAACGCCGGCAAAATGATGAATTCCAAAGTCAGTGTCATGTCCTCTCTTAGATGGGATGAAGGTCTTATCACCATGATGCTGCTGGTTCATCTTGCTGAGCATAGTCAGATCTGACCCCTGCCACAATCACAATATTTACAATCATTTGCAATGACAATAGGCCCAGAGATTTAACCTGAGCAAAAGTTATGACACCAAGATGATCTAGCTAATACAGGACAACAACCTCACCTTAGGGAAATTGCTCTCTTCATCAATCAGAGCAAGGAGGTTACAAGGTTTCCCAGCCAAAAGGTCCAGAATCTTCTGATTGTCACCAAAGTTGATGTTATTCCACACAATGTTTTCCTTCAGATATTCTTTCTGCTCTAGCTTGAAGATGTGACCCACAAAGAACTGCTGCAGCTTCTCATTTGCAAAGTTTATGCACAACTGTTCAAAGCTGGAGAAAATGTGTCTTTTGTTCAAT
The DNA here is from genome assembly GCF_059441175.1 of Urocampus carinirostris. Lineage (NCBI taxonomy): Eukaryota > Metazoa > Chordata > Actinopteri > Syngnathiformes > Syngnathidae > Urocampus > Urocampus carinirostris. The sequence goes on from NC_142349.1 coordinate 30,479,375, forward strand.
TCGGGAAGCGAGTTTTATGAATTATTTACGTGATTACAAGCTAGAGATGTATGTATGATGACCTGTTAATGTGGAAGTTCTCAAAGCCAAATATATCAAGCAGGCCAATTGATAGATAGGGTGAGTTGTGGTTGCTTGCGATCCTTTTGTGGATAACACCATTGATGATCCCAACAATCCAGATGAAAAGTTTGTTGTAGATTGCCTGGGTAGAGGCACAGACATCAACATTGTTGTATTAACATGATGCTGGCATTCTGACACACCACCTATCTGAGGACATTGGTGATGCTGCATCAGACACCCGCTTTCCCCAAAACAGTCGATAAAAAACAGAATATTACAAATGAATGGTGCCAAAATATATTCAAACTTGTCACTATCAGTTTCAATCAATGCTAAAAACATATATATATAATTTAGGATTGAATATTTTTAATTGTCATTGATAACAGTACAGTGAACTTTGTTTGCAATACCATTAGACATGGCATTCCAGGATAAACAAGATAATTATGTGAAGAAGACTTAAAGAGAAAAAAAAAAAAAGAACGCCAGGATAAATAGACAAAAACATTTACAAGATAGAGCTTGGAAACTGGCCTAAAATGTAATTTGTGGAAGACCATTCCTACCAGATTTGCAAAATAAAGGATTTTATCAGTAAAAAAAAGACTCCATATATATTCTTAACATTATTTTAAAGACCCTTGAAGTACGGGACACATTTTGATGTGTTTTTACAATGTTGCTGTTTTGTTGGCGGTGTCACAGGGGAAACGAAAATCGACATTGTCGGAAGCCAATGTATGCCTGTGGGTTGGGTCAAAAAGGTTTGACTTCAAATGACTGAAGGGATTCTTTGATTTTTTTTATTTTTAAATTAACCAGCCTAAGCCCATTTCCACCAGTGGATATACAGTATGCATTTTTTTTTTTAATTTTCAGACCTCTGCAAGGCATGATCAGGCTTTTCATTCCACGGATATCTAAAAAGTCTCAACAAGTCACAATCTACTTAAATCAAGAAGTTGATTTTAGGAACACATTGTCTGCTGGCACTTTGAAACCATGTATCATAAAGATTAAATTTGTGGTTTCATTACAAGAGACACAATTACAGTCTTAGAAAAAGTCTTATGGCAAGTATGGGTAAAAATACCTTACTGGCAAAAACATGCTTCAAAGGCTTTAAACAAAAAACAACCACCTACTTTCTGACATGAAGACACAGGATTCTTACACAAGATGAAAAAGTGAACTTCCCCCTTTTTAACTGGCGGGAATGGTCTTCCATAGTAACTGAAACCGCCAACTCCCCCACCTAGTCACCCCCATCCGCAAATCTCTTTAATTGTCACTAGAGTGCGAAAAAAAAAAAACCCCTCATCTAGTTTGTCTTTGAAATGTATTTGAAGAAACTAAAAATACAACTTAGTGTACTATAATAACCGGAACAGACCTTGACAAAGGCGTCGCGACATGCAGAGGCCTGCTCACAATCAAGAGGTTTTGTCACCCTCTCCCTGTTGGTCATAAAGGACCGATGGGTCAAACTGTTAGCCAGCACAGAATTCTGGACCTATCCAAAACATGCATGACAGGATTTTTCAGAAAAAGGATTATGTTGTTGTCGCCCAGCTTCTGATGGTGATAGGACGAACCTCGAGCAGTGATGCAGCAATGCCGAAATGTTCTGATTTGCTGACGTCACTAGTTTCCAAGTTATTTTGTGTGTTTCCTTTAGAAAAAACAAAAAGTTAGTTCACCTTACAATGAGTCGTGGTCCTGGATAAGCAAATAAAGCATTTGATTGTAATACTTTTAATATTTAAAGCTAAATTCCTTACAATAGTAACATATTCCTGTCACAATCACCCGGATCGGTAACACCTGTGTTCAGGATTTGGCGCCAACAGCCAGGACAGCTGATTGGTGCACCCTGTACATTTAAATCCCCAGCTTCCGGTAACACTTTGTCTGATTGTACTATGCGATTTGTTGCCATCTGCTCAGAAAGCCCGTAGCCCGACTCTTTGCCTGCCTCCTGTTTTTCTGCTTGATCTCCGTTGCCGACCAGTTTCTGAATTTGCCTACGACCTGCCCTGCCCGTCTGACTCCTGATCACTCTTCTGAATACTACGACGCCCTTCTTCTCCAGCCCCGGCCAGCAATACTACTATTACGGCTCTCCGCGAACATTCCCGCCAAGCCTTCACCCGCCTGTCAAGTTCCGTCAATCCGCCAACCAACGGATCGAAGAATCCCACCTTGTCATTTCCTTCCTTTCAATAAAACCAAGAAACATGTGCAAGTGATCTCAGTCTTCCTTTCGTCCTGTCTGACAATTCCATCCTATTTGAAATCTGCACGGTTCTTTACATGTAAAGGAGATTCTCAGAACATTTGAATATTGTGATAAAGTTCTTCATCTTCTGTAATCCAAATTTTAAAAAAGAAAAAAAGAAATGTCATACATAATGGACTCAATACGAATCAATTGCAAATTTGCCAGCCTCTCATCATTTTAAAATTATAGATTATGCTTAACTAGTATACAGCTTACTAGTTCACTTTTTCATCTCATCTCATCTCATTAGCTGCACCGCTTATCCTCAGTAGGGTCACAAGGGTGCTGGAGCCCATCCCAGCAATCATCGGGCAGTAGGCAGGGGACACCCTAAACTGGTTGCCAGCCAATCGCAGGGCACACAGGGACAGACAACTCGCTCGCTCATTCACACCTAGGGACAATTTGGACCGGCCAATTCACCTGAAATGCATGTTTTTGGAATGTGGGAAGAAACCGGAGTGCCCGGAGGAAACCCACGCAAGCATGGGGAGAACATACAAACTCCGCACAGGCAGTCTGGAGCTGGATTTGAACCCACGCAGGAGGTTCCCATGACATGAACTGTGCCGCACATGCGCTAACCACTGCGCTGCCGTGCCGCCTCACTTTTTCATGATATTCTAAAATTTTGAGATGGGACATTTGATTTTTCATCATAATCAGCAATATTAAAATAATAAAAGACTTTCAGCTATTTTGCAATGAATGCAGAGTGTATGACAATTCTCTCATTTTTTAAAATTGCAATACAGTATTTTAATTTTCTGAGACAGTCCTGTATTCATAATTTCAGCTCTAACAGGTTTTACACAATAGGTGAAATGTTCATGTATTTGTTGATGAATTAGACAACTTCCTCCATAAAACAGCACTTGCCTTCAAAGAAGACGTTTCCCATGTGTAGTATAGCCGCAAGCAGCTTGAGAATTTCATAACATTGCTGATCGGAGAAGGTGAGAACCTTCATGGCAGATCGAATCCGCTGGAAGTCCTCCCCGTCCACCCTCCCTTCGCATGTAATACAGTCCCCCTGTAATACAGAAAAAAGCTGCAGGTCGACCAAGTGAAAATGTCCTTGAACAATCTCTTTGAGGGTAACAATGGTTCTGACTGGACAAAATCAATGGGAAACCTTATTTCATGAACGGGGTGCTAATGAGGACAATAATACATTGTAGTTTTTGAGGTAAAACTACTCAATGTTCATAAAAGAAGTCAGGTAACAACACTCTAGTACCTTGGTAAGGAAAACGTAGTCTTGTGCTTTCTTTAGATGCAAACGTTCCCTCTCCTCTGCTGTGATTCCTGACAGCATGCAGTAGAAGATATGATAATTGCGCTCCTCCCGGGCCTGATGTGGAAAAAATGACTTATTTTTACCATTGCTGAATGTATTTGCAAAAACGTCTTGTTTAGGCACTCGGAAATTCATTTCGTTCATTATTGCTTTATTACCGGGTATTTGGAGAACCACTTTTTATTCCCATCAAGATTCCTTTTCTAGGATTTTATCATGCACCTCTCAATTGTGTTTGAGGGTGCTGACATACGCTCATTAGGGAAGTTCTTATCTAACCTAAATCATTTATACAGAGCAAGTGTTTTAGAGCCTGCGTCCCAACTTTGAGCTTGATACTATTATTGGATCAGGATTTGTAGTCTGAACAGTAACAAAGCACATGTAATGTAATTTGTTTGGGGCACATTATAATCCACACCCCAGAGATAGTTTGATAACTGATTAGGAGACATGTCAAAAGACCATATAAAACTCAACACGCGCCCATGTGACATTGGCAATCAAGGGCCAAAATTGTAAAAACGCATCAAAATGTGTCTCAGTCCGAAAAGGGATTAGACCTGATTTGCACAATCGCTTAACAAGACAGATCAAGCTGATTTAAGGAGGAATTCAATTTGATTGGACAATAAATACTGGATTAAACTCCAAGAATTAATTACCCTGTGTTATCATCTTAAACTTCTTGGGAACAGTATGAGAAAATATTCCAACTTTAAAAGAGATATATGCAACGGAATCAACATTTTGGAGCTTTTTTTCTGTTTTAAAATGCCAATTCCTCACTAAAAACACAGTCAGTGTGGAGTTTTTTACCACAATTATTAGTAGATGAAAATTCCAGAACATTTTTACACTTCAACCAGCGACCCTTCTCTCCTTATCAAAATGGCTGGGTACATACAACCGTAGGGACCCTTCACTAGGAGTTTGTTTTCCCAGCAATGCTTGTGATAGTGAAAGTAAGGCTCATTTGAAGTACTTAGATATCAAACAACTAGAAACATAAGTGGGAAAAAAACAAGAATATTCAAAAAATGCAATGCAATGTTTGAAAGTTATCTGTGTGCCTGGTCTTTCAAAGCACTGCCAGTCCAGTTCAGTGCAGAATGGGTTTGCGTTGTTTTCTTGAATGTGGCGTACTACTACCTTATAACTTCGTCTCCGACAAAGTAACTTTCATTTTATGAGAACAGATATATTGCCATTGTCTCAGAGGTAAGGTGTGATTGTATTATTTCCAAAACTTTAGTGTGGAAGAGTTTAAAATCAGAGGACATTTCCCCTTGAACACATTTGGTCCGATATTGCTACATTAAAAATTTGTATACAGTAACCCCTTGTTTTAACCTGTATTCTGATTTGCTAAACAGTCCCTGAAAGGGTAGTTATAAGTAAAAATAACATTTGTCAACATAGTGTGCAGTACTTGTATGTGTTAAATGTGTTCTTTGATTTAAATGCTTAATAACTGGGAAAAAAGGTTTCTACATAAATTTCACCTAAAACTGCAAAGACGAAAATGAGTAATTCCAAATTTTGAGTGAATTCACATAGTGATTACTATACATTTTGTAATATCAAACAAACTCAATTTTAAGATATACTTTGAAGGCATCAAGAGGTGGCGCATTGCATCGACACTATACTGCACTGCATTACATTTACTGGGACCCCCTAAAACACCCCTGCCCCATACTCCTAACCCCTCATGAACTATTAACATTGATTAAAGGGAACCAGTTAATCTCCACTTTATGGCGGTTGACAATTTACAAAATTAAAAAAGGCCATTTGCTAGCCCGTTTAGGAGTCATATTTTTTCACCGTTATCAACAAATTCAATATTTTCTCTTGTTCAGTGTTTTCAACTGTGCGCGGACAAATACTACAGTGTTATGGTCACGTCACAAGATCATCAGGACTAGCCAACATTATTCTCCAGGGCACAGTCCAAAGGGAGCAGTTTAAGAGGAAGGTTGAAATATGAAGTATGAAGTATGAAAGTATGAAACGTGAAGTATGCTGACGACACTCAAGGTATTCCTCACTGTAGACTCGGGATCCGCTTCCCGAAAGAATTCCACAAAGCCATCCCAAGAGTTGTTTTTCAGCAGCCAGTTGCGCTGATACGACAGCAAATAGGAGGAGATCTCTCGGGCCACCGGCTCCACGCAGTGCGCTCGGCCCTTTTCCTTGAGATACTGCGAAACGACGGCGCCGAAGGCCACCAGGCTGGCCACGCGGCCCCAGTTGGTGGTGCCGTCCGAGAACAGGCTCTTTGCTACTTCGCTGACGAAGCTCACGTCTAGAAAGGAATTATTCAGAAGTCAACTAGCGACTATGCATCGGCGCTTGTTCTCATATGGAAGCGGAATGGAGAACTAAGGGTATGTACTGATTTCAGAAGGCTTAATGCAAGAACAATAAAGGATGCCTACCCACTACCGCATCAAGCTGATGCTTTGGCCGCACTTGGGGGAAATGCCTTTTTCTCCACAATGGACCTGACGTCAGGCTACTACAATGTCCCCTTGCACCCTGATGACAAAAAGTACACAGCATTCTCATCACCCTTCGGGCTTCACGAGTACAACCGGCTCCCTCAGGGACTTTGCAACAGCCCAGCAACATTTATGAGGATGATGATGTCGATATTCGGTGATCAGAATTTCATGAGCCTATTATGTTACCTCGACGATCTGATGGTGTTTGCCCCCACGGAGGAAGTTGCACTCCAACGCCTGCAGATGGTGTTTACTCGCCTCAAGGAACACAACCTCAAGCTAGCACCCAAAAAGTGTTTTTTCCTCAGACGGACTGTGAAATTTCTTGGGCATGTCATCAGTGAGGATGGAATTCGGACTGACCCAGAGAAGGTGAGAGCAATAAATGACGTACAAGTCGCTGATCTAATGGAGTCAGATGGCAAGACGCCATGCCCTAGTAAAATCAGATCTTTTCTAGGCATGGTGATGTATTTCCAAAGCTTCATTGAAGCGTGTTCTGCGAAGGCAAAACCTCTGTTCAGGCTCACATCTGAATCTGGTGACAAGCATAAGCGCAAGAGAGCCCACAAGAAAGGTCAAGTGAAGCTGACGCCGGCAGATTGGTCCGATGCATGCCAGAACGCCTTTGAAACACTGAAGCACGACCTCGTGACAGGTGTCACTCTGGCCCACCCAGATTTTGATGCGCCGTTTATACTGGCTGTCGACGCATCCTTTGATGGGATTGGAGCAGTCCTGTCACAGCTGCCACCAGGTGGAAAAGTAGCCAGACCAGTCGCCTTTGCAAGTAAGACGCTCTCTCGCTCCCAGCTCAACTACCCTGAACACAGGCTCGAATTTCTTGCCTTGAAATGGGCGGTATGTGATAAATTCAGCCATTGGTTGAAAGGAAGACACTTTACCACGTGGACCGACAATAACCCACTGACATACATTTTGACCAAACCAAGACTTGATGCGTGTGAACAGCGGTGGGTAGCGAAGCTAGCTGCATACAATTTTGACCTGAAGTACATTCCCGGCCCAAAGAACATCGTAGCCGACGCTCTGAGCCGTGAGCCATTTGTACGGTCATGTGTGAGTCATCGCCTTGTTACCGAGCCCTATACTTCGCTCTTGGACCAAGTCAACGGGGTGAACAACAGTACTGTGCAAGAGGTGTTCAGAGTATCCAACAATTGTCACGCTGTTGTAGACGAGAGTGCTGGGACATCAGACGAGTCAGTAAAAAGGGCAATTCCATCAGGCTCCAATGGTTCTGTGACATCAGAAGAAGTTGCTGCTGTCTTCAGTGCTCAGTCCACTGGTGGCGTGGGTCAAGTGATGGGAACAGATGCTAACTTCAATCTTCTGCAGAAGGGAGATCAGTCAACGGCACTCCCACAGAGTCAGCTTGTTGGTTTACAAGAACAGGACAACACAATAAGCAGAACCATGTACTTTGTGCATAGACACAAGAGACCTACCAGGCGTGAGAGAGCTGTCGAGTCGCCTAGTGTGATGAAACTACTGAAGCATTGGAGCAGACTCACCATACAGAATGGCATGCTCTACAAAATAAGGAAAGATCCTCACATGGCCAAGAAAATCTTCCAGTTTGTGGTGCCTGACTCATTGAAACAGAAAGTCCTTCAAGGTTTACATGACTCAGCAGGTCACCAAGGCCAGAACCGTACTTTGTCTCTGGTGAGGCAACGATTTTTCTGGAATGGCATGGAACGTGATGTTGTGAATTATGTCAAATCCTGTCAGCGTTGTGTAGTAGGGAAAACACCGGAACCACACAACCGTGCACCACTCAAGAACATAGTCACCTCTGAGCCTATGGAGTTGGTCTGTATAGACTTTTGGACTGCTGAGCAAGAGAACAAGTCTGTAGATGTCCTGGTCGTAACTGATCATTTCTCCAAGATGGCGCACGCCTTCCCTTGCAGAAATCAAACCGCCAAACAAGTTGCTCGCCGTCTGTGGCAGGATTTCTTCCTTGTCTATGGTTTCCCACGGCGTATCCACTCTGATCAGGGAGCTAATTTTGAGAGCAAACTGATCAAAGAGCTTCTAGAGATGGCAGGGGTGCAGAAATCCCATACGACTCCGTACCACCCCATGGGAAATGGTATCGCAGAACGATTCAACCGAACATTGGGAGATATGATCAGAACCCTTCCCCCTCAGCCCAAAGCAAAGTGGCCACAAATGCTGCAGCAGCTCACATTCTGCTATAACTGCACAGAGCATGAGACAACAGGGTTTGCACCGTTTTACCTAGTGTTTGGTAGGATCCCTCGTCTCCCTGTCGATGTCATGTTTCAACATGCTAATACCAATGATGCTGTTGTCAGCTACTCTGACTTTGTACGCCATCTGAAGAAAGATCTACATGAAGCTGCTCAGATCGTACAGAGGAATACTCTCAGAGAACAGACTCGTCATGCCAAGCTGTACAACCGTAGGGCCAAAGGATCACCCCTCGTCGTGGGAGACCGGGTGTTGATCGCCAACAGAGGTGTCCCGGGGAAACGCAAAGTTGCAGACAAGTGGGAGTCGACCCCGTATGAAGTCATATCACTCAAGCCTGATCTCAATGTCTATAGAGTCAAGGATTGTCTGACGGGCAAAGAAAAGGTAGTTCACAGGAATTTGCTGCTCTCTGTTAGCTTCTTGCCCTTAGAGGATGATCTGGCCAGCGAATCTGAACACTCAGAGTCTGACGCTGCTATGCATGGAAGTGATGTATGCCCTGATTTACCTGACGCGGTTGAAGACACTGATGTCCGTACAGTAAACTGGGTGATACAGGCAGGTGAAGAGCAAGTTCATCCAGAGGTAGAGGATAACTCACTAGACAGCAGATCTGATGCCCAGTCCGACTCTCGCAGTGTTGATACATCCAGTCGAGGAAGTCAGCACATCCCCGAACAAGATGTTGACCATACTTCAAGTGACAATACGGAAAGCCCATCACAGTGCTCTGAAAACATGATCCCTTTGGGTATGGGTCTCCCAGACGAGACCCCATTGAACCCTGACCATCCGGACGCAGACTCCCCTGATACTGACTGTTTAGACTTGACTGTCCCAGACCTTCAAGCTCAGGTTAATTGTGCTCAACCTGACCGTTATGGTCTTAGGGTCCGCCAGTCCATCAGGCCTCCTAGTCGTCTAATTTGTCAGATGAATGACCAGTTGGTAGGTGACAATCCTCTGTCTGCAATATCTGCTAGTTCCTAATTTAAGTTCAGTAGAGATACACTTTCAGTTTAAGTAACAAAGCTTGAGTAAGAAACAAGTGGTGGGCCTCATCAGGGATGACAACGACCTGGCCTACAGAGAGGAGGTGGAGCAGTTGGTGGGCTGGTGCAGGGACAACAGCCTGGTCCTGAATGTCGACAAAACTAAAGAGATCATTGTCGACTTTAGGAAAAACCAGCCCAACCATGCCCCACTTTGCATCAACAACAAGGCTGTGGAGGTTGTCAGCAGTATCAAGTTCCTAGGGGTGCACATTACAAACAAACTCACCTGGTCCGTAAACACTGCATCACTGGTTAAGAGGGCACAGCAGCGCCTGTACTTCCTGCGGAGGATGAGGAGAGCCCACCTGCCCCCACCCTCCCTCATTACATTCTACAGGGGCACCATAGAGAGTATCCTGACCAGCTGTATCTCTGTGTGGTGTGGAGGCTGCAGCGCTACCGACTGGGGTAGTGTGAGGAGGGTAACGAGGACAGCAGAGAAAATAATCGGGACTACACTTCCCTCCATTCAGGACATTGGCCAGAAGCACTGCCTATCCCATGCAAAAAACATTACCGGGGACCCCTCTCACCCCCATCATGGACTGTTCACTCTGCTAGCCTCTGGGAAGAGGTACTGCAGTGTGCGGTGCAGGACCACCAGGCTCCGCAATAGTCTAGTCCCCCTGGCCATTAGACTGTTAAATGGTCAATCTAACATATAGTTAACTTAAATCTAAACGGCTGCTAATCTGACTTTTGCACTACTGGCAGTTTTTTTTATAGCTTGCCACTCCTTGCACATTGCTCTCTGCACTATTGTAATTACAGCGTTATTGTTACAGTGTTAATGTTACTGTGTACCTGACTTGTTAACCTGACTGCCCATATTGCACATCTGGTTAGCTACTCTTCTTGCACTATCGGCACTATGGTAAAATACTACACGTAGCCAAAATACAATACCACATTATTTATATCTGTACATTCAAGGAAACTGTTGGGGGTCAGATGCATCGACATTTCGTTCTGTATACACGTGTACTAGAATGACAATAAAGTAGATCTGAATCTGAATCTGAATCTGAATCTGAAAAAGAACTGGACCAGGCGGTTAAGGGAACCGGGAACAGTGAAAGTATGCTTTAAGCCGATATCTATGACTCTATCGAAAGATGTCGGCTAAAAACATATCTCACGGAAAGATAATGGGTCTTTGTAAAGATTATTGCCTCACCTGATGGCAAACCCGAGATTTCTCCAACAGGTATTGCTCCACACGAGCGCCCTCAATGACTCCGCTGTCGTTGAAGAAGATCTCCAAGTATTTTCCAAAACGACTAGAATTGTCATTCCTGATGGTCTTTGCATTTCCAAAGGCTTGGAAAACAATTGTTTTAGCATAGGATACAGTTTCAAATTCCAGCAAACTAAAAATATATTTTTTCCTTTAGTAGAAAAACTGAAGTATGGTATGTGGTACCTTCCAATATTGGGTTGGATTCCAGGATTTGTTTTTCAATTTGCTGTTCAGAGAGCTCTCCACTGACTGCAGCCAGGTACTGCAATATCAACTTGGTGCTTTCAGTCTTGCCTGCTCCGGATTCTCCACTTGGACAGAAAAACAAAACTTAAAATTTTGGGGGGCTGTTCTTCGTCATCCTGGCCATCTGAGTGAGGCGAAAATATTCAACCTGATGATGCAGCATTGGCTTCGAAGGTGGCGTTTCATATTGAAGTGACAGGATTCAGCAATGGCAAAAAGGTGTGGAGGAAGTTCCCCAAGCTTCTTACCACGGTAAAGTTTTACCTGAAGAACAAAATGACCAAATTGTTTGAAAATATTGAAAAAAAAAATCTGTATCACTTCAAATGATAAGGAACTGAATGCTCACCTGCTCTTTTGAATATATGGGGAACACTTGGTAGGGATTCACTGCGACCAGCACCGAGCCTGTGTAAGTCTGGAAAAAAATGCCATAAAAGAACAGAAGTTGGCAGAAATGCATGTGGTAAAATAAGATTAAACTACTTACAAACAATGGAGTTACATTCTTAAATACCATTCTTTGCAGAGGATGATGGCGCTAGTTAGTTTTAGGGAAAGAAGAATGATGCACTTTTCCAGCCTAAACAAAGATGTTGCCTCTTTTCCATGATGAAAACAACACTAGTTTTTGGTAGGCTCAAACTGCGACATAGCAAGATAAGGGAAGGCAAATTGTAGTCCAAAATGTATAGTTCTGCGTTGATTGAAATTATGACATTCGCCTGAAACCTTGAAAGAATAATCTAAAAGTAACAAAGCAGATTTAGGAGAGCTCAGTTACCAGGAAGTCTTTACACCTGAGAAAGTTGACGAATCTGTTTTAAAATTCATACCAACCTAACTGTTATTTCTTTCAAATTTTAATCTTGATTTACCATTTTTTCTGCACTAAAAGTAAGCAAGATCACAAAGCACAGCCCCCCAAAATGGTCTTTCGACATATTTTTTCATGCATGAGGAGCAACGGATTGTACGGGGAGAATGGAGTCTACAGAAGGAACTATTGTGTGTATTCGTGAATAACCCATGAGCTTGATATATACTCAAGGTTATGAAATAATTGATTAGTCAATGTTGCTGACCAAAATCGCAAAACATTTTATGCAACAGGGATTGAACCCGTGTAGGGTGAGAGCGCCGACACTTTTCCAATAGACCAGTAGTAGTAATGGTATGGATGACATACAATATAGTATCCGTTTATCACCATTTTTTTATTCTCTGTACCTGCAAAACTGATTTGCATAGTGCATTCTGATAGGTTAAACAGTCTCTCCACTTCTTTACCTGTGTTGGTTCAATATGCATACATACGTAAAGAAGCTTGTGTAGTATTTTGTTGAAAGACTTTCTGTTTTCACCATTCTCTAACATTCGCTCGTGAAGAAGTATAGAGACTGTTTAACCTATCAAAATGCACTATGCAAATCAGTGTGATTATGAGAAAGCTCAAAGGCCTTGTCATAGGTTGTCTGTATCACTGGCAGTCTAGTGGGTAAGTGTCTGCGCTCTCACTGCCACTAACCAAGTTCAATTCCCGCTTTGCAACTTAGATTAACGATGCTTATTGTTTAAATCATTGTTCAAATACTGTAATATACAGTAAAATCTTGTATGGTCACCCATATCTATAATAACTATATGCATTTTTTAATTGTATCCACAATATTCCGCATTATATGAGGCGCACTTTCAAATTTCTGACCAAATTGGGTATTTGAGGTGCGCCTTATATTTTGATCACTTGAATAAGTCCTTGTAACGGACTCGTAACCTTTAGTTTTATAACTTACATAAATGATTCCTTGTTTGTGTCGCAGCAGCAGGTTCCGAAGCATGCCGGCCTCTGTCATGTCACCGAGTTTGATCATGTCGTCCACTCCCTCCACCGATGTCGGGTGCATGATCTTGAGGGTGGCCTCCCGTTCCGGGGACAATTTGTGCTCCTGGGCCCAGAAAGTGAACTTGGTAGCCAGGTTGCTTAATAATGTTTCGGTATGAATGATCAATAAAGATCAGTCTCTCTCAACTGGTGAGGGAGGGGTTCTTGTGGGGTGTTGAGTGGAAAACATTAACAACATCAATCGATTTGAAAAAGAAAATGTTTGGAAATATGATTATATTGTACGAGTGTCTGTCATTGACACGGTTGGGTAGGGTTATTTTAACTGGATTACTTTCAATTACTTTTGGATTACTCCAATACCAAATATGCTAATAAAAGACAAAAGAAACTAAATATGAATAAAATTATGACCCACAACACGTGGTAAGCTTTCTCTCCTGGCTTTGATCTCTCTGATCTCCGGCAAAACTAACATAAAATGCGACAGAAAGAAAATGAAAATAAATCCAAACAGCTTGCCAACATCATTTTTGCTGTTCCATGTATTCCGTTACTCCCCAAGCCTGCACAAAATTTAGTAATTTCATTCATATTTAGTTTATTTTGTCTTTTATCAGCATATTTGGTATTGGGGTAATCCAAAAGTAATAGAAAGTAATCCAGTTAAAGTAACCCTACCCAACCCTGGCCATTGAAGCACTGCTTTAAGTTACAGTATAGGGTTTAAAAATGTTATATTTCTAGTTTTTCTACCAGTATATTGATCTTTATTATCTATACAATCAAGCCATTATCGTTGTTTAGGTGCACGATTTTTATATCATTTTGGGTATGGAATTGGTTATAGAATTCTTTTAGTATTTGGATCTTTTAAAGCAGTTTTTGGGGGTTGCTTGTATGAGTTTATATAAGTTTATACGGTACTTGAAGTCGTTTTGGTTTTACTGGTAATTTTGTTTCTGGAAAAAAAAAGGTGAATCTTTTCTACTATCTCTGCTTTAAACTGCACAAAACTTTAATCCGAAAAGTTTGAGAAGTAAAATGCGTTTCTTGATTTAGTTTGCAGCTTGTCATTAGGGTGCAATGAGAGTAGCCGTGCCAGACCAGTTGAGAACCACTGTTATAGAAGGTTCACCTTTCCCACATCATCCACCAGGAAACGCCGACCGCTCGGCGTTACTTTGACTTTGGCTCCGATTGGCACTCCTGTGTCGGTGTCCAACCAAACCCACTCACCCTGAAATTGGTGTTTGTATATGACGTCATTTTTTTTTTGTAGTAAATGATAACAATAGCACAACTTGTCTTACCTTTCTCAGCATCACCGCCTCGCAATGTTCCTTAGCATCCAAAATGAAAAACAAAGGCAATGTTTATCGAGTGGTATTGTTTTTAGGGGCAAAGCACATAAAGCAAATCAGCAACAGATGAATTGATCATCACTTGAAGTTCATTCCCCACACATAAAATAAATCAGATTATACCTTTCAAATCTTCATGAAATCAGTTATTCTATCCTTATGATGAGTGGCTTGCTATGTGTGCACTGTGACACAGCCGAGAGGGAAGAAACACTCCGGCGAAAATACTTTATGGCCTTTTGACTTTGTACCAACAGCGGAAATAGGATAGAAGGTGGCTGCTTACATTACGTAGGAGATATCATGCATTTTATAATAAGGTGGTGCTGAAGGCAAGGGGAATCTATTTGCTTCTTTAAATAAAACAAGTTATCGGATTATATCGACTGCAGTTAATTACTTTACTGCCCTGATGTCCTTCAATATTAATATCATTACATGTATTTATCCTTTAATCTCTAAAAAACGATCATTAGTACAAATCCAGTGGTATCGTCATATTCGATGTGTTTGAATAGTCATAACAGCCTATTTAAACAAACTTACGGCATTGTGTGTCTACTGGGTTCAAAGTTAGTGGCCTGAATTTATATGCAGACTTTGGACCGTGGTGGGCGTCGGTATATATGAGGTGTGACTGTCAACCATCTTTGAGATTGCCTCAGCAATAAAGATTTAAATGAGAGATAAACCAAATCAACAGAGGGGGAACCACTGATTCTCTCCGGGAAAATCCATGTGGTAGTCATCGTTTGTTTGCTAACCACTAAACGGTTTATGTTGTTTTACTGGTGGTTTAAGTTTCCATTAACTTGTTGGTTAAAGGGATACAAGGTTCATACATGTTTTTAACAGCCAAATTCAAGCACATTTTATGGATGGATTTTCAAAGCAACTTTTCTAATTTCACCAGTATCATTAAAAGAAAAAAAATCTGGTGTACATCATGTCAAAACCTGGTCATCCCTTTTATATTTTACTTCATATTACATTTGATATTTTATTTTTGTATGTAATGTGACATCCGTTGCAGACCGGTCATCCTGGGATTACCTCATGTGCAGTCTCAAGGTTTCTTCATTTTCCTCATGTTGAGGTTTTTGAGTTTTTCCTTGCCCTCATGTAGGTTTTAGATCAGGGGATTTTGTAATAACAGTCTGTAGTTTGCAAAAGTCTGTGGTCTGTGAAGCCCTTTGAGACTCTTTGTGATTAAGGGCTATAACAAAAAAACATGACTTGACTTGTATTTTGTAGAGCCACAAATATATCTGCGAGTTACATTTAATATTTTTTAATATCATTTTTAGATATTGAGTAAATCACAAATATATTTGTTATCCCGACAAATCTCTCCCTGTATAGTTGCTGAGTAAAAATGACAATGTAGTGAATCTTACGTTTTCAGTTGCAAGAAGTTCTTACCATTACAATTTACCACTGGGAAATGATACCTTAATATTTTGCACAGCCCATAATAAATGGCCATAATTGATATGTAATCCTTGTAAAACCCAATCCATAGTGGCTTTCTTCTTTCAGCGCTTCATAGGACATTGCCGCACAAATGAATACCAGCTGCCGTTAATCACAAGAGAATAAATGCAATAGCAAAGCAAACACACTAGAAGGCAGTGTCAGTGTCGTTTTTAAGCAGACTTAAACAGGGCAAAAATGCAAAAAATTTACAAGCACTTCACCCAAAATTCAAGCACTATTCAAGGCTTGAAAACACAATAAAACTTAAATGTTTTTAAGGATTTCAAGCCCCCATACGAACCCTGGGTGTAGTGTGTATTAGTTAGCTAATCTTAGAGGTAATTAAAAGGATTAATGGTTCAAAAAAAAAGCTAATACACATGAATTATTGTAGTAACGTGAAAAACGTATATTTTTTTAAACTAGCCGTAGTTTGAGAAATGTCCATTTATTTTACATGAGCCTCACCTAGATGGAGCTGGAGTGTTTGTCCACATCTTGCTGCTACAAAACCAAAAACATTGCTAAAGGCTGGGCAGAAAAAGTGAGAAGAAAAATGGTGTGCACTTTGAGTCTACATAGTTTATATTCCTTCTTGTCTTTTTTTGCATTTGTTTTCAACTGCACTAAACAATAAAGCAACATCTAGCGGTTAAATAATACTCACTTTAAAATCATACATCACACCTTTATGTACACTGCAAACAATATATACTTATACTTGTTTTACCTGTAAAATGTTTAAAATGTATATATTTTATTTTTGCTTCTTTGAGGCAAAATTGTCTTATCCAACAAATAATATCGTTTTGCTAATTTTAAGAAGCAGAGTCTTTTGTCATCTCGCATCTGCTGGATGATAATTTGCCTCGTTTCAAGTACAAAACTCAATTCCAATGAAGTTGGGAAAGTGTGTTAATTGCAAATAAAAATTGATCCAAGTAAATTGCAAATTCTTTTCAACCCATATTTAAATGAATGCACAGCAAAGACAACATATTTATTGTCTTCACTCATAAACTTTATTGTTTTGGGAGAAAATCATCAACTCTGTAATTTGATGACAGCAACACGTGCCAAAATAGTTGGGACAGGTGTCAATAACTACTCAGAAAGTGGATGAATGGAAATCAACCAACTATTTGCAGGTGAACAGATGAATTAGCAACAGGTGAGAGTTGTTACTGGGTATAAAAAAGGGAGACCCGAACAAGCTAAGTCATTCACATGCAAGGATGGGGCGAGGTTCACCTCTTTGTGAACAACTGCGTGAGCAAATTGTTGAACAGTTTAAAAACAACATTCCTCAAAGTACAATTGCAAGGAATTTAGGGATATCATCATCTACCGTCCATAATATTGTGAAAAGGTTCAGGGAATCTGGAGAAATCACTGTGCGTAAACGGCATGGCCGTAAACCATTATTGAATGCCCGTGACCTCCGAGCCCTCAAGCGGTACTGCATTAAGAACCGACATCAATGTGTAAAGGACATCACCACATGGGCTCAGGAACACTTTGGAAAACCACTGTCAGTCAATACAGTTCGACGCTATATCCGTAAGTGTGGGTTAAAACTTTATGTTGCAAAGCGTAAGCCATTCATCAACAACATCCAGAAACGCCGCAGGGTTCTCTGGGCCCGAGCCCATCTAAAATGGACTGATACAAAGTGGAAAAGTGTTCTGTGGTCTGATGAGTCAGTTTTCCAAATTGTGTTTGGAAATTGTGGACGTCGTGTCCTCCGGTCCAAAGAAGAACAGAACCACCCAGACTGTTATGCACGCAAAGTGCAAAAGCCAGCATCTGTGATGGTATGGGGGTGCATGAGTGGCCAAGGAATGGGTAACCTGCACATCTGTGAAGGCACCATTAATGCAGAAAAGTACATTCAGGTTTTGGAACAAAGTATGTTGCCATCCAAACAGAATCTTTACCATGGGCGCCCTTGCTTCTTCCAGCAGGATAATGCCAAGCCACACACTGCACGTCTCACGACAGCGTGGCTTCGTAGTAAGAGGGTGCGGGTGCTTGACTGGCCTGCCTGCAGTCCTGACCTGTCTCCCATTGAAAATGTGTGGCGCATTATAAAGCGCAGAATAAGACAAAGGAGACCCCGGACTGTTGAACAGCTGAAGCTGTACATAAAGCAAGAATGGGAAAGGATTCCACTATCAACGATTCAACAACTAGTCTCCTCACTTCCTAAACGTTTATTGAGTGTTATTAAAAGGAAAGGTGATGTAACACAATGGTGAAGAAGCCCCTTTCCCAACTACTTTGGCACTTGTTGCAATTATAAAATTCTAAGTTTATCATTATTTGCTTATGGAAATAAAGTTTATGAGTTTGAACATGGATAATCTTGTCTTTGTGGTGTATTCATTTAAATATGGGTTAGAAAAGGTTTGCAAGTCATTCTATTCTAATTTTACTGACATTTTAAACTTTTTCCCAACTTCAATGGAATTGACTTTTGTATGTTCTTTACCAATTTCATTTGAGCGGTGGTCAGCAACCTGCTGCTCTGGAACCACATGCGGCTCCTTGGAACGGCTCTAGTGGCTCCCTGACCCTTGATTAAATATTAAATGAGTAACTATTATGTATGAATCCTTTATTTAAAAAAGGCTTTCATGAGGCTTTTTAGTGGCTTCAGACATATTTTGCTTTATTATGGTCTGTTGTGACTCAACATTTTTGGTTGGTGAGCCCTGAAATAGAGAAACAAGATGAAATATTTGATGTGATTGTCATTCCATTTGTTTCCCTCTGTAAGTATTTAGATTTATAATATGAGTATTATATATAATACATAAAATCTTCCACCAATGGGGTAAAAATGTATTTTATCATCGCATATTGATGTATCATCATTACAATATGGATTTCTTTTCAAATGTGTGCATGCAAACTGACTTGAACTCCAGATAATCCTAAAATCAACATGTTGTTGGTGCTACTGGACCAGAACGATTGGCAAGCCCAAAGAGTGATGGATTTATCACATGTGGTGCATAGGAGCGGCAATGAGTAATGAGTCATAGTGACGTTGGATACAAAGATTGTTTGACTCACTGACGCCACAATACATTTATTATTTCTGAGGCAACGTTTTTCACGATAGATGTGGTTCTGTATACAGAAAAAAGTATCACAATGTTAAAATATTACAAGAAAAAAACAGTTGAGTACAAAACGCAACAGAGTTAATCACAACTAAAAGATCCAAATTATAAGTTACACGCATATATAAAGTTAAATTGGGGTGCGTCATTTGAGATGTGCTAAAAAAGTTGAAAATCAAATATTTTCTCTATTAAGTATGTGACAAGAGGTAAGATCTTAAGTCAGAGACTAAATTTGTGGGGGTGTAGTCGGCCAAGATGCCCCCACCTTCTGCCATGTCCTCACAAATTACATATAAAAATTCTGGTTTGCTTCGGGCTCGGCCCCTTAAATTTAATAAAGTTAATTGGTCGGGCCCAGGCAGGTTTGGGCTTTGATACCCGCAGACCCTGCTGGATTTTTAATGTCCGATCATACTTCACGTTGCCCAACTAAGTTCAAATAGCCTTTGTACGTTTTTTTCCACCACGGATATCTGCTTTCATCAGAGGTGTTCGGACTTGCAACACATTCGGAAGCAGGTCTGTTTCAAATACAGTCCAAACGCTGACACGAACCCGCAAAAAGGTGAAAAAAGAAGAGTTTGTTTGAGCGCATCTAGGAAATGAACAGATTTGATGCATAAGCTGCGATCATGACTTTAAGCTAGAAGATGGCCGCAGAGAGTAACAAAGTTTTAAATTCCGGACTGCACCTTTGAACTACTACTTTCGATTTTAATAGGATACACATTCAATACCAGTACTGTGTCAGTATCACAAGACAAAAAACAACTGAAGGTTGTGTACCAAACACACCCATTTAAAATTTGAAAGATTTTTCTATATTGAGGACATAGATGATGGTATTTTTCAAGTTTATTAATCTAGAAAAAAACAGAAATCTTTCCTTCTACTACTGTATTGCTACATTGTCATGACAAACCAAAACATGTAAAAATGGCTTCTGAAGAAACAGTTAATTGGATGGCAGAAGAAAAGAGTACATTTTCTAACATGCTGGTGATACTGCAGAACAGAGTAGTTTGTTTAGCTTAATATGACAGAAAATAACAATTGATTTATATAAGCAGACATAACAATTTTGCTCATTACAATGAAAACAAGCTAAAAACAATAGTAAAAGAAATAAAAGAAAAAAAACAATTTTGTCCCATTGGCAGGTAGTTAAAAAAGAGGCCAAAATACATTTGTCCAGAGGACGACAAAAAAACAAACATGCACAAACCACTTTGGGTTGTTAGTCAGAGCAACAACAAACCTATTACCAAAAGTGATTCATAGTACAGAAAATGTGGTATGTGTATGCATTTCACCCAGACTTAAAAGTAATACTAGTAATTCATGGGTGGGTGTTGGATCTCAGGGGTGTCAAACTTATTTTAGCACAGGGGCCACGCAGTAGAAAAAAACATTCCCTCTGGGCCTGGACTAGTATAATAGAGAGAAATGCAGAAAGAAAAGGAGGTGGGGAAAGGGGAGAGAGAGAGAAGAGAGTGAGAGAAAAAGGAGAAAGAGTGAGTGAGAGGGAGAGCAAAAGACAGGAAGAGAAATAGCGCAGGAAAGAGAGGGAGAACGATGAAAATAAAAAAGAGAACAAGGGAGAACAAGAGAATGAGAATAAGCTAGAGAAAAAGAAAAAAAGAGAAAGACAAAAGAAGAAAGAGAAAAGATAGGATTAAAAGAGAGATGGAGAGAGAGAAAAACAGAGAGAAAGAGAACAAAAGGAGAGACACAGAGAGAAAGAAGTACAAAAGAGAGAGAAAAAAAGAGCGAGAGAGAATAAGAAAGAGAAAAAAAGCAGAGAGACAAAGAGACACAAAGAGAGTGAGAAAGAGATCAAAGAGAGAAAGACAATAAAACAAGGGAGAGACAGAGAGAGAAAGAGAGCAATAGAGGGAGAGGGAGAGAATGAGAAATAAATACGAATCACAGCATCTTTGTGAATGCTGCCTCGCTTTGGCAACATATGCATATTTCAACCCGCAACTTGTTTTTCTCTTGCACTTTTCACATGAATATCTCGCGGGCCAAATTCAATCCCTTGGTTTGGCTGGCCTTTTCTGGCCCGTGGGCTGCATATTTTACACCCCTGTTATATATGATGTGAACATATGAATCCATATAGCCCTTACATATTGAAGTAGTAGTACACCACAGGGGGGCTTATAATAAAACACATTAAAAGCTGAGGCTGCAGGAAATTCAAAACGATGCCTACATCATGAGAGGCACAAAGAAGCAACAAAAATCGTTATTTCCAATAAAATGTCAGACAAAAAAATATATACTATATTGAGGTACAGGACTCCTAAAAATGAACGGAAGCATATTGAGAGGTAAAATTTTAGTTTTTTTTCATTTCTTAAAAAAAGTTTGAACTTTAAAAAAAACAACCTAGAGTTTGAATCACATAAAAGAGCATAAAACGGTAATCACGCATAGCAGCAATTCAAATTCAAGTCCACCCCATATGTTAAAATAAAAAAATAAGTTATTCATTTTATGCCAAAAAATTAAAAACATACCTTGTTGACGACTTTCTGCACAGAAAATATATGTTGACGTACGGGCAAATGAACTGTCTTCTGTGTTTTACCATGTAAAAGATTTACAGAAATAATTACGAATTAAGAAATGGCACGTCATGTGTGCAAACGTCATTGTAAATTACTATGTCAAATGTACTTTCTACTCCCATGTAGCATCAAAGCACGAGTTAATCATATACCCAAATACCACGTTAAGATTCTAATACTTATTAAATCAAATTGCCGTGTACATTACAGATTACGCGGTAGACTTAAATATAGCACGTTAAACTAAGAGTTCCCAAACTGGAACACGCTTCTACCTTCAAGCCTCGGTTAAGGCCATTCCCAGTTTGTGAAACAATACATGAATCCTCAAGTAATTATGAAGTAATGGCGTCGGGTCTCTTTAGTGAAGTACTGCATTTCGTGGGTGTGCCCTCTGCTTTGAGCTGCACATCCACTAGTGTGAAGATGGAAATGACCTGTGGAGAAAAACAACGTTTCACAAAACCTCCAGGAATTCGCAAAATCAACGCTGCACAATCATTTTACAGTGGCTTAGAAAAGTATTGCCAGAATTCCCCCGTTTTTTTACTACATCCATTTCCCCCTCAACTCTTCCCACTCCCTGATGAACAAAAACAACCCGGGGCATGATGCTGCCACCAAAATGTTTGACAGTGGGCATGGTGTGTTCAGGGTAGGGTGCAGTGTTATTCTTATGAAAAATGTAACACTAGAAGGATCTTATACATTTGACTATAAAGGATTTTATACGATTGAATACAAGTTACATTTATTGAGTGCAATGAAGATTTTTCACCGAGTAGGCTTAAGTTCAATGAGCAGTGAAAGTTCAGGGCACCCTGGTAGAAAATATTGTTTACAGGAATTGCAGGAACGGGACATGAGGCTGATAAGATAGTCAGCACATCAGACGACGCAGAAAGGCCCTGATGACGGAGGACGGCAGGGATTGTTTGAGAAAGGCTCCCCGCTGTTTTGAGTTTTCCAGACATCGCGGCGAGGTGGTGGAGCTTACGTTTGGCTTCATTGGCACGCCCGTGGGAGGAGCCGGCACACCAACTTGCGGAAAAGACGTGGGCCGAGAGGAGAAGCTAGAGAACTTGAAGAGAGGGTTTCCCAGAGACTCCATCGATACTAATTTGACTAATTCGGCCATATTTGATTGAGTTCGATTGTTAATGAAATTAAATCTGCCCCCGTGTGAAAATGTTGGCTTTTGTCGTTCTTCTTTGCCATCAAGAAAAGAGCGCGGATTGTTGGGTGAATGTAGGTTGTGTTTGGTTAATGGAGTCAGATAACTAATTCGAACAATTTGGTAAACGATACATTTTAGTATTTAATTCCCACTTCAGCCCAAAAAGTTCAACTTTGGTCTCCTCTGACCAGAGCACCTCGATCCATATTTTGTTTGTGTCTCCCATGTGGCTTCTTGCAAACACCAAAGAGGCATTTTTACGGTATTCTTTTTTTCTTGCCACTCTTCCCACAAACGGTAGTGTTATGCAGAGTACGACTAATAGTTGTCTTAAGCTGTATATGCCTACAGGTCAAGTGTTAATGGGTTTCGTGGTTGCTTTCTCCTTGTTCTGGCTGAAATTTTAGAGGGATGCCCAGGTGTTGGTAGGTTTGCAGTGGATTTTTGCTCCCTCCATTTTTATATAATTGCTTGCACAGTGCTTTGGGAGATGTGCAAATATTGCAAACTCTTCTTGTATCCTATTCCTGCTTTGAAATTTTCCCACAAATTTATCTTGGACCATGTTGTGTTCTTTTATCTTCATAAAGCAGTCTGATCTAAAGTGTCTCCTATCACAGACCAAGTGATTACATGTGAAATAATAAACCTGGTACTAAAGTGTCAATAATTTTACATGTAAGTCTTACCGAAGCATAAGGAGCACCCCAAGCCAAACTATGAAAAAAAACTTTAAAAAAAAAAATACGGTATATGTTGCAAATATCTAAAAAATATATAAATAACTAAAAGTTTATACTTCGTGGTTTCTGACTATTGCAAAACTTTTTGGGAACACAACCTCCACGGAAAATACTACTACTTTATAAGGGGCACTTTCAACTCTTTGGCCAATTTAGGGTTTTGGGGTGCATGTTATAGTCCAGAAAATACAGTATGAATCAGCTTTAGGGAAACTACGGCCCGCAAGCCACGTGCCGCTAAGCAGGCTTTCTCATTCGGCCTGCCAAACCATCCATTTTCTGTGCCGCTTATCCTTACCGAGGTCGCGGGTGGTGCAAGTGCCCAGGGCAGCTATCTTCGTGGGCTGGGACACCCTGAACTGGTTGCCAGCCAGTCACAAGGCACAAAGACAGACAACTTACTCACTCGTTCACATCTCGGGACAATTTGGCCCGGCCAATTAACCTGACATGCAGGTTTTTGGAGTGTGGGAGGTGAGCCCAGAGGAAACTCTCGCAATCATGGGGAGAATATGCAAACTTCGCAAAGGGAGGATGGTAGCTGGATTTGAATCCATGACCTCAGAAGTGTACAATCATGCCGCCCAAACCAATAAAGGTAAAAATATACCGGTAATAAGAAATTTTATATCTATATATATATATATATATATATATATATATATATATATATATGTCTATATATATAGATATATATAAAATAATAAATGAGGTAATACTAACAAATGATGTTTTTTGGTGCAAACGTTGTACCCATTATCCTTCCTGTAGAAATACTACATAAATACTACAAAAATGAAACTACAACAATACTACATTAATAGTTACTCAAGTGTTAAAAAAGGGACTCGATTTTAACAATTTGCTTTAACTGAAAGCGTTTCAAAACCAATGTGATGAAACAAATCTATTTAAAGACAAATATTAAGAGAAATATAAAATAATGTATGTAGTTATATTTATTAATGAATTATAAATGTAAAAGGTGTCCCGGATTGGCCCTTTGGCCAAATTCTTAACCCATAGCGGCCAGCCATGCCAAATACTTTCCCCACCTCTGGTATGAATAATTTAAAAAAAAAGGTCTCACCTGCTCAAGTGGAAGTTCCTCAGGGTCCTCTACGCTCCACAGGAGAGTCAGCTCAGACTTCTTCCCAACTTTGCGATGATGGAATGAGGCCAGTCCAGTGACACACTGATGGTCACAAAAAATAGTCAATGTTCATGTAAGCTTTCATAACTAAGGATCCACTGAGGGGGGCGATGACCGTAATTTGGAGCCGATATCAATTTGCTGTAAAGGCTTAAGGACTGGCGCAAGTCATTATTAACAATGCAAAAACACACACAATATTTGTTGAAAACTCAAATTAAACGTTATTAGCGCTCTGAAACCTTTTATAGTAAGTCTAATCGAATTTCAACACAACTAACATGACTATTAAGTGTGGTATTTCTCTGTAGTCTCCCATAGCCACACAAAACAATATGTTTAAAGTTTGTCTTACTTTGCAAACAGAAGTCAGATTTTAAATTGAATTCGAACATTTGCTAACACGGAGAAATCCAATAAAACCAGGGTCTCATTCACAATGGTTCTCTGGTTACAGCGATCAGTGAACAACTAAGTACAATAACCATGCTTTACAACAAGGCTACTACAGCACATCATATAAAGCCTCCTTGTGTACAACTAGTCGTGGTCGTAAATATAGCGTTTATCTACATTGTGTCACTTCCAGTGCGGGTAACGTTTGCAGGTACAGGAAAGTCATTGTATAGACAAGAATCGTTTTTTGTTTTAATCTCGTTAATCAATATCTATTGGTCAACATATTGGACAGACTACAATGTGGACACTTGTACAATCGGAAACAGAGTGCTTAGAAGCATAAGAAAATTGGAGTTCGCGTCCATGTGAAGGGGAGTGAGACACCGGTACTGTCTGCTTCCGTGTGCGCGTCGCTGCAGGTTGACGACATTTCCTCGACATTTCAGACGAGGGTAGTCACAAAGGGGGGTGGAGAGGAAAAAAGACAGTAAATTAAAAATATTCGCAAATATGGAAATTAGTAGCCCTAACTCTCACTCCAGACTGCAATTTGTGACAGCGCACAGTGCTGAGTGGGCTTCCACCCCGCTCGCTTATCGGGTGGGTAGCGTCAGAGACAAAAGGCAGGAAAGGAATAGAAAAGTTCGTCACTGCTGTTGCTTGGTGCTATGTTTAAAAATCTGCTTGATCAGCCTATAATATGCCGATACAGATATACGCCAAATTCCCAAATATTGGTGCCGATAATCTGTCGACCTCTAGTATAGAATAGAATAGAATATACCTTTATTGTCATTGTTACGACGTTCATTTCCAAAAATATGTAAGATCTGTTCCAGTCATCAACCGTTCTGAGCGGCTAGCAGTCCATTGATTGTTAATACTTGCCATCATTAAAAGTGAAAGATGGTACTTGAATATTAGCTATAGTAAAGCTGCATCGAATGTAAATGCGGAAAATATGTGTATGTAGGAGCAGAATGGATTACCTTGCAGTGGATGCGTTTCAGTACTCCGTAGCGCAGAACCAAAACATCGAAGGACTGATCCAACACAGCTATCACCATTGCTTCTGAGTCAATTGGGCCACATTCCTGTTGATTAATGAATGAATGAATGAATAAATATACAAGTAGAATAAATTGGAGGGCTTCTTTTAGTGCATGGAAAAATGTTTTCAAAAAGGTCAAAATGCAAATGGATAGAAACACACAAAAAACAATATATTAAATGACATATAATAAATATGTGCATACTAAATGATTCAAATGAATAATACATGTAGAAACAATTGTAATAAACACTCTAAGGCGGGGGTGAGCAAACTTTTTGAGTCGGAATCAGCATTGGGTTTAAAAAAATTACGCCAACCGCCTGTGCCTGGAGAACCATCTAATTTTGTATTTATCAATAATTATACATGCAGACATCTACATGATATTTGCTTTTAAATAAATTTGTTTTATCAAATTGGTTTCGAAACACCCAGAATTAGAGCAACATAATATATACCCTCCCTGTTTTAATTACTAAGATATTTTTTGTCGTATTTTACAAACTTGTTTTTACAGTCATATAATTGTAGATTTTTTTTCTAGTACTATTGTAATATTCCAAAGCATTTCTGCAGTAGTATTTTAAGAGTATTACTGTTGTTGTATTTTTGAAGTATTTTGCCTTAATTGGAAAGGTCCCCTGTTCGAGACCAGGTGGAAACATAAGTTGGCCTGGAGATGGATGGGCGCCACCAGGCAGTACTTGACCAAGACATGCTTCAGGAAATAGTGCCCCTAACGACGCTAGTGGTTACGGGATCCAACCAACCAACCATATACTGTATGTTGTCGATTATATTTTAACCATTTCTTTCAACAGGCCGGATTAAAAAGCCTGCTGGACCACGTGTAGCCCCCGGGTGGTAGTTTGTCCACCCCAGCTAAAACAAAAAAGTTCAATACCATAAGGCACAAAATACAACGAGATCTCGCGGCATTAAAACAGTTCAGAAAATCTCGCTCCTGCTTTTTTTTTTCTTTGGGAATATTTATTCCGATACACTGTCAAGAAAATGGTCAACGTAACACTTCTTAGTGTTAAGAATAACCACTATTTTTTTTTAAAATGCTACCATTAGCAGCACTCTCGCTGCACTTAACACCGTCCAACTAAACTCGAGCTTTTTTAGACTGCTCTTTTCGGACAAAAAATAGTAATATAGACATGTGAGTAAATAATTTAAATACATTTAGAATGAGATACTAACATTAGTATAAAATAAGCAGAGAAATGTCACTCAACTAAACTGTAATAACGATAAGGTCAATAAGGGTTTAAAAATTATTATTTTGGGGGTAAATGTTTGCCTACCTTTACAAACATCCCAAAAAAGAGCTCAGAACTCAGCTCCTGTACTCTTCTGGATGCAGTCTTCTTCTCATTGCAACGTGAGGTCTGTTTTTGGACTTCCTCTGTTGACAATCCTAAACTGGGACCACAGTCTTGATGAAAACACAAAAAGCAGAACAAAATTAAAAAGCTGGAAAGAAAAAAAATATATATATCCCCTTGAAATCTATACAGACATTAACTATGTATTATAACACAATATCGATACTGCAGCCCAGAGATACTGACACTGTGTGATTCGACACCAGCAAGAATCATCCATCCAGTGCTTTTAAACTGGTGGGTCGGAAACTAAAAGGTGGTCGCAGGCCTTTGGCTTGACAAATATAATGCTGAGAGGAGCTTCTTTTTCATAGCCAAATTCAAACACTTTTTAATGACTTTTAAGGTCAATTTTACTATTACAAAAAAACATCCATTGTGAACCATGTATTTTGCAAAGTTCTAATATACACTTTTGATGCAAATTGAGACACAGTGTTGACATCTTTTTTGGTGTTGGCAAAAAAGCACAGTATTAAGTTGCTTACATTTACAGTTACCGGAAGTTATTTCCATTACAATTTACCACTGGGAAACGCCACCTTAATTTTTTGTCCATAATAATGCGTAATCCTTGCACTCATACATATTTCATTATGCCCTGTTTAGGTGTAGCATGCACCTGTCTTCCTGAGCATGAGCCATAAGGGGCGATGACACTTCATAGGACAATGCCATACAAACAAACATTTTCAAGCACCTGTAGGAACCATTTCTACTATTTGTTTTAAACTGCACAATCCTTTCAGTCAATACGTTTGTGAAGTAGAATTATTTTCATGGTTTGGGACGTAGCTTGTAATTAGGGTGCTATAGTGGATCCTGGAATCAGACCTGTAGAGAACCTTTGGTTTACAGTATTTTCTTGATCTCAAATCCAAATTGGCTATAACATGAATTATAATTTTAAGGATTCTGGTTCCTTGAGTTTATTCTGTTTACAACTTCAATCATAATACTGCATCTCTAAATTTTGGGAATTGTCAACCCATAAAGCTTTTTCTTTTTTCTTATTGTTTGATAGAGCAGCAGAGACTGAAAGTGACTATTTGGATATAAGTATCTAAGATCGCGGGTGAAATTTGAAAATTAGAGACTGGTTAATAACAATCGCGAGTAAACCGAGGGTGGTGATGTTTTTGCTGGAATCTAAGTATGTATATCTTAATTTTTTGTCTATGTGTCTGTCCACCTAGGTGGAGGAGTTACGGGTTTAGATATAACCAGCATCTTTCACAGTCACTCAGGTAAGTTAGCCAAAATATGAAAAATGCCAGTAAAGCGGACTCGGCACTGTTGGTTTTGTTGACTTAGCATATTTTTCTCAGATATTCCACTCCATAAGGCCAGAACGACATTGAATATCAACATTATCTTTGCCAGACAATCATGTAGGTTATTCCAGATGTGAAAACTGCCAAAAAAGCTGACTTGGTGTTTTTGCTGACCCTGCAATTTTCCCATAAAGAAGATCTATTCTTCCAGACCAGAAAAGGGAAAAGCCACCCAATTATTGTTTTCCGCCTCAACGCGGGTGATGTTATAATGGTGCAGTCATTTCAGTTTTTGGGCTGACATAAATTTCGGATAGGAATACCCCAAAACCGCGTCTTTAAAGCATTTACTTAGTGAGTATGCCAGCAGTCGGTGCACAATGATGTCCGCGTAGCGTCTGATGGGTGACGTAAAATGAGTGTAAAGAGGAACATTCAAGGCGTAATGCATAAAAAGTGTTTCCTCTTTTAGTACACCTGTACAGAAGTATACGGCCATCTAGAAAACACAAAAGAGTTCAGTGAACAGTGTTATAGTTAAAATGACTCACACACAGAGATAATACCAGCTCCAAAAAAAGTTCGTTATGAGAAAATGCTAGCAGCGAAACAGATGCTTACCTGCATAGTTCTGGAGCACATGTGGGTGAGGACTTCTTTCCGGGCAATGGAATATTCATCGTTACCAAGAATGGAAAGAAGACTTTTCTACAAGTTTGGGAAAACCCACATGGAAAAAGAATTACATTCTGTTAGCTTTCAAATGGCAACCATTTTCTGTATTATTGCGATAAATACAAACATTCAAGGTTCCAGCGGAAGAAAGGTCAATGTCAATGCCCAGCTGGTCACACAATTCTTTTAGCTCATCCACCATTTTGGCTTTGGGGGGAGGGTGTCGTCTCAGCAAGGCTAACTCGGGGAAATGGTTGTAAATATGGTGGGCTGTGGCAATGTTAGCCAGTAACATGAACTCTTCAACCAACCTAAGAACGGGGACAAAGGATGCTAAAATAGGACTCCAATATTGAAACATCATGCAAAACTGAGATCAAATACAAAAATAACCGATACAGAATTACACTTTGCAATCCAGAGATATGATTAGACAGCAGTAGCAATACTTACTTGTTACTATCTTTGTATTGGTAGGTGTAGCAGCCTCGGGGCATCATGGTTTCTTTGTCCAACACAAACGACAGTTTCAGCTGAGACAAAGACCAAAAAATGTTAAAGGGACACTGTGTAATATTTGACCACTAGATGTCACTCTATTGTGGGGGGTCTTCAACATGACACCCGCAGGAAGCACTTAAGACCACATAAGTAGCTTGCAGACTGGTTGTGAAAAATAAGATGGGTCATCGGGATTTTACTAGGAAATTTGATTTATAACTGGGATGATTTTTAGTGCTAGAGGCTAGTTTCTAGCCTCTAATATATACAACCTGATGATGACAGTAATAACTAAGGAATTACATGTTATTTTAGAAAAGCATATCAAACTGCTAGCCCTTGACGGTAACGAGTAACAAAAAAGTAGCTCTTATCTTCAAAAAGGTTGGCAACCTCTGGTGTTGTGCAAACATAAATTGAAAAATAAAAGGCACAAGGAAGATTACAAACTACAAAGACTCCCTTTAAGTGGTTGGGTGAAATGAAAATGAAGAAAAAAACGGTCAAACCACATCAAGTATTTTCACTTTCACTATTAGGTAGAGAGAACTAACTTGGTCCAGTCTGAGCGCTCCTCCAGAGAAGCGCTGAGCCCGAAGCGCCTTGGCAATGGAATGCAGGTTCAGGACCGCTTGATGGATCACCTCAATGCCGTGATTTGGGTCCACAGGAGGAAGCTCTTCGGGAGCAAACATCTTCTCAGGGGCCTCAATCATACTCTGAGCGTGGTCATAACTTAACTTGACGCACGAGCGGATCACCGAGCGGCCAAACCACTCACTCATAATCTGTTCACAGAGACACAAGACACGATGAGATGCAGTTTGAAAAATAAATCATACTTGCACTCACATTTAACATCATGCTCTCACACAAGCACAACAATACTCTCATACAAACACAGTAGAGGTGAGATCTTGGGCCCGTGCCTGAACCCGAATTTCACATCGTCTATATGAAAGTGTAGGAGTGCAAGAGTGAGGGTATGGTGTTATATGTGAGAGAAAGTATGATTTTCCTATAATAGGAAACAATTCTGGTCTAGAAACTGCGGGTGAGTGAGTACAGTTTGGATTTTCCTTCTAATAGTCAACCGCAGGGGTCAGGAATCTTAATATGGATTTGTCCCTCTAATAGTCAACTGCAGGGGTCTGGAACCATATTGTTCCCTGCACTCAAAAAAAAAAAATCTTGTGATTCTTCTATGAACAGACCTTTCCTTCAGGTGTAATTTTCCAGATGACAGAAAAGGTAAGCCTGTCAACAAGAGGGTTCAGGCTACATAGTTCCTCACACAGCAGCCTTGGCAACATAGGGATGACCTGGAGAGTGACAAACACACCCGTGATGAAAAGCAACCAAACTGTTAGAATGAAATCATTTTGATTTGACTCACCTTTTGGACAAGATAAACACTTGTGGCTCGCTGGCTGGCAATTTTATCTAAGGCGTTGCCCTCCTCCACAAAATAGCTCACATCGGCAATGTGCACCCCCACCTCATAGTTGCCTGTTTTGAATGCAAACATGCCTTAGCAGAAATCTACTGAGAGAAGTCTTCGAAGTATGCATTAATACCACACGAGCCATTATTTTTCAAGTAAAAGTGCAGATTACCATCTGGAAGCTTTTTACAGGATAAAGCGTCATCCAGATCTCTAGCTGTCGTTGGGTCAATTGTGAAGATGCACTCCTTCCTAAATAGGAGTGAACAATTATTCCTTGAGAGATCAATGAATGCGCCAACTAAACATAACCTTGGAGTTACTGCCAGTCAAGAGCAGGAGTGCAACAATTACCGTAGTTGAGGTTGTCGACAAAAATAAAAAATAGAAATATCCATTATCTGCACCGCTTATCCTCAGTAGGGTCGCGGGGGTGCTGGAGCCCATCCCAGTTATCTTCAGGCAGTGGGCAGGGGACACCCTGAACTGGTTGCCAGCCAGTCGCAGGGCACACAGAGACAGACAACTCACTCGCTCATTCACACCTAGGGACAATTTTTGACCGGCCAATTAACCTGACATGCATGCTTTTGGAACGTGGGAGGAAACCGGAGTGCCCGGAGGAAACGCACGCAAGCACCGGGATGCAAACTCCGCACAGGAAGGTTGGTAGCTGGATTTGAACCCATGACCTCAGAACTGTGCCGCACATGCGCTAACCACCGGTCCGCCGTGCTGCCCATAATGGAAATAGTCGACAAATAATTCAATTGTCGAATATTGTCGCCACACACGTTTTTCCAACAGAGTGAGGCATCGCTAAATGAATGTAATATTTGCTGAGAGCAAATTAATGTGCAAGAGTGTCTCTGTCTCAAGCGGTAACCAACAGTATTGACGGTGTCAGTATCAAGAACGCATACCAAAACCTTCTCAAATTTGGGAAGATATTAGCCTAAACACAGCAAACAAAAAGACTACAGACTTTTCATATCATGGCAGTACCTTGTTGATACGTGAACAGTTGACTATAACAGAGTCTGACTCGCTTTGGTAAGATTCAGGTAACATTCAAGCCAATGTGGTTTTTCATAGATGCATTATACATTTTTATGGTACCAGAGCGACAGAATTTTTTTGCTTGTATTATTCCTGAACAAACGCAACTTTTTTCACTTAATAAAAAAAATTTGTGAAGTTTATGGTGGTTAATTACCGTATTTTAGCAATGTTTGATTAGTTAACGATTACTGCCTTTCCTATTTTCTCAACTTCGGTTGAAACAGTTATCAGACACGGATTGAGGCAGTCAAACCGCCATTGATGACAGAGGAAAAGGCATTTAATTTAGTCTCAACATCACACCATTTTTACTCAAGGTACCAAGTTGTCTCGCCTTTTTTATTTTGAAGGCGCACGTGATTGGTTAGTCATTGTGCAACATTGTTTTGGCTGAACTCATTCCCATAATGCTTCATTACATTTGTTGTAATTACGTTTATGTTAACTCATGAGAATGAGTTCATCCAAAACAATGTTGTACAACAATTGACCAATTACGTGCACCTTCAAGATAAGAAAAAGGCGACACAGCGTGGTGCAATAAGTAAATAAAGTGTGATGATGAGATAAAATCGAATGCCTTTTTCTTGTCAACGAGATCACAAGTGGTCGAGTGATTGCACAACTCATTATTTGTTGTTTTCAATATGTTTATTGTTATTATTACTCGTGTTGTAGAGGCCCGGAAAGCAAGAATATTGTCAGACATTTAACTGGTGGTACAGAAAAGGTTGCAGACCCCTGCCTTAAATGATAAGAATCCAAGTGAAGGGCCTGGGAACCTTTTTAAAACAAAGAGCCATAATACCAAAATTGTACTATTTTGGTTTGAGAGCCAGAAAACCACCAAACCTGCTGTCACATTTTTCAGCGCAGTTTATTTTACTGTGTGGTGTTAGATGATTTGATAAAATTTATGAAATAATAATAATGCCAGAGTCTGTGTCCCATTACCAACAAATTTACCACTTTAAACTTGTCGCCCTCTCACAGTTACTAAAGATCATCGAGGCTTATTTTGACCAATCTTTTTTGGGTTAAAAATGGTTTTCGAATAAGGCGCAAGCAGGATTCTTTCGTAAAAATGTCACAAAAAACTGCTAACGAAAAGTACACAGATGTATTTACATTCAGCGTAGTGGGCGTGTGTGTGAGAGAAGTGAACGTGCTATGTGTGCAGAGATCTGCCCTACCGCTCATCAATCAAAATTGCTCTGTGTGCTTGGCTGGCGTTTTGGGGTGTTACGGTTTGTCTTGTGGGTTTGTATCATACAATATCTCAACAGTGAACATACATTATTTATGAGCTTCTATATAAAGGATTCCTTAGCGACGTAATGCCAAAACGGGTTTTGTTGGTGTGACACGTTGACTGTGAACTCTAGTTGAGACTTTGCTCTTTATCTACTGGACCAAAACATTCATGTTACAAGCGTTGCTTCGGCCATGCACGCATCAAACTTGACATAGCGCATATTGATATAGGAACGCTTCATAGGAAATTAGTGTACACAGCATTTTATTGCCGAGCCATATGAAGTCATGAAAAGAGCCATATCTGGTTTACTGGCCCTAGGTTTCAGACACCTACCCCAGTGTTCATTTTATTTTTATTTTATTTTGAAAAGTGATGGGTCTTGCATGCTCAAAAATCTAGAGGTCCCAACAGAGATTTATGGGTCCCCAAAATTTAGTGTTATCGAGGTTTAAATTGTAATTCGGTGAGAAATATATAATAAAAATCTATATATTCATTCAGTTTTCATCATCAAAATATTCATTCATTGTCTGCATCAAATTATTGTTGGTAATATACCGATTAAAGGAATAACCACAAACCTGTCTTTTTTTCATTTTCTCCTTTTATACTTCCTTTTTTTCTTAACTTCTTTATACAATATCATAATTCGTAATATAATGCATCAAAGCAAGTGAGCCGTTTGAGAGCCGGCTCTCTTTAATGAGTTGAGCCGAGAAAGCCTGTTCTCTAAAAAGAGACGGACTTTTCACTACACAACTCGAGATCGGCGTGCAGACGAAAACTCGAACCGCGAGACCAAAACAACATCTGCCGGATCTGCCTGAGGAAAAGTTTGGATTGCGGCAAATCTTTGATTAAAAAAAAATGTAATCGGGTAATAATGACATTTTTGTGTCAAAAAAGCTGCGTCCCGGGGACGCACGTTGATTTGAGACTATGCGTCCCCAGCAAAAATGATGCGTTTAGGACGCAGGGACACGGGCAAACAAGAACACTGCTACCCTAGTTCAAAACTCCCACCTCAAGTCTTTTCTCTTGGCCATCTCTTCAGTTGGAATGGTCCAAGGCACATTCTTAGGCAAGCAACCAATCACGTCATCTGAAAACTCCGAAAAATCCACATCATATTCTATCAGAATGCCTTCCGTTTCGGGCTCTATTTCCCCAGCTTGGCCCAGCGTCTTTGCCAGTCGACTGTAGAAACAGACAGCAATCAAAAGTCGCAAACTTGAGAATTAATGAGCAGTCAGCTGCCGTCATATTCACCCTTCTGCAAAGTTGCTGTCGGGCGGACAGCTTGTGATGCGGCAGATGAAAAGTGTGTGTGCGTAATCGTCAGGGCGGGAGCTGAAATCTTCTGGACAATCAGATAGGGGGACATTAATCCTTGGCACGCGGTGGTCCACCGGGGAGAACATGGCAAAAGGCTTATCGGGCAGAAATTTCAGGGAACCCGTCACAGCCCTTGAATGCTTCTTTTCAAGTATGTACACCACCTGGTATATTGATAATGACAAAGGTGTCATTAGTGGTTCAGGCCACTTTTATGACAAGTTGATAACAAATAAAAATGAACAAAAAAATTAAAGGAGAAAGTCTACTTTGCCAGTCATTTGTAGTACTTCATCATTGGATGGGTTGCAAGAGATTTCCTTATGGTCTGTAAAAAATAAGAACACCATGAAACATTTAATACAAAGTACTGTATTTACCGCACTATAAAGCGCAACAGATTATTGGGTGCATCGGATTATAGGGAGCATCCCCATAAAATAGTCTTTTGTCGTATACTTTTCATACATAAGACACTGGACTATTGGGCACATGAAATTGACACTTCAGTAAACGCTACTTTGTGTATTTGTGTAGAGCCGTTGGTATTTATCAGGTGTTTCCAACGTGGTATCCGCGGGGACCAGGGTGCCCCCTAAGGACAGCTGAAGTCCCTGCGGACCTGTTCTGAAAATATCTCACACGTGCTGGGTCATTATGATTTTCAAGAAAAATTTTTTTTTTTGGGGCGGGTTGACTGGTTAAGCTTGTAATAAAAACTTAGTCATAAGATTATATGTTATTTGAGAAACACATATCAAACTGGGTGCTCTTTGCGCTAATTAGTAACAAAAAGTAACTCTCAGCTTGAATAAGGTTGGAGCCCCTTATTATATATCAATGCAAAGATTGATTAGCCGATAAGTGTTGCTGTCCAAAATCACAAAACATTGTATGGAAGGGGAATCAAACCAGAGTAGTGACGATGAGAGTGCAACACTTTACCACTAGACCGCCACTGGTGCAAATGAAGAGCAAAAACCCTTAAAGCTTATTTCATTATCAAACTATTATTATTCAGGGTGCCAGAAACAATGATTTGCAGACTGCATTCTGATAGTCTGTCCACTTCTTCACCTGTGTATCAATAATGCTGCGATGTAATATGTATACAATTATAAAAACCTTTCATAGTATTTTGTTAAAATACTGTGTTTTCTCTATTACCGTATTTTCCGCACTATAAGGCGCACTGGGTTATAGGGCGCACCCCGAAAAAATAGTTTTTGGTCCAATTTTTGACATAGATAAGACGCACCGAATTATAAGGCGCTACAATGGGAACGTGGACAAAACAGTCAGATAGTTAAGTCCAACTTATTACCCCCTTAACATTCCCAAAGCTTGCAAAGACGCAAATACGTGTCGAGAACACGTGCGGATGCGGTGTCCGTACGATGTCACTCAAATGCATCGTTCCATCATTCGGAAGATTCAAGTCTTGGGATTCAAGAAATGCCAACCATTCCTGAGTTTTTTATTTTCTTTTTCGCTCGCAACTTTACTGTGCATATGACAATAAACACTTGGAATTGAGTTTAATTTAAAAATAGACACTCCATTCCATCCATTATCTGCACCGCTTATCACAGAAACATCGAGTTCAGTCTGAAACAAGATACAGGGACAATATAAAACCCGAAGTAGCTCACCGAAGTCGTTGTGTTCATAATAATGTGCAGCCAATGTCCTCTTATATCCGTGAGGGTAGTAAATCCAGGAGAATAAAATAATTTCAAATACAGAATAGAAAAAAATGCTTTCTCTATGCCGTCAGCCACGTGCCATAAACATTCATCTTTTTTGGCCAATTGCAGGCTTTGTGTTGCCGTTTAAGCCAATGCCAGCCTGTAAATGATAAAAAGGATCCGCCTCTTGACCTCCAAATAACTTTAGCCAATAGTGATCGATTCAAATGATGATTGACACATTGGTTAGCCAATGAAACGCCGGTAAATAAATCCCAGCATACACCGTTGTTTTGGCCAATTGCAGGCTTTGTGTTGCCGTTTAAGCCAATGCCAGCCTGTAAATGATAAAAAGGATCCGCCCCTTGACCTCCGAATAACTTTAGCCAATAGTGATCAATTCAAATGATGATTGACACATTGGTTAGCCAATGAAACGCCGGTAAATAAATCCCAGCATACACCGCGT
The DNA here is from genome assembly GCF_059441175.1 of Urocampus carinirostris. Taxonomy (NCBI): domain Eukaryota; kingdom Metazoa; phylum Chordata; class Actinopteri; order Syngnathiformes; family Syngnathidae; genus Urocampus; species Urocampus carinirostris. The sequence continues at coordinate 30,516,339 of NC_142349.1, forward strand.
ACTACTTGGCGTTCGGGGGAAAATCGAGTCGGCGGCTGCAAGTTAGATGGAAAACTTTGCAATTTTAAAATTGATCCATAAATAAGGCGCACTGTATTATAAGGCGCAAGGTCAGCTTTTGAAAAAAATAAAGGCTTTAAGGTGCGCCTTATAGTGCGGAAAATACGGTATTTAACATTTGGTGGTGAAGAATTGGATAGACTCTTTAACCTTTCAGAATGCACTATGCAAATCCGTGTTTCTGGCACCGAGAGCAAAAGTAGTGTGGTCAATGACTTCAGCTCTAATGTTTTATTGCATGTTTCCTGTATCACTGGTGGTCTAGTAGAAAGTGTTGGCGTTCTCACCGCCACTCCTCCGGTTCAACTCCCATCGCTTGCAATCTTTTGCGATTTTGGTCAGCGATGTTAATCGATGAATCAATCATTGCACAAGTATGATGTACTGGCGTAAAACCTCGTATGGTAATACATATATAATTTACGTATGCATTACCAATCTTACTGTCCCTGTCCTGCGGTATACATGTTTTAGAAAAACTTGGTTAACTTTTCACTGACCACGTGTACATGAAAGAAAGGGCTGAGTTCTGACCTTTTCTTGTGAGCTGACCTTCCATGCTAACTTGCGATGCCTGCACCAAATCCTTCTCGGCTGTTTGGTTTCCCTTACGGGTTTCGGAATCACTAACCCCTTCAAAGTCAGTGTCAGACCTCACAACCTGCGGAGGAAACGTTTAGATCAGTTACACTACCGTTCAAATGTTTGGGATCGCTTAGGAATTGCTTTATGTTTGAAGGAAAAAAAACAGTTTTTACCGATGAACATAACATTAAACTAATCAGAAATACATCGTTAACATGGCAACTGACTATTTTAGCTGTGAAAGTCTGGTTTTAAATGCAATATCTGCATAGCTGTATTGAGGCCCATTTCCATTCCCCAGCACTCCAGAGTTCAAATCGGAAAATAAGTTTGCTAATTGCGTTAGAAGGCTAATAGATGAATAAAAATCTCTTTTGCAATAATATAAGACGAGGTTAAAACAGTTGAGCAGGTTAGAGGAGCTATCAAAATGACCTTTCTTTGAGCTAGCCGAGTATCTGGAGCATCATATTTGTAGGTGTGATTAAACTTTCAGAATAAAAATCACATTAGTGTAAAACCCCACAGTCTATTCTTGTTCTAAAAATGAAGGCTATTCCATGCAAAAGATTGCCAAGACACTATAAATCTCCGACAATGGTGTGTACAATTTTCTTCAGAGAACACCACAAAGTGGGAGCAGTTCCTCAACTAGCAGCTTGGTTAAATAGTAGCCGCAAAACACCAATGTCAACATCTACAGTAGAGGCAACTACGAGATAATGGACTTCAAGGCGGGGAAAATTTCATATCAGAGATTGACCAACAATAGGATAAGCTTAATATGGGCAAAAGAACAACAACTCATTTGATAAATAAAAGTGTGACATTTTCATTGGAAAGACAAAACTGTCTGTGTGGCTCCAAACATTGTATATCAATATCAATACTAACAATATAAAAATTGACAATTAGATGACTTGAGTTCTACTGTAGCATGAAGTTTGAAATATGGAATTACAAATGGAATACCTTCCAATATTCTCTTGGTAAGATTTGCACCACCACTATGTCTCCATTTAAGGCCCTGTTACGTGCAATTACGCCATTTAAGAATATATCCCGTGTGTCATCCTGCGAAAAAAGAAGAACGTTTTGTTTTACACAACAAGTACTGCTATGTTTACATTATTAGCCAAAGGAAAAAAAATTGCGCTTGAAGGGACACTGTGTAATATTTGACCAGTAGATGTCGCTTTATTGTGCAGTGGAACCAAAAATGAGTGCTACAAATAACAAGGAAGAATACAAACAGGGGAAACACAAAGTGATCACACTGAGCCATTTTCCTCCATATTTTTTAGTCAAGAAGTTTTTTGGAGCGATGGGTTCCCTTTGCAATTATATAGCAGACAATCATGGCAGTTCCATCAAGGTGAGCCTCATGTTAGAGAAAATAAATAAGCATTTCTTGACCTATGAGTATTTCAAAAGTGCACGTTTGTATGATAGTTCATGTATTTATGTTTATTATTCAAAGCAATTGTTGTTTAAATGAAGGAGGCAACACATAATACACGATGTCCCTTTAGGTTGGCATCATTTTAGCAAGAATAACTCACAGGAGATGGGATGAAAGCATCACGGTAGTTCTTTGGATTAATTCGCAATTGTCCCTGAGGGGGAAAAAACACAATTCGCTTTAAAAAAAAAATTGAAAAATGAATCAGTTCACACGCTATTACCAGTATACCAGGACAACAAACTGGGAAAAAGCAGGACACAAGGTTAGATTGTGTTCAACACATTTAAATAATTTGCAAAAAAAAATTTCATAATTTAAAAGTCCCCCCTAAGAAAAAGTACCTGAATAAGTTCTCCTCTTTTAAGACGGTGAGAAACCTCTTCAAATGTCATATAGGGTTCAAACACTTGTTTCCTTGACCCTCTGCCTACTTTGTTCTTATTCTTGTCAGCAGGCGAGCTGGCACTGGAAGCTATACACAATGTGAAAGCATTTCAAATTAGTAAAAAATGTTCTCAAACATCCATCTATCCATCCATCCATTGTCTTTCGCTTTAACAGGGAACCCCAGACGTCCCTATCCCCAGCCACTTCATCCAGCTCATCCGACATGATCCCGGGGCGTTCCCAGGCCAGCCTAGGGACACAGTCTCTCCAGCGGGTCCTGCGTCGCCCCCGGGGCCTCCTGCCGTTAGGAGGTGCCCAGAACACCTCCCGAGGGAGGCTTCCATGAGGCATCCTGATCAGATGCCCGAGCCACCTCAACTGGCTCCTCTCAATGCGGAGGAGCAGTGGCTCTACATAGAGTCCCTCCAAGATGACTGAGCTTCTCACCTTATCTCTAAGGGAGAGGAGCCCAGCCACCCTTTCAGTTTTCAGCCACTTGTATCCGGGATGGTGTTCTTATGGTCATAACCCACAGTTCATGACCATAGGTAAGGGTAGGAACATAGATCGACCGGTAGATCAAGAGCCTTCTCTTTCGGCTCAGTCCCTCTTCACCACGACGGACCGGTACAGGGTCCGAATGACGGCAGACGCTGCACCGACCCGTCTGTCGAGCTCTCGTGTTCTCAAGCATGCATTTGTATAATGGGACATGTACCTGTGGGCTTTTGGAGTTTGTTAAAATCAGGAGCGGTATGGGAACCGTAACTGTCGCCAGCACATTTAGATGAGCCAGCATTCAGCTTGAACTCATCTAGTTCTCTGTGCTCATTTATTTTCCTCGCATTTTTTCTGTCCTCTTGTTCTGGGTTACTTTGGACATTGTCGTTGCTGCCATTTTGGAAGTGGTTTTCCTTGAGGGTGTCTTTATTTTTCTTCCGCTGTCGCTTCTTTGAGTCATTTGGGCCAAAGGAACTTAGCTCCTCTCCTGACTCAATATCCCCGTCTTGACTAGTAGTGGTATCCCTTCTCTGTGCCTTCCTGTGCATTTTAGACACACAGGGCTTCTTCTCTTGCTCATGTTGTGCATTCTGAATGCTCAACTTTCCCATATACAATGACAGGGAAGTCTCATCTTCTTTGGCTTTTAAGGGAGAATGGGAAAAGTCTCTGGAACCCGACAGATTATTTGGCATGAGGTCCTTTTTTTCTTTGGGTATGTGCAACTTGTCACTCTGAGGTTGAAGCAATGTGTTGGGTCCAATAGCTTTGATAGGAGACTCCTTGGCGTATTCCACCAAAAACCTCGTGAAGGTTCTGCTGCGATGCTGGCTCAGAAGTCTTGCATAGGCATCTTTGCGACAAGGAGCTTTGTTTGAATCACTTTGACTGCCTTTCGCCTCTCGTTTTGGGTTGGCCCGCTTAGATTGCTGAGAAGAATCCATGAGCATAAAATCACTGAATACGAAAGAGAACGTGGATTAGAATTGTCCTTAATGGCATTGATAACAACGTAATAAACATTATTTACAGCAAAATTCATACCTGTCAACCTGTACGGTTTTGCCGTACAAGGTACGTTTTTTATGCATTTTAAGAAGAGTACAACGTACAAGGAAATCTGTACGGAAAAACGCCAATTTGCCAATGATGGGTATCATCCGGTACACACAGACTATCAAGAAACGACAAATTAATCAATTCAAAGGAGTTCGCCGCGGAAGCCTCTATCGCGGTATCGTTTTTTTCGTTGCAAACGAAGCGAGCGGTTTGATGCTACTGTGCGCATGTGTCTGCCGTCTGGGGTTTTCCCATCATGCATGATTACGGAAAAAATATGGTGTATTTTGTACGGGAAAATAGGACAGTTCGTACGGGCATGGAGCCGTGGAGGTTGACAGGTATTAAAATTTGACATGGCACTCCAGCATAAACACGCTATGAAAGCGTATTGTAAGACAAAAAGTAATTTCAGGGTGAATAGTCAAAACATTTCAAATGGTAGTGTTTGGAAACTGCCATAAATTGTAAGTGTATAAGAACTAACAACCAACAGCAGCACGCTGGTAGTTCACGATACGACAAATATCAATTTCTCTTAGTTTTGTATGTTATTTACAAAAGCACATCAGTTGAAAGATTAAATAAAGGCAATGAAATAAGGAAAAAAACAGTATTATTGAGTTCCACGCATTTAACCCACGATATTACGTTACATACCAGGGAGTTATCTTCCTCTCCTTGTGAATCCCGGCGTAAGAATGAATGTCCGCCACCTACTGTTTGGGAGTACGTATCGTAATTATTCATAAAAAAAAACACAGCTTTTTCTATACGTTTTTTTAAAGACGGGACTGCAGTTATTTTCATTTTTATATTTGTTTCAGTCCCCTCAAAATTGTTTGCGCACTCATACACATTTTTGTTATTGCTGTCACAACGAACTGAGCTGATAAACACGGTCACTTCTGGTGTTCTCGAAATTGGTGACATATTTCTAGCTTTTGTAAGTACATCATTTGTTTCAATCCCCCAAAATGTTGCATACAGTCTTTGAGAAAATCATTAAAAATAAGAAAAATGAAAACGGGGGGAGTAGACTGAAGAATAACTCTAACACTATTCAGACGAATTGTTTTACTTGTATTATGTATAGCAAGTTATAAATAATTAAGCCACACCATGTTGAACAATCGAACCAGTCAGAGACAAAACTCAAGTAACGCCAACAAAAAATAACTATAATGTAATGTATAAAAAAGGACACAAGCATCTTATTCTGAAAGGAGCAGAACGATCCTTAAAGAAAAGAGTACCCGAGATTTCTATCAGTCAAGTAGTCCAATACTATCATCAAAAGGACTTATTTTAAAACGTCAAGGAATAATACAATTAATACAACGACCAACGCACAGAGAAAACCCTGTAGAGGGCAGCAAAGATTGAAATACGTGCTGTATGTTCTGCCCGTGCTAATCACGGGACGAGCAAATTTGGTGATCGAGAATACACTATTATTATTATTATTATTATTATTATTCTTATTATTATTCTTATTATTATTATTATTATTATTATTATTATTATTAGTAGTAGTAGTAGTAGTAGTTTTTATTTTTTTATTATTATCATTATTATTATTATTAATTTTATTTTTTATTATTCATTTTCTAATCAGCGTTTTGCATTGCTTATCAACTTTGAAAGGAATTGGTAGACAAATAAATATTTCGACAAAAAAATCTAATCTTAAATGAATACCTGTTATTATCATATTTATAAGCTTTCTATTTGTTTGCATAGGAGTACATCAATAAAAGAAGGCACAAAGACGAGCCATTGCATTAAATGTTTTTATGAGGTCTGCAGAAAGTAATTTGGGCTAACATGCGTCTCTGAGGAACAATTTGTTTAATAACTATCCAAAATACCTGGAATAGCACTTAGTTGGATTCGAAAGTAGAGCAGTGTTTCTCAACTGGTATGGTGATAATATCTTTTTCCTGTTCAGTCAATATGCCGCATCCCAATTGAGTTTGAGAGGGACCACATCTCATTTTCTCTTGATTTGGATGTTTTCAAGACAAGTCAAGTCATTTTTATTTGTATAGCCCTAAATCACGAAGAGTCTCAAAGGGCTTCACAGATTATTACACTATATTACACAGACTATTTTTCAGCCGACGAGAAGAGTAGGTTATTCATATGCTATGGAGTAGAAGTAAGTTTTAAGCTTAGATTTAAACATTTCCACTGAGGTTGCAGATCGGATCTCAGGGGGAAGAACATTCCACAGCACCGGTGCCCGGATGGAGAACGCTCTCGAACCAGCAGAACACTTCTTTGCTCTTGGGATCACCAGAAGACCAGCACTCTCAGATCGTAGGCTTCGGACCGGGACATAGGGGGAAATCAGATCTGAAAGATAAGAGGGAGCAAGGCCATGTATGATTTTGTATAATACTAAGAGAACCTTGAAATCACATCAAAGGCTAACTGGGAGCCAACGCAGGTTAGCCGAAATCAGTGTTATGTGATCGTACTTTTTTGTCCTAGTTAAAAGCCTCGCTGCGGATTTTTGTACCAGCTGGAGAGACTTGATTCTAGACTTCGGGAGACCAGAGAGTAGTGCATTACAGTAATCGAGACGGGAGGTAACAAACGCATGAACTATACTTTCAGCATCTGACTGAGACAGTATTGAACGGATTTTAGCAATGTTACGAAGATGGAAGAATGCGGTTCTAGTAATTTTCTTTACATGCGTTTCAAAGGATAGATCAGGGTCAAATATGACACCTACATTTTTAACTGAGTCACTCTGTGTGATGTGACATTTGTCAATGTTCACAGCAGTTTTTGAGAATAAGTCACGGCATTTAGATGGACCAATGACTAACATTTTGGTCTTATCAGAGTTAAGACGCAAGAAATTGAGTGACATCCACTCTTTTATTTCAATGAGGCAGGCCTCCAAATTTCCACAGTTTCTTTTGGGGGCGCCATTAGCTCAGGAGGTAGAGCGCTTGTCTTGGGATCAAGACATCGCATGTCCGATCCCTGGCTCTTCCGTGTTACATGTCGAAGTGTCCTTGGACACTGAATCCCTGATGCCCCCAATAAGCAGGTAGGTGCCTTGCATGGTGTGTGAGTGTGTGTGAATGGGTGAGTGTGAAGTATTGACTTGATATGAGGAAGTTGAAGTGGAAAACAGTAACAGTATGTGTGTCTGATGGTACGGTAAATGGTTTAAACATGTTATTTTTCCAGCTGCCCTACCAGTACATATGTTGGCCTGGAGAAAGATGGGTGTAACCAGGCAGTACTCTCTCAGGACACACCACAGGAAAGGGTGCCCCAAGGACCCTAGTGGTTAAGGGATCCAACCAACCGACCGACCAACCGACCAACCGACCAACCGACCAACCGACCAACCGACCAACCGACCAACCACCAACCACCCAACCAACATACCAACCAACCAACCAACATCTTTATTATTTACATCATTAATTAATTATACACAATTGTTAAATATTCTGACTATGAACTTCTTTTAGCATGTGGCTATTTTTAAAGCAGTTTTAGGGCGTCGCTTATATGCAATGCAAGTATATATATATATATATATATATATATATATATATATATATATATATATATATATATATATATATATATATATATATATATATATATATATATATATATATATATATATATATATATATATATACAGTGCTTAAGGAAGTTTTGGTGGTCATTAAGTTTTCTTGAAAATGAAAAGTAAAATCTCTTCTAGTATCACTGCTTTTAACTGTTCAACCCTTTTATTTGATACATTTAAGAAGTGGAAACCCTTTCTTAATTTGGGGTCCCAGCCTGTCATTAAGGTGGAATGGTGCGTCCTCAAGTCATACCAGTATAGAACCACTAAAACAAAGGACTGTACCCATTATTTCTTGCAGGTCCCCAAACCACAAGTCAAACCATACTGGTAGAGCTTCGTCTCCCAATGCCCTGCAACTATCAGACTTACCTTGTGATTCGAGTCATGTTTATTTGTAAAAAAAGTATCAAGGGACTGTATAGACCAACCGTTACAACATACCCTGATCTGAAATCTATGAGCAAAATGAAGAAACCTTAAGAAGGGGCCGCACATAAGGCAATCCTCCTTTATGTGTGGAGTTTGTATGTGAGTGAGCAGAGCACAAAGTAAAGATGGCTGGTGCAGTCTCTACCGTGGTTGTGGTTCAACAACCCCAAGTTGTAAAGCATGCAGATGAAGAAGCAAATGACTATGAAATATTCATTGAGTTCGGAGAGGCAGCACAGCTTGTAAAAGAGGATGAAATATAAGGGTCAGGGGCATTCATCTCATGCAGAGTGTCATCACTCTCCCTGGTATGTGCCATCTAAAATAAACATCTCTTTGCTGTTACTTGCATGCATGGCCCCATCAACTCTACATTGGCCTTGTGTTATTATTAGCATAAGCTCTGCTGTTATTTTCATCACCTCAGGGCAAATCTGGATGCCATTTTCATTATCAATTGTAGTGGACATTGTGTATAGTAAGGAGTCCTCTGCAATTACCACTTTCTACTGCCATGACAACAGCCTGAGTCACCTCAGGCATTGCAACACCAATCTTTAGTCGTGACCATTTTCTGCCAAGTATCGGAAAAAGACAGACGTGTTTTCACAACCCTGCATGTGATGCTTCCATGGTGTTCTTGTCAAATAATGATACAACTCAAAAAAGTCCTACTTGCACTAGGCAGAAATACATAAGAAAATACATATATCACCAACAAAATAATAGACAATGCTTATCATTATTATTTTAGCTAATTTCCAAAAAGGTACAATACAGTTTCTGATATATTCTGTGTGATACAGAGTTGAATAATGGTTTGCGCAGTTGTTTTCTCACACTTCTGACTGTCATTGCTTGAATCTTTGTTCCGCTTTGAATATTCTCCATGTTTCCTCCTAGCTCTATTTGTTATTCACACCTGTCAACCTCAGCAAAACGTTACCCTCATTATTGATTAAAATTGATTAGGAAATAAAAAACATCACCAACACAAGGGGGCACCTATTTACTCACACAGACTATGTGGAAAGAAAAGAAAGATCAGTTGTGTAAACAAGTTTATTTCATTTACCAATAAACAAAACTAACAATTATTAAGCACATTCCTAGTTCTTTTCCTAGTTGCAAGTCAAGTAACATTTATTTGGATAGCCTTCAATCACAAAATGTCTCAAATGTACTGCACAGGTTACAGTTACACCATCCCTGTCACGAGGGAGACCGGACCAGAACGGAGGCAGGAGGCAGGAAGGGAGAACTCATTTGCGTTGACAATCATAACTTTTATTTAACAAAATAAAAGTCGTCCAAAACTCAGAGACAAAAAAGAGCAAAAACATTCTTACACTCAGAATGGGCAAGTACAGGTTTCCTCCGACTCAAACTAAACAGGACAGGGCATAACAAAACGGAAAATGTGTAATGAGCCAACACCCGCGATACCCACAACCCAACCTTAAGTAGCACACATGCAAATTAGCTGATTTACTACAGCCGGTGCCCAGGGGGCGGGGCCAGCCGGTCGCCATGGCGACCATGCTGGACACGACAGAGCACCCCCTTTAAGGAACAGCTCCAGAGGTCCCAAAAAAAGAAAAATTATTACATCGCACCCCGGAATGGTTCGACGCTCTCCATTGGGGCAACCCCGCTCCCTCCTCCGAACACGCAGGAACGGGGAGAGGCAGGCAGGCGCCATCGGCGTCGGACGGATCGGACTCGGCGCTTGGCAGGGGGGGTCGGACAGGCGATCGGCAGCGGAGTCGGAATGGGTCGACGCTCTCGATTGGGGCAACCCCGCTCCCTCCTCCGAACACGCAGGAACGGGGAGAGGCAGGCGCCATCGGCGTCGGACGACCGGACTCGGCAGGCAAACAGGAGAGTCGAATTAGAACAGGCAAAACCAGACAGGAGAGTCGAATCAGAACAGGCAAAAAGGACAGGCAGAATCAGGACAGGCAGAATCAGGACAGGCAGAACCGGCAAACAGGACAGAATCAGAACCGGCAAACAGGACAGAATCAGAACAGGCAAACAGGACAGGTGAACAAGGGAGTCGGACAGGCGGAATCAGGAGATTCGGAATCAGGACAGGCGGAATCAGGAGAGTCGGAATCAGGACAGGCAAAACAGGCGAGTCGGAATCAGGACAGGCAAAACAGGAGAGTCGGAATCAGAAAAGGCAAAACAGGAGAGTCGGAATCAGAACAGGCAGAATCAGAACAGGCAGAATCAGGGCAGGCAGGGGAGTCGGACTGGCAGGCAGGGGAGTCGGACTGGCAGGCAGCGGAGTCGGACTGGCTGACAGCGGAGTCGGACTGGCAGGCAGCGGAGTCGGACTGGCACGCAGCGGAGTCGGACTGGCACGCAGCGGAGTTGGAGTCGGACTGGCAGGAAGCGGAGTCGGAGTCGGACTGGGAGGCAGCGGAGTCGGACTGGCAGGCAACGGAGTCAGACTGGCAGGCAGCGGAGTCGGACTGGCAGGCAGCGGAGTCGGACTGGCAGGCAGCGGAGTCAGACAGGTAGGCAGGGGAGTCGAACAGGCAGGCAGGGGAGTCGAACAGACAGGCAGGAGAGTCGAACAGGCAGGCAGGAGAGTTGAACAGGCAGGCAGGAGAGTCGAACAGGCAGGCGTCACATCTTCCCGGGGCAATACCCAAAACCCCCCCGCACCCCGGAATGGGTCGACGCTCTCGATTGGGGCAACCCCGCTCCCTCCTCCAAACAAGCAGGAACGAGGAGAGGCAGGCGCCATCGGCGTCGGACGGATCGGACTCGGCGCTCGGCAGGGGGGGTCGGACAGGCAGGCACGGGAGTCGGATGGGATCGTCCGCTGAGTTCATTTCTTGGCTGGCTCATTCTGTCACGAGGGAGACCGGACCAGAACGGAGGCAGGAGGCAGGAAGGGAGAACTCATTTGCGTTGACAATCATAACTTTTATTTAACAAAATAAAAGTCGTCCAAAACTCCGGGACAAAACAGAACAAAAACATTCTTACACTCAGAATGGGCAAGTACAGGTTTCCTCCGACTCAAACTTAACAGGACAGGGCATAACAGAACGGAAAATGTGTAATAAGCCAACACCCGCAATACCCACAACCCAACCTTAAGTAGCACACATGCAAATTAGCTGATTTACTACAGCCGGTGCCCAGGGGGCAGGGCCAGCCGGTCGCCATGGCAACCATGCTGGACACGACAATCCCACTGATCTTAAACCAACATGCGGGCAAGAAAAAACTCAAAACCTCATTATGAGGAAAATAAGAAACCTTGGGAAGGGGCCTCACATGTGGTAATACCCCTTCCAGAATGACCAGGGGTCCAATAGATTTAGCATTTGGTGACAAAACGTAAAACATAGTGAACATCAAAGAACAAAAATAATGATAAATAAAAACATAGATAATATGTAAGAAATGTTCAGAAAGTGCATGACAGCAATGACTCAGCTTCCCATCTCTGCTGGCTGGTTGATGAATACGTTGACATGCTTCAGGTGTAGACGCTGGTCCTCAGACTCATTTTGATTCATCCTTCTCTTTCGTATCGCCACCAGCCATGCAGTCGGAAAAAGACAGGAAAACAAAAGTATGAGGTGGGCATCAATCATAAGCTCATAAAAATAAGTCAGTTCTTAAGTCTAGATCTAAAAACTTCCATTGAGTTTGCAGATCTTATCTCCAGAGGTAGAGCATTCCACAGCACCAGGGCCCGGCTGGAGAATGTTCTCGACCTTTCAGACTTCTTCTTGGCTCCTGAAGTCACAAGCGGACCAGCGTTTTCCGAGCGGAGGCTCCGTGTAGGAAAACAGGGGGATATCAAATCAGAGACATAAGAGGGCGCATGTCCATGTAAACATTTGTATGTTAGTAAGAGAACCTTAAAGTCACATCTTAAGTGGTCCGGGAGCCACTGCAAGTTAGTGAATGTAGGAGTGATATGGTCGAACATTCTTGTCTTAGTCAATAGGCTTGCTGCTGCATTTTGAACGAGCTGCAAACATTTGATGCAATACATTGGGAGACCAGAAAGCAATACATTACGGTAATCAAGCCGAGAAGTAATAAACCCATGATTAATAAATTCAGTATTTGTTTTTGACAGCATCTAATGAATCTTCACAATACTAGCGTGGCGGAAAAAAGCTATTTTAGTGATATCTTTTTAACATGTAACTGAATTGACAGGTTAGGATCAAATATAACACGTAGAATTTTGACAGAGTGATATTACATTTGTCGAGGCTCAGAGCAGTGTTGAGTGCACTTAAATTAATGTTGTAATAATACACAGTTCTGCAGAAATTCAAGGACCACATTGTTCTACATATGGTTTTACTCTGTAACAGAAACTTTAACAATTTAGTTTAATTTGCTACCAAGATGTCAGAGTATCAGTACCTCTTGTCTTCCCTAACGCTATAACATTTTTGTATGCTACCAGTGACAAAGACAATCTGGACGGGATGAGATTAATCTAACACAAAATAAAAAAGAAACAAGTTAAAAATAATATATTTTTTTTACCCGTACTAAAAACGTTGTTCGGCGCACACAATTGATCAAAAATTAGATGAAAGGGGTGAAAACATGAATTGACAGGTATGTAATTTATTGTTTTTATTTCTAGTAAAAAACCCTATGTGTGAATTTCACCATGATGTTTTTCTTTTAATAAATTTCATTGGCCACCTCCCAATTCGAGTTGTCCTCGCCCACTTTCACTCAAAGTCATTTTGGATTATGTCTGCTCACTTGTGACTTAGAATGAGCATGGATGGAATAAATCTCTTTTAATCACAAAATGCTGGAAATAGCAACAAAACACAACAACGATCATTTATTTATGTTTCTGTGTTAATATAAAGCATGTAAAAATATTTGAAAATGAAAGAAAGTAATTTTAATGATTTAAGTTACAATAAGGGTAGCATGGTGTGTGAATGATAGCACGTCTGCCTAACATTTTATGCCTGTGTAGATTTTTATCAAGGCACTCCGGTTTCTTGACAAATTCCAAAAACATTAGCGGCTCCAAATAGCCCCCAGGACTGAATGTGTGACTGAGTGTCTCTGCAAGGCTGTTGGTGATGCTCGTAGTTATTTCCCAAAAGCTTAATTTTCCCTTTTTGTTGTCTCTGTAGAAGAAAACGAAGGAGGATGGCCCTAGTGTTCACGGTTCAGAAAACACGCTTGAGTTTGGGCTCAAACTATGGCTATGTGGAGTGGTCTAAAAACTACTGAGATGAGATGTTCAGCACCCAAGGAATCAATTTATCATTTATCGACTAATCAATCGTTGCTCAAAAACGTGATGACGCGCACCCAAATTTTGAGTTCTGTATTGGATTAAAAAATAAACAGTATACAAGATGAAATAAGGTATAGGCAAAAAATAAGGTAACTTTTTTATCCATCTGCATGGCTCAGTACTAAATGACCCACGGCCCGGTACTGGTCCGCAGCCCGATGGTAGCGGACCACCAGGGTTGGGTAGGGTTACGTTAACTGGATTACTTTCAATTACTTTTGGAAATATGCTTGAAACTAAATATGAATAAAATTACAATTTTTTTTTTGCAGGCTTGGGGAATAACGGAGTACAATTAACGGCAAAAATGATGTTGGCAAGCCGTTTGGATTTATTTTAATTTAGTTTCTGTCGCATTTTATGCTAGTTTTGCCGGAGATCAAAGAGATCAAAGCCAGGAGAGAAAGCTTACCACGTGTTGTGAGTCATAATTTTATTCATATTTAGTTTATTTTGTCTTTTATTAGCATATTTGGTATTGGAGTAATCCAAAAGTAATTTAAAGTACTCCAATTAAAGTAACCCTACCCAACCCTGCAGACCACTGGTTTATTGCATCACAACCTCATTTTTGTGGGTGCACATTCAGAACCGGACAGCTCTAGTCCGTTTCACGCCCCGCCCACTACCCAAGAAAAAAAGACCACACACAGTCGTTGGTTTACGCGACACCTCAGGTGGTCTGTTATTTTCCTCTGGTGGTTGGGAACTTCAAAAACATTTTCTTCTTTCTTTTTTTTTATCGTCAGATTGTCGAGTAACCCCGTTGCTCGTTGAGTTACAGTTGACTCTTGTCTCTGAGGTTGGAGGATGTGCACAATGAAAAGTGTGCAATTGATATTTCGTGTGTCATCGCTGAGGAGGATCTCTTTCATTCTGCGAGGCTGTCGGTGATGCTCGTAGCACTTTCCCAAGCACTTAATTCTCCTCCTCGTTGTCTCTGTAGAAGAAAACGAAGGAGGATGGCTCTCCTGATCGTGCTTCTGCAAACAGGCTTGGTTTGGGGCTCACATTATGGATACGTGGAGTGGTCCGAAAACGACCGAGAGGAGAACCCTTCCGTGTTCAGCACCCAAGACAACAACCGGGAGCCGACCTATTCTCACTTGCCGCCCGCTACTGAGCGCACGGTTGTCGCGCACAAAATCGAGGAGGACCTGCCGAGGGTGGTTACCGCTTTCCTCCATAGCGGAGACTCTTTTGCGCTCAGCCAAGTGAATTGCTCGCGGAGATACGAATTGAGCAGCCTGCGAGGCGGCCTGCACGTCGCCTCTCACTATTCGCTGCACGGCATCCTAGATACTATGGCGCACGCCACCAACTTTTTGAACATGATCCTGCAAGCCAACAGGTCCGTAGACGACCCAATGCATAAGGACCTTCACTGGTATCACGCCCTGGTCCGGAGTCTGCTCGAGGGGGACCCCAAAATCCACCGAGCAGTCGTCAGCCTCCGCAGGGAGGCTCCGAGCCCGCACGTCTTTCTGCAGGCGACAAAAAGTCAGAAGGAGGTGGTCTTGATGCAGGAGCGGCATCTGAAGAGCAGGGGCCCCGAGTATGACTGGTTGAACGAGTTTGGGGACGGAAAGAGAGCCCACAGAAGGAGAGCGGGCCTCAAGACTGGAGTTTACCTCCTGAACAAGAATCAAATCAAGTGGTCTGCACCTTATCTGGAGTGTGAAAACGGGGCATTTGTGCCCTTTTGGCTCCTCACCCTTTCAGCTGGGTTTTATGGTCTCAAGAGAGACTCTGCACTCGAGTTCAGGTGAGATTTGAAAAAAAAAAAAACAACAAAAAAAAAACATTGTGGTACCGAGTATGCTGTCGAGCAGGGCTGGGCAACTTTTTGGAGTCCCGTAAGGTTTTAAAATTGGCCAATGGGCCGTTCCTGGAGACTTATCCAATTGTTCTCGTTTAGAAATATATGTACATGCAAACATTTTCAAGTTATATTTCTATTAATTTTCCTTTTTATTAGATTAGTTTCATCAAAATAATTTCGAAACAATTATACAATTAAAGTAAAACAATGTATTAGCTCACTGTTTTAAAGGAGCTGTACAGGATTTAGAACTTACTCTCTCCTGCAATCTCCTGGCTTGTGTCATCATTGCAGCCTGAGTCAGCTCACTCATGTTGCGCGTGCGAGTACGTGCATTTCTTAAATGCACTCGAATTAATTCTTCTCATCTATCTCTGTGTTTTGGTCCACGATTGGATTCTATTTGAGGCAGTTTATTTTCTTATTTTCTCATTTTCAAGCTACACTTACAAATAGAAATTTAAAAAAAATCTGTTGGGAAGAGCATGACGTCACTCTCCAGAACTACGTCAATCCCCCATTCCTCGAACCTAAAGTGTGCCACCCCAAACAGCTCTGCTAAAAGTATGATGAAAGCAGATAAGTGAAGTGGGAAATAATGTATAAAGCTCTTTGAACTCAGTTGGGCATTGTTAACACACACTTAATAGAGAAATGTGAGGTCCTTTCTCAAAGTTTCTCTTTTTTCCTCACACTGAGGTTTTGAGTTGTTCCTTGCCCGCATGCTGGTTTAAGATCAGGTAATTGTGCAATTGTGTAATTGTAATCCTGTGCAGTCCTTTGAGACATTTTTGTGATTAAGGGCTATATAAAAAAATGTGACTTGACTTGACTTGACTAGAAAATATCTATTATTATCCATTATCTGCTCCGCTTATCCTCAGTAGAGTCGCGGGGGGGCTGGAGCCCATCCCAGCTATCTTCGGACAGTGGGCAGGGGACACCCTGAACTGGTTCCCAGCCAGTTGCAGGGCACACAGGGACAGACAACTCACTCGCTCATTCATACCTAGGGACAATTTGAACCGGCCAATTAACCCGAAAGAGAAAGAGAAAATAGTTAATGGTCAATTTTTCCAGGACACTTCAAACGATGCCTCCCACTTTTAAACATTTAATTTGATATTTAGTTTTGTCGTATTACTTAAGTTTCATTAATCTAGCATTACTGTAGAAGGATTTTTGTAGTATTTCTGTAGTAGTATTTTTGTAGTATTTCTTTAGTAGGATTTTTGTAGTATTTCTATAGTGGGGTTCTTATATCATTTCTATAGCAGGATTTTTGTATGATTTCTGTCGTAGTATTTTTGTGGTATCTCTGCAAAATGTTTGTAGAATGACTGTACTTGACTTTTTGTAGTATTTTGTTCGCAATACTTATGTAGTAGTTTTTGTATATTATTGTATTATTATGGTAGTATTTTGTAGTATTTCCATAGTACTGTTTTTGTAGTGTTTCTGTTGTAGGATCTTTGTAGTCTTTGTATAGTGGGGTTCTTGTATTAATTGTATAGCAGGATTTTTGTATTATTTCTGTAGTAGTATTTTTGCGGTATGTCTGCAAAATGTTTGTAGAATTACTGTCCTTGACTTTTTGTAGTATTTTGGTCGTAGTACTCATGTGGTAGTTTTTCTGTACTATTGTGTTATAGTAGCGTCATGAAACGGACCGGAAAGCAGGAAGTCGGAACTCATATGCGTGGACAATCTGTCACTTTAATTAAGGAAAGAAAAGTTGTCCAACACATAAACAGACCGATAACAAAACAAAACAGGTTCAAAGGCAATCAAAATTACAAATTAGGCATTACTCAGATCAAATGGGCATGAACAGGGTCTCAACGAGGGTTAAACAATGGTGTGGCCACGGGCAGTCCCAAACGGAGCGTTTAAGTTCTCCCAAAGCAATCAGTCCAATGCGTCT
This sequence comes from Urocampus carinirostris, assembly GCF_059441175.1. Classification (NCBI taxonomy): domain Eukaryota; kingdom Metazoa; phylum Chordata; class Actinopteri; order Syngnathiformes; family Syngnathidae; genus Urocampus; species Urocampus carinirostris. Next base: position 30,533,501 of record NC_142349.1, read on the forward strand.
CAGCCGGTGTCAAGGGGCGGGGCCAGCTGGGCGCCATGACAACCGTGCAGGGCATGACAGATCTCCCCCTTCAAGGGACAGCTCCTGAGGTCCCAAAAGAAAACAAATACCTCGCCCCCCAGAATGGGTCGACACTCCCGATGAGGGCAACCCCACTCCCTCTTCCGAAAACGCAGGAACGGGGAGATGCAGGAGCGGAAGGTGGACGAATCAGAGCGGCGAGCTGATGAGTCGGACTGGCGGTAGACGGAGTTGAACTGGCAATCGGCGGAGTAGGACTGGCGGTCGGCGGAGTCGGGCTGGCGGTTGGCGGAGTCGGGCTGGCGATCGTCGAAGTCGGACTGGCAAGCAGGGGAGTCGGACAGGCAAGCAGGGGAGTCAGACAGGCAAGCAAGGAAGTCAGACAGGCAAGCAGTGGGGTCAGACAGGCAAGCACGGGAGTCAGACAGGCAAGCAGGGGAGTCAGACTGACAGGTGGGCATGGAAGGTCGGCCAACAGGCGCGGCGTTGAGGCCGACAGGCGCGGCGCTGAAGCCGACAGGAACCTTGGACAGCTCGTTGCCGATAGGAGCTCATTCAGCAGAAGAGACAAGGACTCAGTCCGCTGAGCTAATTGCTCCATCTGGCGTTGCATGCGTTGAGCTTGCTCGGACTGCAACTGAAGGGCGGCGACCTCAGTGGGCGATTGCCAAATGGCGTCCTCCAGCTTTCCCCAAATTGTGTTGGGATAGTTCGCTGAGTTCACATCGTATGGCTGGACCATTCTGTCACGAAACGGACCGGGAAGCAGGAAATCGGAACTCATATGCGTAGACGATCTGTCACCTTAATTTAGGAAAGAAAAGTTGTCCAACACACAAACGGACCAAAAATAAAACAAAACAGGTTCAAAGGCAATCAAAATTACAAACTAGGCATTACTCAGATCAAACGGGCATGAACAGGGTTTCAACGAGGGTTAAACATTGTCTGGCCACGGGCAGTCCCAAAAGGAGCGTATAAGTACTCCAAAAGCAATCAGTCCAATGCGTCTCAGCCGATGTCAAGGGGCGGGGCCAGCTGGGCACCATGACAACCGTGCAGGATATGACAAGTAGTAGTATTTGTAGTATTTTGTAGGATTTTTGTAGTATTTTGCTCTTTTCAGATTGAGAATAAAAAATACTGGATTTCCGTTTTTGAGCACCAAATTTCATATTTAGTCTTGTAGTAGTTTTTTTGTATTTGTGTGGTAGTATTTTTTATAGTACACACAAAGAGATTATGGGGACAGAGCTGGTAGCAAAGAAACATTTTATATTATATTCACTGTCCTTATATTTTGACCATTTTAATGGGGTGGGCCAAAAAACACTGCCGGGATGCTCGTGGCCCACGGGCCATAGTTTGATCACCCCTGATGTTGAGGCTAATCCAGCTAGACTACCTAAAAAATGAAAGAGGGGGGCACACAATTCACACAGGGGTTTAATTGGACAGGTTTATGGAGCAACTATTCTGCCATATGTACAGTATAAATAAATGTATAAATCAATAAATACCTACAAATATATACCATATAAACAATGAACACATGAATAAATCATGTCATACCTAAATATATGAACAAAATGCAATTTAATTATATATTCATGTATTTTATCATGTACTTCGTCATTTATTTATTTCAGTGTTTACTTAGCCTTTTATTTTGTCGTGTATTTTGTTGTGTGAATCCACATTTATTTTGAGTTTTCCTGTATTTTGTGACAAATAAATGTACAGTAATTCAAACGAGGGTGAGGGTCAAACTGGCTACACCTTTCACCTATTGGTCGATCGGTTTAGTAGCCGATTCGTTGGTCACCGATCAACCAAGAGTTGAAAAGCGTAGCTAACTGGACAACCTCCTCATTCGAATAACGTTTGTTATAATGTTTAAAAATACACAACAAAATATACTGCAAAATAAATGACAAAATAAATGCATAAAATAAAAGAAGAAATTGCATCTATGTCATATATTTGCATATTACGTGACTCATATAATGTATAGCATACATAAGCCGTGCTCATTTATTTATAACGTTATTTCTACAAATGGCAGGATATGTCCATCATATGAATTAAGACAAAGTAGAAAACCCCTCCATGATTTCTAAGTGGCAGAAAGAGCAAAATAGCAGTGTTCAAATACTTATTTTCTTCACTTTATATGATATCATTATAAGTTTAAAATCTTGTACAAACTTTTTTTCATAATATTTTCTTTGGGTATCTCGAGTCACTCAACAGAGTTTAAAATGTAATTTCCTTGTTCTGTAATGTTCCTTTGTGGGGTAAAGTTTGGTTTTCTGAAGTTGGTTTTGAGTTTGTCTTCCCTGCAAGGCAAAAAAATATATAAAGGGTGGGCACTTCGGCTTCAACATACGGTACTCCTTTTAGGCACATGTTTATTCATGGTATTATTGTATGGTTTAGTTTAGTCAAGTCAAGTCATGTTTATTTGTATAGCCCTTAATCACAAAGAGTCTCAAAGGGCTGCACAGACCACAGATTATTGCAAACCACAGACTATTATTACACCATCCCCTGATCTAAAACCTACATGAGGGCAAATTATACAAAGATATTGTCAACATATAATATATGTTATTCATATGCTATAATATAAAAGTGTGTTTTAAGCTTAGATTTCAACAGTTCCACTGAGGTTGCAGATCGAATCTCAGGGGGAAGAGCATACCACGAAAGGAGAACGCTCTCAATCCTGCGGATATCTTCTTGTCTCTTGGGATCACTAGTAGACCAGCGCTTTCAAAGCAAAGGCTCCGGACCGGAACATAGGGGGAAATTAAATCTGAAAGATATGAGGGAGCAAGTCCATGCATGATTTTGTATACTACAAGCAGAACCTTAAAATCACATCTTAAGCAAACACGGAGCCAATGCAGGTTAGTTAAAATCGGGGTAATGTGATCAAACTTTCTTGTCTTTGTTAAAAGCCTCGCTGCAGCATTTTGTACCAGTTGAAGGCTCTTGATTTTGGACTTCGGGAGACCGGAGACTACTGCATTACAGTAATCGAGACGGGAGGTAACAAACACATGAATTATAATCTCCGCATTCGATTGAGACAGCATAGGGCAGATTTTAGCAATGTTGCGAAGATGGAAAAAAGCTGTTCTAGTAAAATTCCTAGCTGTTTTTTTGTGTAAATATTTTGTTGTTGTTTCCTTTTGTTAATTAGTGTTTTCTGTGCTGTGCCCCCCTCCCACCAAAAAAATACAATAAAAAATAAAGAATAAATAACTCATTTATTTGAATGACAATCATCAGTTCCCTTACTGGTATCAATTCATGTAACTGTTATAGTTTGTGCAATTCCTTTCCCCCTCCCAGTGTTTTGATTGGCTACACTTTCCAATGTTGAAGGTAATGCAAGGAAAGTGCTTTTTTCCTTCTCATGTTTAATTGAGCTGAAAATGTTTAGCTGCTTCCCTCAGTCATCCCAGCAGTGTGGTGATGCTTCTAAATATAGAATGTCTGGTCAGAAAATCCCTGGCCTTTCTTGATTTTTTTGTAAAATCCCTCTGTCTTCTTCAGTTTTTGAATAGCTTCCAAAAAAAATCACAATCCATTAAGATGGTCTGACAGAGCAAGACGTTGAAGTAGCTGTCATATCTCACTGCTTTCGCCCTTAGTTGAGTTTTGCCTTTCTCACACACCCAAAGACTGATCTATTCTCATTCCTTCAGTTTGAGGACTAAGGACTATAGAAGTGGCTGTACCGAAATCCTCTCTCCGTGGTTATTTGTTCCACTTCCCTGCAGGCAGATGGAGACAGCGGGTGTCAGGATTATCCACAGAAACACAAAAAAGAAAAGAAGAGGGCAACTTCTAAAAGTGTGACACCAGGGACTTACTTTGTACACAACGACGCATTGGGGCACCAGTGCAATCATAAGACTTTAAGATTTCAAGTTCACATTTAACATATGCTGGCATTTTAGAGAAATAGCTCTAAAATGCTTTGGGACTTTTGAATGTATTACAATTATTGGCTGCTTTAGTTTGGCAAAGACAAAATCTAACTTTTAGATAGGTGCTTATGAAAAGTGTTGCTATTTCCTTTTATTTACTGTATTGATGGAAATAGTTATCCTTTATCCCTCTTGTTTATCTTTTAAATAAGCGCACTCCACTAGGAAAATTGCTTTGAAGGAAAAAGAAAAAAAACTTTCCTTGCACGGTAAATAAAGCTGGTATATTTGACCCAGACTGTCAGACAGGACGAAAGGAAGACTGAGATCACTTGCGCTCGTTTCTTGGTTTTATTGAAAGGAAGGAAATGACAAGGTGGGATTCTTCGATCCGTTGGTTGGCGGATTGACGGAATTTGATAGGCAGGTGAAGGCTTGGCGGGAATGGTCGCGGACAGGCGTAATCGTAGTGTTCGGAAAATAGTTCAGGAGTCAGACGGGCAGGGCAGATTTACAGAAACGGGTCGGCAACGAAGATCAATCAGAAGAGTACAGGGAGCAGGCAAAGAGTCAGAGGTACGGGCTTACTGAGCTGAAGGCAACAGGTAGCGTGAGTACAATCCAACAAAGTGTAACTGGAAGCTGGGGATTTAAATATACAGGGTGCGCCAATCAGCTGTCCTGGCTGTTGGCGCCAAATCCTGAACACAGGTGTTCCCGATCCGGGTGATTGTGACACCAGACAAAACGTAAACTGGTTATTATTATGGCATCCCACTGAGAGCTGTGTCTAATACATTGGCTCCTTTTTCTTTCTCATAGATAAAACATTTAAGACATGCAGCTATCCTGAAGTTATATAAATTATGCACTATAATATAGATAGATAGATAGATAGATAGATAGATACTTTGTTCATCCCCGAAGGGAAATTCACATTTCCAGCAGCATCCCTGAGCTGAGAACAAAATAACACGGGAGCTGCTGGAGTGGCTGCCATTCGTGACGGCGCCGGAAGAAAAGATTCAATTTGAATCATGTACAAACAAACAATTGAATCATGTACAAACAAACAAACAAACAAAATATTCATGTTTCAATAAGTGGAGTGTTAATAAAATGAGGGGAAAATAATTTCTGATACTGATATAACCAGGTAAAACTAATTTTAAGTTACCTGTCCAAATGAATGTTGTGCCATCTCACCTTTCCCACTCTCTCTCCTCTCACCTTTCCCACTCTCTCTCCTGCAGTTGACTTGCTGCTGCTCGCTCCTGAAACTAATACTTACCTCTTTGTGTATTGTGCAGTCCCTTCTCAAGTTTCTTCATCTTCCGGACTTTCAATTGCCAATTCCCAAGATTCTTTTAGTCGATGAATGGGATTTCTTTAAGACATTTTTGATTTCCTCCTCTTTATTTAAACATTGAATTACTGGACTGATGGAAAAGTACTGCACAAAACAACAGAATATTCTATAATATAAAACAATTTAAAAAAAAAATCAAAGTGTTTGTCAATTAACTTGGCAACAATTCATACAAATGTATGCTGTACACCTGCAAACATGCAAAATACTTTTTGCTACCACCTCATCCAAAGATCGGATTGTACTTGGACTTACAGTATACTTAACAAAAAGAGCAATACATTTTTTGTTATTTGTAGCAATCTTTATCAACAATATGTGTATATACATATACATATATATATCTAGAAAATATAAACCCACCTTTCAAAATGCTGTCAATAATTTTTTTTTTTTTTTGTTAAATATTTGAATACGATTAACAGTCCCGATATGAAAATTATATATATATTCACGATTAAGAATCTGCTCTTTATGTAGAGTTAAACATGTCATTATTATTTTTAATATATGATTTTTTAATTTTATCTACTTGTTTACTATTTTTTCTCTGTACTTTTGCAGCACTTTATGTTCCCTCGAAAAGTGTTAACTTTGATTGATACCAGCTCAGTAGCCTAGATGGTAAGGCGCCCGCTAATATGTACATTTGCATGATGTTGTGAGGTTTGAATTCATGAGCACTGTTTCTCACATGGGGTAACATGTACTTCTTAGGGTAGTTAAGAAACATCCGAATTTCTGTGAAATTTTAAAATAAACTTAAAACCAACCATTCATATTGAAAGTTGGGTGCGCCTTTTAAAGTTTCCTTAGAAATGTTGTGAGTGAAATATGTTCTCTAGGAAGTATGTGTTAATAATGTCGGACTGAGTTCAAAGAGCTCTTATGCTTTATTTTCCGCTGTGCCAATCTGCTTTTATCTCACTTTTAGCAAAGCTGTTCAGGGCCGACGACATGGGAGGGGGGAAATCCTGGAGAGTGACGTCATGATTGTCTCCGCAGGTTTTTCTTTTGTTTCTATCTGTTAGTGTAGCATGAGAATGGTGAAAGTAGGAAAATACCTGCTTCAAGTAGAGTCCAAACGACAACCCAAAACCCCAAATATGATGAAAAAAGAAGAATTCACTTGGGGGCGTCGAAGAAATGCGAGTACATGCACGTGCATCATGAACACTGAGTCTGCGATGACAAAAAGATCCAAATACCGTACAGCTCCTTTGAAATAATTTAAAAGTAATTCAAATTAATGTCATTATTTCAAAGACATATACTGTAAAGTATGATTACTGGACATGAATTGAGCGTTATAATCATAATGATATTCTTTTTATAATAAGTTATTATATTCCAGACATGGGACCAAGTCACACATGTGCAAGTCTCAAGTAAGTCTCAAGTCTTCACCTTCAAGTCCCAAGTAAGTCCCAAGTATTTTTTTCTTGGGCAAGTCAAGTCACAAGTCAAGTCCCGAGTCTTAGATTGCCAAGTCCAAGTCAAGTCACAAGTCATAAAAACAGCGACTCGAGTCGACTCGAGTCCAAGTCACTAAGTCTCAAGTCCCCATGTCTGTTATATTCCTTCAAGATCAGTCTGAGCGTTTGTGATGTCATCTTTATTTGAAAGGATTCTAAAATGGTTGCCAATGAAAAATACAAGTGGAAAATGCATGACTTATATTGTCAAAACCCCAAAAAATGTTCAGTTTGGACTAATAGACCTGACCCAAGTTAGACGATGTGGTAACCTTGTGTGTTATTTCTCTTTGGCAGGGGTGTTGTTCGTGTGGATGTGAACTTGCAGGATGTGGATATTGACCAATGTTCTGACAGTGGCTGGTTTGCTGGGACACATCGCTGCAATCTCACCACTATGGAAGTAAGTGCTGGACACCTATAGCCATCATTTTCAATGTTCCTTGTTAAAAATAAAGAGTTTATTGTAACTTTTTTTCCACCAGGGCTAATTTAACATGTTAATGATTGTTTTTATGCATTTGAGGAGTAAACCTGTAGTTGTAAGTGAGTCAGCCATTGACGAATATCCACATATGTAAATGTGTGGGAGCACATGAATGTGTACCTTCATGTAGGTGTGAAAAAGTGTTTCATCATGTGAAATTGTGATGCATGGGGGTAAACTTCCCTGACCTTAATGGGGTACTGTAGTTGTTCATGTCTATCTCATGTAGTTAGCTATGTGATGTATATATAGTACATGCAGTGTAATGGACTGGTTTAAATAATGCACAGCGCTCTTTGTCTCCCTGCTTGCTTTTGGTCCTTATTTTTTATTTGGTTTGATCTGGACAGCAATATATCTGACTTGTTGAACCGATCTGCATTCAAAGTGAAACAGGGATGTGAAACTCAATTTGGTTCTGGGGCCTGATCCGTACTTTCTGTTCTCGGGTGGACCAGATCAGTAAAATACGTCAACCCTGAATTTTTAGCTTTGTTTTCATATTGAATCATTCGGCCAATATTAGTAACCTACCCTATGTAGAAGAATAACAAATGGCAATGGTTCTTTTCTAAACACAACACATTTATTCACAAACAATGGGGGAAATGATTTTATTATGTTTGGCATCAAATGTGTTAACTGGTTTATATTAACTGTTGAGTCAATGCAGTTTTACGACTGAACCAACTTACCACGCTCAATACTGCCCTTTAGTGGCCGGACGGAGAATTTAATCACAGAATCATGACTTTTGATAGAAAGTACCACGAGACACTTCCTTTTTTTACATACTCATAAATGTATGGCAGGGCCCAATAAAATATACTTCGTGCCATGTTTTGCCTACCTGGACTAAAATGCACAGTTCCTTTTGGATTGACCAGATACATAGGATGGTTTTCTCATTTTTGCATTTGTCGAAATCTCTGGGTTTTTATTAGATTTATAAGAACTGATGATGATCCTCTGTTCTAGCAACACATTTCGAAGGGAGGCGGTGATTCAGTGATTCATTGGCTTCTTAGTCATCACTGTTGTTAAATCCTTTTTTGAGTATGAGTGTAGGAGGTGAGATTCAAGACTTTGCCAGAAGCGTACTGATTCAAATTCTATTCCAAAGCAGAGATGTCTTTTTTTTTTTTATCAGATAATTCTTGTCTTGATTAAAACCCTAATTCTGCTTCGCCTATTCCATCCTGTAGGGGGGACCGGGTACAATTGTAACACATTTTGATTTCTCTCTCCCCATTTTACAATCTTATATCTCAGTCCTCTCAAACTTTTATACATAGTATCCCATTTTGTCTTTGAGGAGTAGACACCAATGGTAGGGTTCTAAGTAGCTCCAAAAGTCTGTGACAGTCTCTCAAACAGAGGGACACACTGTGTTAGAACTGTACCCAGTACCAGGTACGGTCGTAACACTGCTAGTGGACAGTTGTAACGGTGTGAGTTATTATTAGTCAAATCAAGTCAAGTCACTTTTATTTGTGTAGCCCTTAATCACAAAGAGTCTCAAAGGGCTGCACAGACCACAGATTATTGCAGACCACAGACTATTATTACACATCCCCTGATCTAAAACCTACATGACGGAAAGGAAAAACTCAAAAACCTCCACATGAGTAAAATGGAGAATTATTTAATAGAATTAAATGACAAGAAGAGTATAGAACAGAACAAAGTGCTTGTGTCAGATATGAAGCATTTTTGGCGATTGTATAAGCCAGGAACTGGTGTGCAACCTTCGTGGGCAAAATGCTTGCAATTAATCTACTACCCACTTTTCTTTTTTCTTCTTTTCTTTCTTTCTTTTTTTTCTTCTTTCTTTCTTTCTTTCTTTCTTTCTTTCTTTCTTTCTTTCTTTCTTTCTTTCTTTCTTTCTTTCTTTCTTTCTTTCTTTCTTTCTTTCTTTCTTTCTTTCTTTCTTTCTTTCTTTCTTTCTTTCTCTCTCTCTTTCTTTCTTTCTTTCTTCCTTTCTTTGTTCGTTATGTTACCATACCTAATCCTTGTTAACCTATATTTTTAATACATATATTTATATTTTCCTTATCAGTCTTATCCCTGACTGCCAGACACACCAGAATTTCTGAAGATTACCCAGAAGGGTTGGTATACAAACACATTGTCCACTTAGTATTCCTATGTTCTATTTGTCAGTTATGCAAGCAAGCATAGGTTGTTAAAATATACTTCTATAAAGGGACTGAATTGTTCTACATTAAAGGAAGTGACACAAATAAATTAATTGTCCTGTCAACGCTAATATTTTCCTTTACTTAAAATTATAGAAAAAAAGGCACTGTGTGAAATTACATCCCTAGGCCCAGCACTAAAAATAAATCCTCTTTATCATACTGCCCCAATGCATTTTCAGTTTCACATTCACGCTTGCAGTGGTGTTCCAAAGGTGTGGATTTGCTCATTATCGTGGAGGTTCTGTGTTATCTTGCTGTAATCACTTTTTCTCAAAACAAGTTAACAGCCTGCCTTTGCTACACATTAGGATACTGTTTAATGTCAGGGGGTGGAAAAAATGAGGAAGTTAACAGGGAAAATGCTGGCGAAACATTGGTTAATTAAAACTTGGGTTCTTACAAGTGCTTAAAATCCTTGAAAAATGCTTAAATTTAGTGTTGTATTTTCAAGGATTGAAATGGTCTTAAACTTTAGGCGAAGTGCTTGTAAATGCTTGAACTTGTTGCCATGTTGACAATGATCTCTGGCGGCTTCCCTTTTCAATTGCATTTCTTCTCTTGTGATTAGCAGCAGCCCATTCGGTTATATAGCATTGTCCTATTAAGCGTCATTGCCCCCTATTGGTGGCACCCAGGAGGATAGTTGCATGCTACCCCTAACCAGGGCACTATACAATGTGTTTAAGTGCAAGAATTACATATCAGTCATGGACATCAAGGTAGCGTTTCCCAGTTGTAGATTTCAATGCGAGGACCTTCCTGCAACTGAAAATGTAAGCTACGTATCACAATCATTTTACCCAGCACCTGTATGGGGAGAGATTTATCTCATAAGTATTTATACATGTATTGTTCAGATCCACAAATGAATTTGCGATTTACTCAAAATCTAAAAATCATATGTCTTGATAAATACACATGCAAGATTAAAGATCACATATGTAAATCATTATTTTAATGGTACTGAAGAATTTGAAAAATCTGCTTGGAAAGTCCTTAAAAGTGCTTGAATTTGGCCATGAAAAGGTTTGCGAACCCTGCGATACAATTTCAGAGCCAAGCAAAACAACAACAGAAAACCATCTTGGAGAAAATAGGTTGATCGAGGGCCTTGTAATTCAGATTTTTCTTTCCCCTACCTAACCCACCAACAGAAAGATAACAAAAACTTTCAGTTCAGGGCTTTTTTTTTCTTCTTTTTCATAGCTTCCTTGAAGAGACCTTGTAAAAGTTAATGTTCTCCCTTTTGTTATTTTAAACGGGGTCTCATGGCTTATTTTAAGATGTGTATTAACAATGTCACAATTTCAAGACCTTTTTTTCTAAGATTGAGTCTTTTTAATACTGGTGCTACTGATTTTTTATTTTATTTTAGAATTTTTGCTTTACGCATGTCTTGCATGGGAGGTAGGAAGATTGTCTGTTATTGATATTTTCATTAAATTTATATTGAAATGATCAATATTCTAAATTCCATAAATGAACTGCGGGTATGCCATAATGGCCTTAATGCACAAAACTGTGAAAAAAAATTTGTGACTTACTTATTTATATACTTAAATATATACCTTGTGGATCCTATTGGAGTTTTCATGTTCACATTATCAAACCTGTAGCTAGTTTTCTACGCACTATGTTCCCATTTTTATTATTTTATTTCTATTTTTTGCCATTTATCTAGATAGTCTTCTTTTCAAACTTTTTTTAGACACTTTACCCTAGAGTGCCATGTCATATCTTTGCACAAAATGTTTAATAACATTGATATCAATGAAAGTAAATACTTTCCTCATTCTAATTCCAATTCCAATTCCTAATTCTAATTCCAATTCCCATTTGTAACTACTTACATAGTTAGTATGCAATAATGGCCACACTGTAAGGCCATTATTACAATATTATTTTAAAATCCAGTATTTTTTGTCATGTGTTCCAAAAATTCATTAGATGTTGGTAAGGCCATTAGTGAATGCAAAATCAGTACCAGGTTACTATCGCATAGAAAATGGTTTCATTAATTATTCGCTCACTAGGGCTTGTTCCAACAAACTCTTAATGTGGTATCAATACTAATCAATTGGTGATTTAAAAAAAAGTCTAATAACTGGTAAGTACAACTATTGTTTGGCAAATGTAACAGTTTTCAGCCTTTTTATCGAAAACCAAAAATTGACAGTAACACCTTTTTTCGCATTTTCTTATGGCTTGTAAATCATTTTCTAATGATATTCAATTCAATACACAACTATAAGAATGTTATTACATCCAAAATACTTCACTTTTTTATTTTCCCATTTGGATTTGCCTTCCTACGCAAAAAGCAACTTCCAAAGTGATCATTTTTTTGTCTTAAAAAAAATTAGAACTTCATCTCGAACCATATGTGTCAACGAGAGCTTATCTTTTTTAAAGAATGATGAATTTAAATTTGGATGAGTTAAGAACACAGCTTAATGTGATGCTCCTGGCAATGAGAAATTAATGTAAAAAGGCTGTATCACAATTTAAACTGCAGGGTTTGAAGCTGGGGAAGTCTTTGAATGTATTGCCTAAAACTCTGTTTGATCTTCTCTGCTGATTCATGGTACTCTTCCTATTTTTGTTAGGCCCTCAAACTTTTAAACTGTGCTGTATGAAGCAGTAAGTACTGTTCCTTCTACTGTCTGTCCCTCACGCCTCTTTCAGAGATGAAATACCCAATCCATCACAGGAATGTTTTATCTTTTTGCTTGTCTTCAAGTATTTTTGTGGATTTCTTCTATTGGGAAATGCCCATAATGTGTAACAATGAGAGACCTCATCAGACCTTTCTTGATTTGGAATATAGATTTATTTGAGACCCTGTTCTTGGAGAGCTACAGCATGGGAACATAGTTTACATTGTGCACATTTGTCAGTACTGTAAATCACAAATTGTATATTACTCAAATTTTTTTGGCCGACTGGTGTCATAAAATCAATGTAATGTAAACTGGGCCCTTGTCAACAGCTTTGCTAATTAGAAGTATTAGTTTTCACTTATTCTTGTACACAGTATGAATACTTTACTTGCCTTTTTTAGTAATATATAAAATTATACCTCAAATTAAGGTTTTTTTCCTGATGTTGCAGATGTTTGCTAATTTTCAGTATTATTGATAAGTTTGCAGTTTAGTTTAAACTCGAAATAAGGAGAGAAGACATACATTTTAAACTTGCAAGGAAAACAGTAGAGGACTGTACTCAAACAATTGAGATGCTGTTCTAAAGGTCCTGTCCCGAGCCCTTTCTTTTGATTAGATATCCCAGGTTAAAGGGTGTAGAAAACAAATGGCAACATAATCGGCCAATAGTGACAATGATGAAAACGGTGCATAATTTAAAATAACAAACAGCATTGCCGATAATACCTAAACAGAAGCAAGCAGAGTCAACATTACAATTTTATTTTATTGTAAAAATAGAATAAAATATCCCTGAAATCCCCAGGAACCAGAACAGCATCAGAACCCAATCGCGTGACGTTCTCACACAAGCCTTTATTTGACGGGAAATGGGGAGTCATGCACGTTAGGCAGCCGGCCTGGCGTGGAAAGGCCGGAAGCCAGAGACCGACGAGATCGATAACGAATTAGGATAACAAAAATAAACGGGAGAAACTAGACGGGAAAAAAACTGGAGAAACTAACAAACAGGACAAAAACAGACTGAAACAAAACTGTAACCCGAAATCAAACAAGACAAAAATAAACGCAAACCACACCGGACTTGAAATACCAACAGCGAGTTAGAACCCACGTCTTGTGGGGCAGAAGTTCGTTTGTTGGGCTGACCCCCGGAGCAAGAGAGCGCTGAGCTTTATATAGACAGAAATCCGATCTCTCAACGAGCCGCAGCTGGCGCCCCACGGGCGGGGCCAATTGGGCACCATGGCAACCGTGACACACACAGGTGGGGCCAATTGGGCGCCATGGTAACCATGACAGAAATAAGCTACATCTTCAGAAATAGCAGATGGTAAATCATTTTGTGTCATTTTAGGTTTTTTTTCGGGAGAAATATTATATTTCTGATCTTGGTACACATTTGTATGATGAAAATAAACTTCCATCTGCCATTTCCAAACAGTTTTTTGTTTGTTCAAGATTTCAATCGTCCTTAAATGTTTTTTAAGATTATTGTTAAATAATTTGAAACATAACCGTTCTTAAATATGTTAATATTACTGTAAATGTAGCCCTATAAGACCTTTTATGATTAAAGGTTATACAATTAGGGCAGCACAGCGGGGCGGTGGTTAGCGTGTGTGCGGCACAGTTCTGAGGTCATGGGTTCAAATCCAGCTACCAACCTTCCTGTGCGGAGTTTGCATGTTCTCCCCGTGCTTGCGTGGTTTTCCTCTGGGCACTCCAGTTTTCTCCCACATTCCAAAAACATGCATGTCAGGTTAATTGGCCGGTCCAAAATTGTCCCTAAGTGTGAATGAGCGAGCGAATTATCTGTCCCTGTGTGCCCTGAGACTGGCTGGCAACCAGTTCAGGGTGTCCCCTGCCCACTGCCCGAAGATGGCTGGGATGGGTTCCAGCACCCCAGCGACCCTACTGAGGATAAGCGGTGAAAATAATGGATGGATGGATGGGTTATACAATTAAAAATTAATTGACTTAAAAAAAAAAACATGTCCAAAATTTATTTTTGGGGAAAATATTTGTTTTTCATCTTCCTGAAAAAAAAGTAGATGCATTTTTTTCGCCTGACTTATCGCCTGAAGTATTGCAAACATTAGAACTACAATAGAGCTCTGGTCTCACCTGGGGTAAGTTTGACTTTTGAAGAATGAATAATTTTTCCAAATATTGTTATCCCACGTATTTATATACATTTCCTCTAGGCTATGTATAAAAACGGAATGATCTTTCTCATGATCTCACATACTCATGCATTTATGGACTCATAAGGGTGGTCCCCTACATGATTACGCACACAAATATACAAGAGTCTTCAAGACGTGTTCATGTGATTGGGACGGGATCCACATGAATATATGAAGATGCGTTTACCATTGTGTGTATGCATAATCAACTTCAAAAGGTGCTGAGTATGTTTGCATATGCATGAGTTTGTGTTTGTTGTCTCGGCCCATTCTAGGAAATGTGTCGTTAGAGATAAAGGGCTTCACAGGCAGCCCTTCGTTAATGAGTGTAAATTGCACTGACAGCCAAAGAGGGTTACCCACTCTAACCGCACGCTACCACCCTTCTTTACTCTCTGCTTCAATTTTCTTTCCATAATTATTTATGCACCAATTTCCCTCGCCTGTTTTCGTCTTTTTTTCAAGCTCTCCTTTCGTTGTGGTCTTTTTCGACTACTTAACCGCAGAAGAGACTAGTTTGGTATTCATTTTTACATTTGTAATTTATTTCAATCAATTTGTCATTTCGATCATTTACGAAATGGTCAACTCATTCAGGGCCATAACGTAAAATTTTGTTTTGGGAAAAAAAATAGATATATGGTTTGGCGCTGCTCATCTGTAAGTATCAAGCTACTGGAAATGATTTCAGTATGATAATTCACCATTAGATGGCATGAATGGCTTTGATCAGATCTTTGTCCATCGAGGGAGCCCTACTTCTAAGTGGTGCTTCCTGTATCACTCGATTGAGTGTGTGTAGGCAACCTCCGAGTAGAGAGAGTGAAGCAGTGTGGTGAGAAAAGCGAATATATGTACTGTATAAGGACAGACACTTCAACAGAGCTTTTCTTCTCTCTAAAAAAACATGACAAAGAAGGATCACCTTTCGTGTACGTCTGAAGAAACGCGATCGCCATGGTGACCGAAATCAGGTGATCACTTCACCAGAAACACTGGGTGCTGAAAAGTGCTTGGAAAGTGCATGCATAAATTCAGTGGTTTTGCGATAAACTGTTTTTTTTTGCAAGTAAAGTGCCCGTGGTTTGTTAAAAAGCATTTTTAACTATCGGAGATATCACAAATGCTAAAAATAAAAACATCATTGTCAAAGTTCTGCTTGAAATGCTTTGTTTTTTTCTCTGAATTTTCTTGGAAATTAGTATTTTCAAGAAATATAGTGTGGCAAAAAGTAAGTGTTTTGGGCAACATAAGCAATGTTTAACTTTTGTTTACTAAACCGTGGTTAATGCTAGAAAGATACTTTCTTATGAAAGACGTGAATTGTAGCTTTCTTTTGATGTGTCCTATGCCTATAGGCTACAGAACTACAGTTTATGTAATCATTCAAAATGAGTCAAAATGGCAATAATTGGCCAGCACCAGCTCTTCCCATTTGAGATATCTGGCATTGAATTAGTCAAAACTTCCAAGGTCAAAATGGCTTGAACATCGATGGCCTTTTACTGCATCACGGTTGCAAACAAAATTGCTGTTAATTTTGGCAACCGTTCAGCAAGTATTTTAATGGATGTGAGTTACATGCATCTTAAAAGTTAATCACCTTTAGGTGCCTCTTTCCCGCACTGCTGCAGAAAAATCACATTGCTTAGCGGGATCCTGTTTAAAATTGGGGGCACCAGCACAAGCAATAGTCTAAAAAAATGACGATCAGTTATTATAACATTCTTGAATTTGAATTGTCTTTATTGTCAATGATAACAACCTAGCAAACATTGTTTGCTACGAGATTAGACATAACACTCCGGGATAAGCACATATGAAAGAAATATAAGATATTACATTGTCAGGATAACTAGACAAACATGTTTAGAAAGGTAGTGCTTGGATACTGGCCTGTGTTGTGATAATAGTGCAATGAAAAGTAGTGCTAAAAATATGCAGCAGAAAAAAAAAGTCGATGAATAAGATATGAGTACACATTTTTCAATGCAAGTGGAAAGATATATATTTTTCACAGCTTTGACATCTTATTTGGGGTGGTGATGGCCTTGTGGAATAATTACTCTCCGAGCTTTTTTTGTGCTTGTTTTGAGGGACCCGTAATGCTTACCATAGGGCAACAGGTGAAAGAGGTGGTGGCCAGAGTGAGAAGAGTCCTTTGTAATCTTGATATTGTGAGAAGAGTCCTTCATAATCTTAATATCATCAGTTTTATTGTGAAAAGGTAAAATACAAAATAAAAAGCAGACTTCAGCACCCATCATCCATTGTTGGAAGTTTCAAGTCTGTATGTCAACACTAAGGATTGATGGCTAGGAGAGATTCAAAACAAAAAGCTATTGTCATATCTTTGGAAACATAAAGGTGTGTATGAGTATTCATAATTACATGAACGTCCCCTCAGTTTGCCATGGAAGCATATGAAATAAGCAGATAATAATGACAAAAGTTGGTGTTATATCTGACAAATTGTTGTAAAGTTTTTGCTGCTTTGTATATATATATATATATATATATATATATATATATATATATATATATATATATATATATATATATATATATATATATATATATATATATATATATATATATATATATATATATATATATATATATAGACAGAGAGAGAGAAAGAGATAGATAGATAGATAGATAGATAGATAGATAGATAGATAGATAGATAGATAGATAGATAGATAGATAGATAGATAGATAGATAGATAGATAGATAGATCTATCTACCTTGGTCATATCCCTCAAGACACACATACAATAACAAAGAAAATAAAAGGGAAATAAATAGCAAAAAAACACACAAACATTTTTGGACCATGGCCAACCCAATTGCCCAAACAAGTTAGGCACCTCGGCACCCAAGTTGGTCATGCTTTCGCCCCTCCAGATGAAATGGGACACCAGAAAGCTTTCACTGGTTTACCCCTGCCGCATCATACGGGTGCTCAGCCCATCCTTAAGAACGCGTCCACAATCCCACTATCCTTTCACAACACCTCTCCACTCCTTTCTATCACCAACAAGAGCTCTAGCTTAATTTATATTTAGACCTCTTTCCTGCAGTGCACTCATAACACCATCCATCCACGTCAATCGCGGCCTTCCTCTTGGTCTCCTTCCATTGACTTCTTCTCTGTAGATCCTCTTCAACATTCGCTCCTCATCCATCCTCTCCATATGTCCAAACCAACCGAATACTCTCTTATCAACACGCCTGCTCAGTTCCACGACTACTCCAGTTCTGTCTCTCACAATTTCATTTCTCAGTCTATCCAATCTTGTCACTCCTAACATAGTCCTCAAACACTTCATCTCAAAAACATTCAACTTCCCTCTTAAATCTGCGTTCAACACAGTCGGCACAATAACACTCTCATTCAGTCCCCTCTTAACATCCATACTCATACTCTTGTTGTTCACCACTCTCCTCAGAGCACCCAAAACCTTGCTTCCTTGATTCACTCTGTGCACTACCTCACACTCCATTCCACCAACTGCAGCCACATCACAACCCAAGTACCTAAAGCTTTCAACTTCTTCCAGCACCTGTCCATGCAACCTGATTTCTAACGTCATGCCCACTCCATCACGTGAACACTTCATCACCTTACTCTTCCCAACATTGACACATAACTTACGCCTAGCACATACTCTTCAATATATATATATGGACAATATATATATATATATATATATATATATATATATATATATATATATATATATATATATATATATATATATATATATATATATATATATATATATATATATATATATATATATATATATATATATATATATATATATATATATATATATTGGAGAGGACCAGTTTACAGCCCTATAACCTTTGCAACCGTGTATTTTTAGGCATTATGAAAGAGTTGTCAATGTTTGATTTCTCTTTCCAGAATTCAGTCATTGATTGTGTGATAATCGTGTTTGGAATTTATAATAAGCTTCTTCTTACTTTTACCATTATCACGCCACACTTGATAACGTGGCTTTTTTTAACTATTGGTTTTAAAAGGTAAAAATATAGTTTAGATAATTATTTTTCTCAATATTTTTGACACTTTTAAAATACAGTCAAATAAATCGAGCAAACCTATTTGCCAATGTGGCAAAAGATATAGAATCATTTCTTATATTGAATGGTCTGTTGAATTGAGTCATTGTCAAAAATTTATAAAAAACTACAAATTGGTTTAAAACTGGAAAAATAGTTCAATGTTTACAGCATGCTAGAACTGTGCTTAACACGTGTGCATGCATCAAAGATTCTAAGGCAGAATTTTTGTTTCGCTTTCCTGTGTTTGCTTTTTTGGGCTTTGACAGCCATTTGTAGGTTTTGCAAAACAATAGTAACTTCAAAAATCAATAATACCGTAAATTCTGGACTATAGAGCGCACCTGATTATAAGCCGCACCCATCACATTTTAAGGGGAAATTCGATTTTGTCCATACACAAGCCGCAC
Organism: Urocampus carinirostris; assembly: GCF_059441175.1. Lineage (NCBI taxonomy): Eukaryota > Metazoa > Chordata > Actinopteri > Syngnathiformes > Syngnathidae > Urocampus > Urocampus carinirostris. The sequence goes on from NC_142349.1 coordinate 30,552,350, forward strand.
CTGTATATAAGCCGCATGCACCCACATCAAACAAACACGAGATTAATCCAAGCTAAACTTCAAGTCCCACGATTGAAACTAAATGTCCTTCATTGAAGCACACAGTCCAAAAATCACAGCCGCCAAAATGAACGCAAAATGATATGGGTACTTAAAATTTGTTGCAGACCCGCAGATTCTGGGTGCCTGTTGATAGTAATCCGAGGAATAAAAGTGTATATTTCCAAAAGTAAGGGTGGGGAAAATATATATTCATTATTGTCCGCCGTGTCCACAAAAACTCACCTTTACCGGTCCCCACTTTCCCATCAGCGTTGGCGTTTGCTCCGCCCCTCTTTTTTAATTTGCTCGTGCAGAATAAGTGTCTCAAATAAATACAAATAAATACATTACAAAAATATACAGTTGCAAATACATATTACACATATTTACAAAGAAAGACGGTATATTGAGAGAGTTTTCAAAGCTTTAATAATAATAATATAACTTTCATCCTAAACCGTGCCTTTGGGAGGTAGCCTCACGCTACTAAAAAGACGCTCGCATACCTGCAATTTTGTCTATCAAGAAAATAAATGTCGTAATCGCGAGAATCACGGCAGACCATCCGCTTCCTTCCACGCTCCCTTACTTCGATACATCCCAGCAATATGCCCGTTTGCTATTAACATAGTGGCTGCATCATGAGCCTTATTTTATGCAATTTGCACGATGAGGGTATTTTTTGCGCTCATAAGTTGTGATCTTCCTCGGCACATATATTCCACCGGTCTAAATCTTACCTCTCATACTCGAGCGCCGCTGGCGGCCCGTTAGAAAAATTACATAAATTGGCCGCATCTCTGAATAAGCCGCAGGGTTGAAAATTTGGGAAAAGAGTCGCGGCTTACAGTCCGGAATTTACGGTAATTGCCATTGTTCTTTTTTAATGTACATTTTCTCCACTGAATTGGTAATGAATCAGATTTTTACCCTGCCTCCCACTGTAAATCAGTCAGGATAGGCATAAACTACAAACAGCCAAACGAGGATTCAATTTACATCCAAATGCGTTGCAAGACTAATGCTGACTTTAAGCTTCACAGGCTCAAATAAAACGCCATTCACTGGTTGATCAAGTTAAAGCTCACATATTCAGTAGGATAATTCCGCTAATTAACAATGAGGTGGCTCAAAATCTGCCGGGATCATTATTTAATTAGGACCTCTGTATATATATATATATATATATATATATATATATATATATATATATATATATATATATATATTAAATGTATTCATATTTACCATGTGAAAGATAGCCTTAGAGAATATATGCCAGCAGCCTTTAACGGCTGTGTGGGTGTTTTTTTTCATCATCAAAGACATCATTAATCATGCACTTAAAGCTGCATTTTTTTAAGGAAGTTCGATTCAAGGTTAATAAATGTAATATCCTACAAATAGCTGGGGCATTTCTCTAAAGTTGTTCTGTTTGTCTATACCTACCGTAAACGGTATACTGATACATTCCAGAAAGCAAAGTTTAAAAATTACTTAAAAATATGTACCCTAAACTCTAATTTTGAATTTGATCTGGTGTGTTTTCTAGTTCCAATATTAGAGTAAACAGGGATTATATGGCACATGCAGTACAAAGTACAATATGCCACAAACACATCAGTTTCGGATCTAAATCCTGTATGCACTGTATGTTATAATTGTTTTATTAAGATAAACGAAAAATGAATTATGTCATGGGACATCACGGCGGCGCAGTGGTTAGCGCATCTGTACCGCACAGTTCTGAGGTCGTAAGATCAAACCTCATGTGTGGAGTTTGCATGTTCTCCCCATGTTTGCGGGAGTTTCCTTCGGGCACTCCGGTCTCCTCCCACCAGACATGGGACCAAGTCACACATGTGCAAGTCTCAAGTAAGTCTCAAGTCTTCACCTTCAAGTCCCAAGTAAGTCCCAAGTATTTTTTTCTTGGGCAAGTCAAGTCACAAGTCAAGTCCCGAGTCTTAGATTGCCAAGTCCAAGTCAAGTCACAAGTCATAAAAACAGCGACTCGAGTCGACTCGAGTCCAAGTCACTAAGTCTCAAGTCCCCATGTCTGCCTCCCACATTCCAAAAACATGCATGTCAGGTTAATTGGCCGGTCCAAAATTGTCCATAAGTGTCAATGAGCGAGCGAATTGTCTGTCCCGGTGTGCCCTGCGGTTGGCTGGCTACCAGTTCAGGGTGCCCCCTGCCCACTGGCCTAAGATAGCTGGGATGGTCTCCAGCACCCCCGCAACCCTACTGAGGATAAGCGGTGCAGATAATGGATAGATGAATTATGTCATTCAGTGCCATTATGTAAAAATACATTTTCTGTTTTTGTTTTACTTAAAAAAAAAACTATTACAAAGGGTTTGGCACAGCTCGTCAGTAAGTATCAAGCCTCTGGGAATGATTTAAAAAAGAAAATGTTTATGTGTCATTTGATAATGTTTTAGTGATTTGAGGTGAAGTTGATTGCTTGGTAAACGCGCTCTTTATAATAATAATAATAATAATAATTTCCTTGTATTGTCATTCTGTGTAACAATGTACACAGAACGAAATGTCGATTGCATCTGACCCGATGCAGCCGCAGCCAAGAGAGGGCGCCGCCGACCACTTTTTAAGTCTTAGGAATGACTCGGCCGGGGCGCGAACCCGAACCTCCCAGTCTCAAAGCGGGCGCCTTACCATCTAGGCTACTTATGCTAGAGTTATCTGAATAACTCTCAATACGTTACGTCGTTACTGACATGCGTGTCTAAGATATGCACGTACCTGTACAGTTAGTTTACCGTGTATGATTTTGGCGTTGGATTTTAGCATATAGATTTCCCCCAAATATTTTCCCTTTTTTAATCTGCATTTTCCGGCTGGCGTGATTTATACTCCAGAGAGACGTATAGAAAACACGGTAATGTTTTTTGTAAAGTATACAATTGAAAATTCGTTTTTTTCCTTAAAAGTGCACTCCATTCAAATAAAGTTATCCCGAACACGGATCTACATTAAGGTCTTTTTGAAATATTGTTGTCAAGCGAGCTCGATGTGCATATTCTTTCATCTTTAATTATGCTGACGTGTCACCCACGACAGCAGCAAGCATGGGAGAATATACGGAAGACGAGGCAATGAGAGATAAGAGGTGACAGCAGAGAAAGACAATTGTCAAGGAGGATTTGCTCTCCATCGGAAGTCACCAATCATGCGCTAATCTCTTCTCGCTGCGCTCACGGCTGCTGCGGCAAAATGTAGGAGCTTGCGGACACTGCGGCACGTTCTCATCCTAATTGTGTGGAGACCAAACAGAGGAACCTGAGCAACAAGTTCATCACAGGATGCTGTTGACTTTTTCCCTATCATGCAGGTCCTGACTATTGAACTGTGATTGCACCAATTGGCATTTCTCTTCAGTTTAGAGCAGAGGTGTCAAACATACGCCTCTCGGGCTTGACCAGGCTCGCCGACAGATTTAATCTGCCCTGCGAGACAACACTGAGAAAGGTGCAGGAGATAGAGAAAGGTCGAACGACGACCGGCAGTTTTAAGTATAACCACTTGAGGTCGCTAAGGCAAGGTGCCAATTCCAAAACAGCAATAGTTGTATGGCGTAGCCGCTATACAACTCCCCCTCTCTCTCTATCTATTCTTCTCTCACAGCTTCCTTTCTTTCACTTGTTTTTTTCTCGCTCATTCTTTCTGTGTCTTTTTTTGTCATTCTTACTTTATTTTTTTTTCTCTCTCTCCCTTGATTTTGCTCTCTCTCTCTCTTTTTCTCTTTCTATCTGTTTCTCTCTCACTCTCTTTCACTCCTTATCTCTTTCCATCTCTCTGTCTATCTTTCTGTCTTTCTTTATTTTTTTCTTTCTTTATTTATCTCTGTCCTTGTCTCTCTCTTTTGCTTGCTATTTCTCTCTCTTTCTTTCTTCTTTCTTTCTTTCTTTCTTTCTTTCTTTCTTTCTTTCTTTCTTTCTTTCTTTCTTTCTCTATCTTGTCCTGTTTCGCTTTCTGGTTTCTTTCTCTCTCAGTCTCTCTCAGTCACTCTCTTTATTTTCTCTTTTTATCTCTCTATATTTCCCTCTTTTTTCCTTCCTCTGTCTCTTTCATTCTTTCTCTTTAGTTTACTAGTCTGGGCCCCGCAAAAGGTTTTTTTTTGTGTGCTCCCTCCCCCGAGCTAAAATGAGTTTGACACCCCTGCTGTATGTGTTCACTAACTCTGTGACGAGCAATCCAATTTATGTCCCTCTGTGTCTCCTTAAAGCTTTCGCAGTCACGAATTACCAATTTAGCAAACTTAAAACCAACCGTACGTGCAGGAAGTTCACGGGTTAAGGATTAAAAGCCTCGCTGCATTTAAAGCGCTGTGATTAAATAACGTCTCACTTTCGGAGTCCGGCCTGATGAAGAGGATCTATCAAATGGAACAACCTGAAATGACCGTGTTATAGCTTTTGTATTCCACCTAAATAAAAATGAGGCGAACCTCAGAAACACTTTTCCGCCATTAGATGTTTGTACTCGTTTGTTTATTCTTTAGGGCTTGCTCCAGCATTTTAAAGTTGCTACAACATTTGTTTTAGTTCCAACTTCCAGCATGGCAACTGATATGTCGCATTCATTTTTGTTTTACATTGTTGTGAAATGTCTTCCTCTTCTTCTTTTTCAGCATGTTTGTTTGATCCCGGGTTAGGTTATCGAAACGAAGACTGACAAGGGATGAGCAGTTCATTTGAAGGTTTTATTGAAAGAATAGTTTAGGCATAGATAAAAAATGGATAGTCTCTATTATCATCAAAACAACAAAATGAACATTGTTTGCTACGAAATTAGACACGGCACTCCAGAGTAAACACATAATAACGACTTAAACGAGAATAAATAAAATGAAAATTTCTGGATAAATAGGCAAATATATTTATTAGGTGGGGCTTGGAGACTGGCCTAAGTTATGAGCGAACTCTTATTACGTAAAAGAAAAGTGCAATAAAAAGTAGTGCAAAAACAAACATTGTTTGGAGTGGTGATGGCCCTTAAGAAAAAACAGTCTAAATTACTAAATTTTGTGCAGGCTTGGGGAGTAACAGAATACATGGAACGTCAAAAATGATGTTGGCAAGCTGTTTGGATTTATTTTCATTTCGTTTCTGTCGCATTTTATGTTAGTTTTGCCGGAGATCAAAGAGATCAAAGCCATGAGAGAAAGCTTACCACGTGTTGTGAGTCATAAATGTATTCATATTTAGTTTCTTTTGTCTTTTATTAGCATATTTGGTATTGGAGTAATCCAAAAGTAATTGAAAGTAATCCAGTTAAAGTAACCCTACCCAACCCTGTTTGTGTGTGTGATTAGTCTGCAGTTGAGTACTCCTATCGGCTCGCAAGAAAGCAGTATTAAACCTGCCTTTTTTATTGTTATCTCTGTTTACTCAACTGTTAGATCATTGCACTGTATGGTTCGGTTTAGTCATTTCGTTTTGCCTTATGGATTTCCTCGAATTATTCTTAAATGACCTAAAACGAGTGCTATCACTGGATGTGACTTTCCAGTTTTGAACGGACATTCATATTTTACTTCTATTGTACAATATGCTGTATGCTATGGAAGAACAATCTTGCTGACTTTCAAGATCTTGGATGGGATGCAAGCAAAATGCTGCCACACACACAGTTTTGCTCTGGCCAGTGGCACAAGAATCATCAGAGGTCATATCTGAACACGCAACAAAGTCATACGTTGAGCTGTTTTGTGGCCAGGACTACGGGTATAAATTCAGTTGCCCGCACCTTGCAATATTTATTAACATTCATGCCAAATTTATCGCGGCTTTAATTTTCTTGCAAGTCTGCAACTTGCATTGGTGTGCGTATTCAAACTGAGGCGAGAATTCTAGCTCCAGATGGTGCGTGAACTTGTCGAGGTATAAACTGAGCTGCAATTATGCAGAAGCTAGAATTCAGCAAACAAGCCTTAATTCTTAATTTAGATATGAATTAGTGTCCCTGATACTCGGCAAAGCTCTGTGATTTCCCTTGACACTCAGCACATTTATAGCTAGTACTGCTGCCGTTGCTGCTGGCTCCGCTTTCTGCAGGTGGATAATATTGAAGACTCAATAGCACAGGTTTAGCAAGTTCATTAAACTAATCACAAAGGGCAAAGGAAAAGAGCAGCATTACATATCTGAAGACTGGTTATGCTGCGAAAGGCGGAGGAGTTTTAAACTGCGGCCCGAAGACCATTTGTGGTACTGAAAAGGATTCTTGCAACGAAAAGAAAATGTATTTACTATAACTTCTTTTTAAAAATGTAAAATAACTATTTACAAGTACAGTAGTGCCTCTTTATACCAGCACCTCTACACGAGAGAATATAAGTTTTTTGGGGGTTTTTTTCCAACAGAAATCTTGCTCGCTTTACGAACGAAAATCAAGTTCACGAGTAGTCCTAGAAGCTACCACTAGAGACCTCTTGAGACCACTTAAAGCGAATGTCTGCTCTCTGTCATCGGTTCAGTCCAGTTTGCACGTGCGTTTTCCACAATCAGGCACCTGATCCTACATCCTTGGTTATATCTGTAGAGTACCTGTAATTCGTGGCAAGTTTGTTTTGATCGCATCTCCTATGTGATATCAGCCACGAGTTCCAGAAAGGGAAACGTCAAAGTGTCTGAGACACAAAAAGGAGATTACTGACAATAGAAACGGAGCAAGAAATGACAGAAAACAAACAGAGCACTGTGTTCGCGTGAGTGACCTAGCTAAGGAGTACATTTGGAAAGCAGCGAGTGCCGATCACAAAGCCGTGGAAGAATTTATCGCTGTAATATTTCCCGAGGTAGGTTAAAATCCTGTTGCAAAAAAAAACAATGTAAAGAAAAAGGAACTAGAGAAGCTGGTGTCTATAAAGCAGATTAGAGAGGTGTAGGAGGAAGTTGTGTTTGTTGAAAAAAAACAATCCAGAAAAAGTGACAACTGGTCATTAACTCTCTTTAATGACACTTGCCTTAACATAACACTTTGAAGGAGAGGCAGAGACAAATTTCCTTGGATAAATTATTTTTCAAAAGACCTGTAGAAAGTTATAGTGTTGTGAGTCCAGCTTGATGGGCAAAACAAACTGATGAGTGAAAACTGAAACAGGCAAAACAAATCGAGCTGTTAAAATTGTTGTTGTTGTGTATTCACGTTTATTTAAAGTTACAGTACCTTTAATTAAAGTGTACGGTAAGTGCTTGCATCAAAGTTTGTGGGCCGTCATTCCTCCAAGTCCCTCCATGGTATGTGCTCATAATAAACTCAAACTTTATTCTGTTAAAATCATCTTATTTATCTTATACTGTGTCCTTTTTTGTAATTCCTATTTGAATGTGTTTATAGTGATCAGTAAGACGTATTTCATAGTTATTTAGGACTAACTTGGATCCTTTTGGGAGGTCAAGAACAGGCCATTTAGTTTTTAACTTATAACGGGAAAATTTGCATGTTACACAGGCAATTTGAGCTACAAGTTACAAATTAAGTTTCTACAGAAAAGTACCCCTATATACACCAATTCTCTTCATTAGACTTATCAACTTTCTTCTCTACTGTCTGAAGATTCAAATTGCAAAGACTCCACATGTATTTTTCTTTCATTCATTTCATTATCCTCACTTAGGTCATGGAAATCTGGGAGATTATTCCAGCTAACATTGGGCCAGTGGCAGAGGACACCCTGAACTGTTTGCCAGACAATCACCGGGCACACATGTATTATTGTGAAGTAATTGCTGAAAAATCTTATTTTCTGTGAAAGTTCAGTACAGGGTGCTTTTTTACTTGGGTCACAGGTTTTTTTTACGAAACCAATATCTTGTAAAATGCTAAAATAACCTTGTAATGATAACATCCCCCACACCCAAACACACAATTAAATAATGTTCCTGCACATCCTTTCAATTATTGACATATGAACATCAATTTAGACTCCCCCTTATACAGTGTCTCATTATTTTGATATTTTGATAGACCTTAAACATTGCTATTTACTATACGCAACTTTATGGGCTTTATTTCAAGAGAATCGTGTTCTTTGTCCCATTGTTTAGTATTGCATATTTCTAAATTCGGTACTCAATTTTGGAGCAGCAAAAAGCATGTCCAATTTTTGACCCTTGGCATGTCATTGATTTTGTTGCCTTTTTTTAACCCTCTTTCACTTCCATTGATCAAACAACTGAAGAGGATAGGAATCAGGAGAGAAGGGGGACAAGAGGCTGGAAAGAACAACAAGGGAGAATACTCTGGCATCAAACATCAATGATTGGAAAAAATAAGGCCTCTCTAAAATTTCCAAACCCTTTGTCCTTCAGCATTTTACAAGCTTCTTCCTCTTATTATTCTTATTCTTATTCAGCATCTAAACAACCCTGTGTGTCCTTTTGCTGTACTGTATACAAGAGAGCAATATAACTCCCAAACGTGCTTCTCAACGGTAATATATATTTTTATGTCAAATTTGGTGGCTAACTAAAATTTTGAACTGTTCTCTCTTCTTGCAGTGCCTTCCCATCCCTGGTCATGGATTTGTTCTGGACAAATACAAGTGCCAATGCAAAAGAGGATTTTACCATCCAAGTCGTGTGGCACTCACCGGCTTAAAACGTATGTCACAAATTTTTCTTGAAATAATCAGTGCACATCTATGCCAACTTTTGGGGGATTGTCTTGCACAATAGAATTGTAGGTGGCAGTAGCTCAGAAGGTCTTAGGACTTATAGGTTGCAGGTTTCCCCATAGGTATTCCCGGCTCCTCAGAGCTACATGAGCTCCGAGCGCTTTGGAGGGTCTTCTATGAGTTGAAAAGCGCTATATAAATGCAGACCCTTTGTCATTTAATTAGAGCTTTAAGTTCGACCCTATGAAATGTATATTCAAGATAATCCTTATTGAAAATAATTGTGACGGCATCACAAACAGCCAAAACATTTATCAATGGAATGACGTTTTAAACTAACGGAACTTTGGTATGAATGTCTGAGTCTTCTTTAAGCCCGGCCCAAACTTGGTGCCACCTGCATGGGGGATTTTGCGTCGACGCCGTTGGCTGCAGAAGGCTAACGGTGCCATATCTCTGCACACGTGAAGCAGCTCTTAGTTGCACCAGTTTCATTTCTACTCCAAGATGTTTTTATCAAGTGTCTTTGGATCATGTGACCATTCTACAGAGTCAGATAGGGATTACGAAGATGAACACATTTATTATTGCACCCAAGGAAAACGCGAATCAGGGCTGTGTTGTTTAAAATGTGACATTAGCTTTGTTAATGCTAGCTTTTATTATTCTAAACCTGGTTTAAAGCTCTGTGTTGGGCTAGCTAGATATTTTTCACTCACGTATGATGACCAAAGTACACTGAACTCCCAGTAAACAAAGTGACATTATGTAGAATGCAGCCAAGAGCTAATCAGTCAGTCAAACCGTGGAGATTTTCACGTTAAAAATCACTTTATAATTCTCTACAACAGGGGTCGGGAACCTTTTTGACTCAAAGAGCCATAAAAGCAAAAAATATTATTTTATTTTGGGAAAGAGCCACACCATATATTATAAGACAAATTTACAAATTTGCTAAACCCGCACCCCAGACAAAAGCTTAGTCTTCAGCGCATTTATTTTTGATGATTTGATAAAAAATATGAAAAGAGAATAATGCCAGAGCCCCTGTCCCAAAATCAACAAACATACCACTTTAAACTTGTCTCTTTCTTGCAATTACTCAAGATCGGTTAAACTGCTTTCGACCCTTTTTTTCATACATATTGGTTTCAAAACCAGATGCAAGCAGTTATTGTGTAAGAACGTCACAACATTCTGAAAATAGGGAGCCTGATGAGCTCACTTTTGGCGCAGATGGCGTAGGGCGAGAGATGGGAGGGAGTGCTTGCGCTTTTTGCATGGCTCCACCCATCCCTCCCACTCACCCAATCAAAAGACTAAGTTCTCTTCCGGTGTTTTGGCGTATTTACAGTGTGTTCTGTGGATTCATCATAAGGTATCTGAACACTGAACACAGATTATATAGTGAACTTTTATATAAAGGATTCTTTAGCGTTGTACAGCCAAAACGAGTTTTTTCCCCCCCTTTTTTGTGTGACACCTTGACTGTAAATTGTAGTGAAAAACGTGCCCTATATATACTGCGAAGTAACAATGTATACTTAGCTTTGGATTGGATTTGCGTGTACCTAAACAGGATGAATAACTCAAGTATCGAACAAGATGGAGAAATTTTGCATGCAATCAAATTTGTCTCTGAGCCATAGATATTCATAGAAAGAGCCATATATGGCTCGCGAGCCATAGGTTCCCGACCCCTGCTCTACAACAAAGTGACATTATGTTGCCTCAAATAATACGTTGACTTACCTTAGTACAGATGTAGACATTTTTATTAACTTTATCCACATTGAGTTGGTGCTGTGGACGTCCAAATAACTTTCTCCAAAGCAGACACTTGATTTTAATGTGGCTTTGGAAAGGGTAAAAAATTCACACAATCGTCCAGCTTCTCAGGCAACCTCTAATCAGATTTGAATGTACCCCATACGTACTGTTGGACAATTTTAAAGTTTATAATATAAGAAAAAACTCAAAAAGATGAACAAAAACTGATGAACTTCAATGCATTTCTATGGACAATGGAACTCAGAATGTCCGAGTCTATGGGTTTTTTACGCACACTGTGATTGGTTCATCGCGTTTGAGGGTGGGGCTTAGCCATAGGTCAATTTGCACCTGAATAACAGGTAAAGATGTTGCTTCCTCAGTCATAATTCCAAAAAACTGGAGAACCTTTGTCACACATGTTTTATTATATTCCAGCCTGACATTTGCCTGCTTGTTATCCCCAAACAGGAATGTCCACTCGGGGCGGGCAGATTGATCCAAATAGCGATATTGCCGACACTAAGTACTTTGAACGGCTTGATACTATTGTCCTGGGATCGATTCTTCAATCCTCCACCAATTATCTCAAAGCGCTGCTTCTCTATGCATATAGTGCAGACCTTCTCTTTCTCAACCAGCATGCTCGGCCACTCTGAGTTTATTCCTAAATCATGACAGACAGGCACACTATCAGCACTTTTGCCTACCTGGCCTGATGCTTCATCCCGATTACCAGGGAGGAGCGAAAACAACATCTATGTGCCCACCCCTACGAGAAGCTGAAAATGACAGAGGTAAACATGAAGCGCAGAGCGGCATACGATTATGTTTTCAACAACAGAAAAAGACGATGCCAGGTGAAATTTATGTGGTTAAGCGGTCTGCTACTGCGGCAACACCACATATTTTCACAAACACAAGAAAAAAGAAAGCAATAAGCTGCAACTAAAAATGTAAACCTGTTACTGTCTCCGGATAAAAAGTGTAAATCTGTTATCATTCTGGCAAAGAGCCAATGAGCAAAAATTGACACTTTTTTGCAAGGACTTTGTTTTCAATATACAGTGCAATCTAAAGTATTTTTTTGTCTTGTTGACATTATTAAACAGTATTTTTATTTTGGTTGGATTGCGCCTTTTTTTCTTTGACTCTGGTTTGACTCTCTCTGTTCTGTTAGGATTGTGTTTAGCAAAATGACAAGCTAACTCAATGATCATGACATTTCCAAGCAAAAAGTATCAGTATAAAATCTGTACCGCTCGATCATACCAGGTATTTACGTGGATCTGATCAATACCAAAATTCCCAGTACAGCCCACCCCTAATGTGTACATCTGCTTCACAGTTTTTGTTTAAACCACTCACAATGCTAATTGCTTGCAATACATTTAAAGCAGGAATTCACTGATTAAGTCAATTGTTAAAATGTGTCTGGCTAGCTTCGGGGTTGCTTTGGCTTCCCGTTAACATGAACAGGAAAATGAAATGGCTCAATGGACAATGTAGCTCGTCATTGACTTGGCGAATCATGATCTGGATTCAAATGAGCGCATTTACTCTGACCCGTTTGACTGAGAGCACTGCAGTGTCCTCAGGCAGGAATCTAGGCTCCGACGAACGAAAAAAAATCAAGCGGCTGCGGGGCTCCGGTAATACTGTCAACCCGAGGCCATTATATTCTAAGGCGTAACTTTATTCTAATTTGGCGTGATATGAGGCCCGAGGTCCACGAACTCATACTCTGAGGAGACACCATTAAGAATCACATTGGTTCAGTCCAGCTCAAAGGTCCTGGAAGTGAAACAATCCGTTTATTCACAGTTGGATTTCACACGGACAAGATAGGGCAGAAAAGCAATTTGGCATTGTTCCCTAGCAACAATTCAAAGGGCACATTTCACATTGGAGAAATGACTGCCAGGGAAAGATGCGTTTTAAATAATGAAATGACAAAATAAAAGTAAAAGTTAAAGTGTATTACTTGTTACAGCTTACCATTAAAAAGCAGTGACACTTAAACTCAATTACAAAGCTATTCCATTACAAAATCAGTTCAGAAGAAATATATATAATAAATACATGAAATATGATATAAAAAGTAAATCACATTAGTTAGGCACAAAGTAAATGGTGGCTAATAAAAATATTAAAACCACTCCTTTCATCACATTGATTAGTAGAACTTCATTAATTGATTTATTACCCAGCCACTTATCCTCACTAGGGTTTTTAGGCGGCGGGCAGGGGACAACCTAAACTTGTTGCCAGCCAATCACAGGCCACGTAAATAAAGACATATTCTTCCCTAGCGCTCATGCTGTGTTAGAAATTTCCACCAGTAACTGTTGTGAGCGGGTCAATTTTGACCGTAACTGTTGTGAGCGGGTCAATTTTGACCAGGGCCCAACTTATTCCTGACCACCATAAAGAAAGGAGTATCACTCAATGTAGTTAACATCCTAAACAAACTGCGAGGTCCAAATGGTGCAAGTAGCCAAAATGTGCCGGGCACCCAAGGAAAAGGCTCAAAACCACAAAGTCACTTGAGAGGATTTACTGAAACAACGAAACTGAGTGCAAGTGTAGGTGGGGGAGACCAGAGTCCAAAGGAAGCTTTTCTGGATCCGACAGAAGGGTATGGGAGAGGGGTGAAGACTGGAGATAGGCTTATGGGGCGGAGCAAGTCTAGTGGCGAAAGGAGAGAAATTCAAAAATATAAATTTAATGAGTCAAATTTGGTCAACAATCAAGCACCGGTTGCTTGTTTCTAACCATAAAATGGGTCACTAGAGACCCTAACACAACAGAAGGGTTAAGAATAATTTTTTCCTACCAATCAACCTCTTAGTATGTTTTTGTATGCGGAAGGAAACTGGAGTGCCCGGAGAAAGAGAGTAAGACCATGCAAACCCTACATAGGGAGACTGGTTACCGGGATTGAACTCAGGATCTTTGAACTAAGAGCCAGACATGCTCACCGGTCATCCACCATGCTGCCATTCGTAAAACCTAAAGTATGTTAATTACTTGAGTGCCAATCCATGGGTAATATACTAATCAAGGATCTCCAAAAGCCTGTCCCTTTTCATTATTTTCTTCTTTACTTTTTTACCTTTTTTTTCTTTTTCCCCTGATTTTATATTTTCTTTGTATTCATATCTTTACCTTGAGATGGGCCACCAAGCTGTACTTGCCGAAGACACAAAATTATCTCAAGTGCGGTCCCTTCTCTAGGGTTTCTTCATTTTCCTTACGTTGTCGTTTTTGAGTTTTTCCTTGCCCTCATGTAGGTTTTAGATCAGGGGATGGTGTCATAATAGTCTGTTGTTTGCAAAAAATCTGTGTTCTGTGCAGCCATTTGGGACACTTTGTGATTAAAGGCTATACAAATAAACATGACACTTGACTTGACACCACAGGAAATGGTGTCCCTACGACTCTAGTGGTATAATATATATATATATATATATATATATATATATATATATATATCTCATCTCATCAGCCGTACCGCTTATCCTCATTAGGGTCGCGGGGAGGCTGGAGCCCATCCCAGTCATCTCTGGGCAGTGGGCAGGGGACACCCTGAACTGGTTGCCAGCCAATCGCAGGGCACACAGGGACAGACAACTCATTCGCTCATTCACACCTAGGGACAATTTGGACCGGCCAATTCACCTGAAATGCATGTTTTTGGAACGTGGGAGGAAACCGGAGTGCCCGGAGGAAACCCACGCAAGCACGGGGAGAACATACAAACTCCGCACAGGAAGTCTGGAGCTGGATTTGAACCCACGACAGGTTCCCATGACATGAACTGTGCCGCACAAGCGCTAACCACTGCGCCGCCGTGCTGCCCTATATATATATATATATATATATATATATATATATATATATATATATATATATATATATATATATATATATATATATATATATATATATATATATATATATATATATATATATATATATATATATATATATATATATATATATATATATATATATATATATATATATATATATATATATATATATAGTATACATATGGTATTGTATGAGTTTATATACATGTAGGATTGTATACGTTTATTTGCATGTATGTCGGTATATATGTACATATACAATATGTACATATTAACATTTGTTTGTTTTTTGTAAAGGGGTGAGAGCTATTAAGCCATGCTTCTTCTCACTCCTTTATGAATATTTATTTGTTCTCTTTTACCTCGTGGTTTATGTAGCTTTCTCATTTTTCTTTTTTTTCCCAGTTTTACATGTTTTCAAAACTTTTTGACAATGATCAGCCTTGCACAGCTTTTGATGCTTATCCAGAATAAATAAATGACAACAACAATTTTAATTTTTCAGGATTCAGACTTAATGAAGCATCTCCCAATCTTCCCTTTCTCCGTATTTGTTTGTTTTGAAATAATGACGACAAATTACATTAGAAAAACTCGAGAAACCCCCTGCAGAACACTTTCAGATGTTAGAAAAGCAATTTGGGAGAGAAGACTGGTTAAACCCCTTCAGACATGGGTGATTAAAAATTTAGTGTCCCCATGCTTTGTTCTCTTCTCTCCCATCATTCCCTAATTAATTAAAGCTTTTGTTTGACATTATAATTATCATGACATTTTCATCTAATTAAATTGGTGTATCTGCTCCTCATTAAACGAATAAGTCAAAACCATTCCACTTGTTAATATCGCTGCAAATACAAACACCAATTACTCTACTCCGACCGATATAGTAAAACAAACAAAATGGATCAGGCAGATGAAAAAAATAGCTCTCAAAAAGCCCGAATTGTGTTCATGAATTCAGTCGATTTCAAATGTATAACTAAGCCCCCTTTTCTTCATCAGGTCACGAGCGGGGTCCTAACAGAGAGGACATTTTCGACGTCGCAAATAAATGCCTACCTTGCCGGGCGGGTTGTCCCTACTGCAGAGACAATACACCCTGCCTGGCCCAAGAGGACAGTGGTTTGCGGCTTGCTGTGGCCACCTCTCAAGGTCTGTGCATGCTGCTGGACTTGGCTAGCATGGTGGCGGTCTACCACTTCAGGAGAAGTAAGGTAAGAAGAAACAGCAGAGTGAAAGACCCATTAAAAAAGCATTCAAAGCGGGGGTCTCAGACTCTCAAACGATAGCTTGAGGCCTTTTCTTTTACACGAAGGTTTAATGTGCAGACCGTACAAGTTTGATATACATTCAATCCAGTGTTTCCCATACCATAGGTAGATTTTGGGAGGCCACCAGGGTTTAAATTGTCCCAGCAAAGTCTCATATTATTGCATCATCAAAAAGATAATAATCTCATCTCATCAGCTGCACCGCTTATCCTCAGTAGGGTCGCAAGGATGCTGGAGCCCATCCCAGCAATCATCGGGCAGTGGGCAGGGGACACCCTGGACTGGTTGCCAGCCAATCGCAGGGCACATGGGGACAGACAACTTACTCGCTCAGTCACACTTAGGGACAATTTGGACCGGCCAATTCACCTGAAATGCATGTTTTTTTTTTAATGTGGGAGGAAACCGGAGTGCCCGGAGAAAACCCACGCAAGCACGGGGAGAACATGCAAACTCCGCACAGTAAGGCCGGGAGCTGGATTTGAACCCACTCAGGAGGTTCCCACGACCTCAGAACTGTGCCGCACACGCGCTAACCACTGCGCCGCCGTGCTGCCTGAAAGATAATAATATTTTAAATAAATATAAATTCAAAAAAATTGATTTTTCATTATATAAATAATGGTGTGTATTTGTGCTGCATTTTCTCTGTCAGTCAGCAACTAAAGCATGAAGTTAAGTGTCTGTCCCGCCCCGCCTGCACTGCGATTAGACGGCTGGGTAAAGTTTAACATTGACGAGCGTGGCGATTTCCCCAAATTGAACATTTTTCTACTTTCCGCGACCAAAAAAAAAAGATCTGCGCATACATAATACAGTTTTGTTCAGCTGTTCGATGTGTTTTTTTTTTTACATCTTTGGGCGTCACCGGACTACTGCCATGATACGCAAGGTCTCTTTCGCAAACTTTGAAAATAGTCTTTTTAGCCGCGATATTCAGGCTAAAATAATTGCAATATTTAGAAGTTTTGGTACATGTACGTAATGTTGACGTTGCCATTTCTCTACAGTTTTGTCATTGCTCAAGACAGAGACGCTATTTCCCTTCCGCGACTCTCAGTAGAGATTATATTCATGCAAAGATAACTCACTGTGTTAGAAAAAACATGTCTGGCGACAATAGTTGACAATAGTTTTATTTCTATTATCGACTTTTGTTGGCAACGATGACTAATCGTTGAAGCCCAAGGTGAAATGCTTCGTGACTTCGACCCCAGCCGGACAAGCAGATTGATGCTTCATGACGAAGAGGTAGAGAGAAAACAAAATCAAACTGTAATACTATTTCTGTAGGAAATCAGAATATAGAGGAATATGAATCTTTAAAATCCTTCTAACAAGTAGGGTCGGCTGATCTTAGCGCATGGTTTCAAGTGATTATTTATCAGATATATATATATATATATATATATATATATATATATATATATATATATATATATATACATATATATATATATATATATACATATATATATATATACATATATATATATATATATATATATATATATATATATATATATATATATATATATATATATAATTTTTGTTATCAGTCTGATAATTATTGTACATTCCTAGAGTGTATCATTTATCCTTGATCAATGAAACTTTAAGTTGAGTGAAATGTATACTCACAGAAAAAAATATTTGCGTCACTTCTCCCTTTCCTTATTTGTTCCAAAGACGGAAGTTACCAAGTGCCTCTGCGCGATTATTGTGGCAAAGGACTTGTTGCAAAATAACCCCCCCAAAAAAACTGTTGTCTAAGGACGCTAAGAAAAAGAAAACGAGAGCCTACCTGAATCACCAGCTCAAAGACAAGGAGGGTCTTCTGGGATGAATGACACTGTCTTGTATTGTAAAACTTAAATTTATAAAAGTATTTTGAGCCATTACAAATATGTGCAGTAGCAATCATATCGTTCTTCATTGACATCGCCTGATTTGCAAAAAAACTTTGCAAAAAATATTGTAAAGACTAGTTCATAATTTCTGTATTTTTTTAACTGGATAAATTACCTCAAAAATATTCACTCTGCACACAGCCAAACTGAAATGTATGGTATTTTACCCTTACCGACGAGTATCACAGCTACCTTCCTCCCTTTGCGGAGTTTGCATGTTCTCCCCGTGCTTTTGGCAGGTTTCCTCCAGGGCCTCCGGTTCCCTCCCACATTCCAAAGACATGCATGTCATGTTGATTGGCCTGTAAAAATTGTCCCTAGGTGTGAATGAGCCAGTGAGTTGACTGTCTCTGAGTTCCCTGTATCTGACTGGCAACCAGTTAATGGTGTCCCCTAGCTACATCCCGAAAATGGCTAGAATGGGCTTCAGTACCGCCGCGACCCTAGTGAGGATAAATGGTGCTGAAAATGGATGGATGGATGAGCATCATTTTATGACACTACTATGTTTAATATGTTGTCGTCACATTTAGCAAAATTGCAAAGTTCCTTAGTGCCGCTTTAGCCCTTATGTGGTGAAGGGGCCCCAGTGACTCACTTCAAGGTTATAAAATGCAATAACGGATGTGTCTCAGGGGCCATAAAATCAAATAACAATGGTAATATATGTTTATTCATGCATATAATGTTTGTTAATATGTAGTATTCACTACATTAAGTGATACTTATTTATTTTTGGTGGTCAGGACTAACATAATATGAGTGTTAAAGTGAGTCTAATTGCCTCTTGTACCTATATGTACACTTCTGACAGTATTTATTGACTACTTGTACCAGCAGCTATGTTCACAGTCCTATCTTTTCCTTTCTGGTCGGAAAGATTAATGCTGTCCAACTTCAAAATTGCATCATATGCATTTCTTCTTGTACTTAGCATAATTAGCTTGAAAAAATAGTATTTTGCATTTGTTGTAAGATGTTGTGGCGCGTCAAAAATGGGTGATGTCTTCTATGTTCAAAACAATCGTCAAAACAAGGTACGACCTTCTCCTAAGCTGGAAACTAACATCTTCTTCCCAGATGCTTTGTCCCAAATTGTAATTTAGTCTTTTCAAATAACTTAACCGAGTACAAATAAGTATTTCGAGATATATTTTTACTTTAACAGTGAAATCTGTAAAAATTGTGGTTACATCGTAAATTCAAGTGTTCCTGTATCAATTAGCCACTCTCTTTTTCCTGCTCTACAGAGTATTCGCACTTCTGGATTCATTCTCCTAGAAGCGTTGTTGTTTGGAGCTTTACTGCTGTACTTCCCGGTAAGTTTGCAGTTTTCAGTGTTCATTGTTAGTATCGTTTCGCGTTTTATCATCATCATATGCTATATACTAGAGTTTGTTTGGGTTTGTATCTGTTGCATAAAGGGTGTAAAAAAAATAGTATCCGATTGGCGAGTTGTAAAATGTAATACAAAAAAGAAATAAAGAGGCAATAAAGAATACAAGGACATTAGAACGAATCACGCAAACTGTTGGGAAAAACTATTAAGAAAGCGGATTAAGCAAAAAAGACAAAAGTGCACCAGGTTATAAGGGTTGCCCCCCAAAAATTGTCTTCGTGATATTTTTTCAGATGTAAGATCTATCGCAACATAAGGCGCATGGTATTCAAACTACAGTAATAGCTAGGGTTGCACCATAAATAGAAAATATGCATTAATTGATCAGTCAAAATATAGGGTATACTCATCACTTTTGCATGACATTGGATGCAACGGGAGTTGAACCTGGGCTGTGACTTGGAGAATGACCTAATCCGTAAACTTTTAGGGATACAGATGACACATGAAACAGTATTGAGTTTTATATCATCAGACTATTTTTAGTCATGGATCAAAATTGTTGATGTTATTATTGGGCCAGGCTGCGAGAGTATTGTCAGACATTAAATTGGTTCGTGGGACAGAAAAAATTGGGGGCCAATGAAATCCAGTATTGTATCGCAGACTCAAAAGATCTTTACGATGAGCAAAATGTTCTGAATTGAATGAAGAGAGATGGAATGTGGGAAGTTATTATGTCACTCTGAACTGAGAGAAGAGAAAGACATTGTGGGAAATAATTTGGTTGTCCTGATACATATTTAAAAGCTTGGCCGCGCGTATGCTTAATTTGAGCTGAAAAAAAGGGATACAAATTTTTAGACCAATTTTTAATCACTTACTGTTTTCTTATTCCTCTAATATATCTGGTACCATGACTAAAAATAATGTAATTGCAAGATAAGAGCTAATACCTTTTCATGAGTCAACTGTTTCCCTAGTGGTCGAGATCCAGCATAGACTAGTGTCAAATAAATTGTTCAAACAGAAAAAAATTGTTCAAACCTCACATTGTTTATTTCATGTTACTAGTGTCAATAAAATTGTTCAAACCCCTGCTGCGATCAGGGTTTGATTCCTGTTGTATATAATGTTATGCAATTTTAAATAACCAGTAATGTCCCTGCTGGCCGGGTAGTTAGGATTTGGTGCTCTTACCATTGCTATTTGATTAAATTCCTGATGCCGCCATAGTTAAGCAATTGTGATCAGTTATAAAATTCAACGAAAGGTAAATAATTGCAAAAACAAGATAAGACATTTCCAATTTTGACACATATTAAGCGCACCAAATTTAAGGCGCATACTCAAATTTTTTGCCAATTTGGTGTTTTTGGGTACGCGTTATTGTTCGGAAAATAACGCTAACTTTCAAGGACGCCTCGAACGACGCACTTTACCTTCAGACCAAAACATGTTGAATGTTCCCAGTTGAACTGGAATATCTAAGAATATTTTCAGGGAGCAATGCTTATCCGAAATATCAAAAAGATATATGCAATTCTTTTGAAGTCAGTATATGTGAACTCCCACAAGCACCCACCATGAGCAGAGGTGGGTAGAGTTGCCAAAAATCTTACTCTAGTAAAAGTAAAAGTAGTCATCCAAATACTTACTTGAGTAAAAGTAGAAAAGTCCTTAGTGAAAAATTACTCAAGTACTGAGTAACTGTAGCAATGTCATATATATATATATTTTTAAACAACCAATCAAATTATCAAAGTATATCCAATCAACAAAAAAAATGCATTTAATATAAAAGTAGATTAAAATAATCAACGTAAATTAAAGTGCTTTAACAAACAATAAAATAAAAATAGTATAACCAAATAAATAAATTAAGCTCATGTAGCAACAAGTAGCACATTTAAAGCCCCAATACTTCTCTTAACAGGCTCTCTTAACAAGCAGAACAACAAGCTAGCCCATGAACTCAAACAAAGGAGACATTACATATTGTAGCGGGTGTTTGGCTTTCTTTTTATGGGGAACATGCTTTCGATGTGAGGCCAGGGGTGCTCCTCCTCTTCTGTGTTTTCATAGTCGGAATTGCTAAGCGGCATTTTCGATCCGTTATCCGTAAACAACTTTCCCTCGCTGAAGTTGAATATGGTCACGTGATAAGGCTGCTACGTTTGATTGGTTAAACATGTTAGAGCCTGTCCGAGTTCTGTGTCAGAATAAATGTGCCTTAGCGGAGACTACTACATACTGATCATGAGTATGTCACAAAGCGTGTGCATATCCTCCAACCTTAGTGTTGTCTACATGAACAAGTATTTTGGTGGACACCAGTGTTCCCTCTAAGCTGCGCGCGTGAGCAATTGCGCACTGCTCGCACATTCTCAGCGCACAAGAAAATCTAGCCAGCGCACAAAAATGAGGTCAAAATTACTAATTAAGAAGCGACTTAAGTCAAAGTTACAGTGCATATAGGTAAAAATACACGGGTTCCCCTGTGTCCTAAATGTGGTATTTTGAAGTTGAGTCGAATTAGAACGAAGTTTAGTAAAGTTAGTAGTGTTTGTCGAGAACCGACTTCTTCGGCTCGGCTCATTAAAAGGTACCGGCTCTTTCGGGTCCTAAACGGCTCTTCAGGTTGTTTTTGCTTCTTTAGGGCCCGGTCACAGAGCCATTTGCGTCTGTATCGAGGCTGAATCACGGCCAGAAATTTCTGCCTGTGAAGCAGACGCTGTTGGACGCTTTGAGATCGCCATATACACGAGATACAGTAGTGCTTTACACGCGGTCGGAAATTCACACGCGGTTGGCCGCGCAAAAAAGTTTTGCGCTGCTCAAAAATTTAGACCACATGTTAACCGCGGGCGGCACACGTGGTACACACAAGGCAATGACGCGGAACGACGTGCTATGGCCACGGCCAGGGCGTGGTTACACGTGGGTAGGACGCGAAATTTTAGCGGGTAATCGTGGGTGGAGCACGGTCATAGCATGTTCTGCGCCTGTATCGCGGTGTTATTACAATAATAACATATTGGCTTCTTCGGTGCCATAGCTTGAAATCTTGATCTTCACGGGACTGTGTCTTGAGCAGTTATGATTTCTACAGCCCGGTGTTCTGCCGAGATTTGCATCCCCTCGCTACTACAACCACTTTTACCTCGTTTTATCTCACTTTTATCTCACTTTTAGGGAATGTAATGGCGAACATATAACCAAATCCACTTCGTCTTGCATTTGTTGGGAATGTAATACAACATAAACCATTCCGTTTTTGTTTTTGTTGTGAACGTAATCGAACGGTAATGCACACCGTATATAAATTACTTTTGAGAACTGTTATGCACTCTACTGTAAAGCTTATTATGCAGAAATAAGCTTTATGGTAGAGTGCATAACAGTTTCAATACGAGCGATTTGAATAGAAAAAGGCAAAATAAACATGTTACCTGCTCAAAAGTGATTTGTATACGGCGTGCATTACCGTTCGATTACATTCACAACAAATACAAAGACGGAATGGTTTAAGTTGTATTACATTCCCAATAAATGCAAGACGAAGTGGTTTTGGTTATATGTTCGCCATTAAATTCCCTAAAAGTGATATAAAAGTGAGATAAAACGAGGTAAAAGTGGTTGTAGTAGCGAGGGGATGCAAATCTCGGCAAGGATGCATTTCTCGGCATAACACCGGCTCGGCAGCTTTTATACTTGTGGTCCACACGCGGAAATGACGCGATGAGGGAGCGGAACAGTCGCCGGCGTCTGTTTTGCGGGCATACCACCGATGAACAGCGGGTTGGCCAATTTTGCGCATTTTCCATCGCGGGCAACCACGGGCAAAAAAAAAAAAACGCAAAATTTTACCCGCGATACAGACGCAAACGGCTGTGTGACCGGGCCCTTAATCCTAACATGACCAAATATTATGTAAAATTATGCTCAAAATGACTTAAAGGAAGGGGGGAATAGAACAAAAAAGAAAATAATACCAAAATGGAAAAGTAGTGAAAAGCTGAGAAAAAAAGAAACAAAAGGAAGAGAAAAAAAAGAAGGAAAAATTTAGAAAAGAGCCAGAAAAAAAGAAAAGAAAGAAATGTAGGAAAAAAAGTAAACAGAGAACAAAAAGAAAAAAGTAACAGCTGGGAAAAAATAAACACAATGAGATTTTTTTTGAAGGAATTTTTAAAAAAGTAGAAAAAAAACACGGAAAAAAGAAGAAAAAGTTTGTGTTGCATTCAAATAATTTCCAATTATATCAAAAATGTTGATACTATGCAACAAAATATATCAGGAAATAAAAAGAAATCTTTGAAAGAATTGTAAGAACAAACGACGTTTGTAGGCCGTACAACCTTTGCAATAGTACATGAGTCAATTCATTCAAAAGAGAAAAATAATTTTGCATTGCCGGAAAATGTAACTTGATGTTGCTCACTGTTGTTTCAAGTGTTGCTCACCGACTTTGTGTGAACGCTCAGACCCCTGCAAAATTACAGGGAACATTGGTGGACACCATATTGCTTCCTTCACATATGAAGCACATTAATGCTCGTGAAGCTGAGGTGTTCAATCTGAAGCAAATCTCGCAAACAGATGGGCCAAATTTGCACATAACTGGAAGATCAGAGGCAAACTGGGGATTCTCTCATTTTGAATCTCTCTTGAAGTCTAAAACCCTGGCTGGAGGATTGCCGTTTTTATCCCTCAAATAGAATCAACAGTAAAGACGTGCTCAGTTTTTCTTATTTGGGGCGTTATCATGCAAACGACAGTAAGCACCTGTTATTTCTCATGTCAGTATACTCGGGATTAATTGGGGTGTGCATCCGCTCTGTTTCCGCAGTTGCATAAAAGTCACCAAAAATAGCTTCCTACAAATACGCTTTCACTCTCTTATGTGCACAACGACGTGGGTGTCCCTTCCCCACACCCACTCCCACTCCTGCACTTCCTATCATCCTGGTACCTTTTATGTCTCTACCTTTCCCAAGGTACTCCTTTAAAGCGTTTCCCTTCTTCATCTCCGCCTTGATGTCTGCTTCCTCACCCGTACAGTTACACGCACACACATACGTGAAAAAAATACGATATTTTGTGGCTTCCGAGCGTTCTCAGCTAAGCTCGGTGCAGCCGCTCCGTTCTGGTGCTTGATGCATTTTTAACGAGTCCATCAAGTTCTAGCTCCGCTTGTTTTAAAAATACAGTACATCTGCTGATTAATTGATAGAGGAAGTACGGTTGGAGGGTGGCGACCAAAGAGGCTTATCAGGGGACATATAAAATAGCATGCCTTTTTTGTAAACTTTCCCGTGGCCTAGTGATGGTAAGTAGCATTGCACAAAGGGCGTGACACTGTTTGTCTGCTTGACTCTCCACATACACAGAATGAAGGGTGAATCGTATTGCAATTTGCAAAGGTGACAGTGGAGCGGACGGTTGCTATGAAAACAGACAGGGTGAGATTAGGACATGAGGCTTATAAATAGATGAGGACACAAGAAGCCACAAAAATATAGTGAGTCTTTTTTTGGCAAGGTGCTTCCTTTGTTCCCTGCGGGGCTCGGTCTGTTGTGTTGTTGGTTCTGTGTCTGTTTTTGTTTTGCAGTTTCTTGGGTGAGTGTTGATGGGCGGGGCTTACTGGGTGGCATCTGCTGTTGATGTTAGGAAAGCTAGGTTTATTTGGGCCAAGATTGGATTATGATTAGAAAAGGTTTTCACTCGGAACCTAATATTATCCGTCTTGTTAATACATCTGTGTATTACAGTGCCTGAGGCCTTCTCTGCTGGCTTAAAAATTTCTGGATTATGTGATTTTAATCATATTTAGTCCTTTGATAATTATTAAAGAATTCCAATGTGTGTCAGCTTCCTATAATTGTATCACACCTGGTTGCATTGCTTCCAGGTGTGATCATATTAAATCCTTTCACTAATCACATTTCAGTCATTGGTTGTTGTGATTCATGCCAATCGGTCAACACTTTGGATCTCCAATGCCGATTGGCCAATTCATATCATAACATAATTTACACTGTAGTGTGACAGGACACCTGTACTGCGTTCGCCTGCATCTCGCTAAGAAGAGTTTGGGTCCGATGCCTGTGTCATGCTGCCTAAATGATGCATCTCTCTTTGTCTCTCTCTCTCTCTCTTTCTCTCTCTCTTTCTCTCTTTCTTTATTTCTCTCTTTCCATCTTTCTCTCTTTCTCTCTTTCTTTCTCTGTCTCTCCCTTTCCCTCTCATTATCAGTAGGCAAGTCCCCTCTAATTAAAACTGCCAATGAAATAAAAAAACGTCAAACACTGCTTCGCAGATTTTCACTTTTTGCGGGTGGTTGCGGTCCCCGTTAACCGCAAAAACTAAAGGATTTCCGTATTGTGTTAATTTAAAAGCGAAAGCCAGACAACTCCAAAGCGAGAAAACCTTTCGCAAGCGAGAAAAGGCTTTGTCTGCCACTTTCAGCCTAGTCGTAAGATCTTAAACCTGAGCCCAAGCCCGTACAATCCGAATTACGGGCTGTTTCAATTCGTTGGTTTCAGGCCGAGCTTCTCTCTCACTGACTTTTTTTTCATCCACCCATCATTGTTCTTCTTTGTATTCATAAATTCTTGATTAACTTTGATTTTGTTAAAAAAAAAGTCTTTACATGTCACATGTCCGCTAAAGGCCCATGTGTAAAATACACAGCCCGCCACTGGTGTATTCACATTTTTGACAAGCAACTCTTCATCTGCATTCACAACAAATGTAAAAGTTATTTAATAAGCCTACTCAGTGAGATTGCAGCTCAAGCTGTGCATGTCACAAAGCCAAAATAATATTGTTTTTTGTTTAAAGTTTGATTAGACTTTTTTAATCTTATTTTTCCAGTAAAATAAGAAATATAAAACTTAAAATTAGAAAAATTATCTGCCAATCAAACAGAAAATCTTTGACTCAATATTTTACACATTTTACTACTTTTTCTTAGTGGAGATTGTTTTAAAATAATATTTTGAACTTGTTTTTTCATTTAAATGTTGTGACCTGAATAATATTTAAACTGTTCAAAATGTTACTTAAAATGAGAAAAAAATGAATATGAAATGGGGATGAATTTTTTCTAGATAAATTATTCTAACAAAGAATTTACTGACCAATTTAATAAAAGAACCGAGTTTATTCTTTTCGAAACTCGTCCGGTCTTTTGGAGCACCACATACGTTTTTAAATAATTGTGTCAGGAAAACGGATGAAAAACCTTGTTTAGTTATTCTGAAGGGTGGCTACACACACTTTAGTTGAATTCTTTGTCTTGTTTTGGATAATTCAATATACTTTAATCAAGACACACACACACTCTTGGATTTATAAACTTTTCTTTTACTAATCATCGAATGAAGGAGCTTGAATAGAAAACAAAATAATAATCAGAAAATAAAAAATAGACAACTAGAAGTTGAAAACTTAAAATGGCACAATTTGTATGGACAAAAACATTGGCTTGATTACTACATTATTGTATTTTGATAGTTCCCCCTTTAACGTTTTACACCAGTACCAATACCTAACAACAACGAGATGATGTGCGAAGTTCTGCATCGATGAAGACGATGGCCCAGTCTTTGTGTCCTCAACTGTAGAGCGATTAAGAATCCTGGTAGGCTCGAGAGCCGGTTGGGACGAGGACCACAGGATGCAGACTGTTGAAGGAGAGGTTTACTGCTGGTGGCTTGAGGCTTCTCTGAGGTCGCTGGCTTTGTCCCACTGGTTTGGCCGCTAACTTGATCAAGCTTGTCTGCCGACCTGGCAAGGCTCGCTGGCTGCCTGTTGAGCTTAGACCTGACCAGGACCGGCCAGGGCCTCGCCACAGCTTTTTCTGTCGTAACATGCCGTGCTGCCTTGTGGCTGGCCACATTCAGACCGCCCTTGCGAGGTGAATCGAGTACCAGTTCTTGGTTCAGGTCTCCTGGGGGGGGCAGACCCCCCCCCTGTAGTGCAGTTGTCACGGCAACCTTTAATGCGAACATGCAGCCATAGCCCCTGTCCCCAACCTCACATTCCAGCAGTATCAGCCCGATAACATATCTAAGTGATTGACTTAAGACACAGTGTTCACTTACATATTTTGACATTGCAAAATGGAATTCTGACCAAACGTTGAATACTCTACATAAAAAACTCAATTATTTATGATATTTTAGGTTTTTTTTTTCTAAGTGGACATACAGATTATAATAGATATTGTTTTTGGTATTTTAACTAGTTTTTTAAACTAGTTATTTTGAATTGTTCCATATTTTTATCTTGTTTCGAAAGTGATTTTTTTTTTGTAGTATTTTTTTTGGTTTGCTAGACTATACATTTAAAAATAATAATAATCATGAGCAATAATATCTGTTAAGAGGGTAGTTTTTTTTGCAGTGGAAATACAAGTAGCTATGGTGTATTGTGTACACAAAATGTCATAGTCACGCTTATGGGCGATGACCCAGCATTAACAGGTTAATGCTTTTCTTATTTGAATGCTTTTGCTTTTGACTTATTGGGTTCTTTTCTGTATCGCTCTTTCCTGCAGGTCATGATATTGTATTTCCACCCAAGTGTTTTCCGCTGCATCCTGCTGAGATGGGTTCGCCTTCTAGGTTTCGCAATCTTGTACGGTACCATCATTCTCAAGCTGTACAGGTAAACCATATTACAATTGATTCTTATCTTTTTGAAATTGATAGGTCATTAACAGTGTTGGACACGTTACTGAAAACAAGTAATTAATTACAATTAGTAGTTACTTCATTTAAAAAGTAATTTTGTTACCGTCCGAATTACTGAAACCCAAAAGTAGCGTGTTACTCTGAAAGTAACTACAGTAATCCCTCGGTTATTGTGGTCAATGAGGGGCAGAATCCTTTGCGAAATCTGAAAATCTTTGAAGTAAAAACCATTATTTGTTTTTTTCTTTATTTATTTTCTTATATGTTTATTCATTACTCAAGAACAAACCCAATTTACTGGCTCAAGTATTTATATAACAAATAAAAGTACTGTACTTTATGATATTATTAGTTACAAATAACTTCTGTACTGTTCTGTATATACTGTATATATATATACACAAGACCACCAGCATTGGAAAAACCTGGTTCATCTGGTCGGCTCAACGCACAGGGACGGGACCCCCGACCTTCGCTGGAGCAATAATCAATAATCAATATATATATATATATATATATATATATATATATATATATATATATATATATATATATATATATATATATATATATATATATATATATATATATATATATATATATACGATATAATGATTGTACTAACTGTATTGAGTTGTACTTTTTAGGGCCTTATAAACATGCCAACTCTACTTGATTAGTGGTGTAATTCTGGCTAATGATTAACTAGGGTTAACTAATATGGTTAGGGTTCCTCAATCTGTCCTTATATATGGGGAAACAGGTATGGATTAGATGGTGTTAAAGTTCCTGAACCGTTTTTAATGAGTGGCAGTGTAATGCACAAGGAATAACAACATTTGAGTAGCAATTTTTTATTAGTAACCATTTACGGCACTTGTTATGAAAAAAGGTAAATGTTTTCCAGGAGAGTGTTACTTTTCACGCGTTACTCCCAACATTGCTCATGAATTTCCATGATTATTTCAAGTCTTTGGCTGTCAATGGCAGTAAGAGAGTTGAGGGAAGAGGAAGTATTTTCTGAATATTTATGGTTTCCAATGTGTTTATCTGCTACTGCCAGACGAATGTAGCATTCAGACACGCTGGTTTCTGTGCAAGTGCTTCAACAGACCGAGCAAAGGGCAAGACCGGTCAGAGAAGTATACAGATTTGATCCTTTTCCGAGCTAGCTGTTTGGCTGTGAAGTGGGCCTTGGGGGAGTTATCTTGCAAGCTAAATATTTGTATCCTGGATGTTGATGATCTTATCTTGAGTGCCTTAAAGTTGATCATCTTCAACTTATGCATTCTACTGGAGAACTCAATAACTTTTCCGCGCCACAAGGCCTTGCAGATTTTAAGGTGCACCCGAGATTTTTTTTATTTTTATATACAAGGCGCACAGGACTATAAGATGCATATAATTAAAATAACAGAAAGTGCTAGATTTGCACTATAAATTAGTAATATCGTATTTGTGCATTGATTTGCATGTAATAACAGAGCGGAAGGCAGCACATAATATTCACTACACCACTAGGGATACAGACGACACAAGAAAATGCATCAAGTTTTATGTCATCATCACAATGTTTTTAGTCACAGTACCATGTT
Organism: Urocampus carinirostris; assembly: GCF_059441175.1. Classification (NCBI taxonomy): domain Eukaryota; kingdom Metazoa; phylum Chordata; class Actinopteri; order Syngnathiformes; family Syngnathidae; genus Urocampus; species Urocampus carinirostris. Next base: position 30,581,495 of record NC_142349.1, read on the forward strand.
GTCGATGTTCTCATTGGGCTGCAAGAATATTGTCAGACATTAAACTGGTCCGCGATACAGAAAAAGTCGGTGACCACTGAATACAATCTTGTATTCTTTTCTCACAGACACTTTGCAAATCACAAAATTCAGAACTGAATGAAGACAAAGACATTGTGGGAAACAATTTGGTTGTCCTAAAAGATGTAAATAAACACGTATTCAACATTTATCACTTACAATAATTATTTTGCTAAGTCTCAGCTGAGAAAAAGTAAAACAAAATGTATAGCGATTGTTAATCATTTTTTGTTTTCTAATTCCCCCGACATTTGTATCTGGTTCGGTGACTAAAAATTGTGAGATACGAACAAATGCATTTCCCTCTGTCATCTATGTTGTGGCCTAGTGGTTAGGATTTGGTGGTCTTACTGTCGCTATCCGGGTTCGATTCTGTGTTGTCACAATTGTTATCTTATTGTGGTCAGTGATGAACATCACCTGATCAATAATTTCACGTAATGATCATATACAAGTATGCATTTCCAATTTTTCCAGCACACAAGGCGCCACGGATTTTGAGACGCACGTTCAAATTTCTGGACAATTTGTGTTTCTTCAGTTCATTTTATAGTCCAGAAAATACAATATTTGTTCCCCCTACTTCGATACATGAACAGAAGATAATAGGTGAAGCTTTATAACAGGCTGAGATTCATGTGAAAATTCCAATTAACAAATGCATTTTTAATTCTTCCTTGTTTGTTGCTTCCAGTTGCAAAAATGTGTGCATTTCTAATTAATTCATTCCCCTTCATTGGATTCATCCAGAGTGTTAAAGGTGTTCTTATCACGTACGGCGCAAAGGACACCCTACATGACCAGCTGGCACGTCCTGAGGATGCTGACAATCATTCTCTTGGTGGTGCTCTGGTTCTTGGTAGCCTGGAGTTTGGCCGTGTGCCAAAACCCCCACGTGACTCAGGCCCTCATCGGAGCCGGCATCTCATCCGAAGGGCTGCAGTTTAGTATGTGTCTGCTAGATCGTTGGGACTACATGATGGCTATTGGTGAGTGAGTTTTGATCCTGCTGGTATGAGTTTTCCCAGAATACTCTATGGGGTTGCAAAGATTAGTTGAGATTTTCGACAAAAATCCATAATATCAACAGTAAATCGAATAAATAGAATTATTATGTCGACCATTGTCGCCAGACATCTGTTTCCACCATAGTGAAGCATCGCTATATGAATATGATCTCTGCTGAGAGGCACACTTCTGGTAACAGATAGATACAGAAACGGCGGTCTCAACATCTACTACGCGTCCCAAAGTTTGGAAGAATTTTAGCCTGGATACTACGAATAAAAAGACAACTATAGACTATAAGGAGCAGTTTTTTTCATAGTTTGCTCGAAGGTGAGACTAGTACATGAAATCAAGAACAGATTATTATATCGTTGAGTTTAAAATTAGTACTGTATATCACGTCACATGTTACTTTCACACTAAACAGCAAGACGTTTCAACGTTGAACACGACGGTAAAAGCGGAAAGAGGAAGCCGACACATTGTTTCCCTCTGGGACCTACCTGGAGTTGTTTACCGGTAAAAGTGACACCAAGGATGAATATTAAATTGGATTTATTGTTTTGAATTGAAGCTGATAGCTTGGTAGGCACATTATTTATGCTTGAGTTATCTGAATAACCCATAATATGTTAAGTCGTTAATGTCAAGCCTGTCTAAGATATGCATGTGCCTGTAACGTTAGAATACCGTGTTCTCAATTTATATAATTTTAAATATCCCTTCTTGATTACTTTTATTTTTTGGGTTTCGGATTCTGTCAAACAAATTTCCTCCCAAAAATGCAACTTGGTCAGACTTTGGACATGGGTGACTTTTACTTTTCATACAAGACTCTGATATTTCAGATGTTTCAGAATATATCAGAATGTTGTGAAGACTGACAATACCAGCCATTGATATCTCTTTTATAGCATGCCAAACGATTGTGCACCAAAAAGAAGTAAATGACTCTGTCAGTGTGATATGTAGTGCATCAAATGTACTGCAGGTTTCTCTGTACCTGCGCTGTACACTGTATAAAATAAATAGTCAAGAGTCAATCTTCCATCTGAAAAAATAAAGATGAGGATGAAAAACGAAGCTGTCAAACTCTCACACACTGACTTTCAATACAATAATCTCTCCATCTGTGTCCGTGTAGAGCATGAAGGACAGGAAACAGAGAGCCTTTTAGTTGCCAAGACAACCATTGAGAAGACATTATTGTGTCGACGCAGTGCCTCCAACAGGATGTCCCTTGCAAAGTTGCTTCTGAAAAACCCCCAGTATTACGATTCTTGGAAAATGAGCTTATTGGTTTGGCCTTGGTAATTTTGACAAGGGAACACTGTCTAAAAATAACCCTTTTTTACAACAACCTAAATAGGATGTAGATTAACAGGATTAAACAAGTTTTAATTGTATTTGCATAGATATATATATGTATATTTTATAGTAAAGTTTACATTTGTTGACCTGGAGAGGGATGGGCGCCACCAGGCTATACTCGCCCAAGACACACCACAGGAAATGGTGGCCCTACAACCCCATTGGTTAAGGAAGGGAAACAAAAAAATAAGGAGGGAAGCTGTTGCTAGATTTTGAATTCGCAAAGAGAACAGAGGAGAGTCCAAACCTCAGATAAGAAATATAGAACTGTTCTCAAAGCCCACCCTTGAGCCCTTTTGTTTTATATTAATCTTCTTTTTTGCTTTTGTCATGTTCGAAATAAAAGTTTCATTCAATTTCCTAAATTGCAAAAGCCGATTCCCCCTAAAGGGATGTCAAAGAACAGTAACATGATTGGCCGATAGTGACAATGGTTTAAACCATGAGTCTCTAACATGATACCAGGGTTCCTACTAAGGACAGCTGAGGTGTCCATGGCCCTGTCTGGAAAAGTGCTATCTAGTGCAGGGTTATTATGATTTTCTAATAAAATGATTTGACCATACTTGCACTTATAACATCATAGTAACATAATAACAACATTGTAATAACGTGATAAGTTATTATTTTAGAAATGCATATCAAATTGGGTACCCTTTGCACTAATTAGTAACAAAAGTAAAAAATGTAATATTTTCAGAAAGTGGAAATTGTGTACATACAGTAATACAATCTAAAAACTTTCAACAGTATTAAAAAATACTTCTACAACAACTGTCACAAAGTAAAAGTTAAGAGAGTTGAATCTGAAAAATCAGCAATGTAACTAAGAAGTCCTTTTGGCTCTGTTGCCATACTGAAAAAAGAATTGACTGTTTTTTGTTCAGAAACAAGAACATGTTTACATTTTTGTTGCAGCCCCTTTGCTCTCTGTAGGGTGAACTTTTTAATGTCTTTATGTAAATTTGCCCCAGTAGCGACCACTTTACGACATAAAATTAAACCTGGCTTTGTCCTCTTCTGTTGTTGAAAAAATAAGTCCACATCAACTTTCATATGTATCTTCTTATGAGAAGAAATTGGATTGGGCCCTCTCCTCTGCTCGGCAGGCAGGATGCAGCAGCAGGCCAGGTAGCTAGGGGTGCTAAAAGTGTGTCAGGCAAACACATAGAGTGACCACAACCCTGGATGAGAGAGAAAATGAGTGCACTATCTATATTTAAAAGCAGTGATTTGAGAAAACTGGTTAAGTGAAGTATCGACCCCATGAAAATAGTATCGATCTGATTTGATTACTTGCTTAGTATTTATAATATTGACAATCTGCAGTGAGGGAGAGACTGAGGGTGAGTGGTTGCCCATGTTTATGTGACCCAGTTCCATGTCTTTATCTTCCCAGCTGAGTTCCTGTTCCTGATGTGGGGAGTTTACCTATGTTTCGCTGTCCGAGCCATTCACTCCGCTTTCCACGAGCCACGCTACATGGCGGTGGCCATCTACAATGAGGTCATTTTATCGTCCGTCTTTCACATTATCAGGTGGGTATAAAAAAACTTCAATGATGTCGCTTAATGATATTAGATCAGCATTAAATAAATCGAAATGCCTCCACAACATTTGCCTCATTGACTCAACCAGGTCCTGACTTCTCTTTGAGTAATTGACATGATGTATTTTACAGTGACACCCAAAATGCGGTCAGATTGATGACTACTATTCAGTTTGGCTTGAAATATTGACGGATTAAAGAGAATTGGGTCCTTAATGTTGGGTTGGCGTTCTAATCCAGCTACTAGACTTCCTCTGCAGAGTTTGCATGTTCTCCCCGTGCTTGCGTGGGTTTCCTTTGGGCACTCCGATTTTCTCCCACAATACTGATACCATACACCGCGGCTCAGCAACAAGGGGCTCTGCAGTCACATGCATATCTTTGGTGCGTTTTCAAAATGTTTGATAGTGGAAAATGATATGATTTATATGGTAGGACAAACATAAAATCACATTTTTCAATGAAGATAATACATATATTTACATGCAGTACCTGTTGCCTTCCTCATAAGTCTTATATAAGGGTTTTAATTTTCTAATATTGGCTACATCAAATTCTCCTCGCTCTGAAAAAATACTGATACTTTGAAATAAATATTTAGAAATCCTAGCAATAATTTAGGGGGAAATATTTTATAAGTTGATGGTATAGTACCATTCCTTTATTTTAAGGTTAATTGTTTTTAAATGGCAACTAAAATGCGGCTGATTCTAGTATCAGCTACCATCAAGAGAATGGCCTGTTTACTTTTGAGTAATACGCCCTTTAGTGTTGGATTTACCATTGATTTGTACTTTTGTCCTTTTCCGTAATGATCTTCCAACCCTGATTTTGTTTCTGATTGAGTTCAAATTGGCAAACTGACCTTATCTTAGTGGTAATCATCTTGTCCTTATTTGGAACAGATGAAAGCTTTCAGTCAAAACTATTTTGTCCGTCACGCATTTTTCCAGAAAAAGTGTGATTGGAAATGTTTGCATTTAGGAGTAATTATCAGAGCAAAACGGCAAAGATTTTTTTAAATCCATTAGGAAGTTGAAGCCGACATGCGTTCATTAGTGTTGTGGTTATAAATGGAACAGCTCTCACTTGCTGAGGAGAGCAAACCTTACCTATGTTTGGTTCCATTTTTGCTTCTGTCATGCAGAGACGAGGTTGCTCGGCATTAAAGTCACACATGATGGGAGTAGACACATAAAAAAAGTGACATTCAAAGTGACATTCATCTCTCTTTAATACATAAAATGTTCAATAAATGTTTTCATTAAATATACATGTAAATACAAGCTTATTTGGTTTTGTGAACATCCTGTAGTGTTTCTTATGAGATTTTGACAATGATTTGGGGCTCTTGTCGGCTCATGTTTACTTCTATTTTCACCAAATTGAACCTTCAGCAAACATCAGATAAATGTGTCAGATTTAGGTGATTGTGTTTTCCTTGTTTTGCACTGAGAACATCTTTGATAACAAGATTTTATGACTCCACTATTAAAATATGGATAATAGACAACAATTTTACCAAGTAGGTTGATTAAGATAAATGCTCTGACACAAATTGACCTATCAGGTTGCGTTTTGACCTTCATCTAAGCCCTGCCCCCATGTTTATTATGACAAATACTCCCTAGAAATGTCTTACCAACCCCAAAAGCGCTTCAAAAAAAGAGAAGGATTTTCTGACATTCACAATGACATCAATGTGAGATTTTGATGGTTTAATGATTAAAGGCAATAAGGAGAAGTATATAGAATGGGATCAGTTAGACTGCAAGGGCAAAGATAAGAGGTATGCAGCATTTAAATGCCTGTACCTCAGCATGAAAAAAATGTTACAGTTATGATAAAAAGTAGATGATGAGAGTCATTGAAAAAAATCACGTGACACACTATACCTAGCAATAAAGCAATCATTAATGTTAATTCGAATTAGTGTTACATTTGTTTTTATGCTGCAAGCTTACAACGAAGAATGTTGTTTTATTCTCACTACTAAACACCCGTTGTTCTTTATCCTGACTATTACTGAGCATTTCTTTGCAATCATTGAAACTATTTGCCAATCATGTTGTTGTAGTTTGATATCCAAACCATTTAAGGTTGATTTGCTTTTTGTAACCCAAGAGATTGAAATAAAAACAAGTTTCAGGCTCAACTTGCTAGACAGTCCACAAAAAGCAACCAAATCATAAACTGAACTGTTATTAACAAAATAGAAATGCGCATGAAAAAAGTCAAACAGGAGAGTTTGGGCAGAGTCGTCTCACACGCGTTGATAATTCTGCAAAACTGAGATCTTCAACCATAGCGTGCATCTCTTCTCGTCATTGTGTCACCTTTTCAAGGAACAGCAATTTAGAATTTGAACATTGGTGCTCTACTTTCTGATTTGCCGTCAACAATTTAGTTTGTTGTTTTGCAGCGGCACACCAAACGGTACTCACTTTGAGAGACAATATCTTAACAAGATAAACGTGTTTGATTTACCGTAGTAAGAATCGCGTTGATCTTGAAATACGTTAAAGGCCACAAGCACAAGCTATTTATCGGATCTATTGTATCTTTGTACTTCACTTAAAATGGATATTGAGTCACTTAAATGCAATACAGGTTACCCATTGAAGATCCACATTTTCCAAATGCAACCTATGATATTTTGTTGCCTGCAGTTTCATAATTTCCTGTAAAACTGTACCCAGACCATGTCTATTGTTTTGCAGTGTTTCTGCGTAAAAATATATATGACCTTTCTTTTTCCTGATGTGAGGGGTGATGCAAAATATTCGCTAAGTTAACATACAATTGGATGATAAAGTATGCGTATCATTTTATCGAGCACAATACTCTCTATGTAAGCCTCAAGAGATAAAGTTGATTTGTGAACTTTTGCAAACAGGTCTCAATAAAAGAATGGTAGGAGCAGGAGAGCGTATTAAGTTTATTGCAGACACACAAAAAAAGTTCCACTTTATCCAAAAGTAGAAGTGCAAGCACGCTGTCCAAACATGACAGGCACTGGCAGGTGGAACCTTGGAGCTAAATGTAGAAGAAGTAATGAGACAAGTGGAGGCTTGTGGGAGAGTGTAACACAACGTGATGGAGCGATCTCATTGTTTAGAAATGGAAGGGAGCAAGACACTGTGTTATTTTGCTTGCAATTTAACTTAACAGCAGTTTTGACATGTCTCCTCTGTAGTTTATAGTATAACATTTACCTACCTATTCAATGATAAAAGTATAAGCTGGGGGTTTGATATTCTCTCTAAATATCTGTTGTTCGTTATTTTGCTAACCATTAATCGTGTATATATCAATAATGAACTGTATGTAAGAGTTAAAACGTCCTTGATTTCAAATTGAATAGGGTAGTTTGAAACCTCTTATTTCTTATTTTCGGACCAGCACGTGGACTCAAAGTAAATTCAAATCAGACAACAATTAAGGTTCTCAATATCAATTGATGCTCTCAAATTGAATGCCAGATAATTTTAAAGAAAAACGTAACTTTAAAGGTACACAGTGTAATGTTTGACCACTAGATGTTGCTGTACTGTGTAGTGCAACCTAAAGCAAGTGCTGCAAAATACAAGGAAGAACACAAACTAGAGAGACTAAAAGTGACCAAATCGCACTATTCTTCTTATCACTCTTTTTGCCCATCCTTTCACAAGGATTGTTTTTGGTTATACCCTTAGCAGCAATTTGGCGGACAACCATGTCGGCTCCCTCAAGGTGAGCCTCACATTATGTAAATAAAGAAAGTTTCCTGACCTAGGAGTATCTAAAAAATGTGTGCTTATAGTTCATGTATATTTGTGTATTATTCAAATTAATATTGTTTTTTTTTGTTAATTACGTTTTGGTTTTTTTTTTACAAATAAAAGGTTCTAGATCATACACAGTCCCTGTAAAAACTCTGTGATTAAAAATGTACCAATCCAACAATAATACTCCCTTATTAATTGGTTGTTTTGTTAAAAAATAATTCAGTCATTTAGCTTGTTCTAGGTATAGCCACCCCAGATATTTGGGATTGTTTAGTTTAACATGGCCTTGCAAAAAGTCCAGGGTATCAAATCCCCAGTGTCCAGGTCATCTGCTAGTTTTCTAGCTTTTGAAGGTTGTCTTGTATGATAACAGCCAGTTGGTGGTTCCAAATCCAGTTGTTTTAAGAAAACTGGTCATATTTTGGTGGGGGTTTTTTTCAACATATTTGGTTTTACTGACAATTAAAATGATAAATGTAAATGTACCAATACTGAAAAAATGTATTTGTTTTAAATTAACAAAGTGGTAGATTTAACTTATGTATATTTCAATTGTACATGCTGGTAAAATTGTTATAACCATGATACAAACAATGTGGTTTGGGTACTAACCTATCCCAACAGTTGATGCACTGAGGAGAAACACTTTTTTTTACTGATGTCTGGCAGGCTAGGATCCCAAGGGCTGTGAGACTTCTTTGTTCATGTGGCTTTTAACATTCCACTTTGTCTGGCTGAACAGAATTTGCCTTTTCGCAGGTTCTCTTTGGCTCCCGGCCTTCACCCTGACTGGATGCTGGTGCTGATATTCACCCACACTCACCTAACAGTCACTGTGACTGTGGGACTGCTTCTTGTTCCAAAGGTATCGCGGTTCAAAATTCATGCCCAACTCTGGTTCTGCAGTTTAGCCTTAGAGCAGTGGTTCCCAAAGTGGGCGGTGAAAAGATCTGGGGGGGCGGTGAGGAAGAAAGGCGCGGTAGGGCAGCGGCAGTCCGAAGTCAAAGTCAGAAGTTTGAACGTTTGTACACAACACGTTAGGGCTGCAAGATTAACCAAAATCGAATCGACATTGCAATGTGACGTAGTGCAGTTGTCAAACAGCAAAGCACTGCGGTGTTTTCAAGGTTTTGTAGTGAGTGATGGAGTTTTGGCCAACCTCAATTGTTGTTGTTCGAGTTTTAAAAGCACTGACCGATCAGAGGCAAGTTTTAATACTAGCACTAGCCAAAAGAGGCCATTCAAAGTTTGCAAGCACTACACTATGCCGCACCCACCGTGTGAGTGTCACGAACCCGGGCAGGAAACAGTATTGAGAACCCAATAGCGTAACATACTCACAGTTTATTAGGGAGACTCGATCCGGTCTTTTTTTGTGCCCAAATAGAATTTGCAAAAAACTGCAAAAGATATTTTTAAAAATGCCAAAAATAGAGATAGGTCTTACATTATATTTTTCTGTCATGTGATGCACAGGTATTGGATTTGAGTCTGTATCAGTAGGGACAAAAGATAAAGCAATAATTTAATTTTTTTTTGTCCCTTTTGCCAAATGTTCTAACCGAATGCGGCTGGTGGCTGAAAGAGTTTGCCCACCGTTGGCACACGGTGATCTGTTATTGCGCCTTTGGTGAAAGTAAAACACACGTAATAAACATAAAGTGCATAAAAGTGTGATGACGTATTGCTGCTTCTAAAAAAAAAACGCTGTTTTATCTGCTTAAGCTCGTATGAAAGGAGCAATCACAAGCAAGCATTGGAAAAAGTACTGTATGAAGAAACACATTTGCAGCTAGTGCCGTAAACACATTCGAACTGTGTTAGTCATTATTGTGATTTCACTAAGCATTCCCATGAGGGGTTTTCACACACCATCCCTTACGTCCAATAGAAAACATTTAAATGCCCCTCTGTGCGCTAAAAGCAGTACCGCGTCAATGTTCCTGCTTCTCCCATTCGTTCTTAATCAGGCTCATCCGACGTTGGAGTCGTTCGAGTGGGCCGACATAATGAAGCGCAACAAGAAACTGTTAAGCTAACACAGCGTTTGTTCCTCACCCTGGCCTAAATATTAAGCATCCCTTTGTTTTCACTGCTCAAGCTAAATCATAAAATTGCACCATCACCTGCTACCTTCATGTGGCTGACCTGTGTGCCGTAAATACTCCATTGAATGTATTATTTATAGGGTAGCATCTTATCTCAAAACAGTAATCCAACGTTTTTCACGGGGGTTGCAATTCAAAACAGGCAAAGTAGAAACCTTTAGTTATTTATTCATTGAATAACCTATTACTTGGAAATCAATTTACAGGCTCAGATGTTTAAAACTGACTACTTTAAAAACATATTTTTGGGGGGAAAATAACATATTATGATTTTAAAAGAACCTTACTGCTTTTTTGCACAACGGTATTAAGGACATGGTCCACTTTACTTCTCATGATCCTTTATTGCCACCATGTAGATTGGAAAACTGCATTTCCTTTCTGTTCTTCAACCAAAAATGTTCAAAAAGACCATATTAAATCAAAAACAAAAACAAAATAAATATGTCTGGAGCCGCAAAAAAAATCAAAGGCCGTATGTAAGTCTTATGAGAGAGGAAACACCTACTATCATGCAAAACGTTAAGAATGTGTTCTGTTTGCACTATTACAGATGCCATATATTTTTTCATTATCAAATTTTGTGCCAAGGAGCCACTAGGGAGCGTGGAACAACCTCATGTGGCTCCAGAGCAAGATTAGCAGGTCAAGGAATTCAACTTTGTTGGGGATAGAAAGCCTCTTCCTCTGCCTTTTGGTGCTATTGTCGGTCTAGATTGTTTTGTTGACATGAAGGCTTTTAAAGAAAATTGAAGATGAAAAATATTTGGCATGTATGATGTTGGTATGTCAAGCAGTTTTATGTATGGGTACTACTCAGACCGCAGCATCATTAACACAAAGACGGAGACAAGGAGAAATGGGCGGGGCGACTGTTTAGCCAATCAGAATGCAGAACATAATGCACAATTAAAAACCCCTTTTGAACAGTAGCTTACGGTATGAACTAATTTGTATACAAAAAGATAATAAGCTTTAAACGATTTACAAAGGTTTTTTTTGTTACCCCATGGCATTTGGGTGACGTAGAGGCATGATTGGAGAAATAGATAATTCATAAACATCCACAGTGACTTATTCTTTTAAATTAACATAATTAAATTTTAGGAAGATATTTATTGTCATGTCATGGGGCACATAAAGTACAAGCTATGTTGTGCTTCCCTTTCGGTGAAGAATTATTAAAAATAATAATAATACTTAACCATGATATATTTTTGCACATTTTAAAGATCCTTAATTTTGTCTACTTGAAAAATAAGTTAGGATATTTTATTTATTTTATATTCCAAACAAACAGGAAAATTATCTTATTTTTTATTTTTTTATTTTGTGTAAAATAAGAAAAAAAAAATATTTTAGGAGTAATTACACAATTCCCGATTATTTTTTGGGGGGATATTTTACAAAACAAAGGAGCTGCCGACATTTCAAACTTTTTAACTCCTTGCTGCCATCTATTGGCTTAGTAAGCTTGTTCATGATGAGCTTCCAAGTATGTGTATTTCTTAGTCGCGCTCTCCTTTTTTCATCTTTTTTGGGGTTTTGGGTTGGCGTTTGGAATACAGTGGGACCTCGCTATTTCGCAGTTCCACGTTTGCGGGATCAGAGCTTCGCGGGTCTAAAAAAAAAAAAATAATTAAATAAAATAATTTGAAAAAATAATTATTTATTTTTTTAATTTATTTTTTAAGCATTTTTGAAGAGGCCTCGCTACTTCGTGGTTCCACGTTCGCGGGCTCAGAGCTGCGCAGGTCTAAAAAATAATAATAATAAAATAAAATGCTTAAAAGAAGCATTAAAATAAGCATTTTTGAAGGGGCGTCGCTACTTTGCGGATTTTCACTTTTCGTGGGTGGTTTTGGTCCCCATTAACCGCGATAACCGAGGGATTACTGTATACTTGAAATAAGCCTCTTCTTACATTCACCATATCCATGCTACAATAACAAATAGAAGGGGTAGAGGACAAGCATGAAAATTTGTGTTTTTGGCATTTATTGCAGGATTAATGTTTACATTACAAAGACTCAAAAATGTCTTGCAAGATATTCTTTTTTGGAGGTTTAAAATTGCAGGCAGAAAATTCTCATGATTCAAACAAAACGTGTTTGATTCGAGACAGAATTAAAGTATTTAGTGCAGGAAAATATTTTTTTTTATTAATTGTGTGGTGATTGTTTTATGGCACTCTTTGTCTTAGTTCTTGTCTAAAGGGACTCAGGCTCGAGACGATATTGCGACCGAGGCCTATGAGGAGGAGCTGGACATTGGAAGATCTGGATCTTACCTGAATAACAGCATTACGTCTGCATGGAGTGATCACAGCTTGGACCCTGAGGAGATACGGGTGAGGGAACACACAAATGGGTCACCTTAGTGAACTGAAATAAGATGTATACAGAATAAAATTGTCTTTGTTGTCATTTATAACAACATTGTGAACATTGTTTGCAGCAATATTAGATATAGCACTCCAGGGTAAGCACACAATAAGGACTTCCATCCATTCATCCATCCCTTATCTGCACCGCTTATCTGCAGTGGGGTCGCAGGGGTGCTGGAGCCCATCCCAGATATCTTCGGGCAGCGGGCAGGGCACACACTGAAGTGTTTGCCAGCCAGTCGCACGGCACACAGAGACAGACAACTCACTCACCCATTCACACCTAGGGACAATTTGAACCGACCAATTACCCTGACATGCATGTTTTTGGGATGTGGGAGGAAACTGGAGTTCCCGGAGGAAACCCATGCAGGCACGGGGAGAACATGCAAACTCAGCACAGGGAGGCAGTGGTAGCTGGAATTGAACCCTGAACCTCCGCACCGTGGGGCTGTGCGCTAACTACACAGCCGCCATGCCGCATAATAAGGACTTTTAAGATAATAATGAGATAAAACAATACATAGATTAATAGACAAAAACATTAAAAGGTAGTGCTTGGATACTGGCTTGAGTAGTAAGTGCAATTTTCTTATGTAAAATTGTATCTAAAGTAGTGCAATAGCATTTAGCAGAAACAAAAGCCCCAATTAAGTCGATAAACAAGATAAGAATACCCATTTTTCAATAGCAAAACTACTGTAATTTGAAATACAAATAAAGTCTTCAGCGTCCATGAGCACAATGTACTTTACAACTGCCACTGTGAGTATGCAGATATTTATTATATACAATAATATATATAATTGATATACTGTTTTTAAAGGGGAATTTTTTTTTAATTATTTTGCATATTTCTACCTTTTTAATTTGTTGAAAGAAGAAGCTCTTTAACTTTGTTATACTTGCATAATGACAATAAAGGCCATTCATTGATTCATTCATTCATGAACTGCACTAAAGTGTGCACAAACAGGCACTCTGTGGTGCTGGATATCCTCCCCTGCATCCTCTCTCTTTTACACATATATATATATATATATATATATATATATATATATATATATATATATATATATATATATATATATATATATATATATATATATATATATATATATATATATATATATATATATATATATATATACAATAATTTTGATGTATTGTCTAATAGATACACAGTTCTCTTAGTTCATATAGTCTCTTGCTAAACATTGGAAATTTTGATAAAGTTTTGGGTTCCATCCAGGGAAAAATATTGGAAAAAAGGGTGATATGATATAGCGCAGGTTTATGTAAAAAAACACATTTGAAATGCCAAAATGTTGCACCTCGGTTCAAATTTTGTAGCAAAGACTGGGTAGAGAAAATACATGTACTGCTATCATAATTCAGAATGTTTGATCCTTTGAAAAACTGAAATAGTACCATTAAAAAAATGAGTTTTTACAAATAACATATAGCATATTTCCAGTAATATGTTTTAAATGTACACTTTTATGAGTAAATGCAGATATATTGGGTGCAAAAGAGCCATACTACTTCTGAGCACAAGGTAACTACAGACCTATCTACAACGTACAAAATGTCAGTGAAATCCCCTGGGACTGTAAGTACATGAACTTCAACTAACTTACCGCCCCTTTCCTCAGGATGAGTTGAAGAAACTCTACGCCCAGCTGGAAGTCTATAAATGCAAGAAGATGCTCGCCAACAACCCTCACCTCCAGAAGAAACGCAATTCGAAAAAGGGTCTGGGTCGGACGCTGATGAAAAGGATCACCGAGATCCCTGAAACCATGCACATCCACCGCCAGTGCAGCCGAGAGGACGGCAGCGAGCATGGAAGCAACCGCAGCACATTGCGGAGGAACCACATTGAGTCTGGTCAGCACGATGCACCCTCTTTAACGTGGTCATCTTGGAAATAAGAGGGAACTTTGTTCATGTGCAGGAAATGCAGTGTGGAGAGGGCTTACTTTCAATCTGATTCTCATCTCATCTCATCTCATCAGCTGCACCGCTTATCCTCAGTAGGGTCGCCGGGGTGCTGGAGCCCATCCCAGTAATCATCGGGCAGTGGGCAGGGGACACCCTGAACTGGTTGCCAGCCAATCGCAGGGCACACGGGGACAGACAACTCACTCGCTCATTTACACCTAGGGACAATTTGTACCGGACAATTCACCTGAAATGCATGTTTTTGGAATGTGGGAGGAAACCGGAGTGCCCGGAGGAAACCCACGCAAGCACGGGGAGAACATACAAACTCCGCACAGGAAGTCTGGAGCTGGATTTGAACCCACGCAGGAGGTTCCCATGACATGAACTGTGCCGCACATGCGCTAACCACTTCGCCGCCGTGCTGCCCCAATCCGATTCTGTTCATCATTAAAAATCTTAATTTAGCTGCTTAGCATTAGGGCTAAGGCAGTCGTGACACTGCCGAGTGAAGTTAACTTTTGGAGAAGCAAATTGGCTGAATGCAGCGTTTCAAATTTCTCACAAGACACGCAATGAACAAATAAAATCCTTAATCCATTGGCAGAATATTTTGCCAATTTCAAATATATTCATTAATTTCTCGCCGAAGCCCTGAAATGTGGCAGTTAGCAGGGGACATCCTGGAGCGATTGCTAACCCCGCACAGGAAATCCGGTAGCTGGATTTGAACCCACACAGGAGGTTCCCAGGACCTTAGAACTGTGCCGCACACGCGCTAACTACTGCGCCGCTGTGCTGCCCCATGTATATATATATACATATATATATATATATATATATATATATATATATATATATATATATATAAATAATAGTTTCATTATATTTATATATATTTGCCTTAAAATAAACAAAATCATCTGATTTGGTTATTTTAAGACAGAAATACAAAAAAAGAAAATGAATAAAACGACCTACAATTGTCTATAAAGATGATTTTGCATATTTTACAGGAACAATGTGTATTACATGAAACCTCCTAGTGGTAAATATAAAATATAAAATATAATATATATATATATATATATATATATATATATATATATATATATATATATATATATATATATATATATATATATATATATATATATATATATATAAACACATATATATAAAAATATATATCTATATCTACTCTGGTCAGATCCCTCAAGAGGGTTGATCGACAGCAAGACACATACAAAAACAAAGAAAATAAAAAAAAAGGGAAAAAGTATCAAAAAAAACACACACAAAATTTTTGGGACCATGGCCAACCCAAAAGCCCAAACACCCAAACAAGTTAAGCACCTCGGCATCCAAGTTGGTCACGCTTTCGTCCCTCCAGAGAGTCCAGATGAAACGTGACACAAGAAAGCGAACATGTCACTCGGGTCAGGGTGACACAACACACTCTTCTGTTCAACAGCAGGGCCCGACAGCTTTCACTGGTTTACCCCTGTTGCATCATACAGGTGCCGTGCCCATCCCTTAGAACGCGTCCAAACAAAAAGCGCAAATCATATAAACATGCATTTTTAGACAAATAATATTAGGAAAATATACATGTTTTTTACATAACATGAGCCTCACCTAAGGGAGCAGTCAAATTTGTTGTTGTCATCTTGCTAGTATCTACCTACCTACCTACCTACCTACCTACCTACCTACCTACCTACCTACCTACCTTGGTCATATCCCTCAAGAGGGGTGACCGACAGCAAGACACACACATACAATAACAAAGAAAATAAAAGGGAAATAAATAACAAAAAAAAGAAAAAAAACACAAAATTTGTTGGACCATGGCCGACCCAATTGCCCAAACACCCAAACAAGTTAGGCACCTTGGCACCCAAGTTGGTCATGCTTTTGTCCCTCCAGATGAAACGTGACACCAGAAAGCGGCCATGTCACTCGGGTCAAGGTGAAACAACACACTCTTTTGTTCAACAGCAGGGCCCGACAACTTTCACTGGTTTACCCCTGCCGCATCATACGGGTGCCCAGTCCATCCTTAAGAACACGTCCACAATCCCACTATCCTTTAACAACACCTCTCCACTCCTTTCTATAACCAACAAAAGCTCTAGCTTCCAGCTTGCTAATATGGGTACTCAAAAAAAAGCGCAGTCTCAGTTCTGACACTACACCCTTTAACATTTTCATGGTGTTCTCTACTACGTCCACCATTCAAGATACCAAGATTGGTTTTGTAGCGTATTTCCGCGACCTCACAGAATCAATTACCTGCAGGTATGTATGTGAGAAATAATGCACGCTGAAAGAAGATAAGATGCTAAAGCTTGAAGATAACATGGAAAAATTCTGTTGCCATTGCAACCCAAGCATCAGAATATGTGGCACTGGTCTGCAAAAGCAGTATGCAGATTGTCAGCGGTCATGCTTGCAGAGAGCATCAAGCATGTGCAGAGATTGAAACTGTCAGCATCGAGGCACAGTTAGATGGTGATGTGGGCACAAATACATACACACAACTCTTCCCCCTTTACACATATCAGTTCTTTCAAACAACGCTCACAGTTTTTTCTCATGGTGTCCTTGACTTTTTCCAAGACACACACACACACACACACACACACACACATACACACACACACACACACACAAGGCACACGGAAAAATAAGACAGATTTTGAAGCAAATTATAGTATTTGTATGTTTGAATATATGTTTCTTATTTTATTAGAAATAGAAGACAGCATATATATTAAAGCAAGAACAACATGGCAAAACTTTATTTTTTGCATCGTGAGTTACATATTCAAAACTCTATTGCTATAAACATGTTTGGACAGATGGAGTTGCCTGAAAATGTCAGGTTTGTATTAGGAATGAAATGGACACAGTGACCTTGTGGATATCCTGTTAATGGTGCGTTTGAAATTCAGTTACAAGGCTACATGCTGCAGTGGCTCCAAATCTAATTCCTGCCGAGATGTTTTAGTCGCCACTGAGTGAAGGAAGGCAACCTTCAACTGAAAGATTCTAAATGTTTTGCAGCTAATATATCAACCAGGAGATCACACAGCTCCAATATAAGTGATTGGATACGTGTTGTGATGCACAAAGTATTTGCGAATCAAGGATGGTTCAATTTGAAAGTAAAAATATCTAGTTTTGATTCAGCAGGATTTGGTTCGTTGGGGCTCATTTTGAGACGATGCAATTGAATAAAATTCTTGGTTTCATTTTATAATGCATCAAGTCCCTCCAATTCTGATGTACTCCATGTTCAATATTTCGACTTCATGATGCCAGAGCCCCGTCAACTGTATTATCTTCGGCATCATAGTGTTTGTTTATACACGATCCATGCCAGCTGCACGATTGGTCCCACACATTTGAGTAAAAAACAGAAAGATTAAAATTGTTTTAGAAACCTTTCAAAACAACTATTATGATTTGTAAATGTATCTTTAAAATATCCTCCTCACTCCTGGTGGGGTGGGAGCTGTGTGATCAGACTCAGGTCCTCTACTAGAAGCCTGCGCTCTTTTGGACTGAGGCTACAGATCTTGTTCCTGGGATCTGTTGGAGTCACTCTTTCAGTTTGGGTGTTACTGCCCTTGTTGCCTCCACTACCCCGGGCACCACGCTGGCCCGGATTGTCCACATCTGTTCCAGCTTCTCTTTCAACCTTTGGTAGTTCTCCAGTTTCTCGTGTTCCTTCTTCCTTATGTTGGCGTTAGCTGGCAACACCACATATATCACCACCCTCTATTGCTCTTTGTCCATCACCACTATGTCTGGTTGGTTAACCAGGATATCCTTGTCAGTCTGGAAGTTGAACTCTCACAGGCTCTTGGCCTTGTTGTTCTCAGAAGCCTGTGGTATGGCCCACCAGGATCTGGGTACTTTAATGACATTCTGGTTGAAGATGTTCCTGTGTGCAGTCCCAGGTTTTTGGTTGCACCTCTCGATGTACGCTGATCCAGCTAAAGTCTTACACCCTGCCATGATATGCTGGAATGTTTCAGGGGTATCTCTGCAGTCTGCTTCCTGTGATCTGATCTACTCCGGTAGATGCTGACCTCTATGGCTCTTGTGCTTATGGTCTGTTCTTGTACTGCCATGACCAGCACCTCAGTGGTATCAGTCAGTCCTGCTATTTTAAGCCATTGGTGGGATTTCTTGATGCCAGCCAACTCCTCTATCTGAAGGTAGTACATTTCATGTAGGGACTTATCCTTCCAGGATGTCTCCTCCTCATCCTCTACACTCTCTTCAGGTACATGCTGCTTAGACATTCACCCAGCAGATCATCTTTTGGGGCTATTTGTTCGATGTACTTTTGGAGTTTAGGAATTTTATCCCTGACCATGGTGTTGTTGCTCACTAGCCCAGTCTGTCATACAAAGTATGTTGATATAAATTTAGAAATGGATTGTTGAATTATGAAATTCATACACTTATTACCCAGTGGCAGAAAATTGTAACCATTGTAGGTACAATTTGTCTTATTTGAAGATCTTTCTTCCGGTTGCCTAAAAATACAAAATAAAATACAAAAATAAAATTAAAAAAAGACTCCTTGAAATAGGCAAAATTATCTTATTTAGCAGATACTGGATAGTTTTGCTCAGTTTAAGAATTTTTTTCTACCAGGATTAGAAAAAAAATTAAAAAAACATTTTCTGCCAATGGGCTAGCAATTTATTTTTGCAGCGTGGAAGCAGATTAGAATGAGAAGCTTGATATATTTTGAAGTGTAGCAGTTTAATTTAGGGATTTATATAAAACAACGTGTTTTAGAAAATCAATGTGTGGTCAAGTTTGACTCCGATTTTCATTTTTCACAAATCACAATAATTTCTCGAAACATTTTTTCTTCATTCAGGAAAACTTCGAGATGATTCCCTCAAGAGCAAAGTCACAAGCTTGCCGAAATCTCTTAGCTACGACCACGTTTGTGACCAAGATGATGATACGGCCAGTCAAACTGTCTCGGCAATGAGGGAGAAAGGCGCTCTAGCTGGTAGTGGCGGAGAAAGTTCCCTATTTGGGTCTCTCATCGGACGCAAAGATTGCAAAAAACATCTGGAACCAGTTGCCTCACCCTCAAAACTTGAACCGGCGCAGTCAACAGAGTCGGTTCCACTTTTTTGGAAATCAGCGAGCGTTCACAACCTAACACATGAGAAGAAACCAGCACACCTGCGGACCACCATCATGCAGAAGTCTCTCAGTGTGATCGCCAGCGCCAAGGAGAAGATGCCAGGGCTCAACAACAAGACGCAGAGTGTGAATGATGCCAGCAAAAAAGGTCTGAAAGGGAATGGGGAGCAAGTCTTGTCAGAAGTGGATGAGGATCCTGAACATTATCCCAAAATGATTGTCAGCCAATCAGTGGAGTATTCCAAGACACCCTTGAAGATGGGCATCATGAAGCAACAGGTATCTATTAGAGGGCTAAGGAGTCAGAACTCGAAAATTTGTTTTGCCAGAAATAAACTTAATTGGATCGAATGGATCTAGATTTCTGAGTTGACCCAATTTGGGATGTTAAACTAACTAGTGGATTTTAGGGGGTTGCTCAAAACAATACAATAATTTATAATTTACCCCTTGCCCTGGTAGTGTAAGATCGTAAAAGTGTGCCTATCAGTTACTGACTCAGGCATGGACCGAGGGTATCAAAGGGAGCTGGGTGAAAGAGGTAGAAAGGGGAAGCGGAGGGTGGTGGGGGGATGGGGTGGTCGTGGGGTGGGATTTGACTCACTTCGCAGCAAAGTGGCGGTTTGAGGCGATTAGTGAAAGGGCTAAGTATCAATCCCAGGAAAATGGTATGGATCCAATCAAAGTACAGTGGAACCTCGGTTCGAACAAATCGGAGTCCGACCAAAAATTTCGAGAAATTCTTGCTTCGCTGTTCGGTCAAAAAATCGGAGTTCGAACGCCGGTAATGCGTACGATAGGGTGCGATGCTAAGCGGCGTTTGGGTGTAGATCGCTCTTTTCGTGACCAACTGTTATCGCGTGCAGACGTGCTTCGTTTTGCTTTCGCTTTTAATATAGGTGTACGATGTGTTTTAGCCCCTAATTATGCCTCCGAAAAAAGTCAGTGCAAGCAGCAAAGTTGCTACAAGTGAAAAAAGAAAAGTAGTGCGTACAACTATTGCATTTAAGAAATAAATAATAGCAAAATATGAAGGAGGTGTGTTAGCGCCTTCTGCTGACCACCACAAAGGTAAGAAATCCTATTCATAATTCTTTTCTTTATCCTTTCTTTTTTTATTTTTACACGTTCATGTTGGAACGGAGCCCCCTTTCCAATGAACCGCTCACCACTTGGTGTGGAGACCCGGGTGCTAAATGACTTGTAAACAACCTGATTTTTTTATTTTTACACGTTCATGTTTGCGTAATCTTTCGTACGGAAGATTACGATAACGTGAACGTATGATTAGCCTGGGTTAGCTTTATGTTTACGTTAAACATTCAAGGTAAACATTCAGGGTGTTGGAACGGATTAAAACGATTTACATTATTTTTAATGGAAAAAATGATTTCGGTGATCGAACAAATCGGTTTTTGAACAGGGTCCTGGAACGGATTATGGTCGAGAACCGAGGTTCCACTGTACTTGATTAGTATCAATGATATTGATACTTTCATAGAAGTGTCCACAACAGATCTTCCATAGTCTTGGCTTCAATTTTTACCTGTTAGAGTGTTTTATTGATTTTGTCAAGGGTTCTTGAAATGTGCAAAAAGAAAAATTAAAGCCAAATGAAAATGGTTGAAATATCGGTCCAGATTGGGCACTTTTGGGTTCTGTTTTTAGGGCTTGCTAATATATTTCATTACTAACTTCTAGGTGAGTGGTAGCCAGCCATCCATTTGCTCAGAAACTGGCAGAAACTTGTATGACGTGTCTGAAGTTTGTCCCTGGGAGACAGAAGAGGTTCAGACACCATCTGAATTAAAGACACAGAAGCACGTGTCCATTGCCCCGGGAGATACCAACACGGGTCGAAGAGGAAGCAGCAGCTCTGGCACAAGCAAATGCAATCGCTCTCAGCAGAGACTCAAAAGTGGGCAGTCTCCTTCAAACAGACGACGCTCCAAGGATCAAAGCAGTGAAAGGGAGGAAAGCAGGGAGGCGCGAAAATCACGCGGACCAAGGTCACCTCTGCCACTCAAGCCGGACGTCAGCCCTTGGGATTTCCATGAGCAGCCCATGCTTGGTGGGGTCTCAGAGTCCATTTCCCCAGACAGAATCCGGCGCAAAAAGAGCGTCACGCCCACCGACGGCAAGCCCAAAGCACTGCGCTCAGACCACTCCAAGTCCACGGGAAGTCTCCTGCAGCCCCCTTCCTTGATGGTGGAGATCTGCCCATGGGATTACAACAGTCCACCATCACCCAAGCAAGAAAAGACCTGCAGCAGCCCCTCCACACACAAAAAGAAACGTAAAGGCTCGTGTTCATCTAACCATAAATCTGAGAAAGAAAAAGGGAGGGAGAAAAACCGGGAAAGACGGAGCTCCTCCAGCAAGCCGCCGTCAGAGAGGAGGCGCGTCAGCCAGTCAGAGTGTGGTGGGCCAGTCTCAGAACGACGGAGGAGCTCTAGCAAAGACCAAGATGTGGCAGAAGCGAGGAGGGTGGAGATGCCTTCGGACGGCAGACTCGATCAGACTATATTCTCCACTGAGAGGAAGAAAGACAGGTATCACAAACCCGCTGGGAGCGGTTGCCCAAAAATTGCAGACGTTTGTCCCTGGGATGTTGACGACCAAGACCTTGGGGAGAGGCCCTGATAAAAATGACTACTTTAGATTTGTATTTACTAACCTAGAGCATGATGATGCAACCTTTTATCACTGATTTTGAAAAACTAAAACATGGAAACTTTAATCCAAAGTCATTTTTTGCACTTCCATTGAGAATGTGACAGCAGAACTACTTTCTTCAGCACCTTTGATGGAGAGGTTTAGTCATTTTCCGCACAGTGTGGTCACTAGCAGACTGGGGGGAAATATTGCACTGGTTTGGCAATGCATTGGAGGACAAACGTTCTGATCTTATTATCTGATTGACTCTCTTATTGTGGTATACAAAACACGTCAATTTCTCATGGTCACGCCAAGATTTTGACCTGTAGAGTTCCTGTTTTGAAAAATTATATATATATATATATATATATATATATATATATATATAAATATACAAATTAAACACTTGGATGAAATAGCTTACAACAATATAAGCATGGTGAGAATGTGAGAAAATAAGCCTGCACTAGTGGTCTTAACGGCATTTGATATGAAATACGTCATAATGGCGATTAATAATCGTGATTAAGCTGTTTTGCAGTGGAGTTCAATTCTAAAGTGAACTAGCTAGCAGGTACCGGTGTACGATGACGAATCAACTGTTGAACAGTCCTGAGTGCGACTGACAGCAGCCGGCGCTGCTAATGCCAGCATATATTTCTAGACCTGTTGGGCACTGCTTATTTTTCATCTGTTGTCACAAGTCTGCATTCAAAATATGCCACCCAGTCATACACTTTCTGTCACATATATTGTCTGCATCTCTGTTAGGGTTACATTAATATTATTGTTTTTTGTGTGTAGCAATTGTGAGATACACAAGGAGGGAAAGCGGTGCTTGTATGGGTTGTATGTGAATATAGTAATCCCTCGGTTATCGCGGTTAATGGGGACCAAAACCACCCGCGAAAAGTGAAAATCCGCGAAGTAGCGACGCCCCTTCAAAAATGCTTAATTTTTATTTTTTTTTATTATTATTCTTTTTTGGACCTGCGAAGCTCTGAACCCGCGAATGTGGAACCACGAAGTAGCGACACCCCTTCAAAAATGCTTAAGAAAAATATTTTTTTTTCTTTTTTTTTTAAATTATTTTATTTTATTATTATTTTTTAGACCCGCGAACGTCAAACCTCGAAGTAGCGAGGTCCCATTGTACTCCATTATTTTGAGTCATTTTTGCTTCACACTAGGGACTACAACTTGTATCTTTCTAACATTCATAATATTGACCTTTAAGTGTGGCAAACACCTCTTACTTCTGTCTTTACATGCAATTTCTAGACCAAAATTAATCAAAATGCATGCAACTGTCACAACCAGAAGGGAATCAGGACCCAAATGCGTAGCGTTAACCACAAGCTTATTGATAGAAAGAGGAAGGGCAGCGCCCACGATCCGGTGCTCGCTGGACGTGGGAAGCAAGCCGCTCACACAATCAGATCCTGATCCGAATACGGAAGTGGATCTTCGAAAAGCGGGAGATGGCGGTGACAAGGACGAAAAAAACAGGTTGATAACCGGGACAGGAGAGCAAAAACGTGGTCGGGATCCAAACTTGGTGGTAAGCCGGGACGGGGGAGCAAACATGGTCGGGGTCAAAAACAGGTCGTAGCCGGAGCCAAAAAGGGAGATCAGGAACGGACAGGTGGAGAAACGGGTGCAAAAAGCGGGACGGACGGGAGTCAGAGTCAAAATGCTTGCCTTGTAGAAACAGAGGTATGCTGACGGATTGACAACATGTGCGTGAAAGGACTGGGCTTAAAAAGGACAGGGAACCAATCAGGTTTTCTTAAATGAGACGAACATAATTTTTCTGACCACGGTCAACTGAAACAAAGATTGATTCAAAGTCGGTCTGAAGACATCTGCTCGACCCCAAAAATGTATGAGTGTGTGTGTTCTTCTTATCATTTTATTTTTGTGATTTTTTTTTTCAAACAGTTCCTCTTCTAATTCAAATAAACTGGCGGATATGAATTAATGACCATGATTCCCAACAAGTCAATTGTAAGATGCTGCTGTCGAGTTGCTCGCTATTGCTGTCAAAGAAAAAAAATCACGTCACTATGAGTGAATTGCATTTTGCCTGCATGCTATACATACATTTGATCATTGTCCAAATTTACTTCTCAGGAGAGCTTAAATGTCACTTTCCTTATTTCATGTTTCAGGCATTCAAATATAATGAAAGCTTCAACCAGGCATTTTTGTTGAATATGTATGTTTTTCCCTGAAGAGAGAATGAAGCTCTGGCCCTTGTGGGAGCTTATTAGGGTACATCGAAAAATGCACATTGAAAATATACAAGTATACAAATATAAATAACTACACCAAATACGTCAGCACCGTGACGACAGTTTTAAAGTCATCACATTTCGTAGCTCTTGACTGACTTATCTGTGTGTTTAAGTATGATGGTGGTTCTGCTGTTTATCTTCAATTGCAACATACGAAAGGAGCTCTACTTGTATTTATAAGTACATGTATAAATACTGTACAGTATTTTAGACAAGTTGGCAGTTGCGCCAAAAATATTTTAAGGCACCCATGAAAAAAACTGTTTTTATGTACTAATTGTTCACTTGTGTTTGAAACTTTTGTCCTTTGTGGATCCTTGAAAAAGGTTAATATCACAATTTGATAATAAGCTTTTCCGTTTGGAACAGTCGTAGTCTTTGTCAGGGTTGTGTGTTAGCTTAAACCAGTGTTTTTATTAATTTCCTGCCACCTCCCACCCCTCGTAAGAAGAAATCCTTTGTCTCCTCAGAGTTAATTATTTTTTCATAGGGTTACTTGAGGGTCTAGTTCACTTTGCATCTAAACTTCATACTGAATGCTAACATTCTGTGCTATATGTGCGGCGTCGAGGTTACGTGTAAACAGAACACTGCAAACGAGAGCGCCACTGCTCCCAAGTGTAGTGGAGGTGCAATTGGACTTGATCAGAAAGTAGAAAAAAAATTCTGGGGTCAAACGCGCCCGCGCCTTTCTTGACGGAGCCTCGCCCCATGACTTAAGAACCACTGGCTTAAACCAAGTCAGGATGGCTTTGGCAAGAAGTGGACTTCATTATGGATTTGTTACAAGCAACCACTTTCAAAAGCTGGATGGAAAAACGAGAAATATTTTCTAACCCCTACAAAACCTATTACCAATTTAAAGGTAGAGAATACATTGAACATACATGGTTTTGTTATCTTTTTATGAGGTGGACATTTAAAGTGGACCATGCTTGTCTTTGGTTATTCTTAATTGTTTACAAAAAGACAAAGAAATCTGTGTTCCTTGTGTCATTATCCACACATTTAAAGGGACAGTGTGTATTATTTAGTGCCTCCTACTGGTTAAAAAAGATTCATTAATTTAAAAGAAATTGTTTTAAAAAATAAGCAATAACAATACAAGAACTATCACATGAACGTGTGTTTCTAAAAATACTCGCAGGTCGAAGTATTTTGCACATAATTTACATGACATAAGCCTCACCTAGAGGGGGCTGACACATTTTCCCACCATGTTGCTGCTACGTGTACTCGAAAACCAAAAAACCTAGTTAAAGGCAGAAAAAATACAAGGAAAATGTTCTTTTTTTTTGGTCACTGGTCTCCGTAGTTTGTCTCCATTCTTGCATTTATCAGCAAACTTTGGTTGCACGACACAATACAACGAAATTTAGTGGGCCAATAATATACGCTGTCACTTTATGTTCCTTGTACGTGTAATTTTCTTTTTTTTTTATCTAATTCATTCCTGTCAACAGTCGACCTTTCTACAACTTTGTAACACTTCCATGCAACTGTAAATCAATCACGTGACTACGGTAAGGAGCATGCAAAGGTCACCTCACACAAGATCCACAAAACAATGTGAGATAAGAAGTCAATTTTCAATGTTGCATTTAATTGCTAAACAATTTTGTTTTCAGAAAACAACAATGCAGCAAAAGTAATTGTGAACTTGCATCCCCACTTATCGGATTTATTTGCATTCAAATAAATATTAATTTGTCACATGTGTATTTCAGTTTTGTGATACGCTTTTGGGGGGGTTTCTCATAGAAAATCCCTACCTGCTCTTGCAATGCACAAGAGACTATTTTAATATAATGAAGCCATTGTATCGACATTTCGTTCTTACAAAGAATGACAATACAAAGGAAATTATTATTATTATTATTATTATTATTATCTGTTTCACGGGGGAGGGGGGAATAGGGCAAACTGCTACCGCAAATAAAAAAACAGTCTGAGGAGAGATGGGCGCCACCAGGCTGTCCTTGCTGAAGACAGACTACAGGAAGTGGTAACTCGACGACCCAGGCAGCTAAAGAACCTTATTTTAATGCTGTAAATATGTAAAATAAACACTGATCACTGTTTAAAATTTAAATTGAATATTCATATTTAAAAAAAAAACTTTAAATAATGAGCAAAACTACATTCAAGATTGAAGTATGTTTTAAAATGCCAATGACATTTTCGTTGCAAGCTCGATGTACATTTTTTACAAAGGAAGTTGAAATTTATAAAGGAAGTTCAAAACAGGATCAAATAATATTAAAATTATATAAAAAAGGAGAGACAGTGAATATATATATTTTTCCACATTTTGTTATGTTACAGCCTCATTCCAAATTGTATTAATTTTATCTCTTATCTCAAAATTCTACACAAAATACTCCATTATGACAATGTGAAAAAGTTTTTTTTTTTTTTACTTTTTTTAAATTGATTAAAAATAGAAGACTAAGAAATCACATTTACATAAGTATTCACAGCCTTTGCTTAATATTTTGTTGATCCACCTTTGACAGCAAATACAGCCTCAAGTCTTTTTGAATATGATCCCACAAGTTTAGCACACCTATCTTTAGGCAGTTTTGCCCATTCTTCTTTGCAATAAGTCTCAAGCTCAATCAGGTTGGATGGGAGACGTTGGTGCACAGCCATTTTCAGATCTCTCCAGAGATGTTCGATAGGATTCAAGTCTGGACTCTGGCTGGGCCACTCCAGGACATTCACGAAGTGGTTCCGAAGCCAATCTTTTGAGATCTTGGCTGTGTGCTTTGGGTCGTTGTCCTGCTGAAAAATGAACCTTCGCCCCAGCCTGAGGTCAAGAGCGCTCTGGAGCAGGTTTTCATCCAGGATATCTCTATATATTGCTGCATTCATTTTGCCTTCCTTCCTGACTAGTCTGCCAGTTCCTGCTGCTGAAAAAAATCCCCACAGCATGATGCTGCCACCACCATGCTTCACTGTAGGGATGGTATTGGCCTGGTGATGATCGGTGCCTGGTTTCCTCCATACATGGCACCTGGCATTCACACCAAAGAGTTCAATCTTTGTCTCATGAGACCAGAGAATTTTGTTTCTCATGGTCTGAGAGTCATTCAGGTGCTTTTTGGCAAATTCCAGACCGGCTTCCATGTTCCTTTTACTACGGAGTGGCTTTCGTCTGGCCTCTCTACCATACAGGCCTGATTGGTGGATTGCTGCAGAGATGGTTATCCTTCTGGAAGGCTCTCCTCTCTTCACAGGAACGCTGGAGCTCTGACAGAGTGACCATCGGGTTCTTGGTCACCTCCCTGGCTAAGGCCCTTCTTCCCCGATCGCTCAGTTTAGAAGACCGGCCAGCTCTAGGAAGAGTCCTGGTGGTTCCAAATGTCTTCCATTTACGAATAATGGAGGCCACTGTGCTCATTGGGACCTTCAAAGCAGCAGAAATTTTTCTGTATCCTTCCCCAGATTTGTGCCTCAAGACAATCCTGTCTCGCAGGTCTACAGACAGTTCTTTTGACTTCATGCTTGGTGTTTGTGCTCTGACATGCACACTCTGTCATGATTACCCAAGTGGAGCCACCTGGGGTAATCATCTGGCGCGCTGGAATGCGCTTCCTGATTGGTTTATGTTCCCTTTTTAAGCATGCTACGCGGAGACCTCTTCGTCGGAGGATTACTTTTTACCCCGTTTGACTCGCCTGATTTTCCTGTGTCTTTTTGACTTGTTTACCTGATTCTGCCTGCCTCCGATCCAACCTGCTTCCGTTCCACGCTACGATCTTATCTCCAGTCCCGGTAAACTCGACCTGCTTCCGTCCCACGCTACGATTGGCTACGTGTCCCGAAGTTGCCTTCACGGCGTTGCTGCTGACGTTTGGCGGTCATCGCGTCTCCCGCTAACCCTGTACGCTTCCCCAAATAAAAGACTTGTAACGAACGCTCTGGGGTCTCCTGCTCTGTTCTGGTCCGCCCTGACAGAATCCTCCGACCAGAATGGACCCCGCGTTCGTACATGTGCCCCCTGACGACTATGAAAGCCAGAACCAGCAGCCCAATTCCCCTTTAGAATGTGCAGATCGGCAAGTCATTTCCGACGTGGCGAAATTGGCTAGGGCTCCTTCGGCCTTATGACTGCGCAATGACTCCCATACCTGCCTGTTCGACTCTCCGCGGCCTGCCTGTTCGACTCTCCGCGGCCTGCCAGTCCGACTCCGACTCTGCTGCCTGCCAGTCCGATTTCGACTCTGCTGCCTGCTAGTCCTGATTCCGACTCTCCTGATTCTGCCTGTCCTGTTTGCCGGTTCTGAGTCGACTCTCCTGTCTTGCCGGTTCTGATTCTGCCTGTCCTGTTTGCCGGTTCTGAGTCGACTCTCCTGTCTTGCCGGTTCTGATTCTGCCTGTCCTGAGTTGACTCTCCTGATTTACCTGTGTTTCCCTGTGACGTGTCTTGGGTTTATTTTTTCCTGGGGGACTTCTGGAGCCGTCCCTTGAGGGGGGGGTTCTGTCATGATTACCCAAGTGGAGCCACCTGGGGTAATCATCTGGCGCGCTGGAATGCGCTTCCTGATTGGTTTATGTTCCCTTTTTAAGCATGCTACGCGGAGACCTCTTCGTCGGAGGATTACTTTTTACCCCGTTTGACTCGCCTGATTTTCCTGTGTCTTTTTGACTTGTTTACCTGATTCTGCCTGCCTCCGATCCGACCTGCTTCCGTTCCACGCTACGATCTTCTCTCCAGTCCCGGTAAACTCGACCTGCTTCCGTCCCACGCTACGATTGGCTACGTGTCCCGAAGTTGCCTTCACGGCGTTGCTGCTGACGTTCGACGGTCATCGCGTCTCCCGCTAACCCTGTACGCTTCCCCAAATAAAAGACTTGTAACGAACGCTCTGGGGTCTCCTGCTCTGTTCTGGTCCGCCCTGACACACTCAACTGTGGGACCTTATATAGACAGGTGTGTGCCTTTCCAAATCATGTCCAATCAACTGAATTTACTGCAGGTGGACTCCAATTAAGCTGTAGAAAGATCTCAAGGATGATCAGTGGAAAAAAGATGCACCTGAGCTCAATTTTGAGCTTCATGGCAAAGGCTGTGAATACTTAAGTAAATGTGATTTCTTAATTTTCTATTTTTAATAAATTCAAAAAAAGTAAAAAAAAAAAAAACGTTGTCATAATGGAGTATTTTGTGTAGAATTTTGAGATAAGAGATTAAATTAATACAATTTGGAATGAGGCTGTAACTTAACAAAATGTGTAAAAAGTGAAGCGCTGTGAATACTTTCCGGATGCACTGTACATATATATACCGTATATATATATATATATATATATATATATATATATATATATATATATATATATATATATATATTCATATACGGTTTGCTACTTACCTGGCTGTGATGCAGCTCCTTTAAAAGGGGCATGGCTTAGCCTGCTCAGCATGGCTCTCAGGGACAGAGGGGAAAAAACAAGTGAAGGAGAGATGCGCATACTTACATGGGGGGGATTTAAGTAACTGGTTCAATGTAGCGGAGTTCAGTTCCTTCTTCACAAATCTACTCAAACAAAAGTCAAAAGTATAGTGAAATGAAATGATCTGCATTTATATAGTGCTTTTAAGGTCAAGACTTCCCAAAGCGCTTTACAGTGTGCTTCACATTTCCCAATAATGACCTGCTTATTGAGGGCATTAGGGGTTCAGTGTCTTACCCAAGGACACTTCGACATGTAACACGGAGCCGGGATTCGAACTGCGATCTCTTGATCCCAAGACTCTACTTCCTGAGCCACTGCCGCCCATAGTGATTTTAAAATACACCCAGAAGTACAAGATCTCCCCAAACTTACTCAAGGAAATGTAATTTGTTGCTACCCACCTCTGCAATCCACCAAATGCAATCAATACCAATTAAAGTTAAATACTTTATTAGTTGCACCCGCTGCCCTTTTCATTTCACTTGTGACATGAACTTAACCTGTGTGCTACTCGCTAAAGGGAGTACTCCTTGCCCGTTGGCGCAAGTTTCTGCTACTCACACACTAGGCAAGGCAAGGCAAGTTTAATTGTATAGCACAATTCATACACAAGGCAATTCAAAGTGCTTTACAGAAATGGCAGACAGGTTAAAAACAAACAATAAAAGACATTCAAAATTTAAAATGTGTTTTTTAAAATGCATTAAAACCACAGATAAAACATAATAAAATCAATTAATTAAAATAAGGTAAAAGTGAAGAGTGCAGATAGAAACCTTTGAGTTGTATGAACAGAGCTGTTTTCAGCCTGGACTTAAACATTGTCAGAGTAGACGCCTGTCTGACGTCATCAGGAAGACTATTCCAGAGTTTAGCTGCATGGAACTGAAACGCAGCTTCAACCTGTTTAGTCCTGGCTCTGAGCACCAGCAGAAGACCTGTCCCTGAGGTTCTCAGGGTCCGAGATGGTTCATATGGGACCAACATGTCACAGATGTACTTTGGTCCTAGACCATGAAGAGACTTATACACCAGAAGAGCTGTTTTAAAGTCTATTCTCTGAGCAACAGGAAGCCAGAGCAGGGACCTGAGCACAGAACTAATATGGTCGTACTTCCTGGTTCTAGTCAGGACCCGAGCAGTGGCGTTCTGGATGTTCTGCAGTGTCTTACAGCTCGTTTAGAAAGTCCAGTCAGAAGGCCGTCACAGTAGTCCAACCTGTAGTAGTCCAAAGAGATAAATGCATGGATAAGTCTGGTTTAGACGGTAAACCTTTGATTCTGGCAATGTTTTTGAGATGGTAAAAGGCTGATGATGTTATGGATTTAATGTGGCTGTTAAAGTTTAGGTCTGAGTCCATTATTACCATGAGATTTTTATCCTGATTTTTAGCTTTTAAACTAAGTGATTCCAGATGACTGATGACACTTTATCTGGGTTTTTGTGGGCCAAAGACAATGACTTCAGTCTTGTCTGAGTTTGCACTACTTGCATGAATTTTACCAGTTGTTATCATTACACATAGCATACTTCATTTATTTTCAGATAGTTGTCCTTGGTTTAATATTCAGTAAATAAAAGGAAACCAGTAAATCCAGTTGCAGTGCATTTGCGTGTGTCACTGAGTCCACGCTACAAACCCATGTTATTGCATGTTGGCTGCACCGCGTGAGCTTGTTTGGTCTATAAAAGTAAACTAATTGAATCTGATGAAAAATCGATGCTTTCACGTGAACTCATTTACATACAACCAGTCACTGATATTGGTGTCATGGCTGTCAATAAAAAGCCTTCCACTATGAAGAAGTGTTTTCTGCAACTGTGCCTTGTTATAAAGCACTGCCATCTTCCGGAAGAAAATAACAACGACCGATAGATAACTGTTCTAAAAATGAGTCCTGAAATGTTTTTTTTTTCTATCGCATTACACATTAAAGCCACAGTTTGAGACTTTCCGTTTGGAGTTTTGTTCTGCTATGATTTCTTATGGGGGGGGGGGGGGGGGGAAGCAGTGGTGACGTCATCACCCGCATTAGTAACCGGACAGGGCTGATCTCTGCAGGACCAAGAACTCCTCCTTGACATCGTCTTCATCATCTTCATCACATCTTGCACACGCAGCACAGAAAATTGCACGCCTCAGCTCAACACACAACAAACGTACTTTTAACCTTTACTCGTCTTGTTTTTGCCTCAACACTCGGTGTTCCTGAACATCATGGGCAACGTGCAGGTAACGAAACTTAAAAATGTCAACTTTTTAGGGAAATGTTTGTGTTGCTTGTTCGTAATCGGCAGTTTTTCGCACTTGAAATACTTTTTGTTTTGTTTTGCTTGTTTGTTCATGGGGCAAAACTTTTGTAGGCTTTAAAAAACTGTGTTTGCATCAGTTTTCACGTCATTTCCCTTCTGAAAAGACACACCTTTCTACCAGGCCTGATTTTGCAAACATTATCTGTGTAAAAATGGAGGTCACATGCTGCCCTGCAGGGAAAATATTGTGTGAGTTTTCATCTGCTTGTGGGGCGGTTTTTTTCTTTCTTTCTTTTGGTTTTACAGTATTAAACGGTGTCTGAATCTATTATGTAAGTAATTAGCTTTCAGTAAGTGTAGTGATCATCTTCTTTATGCCTTGTTTGCATATTTATCAGAAACATGAACCCGCACAGAGATGTACGCCTTAAGTCCTCTGCCATCTGAGAGTCCTGATCAATAATGCTGCATTGTATAAATGGAGATGAGTTGGGTGGATGCTCCATGGCAATGACTCAGCAGCACATAGGCTGCACCGCAGTCTGCATGCGGCCTGCCTGGCACGCCCAGTGGCAGGACAGGCCTCCTTCAAATGACAGTGACTTTATGTTCTCAGGTGGGCTAGATCAAATGGTAAATGGACTGCATTTATACAGCTCTTTTCAAGACTATATAGTTGTTTAAAAACATGTTAACACATTAGGAAAGTGGTACATACCTTGTTTAGTAGTACAGACGCTGCCCTACTTATGAACGAGATGAGTTCCTTCCGAGCTATATTTTTTATGGAATGTATGTTTAAGGTTTATATAATTTTATGTTAAAGGCTTGTACACGTAACCTGTATTATATTGTGCATTTAATAAAATTAATATGTGCTACAAAGATAATAAGTTTAAGTTTAACTTACTTTTGGAAGATGAGCTTCAAAAGTTAGGCAACTTCCTCCTACGCGGTAGAAAGTGGCCGAAAACAAACAATCCAACCGTTTTTTTTCAACCGCATCAAGCTTTCTCATTCCACTTCCATTTTAAAAGAAACGGCTCACCTCTTCTTTAGACTTTACACCAATCATATTGAATGGATGTTCGAGATATTAATAATAACCAGCAATGTCCTGTACTCAGCAAAAGGTGCACAATACAAAATCTAACTTATAGCAATGTCCGGATATTTTTCGACATCCCCGAAAAAATGTTCGTATCTATTTTTTGTAACTCTAATATTCGTAATTAGGAGAGCGTCTGTACCGTATTTCTCAGACTATAAGACGCACCTAGAAACGCCAAACTGGCCAGAAATTTAACAGTGCGTCTTAGAGATTTTTGAGGGTTTCTTTTAATCGGTATATTGCCTGTAATCCAACATCATGCAGTAAATGAATTTATAAGCTATTATCTATGATTTAATCTATTATTTTTATATGTGTGAAATACATTAAGCGCTTAGGGAGGTCAGTAAAAAATCCCACTGCCAAATAAGTTATGCTTTTCAGTAATATGCTTTATCATTCAGGCTATATTCATAGCCTACCCTACAAACTATAAACACGGATGAAAAGTGATCTTTTCTAAGCGCATCAAATTAGTTCACAAACGATGAGAAAATAAAATGTAATGCTTGGTATTGAATGTGTTGACACTTGAATAAATGAAGCTTTATATCTGAATTGACTCACCACATTAAACAAACTCAAGTGGGAGCTATAAATACAAATATGCTCTCATTAATGGTCATGCTGATTTAAATGGAATAAAACGCATACAAAATAAGAGTTTTAGCAGTGAGCATACCTGTCAACCTGTACGTTTTGGTCATACAAAGTACGTTTATTATGCATTTTAAGACGTGTACTATGTATAAGAAAATCTGTACGGAAAAACGCAATTTTTTTAATTATTGGTACCATCCAGTATACACCGACTATCACGAGACGGCAAATCAATCAAGTCAAACGAGTTCATCGCGGTAGCCTCTATCTCAGTATCGTTTTTTTGTTGTTGTTGCAAACGAAGCAAGCGGTTTGATGCTACTGTGCGCATGCGTCTGCCGCCTCTGATTTCATGTGGTAGTTGTGTAGTGAAAGGAAGTCCGTCTCTTTTTAGAGAACCGGCTTTTTCGGCTCAACTCATTAAAGAGAGCCGGCTCTCAAACGGCTCACTTGCTTTGATGCATCATGTTACAAATTATTATGGTGTATAAAACAGTTAGTAAAATAAGGAAGTATAAAAGAAGAAAATGAAAAAAATACAGGTTTGTGGTTATCCCTTTAATCAGTATATTACCAACAATAATTTAATGCAGAAAATGAATTATTACTCTGAATAAGAAAATGTATTATTCTAATTAATTATATTTGCATGAAATTTTTCCTTCTACAGTGAACATCCAAGCTACTTAATTTTGGAACTTTTTCTATAATAAACCTCATTCATGTCGAGCAACTCAGTATCTCACAACAAAATTGTGTGCGTGTGTTACAATATATATGATATAACTAAACACATGTACAATATAACATGTTAAACAACATAAATAAACACGTTTGAAAAAAAAATATGGTGTAAGATTTTTTTTTTATTTTGTAAGGGAAAATACGACAGTTTGTAAGGGCATGGAACTGTGGAGGTTGACAGGTATGAGTGATACCATCAGATACCAGACTGTACTTCTAAACATTAGAAAGTAGTGCACAATATTGTATTAAACATGAAACCACAAAAATGGTAATTTTAATGGTCAGTACCACCAAATGACATCACGCCCTTTTCACCTCTCTCATTGCACTCCTGTGGTCTACTTGTTGCTGCAGGCTCCTGAAACTTGCCTTCTTTTTTTTTTGCATTTGCAAGTCCATCAAGATCAGGTGTCAAATCCTGAGTAGCAGCACATTTAACGAGGGCATTCAAGTGTTTGTTTGTTAACCTCTAAAACTGTTTTGTTTTCATCACAGAAAACATCTGTTTACAAATATAAGTAGTCCCATTCAAGGATAGAACCTTTGCTCAACCTCAGCTCTTACACCTTTACCACCTGCTAGTGACAAGAAGGAGCAAGTGGTTTATATTTATTAAACAAATCACAAGTTTTGATAGAAACCAACTTTTCATCCATACATCCATTATCTGCACCGCTTATCCTCAGTAGGGTCGCAGGGGTGCTGGAGCCCATCCCAGCAATCATCAGGCAGGGGACACCCTGAACCGGTTGCCAGCCAGTCGCACGGCACACAGAGATGGACATCTCACTTGCTCATTCACACCTAGGGACAATTTGGACCGGCCAATTAACCTGACATGCATGTTTTGGGGAATGTGGGAGGAAACCGGAGTGCCCGGAGAAAACCCACGCGTACAAGTACTTGGCCCCAATCCCTCTCCTGGCTAACATATGTTTCTGTCCGGTCTTGAACCTGTCTCAATTTCTCATTTCTAGCCAACAGTCGTCCCTTTTGAAGACTTCGATGTTACTGCTGACATCAAGGCCATTCACCAAGCGTGCAAAGGTTTAGGTGAGTATAATTTTTCAAATGCATGATAAAACGTATTCTCAGGATAAGTTTGAAATGTTTGTTTTTAAACCATCTAAAACATTTTCAAAGTGAGCTCAGTTGTTCCCTACTATTGCCTGTAGCCCCGCCCTTCCCCAAATCTCCCTCAAGCAAAAACCGCCAACAACTGGAAATTCTCGTTTGTTTAAGGAGACAATGCATTAAATTAAGGCCTATCCAAAAATATTTGAATCCAAAATATCAGTAACAAATTCAATAGCCCTCCTGTGTGAACTTGCATGCTCATGTTTAATAGTGTAAATACAATCTTGCAGGCACAAATGAAGAAGCCATCATCCAAATCCTGGCGAACCGTTCGTCAGCTCAGCGCCTGGAAATCAAGCAGGCTTATTTCGAAAAGTACGATGACGTGAGTACATGCACTCCTCATCGCTGACTCGGTGGCTGCATCGGGCTTCAGTGTGTGTTCCTGCAGGAGTTAGAGGAAGTCCTGAAAAAGGAATTGACTGGAAGCTTTGAGAACGCCATCGTGGCCATGTTGGATGCTCCTAATGTCTTCTTCGCCAAGGAGCTGAGGAAGGCCATGAAGGGGGCGGGCACAGATGAAGCCGTCCTGGTAGAAATCTTGTGCACGGCTTCTAATGAGGTATTTCGAAATTATTTATACAACCGAATCGGTAAGGTATAGAAGTTCCTGTTGACCCTTTCCTGTACTAGAGTTAATACGAGCGGAGCTTCTCTGCTTTAAAACGTGTAAAAATAAGCTAAGAAGCTCATTGTCTTTATGCTGCTGTACATTGAAAATGTATTTCTCATGTCTAAAGACAATTACATCGTCATCAACAACATTTCAGGGACCAGTGCTTTGCTTAGGAGGTTTTTGATGTTTCAAGTAGCTGACTTAAAATGCGTGCATTGAAGCTACTTCATACGAGTTGCAAGAGTTAAGTGTACCGTATTTTCCTCAC
Source organism: Urocampus carinirostris (assembly GCF_059441175.1). NCBI lineage: Eukaryota > Metazoa > Chordata > Actinopteri > Syngnathiformes > Syngnathidae > Urocampus > Urocampus carinirostris. The sequence goes on from NC_142349.1 coordinate 30,618,022, forward strand.
TATAAGGCGCACCTAAAAGTCTTTTTTTTTTTTCAAAAGCTGACCATGCGCCTTATAATACAGTGCGCCTTATATATGGCTCAATATTAAATTTGCAAGGTCTCGCAACTTACGCAACAGCCGCCGACTCGATTTTCCCTCGAACGTGGAGTAGTCCGCGGTGTATGCTGGGATTTATATACCGGCGTTTCATTGGCTAACCAATGTGTCAATCATTATTTGAATCGATCGCTATTGGCTAAAGTTATTCGGAGCCTCGGATTGGCTAGAGGGCCAAAACAAACCCTGCAATTGGCCGAAAAAGATGTGTCAATCATCCGTTAAATCGATCGCTATTGGCTGAAGTTATTCGGAGCCTCGGATACACTAGAGGGCCAAAACAAACCCTGCAATTGGCCGAAAAAGATGACTGAATAGCAAGCTTGCTAAAGTACGCCATAAAGAAACATGTTTCATTAGTCTGTATTTGTAAACATTTTACTCTCCTGGATTTACTACACTCACGGTTGTAAGAAGACCATGATTGCGTATCATTATTGAACGTGAGAACTTAGGTGAGTTATGCGGCTTTATATTTTCCCGGTATCTTGTTTTAGAACGATCTTGATGTTGCTGTGATGAGTTGAGTGAATTAAACTCAATTCCAAGTGTTTATTGTCATATGCACAGTAAAGTTGGCATTTCTTGAATTCCAAGACTTTAACCTTCCGAATGATATTTGAAATGACGCATTTGAGTGACATCGTACGGACACCGCATCCGCACGTGTCTACGACACGTATTTGCTTCTTTGCAAGCTTTGGGAATGTTAAGGGGGTAATCAGTTTGACTGAATCATCTGACTGTTTTGTCAACGTTCCCATTGTAGCGCCTTATAATCTGGTACGCCTTATCTATGGAAGATATAGGACCAAAAACTATTTTTTGGGGGTGAGCCCTATAGTGCGGAAAATACGGTAAATTTTAACAATCTGTTGGGAAAGCGAATGCAATTTTGATTTTAAATGACTGATACTGTACGTAAGTTCATCAATATCAGTATCTTTATTTTATTTTCCTTTGAACTAAAATGGTGTTTTCTGCTAAGTTATTAACATATACCTGAATTTTTTTTCCCAATAAAAATGCAACATAAGAGGCTCGCTGCTGTTCCATTCATTCAAATTCCTCCTCTATAGCTAAGTGGGCCGGCTTTGGCTGTAGGACTCCTGAGTTGAAAAAGGGACCCACTCCCGCCCCGTGCATGGTGCATTATTTTTTTCAATGCCAGGGAATAAAAATTCAATCGAACCAAACTGATGAATTTTTTGTATTATTCTAGCAGAAGATATTACAATAAAGTCTTGTCAATTTTTCTGATCTACTTTCTTATTTTCTCACCCAACTTCAACAGGACATCATCAGTTACAAGGAGGCCTACGCCCAGGGTAAGTTGTCTTGGTGAATGAATTGCAATTTATCCTTTCAAATACAAAAAAAGCCCGTGAAATTTTAGCATTTAGACAGGTTTAAAACAATGAAAATCGCAATCGGCGGTTGTCACAGTTTGTACTTAGAATAAATCCAGTACTGCATAGTTGTGTTTGAAATTACACTCAGTTTTATAGTCTATATTGAATATCAAATTGTCTTTTAGGCCATTGATATCAACGTTGTGTAAAATTGTATTCAACGACAGTAGACATGGCATTCCAGGGTGAATCATGTAAAAAAGACTTTGAAGAGAAAACGATAACTGTCAGGATAAATAGGCAAAGAAAAAAATACAATGTAGGGCTTGCAAAACTGGTTAAAGTTATAATGATGATAATAATAATAATAATGTGATGAAAAAGAATAGTGCATCATGAGCAGCAATTAAAAAAACATAATTCACAAGATATATATATTTGCAGTTAAATTGATCAACAACAAAATAAGTCGCAAGATTTGTTATTCCAATTCAATAGTAAGAGTTTTGGTCACATAAAGTTGTGTCAAAATAAGTGAGAACCAATCTTACAAGAATCAGAACAAAATTCATTGTCATTGAGACATGTTAAATGCACAATAAAATTAAAAAGTGCCTTTCTGATGGTGCTTTGGTTGCTTTATGGGTTATTTCTGATTTGACAGATTTTTCAAAAGCTAAAATATATTTTGACGCTGGTATTCGTTGTATCGCATTTTAAGAAAAAAAGAGGCAATTACCTTTTTGCCTAAGCCAGTGCTTCTCAATTATTTTCTGTCAATCAATAGATAATGTATTAAAACAGATCACCCAAATTTACTCAAACACAATATTAAAAAATATATATATAAGTAAATCAAAGACGATATGAATGAATCAACAGGTTTTGCAATACACAGCTTTTAAAGCAAGACCAAGCAACTCTCCGCTCCTGCTCAAATATACGATACAACTCTCACAGGTTTACTGACTTAGGAGTCACAATCCAATGTAGATTTGGGCTTGGCATTCGTGAGGACCAAATCAAAACAAAACATACTTCTCACGTGAATTAGGGCAGCGGCGACACATATACATGTGTACTATTCGTCAGCACTTCAGGAGTGATTTAACCCTTTCTGCGCTGCTTTGATCGATCAATCTTTTCTTTTTCAAGTGACCACACAATATCTATCTATCTACCTTGGTCATATCCCTCAAGAGGGGTGACCGACAGCAAGACAAACACATGCAATAACAAAGGAAATAAAAAGGGGGAAAAAACACACACAAACCTTTTTGGAGCATGGCCAACCCAAATGCACAAACACCCATACAAGTTATGCACCTAATTTGGTCCTGCTTTCGTCCCTCCAGATGAAACGGGACGCAAGAAAGCGGTTGTGTCACTCGGGTCAGGGTGACACAACACACTCTTTTGTTCAACAGCAGGGCCCGACAGCATTCACTGGTTTACCCCTGCCGCATCATACAGGTGCCCTGCCCATCTCTTAGAACAATATGCTGGGGACAAAACAATGATTGCTCCATATGGGTGGGAACATGTAATTGGGGTGTAGTGTCTTTCAGTCACTATTTCAATTTCTTTTTAGAACATTTTTAACGCTACAAGCACGCTGTGTGATTCGCCAAACTTCCACGTCTGGAGAAAATATTTGTGGGTCTGTTCACCCCGTCTCTCTCCGCCTGTCTCCTCGTCTGTCCAGTCTTTTTAATGTGGTCATTTAAGGGTCCACTCTACTTCTTGTCAACACCTCATACTTAATGCTCTTACTCTGTGGTTTGTGCTATATGGAAGCTAGGTCTTAACAAAACACTCAGTCAATGGAGTGCCACTGCTCCCCTAGTGTAGGTAAGGTTCAATGGCACCAGGGAATTTTAAAAGAAGTTAAAAAAAAAAAGATTGTCTCCGATGTATAACGCACTTGCGCCTGACTATTTGAGGACCACTGGCCTTAGGCAGACTGAGCAAGAGGGCATATAAAAGTTTTGACCTAGATGAACTTAAAGATAGTTGATTGAATGAATTACATTAAAAGAACCTACCAAAGTTTGGTTTTGATGAGCATTAAAAAAAAGTATCATTCGGCATTCAAAAATTGGTTAATCTTTTTACCAAATTTGGTTGGGATTCCTGATTAACTCCAAGATTTGAGTCAAATGAATGACACAAAAAGCAACCTCCAAAAATGATGCCATTTTGTGAGATAGTGTTTCCATTTGACCTGCCATTTTGGAGGATAAATGCATCCAAAGGTTTTTGTTTATTCAATTTAATTACATAATTGAATCAAACTAAATGTTTTGAAACTCACAATATAATCTGTTTTTGACATAAACCTTTGGGCTAAAATAGGTCAAAAAGTTAAGCAAAATTTTCACCCAGCTATTATTTGGATTTTCCTGAATCATCATTAAATAAATGCATATATTAAGCATGAACATATAATTTCTAGTTCATGAGCGTGACCTGGAGGCCGACATCGAAGACGACACCAGCGGTGACGTGAGGAACCTCCTCATCGCCCTTCTACAGGTAAACTTGTTTTTTTTTTCTTCAATTTCATCTTGATCATGTAAAAGCAGTGTTTCGAAAAAAGAGGCCAAAATGCTCGAGAGGCAGAAATCACAATTGCATCCCCAGTTATGCATCTTTTTATTCGCCCACTGAGATGTTTAGCAACAATGTGTCATTGTTGTGTTTGAATACCAGCTTCCTCTGTTGAAAAATGACAACACAGCCTGATTCATGTTAAAAAGCTACCCAAAAATGTTTGGCTTCCAAATACTGGGTTTCCATATTGTGTTACGGATGGTGATTGTCCCAATAAAGATTGGGTTGGATGATAACATCATCGCGTTGGCTTTTCCACGTATCCCTATATCTTTCCTGTTCATCTTTGAAACTGTTCCCAGGCGAGCAGGGACGAGGGCTACGAGGTGGATGAGGAATTGGCTGAACAAGACGCCGCGTCCTTGTTTGAGGTAAATTTTAAAACCGGTCAAGGTTATGCGGTACTCATGATCCGTTATGAAATATGATATGTGAGTCAAGGACTATCGGTAAGCCTTTCCATTATAACCAATGTTATTCTGCTTGTGCTGATTAGAACTACATGGAGATTTCTGGTTCATTGTGAGTAACAGTATAGGTGTGGACTTTGCAGTATTTCGCTTTACTCGTTCAGTTAGTTATGAATGCGTTTTCCATTGCTAATAGATCTCTAGCTCAGGTTGATGGTACGTGCACTCAAATCAAATTAATAATATGGATCAAATTACAGTAAGCTCTTTAGGGCAGTGTTTGTGAACCAGAGTGCTTTTGGTCAAAATCTTAGCTGATCGCTGGAAGACCACTGAGTAACCGAAACATTCCTCCAGTAGGTGCCAGCAGATTGCTATTTTTATACTAATGGTAATTATATGCTATTAAAGTAGCACAGGGAAATATATCAAATTACTTAATTTTTTGTATCCGTTAAAATGACACGTTGGAAAAAACTAGAATACATCAAATAAAGTAAATGCATGGCACATCATTTTGCCGATTTTATTAGTTTATACAACGAGAGAAAAATGAAACACTGTAGTAAAAATGTTTCTTGTTGTATTATTTTTTTGCAATTTTTTTCCCTGCAAAGTTAACGGGTTACAAAATGAGTTAAAAATGGAATAACCTGTAGAAATTTCTGAGCCACGTGACCACAAATTTGGGCATCGTAATAATTTAAGCTTTGAAAATAAGTGTGGAACTGGCACCGGGAATTAATTTCTAAATATTTCAGACTGATTGTGTGCCTTGGCTCAAAAAAGGTTGTTACACACTGCTTTAGCGCAACAGTGGACAACTAAGTTTTAGAGGGTCGCATGTTTTCGGAGGTTTGCTTTCTCCAACTCTGCGACACATGATAAGATCGTTACTAAGCCTTCCTCCCGGTGATTGGAATAATCAGTATTGGAGCAGAGAAACATGGAGGACATGCAGCCCTCAAGGACCGGGTTTGTTCTGGGGGGTACATGTGCTTGTCAGTCAAGTCTGCCTTCAAGTGGTGAACCCTCACTATTCTTATTCTAGCTTTTAATTTCTCTGCTACATCTTGTCAATTTGGAAAATATTTGTTTCCCATTTCTGCTCTTGTAATACAAGAAATGACCACTGGGTCATATGCTTCTGAAATGCCTCAAAAAAAAAAATTGCATGTTTTTAAAACATTGTATCAAACTCCCAAAAATATATGTACTTTTTATTATGTTCTCAATCAGAACCATATGGCTTTAGGTTTAGTCTAGAATCAAACAACTGAAATTTTTTAGAATTTTTCCAGATTCATGAAAAAAATCTAATTATAAAATGGTAAAAATCATGTTTGATACAAGCCATATAAAAAATACAGCAAGTACTATTTGAAGCATGTGCTGCAGGTCATTGGAAAAAAGAACAGCAGGCCTCAATTGGCACCCGGTCTGCGGTTTGGACAACCCTGTTATAATGTGACAATGGCTTACATGTTGTGGGGGTAAAATTTTGCTAAGTATAGTTATTTTACACTTGCATTACTTGTTTTATAATTATTTTTAATACATGACAAGTCAAATATCTTTTGGATTCTGGTACTTACTCTGTCAGGGAGAGAAAAGGGGTTCAATCTAGCACACACTCTTGAGATCCTCATCATGTTTGTTAATGTAGACCAGCGTTTTTCAACTGATGGGTTGAAACCCAAAAGTGCTTCGTGGACTTGTTTTCAGCGGGTCACGGACCTTTTCATTGACAAAAGAATGGTAAGGAGAAAAAAAACGGAGGGTCAATTAAACCTTTTAACAGTAGATTACATATTTTTTGTTTTTATTTCCTCTTTTTTCCCAATAAGAATAAGTCCCTAAAAATGTAATGATAATTGATGTTTAGATACACGTTTATTAAAATTTTGAATTTATTTTACGCTATTTGAAAGCAGTTTCAAGGGGTCCCTCATATGTATGCGAGTATCTACGGTACTTGAAGCTGTTTTGGCATTAGTGGTCATTTTCTTTTTTGGGAAGAAAATAGGTTAATAGAAATGATTCTACTTTTTGTGCTTTAAACTCCACAATCCTTTTACTGGATACAATTGAGAAGTTTCTGGATTTGGGTTAACAGCTAGTCGTTGGTTTGGAATGGCGGGACTTCAAGTCAGACCAGTTGAGAACCAGTGATGTAGACAACGCTAACTAACAATAAGCTTTATTTGGAATCTTAAGGCCCAAAAGTGGCTGATCTTACTCCAACTGACACCCTGTAAATTCAACCAAAAAGGAAAAAGTATTTTAAAGGGTTTCATATTAAACCCAGTTCTGTTTGTCACCTCCAGGCTGGGGAAGGCATGTTTGGCACCGATGAGTCAACATTCAGCCACATCCTCACACACAGGAACTACATGCAGCTGCAGGCCACTTTTAAGGCATACGAGGCAGTAAGAAGGGCACACTATTCCTGAAGAAAATTGACCAAGCCAATTGGCATTAGACAAATCTCTAATTTTTGGCTTTTTGATTCAAGCTAACAGGAACAGATATTTTGGACACGATTGGCGCCGAGGCTACAGGAACTCTAAAGGAATGCTATGTCACTCTTGGTATGTGATTATTAAAGCTGCACTACAATCATGCTGATGACTATATGTGAGATCTTGTGTGTTCCGCAAATAACAACGTTGATACTGAGTGGCGTGTTTGTCTGGTGTGGTTTAGTCCGTTGTGCCAAGAACCCTCAGCTGTACTTTGCACGGCGCATCAATTCTGCCATTAAGGGAGCCGGCACTGATGAGGATACGCTCATCCGCATTATTGTGGGACGCTCAGAGGTGTGTGTGAACCTTATTCGTCAACCGTAGTCGTTGCATGTAGTCCACATACATTGTATTTGAAGAACATGATAAAAAGAATGTTGTGCATTGATGGTGTATTTATGCCCCAGATTGACTTGGAGACTGTGAAGGATATGTACCTGGAAAAGTATGATGTCACCTTAAAAGATGCGCTGGACAGCGATTGTGGCGGGGACTTTAAACGTCTTCTACTGGAGATGTTGCACTGAAAGGTGTTACTTGCTCTCACCGGCCTTATTTAACAAAAGCCTTGTCATATATTCTTCACTACCTCCTCTAAGTAATGCTTATGTTTTACTTATCACCGTCGTCTTAGCAGTCACATCCTGTAGTCTAATTTTTTTCTTGGTGTGCTGTCTGTTGATGGTCTTTCATGGGCCATTGTAGCACAGACCAAAAAGCAACATGTGAGCTGCCATTTGGTGTGTCTCCAACAATATTACCTTGACTGGAAAGTACTATACTGCCACAATTCTATATTCAAGGGTAAACTAAATTTTGGAAATTTGGAAGGAAACTGAAATGTATTTACATACACAATGCTGTGAAATAATAAAACTTCTGAGGTAAAGCCTCAACCCTGTTTTAACTCTGGTCAAAGCAGCTTTATCTTCAACAGCACTGAGTATTTAGTGTATATGTTCGATAATTCCGGTCTTTTATCCAGTGTATTGTATTTGGAGTTTGCATTTCAAAAGCAGTTCCTTCAATTTTGCTGCATACCATTTGCAGTGCCTCAAATATGTCATTCTTAGGCATGTGAATTATTTTGTGCTGCAACACATACTGTATGTGCCGACAGAGCACATTAGATGACTCTGATGAATACTGCTGCGCACTGTGCGTTTAGAACTCTTTACAGCCTGTGATATTTTTAAAGGAATTTCAATCACTGTTAAATAGCATTCTGTCTCAATCTCACTGTGCTAACATTGCAATTTTCGCACATTTAAAAACGTTATTGCACTAAAATGGAAAATGCTAAATTGTTGGAGGATTAGGCAATGCTGGTAACAATGAGCAAGACTTGAATGTTATCAATAATATTGATGTATGCAATTCTATATTATTGCAAGTTAACTGATGGTGGCTTCTGTATTTGACTGTTGCTTAAGTATGCACTAACTACCAGGCATACTGTGGTGTGTTTTATTGACATGGAAAGTCAATGTATGTTTAATAAACTAAATTGAAACCTGACTCAGATTTGTTTTGCATTCATCAAATGGCAGTGTTGCAAAATTGTGAACATAGTGCAGTACTTTTATGAAAGAGCACTAAATGAAGGTGAAGCAAATTGAGGAAGACAAATTAAACCCAATAACCCTCAATGTGCAAGATATAAAACAATCCCATTCTAACCATATTATAATAATTATGATAAAATTACCATGGATCTAAAACTTAAGTGTGCATGCTATGAATAGTTGGTCTGAGATCGGAACTTAGATTTTTGGAGTAAACTAGATGAGTTGTTCACATGAGTAGTGACGAACGAATATTGCAGGAAACATGGCATACGCAAGCAATCTGGTCGCGAGTGGTGAAACAGTGAGGAATACTGCATGTGTGCAGTAATGAGCACATAAATGGTTTATTCGAATGGGTTTGAATGCATGAGTAATTGGAAACAAAGTCAAATCATGTGATAGAAATAACTCGACCCTTTTGATTGGACTATTTTTGGCTGGACTGAGACCTTAAAGGTGGTGTGCAAAATTTGAAATGTTGTTACTCCCTGCCATCTCCTGTCTTAAAGTCATAATAGCAGCCTTAGGCAGCTGGTACATGTGTGTGTGCAGGTACATGCATTTCTCAGACACGCTTCAATAAAATCTTCATTTTTCATCTTTCTTGGGGTTGGGTTGTAGTTTTGGACTCTACTTCCACTGTCTTACTTTCACCATTTTTATGCTAAAAAAAAAAAAAAAATCCTGAAGGAAGGTGACACGGCAGCTAAGTAGTTGCCCGGTACAGTTCCAAGGTCATGGGTTTAAATCCAGCTACCGGCCTTCCTGTGCAGAGTTTACATATTCTCGTGCTTGCGTGGGTTTCTTATACATTCCAAACAGGTTGATTGGCCGGTCCAAATTGTCCCTGGCAACCAGTTCAGGGTGCCCATTGCTTGAAGAGGGCTGGGATGGGCTCCAGCAACCACGCAACCCATGATAATTAGTGCGCATAGTGGATGGATGGAAACCCTAAAAGACTAGCATGGCATCACTTTCCAGCACTGCCCCAGCCCCCTTTTCTCAAACCTAATGTTTTCCGTCCTGTTCAGTGCTGATGTAAGATATAAGCAGATAGGCGCTGTGAAGCATAACTACTGATCGTAGTCAGTTGGGCATTGTTAACACATACTTAACAGAGAAAATATTTAAGTTTTAAGCACACCTCAAAAAACGCACTCCACCTTTAATTGGATTTCTGTGCATGTTTGCATGGCTTCAATTAACTGGACTGTTGTCCTTATATAAAAGTATACCCAATGAAAATGAAAAATTAAAAAGTTGCACGTTTGAAAATAGATGAACTTTTCTGTGAAGACGCTGCACTTTGCAACATTTTCTTTTCTTTTTCTTTTGTTTCCTTTTTTGAGCAATCAAACTGTGGAGATTGGTTAATATGTCAGATATCCTACTTTTCCATCACAGGGGGGGAGATTAAAAATGGATTTCCACATCGGAGCAGATTAGTCCTGTTTCCAACTTTTAATTCTCATGAGTATGCATTCACTCCAGTGACAAGCAGTACAGTATTCCATGATGTGTTTCTAAAAGTATTGTCAGGATAGTTGCAGTACCCAATATCGACCGCAGAACAGCAGCACAACACATCATGTCTGTTTTATTGTGACGTCGTAACCCTTTCAAGTTTGACAGACTTTAGTTCTAAAACCCTCACCAAACATGTACTTTCACTTCCAAATTTTAAGACCTTCCGGGCTCTGCTCCTCTTATTGCACTTTCGAGATTTTGGGACGAGCAGCAGTACGTCATGAAGACTAGCTCGGTGGCCATCCAAGTGGAGAACCTGCTGCAGCTCTTTAACATTCTGCATATCGCATATTCAGACACCAGCGTCGACCTGGGCAACAAAAACTGTTTAAGTACTTTCTCAGAGGTGTACCCTCAGATACACTGCACACAAGGGCCCTCCTGCACATTGGCAAACAATACAACTGGACTTGTGCGTCCTCTGTCCACAAAGAGTAAAGGGACCTTAAAATATGTCATGTTTTCCGAAGTCTCATTACTACCTCCAATTTCCGCTGGAACTAGCAAACAATTAACTTCATGCCCATCAATACATTTCTGGACCTGCAAGGCAAACGCTTCAGAACTGAATGAAAACACTTAGCTAGCCAGTAGACTTACAAAACAAAACAAAAAATAGATCTGATTCTGTTTCTTACTCTCGTCCAGTCAGAGAACAAAATATTGCAATTTTTTATGAGCTAGTTGCAGATCAAAGTAGATCAATGATTTTGTTTATACTTTTTAGCTTTTATTTGTTGTGCAGCTGATAACTCAAACTGTAATTATAATGTTTGAGCTCACGAGTGAGCTATGGTTTTATTTTGTGTTTTACATCCCGGAACTTCAATAAGATTTTCACCTGTAGGTCTTCCAAAAAAGGTGTTTGATGATCAGTCCTCTTTAGCATCATTTTTGATTAAAAACCGGACACATACGATTCTTTGCCGATTGACCACCAGATAGCAGTGTTGTCTAATGCTATACGCACTGCTCTGTGGGACTTGGTTTTCCTTCGCAAACACCAAACAAGCATGGCGGTGACTACCGTGTATGGATTCCATCCATCCACCCACCCATCTAACCATTATTTGCACCGCTTATTAGGGTCGCAGGGGTGCTAGAGCCCATCCCAGCTGTCTTCGGGCAACGGGCAGGGGACACCCTGAACCGGTTGCCAGCCAGTCGCAGGGCACACAGAGACGGACATCTCACTCTATTATTCACACCTAGGGACAATTTGGACCGGCCAATTAACCTGACATGCATGTTTTTTGGAATGTGGGAGGAATCCGGAGTGCCGGAGGAAAACCCACGCAAGCACAAGGAGAACATGCAAACTCCACACAGGAGGTCCGATCTCATGACCTCAGAACTGTGCCGCACACGGGCTAACCACTGCGCCGCCGTGCTGCCCTGTATGGATTCCATTATGTAAAATTCAAATTACTCAACCTATAATTTATTTTACAAAAAACAATATTGATTTTAATATATGAAGTATCATACCAACGTTTTTTTTTTTTTTTACTAATGAAGGATTTTATACATTTGACTAAAAAGGATTTTATACGATTGACTACAATTTACATTTAATGCAAAAGATATTCACTGACTGGGCTGTAGTTCAATGTCAGGGCAGGCTGTTCGAAATGCAGAATGTTTTGTCTAGTTCTGTTGATAACAGGACTCGTGAGTGTGCTTGCACAGAATGTTCCAGACATCAAGGCGCGGTGTTGTGAGATTGATGGGCGCAAACACTTCCTTGGCACGCCCATGGGAGGAGCCGAGACGCCATCTTGCGGGGAGACGTGGCCCAAGAAGAGAAAGCCAAAGGACTTCAGAAGAAGGCCTCACACAGACGTCAACGTCACTTCGGCCGTCTTTGATGGAATTCACATAGTTCTTTACTGTTAGGGAAAATCAATCTGCCCTCGTGTGAAACGTCGGCTTTCTTGATCATTTTTCTCTCAAGAAACGAGCGCGCATAAATTGTTGGATGAATGTAGTTTGTGTTTGGTTAATGGAGTCAGATAACTAATTTCAACAATTTGGTAAACGTTACATTTTGCTATTTCATTCCAACGCTAATAATATTTTTTGTACCACAAGGAAGCACTAAATATGACACACGGTCCCTTTAAGAATAAGTACAAACAATGATGATTTTTAATTGTTTGCCAAAAGTCAGAGAAAACAAAGATTGTCAAATGTTTGTTTGGATTTAGGTACCTACGGCAAAAGCGGCATGGAGGTTTTAAAGGATCTGGCTTCACAGGAAGGATTGTGCCAATCCCTGTCTGACAAATTCTACATCAATGCCGCAGAGTAGCACTTCGACAGATTGCTACGCAAACTACGCCAACGGCTGCCCAAAGTCCGAGTGGTATTCTGCTTCTGCGAGGGCACGACTCTCCGTGACTTGCTCATAACCATGAGGCGCAGAAGAGTCACCCGTGAATTCCTTCTCATTGGCAGGTTAGCATGCTGGTGAGGGAGAGCCTAGACGCCTTAAAATGGCAGCTTCCTTGTTGCCAGGTAAAACACTGAAAACATCTTTGATTTTATTAAGCTTAACTTGGCGTCAGGTCACAGGGTTACCAACTTTAGCAGGTATGTCAGACTTTTTTCTCCCAAGCCACTTCCCTCAGTTCTTCAATGAGGAAAAACCAACACATTTCCAGGTCTGATAGGACTGGGGTGCTTTGGTGCTTAGTGTCACACTCACAATAAGACTACCCATTATTGGCTTCTTGCTCGTGAGACTTTGTCCACAGCAGAACGCCAACGAAGATATAACGGTACATTTCTAAAATAACAAACAATATTGTGCAGTTACTTATGCCCTACATATTAGAATTTTTTGCCGGATGATCTCAGCACTAAAGTCCCTTCGTCTATCACGCAGCACTCTCAAATACCGCCAATGTACTGTTTATTAGCCGGTTGCTGGATGCAGATTCGGCAACAAGGACATGAGAGGCAGATGGCCAGCTACATTGGATACTGTCGCTTCGTTTTACGTGCGTGTGAGTGTGTTTCCCACCAATAAACTACAAAGCTTCCCTGAGAAAAGTTTTAAATTTACTCTTTGAATTAGGAAACAAAACAGTGTTGAAATACATTCAAATGATCATTTTTTTATTTAATTCATCAACACCAGGAAGCCATCAAAGAACACATGGCTTGCCCCAAAATAACCCTCCATTGCGCATAGGTTATAAGTTGGAAATGTAAACAATAGGAATTGTATAAATTGTTTTATATTAGTATTATCTGTTTTTTAGCTATCATAAGAAATCATTAACATGATCCCTCTTTATAGGCATGATCAATACTATCTCTTGAATAATCATTTTAGGCTTATGCTTTCAATTATTTATGGCCGACAGACGTTTTTAGCCATGGCTAAAAGCTGTGCAAGCTGATGTGTACAAGTATGTAATGTATTGTGTGGAAGAAATGTTTTTTTGGTTTTGTTTTGTTTCTTTTAATTGTGTTTTTTGGTCAACTTGGTCTTGAATTTGATTTGAAAAGGCATTTAAAAAGTATTTAAAAGCCTTAAATATGTCTTGCAAATATATTTATCTAAAAACCCATGCACTTTAATTTAAAAAGGAATTACAAAAAGTTATATACTAGAATTCATGGCTTTAACACTCAAAACTCAAAATTTTAAATAGTTTAAAGGGATATTGTGTATTCTTTAGTGAGTCAGTGGTGAACAAAACATAATTTGTTAAAAAAAACAACATTGACTTAAATAATAAACAAAAATACATGAACTGTCATATAAACATGCCTTTTTAAAATTAGTCATGGGCAAAAACGACATCATTTATTTTACATTACATGAACCTAGACTAGAAAGAGCTGAGGATGTTTTCAAAACTTGGTTGATTTTTTGTATGCTAATGTTAGCAGGTTATGGATGTTTTTATTTATGTTGTTCTTTAGCATTAAGCTAAGTGCATTTTCCTATCGCAGAGTTAGAGCATTTGGTCATATCGATTATTGTTCATTGAGGAAATTCCCCGGAATATAAAAAAACCTATTGAACCATTTGTGAAATGTTTGGTTCATCCTCCCTCTCCATTCTCTCTCACCCCTTATAATGCTTCAGCGTGTGTAAATAACTGTGAAGAGCAAACAATTCTAAAAAATTGGGACCATCCATTCCTAAGCCCAGTATTCAACTTATTTTCGTAAGCTTGGGAACTCTTGATGACACCTAAGCAATTTAGTATCAAGGGAATATGGAGGTCTGTCAGGGGACTTGTGGGAGTCGAGAAATATCGTTTTGTCATGTCAACGAATGAAAAACGAGCTATCTGCTTTCCTGTTTAACCGGAACCACCTGGAATGTTCTGACATGAATAGTAATGGAAAACAGATAGAAATAATTGGTTAAGCTTTTATTTCAATCAGTTTCATATACAAACGTAATACTTCTTCTCTGGAATAAATGATAAATCATGTATTTTTTTTAATAGTTGCACTTTTCAATAGATATTTGCAAATTGAAATAACCATGTGAAACACTATAGTGTTGTAAGAAGGCAGAACACAGCCATTAAAGAAGGCATGCAGTAGATATTCACATTTAGAAAATGTTAACATAAAACACATGTATACAACTACAACTAAGAGGGTTTTGGGATGCGTGACAGCGCAAAATGTCAACATGACAGTAATGGTCGCTACATGCATACTTGAATAAAAATACGTTGTGGTACTGCATGATGTGTCACACAAGAGTTATCTACAATGTGAATTGCTTATTTTTTTAAAGTGCAATATACACATGTGAGGGTGGGGGAGGGAAACATTTATTTTAGCTGTTTCAGTCAGGTTTCATATGTTTGGTTTTCTATCCAAGTGATACAAATATAGGAGTTTAGAGAAAATTTTGAAATATTAACGATCTCAGAAATGTTCTCGTTGACCATAAATCTGTCTGAAAAATAT
Organism: Urocampus carinirostris; assembly: GCF_059441175.1. Classification (NCBI taxonomy): domain Eukaryota; kingdom Metazoa; phylum Chordata; class Actinopteri; order Syngnathiformes; family Syngnathidae; genus Urocampus; species Urocampus carinirostris. The sequence continues at coordinate 30,633,063 of NC_142349.1, forward strand.
TTTCCAATTGCATCGACGTAAATCTAAAGAACATTCAATGTTGCGTAAAATCCATTTAGTACAATTGGTCAAAGTCGTCATGTTATGCTGACACCCAGAGGATAGAAACCCCACTTCCTGCGTGGTGGCTGACCTGATTGACTCGTCCTCGCACACAGTCCAGAGTGAAAAACACGCTTGTGCCATTATGTACCTGAAAAGACGCCCGCAGGCTCACACTGGCCCACTGGCTACCATCAGACATTTGTCCACCCACCTGTTGGGCCATTTGGGTGTATCGTGCGCCCTTTGCGTCCCAGGCTGCTTCAGGCCTTTTTGGGTCAGCTAGTGTCAGTAGAGTCACCTTGACGTGGGTGCAAGAGTGAATCAGTTTCAGGTCCATCGCTACACTGGCAGTGCCACTCTCCCGGAAAATAAAATATTGTCTGGTTTCAGTGGAATCCTTCCCTGACAGTCCTATTTGGGACACTTGGGAACTGGTCTGATGGAAAAGAAGACGCTTGTTCCGAACAGCCCCTGAAGGAAGACCAGTTTGTGCTATGGAGGCATAGACAGAGGCAGAGATTGCAGCTGGAACCCAAACTAAACTGAGGCCACTGATCCCTGTGTCATCATTGAAGAAACGAACGTTGCACTGTGCAGGAGTTAGAATCTCAAAAGCCAGGGTGTCTCCAGAACCTACCTCAGTTGCTCCAGAGAGAGTAATGGAAGTGTCGCGGTAGTGAACCCCTGCTTTGAATGTTCGACAAAGCTCCACAACGTTCCCGTTACGGTTGAGGTATGCCAACATCTGGAATCCCTTGCTCACGCATGCCAAGCCCATGGAGTACAATGCCTGCCGGAACGCAAAGCGCACAGCGCCACTTTCTGCAAAACGTATCGCTCGGCCGTCATGGGTGAGCGCTACCACGTAGGGGTCTGAAGTGGAGGTGATGCGAAAGATCGGCCGGTGCTGTGTGTGGTAGTGAGCTGACAGCGCAGCTTGCGCTGTAACGGCAACAGCCCCGGTGTCATGGGAAAGCCACATGAGGCTCAGAGAAGCAGACGAGGCATCATAAAGTCGTATACCTCCATTGGTCTGGTTGCAGTCTTGGTTAGCACTCCAAAGGTACGTGGAGATCACATAACCAGGGGCCACCTCTGCTACAGCGCTTAAGCTGACGCCCTGGAAGGACCTCACTTCTTGGTTTTCGATTCTAACACCACTGAGGTAGTGACTTTCTGAGCCATCGCTGGCGTTCAGATGCAGACACATCTGAACAAAACTACGGCAGCGGTGGTTGACTGACAGGCTTTGCTCCAGCCATACAAGTCCATGCTTCTTCATCACCAGCTGCCCGTCTTCTGATGAGGCCAGGCCAGTCTGGTCTCTTGCCCGGATGCGAAGCATCATGCCCGGCGCGGCTAGGTTCACCCTACGTTCTTTGATGTCTGGCAGACTCGCATTTCCGGTCCAAGAAAGAGAGAGGAAACTGTCACCGGCAGAGGGTCCAGAGCAAACAGTGTCGGTTGTAAATGTACAGAGGGATGTTGCTTGTTGGGTTTCACACTCAGTGCAGGCCTGACATTCATCCAGGTCCTCTTTGAAAAAATAGTCATGGCCGCACATGCCAGCTAGGCCGTCTCTCTCAGTCATTCCCTGGCATCGAAATCCACCTTAGGATAAAAAGTAATAAAAAGGACATCAGATATGTTTTGCATACTCAAGGCTTTCAATGGTAGAAATGCGACTAAATTTAGGTGAAGGTGAATATTGTGATTCTCAAGTTCTAGCTTCGGTTTTTCCATAAAAAAAAGTCCTAAAGTGTGTTTGGCATCGACGGCTGCTTGATTTAGTTCGGTTCATTTACATGAACTCACAAGAACAGAGAGCGAGGCTGAGTTCAATTTATGGCTGTCAGCTCTGGGGTGTCAGCTAACTGGGGCGAGTCGGCAAACGGCACGATCCACCGATTTCTCTTAATGCTAGCTACATTTTTAAAAAAAATAGCATGATTTAATTTTTCATTTACCCTGACAAGCATAAGTAGGTATACAGTATGTGATTGTTTTTGTCAAGACTAGCATTTCAGGATGTCATATTGTCACCCAGTATAAACATCAATTTTATTTTCTCTGGAGTTCAACCACCATTAGGGCCTATAGCCTAATCATACTGACTGCAAAACAGATGCGGTGCTGTATCTGTACAACTGCCCCAAGAAAAAGAAAACAGTTGATCCTGTGTGTCAATGCACTCCAGCTGCAGTACGGATGTGCTACAGGTCATATTCAATCGGGTGCAAGGTTTGAATTTTCTTTGGATGTCACATGAGTGTAATAAATCTGAAAATATTACACTAGTCACGTTTTAGAAAATGAGGTAAGTCCGTTTTATTTTAAGATATATGTCCTGTGCATATCTTTGTTTTAGAGCGATGGAACAGCATATTTTCATAAACCTGTCAGAGATTAAAATAGTTAAACATGACAAAATAAAACTATTAATGTACATATGTACTAACCTGTGGTTGAGATTCAAAATCACCACCTTTTTTTCCATAAAGCATTATAAAGCATTATAAGGTGAGAAATAGAAGTTCATACACGTTTGTCACGCAAACATGTGTTAAAATCAGTGAGATCCTGAATTTTTCAAAAAGATACCCAGAGGCATACAGCTCACGCAAATAATTAAATGTGAATTGAAATCTGTTCGAACACCGCACTGCATCCCGCTCCACAGTTAGTGTGATACAGAATTGATAACATGTACAACACATGTGCAATGTTCTTACAGTTTTTACTAGAATAACACTCAAATAAGAAAGAAGGAATTCCTGAACCGTGAATTGACACAACATGAAATTGATTGGCTAAATGTGATGCAGTATGTGATAAAATGACTGTTGCAATTATACATTCGACAGTGTTTAAAGGAGCAACATAGGATAAATTTGAAATTTTAATGCACTATAATTATGCAACAAAATGCTATAAAAATGCTGTTTAAACATTCATTTTTCACACGATTGACAATAAAAATGCCAGATGTATACCTGGGGAAAACTAGCCTAGTTTTAAGAGGCTAGCCGTAGAAAATAAATCACCATAGTAACTGAGCCAAGCTAAATTTTACCTACTTTCATGCAACCGACATTAAGCTAACCCAGCCGAGATAACAAAAATATAATTGCTTATTCCCTTATCTTGGTTTTGGGCAATAACCCCCTATCCCTCATATCTTTTTTGACAACCCAAATCATAACAGAATTTACTGTCACAAAATCAATGTTTTTTAATATTACCTGGTGTGTTGATACATTTATGGTGATCATTACATAGGTCTTTGAGCTCAAGGCATTCATCTCTGTCCTGCAACCACAGAAAGGAAACATTAAGCCAGTTTGCAATATTGTTTTCCTGTGTTATTCAATTCAACAGTTTTCAATGTGCTAGCGCAACAACTGTTTCAGCCAAACCTGACAAATTCTGTCAGTGTGGACTGAGCACTGGGCAACCAAGAAGAAACCAGCCGGACAGACGGTACATTTCTCACAGCGTGGAACACCACTACTGAAGTCACAGTATTCTTCAGCGCCACACTTCCCGCAGGTCATAAGGGAATGCCCCACCTGGGGGCCATCAAAGAGACTGATCTATAGTGGACACTTTGCAAAATGTACTTGATTACCATGAGGAAAATGCTTAAAGTTGACCTCCATGACACTTGCTTCCATGTCCACTTTGTGCAAAGACATTGCCTGATGAACTCCATGAGGTCTCCTTGGCTCACTCAAGTGATCTCTGTGAATATCAAGTTCCGCTTGGAGATTCTGCATGGACATTTGTTTGATGGTGTCCAATACAATCATGTACTGTGCCTTGACCTGGAAGTCAAAGCTCAAATTGAACAAGAAGAACTGAATAACATTTTGTGTGCTCTCACCTCCTCCATGTAGTCATGCATTTTCTTTTGTTGTGCCAGTATTTCTCTCTGTTGTTGCACTAGCACCTCCTGTTGCTCGCTGAGAAGCCGATTCATCGTTTTGACCTCCTCCTGTTGAATCTTCAGGGCCTCAACAAGTTCCTCTTGGTCTTTGGAAAGCTGCAGTTGGAGGACAACAGCGTCATCGGATGGAACATCATTGCCCCCTGCAGAAAGAGACAGAAGATTAACCATTATCAACAACATATGAAATTCACATCTAATACAGGGTTTCACAACTTTTTGGAGCCACGGCACACTTTTTTTTTTCATAAAAAAATCTCAAGCATACTGCTTTCGGAAGTGTTCAAAAATGAATTTTAGGCGCCAACTTTAACTATCGTGTTGCCTTAAATATCGGTATGCAGTTTTATTTTAATCATATGTACGGAATTTTGAACATTTTTACTCGTGCTGTCATCGCATGGCTTGTGTCATCATTGCTGCCTCTGTCAAACTGCTTATGTTGCACATGCAAATATGTGCATCTCTTGGATGTACTCAAATAAACTCTTCTTTTTCCATTGTTCTTGCGGTTTGGGTTGGTGTTTGAACTCTACTTGAAGCAGGCCTTTTCTTACTTTCGCTATTTTCATGCCACACTAAAAAATATAAACAAAAACAAAAACAGCGGAATAAACATGACGTCACTCTACAACCACCCACCTATCCCCTCATTACTCCTACCTAGTGTGCTCCACAGCCAGAACAGCTTTTCTACAAGTAAGATAAAAGCAGATAGGCGCAGTGAAAAATAGAGCATAGGGGCTTTTTAAACACAGTTGGATATTGTTACCACATAATTATAAGGGAAAATATTCGACTTTCAACCTTTAAAAGACACCTGAAACGACGCACCCCACCTTTGTGGTCATGATAGCTCAATGCTGGTTATTTATTTTGTTTAACTTGCTTTAATTTTGGAGTTCACTATATTTTGAACCTGTTTTTCAAGTTTTACTTTTTTTTTTTAAATTCTGAAAACGATACGTACATTAAAAAAAGGCCTGCCACTGGAACAAAAACTTTTTTTCAAATGTCCAATCTTTTCTTTGTAAAATAGCTAAATAATTGTGCAGGATTTTTTCTTTATTTGATATACTTTATTATATTTTGCAGTTTAGTCTCAAACAGCTTTGCTAAACAAAATAAGTAGTTAAATTTACTGAACTACTTCATGAGGAGATAATTAGTATATAAAAAGAAAAATAAAGAGTAATCTGATGTTATGTACTGATATGAATGAATTGTACAGTTTCAGGCTGATCAATTGAAGAGAGCAACTGCATTGAGAGATGGTGTGCTTATTTTGCAAAGATAAGATTTGGCAATTCCCTAACGAACACTAAACAAAGTCTCTCAGCATCCTTAGTTTGCCCTCCCACACTGCCTGAAAACCCTGGTCTAATATGGAAGCTTGTATCTGAATCACTTCATCTCCCTCCTTTCTTTTGCTTGAATGTTCTCTCTCAATCTTCTTCAAAACCATCTGTTTTCAAATAGGTACATAGTTGCTATGAAAAGAGTGCCGTGACCTGAAAAGTGAACCCTTCTTTGTTGTGACATGAGGCTGCTCTGATTCTCAACAATTTGTAAATTCTTTACTGCACTGTAAAACATAAACAGTGCAGTAGGTAAACCTAGTAGGTAAAATTTAGCTTGGCTCAGTTACTAGTTGATTAAAATACATTTGCTCAGGTCGCTCAGATCCATTCAAAATGTGTTGTTAAATCCGTCACATGCTTCTTCATCGTCGATCTTGTTACTTCTAAACTGCACAACCTAACTTTTGGTTTGAAAACACAGAAAAATGACATACGACATTAATTCATTCCCAGATTGTGCTTGCATCTAGAAATGCTCGTATCTCGAGAAAAGGTTTTCAATGCGAAATAACTGAAAACCAATTTATCCGTTCCTGGTCCCCCAAAACCATCCGATTTAACCCTAAATAGCTATAAAACACATCTTCCTGATCATTGAAAACACATTCAAATAGAAGTTGAACATAAATATGCAATTAAAAGATGAATAAGATGATAATATGAGTACTTTAAAGCCCTGGTCACTCGAGGTAAAGTCTGGAGAATTTGGTGACTTGAATTTTCTCTCGCATGTCAGGCAAAATTTTTGCTCCAAAGACATTTCTTGTAGCTTAAGTAGCTCTTATATAGAGGTATCACGATATTTAATCTTCAACACAATCTTTATTTGAATTGATCTTGTATTAGAGCAACTGTAATGTTTGTGACATGAATGTTTAATAAATTCAAAGTTACTTTACATGACGGAGGAGTTACATTTCTTTTACAAATGCATTAAGTTAAATAAATAAGTTGCATCAGGCCCTTTGTGGGCAGCCTTCACGCTGATGCGGCCTTCGGTGAAAACAAGTTTGACTCCCCTGATCGGGACCAACAAAAGCAGTTTGGAAACATCTTTTCAATGCCTTGATCAAGCCATTATTTTCAGTTTCTCTTTTCAACTAAATCAAGATATCTTCTAGATGGAACTCTGTAGTCTTTTCAACATTGTTTTAACCCGTTTTTGCTGGTTGGGTTAAACTTTGTGAGTTAAGGATTTTCTCACCACAATATGAATGATGATACTTATAATACCAACCTGATTTCAGGTCACATGTCAACTGAATCTGTGCACCGCCATCCGACCGCTCCTCATTAGAATGTTCTGCTCTATCTCCCACAACAGCGTCTTCTACCTTCTGTGCGTCGCAGCCGACACAATTTTTCAATTTTTGCTGCAAATCCAGGCCACATTCCCCATTTTTGCATTCCTCCGACGCATCCCTGCGATAAGGCACCGGGCGATGATTGACGACGGTCCGGCAAGTTCCGCCCTCGCAGCCGGGATGGAACACCTCTGCGGTGATCGTGCTCGGGTTGGTCCTCCTCGTCGTATCGAAAGCAGTTTGCGGCACGAGCTTTTCAAATTGGGAGTTGCTTTGGTGCTGAGTGTATCGAGCATCCTGTTGATGGTAACTTGGGTAGGCTTGTCCTTGGTGAAGCTGCTGTCTGGAAACTGCTTGGTGAGCGCTCGTTGTGCTCCAGTCCTGATTTGAGAGGCACCTAGTTCCCCTGCAAATTGCAGAACCACTACCAGGTGTACTCAGTAAAAAAGTGAGACTAAGTAAAAACATAGCAGAAAAACATGTCATGATTATCCTCTATCTTTGGTATCGCTCAGCTTGGTAGCTACCCATCTAAATACTGAGCAACTGATCTGGAGCTCCAGGAATCTTGATGGTCTCTACCCCCTTTTGCTCCTTCTGGCGAAATCTGCACTCACGGCACAGCCCATATGTGGTGTCCGCCGCACCTAATTGGCAACAGCTTTTGCTTCCAGTCTTAAATTAACCCGTGGCTTTCCCCGGACATGCCCCCCTGCCAAATTGCATCACAAAAACTACTAAAATGCTGCAGGACTGTTCTCTAAATTACATGCCTACCGGATAGTGTACATAACATAACTATTTCTTATGTTATTTTTCACACCTTTTAGTTTAAATGTGAATCCTCCACCACTTAAAACCTTCTCTCTTGTTGCAGATTCAAAATAAAGTACTTAGTGAATAGGATTTGCAAGAGTTAAGTTCTCTCTCCCTTTAGCTGCCCTTATTAGCGTCCAGTTTGGAAAAATGAGAAAACAGTGAGAAGCTCCCAAACACACAAAAGGGAAAACATGTTGATTTTATTGCGTTCAGGAAACACATCTCTATTCCTTTCATGCAACTTTGTCTCAATGAAACACTCTTAAGAACTACCCGCGGGATTTGGCATCTCTCTGTTTGCACCCAATCCATGTGAGAACAGCGGCCACCTTTTAATGAGAGCATGGGATTTATGGACAAAATGTGCTTAGAAGAGCTGATGAGAGCCGGTGAATTGCAACAACACAGTATATGGCAAAAACACAAACAGATGGGACTTGTAGTTGAGAAAGGTATTTGTTATCATGTGAGGGTAGTAGGTATGTGCCACTGTATATACAGGGTGATAAATTACAGGGGAAGAAAAAGAAAGCTAAACGGTAAAAGTTCACCTTATTGACCCAAACATGTCACTTTCATATGGATCTCATCAGACCACCTTCTAGTTTAATGGACTGTGTGCTTATGGTAGATGTAAACAGAGTGAGACCCAAGAGAGTAAGAAAATATCTTCAAGGTTGTAAATGAATAGAATGACTGAGCTGTGTTTAGGGCCTATTTTTAATAGTGTACATACAAATAAATACAAAGGATACAAGAAAAACTGTGATATGCCTTTATTTTTCACATGGTGTCAAATAGAGAGAAATTAAATATTCCTTTATTTTGGAATCCTTATTAAGCTTTTATCTTCGACCAAGTTGTACTACTTCTACATGGAAAATTACAATATATTATGATAAGAAACATAAATCTTCTGAAAAGTAGTGTTGACTGAATATTATACCGTAGAGCCATGAGACTAAGTTTTGGGTTTATTTTTTTGATGGGGCTGATAACTGGGATGTCATATTAGCCTGTTATTTGTCTGGTAACTAATGGACAGAAAATTATCGTGGATCTCTAATACCTCTGTTCCCTTCCTCCTAACACATACATGACTGATATTTCCAGGTAAATCATTTTAAATTTTCTCTCTCCCCCCTCTCCCTCTCCCCTCTCTCTCTCTCTCTCTCTCTCTCTGTCTTGCTTTCATTCTCTCTTTTTTTGTCTCTTTTTTTTTCTCTTTGTGTCACTTTCTTTCTCTCTCTGTGTCTCTTTCTCTCTCTTTCTCTCTCTCTCTCTTCTCTCTCTCCCTCTTTCTCCTAAATATACCAATCCAGTCCCTGTGAATGGCTTTTTTTTCTACCACAAAGCCCTGGAGCTAATTAGTCTGACACCCATGCTACAGGTGATCTTCATTTTATGTCAAATAAATACAAATCCATCCACCTATGAGTATATATATATATATATATATATATATATATATATATATATATATATATATATATATATATATATATATATATATAAAATCAATACAATTGTTTTTCAGGCGCCTAATAATACACTCTTTCCCTCAAACTATCATATCAAGGGAGGGGCCGCAAAATATGTTCCCAGGGACTGCAATAGGCCCTGGGGTGCGAGATTACGACCCCCGTATTAAATTAACATTAAGTTACATTCTTCTTGAAAATCTGATCACGTAAGAGGAGCTCTCGAAGTAAGTTTTTGAAGTTGGAGAAAGTTACAAGAGGTGATTGGGGCAAAGGGCTTGCAGTAAGTGTACCTCGCCAATCTGGGAACGATCTGCTTCCCAATGGCCGCCTTTGAGGTGACACAGCGAGTGAGGTCATCGCATCTGGATTTGACCACGGGTCACGGCCGAGAATTTGGCCTAAAGCATTTAATCCTCTTATTGTATAAGCGTGACGCCGCCAAGTAAAACACGACATACGTCCGATCGGGGCAATCACAGCCCTGAGTTTGATTCGGGAGATGAACGAGAGCAGTGCAAGTAAATGGATGTTTATGACATCAGGCATTAATGTCATCCCCGTCAGCCATGCTGGAATTGAAGTCAGTTATCCAGATTATGAGTCTCTCCTTCGCGTAAGTCGCACCAGCCAAAAAATGCATAATTAAGAAAGAAAAAAACATGCATAGATCACATTTTAAAGATAAATGTATTTGATAAAATTGAACACCAAAGGCAATAACGGCCACCATAATACATTTAGACATTGCAGGAGTTGCATATGACTGGGTATGTTCATTATGTGAAAATAGAGAACATACCAATCATTCTCGTCAAGTTGCATTATCATATTTAGTTAGAAGATATAATGTATCGAAGTAAATATAGCAAAAATAGAGAGGAAACTTTATCAATAAAACATAACGTTTGGACAATTACAGACAGGAGGTGTATCGACATTTCGTTCTGTGTACATTGTTACAAAGAATGACAATACAAAGGAAATTATTATTATTTTTATTACTAATGTTACACGCATGCATAGCTGAGACACGCTCATATAAGCCAGGAAAGACCATTTTAAGAGTTATTCATAATACTCTAGCATAAAGAACACACTTTCCAAACTATCAGCTTTACTCTAAATCACTAAATCCAATGACATCTTCATCCTCACTTTCATTTCTACCAGTATACAAAACTCGGGAGGGAGATGAAAAGCTGCTTCCTTCCTTCTGCTTCTACGTCGCGGTCAAGATTGAAATATACAACACAGGCCTAGAGCGCCCTCTTGCGGTTTAGCTTGAAAATAAATGTGAAGTGATCTACAGTACCGGTAATAAAAAATGTAAAACTCAATGATGGAATAATGTGTTAATAAATTCACATAAAAGTCTCACTTGTGTGTAAGTCGTACCCCCAGGCCAAATTATGAAAGATACTGCGACTAATAGTCCGGAAAATACGGTAAATGGGATTAGATTCTCAGAGTAAAGGAAACAAACGGATTTAAACTACAATCACTTGACCTGATTTAATCCATCCTCTGCTTAATGGACTTGGAGTTGAAGCTCCCAAACATTAGAAATGTCAGTCAGATACACTTTACGAATGCATTGTTTGGCAAAACGGTATTGGGTACAATAATCTAATTAAATCCAACCTGAAAAGCCATTATGACTAGGGGGAGAAACTTCAAATAGTCTGACCCTGATCAAAAAGTGAATTGCCACAAAATGTTTGAGAATGGGTGCCCTGAAATTACACTTTGAATATGTTTTTATGTTTCTTTTGTTCCAAGGAAATCTTGAGATGTTATTTTTTCAGCATTGAATAGAATAAGAACTGTAAATATAACTATTGCTGTGGTTGTTGTTAAAAAATGTGACCGATTTTAACGATTGTATTCATATTTTACTATGTTTTAACTTTTTTTAAAATAACTTGTTTTTCTATCAAAATGAAACCTTTGATTCTTTTGTGATAAGGGCTATATGATGTGACTTGACTGGACATATAATGTTGATAATTACAAACATTCACACAAAAGATTGACCATGATTTTGTCTCATTTGAAATATTGCTTTGTTTATTTTTTAGTAAAAAAAGTAAATAGTGTAACCAAAATGTAAACAAGGTAATATTTTCAATATAAGCTAATTAATACGTTAGCATTGTAGGAGAAATGCCGCCAACCAACTCCACTTACAGGAAGTGATTGAAGTCACACCCCGAATACAAACCTATGAAACACCACGCACGCTCCAAAAACTCTTGCTGCTGACCGTGATACCGCTCAACAAAAGCTCTCCCCCCAAAAACCCAACCAACCCTGTCAGACTCCAGTGAGGACGGTTAGGACGGGCTTGGAAGAGCGCAGACTGGGCTTTGATTCTTCAGAAGGCTGAGACTTATTTTGTTCCCGGGAGGTAAACCAAGAAAAGATTTCACACCAAACTGTTTTGGTGCAAGGGCAAATAATATTTCATTTCGGTCATGCTATGAAAAATAGCTTCTGATCATTTAAATAAGTTGAGTGTTTTAACACCTTTCATGAACCAATTATTTCATTATTGCTACTGCATTTCTTTCCTCATTCCCAATTTCTAAGAGAGCGAGGGTTTTGTCAACAATGTCCTATTATTCTTTTGTGTGATTCAATTCTCCTCTGTCATGTAAATAAATGTAGTTTGGTAATATCAAACACGTGCGTGTGTCATTTGTGTGTCTCTTGTGTGGCCTATGCTCCCTGGGACAATGGGGAGAAAGATGGCCGAGATTCACGACTATGGCTCCTCAGTGAAGAGGCCTGAGGCAACCCAGTCATGTGGCCACGTTTTGCCCATGTTAATCTTTCCCTCTTCATCGGCTAAAAAAAACCCACGGTGGAGTCAACAAAGGGGATAGAAAACCTTTTCTGCTGAGGGGGCGGGACAACATGCGACCACCCCCATTTTTCCCCCCAATAATGCTCCGTCTGACCAAACGCAACAAAATATAACGCAGTTAACAGTTCATGGTGGTGGGCATGAATATTTTATTCTGACACGCTATGAAATAATTCCTGATCATTTGAATGAGTTGATTACCTTAAAACCGGCTTTATTGACCAGTACCGTTTACCGCTACAGATTTTCTCCCCTCTCCCCTTTTCTAACTCGGTTTCTCTTTTGTTATTAAGAAATAAGAGTTCCACTTGTCAACAATGTTCTTTGTTCTTCGTTTTCATTTAATTTTCCTTGCCGTGTAAATAAATCGAAGGTTGTTTAGAATCAAACCACATTTACATTATTTATTTGTGTGCATATATTATTTTTCTTTTGGACTTATCAATCATTATCCATATCAATGAACTGCTGCGAAGATCGCTTCCTTTTTGATATGACATAAACAAAAGAGGCTTTTTTTGTTTATTTATGAGGCCGACCGACATGGCAACCGCCGAATTGAATTCTAAATACATAAAGAAATATAATACAATGCATAGGCATAAACAGCCCATTTTGGGGGGTGCTCAAGCACCCTCAGATTCAAAGCAAGCACACCCAAAAATTAAAGCTTTTATGAAAGTTTATTTTCCTCAAAAAGGGACTGGATGCACTTCAATATGACGAAAAAAAAAAAATTGAACAATGCAGTATCAGAAATAATCCACTGCCTTGAAATGGTTCAGTCCATTTGATTCTTTGAACCGCTCTTAACCCCATCCCCACTTTCCTTTCGCTCGGCTAGTATCACTTGCGGCATAGTGCGGAGTCCGTGGAGGCTCCGGTGTATTGTCGGTGAGAGAAAGTTATTATGGAAGCCCAGTAGTGCAATAATTTTAATTAACCGCTTCACGTTCCAATGGCCTAGACTGTTGATAAACAAACACGTGTCTCAGACACGTTCAAACTCGGTGCCCTTGCGATGTCACCAGTCACTGAAAAATGACATGCCACATACCATTGGAAAGCTTAAACTCTTGGAATTCATGATATGATGACCGTTATGATGGCCAAATATCACGATCAGTCTCAGACAAGATACTGGAAAATCATAAAACCGGCATAGCTCACCGTTATGTCCCCTGTTAGAATAGAATAGAGTAGAAAAGAATATACCTTTATTGTCATTGTTACAAACTGGGTTGAACATATTGTAACAACTAAATTGGACGTGGCACTCCAGTCTCACATTTAACAGTGAGGATAAAAGAAAACAAAATTTACACAATATACAGGAACAAAGAAGATAAAGGTTATAATTTTTACACAATATTTACACAAGAAATGTGGGCATGTAGGATGTTACATACAGTTTTGGGATCGTATTAGTGCAATATGCGCTGGTGCAAAAACGGGCAACATTGTGCAAAGTGAGCATAGGCATGAATAAAATTTTACATCTGTATGAGGTAGTGTGTTTGGAAGACTTTCAGTTTTTTGTGCGGTGTGTGTTAAGGGTGGTAACGGCTCTGGGGAAGAAACTGTCTCTGAGTCTGTTTGTTTTTGTTTTGTGTGATCTGTAGCGTCTGCCGGAGGGCAGCAGGTCAAAGAGGTTGTGGCTGGGGTGAGAAAAGTCCTTGATGATGTTTTCTGCTCTGCTGAGGTAGTGAGAGCAGGCAATGTCCTCCAGACTGGGTAGAGAGCAACCAACGATTCTCTAGGCTGTGTTGATGACCCTCTTAAGTGTTTCCTGTCTGGTTGCCGTGCACCCAGCATGCCACACCGTAATGCAGTATGTCAGAATGCTCTCCACTGTGGCTCTGTAAAAGGACACCAGCAGCTGCTGTTAGTTAGTTCATGAGTTGATTGTCTGCAAATATAGACTTGTTACATCCAGGTTGGTCCAATGAATCCAACAGTGTAAAACGTGTACTCCAAAACGCAATAATTCCAAAATATATAATAAGTCCATTGAATAGCTTTTCTGTATTGTTGGACGTTCCTTGTTTCAATCAGTCTGTTTCGTCAAATAATTCCCGTTTGCAAATAAACAGACTTGTAAAATGATTTCCATAATGGCTGTTAGCCTCTGACCTTTTAATTGACACAACTCTCGGTCAAATGCAGGCTTTTAATGCTATTTCGCAGCCTGTATTAGCCTGTAAGGGCCTGTTTAGGTAAACGGACATCGCTTCCCTTAGGTTCGAATACCTTTAGCCAGTAGTAACCGAATCAAATGATGATTGACACATTGGTTAGCCAAAGAAATTCTGAAAAGAATGATATGCAGATATTCACTGTGTATCAAATTAAACCCCGCCCTTTTCATTTGTATCTCTTTCAAAATGTCTGATTAATTGGCCAAAGTAAAATACACAGTTGCAAAGGTTTTAGTGCTGTAAACTGGTCGTCTCCAAATTTGGAACATTTGGTAACGCCTTGACCTACCCCTTAAAAAATGTTTTTTAGATGGTGATCAAATTTGATGAAGTACTAGGTAAGGCTCTAAGCTAGTCTCACCTGTTTTCCAGCTAAAACGTCCATGCTACACTCATCAGCAAGCATTTGACAAAAAAAAAATCTGGTGAAAATAAAAACCTTCTATTTCTTTGTGTTCCAACTCAGATTACTCATTGTTAGTGCACTTGCCGTGACCATTAGAGTGTTACCTTTCAAACCGTCCATATTCTCCAAATGGTTCAAGAACAGCATTTGTTTTACTTTGGGTATGTCTTGAATTGGTATCTTAAGCTAATTTTACAGGAGCGGCAGTAGCTCAGGAGGTAGAGCGATCGTTTTAGGATTCAGGGATCCCAGTTCGAATCCCGGCTTGTCCGTGATACATGCCGAAGTGTCCTTGGGTAAGACACTGAAACCCCAATACCCCCAATAAGCAGGTTAGCACCTTACATGGCTGCACAAATCACGGCCGCTATTGGGAAATGTGAAGCACAATGTAGAGCGCTTTGGGAAGTCATTGACTTGAAAAGCGCTATATAAATGCAGATCATTTCAATGTTAAGCAGTTAAAGAAAGGAATATTTAATGACTAAAATGGCCTTTTAACAAACATGCAATTGATAAACACAGACTTTTAAGATAAAAAGCCTTTAGCAAAATATTTAAAATAAAATCATTGAATGTTATATCACTTTGCGTGAAATGAAAAAAAAATCTATATATATATTTTAACCAGCCAGGCACTCTGGGTCATCAGCACCCCCACAACTGAACCGAGAATTTCCTCAGATTTAAAGCAGTTTTCTCTACATTGGATTAATACAGACGTAGCACTACTGAAGGCCAAGGTGTCAAATGCACAGCCTGCAAGTGGTTTTAAAAGAATAATTTATTTCTTTATTTATGTCAGCATGTTTTTGTTTAAGGGAAATATTAGGGGCAAGCATACTGTGAACAATAAAAGTAGCACTTCATGTTCTTTCAAAAAAAATCAAAAGAAGCCTGATAACTTTTACAAATAAGAGCATTCATGAAAGCACGCTGTCGCAATATGGCACCCCTGGAGATAGATAATTGTCACGGGAGACACATTTAAAACGTGCAAATAAAGTACTTCGAGCTCTTTTCCAAAGTCATCATAAAGATGAAAGCGGGAACAGAGACTCTTTGGTGCGGCCTGTATTGTGTAACTCTGCCCTCTGTTGGTTTAAAAGGTAATTTTGTGTAAATGTCAAAGTACCTGCAAGTCATCTCATGTCTATTGGTAATCACAAGGAGTCTCAAAGGGCTGAACAGACCACATATTATTGCAAACCACAGACTTTTATTATCTAAAACCTACATAAGGGAAAGGAAAAACTCAAAAACCTCGCCTGAAGAAATTGAAAATGTTATGCTTCTAGTTTTTTACCAGTACATTGATCTTTGTTCTCGACACATATAAGCAAGTATTGCTATTTCGGCAAGCATTTTTAAAAAATATTTTGCATACAAACTTCTTTTAATATGTGGCTAATTTAAAGCAGTTTTAGGGGGTTGCTTCAATGCTATGTAGGAAATATAGCGTGTTGATATAGAGTATTAAATAGTGCTACATAAAGTACACACCGTGATAAAGATAGGGTAATATGCAAATGCGGGGGTGGGGTTTAATGTAGGCTTTTACTCCCCCGGGTGGAGTTAAAGAGCCTCATGGTGTGAGGAAAAAATGATCTCGGTCTGTCCGTGGAACAAGACTGTGATAGCAGTCTGTCGCTGAAGCTGCTCTTCTGTTTGGAGATGATGCTGTGTAGTGGATGTGATGAATTGTCCACGATTGACCGCAGCTTTTTCAGTGCGCGTCTCTCAGCTATAGTTGTCAAGCTGTCCAGCTCTGTGCCCACAACAGCGCCCGCTTTCCTCACCAGTTTATTAAGACAAGAGACATCCTGCCTCTTAGTGCTGCCTCCCCAACACGCTGCCACATAGAAGAGGGCGCTTGCTATTGTTTTGGTTTTGCTGGACATTGAAATAAAATGAAATGATCTGCATTTATATAGCGCTTTTCAAGTCAATGACTTCCCAAAGCGCTTTACAATGTGCTCCACATTTCCCAATAGCGGCCTTGCAGCCATGTAAGGAGCTAACCTGCTTATTGGGGGTATTAGGGGTTCAGTGTCTTACCCAAGGACACTTTGACATGTAACACGGACGAGCCGGGATTCGAACTGGAATCCCTTGATCCTAAGACGAGCGCTCTACCTCCTGAGCTACTGCCGCACATTGTTTTCTTTTTTTGTTTTGTTTTAAAGGATGAATAAATTCTACTATCTCTGCTTGAATTCCTTTCCGTTTGATACATTTAAGGGCTATACAAATAGAAATGACTTGACTTTTTCTTGATTTGGGTCGCGACTTGTCGTTAGGGTGGAATGGGGTGTCCTAATGTCAGTTCAGTTGGGAACCACTTGCTGCAATAGAATATTGGATCGTATAATAATCATAAAATAATACTTAAAAAAATATATATATAATAACATTAAGGCTTTTACTTTACAAATGTTACCTACCACGGGTTCTTTTTGGAATGTGACCCACGATAAGTGAGGGTTCACTGTCGTGCTCAAGCTCTCATCAGCTGCATGATAAAAAAAAAGGAAGAAATGCATTTATTAATAATAATTTAAAACACAGGCATCATACTCATTTTCTGTGTAATGGTGGCCCTCAAAGGGCCTGATATAACTAAAGGAAACTAAATGTAATTGGTATTTAAAATAAATACAACTACTCTGTAATGGCTGTAATGTATTAATCCTATTCATCAGTATTACTATTCATCAAGCGCTGGGGTATCCCACCGATGGCCTGGGGGCCATTCGTGACACACAATCACTTTTTTTCCTGTAGTATACAAAAGAAAATGACAACTGCTTTGAAAACGTTTTGCTTTATTAGTGTGAGATTAATTTTAATATGCACATAAATAAACGATTGACAACAAAAAGTGAAAACATATTTTCATAATACTTTGGTCTTTTGTTGTTATCTGAATAAAAGCAAAAATGTCATATAAAGGTCAGTAGGGCCCCACGTCATGCGAATGTGCAACACATGAAGCCTGTCTTTTGTAATGAAATTTAAGTTAAACAAAAGTGTAGAAACAACGACAAAGAACAATAATGGGTGGATAATAATTTTTAAAAAGTCAGTGAGAGAGAATCTCGACCCGCACCGAACGTAATGATAGACACTTTAGGCACGACTAGCCCCAAATTTGCATCCGATCGGGTTGGAAAGTGGCGGAAAAAAAATTGCTCGTAACTCAGAATTGGAGCGATTCCTCAGTTTTTGTGTTAATGGTGACCTCGAGATGACGTCATTACTGACTTAGAGTATACGACTATAACAAAATATCTACTTTAGATCTCCAAATAATAATTCACAACACATAATTGCAGTTGAATACTACAAAATTGGAGGGACTCTCCTTTAGGAATAAAAAAAAGCAATTTTGAGAGTGGTTGGCTAGCTGTGCGCTAGCATCAGGTATCCTCGGCTTGACCTAAGTCTCCGCAATGATTAAAATAAAAGAGTCTAAAATGTAGTGGTTTCGCATGAGTTAAGATAAGATACATCTATCTATCTACCTTGGTCATATTCCTTAAGAGGGGTGACCGACAGCAAGACACAAACATACAATAACAAAGAAAATAAAAGGGAAATAAATGGCAAAAAAAACACACAAAATTTTTTGGACCATGGCCAACCCCAATTGCCCAAACACCCAAACAAGTTAGGCACCTCGGCACCCAAGTTGGTCATGCTTTCGTCCCTCCAGATGAAATGGGACACCAAGAAGCGGCCATGTCACTCGGGTCAGGGTGACACAACACACTCTTTTGTTCAACAGCAGGGCCCGACAGCTTTCACTGGTTTACCCCTGCCTCATCATACGGGTGCCCAGCCCATCCTTAAGAACGCGTCCACAATCCTTTCACAACACCTCTCCACTCCTTTCTATCACCAACAAGAGCTCTAGCTTCCATTATATTTAGACCTCTTTCCTGCAGTGCACTCATAACACCATCCATCCACGTCAATCGCAGCCTTCCTCTTGGTCTCCTTCCATTGACTTCTGCTCTGTAGATCCTCTTCAACATTCGCTCCTCATCCATACTCTCCACGTGTCCAAACCAACCGATAAGATACAAGGCCTTATTCAGAGAGTTGTTAGCCTAGCCTTAGCCAGACCAGCAGCACATTTTTTGCATTCTCCCGGAAGCTGCTCGAGTGGCTTCTGGAACACGATAACAATCTATGGTACATCTGGTGGTGATCAGCAGTTTCTTTGCACTTTTCGGACTTTTTTCTGAGCCATACTTAATTGATGAAATTTTTTTCATTGTAACAAGCCGTGGCCGTGGGCTGAGTTTGTTCTTATTCAGAGAAGTAGATTGCGTATGCCCACCCCAGATGTTTGACTGACAGCATGCACGAGCCTATCACAGTAAGGCACGCAAACAGCCATGCCCGCCCAATACATGCATACACAATCTGCCATGTGCAGAACTAACTCTGTGCTCCACAAAAAGCGCTATGGTGATATCAAAGAGAATTCCATTAAATATTACATTAAAATATTGATGGACAAAACATAATTATAACATGATTCAGATATTTTTAGGCCAGCTGAGAAGGCCTTGCACCACTTATGTACATTTTTGTATACGAAAAAATGTTTGGACACCCCTTAACTACTACATATGCGGTATTCACACAACATATAAGGAAAACGACAGAGGTCCTTTTTAGTTTCAATAAACTGTTTATTACAAAAAGACTGTACATGAATTTCAATGAACACAAGCTATGTACAATTTGAGAGAAGACGAATATTCAGTATGAACACTTAAGTTACCAAGTATTTCCCGTCATACGAAAGACAAGACACACATACAAAAACAAATACGCGTCTGTGTTGCTCGGAAATGACATTAAGTGATAATCCTTACAAAGTTCTGCACATCAGTGGTTGTCCCATGAATTTTTTTTATGAAAAAGTATAAATAATTCTTTTACATACAAAGTGTGATCAAACAGTAGTTCACTGCTCCAAACATACAGTAGCTGTAACAATGAGTGGGATGCAAAGCTAGGAATACATTAAAAAAAAAAATCAAACAATAATAATAATGCGAGTTTCCCCACACAAGTCCTTTCATCATGGAAAAAGCACAATCAAACATGGGATGTATTCACAGGAAATTTTCATGCATGTGGATAAATTATTACTAAATCTGCAGCATGTTATTTTTGACACATGGAGAACATACCAAAATGCCTTTTGATCCTTTCCTTTTTTGAATTACTTAGAAACATTAAGCCATTCAGTCTGCAGTGCTTAACATATATGTGCACACTCCCTTTTAACTTATTACATGACGTAACGTAAAACTGATTTTTAACGTCTATAGTCGTCAATGGCACTAAATATGTTAACATTATATTTTCTTATGTTTATCACTGAATACTAAATTCATTTAGATTTAATGCTATAAATCAGGGGCCCGGAACCTTTTTGACTCAGAGCCACAAAGGCAAAATATATTTTGAAAACCGACCCATATATTTTAAGACCAAATTGGACAAAACTACCAAACATGCTCTTCAAACAGAAGCTAATTCTTTAGCACATTTTATTTAACCGTGTGACGTTCAATGAATTGATCAAATCAATGCAATAGTAATAATACCAGAGCCTTTGTCCCATATAGACAAATGTGTCTCCTGCTGTTATTTAAGATTGTTGAGACTCATTTTGACCGTCATTTTTGTCGTAAATAATCGTTTTAAAACAAGGCTAGAGTTTGTTTTTTTGGGGGGGAAAATTGTTACATAATACTGCAAACCCGAAGGATACCTACATACTGTATTCAGGGTAGTGTGCTATGTGTGCAAAGATCTACCCACCCCTACCACTTACCCAATCAAATTGGTCTGGGCGTTTAGCTTTCTTTTTCGGGTGTTACAGTTGGTTCTGTGGGTTTTTTATCATAACGTGTCTCAACAGTCAACATACATTGTTTAATGACCTTCCATTTGAAGGATTCCTTGTAGACAAACAGCCAAAAAAGGGTATGTTGTTGTAACACCTTGCGTGTAAACTGTAGTTGGAGCTTAGCCCTATATAGATGAAACCGGAGAAGCTGCTTTCTGTGTCACTTCGGCTTCACACACGCTACAATTAAAAAGTCATAGAGAAGATTACTGTAGCCCTCATGTAATCCCCGAGCCAAATATAGTCATGTCCTGACCCCGACAATAAATGATTGTAAAATGGCATCAGACAGCAACATATCTCAGGCGATTTGTTTCAATCACAGCAACTAATGAAGGCAATGAATACCTAAATGCTGTAATCAGATACTGTTGGAAAAAGTTTGTGCCAATACTTGTGTATAAAGTGTGAACTTGGTGTCAATTACACCACTTCAAATGAAATCAATGACATTCACTTAATTCCAAAAGCGATTACAATCAAAATGAGTGATTGTGTTCACTCACAAGATTAAAAAAGAATTTTAAAAAAGGCCATCATGTTCCATTTCAGGTGTAATCCGAGGTTGTTTTGGGTTGATGGTTACTGTTGTTGAGCACCGATGTAAAGCAGCACACCAGCAAAGACGCAACCGGCAGGCAACAAGTACGTGAAAGATTCTAAGCCGGTCAGACAAAATGACTCACGCAAACAAATCACTCAGTTGACTTTGTTCCAGTGACTTGACAACACGAAAATGCAGTAGCGATGACTGACAGTTTCCACGCTACACGTTTGTCGGCACAGAAAACGCACATTCAAGTCAAACGTGTAATTTACTCTTGGCACCCCCTTCACTGAAACGGATTGAAATTCACAAAAATAAAAATCCACATACACCTGCACTTTACTTACAGTCCTCACGTCACACTCTATGTACATGTACATACATACCATTAGAGAGTGGAGTTGTTGTTTTTTTTTTGTATCATATACAATATAAGCCTCATTTGTTTTAATAGGATCCACAAATATCTAAAACATTCAAAACTGTTCACCATACCTTATTTGATCAACAAACTGCTGTTACAATGTTAGTCTTTCTATTAGTGGCAACACAAGAGTCAACCCCAGCAAACCTTTGAATAGGTGCTTTTTTTCTAATTACGGATATTAAAGGGACACTGTGTAATATTTGAACACTTGATGTACTGATACAGAAACAAGTGCTTCAAAGCAAAAGGAAGAATTCAAAGCATGGGGACTCACGGTAACCAATTTCCTTTTTCGTTTTTAGGGTTATCCGTGGCAGCAATTGGTTGATTGATTCCTCTAGTTTAAGGTCATATTATATCAAATAAGTATACATTTCTTGACCTACGAGCGTTTGAAAAAGTGTATCTTTCGACGATAAGCAAAAATACATAATCATTTTTCAGAACAATATTGGGATTTTTTATAAATTGAGTTTTTTTGTTTACCACTAAGTTTATCTAGATAATACACAATGTCCTTTTAAAACATTTTCAGTATGTATGTTTCCATGCAGGGTATAGTTGGAGAAAGATCAGAGCAGAATCTTTTTTTTTATGACCAATCAGAATAATCTGTTTATGACTAGTGACAAGAGAAAGGGGCAAAAAAGTCATTGACCAAAGGGGTTGCATTAATTAAATCAATTGATTGTGTTTTTTAAATGTAATTTAATTTAGTTACATCGGGGACCACAATGAAGAAACTATCATAATTATCAACATTGCTCTAAAAGTCTGCTTTGTTGCTGCATCTCCTGTATTTACAAGATGTGTTAGTACATTTTTCATTTTAAAGCAGCAAGGATTTTTGCAATCTATGGATGGATAAAACATGCATTTTTGCCATACTGAAAAAAAAAAGATGTCAAAAAGAACTGAACCAATTCACAGGGTTATTCAACGAGTAAGTCTAGAGTTAAAGTGAAAAAATGTTTCTGTGCTTTATAACCAAAGGTCAGGGGTGTAGAAATCACTTGAGCTCAGGGGCCATATGATCGAAAAACATTCTTTCTAGGGCCGAGGACTGGTAGATTTAAAAGAGAGAGAGATAAAGACATAGATAAAGAAAGAAACAAAGAGTAAGAGACAGAGAGATAAAGGAAGAAAAGAGAAAAAAAGAGAGTGAAAGAAAGAATTAAATAGAGAAAGAAGGAATGAAAAAGAGATAAGAAGAAAGAAAGAATAAGAGACATAATGAAAGATACAGAGGGAGAACAAAAATAAAGACAAAAAGATGTGCGAAGAGAAAAAAAGAGACAGAGTAAAAAGAGTAAGGGAGAGAAGAGTGAGAGAGAGAGAGAGAGAGAGCGAGAGAGAGATGAAGAGAGACAAAGAGAGGAAAAGAGACAGAGAAGGAAAAAGATAAAAAGAAAGAGAGTAAAAGAGAGAGAGAGATGAAAAAAGAAAAGAGTGAGATAAAAATACAGCTAGTTGCTTTGTGAGTGGCACCTGGCTTTGGTGGCACCCAGTGGACAATTTCAAAACTGCATCTTGTTCTTCTTTCTTGCGCTTCTCTCAGCACCGTTTTATGAGCCGGATTCCATCTGTTGGCCCTCAGGTCGCACATTTGACACCCCTGATCTATGCGCCACCAATGAAAAAGGAAAATGTAGAAAATACATGAATAAATCGAGCATGCATGTAAGGCTTCATAGAAGCCGAACAAGTTCCGCTTATGAAAGGACTAACCTTCTAAGTAACCTCTTAATTAGTGCTATTAGTGGTGCGAATAATAGCATTGGCTTAAGAAAAACAAATACAGGGTTAAGTAATTTTCAGGTCTTGGTCCAACTCTTCCCTGCAGGAAAAGGATACTGATTGTTTTAGGTGATATCACAATGAATCCCTGAACGGCGCGGTTGCTTTACTCCCTCTCTTTAACATCTCGAGTCCGACAAAACAAGTTTGACATTCAGCCGCGTGCAAATGCACTTATCAATGTTTTTAACTCACTTTTGATAAAGTAGAAAGACATTTTGCAGTATAAGGAATTGGCTTTAGAGGGCGAAAATACGCTGAATTGCACCCTGTGGAAGAACCGGGTTTGAACACTGCGGATATGATACTGACAGCGCTGCACAGATCAACACAAACATTTACAAATATTCAACCGTCTCATTTCTCACTACCATCCTGCGATTGCGCTAAGAAATGCTTGGATTTCCCCTCTTTGTGTCAAAAGTGTGAACTTCCAAAAGCTTCAGCATCCATTGTGCTTCGGTCAAGCCCGATCGGTCGCTTACTAAACACTTGGACTTGGCACTTCATCGAAAAGGAGAGACGACAGCCGTAAGAACTGCATTCATCCGTACACCTTCACCCTTTTACCTCTGAGCCCTCTTTCACTGTTTTTTCGTCTTCTTTTATTTTTGCTTAATCAGCGTAGTGCATGATGGACTCGACGTAATTTCCCGGGAAGAGGCCGGTGACGCCGTTGCAGACGCCTTCAAACCAGCCGTCGTCGTTCTTCTTGATGATGTAAATGATGGCCCCTTCCATGAACGACAGCTCATCCTCTTTGTCTTTGCTGTAGTCATAGATGGCCACGACTAGGAACCAGAGACCAAAATAATTGTTACTAGAAAAGGAACATTGGCCAACGAGGAGATTTTTTTCAACATGCCTTTTTCCAAATAGACTTTAGGGGCCCAAAGCGGATCTCCATCGGCGTAGGGGTCGCTGTATTGGACGACGGCCGCCTCCTCTTCTTCGTAGTCGACGGGCGGAGGAGGAGGCGGTGGAGAAGACTCCTCAAACACGCTCATCTCCTCGGGCGGAGGCGGAGGAGGCGGAGCTGGGCAGTCGGTTACTGAAAGTCAACAAGAACGCGGCTTATTAGAATCAACAGACACAAATTTAATGATAGAAACAAACAAAATATGGACGGATGGGTGTTATTTCGAATTTACTCACTAATGCGTTCATGCTTATGTTTTACCATACAGTGGAACCTCGGTTTTCGAACGCCTCTCAGTTCGAACAAATTAGAGTCCGACCCAAAATTTCAAGAAATTCTTGCTTCGCTGATCGGTCAAAAAATCGGAGATCGAACGCCGGTAATGCGTGAGTGCGTACGCTATAGGGTACGATGCTGAGCGACGTACGGGTGTAGATCGCTCATTTCGTGACCAACTGTTATCGCGTGCGGACGTGCTTCGTTTTGCTTTCGCTTTTAATATAGGTGTACCAAGTGTTTTAGCCCCTAATTATGCCTCCGAAGAAAGTCAGTGCAAGCAGCAAAGTTGCTACAGGTGAAAAAAGAAAAGTAGTGCGTACAACTATTGCATTTAAGAAAGAAATAATAGCAACATATGAAGCAGGTGTGTGAGTGTCTGTTCTTGCTAGGGAATACCCCACTGTCCACCTGCGCCTTCTGCTGACCACCACAAAGGTAAGAAATCATATTCATAATTCTTTTCTTTATCCTATTTTTTTATTTTTACACGTTCATGTTAGCGTAATCTTTCGTACCAAAGATTACGATAACGCAAACGTACGATTAGCCTGAGTTAGCATTATGTTTACGTTGAACATTCAGGTAAACATTCAGGGTGTTGGAACGGAGCCCAACATTGAGGGTGTTGGAACGG
Source organism: Urocampus carinirostris (assembly GCF_059441175.1). Classification (NCBI taxonomy): domain Eukaryota; kingdom Metazoa; phylum Chordata; class Actinopteri; order Syngnathiformes; family Syngnathidae; genus Urocampus; species Urocampus carinirostris. The sequence continues at coordinate 30,658,030 of NC_142349.1, forward strand.
AGCCCCCTTTCCAATGAATCGCGCTCACCACTTGTTGTGGAGACCCGGGTGCTAAACGACTTGTAAACGACCTGATTTTTTTATTTTTACACGTTCATGTTTGCGTAATCTTTCGTACGGAAGATTACGATAACGCGGACGTACGACTAGCCTGGGTTAGCTTTATGTTTACGTTAAACATTCAAGGTAAACATTCAGGGTGTTGGAACGGATTAAAACGGTTTACATTATTTTTAACGGGAAAAATGATTTCTGTGATCGAACAAATCGGTTTTCGAGCAGGGTTCTGGAACGGATTATTGTCGAGAACCGAGGTTCCACTGTATTTACGGAGTACAGGGTGCACCTAAAAAACGATGCCTAGCCAAACGATAGACCAACATGATTCGTGACTTTGGCTGCCACCCAGTGGCCGTTTAATAAAAGAATCTACATTTTAATGAAAAAAAAAGCCATTAAGTCATACAACTTCAGTGAAAATGGTATGTTTTTTATTTAAAAAAAATCTCAAGACCCACCATCCATCGTGTTTGCAAATTGATTTATGCCACCAGTTTCATGTGTGTGTTTTTTTAAAGCTTAATTTAGCATGTTGCCTGATTTGACAATACAGACGCTCCCCTACTTACCACCATTCGACTTCCAAAAAACGGTATATACGAACATTTTTTTCGGGATGTCGAAAAATACTTGGACATTGCTGTAAGTAAGATTTTGTATTGTGTGCATCCTTTTTTGAGTACAGGACAGTAATGTAGAGCTTCTTTCCGCCGCTACTAGCGTGTGGCGCTGTGAGAGGTCACCCGGCATCCACCCTGAAGAAGAAATCCGCTTCCTCTTCCTAGTTGGTGTGTAAACGTTTTATAGTGTACATCCAGCGTGCTAAGAACTTTGACATTTTCATTGTTTAATATATTGTGCATCCATTCAATATGGTTGGTGTAAAGTGTAAAGAAAAGGCGAGACTTTTCATCAGGAATGAAACAGGAATTAGAAAGCTTGATGCGTTTGAGAAAATGGTTGGATTGCTTTTTTTTCGGCCACTTTCTACCACGGAGGAGAAAGTCGCCTAACTCTTAAAGCCCATCTTCCAAAAGTAAGTTAAACTTAACTTTATTTATCATTATAGAGCAAATTATTTTATGAAATGTTTATACTTTTTTGTAGAAAGCAATACTTAGACATACTTATATAAACCTTGAACATACAGATATATCACAAAAGCAACTTGAGAACAAATTCATCTTACGAACAAGCATCCGAAAACTTACTCGTTCGTAAGTCAGGCAGCGTCAGTATAAAGTCTTTCTTATTATTTTATAGTTACAGTGGCTCAGGAACTAATACAGATGATCCTTTTTGTTTGATAATTTTGCTGTCATTTTGGACTTTCTTATATTTTAACCTTATTTTTGTTTTGTTTTACTATACTGTATTGTTTTCCATGTTTTTTTTTAATTTAAAAATATCATATGGGACATTTTTTAAATCCATCAAACTTTTTAGAGCTTTTTTTAAGCAAAAATAATTAACATCAACCAGAATACGTACATGGTTGTTAATTTGCTTAATAAATTCTATTTTTTGCAGTGTAATCTAAAACAATTTCAACAAAAAGTGTGATTAAATGTATTTCGCTAATTCTTGAGCAGATAATTCGTACATCAAAATATTTTTTAAAAGATTAGCTGCTGCCACCTAGTGATATGGATGAATGTTAGCTACTTAGCCAATATTTGGAAGAAAGCAACCATACTTAATAACAAAATACTTATTTTGCAAAGATAAGCTTGGACAAACTACCACAGCACACTAGACAAGGTCTCAGGGCAACTTAGTGTGCCCCGCCACATTGCTTGATAAACATTGGTATTTAGCATAAATTGCATACAATTCGTTTTTTATGGTAACAGACATGGCTTTTGGTGGCATATCTCAGAAGTAATTTCAATAGAAATGTTATATATCAGTGTCACGATATATCGACCTGCTGCCTGGGCAGCTGGTCCGCCTCGTAGTTCAGAGATTCTAGGTCCAATTCCATCTACTAGCCTTCATTAGTGGGGTTTGCATGTTTTGTATGTGCTTGAGTGAGTTTTTGCAGTCATGCCTCCCACATCATTCCAAAAGCAAGCAAGGTAGATCGATTGGCAAGTACAGAGTGTTCCAAGGTATGAATGTGTGTGGATGGCCGTCTGTTCCTGTGTGATTCATCCAAATCCGAGATTGATGGAATGTGGAAACCTGTTAAGGGTGTCCCCTGCAGAGTGACCAAATTTAGTTAGGAGGGGCTCCACCATCCCTTTGAGAGGAAAAGTGGATGGACAGAGAATGAATTAATCGCTATTTTTTACATCATGATTTTAGTTCCAAATCACAAATATCCATATGAAGCAGACTCACATTTGTTTAAGTCCCTGTTGTAGATTGTGATATTAAAATATATAATCCGATTAATGTTATCTAGTATCAGGACTCATCCATTTCTGAGGCGCCAGGACATAATATCAGCTCTGGACATTGGGTGTTAAAAGTATGTTGTGTAATATTTGACCATTAAACGACACTGAATTATCGAATGCGAACGAGAACCATTCCCGAATTCGCCAGCGTCGCAGCGAGATTCCAGATATGCATGGCAGCTACTATTATATATGGATTCCACTATGTTATAGAAATACAGATTTCTCAACCTATAATTATTTTTAAAAATTGTACAATAGTCTATATATTTTTGCAAATGTTTCAAATCAATGTTTATTATTTACTAAATTGAGTTTTTTTGTACCACTAATCATGCATGTTATCCAAACCCTTGCATGATTTTCTTTCCCCTATCAAAATGATTATAATAAAGGTGAGGACCCCAAATGCTCTGAATAACAATCATGTCCTAGTAACCCGACCTGAAGTAATCTTCCTACTCAGTAATGGATTAAAATACGTTTTTCTATAATATTTTTAAAAAGATAGATGAGCAAAATCTATCTGTATTTCAACAGACAGAAAGAGTGTCGAATAGGAACTGGCGTCAGGTCACATTTTCACTCCTCAGTGGAGCTAGAACAAGTCTCGAGCTTTATGTGAACCGTCACCACGGCAACAGACAGACATCCCAGGGACCAAGCACACAGTTTAGGCAGAGGTATGTGTGTAAGAGTAGCTAAGCAAGCAGAGTCAGTCTTAGGCAGCATGTCTATTTTCAGAAACACTGATGCACTAAGCGTATGGACACCCAAATCAAATACATATATTTATTACACGCACATTGATTACTCTGTTGCAGCCGGCAAGTGAACATATACATGACAGGCACACTTGCGGGTCTGCTAGTGCATAATGTCCAATGACTTACTGCTTTCCTGCATTCTGGCCACAAAGCCAGTTAGAGGGATCTGCGGAGTCAGCTGGACCATCGGAGGAGGCGGAGGAGCAACAGTCACTAGAGCAGCAACCCATCAGGCGAGTAGAGGTAGCAGCAGAGACAGTGTCGATGCAGTGGACAGAGAAAAGGACGAGTGAGGAGGCCAGCAATCACACAAATTTGACACTGCGCCAAAAGGTAAAGAATTGTGAGGAAAAAACCATTGTGCATGTGCAGGAAGGCATATACTGCTTTTCAATGTGCAATGCGTTCTGCAGCAGACAACACACATCAAATGCTATCACGGGGGAAGAGGACTGTTTGTGTGTGTTGGGTGGGCGTGACTGTCCATGTGTGCAACTGTGATAAGTTGGTGTATGGTGTCAGTCAAACAGCCGGGGCCGGCGGGCGCGCTATTCATGTGTCCACTCATCCAAAAAACAAAAAAACAAAACTGTAATACACAGTGACAGCTAGTATCTTAGCGGCTCGTTACATTGAAAATCAATTCATCAATTAATTCTGACTCTGAGGAAATTAAGAGAGCACAAAATAAATGCTGATCACGACAGGGTGCTCCATGGATTGTTATCGGTTCTGGGAAAGGACGCCAGAGGAAACAATAGCTGTTCTGCAGGTCCGGCCTACTGCTCCAGCAACATAACAAGCCAACCCTGCCAAGCCTGTATCTTACCAACGCCAGATCCATTACCCATGAAACAATGACCTGTAGCCACAACTCGTGGGAAAACGCTACACTCATGACTTTTGTATTTTAATAATCACGGAGACCTGGCTCAACACGAGGATCCCCAATGCCACCATGCAGATAGACACTCTCTACATCACTCTCTTAAATTGAAAGGAGAAACACTCATATTTTGTTGTGCTATTGATCATGACAATAAAGATCATTCATTTAACTGCAATTGTGTGTTCTGTGTTTTATTTGTAGCTCTATAGATGCTATTTTGTTACAGTCGTATATATTAAAAGTACTAATATCTAATGAAAAAATGTTTCTACTTTACGAGTTTTGACTATTGTGGGACTGTATATTTATGTATTACATACTTTATGTTTGAGTTTTACTCAGTTATACAATAAAGAGGAGTTTGGATGCTAATCTTGACTCTCGCCTTTATTCAAAGAGTTAAGCTGCTGCTAAAATTGTGTACAAAACACACAGGAACAGAACCATTGGAATAAGCAAACTGATATGCCAGTTTAAAGTATAATTTTACTTCAATTAGTTTTGTTGTAATGATAATAATAATAATGATTATTATTGTTGTTGTTATTATTCCTTTTTGCAGTTCGAGGTAGGAAATGCATGACAAGGCTTTGCCATTGATAAATGTATTCCATTTTAATGAGGCTGCAATAGATGTTGTATTGGGCAAAAAAATCTGTTCAACATCAATGCAAAATAGAGAGATTGCATAGGATGCCAGTTAGTATTTTAACCATAATGCCTCACACTGCTCTTCATTGTTTTGACAACTATGCACTGTTTACATCATTGTCACTATCAGCTAATCATGTTTCTATTCTTTGATTTTCACACCCTTTAGGGTGGATCTGCTTTTGTGACTTGAGAGATTGAATAAAAAAGGGCTCTGGGGGGATCATTTAGAACAGGTTGGTATTTCCTATCTAAGGTTGGGGCTCTCCCCTATTCTCCTTGCAAGTTCATATCCATTAATGTCTTCTTCCTATGTTTTGAATGTCTCCTGAACTAAAACTTAACATTCATAAAGCTCATTTGTCAAGCTCAAGGTCCTACCACATCATTGAATGTTATGTGCAACTAAAGGAAGTAAAACTGTAACTTCGGATAAAATCTGTAGACAATTTGTGCACGTCAATTTTCTTCATAAACAATTTCCATTATCTCAGGATGTTCCAGTTTTAGTAACCGGCTTCTGCAACTCTTGGTCATTATCGTTTCCCTAATGGGACCTCCAAACTCCTTCCTTTTTGTTTTATGTTTTCCTCTGAGAGCAGCCATTAGAGGAAAATGTCTCAGAGTGATGTTGCCACGCTAAATTGCAATGTTCAGAAAATCTTTATTTTTCCAAGTCAGTTGGTGTGCCCTGAAATTATGCCAGCTACTTCTGTTGATATAGTTAGCACATATGAACTTTAAATTTAAAAACACACTATTGATATGTGAATTTTCATAAACAAAGCATAAAATTCAGGTAAATACCTGGATTTTGTTGGAATGCCGGACCCCCGTTAATAAGAGGCTGCTGGGAGGAAATTGAGGGAGCGCGGCGATATGTCCCTGTGGCCGACACCATAGAGGCAGAGGAGGATGTGGAGGAGTTGTGTCGTGAGATTTGCCTGGAGATGGTGCCAAATTGGGACATGGGGATCGGACCAAGCCCTGGACCTTGTGGCACAGAGGCAGAAGATGTCGCCACTGCAGAAACAGAAATAGGAAGTAACTTCTTACCTGGAACATTTTGCCTGCTATTCACTCTCTCATGCATTTTGGTTTGGAAAAGACTTACAAATTGTATTAAGGTCAAAAAGACACAATAATGGAAGGTGAATTTCAGGACTCCAAGGACTCACCTTGGCCCATACTGGGAGGAGAAGGTGTCGGGACTGCCAAGGGGACACCAACACCACTGCTTCCGCTGTTCTCCCTTCCGCCACTACCCCCACTGCTACCACTGCGCACACAAAAAACATTTGAAAAGTAATGCAATTCTATGCACTTAACGCATTCAATGCCATCATGTATAAATACGTTTTCAGAAGCTTTGTCCCTCAGTGCCAAAACATAAAAATAGGATATTTTTGTTTTATATAAAAAAAAACATTTTATAAAGAGTTTGGCGCAGCTCATCAGTAAGTATCAAGCCTCTTGTAATGATTCCAATATGATAAATCACCAATAGATGGCAGAAGCTAGATGTTTGTCCGCACATCGAGGAAGCCCACTCCCTATATCCGGCGAATGAGTGTGTGTAGGCGGCCCCATGTAGCAAGTAGGCGTTGTGAAGCAGTGTTGTGAAGGTCACGAGACATTGAAAAATACCGGCAGTTAACTCTTCAACAGAGATCTTTCCTTTTACATGATTCCTACATTTTTAAAGCAAGTTACATTTTTAAGATTTTTTTACTGCCTTGTTAAATACAATTTAAGACCAAGTCGACATAAAAAAAAAATTGTTCTTTCTAGAAAAAAGTCCCTTTATCATCATCGGGCTAGAGAGGGATGATGTTTAGTGCACGTCTTCAGGAACGTGATCGTGTTCTTGCAATAAAATGATATTTTGCAATAGAGTGCTCAATAGAGTGCTTTGTGTTTATAAAAAGCATTGTTTAGAAATCGGTGGTATCACAAATAAAAAAGAAAAGTACCAAATCATCCTCAATGTTAATGTTATATTTGATGTACTTAATTTTGTGAATGTTGAGACTTTTGGATTTTTTAATTTGAACATTTTTAGAGAAGTTTAATTAATTCTAACTTAACTCTCATTTTAATTGTTCTAAATGCTTCTGGACTGAACAAAAATGATCATATGGGTTAAAATACAAGTAATATAAAATAAACATTACACTAAAATATAAACAAATAAATATAAATATCAACACAATCCCAGGGTGGTTAGCGCAACCAGTTCAGGGTATTCCCTGCCCACTGCCCAAAGATAGCTGGGATGGACTCCAGAACCCCACACAACCATAGAGAGGATAAACAGGGCATAAAATGGATGGATGAACAAAATATACATATAATAAAATACATAAATGACAAGATTGTGTCAATTAGCTGTTAGTGGGTTGTTACGTCACATATAAGGCTGAATAAAAATCTCATGTTTTCGACTGGGATTCAAAGTCCGGGAGTATTTAATGAGAATCTAGGCATATTCATAAATGACTACCTTTGTTGAAATCAAACATTTTTAAAAAGTGTATTTACACCATAGAGCTAGGTGAGGAGAGAGTATTTATTTGTGTATAACGCTCATTTTTGTTAAACCTAATAAAGAATTCAAAGTTTGGGTGCGTGCTACACACGAAGATTCGTCTATTATTGGAGTTGTGCAATCATTGATCAGTATCGCTGATCACAATCGTTAAACATTGATTGAACCCGGGTAGCAATGAGGAGAGTGCGGAATCCCTACCACTAGACGAGCAGTGATATAGATGACACGCAAAAAGGCATTCGATTTCATCTCATCATCCCACAATTCTTATTCACAGTACCAAAGATGAATGTTAGAGAAAGGATAAAAATGTAAGTCATCCTGGAAGATATAAACTCAAAAAAGCACCAAGAGAGAAGCAACTCTTTGGTATATTTGATGATGAATCTGTCTTTGAAGGACATTCAATAAACACATTGTAAATTTTATGTTGGTATTGTGTTTATAGTTTACGTTGCCAATAAATTATTCTAATTATGGACGCAAGTATCCAACAATGTCACTCACAAGGCTTAGTATGAGCTGAAAAAAAGTGAAACAAAATTCTATACAGATATACTCACTGTTAACAATGTGGTTGTGTGTACCTGTGTGTCCGGGGCCTTTGACTGAGGGAGGCTGTGCGTGCAGGACTCTGCTGATTACCCAGCCTGGCTGGACTGGTCATGTAGTCATTGGGCACCATTGGAGGCTTAACAGGCTCCAGTGTCTTGTATGGAGTATTGCGCCTTATCAAAAAAAAAAAAAAAAATAAATAAAAAATTAGAAAGTGCACGGGTACAAACGTGAGTCGGCTTGAGTTTGATGCGTCTTTCGTTGAGGAATCGTCAACTATTTTATACATTTTAAGAGGTAAATCTATCTACTGTTTTTCAACCCTACATTTGAAAGAAGATTTGAAGCAAGTTCGCTACTTGTTGATTATAGAATAGAGTAGGAATACTGTAAAATGTTACTGCATTAATGAGGCGTGAAAATCGGTAAGGTGTAAAAAAAGGTAAGAGTTTTAATTCAAACGCATCACCTCTAACAGTCGGTTCATTCTCTACCATCTCTCAAAAAAACCCCTGCACCTCTTAAAACGTTTTCTCCACGGATCTACACGAATCAGATAGGTCACCCATTTTGACTTCAAAATGGTGAGTTTCGCAGAAAGGTGAGTTTCCCAGTTATATCCATTTTACTATTTAAATGATCACATTATTTTTTTGATCATATTTAATACACTTCATGATTATCTGTGTATCTGGCAAAGCATTTACTTATGGTTGGTGCCTGGACCTTTGCCTGTCAAATTTTAACGAGTCAGCTTATGAGCTTCACGGTTGAAAATAGAGTTGCACAAAAATTTTTTTTTTTAAGAATCAATTCATGCATATATTGTAATTTCATTCTTGGTGGTTTTTAAAAACGGCATTTCTCCCCGGAATTGATTTTTGTTACGTCATTTCCGATACGGAAAAATGGAAAATGAAGGATGAAAGCGAGCAACGGGAACTTTGGCCGGCGCCCATCAATTTTAAATCCAAAGCATGGACACATTTTGTTTTTTAAATAGTTCCCGGGAAGACAGAGCGAGACATGACCAAAACTGCAAACTTTTGTCGCAGACACATATCCAACTGCGGTCACACACCATCACTTGATAACCCAAACGACCCGCAACAGCATTTCAGCGGACCGAAGATGGATTACTGAGCAAACATCCAAACAGCTCAGACAGGGAAAAATAATTTACAACGTCGATTGCACATTTTATGTGCAAATATCTTCGCCCATACAGGTGGTGGGAAATGTCAGATTTCGGAATATGGTTTACAATTTGGAGCCGCGTTATATTGTCAAGGAAGTTTTTTTTCTACTATTCCTCAAATGTACATTCTTTGATCATTCATGGTTTATTGTCCCAGAAATGTATGATTTAAGTCACTCGTATTTTAGGACAGAAAGTTAAATTGCAATCAGACTCTTTTTGATTAAGGGCTATACAAATAAAAATGACTTGACTAATTATTCCGAATCACAAAACTTGTAGAATGGCAATTATTGAGCATCATTATATACTGTAAATATAATCAGCACCTTAGAACCGTGATACAATTAAATCGTGAACAAGGCATATCGTCTCACCCCTAGTTGAAAATAAGTTCACTTGGAAAATCTCCGCTACACAAAACCTCATCTTTCAAACCACCCCCATGTCTGTTAGTGTACCACCACACCTGTTTCCCAATACATTATTTGTAGACATGCAATCCTAACCGGGCCCAAAATATAATCCGTCTTATTCTTTTGATTAATGTGGGGTTTTTTTGTCCTTTGTTTATTGTAATAAAATATCTCAACAGGACGATTCTGTTCCATCGTGAGCATTTGTATTACCACGGAAGTAGATGAACACGCAGTGGAGAACGGCATATTTCCTTCAGGGAAGCAGAATCGAACACACGGAGAAAACGCAAAGTCTACAAAAGCTCAAATAAGGTTAATAAACCAATTATATCCATTTATACCATTCCAATAAAATACCTAATTTAATTATCTTCACCAGCAGCAAAGAAAAAAAGCTTGAACCAAAATGGCCAAGCTTGCAAGATTTAAACTTTCATTTTTTCCATATACTGTAATTAAACATCTTACCCCAAGGTACCGCGGCCAGCCATTGGAGGACTGGGAGGTTTCTGGGTTGGTGGGTTGGTCCGAGACAGCGTCCCTCCTCCACGTCCAGCCGCATTGTTCCCATTTTGCTAGAGAAAAAAGGTCACTTATAAAGCTCTTGACTGACAATGCTTCTAGGGGGTTTTCTAATCTTGGAATTCTTGAGAAACACTTGTTCACACAGTTATGATATTTAAGAAGGAACAGAAGTTGGACATTCCTATGTGATGAACAAAAGCCCTTTGTCCTACTATAGATAAAATAGTGGTATGAATACAGTGAGTGCATGGATGGAGTTTTAATGAATTGTGATAGGGAAAGATGAAATATAACTCTCTTACCTTGGCTTTTAGCCACTGAATGCAAGCAGAGGAGAAAGGAAAGAAACAGGAGATTATGTTTATTAGTAAATGGTTTAATAAGCAGACATTTATACAAAGCAACATGAATTGACAAGCTGTTATGAAACATTTCAAAATAAATACGCTTACTGTTAATTTAGTGCAAGGTCCAATTAATAAATCCGACAGCGCTGTTTTTATCCACTCAGTACGTGAGGAAAACTGGCAGCCCTGCCTTTTTTGTATCACACGATGCATGGCATGGTAGTGGCTTCACTATCTCAACATGCACAGGATCAATGGGAGCCGAAAAAAAACGTATTTGTTCTACAGAAAACGTTTATTTTTATTACGCTGCAGTTGGGTCAGTCATTTGTCAGGGAGAGAAGTTTTTAAGTTATTGCAGCCGCTTTAATTGCCCTTTCTCTGAGTACATCACTGCGTCCTTGTTAGCATACCCCGTTAGCATATAACAAACACAAATACAAGCGAAAGTGGCATTTTGTAATTAAAGTAAAACTTTTAAATCATGGGATGGATAGCATGTGCAGTGCATTGGGTTTGTGAGGCTCGTGATGTAGTTTCCATGTGTTCCTTGCCGGAGACTCGGAACTGGTGGAGATCGCACCACTCGTTTTGTGAATTTTATGTGCCGGGTCACTCATTTGTATATCCTCTATTTTCTATTTTCTCTCACAAATCCGAATCTATTTCTATGTGTAGTTGGTACCGGGCTTCTGACTTCCGCATAAATCGCCAACATTCAGCATCCACCAAGGTTATTAGCGTCTTTGGACACCTTGGTGACATGAATATATCTCTGATTACAATAATTGAGATCCTTTTCTACTGTCTTTTGAGATAAGTTTGCATAATATGTAAGACATTCTACGGCTCAGGAATAGCGACTTGAGAGTCGCTGGCTGTTGTTTCTGCCACTCTATTTGCGATGTGTGATACATGGATATTGTAACTATGGTGGGCGTGGCTTAGAGCTCTGTGTCGGATCTATTAATTGAGTGACAAGATGAATGAATGGTTGGATTAAATACATTTATGACAAAACAGTGTCATGTTTCTATTTGTCTCAGCAACTCAATCTCAAACATGGGAAAACAAATACAGTAACTTTCTAGGCAGAAAAATCTTACCTTATCATAAACTCTATTTAACTCCCTCCCACTCTACATGCCAAAAAGCCTGGGGCAACACAACAGACTGTCCTGTTGTGCCAACAAAGTAAATAGAACAATACTTACATTTTCCCAAAACATTTGCAACAACAAAAAGCAACTACCCAAAAAAGTATAAATACCTCAACAAAAGTTAGGAATGTAAAGGCTATACTGAAGTTAGAATCAGAAATCAGGGGTATGGCCTGATGACATAGTCAGACCCCAAAAGGTGCACGGTGAGAATCAAGTTTACAGTATGTATGAGTACAGACACATCACTGAGCTTGGTTCTTCTGTATCCTCATTCCAAAACCAACCATGGCTGACTTGTCTAACTTACATATGCGATGGCAATTTGCAAAAGCTATGAGGGTCTACCTCTCACCAATGGTGCGACCTTAACATGGTAGTACAGATCAAATGTATGTTTAGAACAGTGAGAAAATATTTTGTCCAATATTTGACGATAATCCTTGTTTCCAGCAATATGTCTTAAAATGAGCTGTCCTAAAAGAAAAGTCTCCAAATTTGAATCAGTAGACTTTAAAAAAACAAAAGATGGACACTAGTTAAGTAGACACAAACTCATAAAGCCAAATTAAGTGATTGACTCAATTCGCCACAGGAGGAAAGAAAACTGACATCTACAATCAATGCACATAATTGTGTTGATGCAATCCTAGGGGAGCAATACAAAAATAGCAAATGGAAGAGCAGATGGATCATGTGGAGAAAGAATACAAGTGAAGCAGGAGGCCGGAGAGAGTCAACAAAACATTTCCGCCGGATTCTGAACAGAAAGTGATGGGTCATATTTGGCAAAAATGGCAATATCCTGTAAAAACACTAAAGAAAACTACAGACTAATTGTGAGGATGACATACTGCAATGAACTCGAAAAAATGCAATTGCTTTAATTCAAACAAAAAGGATCACAATTAATCTTACTTTGACGCCGTGTCCCACATCATCCAGCAGTGTGTAATCTATTGGTTTCCGGATGTAGCGCACAGGCCGCTCCATGTTGCCTGGGGCAATGATCTTATGTGTGCGGGAGGTGTTTTTATTGGTGGTCAGGATGCCAATCTCACGACGGGCAACCTTCTCCTTGTGAATATCCACCGTCTGTCGGAGATAAAGCAGGAAATTAACTGTGAGTAAAAAAGCCATTCAATTTGCCCGTTTCACTTAGCGCTGTTAGCGATTCAGGTTAATGTAGTATAATGTGTTTAAAGGAGACAGGTCCTCATTTCCTGTTAACATAATGCTGCTTTTTCAGTATATGTCATTTTCTGGTTTTGGAGATTAATTTCTGCATTCCACCAAATGTAGGACTCGAATTAATAATAACCAATAGAAATTGTATTGAGGAGCTGGGGACAATCTGCATCTCTAACACATGTTTGGGTGGGTGGGCTTTGATGAGTAATCCTTGCACCAATACACATTTCATGGTGCCCTGTTTAGGTGTAGCGTATAGGGGGTATAGGCGTGTATGGGGCTTCATAGGACAATGTCATACAAACTAACGCAAGCTGCTGTTAATCACGAGGGAAGAAGCTGTGCAAAAAGCCAAGCCAAGCCACCAGAAAGCAGTGCCTGCGTTGTTTTTGAAAACACTTGTTGAGAAACACGGTAATAACTTCAAGCATTTACAAGCACTTCACCCAAAATTCAAGCACTTTTCGAACCTTGAAAAGACAACATTAAATTCAACCATTTACAAGGATTTCAAGTACCCATACAAACCCTGTACGATTGATGGATCATCGATAGATGGAGCATGGTCATCGAGTGATCCATTGATTGATGAATGCATAGATGGAGCACATAATTCAGTTGCACCTAAATGTGTAATTGCATTACTAATATGTGATAAATTGCATTTATAAAGACATCTCATCCATATTTTGAATCATTGCACAGTGAAAAATGAATTCATGTTTTCTATGTTCCAAGCAATTAATGACACATAATTTTCCAACTTTCCAGACTAATACAATTATAATTGTTCAACTATAATTGTCCTACCTTCCTGACAACTACATTATATATATATATATATATATATATATATATATATATATATATATATATATATATATATATATATATATATATATATATATATATATATATATATATCATCTCATCTCATTAGCTACACCGCTTATCCTCAGTAGGGTCGCGGGGGCCCTGGTCCCCATCCCAGCAATCATCGGGCAATGGGCAGGGGACACCCTGAACTGGTTGCCAGCCAATTGCAGGGCACACGGGGACAGGGATGGGCTACAGCACCTCCGCGACCCTACTGAGGATAAGTGTTGCAGAAAATCAATGGATGGATATATATATATATATATATATATATATATATATATATATATATATATATATATATATAGACAGTTTTCAACGAAAATGTTTAAAGACATGAGATGTGACATCAGTGCCCGATTAAAGTCAGTCGTACATTGCGAAAAAAGGAAGCCATTTTTTAAGCATAATCGGCCATGTCTTAGGACAAACGCGACAAAGCAGAGAGCATCAAACTAAGCTCTGCCTTGAAGCTTGTGGAGTAAAATGGGAATTGAAAATGCTAAGTAAGCGTGAGCGCCAATGTCTGGTTTTCACTTCATCCCTGACAGGCTTAATGAAGTGCGCAGGGAGGGGACATTCACTGTTTGACAGGCGGGGGGCATGGTCTTGTGCACAAAAGGGGAAAAGAAAGAGCATGAGAAGATGTAAAAGAAAGACAGAGGAGTCAAAGGTCTGAGGATTTTTGACAGCTCTTGTATTATTGATTTCCGTTATATGTACGTGCAGTATTATCCATTCCTCAGCTAGGAGACTGAATGAGAAAGGTCCATCCTTGTCATAACATCCAGAAAACCTGCTTCACTCAATAATAAGCTTCAAGCAAGGACAAAGTATAAAAATTGCATCCTATTGGGTTTGTGAGAGGAAGGACATGGAAAAATGATCTCCAACCAAAAACAAATCGAGTTATCAAATATATCATGCGTTCAGATTTTGGTAGCCACATCAACCATGGTGTGGTTTGTGTACCTGGGAGATGTGGTTGATGGAGGACTCCATACGTCGGAGTTGCGAGGCCTGAATGTCCAGCAGTTGTAGCACATTGTTGGCTAAGGCATTGATTTGATAAGCCACACTGGCCAGTGACTGCGTCGTGTACGATTTGGTCTCCTCCAGGGCTTTTCTCTTGTCTTGAGCCTGAAGAGAGAAAGTGTTAAAGAATTGCTAATAGTCTCTTTGGGTTAACACTCAACCATCCAACCCAGGCGGCTTTCCCCCTTTCATTTCCTTCACTGCCTCTTGGAGACGTCCAACCCTCAGCTTGAAGCCATTTTTTAATTTGATTCTCTTTCTGTTTGACTTTGACAGCCCTCACTACACCATACAGCAGAATCTAGTGGTAACACAATAAACACTGTCCCTTTAACAAAGCACAAAACATGCAGTTTGTGAGTGCCAGGGCAGTAAGTTAAGAGCCATTTAGAGATCCGTGGGCTCTGCTCATACAGTATATGCTATTTTGGAACAGCTGTTGCCTCTGGTTTGCGTGTGCGCGTCAACGAGTAATTAACAATCATTCAAGTTGGGCACTCATTTGCTTTCCTGATACTGGGGAAGAGATTTTCTTTTTTCGGTTGGACCTCATTAATTGCCAAAATTACAGAATGAGTGTTAAAGTGCAATGCGTGCGCTGTTTGTGTAAGCAAAATTTGTAATACGGAGCCACTGTGTCAGAGCTATTTACAAGTCTAACATTAAATACAATGAAAAGCACAATGGAAACCAGATAAAAATGAAAAAGAAAGTAAAAAAAAAACAGATTTTTGGGGAAACTCAACAGAATAAGATGTGCTTAACGAAGAAAAATACACAATCTTATAGTTGTTTGAAGAATACAATCGAATCACAATCCTTCCATCCATCCATTATCTGTACCGCTTATCCTCAGTAGGGTCACGGGGGGTGCTGGAGCCCATCCCAGCCATCTCCGGGTAGTGGACAGGGACACCCTGAACTGGTTGCCAGTCAGTCGCAGGGCACACAGGGACAGACAACTCGCTCGCTCATTCACATCTAGGGACAATTTGGACCGGCCAATTAACCTGACATGCATGTTTTTGGAATGTGGGAGGAAACCGGAGTGCCCAGAGGAAACCCACGCAAGCACGGGGAGAACATGCAAACTCCGCAAAGCAAGGTTGGTAGCTAGATTTGAACCCATGACCTCAGAACTGTGCCGCACACGCGTTAACCACCGCTCCACCGTGCTGCCCCGTATTACAATCGTTAAAAATTTTTAAAAAGTCTTTTTTGCCATTGATAACAATATAGTGAGCATTGTTTACGAGATTAGAGGCCCTCCAGGATAAACATATACAAAAATACTTTAAAAAGAAAAATCAGACACAAAAAAATAATTTACAGAATATTTACAAGATAGTTCTTGAAGTTTTAAGTGAAAAAGAGCAATAGTGCAATGAAAAATAGCCCAATGGCATCTAATACGATTTAATATTGTCAAATTGCCCACATACAGGTTGTAGTCTATTTTTTTAAATGTGGTATTCATATGAAAAATTTTCAGCATTGTCGTCTTTTTAAACGGATTATAAACAAAATACTATGCTTTATTCCAGGCATGTCTAACTCAGTTGGGCTCAAGGGCCAAATCCTGACTTTATGTTCACTAGTGGGTCAGATCAGTACAAAAAATGTCAACAGCAACTACTGTATTTAGCTTTTTTTTTCAGTACTCCGTTTTATCACTAAGACTATATTTGTAGCCTAACCGACAAATTATAATCACAAATGACAAAGGACCTTTCCTAAGGACAACACATTTATTCACAAACAATGGACAACATGATTTACATGTTCGGCATTGAATGTGTTAACAATTTGTTTATTTTAACAGTTGAGTAAATGCAGCTTCAACATCTGAACCAAGGCACCCACTCAAAACATCACAGAAATTAAAAAAAAAACTCAAATGGGAGCTATGAGTACATTTATGCTATCTTCCATTGTCATATTGCTGTAAAATAAAAACAAAACATAAAATAAGAATTTTGGTAGTGAATAGGCAAAGTTATCAGAACACTTCTAGGCTGGGTCTACTGAAGCTAAAAAAATACTGGACAATATTGTTTTTAACATTAAACCAGACTAAGCGTCAGCTCCTTAACTCCCTTACTGCCATCTAACGGCTGGAAGGAGTAGTTATTTTTCATTTATTAAAAGTGTTATAACTTTTGACAGAAATGAGCTACGGACTTGCTTTTTTTTCACATACTGTGAAATTTGCGGCAGGTCGAAGGAAAACACCCAACCGGGCGGATCAGGCCCGCGGGCCCTATACTTGAGATGTCTGCGCTATGCAAACAAGGCGATTGTCTGGTAAAATGTACACTGGTAGATCAGGAAAACATTGTGTAGAGATTAAACAAGGAATGAGTTGATACATCTTAAATGACAAGGAATTAGTGTATCTCTCGGATTGATAGCATGTAAAAAGTGCATTGCCGGCATCAAGCCAAGTGTGTGAGAATGCCAACACATTTCACATAGAACCATCAGAAAACTTCAGCAAGTTGTTTGAACCATCTATTTTTGGATGTCTTTAAATAGCTGGAGGAAATGAAAGGCTTATAAATAGCTTGGAGTTAAAACAATAGATCAATGTGAACAGTGATCTACTTTAATATGATTTTTTTTCTCAACAAAACTTACGGAACAGTATTCAGGACTGTAAGAGACATTCATTAGTAACTAAAATAACATTCAGATAAAGAAAAATACTCTTTTATTAGGATAAATTATTGGTAAAGTCTTGAGCATTGTATTTTCATTAAATTGATTGAGTCAAGTGAACTGCATGGGGTAATACATCATCCGAAAGGTAGCCTGACACTTTGATGGATCATACCATCCCAGAATAAACTTCTGACAATGAGACAAACACCCGGGGAATCATTTCTGATGTTAATTAACTGCAACCATAATCAAAGGAATATAGTTGGCACAAAATACAATTCATCACAAATATTGAATCTTTGTCATAAATTTACAATATACTTTGCTATAGAATGCACAGAATGTAAGATTACTAACAATCTTGAGCAGCTACTAATACTTAATAAGCAGTTATCCAAATTTCCAGCTGCTTCATAAAATGTTTTGACACTTGGATTTAATGATGTTCTGTTCAGGCTAGGGGATTATTTTTTGCCTCGTTTTAAATCTCTCATCTGAAATCGCATCAGCGTTGTTTGAATGCCATAAAATCATACTAACGCTCAAAAAATATGTCAGTGTAATCGTGCCTGCTTCATTTCTTTTTTCGGCCATAAGAATGAGGTTCTTAAAACGCAAACAGACTTTATGAATTAAAGCCTGTACACTGGTTGTCAGCGCTGCTTTATAACATTGGATGAGTGAGATCTTTGATGCAATACAATACACATTTTGATACAGAGGGCAAGGAAGGATTGTACCTCTATATCAGAGGTCAGCAAACATTTTGACTCACGGGCCGCAATAGTTTGGAGAAGAAAAATAGAGGGGGAAAAAAGGTGATTGATGTATTTAATGTTTTGTATATGCCAATGAAAAACCTTAAATCAGAAACCTCAGCGAAACATGAGAAAAATAGATAACATAGCATTTTGTTCACATTTACTTGTACAAGTCGTGTTTTCGTTGTCCATTTGTTTATAAAAGAACCATTTCAGGAAATTGATTTTGAAACACACAAAATATACAAATGCTTATATTCATTTACATATTAAATTTTTAATTAAGAATAATAAACTAATATCTTCCAATTTTAAGCATCAAATTTGATCACTGGCATTAAAAAACTCAATTCAGTAGGGCTGCTGTACTTCAGAAGTGTTTAATTGCATGCTTTGGCAACATTCAAAGGATATATTACAAATTGCAGTTCATTGTTTGAGTAGAAGCGGCTCATTTTTTTCTTTATGCGTCCCTCAGAATCGTTTCACAGCCAGATTAAATCTGTCGAAGGCCCTGATATGGCACGCAGGCCATAGTTTGGGGACCCCTACTCTATATTATTCGATATAATTTTACACCATTTGATGAAGTACAAACATATACAGGGCCTATATAGGGTTTTAGCGCTCATTAGTTTATTTCAATTATTTCAAAATAAGTGGTTGAAAAAGACCCTTTTATGAGTCATCTGCAGTGTTTTACATCTGCCAGCTGCTTTGGAATTGCACTCATATTGCAAATGATAATATTGAGCGATTTCAGGGAAGAGACCGGACTAACATTCAGCATAAATAAGAGGGCTGAAATATTTTTAGGATACTATATTTTTTTAGAATATTAGATTTCATTCTGGGAAAGCTTAAAAGGGGTTCACAGCTTTCTTAGCCACCCTTTATGTTATGCTATTTGTAAAATATTTCTGGGACTTAGTATGCATTAATTAGGCTCAATTGTGACATATCTGCTTCAATCAAAATTGCTGTGTGTGTTCGTGTAATGGTAATAACTATAGTATTAATAATAGTAATAATAACATTAACAATAACAAAGGCAACCCCGTGATTTTCCATCTGTTTCATGGCAGCTTTTTTTTGTTTGGTAAGAGAATCATCACCATCTTGATATACATTTTTGACCAATGGCAAAACAAACTAGCGCGTGTGCGGCACAGTTCTGAGGTCATGAGATCGAACCTCCTGAGTTGAGTTTGCATGTTCTCCCCGTGCTTGCGTGGGTTTCCTCCGGGCACTCTGCTTTCCTCCCACATTCCAAAAACATGCATGTCAGGTAAATTGGCCTGTTCAAATTGTCCCTAGGTGTGAATTACCAAATTGTGAATGACCAAATTATGGGTCAAGGTTCACACACATGCACATACTATCTAAAATATATAATAGTATGCAATCGTGATACCAAGGATTCTGATTTTGCGCACCCCTCAGGACCAAAGAACAAAATATGTGACAGTATGAGCAAGCTAATAGCTACCAAAGCCTGCCTCTTCTTTTTCCACATTGGATGATTACCCATCTACTGATGCTTGTATTCAAAAAGACCAGTATATAACGCATTACTGTGCTGAGCCTGTGCAGACGCAGAGTGAAGCACGCGATTTTCTTGCCTCGTGACAGAGGGCGATAGTGACACCAAGGATTCTGATTTGGCGCAAGGCCACAGCCCCAAACACTATAATTTGTGATAGTATTAGTAAGCTAACAGCAAGTAAAGGCATTAAGTATTTGTTCTTGTTGTATCGACTTTTGTTCATAATGGAGGATTAACTATCAATTGATGCATTTATTCAAAAAGAGCAGTGCATGAACTTCTGTTTTTGGTTCAAGGTGGGGTGTGTCGTTTGAGGTGTCCACAAAAGTTTAAAAATTAGACATTTTCTCTCCTAAATATATGTTACCAATGCCCAAAGAGAGTCCGAAGAGTCGTTATACTTTATTTTTCACTACACCTATCTGCTTTGTCTTAGGGCCCGGTAACACAGCCGTTTGCGGCTGAATCACGGCCAGAAATTTCTGCCTGTGAGGCAGACGCTATTGGACGCTTTGAGATCGCCATACAGACGAGATACAGCAGTGCTTAACACGCGGTCGGAAATTCGCGCGCGGGTGGCAGCGCGAAAAAGTTTTGCGCTGCTCAATTCTTTAGAGCGCAGGTACACAGCCTTTCACGGGCGTATCGAGGCTGAACCACGGCCAGAAATTTCTGGCCGTGAAGCAGACGCTGTTGGGCGCTGTTGGACGCTTTGAGACCGCCATATAGACGAGATACAGCAGTGCTTTACTCGCGGTCGGAAATTCACACGCGGTTGGCCGCGCGAAAAAGTTTTGAGCTGCTCAAAACTTTGAGCACGTGTTAACCGCGGGCGGCACACAAGGTAATGACGCGGAAATGACGCGGAAATGACGCGGAACGACGTGCTCTGGCCGCGGCCAGGGCGTGGTTACACATGGGTAGGACGGGAAATTTCAGCGGGTAATCGTGGGTGGAGCATGGTAATAGCATGTTCTGCGCCTGTATCGCGGTGTTATTACGTGAAATTAGCGTGTTACGCGTGTGACGGTCAAACGCCTTTCTCCGCGTATATACAGCGCGATTTGCCGAGCACACGTCAGTTGTGCTCGAGACGTCAAGGGGTGAACATGGATCCCCGTCACCGTAGTGACCTCGTCTTAATCCATTTTTATTTCTTGACATTTATTTTCATTTCATAACAAGATAATAAAATAAAAATGAAAAACTATTACTATAATAACATATTAGCTTCTTCGGTGCCATAGCTTGAAATCTTGATCTTCACGGGACTGTGTCTTGAGCGGTTATGATTTCTACAGCCCGGTGTTATGCCGAGAAGCGTAGGAGTTGGATTTGGGCACAACACCGGCTCAGGAGCTTTTATACCCGTGGTCCACACGAGAAAATGACGCGGAAATGACGCGATGAGGAAGCGGAACAGTCGCCGGCGTCTGTTTTGCGGGCATACCACCGATGAACAGCATTTTCCATCGCGGGCAACCACGGGCAAAAAAAACCCGCAAAATTTTAGCCGTGATTCAGCCGCAAACTTTCAGCAAAGCTGTCAGGGCGGAAAACATTAGGTAGGAGAAATCTGGGGTAGAGTGAGTGCTGGAAAGTGAGACTGAGGTCATGCTTGTTCCAGCGATTGTTTTTCCTTTCATTTTGCTGGTGAAACATGAAAATGGTTAAAGTAAGAAAATGCCTGATTCAGATAAAGTCCTAACGCCACGCCAAACCCCAAGAAAGATGAAAAACAAAAACATGTTTAAGTGCGCCTAAGAAAGGCATGTCATTGCAAGAACTGACTAAGGCTGCAATCTTGACACAAGCCAGAAGATGGAAGCAGTGAGTAGAAAAAGTTCCAAATTGCGTGCAGCTTCTTTAAAACAAGACAATAAAACGTTGTTTTTTTCAATGCTACAGTTTATATATTGGTTAGTTTGCTTTTCTAATCAAATTATAGTTAAGATGTAGGTTTGTTTACTTGTTAATCTGCCTGTTCCTAACCAGACATTGAAATACATTAAATTGATTAATATTCATTTTAAGGTGAAAATCTGAGTATCGGGATTGTTTCTTATTACAAAAAGTATTTACACCACAAATCAATTATTAAAACGGTTAGTTTGGTATTCAATTACTTCTAGATAAAGTGGTTAGTTGTTGTTTCACAACACAGAACCAAAAAATGCATACCTCTCATTTACTTGAAAATATATGTCCATCATTTTCAATTTCATGTTTTGGAGAGAATATGACGAGAAGGGCAAACGGATATCTAACACATCCATATGGTGCGGCAGCACGGCAGATGAGTGGTTAGCGCGTCCGCAGCACAGCTTTGAGGTCATGGGTTCAAATCCAGCTTCCTTCCTGTGCGGACTTTACATGTTCTCCCTGTGCTTGCATGGGTTTCCTCCCACATTACAAAGACAATCATGCCAGGTTGATCGGTCCAAATTGTCTGTAGATGTGAATGAGCAAGTGAGTGTATGTCTCTGTGTGCCTTGCGACTGGCTGGAAACCAGTTGAGGATGTCCCCTGCACCCTGCCTAAAACCAACCACCCCCACCCCGCGACCCTACTGAGGATAAGCGGTACAGATAATGGATATATTGCTGCTCCATTCTCCGATAACGACAGCCAGTATTTTGTTTTCTCTTTTGTTCAAGTGTAAAAATCGCACGCCAGTCAGCTCGTAGTTTATAAAAACGGAGAACATGTACTTATTGGTTTAAAAAAATGTGATCGTGAATCCATCGACGAGTAATCACGTTACGTCGTAAACTGCAGTGAGTGACTAAACACTTGGCCAGAACAACGACACACCCTCCACAACCACCAGCAGCTTCTACACATCAATGGGAGCCTCTTTTTCCACAGCGACAAAAGAATTCACCACATTCGACCACAGAATGGTTGCAGGGGCTAAAAGGGGCACTTTTGTACCGCTCTGGCGAGCATTTCTCACACAAAACACGCATTTCCTGTCCCTGTGGTCTCACTCACTTCGCCCACCCGAGCTCCGCAGACACGACGAACATAATCATCAAATTATCGAACGGAACGCCATCAATCTTACCTGCACATAGTTGTTTTCGCAGTATTCCGCCACCCGGGAAAGATTCTGATAGCTCTCCACGAGAGCCCGTTTACCGGCAGGGATTTCCTCCTCTAACAACATTTGTAGCTCTGCCATCTTACATCCCTTCGCATTTCTCTCCTCTCCCTGCCTTGTTCTGTGAGGCGAGGCGGCGGTGATGCTGCTCTGTGGCCCACAGAGGAGTGATCTGTCGTTCGTGAACGATATGAGAGAATGAGATAGCTCCTGGAAGTGAAAGAAGAGAGCCGGCTCTATATCAACAAGGAGTCGGTGTTCTACTGAAACGTCCTACGGTCAAATAACCCGACAGCGAATTTTGTTTTCCTTCTAATCAAGTAAAACTCGGAATTATTGCAAATGCAATATTTACTCATGACATATCAAGGGTTGGCATGATACGTTCAGGGTGTTTTTACTCATGTCAACAAACACCATGCTCAAAATCTACCAAAGAAAAACATGCCAGGCTTAAAAGCTATGTCAAAAAACAGTATTTTGAAGCAATAAAAGAGTCAAGTAAAACAAAACCATAACAGAAATTCTAAGTCCTCTATATGAAGTCGCAATCTGTCTTTTGTACATGCGGACTAGGCCCTGGTGTGACATTTTAATAGGTTGGAAGGAAGATATTTCAGTACACCGGTTCCCTTATACGTATATATCTCTCATCTCATCTCATCTCATCTCATTAGCTGCACCGCTTATCCTCAGTAGGCGCGGTGGTGCTGGAGCCCATCCCAGCAATCATCGGGCAGTGGGCAGGGGACACCCTGAACTGGTTGCCAGCCAATTGCAGGGCACACAGGGACAGACAACTCGTTCGCTCATTCACAGGTAGTATACATACATATATATATATATATATATATATATATATATATATATATATATATATATATATATATATATATTGACGCCCATTGGACGAAACGTGGGCAGAGAAAGAAAGGCAGGAGATCGGAAAAGATTGAGAGAGGAGGCTTGACGGAGACTCGAGCGACACTAATTCGGCTAATTCGATGGAGTTCAATTAGTTAAATTATTTAAGAAATTAAATCTGCCCCCGTGTGAAAATGCCGGTCTCTTGTCCATTTTTTCCCATTAAGAAACGAGCGCGCATTGTTAGGTGAATATAGGTTGTGTTTGGTTAATGGAGTCAGATTACTAATTCGAACAATTTGGTAAATGGCACATTTTAATGATAAATTCCTAACAATATATATATATATATATATATATATATATATATATATATATATATATATATATATATATATTGACGCCTGTTGGAGGAGCCGGCACACCAGCTTGCGGAAAAAACGTGGGCACTCCGGTTTCCTCCCACAATCCAAAGACATGCATTTCAGGTGAATTGGCCGGTCCAGATTGTCCCTAGGTGTGAATGAGCGAGTGAGTTGTCTGTCCCTGTGTACCCTGCGACTGGCTGCAAACCAGTTCAGGGAGGGTGTCCCCTGCCCACTGCCCGGAGATAGCTGGGAGATAGCTGGCTCCAGCACCCTCCGCGACCCTACTGAGGATAAGCGGTACAGATAATGGATATATATATATATATATATATATAACTTTCATTCTTGCTGACTCCTTCACCTTTTCTCCCTCCCTGTCTTTTTCTCTCTATTGTTATTTGGTATGCAATAATCTGTGGTCTGTGCAGCCCTTTGAGACTCTTTGTGATTAAGGGTATACAAATAAACATGATTTGACTTGACTCACTCACTCACTCACTCACTCACTCACTCACTCACAACTCTGTGTTTTTGCTTGTTACAAACGGTTTGAAAGTAAAAAATAGTGCATTTGGTGTATAATGTTTCATTGTTGTACATAATAAATCGTGGGGAAAAAATCCGAAGAACTGTTTGAAAACCGAAAGAATCCAGCTCTTTTCAGTGAGCCGAGCTGAAATAGACGGTTCCCTAAAAAGAGCCGGAATTCCCATCACTGGACAGAGCGCCTGAAATGCCTGCTATGCACGACCACCACTACGGAGTCGGAGCTACGTTGAAAAGGGAGAGGGAGGAAAAAAGTGAATGCCAGATAATAAAAAACAATGATTGAAATAATAGTATATCATGATGGTAGTACTAGTAGTAGTTGTAGTAGAAGTCGTCGTAGCGGTAGCAAGAATAATAACAACGGACGATAAACGTTCTGTTATGAAATTAATTGGTGATCTAAATAAATTGGAAGAAATGTAAAAAAACAAAATGCACGAAATAACGCTAAATGTTGCAAGCGCTCGCACTTTGCAAATATTTATATTCACTATATTTCCCATGAAATAGGACAGTTTAAAACCTATTTCCCAATGAATTGTGGGAATGTTGGTCCCACCAAAGCACTCTTTGCTTTAAAGGACTACATATCCCACGTTGATTTTGCTGCCTACACTTCTCCTCAGTATCGGGATTGATATTTTTACCATTCGGAATCTTACTGATTTTCAGTGCGGAGAACATTTTCGTGGTGAGGTTATATGTATGTTAACGTGCTTTGTGTCACTAATAGACTTATTAGAATAATATTTTGATTTAGAGCTAATTGAATCCAAAACCCTTTCTTTTGACGTAAATTTTATTTTTTTTCCCGTGGTTTATTCATTTATGAAAGGTGAGGACTCTTGCGTTGACGGTCTCCATGGCGAAGGAGGAAGACCAACACAACCTGCAGGATAAATTTGCCGCTGCAGTTAAAGTGATCAGGAGCTTGCCGAACGAAGGTGGAATTTTTGAAAAATATAATTTACAAAATAAGTGACTCTGTGTTGGGTAAATATTTATTTTAGAAATTAGTTGAATTTGCTGATCACAGAACGACTTTAGTATTCCTCTTTAAACGGTAGCAGTTTATGGTTAAAGCTGACTTAGCTGCAGCTCACCTTCTGTTCATCAAGCTGATTAACTGAACAGTAACGTTAGTAACACCTCCAGACTATCTCATACACTATTGCAGTATAGGGGAGTAACGGAATAAATATCACACTGTTACGTAATTAGGATACAAAAAAAAAAACGTTATTCCGTTACATTTACCGATAAAATATGTAATCAAATTACATGTATATTTAGTTTAAATACGGATTATTCTGCAGTATTGTAAATGTATACATATTGCACCGCTAGACGAATTGCGTCGATCACCAATCATTTCAATTACCAACACCAGAGAGACTGATAGATGGGCCTTGCACACGACGTGTACGCGCATTGTACACACGACCAATTCATTTACCACTGCTCCTTTTGTCTGTATTTTATTTCTCCTAAGATGTAGCACTCATATTGTTCAATAGGCGCGAGCCTGCTGTTTTGTGAGGCTGCTAACGTGTATGCGTATTGGGCAGCCGAAGTGCTAGCGGTGCATTTGGTGACATTTAGTAAATTTGGAAGATTATTTTCTTTTTGTGATCTGCAGTTAGTTGTTGTTAAATCCAATACAGTATACAATAACTCTATCGTTAAGTTGTGAGCATGTTTTAATTCATGTTCTAAGACACGCTTACTCCATAGAAGTGCACGCACATCCCAGGGTTGGAAGGAGATTTAAAAGTGAACATTTGTTTTGTTTAATATTGAATTATTGCTGTGCTCGTAATGTGAACTAAAACCGAACATTTCTTGTCTGCCATGTGAAAGAGAATGTTTTTTGTGAAACAAAATTTTGTAATTGTATTTGTATTGGGTTTAATTTGTCTTTCATAAGCATCTTTGGTACTGTAGTAATAGACAAGTAATTAAAGGTAATCTATTTATATTCGAGCTATGTTAACTATTACATTTTTCAACTGGTAACTATTAACTATATCGGATTATATTTCTAAAGAAACCCTCCTAACCCTGGTTACAACTGATGTCGATTTGAATATCCTTGTTTACAATGTCCCTGTTCCACCTGTCTCCCTCAGGTCCCTTCCTGCTGTCGGATGACATGTTGCTGATGTTTTCGAGTTACTACACGCAAGCCACCATGGGACCTTGCATGGTTGCCAGACCATCTGGTTTTTGGGACTCAAAGGAAAAAAGCAAATGGTAAATATCACAAAAGTACATCTTTCACCTGGATGAGATTTCACACCACTTTCTTTTTTAGGGATGCATGGAACTCTTTGGGTAATATGACGAAGGAAGAAGCCATGAAGAACTATGTTGAAAACATTCAGCTGGTAAAGTTTTCGCGGCTTTTATGTCAATAACCCAGTGTGGAAAAGGGAAAACAGTTTTACAAGTTGACAATTACGTTAAATTGTCAGATGTGTCATAGGTTATATCTTGATTGTCTGTGTATACAATTGTAGATTGTATTTCTGTATATCCCGCAACCCTACTGAGGATAAGCAGTGCAGCAAATGAGATGAGATTTCTGTATATCAATATACTGTATATTTGCTATGATTAGACTAGGGATTATTTCATTTTTTTAATTGGTTGCCATCAAATTACCTTTACACCTCATTCAGAATTTTCATATTTAAAGTAGTAAAACTGGTTGTGGTCTAATATACTGTATTTATATCAATACATAATTCATATTCTCTGTATATTAATTATTATCACTTAAAATGTTTTTCACATTATTCTGCCAGATTTTGGAGACCATGCCAGTCTCAAATGAAGTTTCTGAGTTAGTGCAGCAGCTTGGAAGCTTCTACATGGAAGAAGAGGATGGGGGATCAGAAAATGAGTTTGACAGAAGACCTTTCACGAGGCCTTTTGCAAACCAAACAGGTATTTGATTTATTCCAGACCAAGGGGGATGTTTTTCTTCCTTTTTGTCTTAACATGATTTGCACTCACTCTTAATTACTGAAATACATTTCTTTCTTTCATTGAAACCATTTCTCATTCCAGGGAAACCTGTATTGGAAGGCAAGTATTTAATTACTTATCTTAATATGATTATATGGTAATTGTTAACAATCCACTGTTTTGGCCTTGGTTGGATGTAACATGGTGAAATCAGTAGAAGTAAATAATTAATTTAATTTTTTTCTGACATAGATATTATTTGTTATCATTTATGAACAAAATACTGCAGCTGTTAGATGATTGCATGCTTTTACTGTGTCCCTTGACAGGCTATGGAGATCTGTGGGATGATATACAAAACTGTCATGAAGAAGAAAGTATTGCGATGTTCAATGAAGAAGAGGCAGTAGAATCCATGGATGGCGGTGGTGAATACCAGACAAGATACAATAAAAGTGATGAAGAACAAATAGATGACAAGAGCAAGGCAGTTGGAAATGGTGTTATTTTTAGTTAATGCTTATAATCATCACATTTGTATTCTTATATAAATCCACAATATACATGTGATCTGTTCATCTGATTGCTTTGTCTCCTAGAGTGGAACCTGGGGCACACATTGCAGGATAAAGAGTGGAGGGATGACAAAAGCAGTGTGGAACCCAGCATCTCTTCAATGACTAACGGCACCCACAGCTCCCTCAATAGCGAGGTAGAGGAAGAGGAGCTGGCTTATTCAAAAAAGCACAATGAGTGTATGTATGAATGTATGCATCAAATGTTATTGATTATTTGTAGGTTTTTTTTTCTTGGATTTAGCTTCTAATGACACCTTTATCAAGCTACTCCAGTTGGGTCCATCTATATCACATCCCTATTCAGTGACAATACAAAATCAGGCTTTTAATAAAATTAGACTCTGAGGTTCCCAGCTAGTTTCAAGTATTATAATAGCAATTATTTGAATTATGGTTGCCCAGTTTTGCATTTAGAATTATATAGCAGCTTCAAGCAGCTCTAAGTTGCGACCCAAGCCAATAATGAGGTTTTTTTTAAATCTAACAGTTGGATCTCATCTCATCTCATTAGCCGTACCGCTTATCCTCAGTAGGGTCGCGGGGGGCTGGAGCCCATCCCAGCAATCATCGGGCAGTGGGCAGGGAACACCCTGAACTGGTTGCCAGCCAATCGCAGGGCACACAGGGACAGACAACTCATTCGCTCATTCACACCTAGGGACAATTTGGACCGGCCAATTCACCTGAAATGCATGTCTTTGGAATGTGGGAGGAAACCGGAGTACCCAGAGGAAACCCACGCAAGCACGGGGAGAACATACAAACTCCGCACAGAAAGTCTGGAGCTGGATTTGAACCCACGACAGGTTCCCATGACATGAACTGTGCCGCACAAGCGCTAACCACTGCGCCGCCGTGCTGCCCCTAACAGTTGGATGTCTTATTTAATTCATAAACAACTATGCGTCTCAAGCCTCTCATTGGTTTTACAAATCGAATAATTGCAAGCATCAATATTATCATCTTGATAGTGTCTATTGAAACATCCACAATGATTGTAGCAAATATGGGCATGTGTGGGGGAGTGTCACACTCAGATATACAATTGTATGAGAACATTTTGGCAGGATTGATCATTTAAGATTTTTCTTCATAGAATGTGATTGCTTTATTGTCAATTTCATTTAAACATAAGACACAAGCAAAATGAATGCCGGGTCGATAAAAGATTGTATTAGGCTGCTTCAAATGTTTGGTGGTTGGGAGCTGCAGTATCTACTTTTGCTGCTAGAGGGTGTTAGAGACTCCATGAAAGCCGACCACACAAATGCAGATGTTTATCAATTTTGTTGGTATTTGGGGGTGCCTCGACGCGAAACCTAGCTCAAGACTCTATGGAAGTCTAAAGTACAAATTGTACATTTTCACTAAAATCGGTTCAGCCGTTTTGAAGCCTTTAAGTCACACAGACAGACAGACAGACAGACAGACAGAATTCAGGATTTATAAAGTAGTAAAGATTAGATGGACAAACAATGATGTTTGAGAAGTGAAATGAACTCTATACAATTAACAGAAAGTTTGCAATCATTACCTTAAAGTAGGCAGATAAAATCAAATATTGAGTAGATAATCTTTTTGAAGAAATACCAGCTACTAAACACTTCCCATAGCTTCCAATGTCAGTCTGAAATCAGGTTGAAGGTACTTTTGACCATTCTTTATAAAGAATCTTCAGTTCAGTCTGGTTTGATGGTTTCCAAGTATGTAAATCCGTCACACCATTTTTTTTTCAATAATATTCAGGTCTGGGGACTGAGTTTGACATTCCAGAATATTGTACTTGTTTTTTCTGCATTTATGTCTTAAGAAAATTTGAGTTACGTTAAGGGTCATTGTCTTGTTGAAGTATCTACTCCCTGTGCAATTTCAACCTTATGACTTAATTAACAAGATTGCCAGTGCCTACTCTGACCACACAACCCCACGGCATGATGGAACCACCACGACATTTATTGTGGGTAGGAAGTGTTTGTCTTTGAATGCTGTGAACTTCTTCCTCCATGCAAACCGCCCCTTGTTATGCCCAAATAACTTAATGTGAGTTTCATCAGTACATGGCACCTTATTCCGAAATGAAGCTGGCATGTCCGAATATGCTTTAGCATACCCAAAGTGACTGTGACATGTGTGCAGAAAAGGCCTATTTATTTAATCACTTATTCACTGTGCATCACTTATTTATTTAACTGATGCACAGCAGAAAAATCCTCTTGTAGGTCTTTGGAGCTGGTTTGTGGGTGGAGTTTGACTGTTCTCACTGTCCTTCGGCTGTGCATACCTGAGATTTTTCTTGGCCAGCCACTCTGAGGCCTAACTCGAACTGTGCCTGAGAGCTTCCATTTTTGCACTTCAATTCCCACTGGGAAAATTCATTGGTACAATCTCAGTGCTTGCTTTTTGTATACTTCTCCTAAACCACAATGTTAAGCAATCTTTCTTTTAGATTATTTGACTGTGGTTTTGAAGTTTCCATGTTGCCACTCCCAGAGAGGATGCAAAGAGGAAAAAAAATTGCAACTGGTCACCTCAAATACCCTTTTTCAACCTGTGTATGTAGGTCATGGGTCAATGAGCTGACTAAACAAATTTTGTGTTCCAATATTTAGTGCTTAGGGTATTCAAATAAATACAATAACAAATAAGTATTGCACACTTTCTGTAAATGCTATAAACCCCATTGCACTTCTCAAATACTACTGTGTTTTCTTGCTATGTGATGCATTTAAGTAAACAATTGATGATTTTTAAAGGACAATCTTAAATAATCAGGGCTCAGATTGTGTTTTGTAGACATCTTTTGCTGAGCATAGAAATAGTGCATTTAAATCTGCCTAAATGACTTACTATAGCGCCCCAAAACACAATCACAATAATGAAAACATGAGGAACTTACACAGGTAAATCAATACCATTTTCAGTAAAACAGGCCTTGTAACTGTATATACATCGTACAACAAGGATAATGGAATCATGTATTAATACCAATGGGTTGTTTTGTTTTTATCACTGTTGCTCCCTTGAATAAGTGTTATGTATTGGCTTTTTAGACCACAATGATGCTGACAAGAATAATTTCCACATGGTAGAGTCAGATGATGAAGAGTTCTGTGATTCACTGGATCACCTAGCCAAAGAGGTTTGTTCCACATGAAATATATGTGTTTCACAGTATGGATAGTGTTAGGTGTGGGGGAAATTTTGGATTGTTGGATGCATGAAATATTGTGGAAATGAATTAAATTCTTATTTTGCTTTGTTAAAGTGTTTTTATCTTTGTGAAGGTATCAAAAAATCATTTTTAAAATGCTTCATTATTGTTTCATGATAAATCATATGTCCTGAGTTGTAACAGAAATCGAATTGTGAGCTACCCAAAGATTTCTAACAATAATTGTTGCAACTTGCGTGCATGCCTTTCAATAAGTGTAAAGAAAAACGAATGGGAGTTAATTCAAAACTTTAATTTTGAGAGACAATTTTTAAAGGAGTTGTACGGATTTTTGAACATTTTTACTCACTGTTGCCATCTCCCGGCATGTGTCATCACTGCAGCCTTAGCCAGCTCGTTCATGATGCTCGTGAAGTATGTGCATTTTTTTAGACACCCTCGAATACTGTTCTTTTTTTAATTTTTCTTTGGGTTTAGATTTTGAATCTGCGCTGACAAATAGAAATAAAATAAAAGCCAGCAGAGACAAGGAAGACGTCACTCTCCAGCACTCCCCCCATATGCCATTCCTCCTACCTATTGCATTCTGCCTCATACAGCTTTTCTCTAAGTAAGATTAAAAGAAGCATGTACAAAAACAAAGCTTAAGGGGTCTTTGAACGGAGTTAGGCATTGTTAACACATACTCAATGAAGAAAGTATTTAACTTTCAACTTTTTTAAGGACACCTCAAACAAGGCACCCCACCTTTAAAACTTGCAAATGAAGAATGTTTACTTTGTGAGGGAAACGTGTAAAAAGTCACTCACACCCCTCCCCCCCAAAAAAATTATAATTGTAATTGAATCATAATACACCGAAAAGATTCAGCCTCTAATAATTTTTTTCATCCAATGATTCTCCATGAATTGTAATCGAATTGTGAGGTACCCAAAGATTCCCACACCTCGATAGTGTGCATGTTTGAAGTTCCCCATAAAAATCCTCAACTGGATAGTAGCTAATTGAATCCATTTCGGGGTGTGTTGTATTGTCTTAAGTTCAATTTGCATTTATTTTGAGCTTCTTAATTTTGCCCTTTTTTCCAACAAGATTGTGTCCAGAACACAAATTGGACCTGGTGTGTCAACAACATCTGATTTGGGGACTGATCATGATCTTTGGTATGAAAGCTCTTCCACTTACAAACTGAACAACTTTTCACTCAGAGCTGAGTCTTGCAAAAAGCCTCACAAGTTTGTTAGAGGTAAAATTGATGTACAGCTAAAACCTGTATTTAAAGCACCTGTAAATACTATAGCAGAGGCTGGAACACTTTCTTTCTTCTCTTTTAGAGTCTCAGTCGCCAAATACTTCATGCAGTTCTCAACTACGGTTGACGACGTGTGGCAGTCTGTCACAGTGGACATGCTCTGGCAGCGCTTGTTTGGGAGACGTCAACGAGCAAATAGTTAAATGTATATTAAGATTGCAGGACGACATGGTCAATGTTCTGCATCGGCTTCACACTATAGAGGGGATCACTGTGGCACAGGTACAACTCCCAGTCCCTCCCAAAATGTATTCATAGACTGCTGTTCAAAAGACTAGCCTAGTTTTAAAGTTCAAACTGAACAAGTTGATGAGAACCCAACCTTGAACCTGTTTGTTTTACCTTTCACAGCATTGCGATTTCCTATACGTTATTGTTTAATCATTACTTTTCTGTTTTTATATTTGAAGTCCAGATGTGCAGATGCTCTACCTGTGGCAGAAAAGGTATTATTTCCTCATTTAATTTCCTAATAATTCTAAATTAATGCTATAAAAGATGGACGCTTGATGTTGTCTCTGTAACCACATTCACGTGTATGGATTGTACTCTCTACAGTTTTTGACACCACCTTGGTGGCCATTCGACCATTCTCCCATCACCATGCTGATGACAGTACTTTGGCCTGCAATAGCGTACGGTCTTGTCCAGCTTTATTTACGTCAAAAAAAACTATAAGCATGATACTGATGTTACTGTATGTCCTGGATTTTTTTTTTTACACCACAGCACTGTATGTGTCTTAATATTCAGAAAAAATCTCTTTGTTTATTCATATATTTATGGATTTGTTTGTTTATTCACTGTTTCCATGTATTTTAGGAACAAAAATTCTGTGTTAAAAGCTGCATGTGCTAATCTCTGACAGATCATGGAGAAATTTCAACAAGTTTTGTGAGCACTTGTAGATTCACCCCTCAACTTAATACTATAAAAGTTTTGAAAAATGTGCTCTAATATTTTTGTCTTGTAATTGTTCGGTTTCACCATTTTGTTATGCTTCAGTTTATGCTTTATGTATCTAAAATAAAACATGCACTGAAATATTAATACATTTGTACATTATATTAGACTAAAAAAATGTTTTCTTGATGAAAAAAAGGAGAGAACATGAAAAAAACAAAACAAAGTTACCATAACAAGTTCAAAAAGGAATAGGAAGAAGCATATGCTTATTTAATCCTACCCCTTCAACTTCTTTAATAATTGTGTCGCACAGCTAGATGGGCTGTGTATTTTCATGTAAGAAACAACTCGTAAATATACAAATTTACATAGGTTCATATAACAAGGCAATAGGAAAATAATAATAATAATAAATAGAAATAGAAAACCATATTTCTTTTTCCTATACTATAAAAAAAAATAGAACAGAAAAAAACCCGAAAGAAGGTAACAAAAGATAGCACGAAAGGGGAGAGGGTAAAAGACATGTTTTTATCAATCACACAGAAAACAAACAAGTATCCCAGAAAGACCATACAATATCGTGCTGATATGGCATTAAAACATTACATTTAAAGGGCGCTGTGGTTCCCCATGTGTTTGTTATCAAAATTGTGACAACACACTGCGTAAAGTGTGAACATTATAATACTGACACAAATCTTGGGAAATCACTTATGAGAACTGTTATGCTCTATTTCAGCATAATAAGCTGTATGCTTTATACGAGCGATTTGGGTAGAAAAAGGCAAAATAAACATGTGACCTGCTCAAAAGTGATTTATATACGGTGTGCATTACCGTTCGATTACATTCACAACAAACACAAAGAATGAATTGTTTAAGTTTTATTACATTCCCAACAAATGCAAGACGAAGTGGTTTTGGTTATATGTTTGCCATCACATTCCCGAAAAGTGATATAAAACGGGATAAACGTGGTGATGGTAGCTAGGGGATGCAAATCTCGGCAGGGATGTAGTTCTCGGCACAACACCGGCGCTGACATTTGGAAATTTGACTGAAACTGTAACTGCATTTTTATTTATTGGACAGGCCGATTATTTGGACTCCGATGCAGCCGAACCTCAGCGCCACCTGCTGGTATGGGGTAAGGTTTAGTTTAGCCTCTTTTATGACCACATTCGCGGATATTGTTAGCAGTCTCCAGCGCGCTGCAAACGGTAAGCCTCGACCTTTTGGTGCTTCGCAAAAAGTTAATTGACAACATTGAAACCACAAATTAAAAATCTTGCAACATACACAGTAAGGGAATTGATGTTGTCGATTAACTTTTTGCAGAGCACCAAAAGATTGTGGCTTACCGTTAGCAGCGCACTGGAAACTGCTAACAATATCCGCATTCCGGTCATAAAATCAGAATCACGTAACTTTACCTTACCCCATACCAGCAGGTAGCGCTGTTGGACTCGTCATTGTAGGACACGTATACACAAACTATACAAACATATTTCAGCAGGAATTTCAACAAAACATAAGTTATTATTACACCCGTTACATCCATATAAAATACAGACCGGGGAATCTGCGTGTTTATTTTGAGGCAAAATTACCAGACAAAAACGCAGAGCAAGATCGAGGACCATTGGATGTCAAGAGGATGCAAAAACAAGTGTACATAATAATTGACGTCACGTCCGCCTTTCCATGCTAGCTTGGAAAAGTTGAAGTGCCAAGGATACGCGTAAAGAAGGACAATTTGTATGGTTTAACGGCCTCTGTTGGCTAAAATGTTTTCTTTGTCAACGAGCGTTCAGCCGCAGGTAAGATTATTTCGGCGGTTAGGGGTAATAATAGCGTCTTATTATTGTTCGTTTTAGTCTCACTCTTAGCAAGCGTTTTAGCAAGCTAGCCTGAATCACAGCTTTCAAAATGAGTAACATGTAACTGCGCTTTTCAATAAATAGTATTTTGCCTATTTTGGCACACTTAACGTTCGTGTTTCTTTTCCTCTTCAGTGAGAATTGTCGATTTGCGATTGAAAGCCGGGTGTAATAGATCCGCCCATGTCTAATAGTTTGAGGTTTGAAGATAATTTAATAGTTTTACTTGTATTGAGGTGCAGGGATGTACAGATATCAATAGTCTGGCGCACTGCAGCATTTAGACTTATTTTCATTTTTAAGTTCTTGGCAATTCGCCCGTGCGCTATTTTTAAGTGCGCAAGGACGTCAAGTCCATTTCAAATTAAATCTGGTACCGATAATTGTACAGTACTATTTGTTACACTGTTCTGAGCGACCAACCTTACTGTGTTGCTCAATTAACGCAACCACTTGAAATTTCCTCCTGTGTCTTTTGTTTGATTGCTTTCCATAGCTACGAAGTTGACTTGACTTTGTGCTAAGCGTAGTTCTCGCGAGACTAAGAAAAACGGTTTAAGGCCTAATCAACGCAGTTCACGGCATCATATAAAATACCTGTCAACCTGTACGTTTTTGCCGTACAAAGTACGCTTATTATGCATTTTAAGACGTGTACGACGTTCAAGAAAATCTGTACGGAAAAACGCAAATTTGTCAATTATGGGTACCATCCGGTAAATACCGACTCTCACGAAACGGCAAATCAATTAAGTCTAACAAGTTCGCCGCGGTAGCCTCTATCTCTGTATCGTTTTTTTTTTTCCATTGCAAACGAAGCGAGCGGTTTAATGCTACTGTGCGCATGCGTCTGCCGCCTGGGGATTTCCCATCATGCATCATTCAGGAAAAAAATATATGGTGTAAGATTTTTTTTGTATTTTGTAAGGGAAAATACGACAGTTTGTACGGGCATGGAGCCGCGAAGGTTGACAGGTATGATATAAGAATGTTTATTTGACAGTTTTGTCCTCCATAGCCATGAGAGACTAACTCGTGATCTACTGGAGTGGTACAATGAGCAAATTGTGGATGTCACGTGTATAAGGTTAAAATGTATTTGTTGTCATTGTGTACAATGTACTGTACATTGATTACGATGACATTTGGCGTGATACCCTATAAATAAAAAATACTAAAAACTTAAAACATAAGATAAAAGTAAAATCAAAAATAATATTAGGATATTGGCATTGGAGGATATCACATGTGCTCAATGGGCTTCATTACGTTGACTATTTAACTGGTGGGGCTTTGTGTCTGCAATCCTGCAAGATATACTGTAAGTACAATTTATTAGCTTCATCCAAAAGAAAAAAATCATTTTTATAAACTTATTTAATGCCAGACATTTTCTCAAATTGAGAGAGCCGGTACCAGGCAAATTTTTCCCTTTTGACTTATTTTGAAGGCCTACCGAAATTTTAGTTCTGTAGCTTTATGAATGAAAGAATGAATGAATGAGAACTTTATTTCGAACATTATAAAATGAAAACAGGACAAAAACAATGACTCAACAACAAAAATAATGTTAACAGTCTGTGGTTTGCAATAATCTGTGGTCTGTGCAGCCATTTGAGAATCTGTGATTAAGGGCTATACAAATAAACGTGACTTGACTTAACATAATGTTCGAAAAGGGGTAGTAAGAAGCAGATGCTTTTTTTCCCTACCCCTTAAACTCTCCTATTAATTACATTTTACAGATAGCTCCTCTTTTGTCTCTAAATATAACAACATCTCACGGATATACATATTACATAGGTCAGATGTTAATAATTAAAATAATAACAGTAGTCTAATATTTTATACACTAATCATCGTAGTACCCATCTATTAACGTTATAATGCTACTTGTCACTAAATATCGTTGTGGCACCAATGATAATGACAATAATAGCAATTATAACAGTTACAATACTAGTAACACTAACAACAAGGTTAACTATAGATGTCAACGCAGTATTTCCAATCTCTAGTATCACTCATACCCCATTTTCTTCATCTCTGTATTCTGCCAGTAATGTTTTTTTTTTTTTGTATTTAAATCTGAACACGTAAACAGTTGGCCA
The DNA here is from genome assembly GCF_059441175.1 of Urocampus carinirostris. Taxonomy (NCBI): domain Eukaryota; kingdom Metazoa; phylum Chordata; class Actinopteri; order Syngnathiformes; family Syngnathidae; genus Urocampus; species Urocampus carinirostris. The sequence continues at coordinate 30,695,440 of NC_142349.1, forward strand.
TTGTTTGATCTTGTCTTGTAAATTGTTCCAAAGTTTGACTCCACACACAGACACAAGGCATATGGAAAGAAATCTTGAACCTTCATCTTTAAGTAGAAAACAAAGTATGTTTCTAGCTTTTCCTATTTTTTTGTAAAAACAGTTAAACATTGTTAAGTTTTTTTGAAAATACTTGTTCTAAGAAAACTTCTAAGATAAACAGCTTTTTCTGAAAGGATGGACTTCAAGCAGAACTTTTACTTTGGGGTTTTCTTGTTTTTTGCATTTGTGATACTGTCGCTATCCAAACAATGCTTTCCATAAACGGCACAAAGGCACTTTGCTTGCCAGATAACAGTTTGTTGCAGGAAACTGAATCCAGGCACCAACTTTTACACGCTCGCGAGCCCAGGGGTTTCCCTGAATAGCACATTTTCAAGATTCCAGCAAGTCAAAGTCCAGCCATCAACAGCCCATTGGCACTTGTTGCAGCTTTTGTATATGATAAAAAAAAATGCAGCATAAAAACAAAAAAAATGCTGCACTGAAGTGTTGAAATAATTTAGTATTAAAACTAACTACATTTTAGTTCAGACAAAAAACTGCAGCTTGAAAACTGCTGCTGTGAAGTGTAAAATATTTTTACTAATTCACGGATTTACTCTCGTGGCAACATTGCTTGACCATAATCACATAACTATTAAAACGGTGATGTGGTTTCAGTTGGGCCTTACAGAGCAGATGCATGTCTTAGGTCTACTCCAAATACAAACAGCAACTACAAAACAAAGAAGTTTATTTTGGACCATAAGTAAGTTTTATCTTGGTCAGCAGTGGCTGTCCGAAAAATGTTTTTCGCCATGGCTTAAAGCTGTGCCGGGTAATATGTACGAAGCATAATGTATTGTATGCAAGAAATATGCATGTGGATGTGTGGACAAAGATCCGACCAAAGCCACTCCTGCCATATTATGGCTATTTTTCATTCTGAAACCATTACCAGAGGCTTGATACATATCGATGAACAGCGCCAAACTGTCATGTTTTTTTTTTAAATTATACAATAAAATGTCATTTCGTTCTGTATACACGTGTACTAGAATGACAATAAAGTATATCTGAATCTGAAAAAGGTTCTCTCACGTTTTGCCACTAGCGGACAATACTTCATTAAATGTATTTGGTCGTTTTGGAATATAATTAGTTGATTGATACTTAAATTTTCTTTACTTTGATTTCCTGAATTGACAGGTGACCGTTCCCCTGAGTCACCTCCTCAATGTCTTCCACTCTCTAAAAAGCTCAGTTGGAAGCAGCAGCTTCATCGGCAAACCAAGACATCCTAATGAGCATGCCTCTCAGTCAGACCTTCCTTACCCTGAGGTAATAAAAAAAGTCCCGTTGATATGTATGTAAAAACGGTTATATGTACAATTTGGTAAAATTCTGAAGTAATGGTAAAATTTTTTTTTTTTTTTACTGTACAGCCTCTGTGGAATTTACGGGATCTTGGCTTGTCAGACCTGGGAAAGCAGCAGCTGGATGAGTTGGCTATAAGAGTGTTACCATGTATAGATGTACAGAAAGCCCCTCCATCTATTACTGGGGCACGGACACTCTGGCAAACGTCCCACCTTTCCACACACTCTTTTTTTGCAAACAAACATGGTGAGTTGTGGTAGCTTTTCTTTTATTCTTCTTGAATTATATATATACTTTAATATTGGATTGGTCAAAGAATAGGTAATTTATGATTAATAGAACAGAAATCTGGCAAACTCTTTTGCTGGATTCAATTCATTATTGAGTTTAATGTAACAAATGCACATTTATTTTTACATATTACCATGTTTTCATCAATGAAGGTCACAGAAACACTGAGTTCAAGTACAATGTCCATTCTTGCTAGGGTTTTCCCGTCTTCAGACGTCAGTCCCAGGTTATTGCCAGCAGAGGCCCCTTCCTTTTCAATCAGTCTTCACAGATCTAAAACCTTCATCAGGTGACATACCTACATAGAGCGGTTGCTATTAAGGACAGTGTGGTCTGTTCACCTCAATCCAGTAAACAACTAATGGTTTTGTGTTTTCCATAGTATGGGTTCAGCACAGAGGCTTTAAAACATTACGCAGCAAAACCAAAAGACTACAGTCAGCGATCGAACGCCCAATGGAATCTGAAGGTTTCCCTCCATCTTTCATGAAGGTAAAATTGTACTCTAAGTTGAAGCTGTATTTGGAATAGTAGACGTACGTTTCAGCACTAACATGATCTCATTGTCAAACTTGAAAAAGTTGCAATTCATTTTTGGATGTTTGAAGCATTTTGAGCATTTGCACTTCATATTAGACCTTTAGGGCTTGAAATTTGCATTTGAATTTCCACCATTAGTGGGTTATTTATCAACTGTGGAAAACTCCACTAGGGCATTCTCTGAAAGCGATCCTGCCGAATTTGCTTTACCATGTGTGTTCGTCCCTATTATCTCTTTATTCCAAGTTTAATGCCTTCACGTGAAGTCAGTAGAGTGTAAAAGAATGTGCAAGTATTCAGTAATTGTCTCATACAAACAGGGATTCCTGACACGAGATAAGGGGATCGATGTTGAAAGTCTTGACAGTTTAACAAAAAGTGGGAATATCCCAGATGGACAGCAAGATACTTTCAAAAGAGGTTTCGCTGAAGGATTTCTAAAAGCCCAATCGTTGACACAGCGCACACAAGGTACGTTAAAACTGATTAGTTATTTTGATTCATAAATAATGACAAGGAGATGCATCAACTGTATATACTGTATATGGGTATTGTGTTGCGGGCACGTATTGCTTGTTCCAGTGTTTGAGTCCCCTTGGAAAGTTGATGTCTTTATGCTTTCATCTGTTTAGAGTCCCTGAGGCGGAATCGGCTCATCTTGTTGGTGTTGCTTCTTGTTGGGCTGTATGGCATCTCAAAGATTCCCTTCATATCGGGTAAAGAAAAAGCAATCCTGGTTTTCTAAACTAATCTCTTTGCTTTCTGAAAAAAATCAGTTCCAATATGATCTCTAAGTTCTTACTTGGAAACAATTTTTAAAAACTGAATGCAAAATCTATTTTAATTGAAGTGGAAAAAAATGACTACAGGCCGTGCAGTGTGATTTGGAACTTACCATTTTTCACAGTGCGGTTCCGAACCACAACAGGCCTGGACTCCTCAGTCGATCCTGTCCAGATGAAAAATGTGACATTTGAGCATGTCAAAGGCGTTGAAGAGGCAAAAAATGAGCTGCAGGATGTTGTTGAGTTTCTGAAGAACCCCCAGAAGTTCACAACCTTGGGGGGGAAACTGCCAAAAGGTCAGAAAAAAACGTACGCAACAACTTGACTGTTCGTTGAATTGGCTTAAAGTTCGGTTGTATAATTCCCTTCTTTATTATTATGCAACTGTTTAGGTGTCCTCTTGGTTGGCCCACCAGGGACTGGAAAGACTTTACTGGCCAGAGCAGTGGCAGGAGAAGCAGATGTTCCATTCTACTATGCCTCGGGGTCAGAGTTTGATGAGATGTTTGTAGGAGTTGGAGCCAGCCGCATCAGGAATCTTTTCAGTATGTCTTCTATCGTAGAAATAACTACTGATTTTGATTGCTCGAATAACCTTTGATTATTTAAATACATTGATCAAATGTTATTGTCCAGGGGAGGCTAAATCTAACGCTCCTTGCGTTATCTTTATTGACGAATTGGACAGTGTGGGTGGGAAAAGAATTGAGTCTCCAATGCACCCATACTCAAGACAAACTATCAATCAACTGCTTGCTGAGATGGATGGGTAATAAGTTGCATATTTATGTTTTCATTTTACATCCACATTGCATACACTGTTAGGCCCGAAAATGTTTGGACGGATTAACAATGTTCACAAAATTGTGCACATTAACTGATATTGATTATATTATTGTATTTTGGAATGTTTTTAAGTGAACAGCAAAATAAGAACACTTTTGGGCCTAACAGGACATTTTCATTGACACTAAATTGTCACATTGTAGGTTCAAACCAAATGAAGGTGTCATTATTATTGGAGCCACCAACTTCCCAGAAGCTTTAGATAAGTAAGTTTCTATTCTTCTTTTCCTTTCCTGGTCGAGCATAAAAGAACCGTTTTGTAACCTGTTTATGTTCCTTAGCGCCCTCATCCGCCCAGGACGATTCGACATGCAGGTGACTGTCCCCAAACCGGACGTGAAAGGACGGACAGAGATTCTCAATTGGTACCTCCGAAAGATTAAAGTGGATCCAGGTGTGAGATAAAAGTCATAAGATTACAACAGCATTCAGGCAGTAGAATGTATGTTCAGACATTGAAATGTTTGTGCAGATTAACAAATATTATTCTTTCGTAGCCATTGAGGCGAAACTTATTGCACGGGGCACCGTGGGATTTTCTGGTGCTGATTTGGAGAATCTGGTAAACCAGGCTGCGCTGAAGGCAGCAGTTGATGGTAAAGACATGGTCACCATGAAGGAGCTGGAATTTGCCAAGGACAAAATTCTCATGGGTGAGTCCAGTTATTGGGGACTGAAATATAGACATTATATTCGTGCCCAGTTTTCTGACAATTATACTTTTGGTTATTTGTCATTATGTTCATATTGTTTTTTTCTTTTTACAAATCCAAGGCCCCGAGAGGAGGAGTGCTGAAATTGACAAGAAGAACAAGATCATCACGGCTTACCATGAATCTGGTCATGCTATTGTAGCCTATTACACAAAAGATGCCATGCCCATTAACAAAGCCACCATTATGCCAAGGGGGCCTAGTCTAGGACATGTAAGTATAGTAATCTCTCGTTTTTTGTTAGGGTTCCGATCCAAAATTTAACCCGTGACAAAAACTGCAAAGCAGAAACCTTTTGTTTTTTTACAATTAGTTACTTTATTATACATTGAAATAAAAGAAAAATCCCTATTTTCAAGCTCAAGCATTCAACAAATAAAAGTCCTCTATTAAAGTTTTTTTAGCAAATAACTTCTGAACGGCAAAATAATGGTTTAAATCATCAATCAATCTGAACTGACTGCTTCACATCGTGGCGATTAGTTCTAGGGACAGACCAATATGGGGTTTTCAGGACCAATACAGATTATTAGAGTTAAGAGGAGGCTGATAACAATTGTTTGGAGCCGATATTCATTTGCTGTACAGGCTTAGAAATGTCTATGCAAAAAGAAACAAAGAATATTTGTTGTTAATTGAAATAAAACTTTAACAGCTCTCTAAAACCTTTTTCTAATTAGAATTTCAACACAACTTACATGAATAATCTTTCACTCAAACCAAAAAGTAAGAGTGCTGAAAATAAAATCGGGCTTGGCAGCAACTTTTAAAAAGAGGTCTATCGATTATCAGGCGTGCCGCTTATTGGTACCATCCATTCATCCATTTTCTGTACCGCTTTCCTCAGTAGGATTGTAGGGGTTCTGGAGCCCATCCCCGCTATCTACGGGAAGTGGGAAGTGGGCAGGGGACACGCTGAATTGGATGCCAGCCAGTCGCAGGGCACACAGCGACCGACAACTCACTCGCTTATTCACACCTTGGGAAAATTTGGAAACCCACGCAGCCACAGGAAGAACATGCAAACTCCATACGGGGATGCTCCCGTGTCTGGACTTGAACCCTGCAGTTGCTGTCTCGCCCTTATTAGTAGTAATATTTGGGAATTTGCTGTATTTCGGGTCCGGCGTTTTATTCAATCGACTGGACGATTCAGGCTTTCAAAAGCAGCCGAGTTCTCCGTCGCTCGTACTCCTCCCTCCTCGCTGCCCACGCCTTCTGATTGGATAAGCAACCGTGGCAAAAGCACCAAAACAAAAAAATTTCGGACTGCAAACAGCCACAGGTCTGCTAACTCCCTGACATGTCTGAGTGTGAAACAATTCACTGATAATATTGAGATTTTTAAAAGTCCGTGGTAGAAAAGTGATTAGTAGATAATGTAAAAAGTGTAGTTAACTTGATTAATGGAAGCAGGTTGAGGTGGAGACTGATATATTAGCTTTCATTATGACGTTTATTTGTCAATCTGCCTCTAAAACAGAAATGTCCACACTATTCAGCTTTTTAGCTCTTTTAAAATTTCCATTTCTTTTTGCACTTTTTGTTTTAAGTTGATTTAAATCATGTAGCATGTATTGACGTTTTTATTTTTAGTAAAATGAAAAATAAAATAAAAATCTGGGCGCTATTTAAGTCTTTGTGTACCTTTTTTATATGAGTTGCTGCTAAGCCTAATTTTATTTTCTGCAGTGTTAGTTTTTGGTTTAAGTGAAAGATTAGTCATGTTAGTTCAACTTAAAACAAGTTTCCGAGCGCTTTTAAGAATTTTTTTCAATTTAAAACAAATCTTTTTTTTTTTTTTTTTTACATTATTAACATTTTCTTACGCCAATTTCTAATCCTTTACAGCAAATTAATATAGGCTCCAAATATCTAAATAATGTATAATTTATCATATTTGGTATCGGCTTTGAAAAACAGATATTAGTTGATCTCTAGTATAAAGATACCTAAAAACTTAAAATGCTCCTTAAAACCTTTTGCAGTAAATACATTAAAATTTCAACACAACTAACATTACTTAGCTTGTGGTGTAGGTGTAAGATAACTATGCAAGATAAAAATGTAGGCTACGCAGTAACTCGTATAAGGGTACATGAAAACCATTTTTTTTTAATAAATAAATAAAAATGTCAATACAACAAACGTGACTCAAATTAACTTACAGAAAAAGTGCCCAAAGCAATGGAAATTTCAACGGAGCTCACAAATTGAAATGTGCAGGCACCCCTGTTTCAGAGCCAGATTGACTAACTTATATCATTGTAACAGCTAATCACTCAGCTTTCCACTTTAGCGTATTTGTTATTCTCTCCTTTGATCACAAACACACACGCTTGGTTGATACATCAGTTTCCACCTAAATGTGCTTCCCTTAAACAAGTTAACTATGCTTTTTACACTATCTCTTAATCACCCACACGCTTTTCTACTGCGGCACGGAAATCTCTATTATCAGCGGCTTGATTCATACTCGGGCATGTCGGGGAGTCAGCGTAGCTGCTGCTCTTTTTAGTCTGTTGAGTCAGAAAAGCTTTTGCTTCAGTGGGTCCGCCCTGGGCTCTCATCCAATAAGAAGGTGCAGGGTGGGTAGCGAGGAGGGGAAGAGTAGGAGCGACCGAAAGAGAGGCTCAAATTAATAGAATTGCCAAAACCGATACCTGTCAAATTCCCATATATTAGTGCCGATAATCAGCCCGCCCGATAATCCGGCGATGTTTATTTAGCACAGTGCGCCTAAGTATCTGGATTGAGTGGGAGAAATGTAAAATAATTATAAAAAAATTCAAAGTGTAGTCCAACAAAGAGTGATCATAAATATGATGCCAAAAGCTGTCGTGTATGCTCAACTGTACTGTATTCCTCCACTCCTGTGTGTGTGTGACATGACGTCATACCCCACAACATTGATGCTGGGTCATACTGTTACAAAAAGGGGGTGTTTCACACTCCCTCTCACGGCTTATCTCACTGTTCTTCTGAAGGAGCCACTGCATCCTGACTCTGCTCTGCAGCGTTTTCTTCTTTTTAAGTCCACAGTGCACGTGTGTTTTTGTGATAGGCAGTTGTTGTAGTTCTTTTGTTGGCAAAACAATCACGACCTGTCACCATTAATAACAATGGAAAACTGTAATGAACACCTACTCGCTGAAGTTTCCGCAAAACTAAAATTTCACGAGAATACGCACGTATATAATGTAAGCAAGCTGAACTTCGTATGGGTACACATTAAATTGTAACATTATTGACGTACATGTTACGGGACCCAGGTGGATGGTCTAGCTCCAGCTGGTGTTACACATTTGTTTTATATATTTTGTTTTTTTGTTGTTGTTTTACCTCATCTGCAAAATAGATGAGAAATGTCAGTCTCACACGACGCCATTTCCTTGTTGACATTAAGGATCATTTATTGAGCAAGTCTCATTAAATCACGTGAGGTCCCGTGAGACTTGGCGCAAGCACCCTTCTCTGACCTGTGAGACTTTACCAGCTATTGGTGATATACTGGTACTTCACTTACCCTTTTCTGACATGCAAAACTCAATACCCCTAAAAATACTAATACACTTCCCCCAACAGTCAAATACGGATTAAACAACATAAAAACCGCAAAATATAACATTTTAACCAGTCAGCAACCCTTGTTGTGCCACATACAGGTAGAGAAGAGGGGGAGGGGTTGCTTAACCAATTAGAATGCAGAACACAATGCAGGATGAAAATCCGCAAAGAAGAAAAACCATGATATAGCTTAAATCTGAATACTTGTATTTCATCCATAGGCTGTGCAAACGGGGAAGAAACTTTCAATGCCTCTTCATTATCTTGGTAGGTGTCAATGCTCCCAGAAAACGATCGCTGGAGTGAAACACGATCCCAGTTGCTTGCTCAGATGGATGTCAGCATGGGAGGACGAGTTGCTGAGGAACTCATTTTTGGTCATGAGTACATAACCACAGGTTGGAATAAAAGCCAAGTTGATGTTGCAAAATACAAAGTTGTCTTATTCGGTTTCTTTTCCAGGGGCATCAAGTGACTTTGATAGTGCCACCAAGATTGCCAAAATGATGGTGACAAGATTTGGAATGAGTGAAAAGGTAAATTGATGGAAAAAGGACCAACTTTATGTTGGTATTGTTTTATTTATTTTTGATAGGTAGGTTCACATTCATCTTTAATGCTTCTCTTGGTCCTATATCAGTTAGGTATCATGACCTACAAAAACATGACTGAACAAAGTCCAGAGACTCAAGCAGCTGTCGAGCATGAAGTCCGAGCATTACTGGGGGTTTGTACTGCTATTTTAAAACATCTAATGAAAACACAAGCAGAATGTCCCACCTACTGCCTTCTATTTGCTGAATGAACATTTTTTTTTTCGAACAGGAGTCTTACGAGCGAGCAAAAGCCCTCTTGAAGTCTCACGCCAAAGAGCATAAGAACCTTGCTGATGCACTGCTCTTGTATGAAACGCTGGATGTCAAAGAGATTCAACTGGTCTTGGAGGGAAAGAACTTGGAGACGAGATGAAAGCAACCAGGAGAAAGGCAACAAAGGAGAGGCTGGCGTGGGGGTGGAGTTAAGGACTCGGACTTGTGCAGAAAACATTTGAATAGCTAGAGATAAGTTAAGTGTGATGAATTTTAATTTCTACATTGACGTCATGAATTTCTCTAAGTACTGAATGCTTCTCCAAGGTACAAGTCATCTTGCTGGCACACTAGTAAAAACATGTTGTAGATCTTGACAGGACATCAGTCACTAAGTGAATGTAAATGTTCACCAAAATCCAAAAAGCTGCTGGCTGTGATTTATCTTTTAATCTTTTGGAGGTGAATACGTATTTAATATAATTGTATTTGGCATCCACTTGTGTCGATTGTGCTTGCTTCCTGTTACTTAATACCTGTATGGTGGCCTTCGGAGAATGTGCTCTATGTAAGTTTTTATTTTATTAAGTTTGATGAGGGGCACTTTTAAAATGTGAACACACCTGAACGTTTGGTGTGCACTTAGTTGACAGTCGCTTACTTGTATTTGCTAAATTTCCTTTCTTCTTTGCATTGGGAACAAATCACATAACATATAACTCCAACTGTGCATGAAAAAGATTTAATGGCTTCAGTACCAACCGATATAGCCCACAACATTATGCTCCCCACCTTTGGCATTTTGAAATATTTATTGATTAAGTGGATGATACATATGAAATTTCGCCTTAGGTTTACTTATTCATAGCTGTATATAACAACAGGGTCCCATGGAATTGTTGTATATAAATGAAATAAATATGTGGTAAATGCATTTAAAATCTGTGCACAAGCTCATTTTTAATTTAAAAATGTCTTAATAAATGTCGGAGGTAGCAAATAATTGGAAAGACTATTTCCTCTCGGACACAAAAAAACTCAAATGCACCAACGCATGCAGCTCCAAAAAACTGTTAAAAATACAGGTATAAACATCAAACCGTGAAAGGCACCAAATGCAATCACAAGGAACACAATCTTAAAGAATGTTCTAAACACGTAACTACTTGATAAAGACAACACCACCACCCCCAAAATAGTGGACAAAGCCCCTTGCATTATTGGATAACCTAAACACGTCAACGCATCAATTGCTTTCTTATTGGCATCGCTCTCCGTGCTGGAGATAAATGCGTAGGAAATGTGCGCAGAGAAATCCACAGAGAAACCAATGCACATAACCAGGTTGATCATAGAAATTGAGTCCAGGTTCACACCCCAAAGAGCCATGAAGCCAGTCACGCCAACAATAACTGAGGCGATTGCGCATGCCACGCACACGCAACAGAACGGACTCGGAATAAGGAAAATTGAAATGAGCAACATCACGAGCACGGCCACAAGAATGGTTTGAATGGTGTTGTCTAAAATAACAGTATACTGGTCAAAGTAAATGAAAGCGGGGTGATAAACGGCAACCTTAACCGGGCACTCCTCGGCCGCATGCCGGAGTCCAGTCATCACTTCATGACTCGGGATTTTGTTATTAAGCGTCTGAATAAAAACTCGAGATGATCGAATCTCTTTTTCTGAAGTCCAGTTAATATCAAATCGGTATTCATTCGGGGTTTTTACAAAATCCCAAAGTTGGGATTGAAAATCATCTTGAGATTCGATGGTAAGATTCCTAATCTTTGCATACGTCACAAAAGATTGATACCAACCAAAAATACTGTCCACAAATTCCAAGTTTTCAAATTGTGAAAGTAACCGCTTACTTTTTTCATGATCCCAATAGGGAAACGGCTCTTGCATTGCCAACATGGCAACGTACCCATAGTCCGAAAAGTATTCCGCTTCATCGCTGTAAAAATTTCGGAGGTAAGAGTCATCCAGAGCCAAATTCTTCAAATCCAGTCCCTCTTTTAAGATGCAGCAACCGTAGATGCTCACAGCCAGATAGAGAGCGTAAAAAACAAATACAAATGCTTTCATGTATTTGCTCGTCAAAAAGGGCCCATAAAACCGTTCAAAGATTTTACTCATTAACTCGGGTTCCTCTTTTTCTGTTGTACGGTCATATCTACCGCCGGTACAACAGATTGAGGTGACGGATGACGGCGAGTTCTCCGGAACCTTGGCGCAGGTCAACCAATGTTTGTTCTCGGCTTCGCGGCGTCCGTTGAGAGCCATGCAAGCCCCGAGGAAAGTGAGGTTGTAAATGTAGCAGAAGCAGATGGATACGGCGGCATAGAGGCAGAATGAGCGGACCGAGTTGAAGGGTGTGATATAGCCTAGGAAAATGGAGACGGCGTCCGTCAGGGTGGTGATGGTGATGGAGATGGCAGAGTCCCTGTAGGTGTCAGCCAGGCGGACGGGAACCCTGTCCCGCACTCGTGTTCTCTGCCAGGAGGAGGTCATGATGAACATATCGTCAAGTCCGACACCTTAAAGGATATAGAAATTGGATGTTTTTACCACTTGCAAGCCACAAACTCGAATGACAAAGAGTGTAGTGTTCATTGTGGTTTGTTTAGGCTCTCGGATAAGAATAGGTATCATGTGCTCAATGCTCCATCGATCCTCAAAGAATGAGCCGTACACCCCCTGAGGTGTTTCTTTTTGAAGTCACCTAACTGAGAAGACAAAACAAAGACGCTCTGTCTTCAAAACAAATACACTGACTGAGTGTTTTCCATCATTGCACCAATAGCAATTTATCAGTGCAGGTTTGGCTCTGGGGCCAGACCATGACTGTTCTCAGGAGGGCCAGATCAGTAAAATCTTGTAAACTTAAATATTTTGGTTGTTAAGTAGCCTACCCTACATATTATGATATGAATGACAAGAGATTTTTTTTCTGTGCATAACACATTTATTCAGAAACAATAGGGGGGAAATCATGATGTTTGGCATTAAATGCGAGTGAATAAAGTTTTACACATCAACCATTTCATTGGGCTTTAAAAACTCAAGAAAAGGCTATAAAAAAATTGCCTTAAATGGCGTCGTTGTTTAAAACGCATAAATAATACAAAATAAAGTTATAGCTGTGCATGGGCAATAAGATTGATCATATGTAGTCCAAACTACCTACTACTACTACTAAGCATTTACTGCCTTCTGGCAGCCAGAGGGAGTATTTGATTTGCATGATAAAAATGGTCTAGGGACTAGATTTTTTTTTTTTTTTAGATACTCAAAAATTTATGGCGGGCCTGATGAAATCATCCAATGTTTGTCATGCCTGTTCTAGTGGTTTTCGGCACTGCGTTCAAAAAACAATTTTGATAAGTTCCACCTCAGTATCCCTTTTTTTGTCGGAAATATATACAAGGAAACCTGGATTTAATGGGACACTGTGTAAGATATAACCACAGCCGAAAACGGCATAAAACAAGCACAAAGATTAATACAAAGTACAGAGACTCAAAGTGACTAAAAAGCACTATTTTTCTTCTCAGAAAAAAATCCTGCCTAGCCTTTATCAAGGTTTTGTTTTTTTATTGGGACCTGTAGCAGCAAGATGGCAAACATCAATGCCATCTTCCATTAGTCTAAATCAGTGCTTCTCAATTATTCACGTCCCCCCTTCAGAAGAAGAAATCCTCTCGCGCCCCTACCCAAGATTGTTTTTTTTGTTTTTTTTCTCCGCGCATATTATTGGTGGGGACAAAACAAAGACTGCTTGATATTGATGGTAACAGGTCCCCTTTTTTTTAAACAGAACACTTTTTTTACCACTAGAAACTGGTAAATAACACTATGTCCCTTTAAATAATGAAAGTAATGTGTAATGTATTGTACTTCCATTCATTATCTGTACTGCTTATCCTCAGTAGGGTCGCGGGGCTGCTGGAGCCCATCCCAGCTGTCCATTGGGCAGAGGACAACCTGAACCGGTTGCCAGCCAGTCACAGGGCACACAGAGAGGGACAACTCACTTGCTCATTCACACCTAGGGATAATTTGGACTGGCCAATTAACCTATAATGCATGTATTTGGAATGTGGGAGGCAACCGGAGTGCCCGGAGGAAACCCACGCAAGCACGGGGAGACCATACAAACTCTGCACAGGAAGTCCGGTAGCTGGAATTGAACCCACACAGGAGGTTCCCAAGACCTTAGAACTGTGCCGCACACGCGCTAACCACTGCGCCGCCGTGCTGCCCTGTATTCATTATGTATTCATTATTCATTAGGAACTGCCTACTGCATTAGGGGCTGTTTAGCCAGTCAGAATGCAGAACACAATAGATAATGAAAATCTGTGAAGCAGTGAGACCGTTAAAGGTGAACCGTATAGTATAGTGAAGGATTACTGTTTATGTTAGATTGTGTGTGTGTGAGAATCTAAGACCAAGGTTATATTTATGTGTGTGTGTATAAATGTTTTCTGGATGTCAAATGAACCAGATATATTTTCAGGCACTGTATTCCTAAACTGTACTTACCCAATATCATAAAAGGCACAGAAGCGACCGTAATGACAAAAGGTTGGCCCAACATCAGAAGCAATCCAAAACCACTGAGGATTGCGAGAGCTGGGGTCAGCACACCGCAGATGGCCACCCACACCTTTGTCCGAACATTGTCCAGCCTAAGAATTTTTTGAGAAAATGAACATTGGAAATGAATTCCAACAGCTCATGTTCCCAAACGTACAATATGTGTTAAAATGTTCTTGACCTCCAGCATGACATAACACAAAACGTGTTAGCAATGGCATAGGTGATGGAGAATAACACAATCACCGACGAGGATATTTTCTCAAACTCCCACTGCCTCGACATGGAGGTCGAGTATGTTACTGTTACCTATAAAAGAAGAAACGTGAAACGCATTAATGCAGTTCTTCAGAAGCACATTTAAATGCATACAGCTCGAGGGTTGCATCATTCTATTTTCATACCTTCAATCATGCTAAATGGTAAATGGTCTGCACTTATATAGCGCTTTGCAAGTCAATGAAAACCTCCCTAAGCGCTTTACGCTTTATATATGATGTTGTCTTTTTCACGTTTTCCGCTAAAATATTTAAAAGCATACAGAAATCTATACAATAATTATTTACCATACAATTACAGTCTAGAATTCCATGCTGACACCTTTGAGAGACAATTTGATTATGTTCAGTCCTGTGTAAGCCACAAATGGTAAATGGTCTGCATTTACAAAACTCAATTCCAATGAAGTTGGGAAAGTGTGTTAATTGCAAATAAAAATTGATCCAAGTAAATTGCAAATTCTTTTCAACCCATATTTAAATGAATGCACAGCAAAGACAACATATTTATTGTCTTCACTCATAAACTTTATTGTTTTGGGAGAAAATCATCAACTCTGTAATTTGATGACAGCAACACGTGCCAAAATAGTTGGGACAGGTGTCAATAACTACTCAGAAAGTGGATGAATGGAAATCAACCAACTATTTGCAGGTGAACAGATGAATTAGCAACAGGTGAGAGTTGTTACTGGGTATAAAAAAGGGAGACCCGAACAAGCTAAGTCATTCACATGCAAGGATGGGGCGAGGTTCACCTCTTTGTGAACAACTGCGTGAGCAAATTGTTGAACAGTTTAAAAACAACATTCCTCAAAGTACAATTGCAAGGAATTTAGGGATATCATCATCTACAGTCCATAATATTGTGAAAAGGTTCAGGGAATCTGGAGAAATCACTGTGCGTAAACGGCATGGCCGTAAACCATTATTGAATGCCCGTGACCTCCGAGCCCTCAAGCGGTACTGCATTAAGAACCGACATCAATGTGTAAAGGACATCACCACATGGGCTCAGGAACACTTTGGAAAACCACTGTCAGTCAATACAGTTCGACGCTATATCCGTAAGTGTGGGTTAAAACTTTATGTTGCAAAGCGTAAGCCATTCATCAACAACATCCAGAAACGCCGCAGGGTTCTCTGGGCCCGAGCCCATCTAAAATGGACTGATACAAAGTGGAAAAGTGTTCTGTGGTCTGATGAGTCAGTTTTCCAAATTGTGTTTGGAAATTGTGGACGTCGTGTCCTCCGGTCCAAAGAAGAACAGAACCACCCAGACTGTTATGCACGCAAAGTGCAAAAGCCAGCATCTGTGATGGTATGGGGGTGCATGAGTGGCCAAGGAATGGGTAACCTGCACATCTGTGAAGGCACCATTAATGCAGAAAAGTACATTCAGGTTTTGGAACAAAGTATGTTGCCATCCAAACAGAATCTTTACCATGGGCGCCCTTGCTTCTTCCAGCAGGATAATGCCAAGCCACACACTGCACGTCTCACGACAGCGTGGCTTCGTAGTAAGAGGGTGCGGGTGCTTGACTGGCCTGCCTGCAGTCCTGACCTGTCTCCCATTGAAAATGTGTGGCGCATTATAAAGCGCAGAATAAGACAAAGGAGACCCCGGACTGTTGAACAGCTGAAGCTGTACATAAAGCAAGAATGGGAAAGGATTCCACTATCAACGATTCAACAACTAGTCTCCTCACTTCCTAAACGTTTATTGAGTGTTATTAAAAGGAAAGGTGATGTAACACAATGGTGAAGAAGCCCCTTTCCCAACTACTTTGGCACTTGTTGCAATTATAAAATTCTAAGTTTATCATTATTTGCTTATGGAAATAAAGTTTATGAGTTTGAACATGGATAATCTTGTCTTTGTGGTGTATTCATTTAAATATGGGTTAGAAAAGGTTTGCAAGTCATTCTATTCTAATTTTACTGACATTTTAAACTTTTTCCCAACTTCAATGGAATTGACTTTTGTACATAGCGCTTTTCAGGTCAATGAAGACCTCCCAAAGCGCTTTACAATGTGCTTCACACTTACCCATTCACACACACACTCACACACCAATAGGGAGTCAGCCATGCAAGGCGCCTACCTGCTTATTGGGGGCATCAGGGTTTCTTTGACATATAACACGGAGGAGCCGGGAATCAATTCTGCGACCTCTTGATCCCAAGACTGAGCTAATGCCGCCCAGTATGTCTCGGACATTCCGCATTAACTCTTTTGTTGTGCGTGATTAACTCCGTAGGTACGCCGGTTCTTCTTAACAGAGTTGTGTGAGGATTATTTTCTTGAAAAATATTGTAGGTCTTATCTTAATTTACTGCAGGGATGGGAAAATGTTTGGAGACGCGGGACATATTGGATTAACAAATTTGGCCAGGGACCCAGGCTTGGAAACCTATGCAATTTTTGAAATTTGCATGTATTTTTGCACTACCGCATATTGCACTAATACGATCCCAAAACTGTATGTAATATGCCCACATTTCTTGTGTAAATATTGTGTAAATTATTACCTTTATCTTCTTTGTTCCTTTATATTGTGTAAAATATAACCTTTATCTTCTTTGTTCCTTTATCTGTCTTGTTTTCTTTTATCCTCACTGTTAAATGTGAACTGGAGTGCCACGTCCAATTTAGTTGTCACAATGTGTTCAACCCATTTTGTAACAATGGCAATAAAGGTATATTCTATTCTATAAATACTGTAAATATACATGTAGACAGATGTATATAAAATTTCTTTTTATATTTTTGCTAGATTGGTTTCACCACATTGGTGTTAAAACTCTTGATATATTAGGTCTTGGTTTGATATTTGGTTTATACTTAGTAATGCTTTTGTAGAATTTCTATTATATGTCTTTATCCGTTTCAGAATTAAAGTAAAACAATACTTTTAACCACTCACTTGGATAATTAGTTTTGCTGTAATTTTGCGTCATGAGATTATTTTTACCATTTTTTTGTTCAGCGGATTCAAAAGCATGATTGGCCGCATGTAGCCCGCGGGCCATAGTTTGCCCACCCTTTTTTTGTGTGTCACATTGATGTTAGGCTTCAGTTTGCCCTTGTGGACATTCTGTATAAAAGGTCCTTGCAAATATAATGTTGCCTGGTAGTTGATTAAAACACGAGTGTAAACAATCTGAAATATATATATTTTCAGGGTGATATGTTTGGGTGTCTCAGTTTGCTTTGAATATTTGTATTATATTCATGCTTTATTGGATTTCATTGTCATTGTGTATATTTTCCTTCTTATACAAAACCACATGCACGCACAGAACTTGATGTTAGCTGAATGTTTTGCACTTCAGTCTTTTAGATCATCTAAATTCCAGATATGCTCATGTGAGACATAAGTGTAATTTAATCGTGTAGTAAAGATTTTTTTGTAGATGAAAATTAAAACAACCTTTTAAAGGTTATTTGGTTAAAAAAAAAATCAGGTAATATATTTGTAAAGTCCAAACTCAACTTCCATTATTACTATTAATTGAGGGGTTGCCAAACTACGGCCTGTGGGCCATATTAGGCCCACCAATGGATTGAATCCGCCCTGCGAGAGGATGCTGAGAGAAGCATAGTAAAAAAACGGAGCAGTTTCTCATCAAACGATGACTTACAGTTTTAAATAAGTCCACTGGATGTCGCTCAAGCCACGCGCCACTCCGAACCACTCACTGTACTACCATGCATCAAATAGGGAAAATTTGGGGATATTATTTTATTAACATTTCTAGATTTCTTAGCCTGTGTCAATTTGTGTGCCCCCATAAAAACTGTATTTTTCATTGCGCTCATGGACAAATTTCAAATAGCTGGCTACCTTTTTCCATATATTCCCTTATCCAGGAGGGTCGGAGGTGCACCATTTCGTGTGGGGTGTTGCTCATCCCTCTCCAGGCCAACAATGCTTTTTTTAAAAATCAATTTTATTTATCCAGATATTGCATCCCACACAATAAAACACTTCTGAGGTAGCTAATGATCAAAGGTATTGCTTAAGAAGGAAGATATTAATTTTCTATCACTCCTATTAAAATTTGTATTCATAAATGAATACAGTATATTCATTTATATATTTTCTGTTTCAAAGCCAATTGAATGAAATGATCCCTTTATAACAGAATGTGAAAACATTACTTGGCTTGTGTTAATTATTTTCCCCACATATTGCCGAGGTGTCGGATTTAAGACTCTCTATCAGCATTAACAAAAGAAAAGAAAAATTTTCAACTATTCATCAATCAACTCCGCGCAAATATTTTCAAACAAATGCGGACCGGGACTTAAAAGGTTTGCTGACCCCTGGTTTTAGTATGAAATTCAGGTGTTTTTTTTTTTACCTGATAAGACGATTCATTGGAGAGGAGATCGAGAAAGCCTTCCAACCACCGGTCCGTTACACTCGTGTTACCCTCTTGGAGAAAATAGCGGAGCTGAATGGCTCTTGCGCTTTCAACCACCGAGCTCTGCTCTTCCAGCCGCACGCCGCCTAAACTAAATTGCAAGGGAACCCCCCCGAATATGCTGTGAAAAATAGGATACGTCAGGTTGACCTTGTCAATCATCGAAGCGTCGTATCTGATGATTTCGAGGATGCCGTTTGTGTTGCACACTCCCGTTCTCACTTTTGCACAAAGATCCTTGTATTGATAAAAGTTATTATCGGACTGCACAGAAATCCTTTTGATTTTCTTATCCAGGTCCAAGACGTCAGTGAGCGCCTCCTTCGTCAGAATATTCTCACCACTCGTCACGATGACTGATGCGTAAATGCCATCCGTGGTGAGTCTCCAAGGTGAAAACATGGAATTGTTTTCGGGAAAAGTCTCCTGGATGTATTTCCTTTCCTGCTTGGCTGGGCCGTCAACAGGAGTAAACTGCAGCTCGATATTGTTGGACATGCTCTCCTCCAGAAAATAGAACCCACTCCCCAAACCGGCCGAGACAGCGAGTGGGACGATGAGGAACCACCAGGGATGAGATCCGACAAAATCTCCCACATTCCCGAAGCACCTTTGTAAAGGTTTCTCAATGCAGTCCGTTCGGCATTTGGCCTTGTCCTCGTTGGCTTTTCCCTTTATTTGGAGCTCCACGTTTTTGTCCGCGTGGCATCTGGCCATGGCTACTGACTTGGGTTCCAGAACCCAAGAGGCTTGTCAGGGTTTAATTGTCTGCCGTAGGTTTTGCATGACCACTCCCTCCTTGCGTCATTCTAGACAGCCACACTGATTACACACACAGTTGGAATTCTTTGGTATCTGTAATCATTCCATTTATTGGCATCTGAATATATTTAACCATCGTAAATGATCCACCCTTTGGACGGTTGTATAATGTGATTGTTGCCAAGGTAAGCAGATACAAGGACCTTTGGACTTTTCTTTTTTAATTCCATTTCCTTAAACCGGGGATCAGCAACCTGCGGCTCTGGAACCACATCTGGCTCCTTACTAGTAACGTAGTAGCTTCCTGGAGCTATTTCAGGAACGCTGAAAATGAAAACTGATTGGAGGGCGTATGATTGGTGATCGTTTTTGTCATGTCGTGGTTTTCTGTGAGAGGACGAATACACCACAAATATTCTAAAAGGTGGTGTCTGTAACTTCAAATTATTTTACTTGCTGACGACATCTCTGGCTGAAATTATCATCGCAGCCTATCTGGCGTGTGCACGTATGTGTTTCTTTTAGACGCGATCCACTAAAGTCTTCCTTTTTCATTTTTGGGGGATTTGGGTCAGCATTTGGACTGTATTTGAAACAGTCCTTATTTTACTTTAACTATTTTCATTTTGGAATTAACAAAAACCCTCAAGCACGCGTGTGAAATCACTCATCCCCCCATCAGCTCGCCTTCTTTCCTCAGGCCTAATTCACTCCGAGGCCGGAACACTGATGATTAAAGTAAAATAAAAGCAAATAGGCACGGTGAAAAAATATGTATAAAGGCTTTTTGAACTCAGCTGGGCATTGTTAACATGTTGAGAAACTATTTAATAGAAACTAATTTGAAACTTTTTAAGGACACCTGATAATTAGGCTCACTACCTTAAACGTTTTCCATTGGTTTTGAAACGTTAAGAATGAACATTAAATGACTAGCTTTTAAAGATGGGTTGCGCCGTTTGAGCAGTCCTTAAAAAGGTTTAAAGTACAATACTTTCTTTATTAAGTATGTGTTAACATTTCCCAATTCAGTTCAAAGAGTCCTTATGCTTTAATGTCGATTGGTCCTATCTGCTTTTATCTTACTTTTATCAGAGCTGTTTGGGACTCGCAACACATTTGGAAGCAGTATCTCTGTACACATTGCACTGCTCCCTTCTCTCTCACGCACGCCCACTGCTTTAAAGGCAAACACATCCATAAACTTTTTGTTTGCAGTTTTTGTGACGTTTTTACTAAAGAACTCAGCTTGCACCTTGCTTTGAAACTATTATTCACTGAAAAAAACAAAGGTTAAAATGAGCCTCAACGATCTCAAGTAACTGTGAAAGAGTGACAAGTTTAAAGTGGTGTATTTGTGGATATAGAACACAGGGTCTGGCATTATTATTAATTCATAAATGTTATCAAATCATCTAATGTCACACAGTAAAATAAAATGCACTGGGAAAAAAAGGATATGTCTGGAGAGCGGGTTTGGCAGTATTGATGATTTTTGTTTAAACGATATGGTATGGCTCTCTCAATAAAAGAATAAATATTTTTTTTTAATTTAGCTCTTTGTGTCTAAAAGGTTCCCGACAATATTGCAAACTCCGTAGGTACATAGTCTAAAAAGGGGTTTTTCCTAAGAACATAAGTAAATCTTTAAGCCATTCTTCCGGAAGAACGACTATTTTTGAAGCTTTCCTAGCATGACAGAGCGTCTCGTTCAGAGCCAAAAGTTGCGTAGGCGTCCGAGATAGTGATGTGTCATTCGCGAACGAAAAAGCTTTATGTGCCAACTATTGGACGTGAAAAACAGTGACAAGATACCCCTCTGAGACGCTTTTTTCTTTTGTGATTGATCATTATGAATCACCTCCCGGATACCGTATTGTTGACTTGAAATGTGTTGAGTATAAAAAAGGTTGAACTTGTTTTGTATTTGATCTTTTTCTATCGATCTGTGAATATTTTAAACGATGTTCCATGTGTTTTTCAGAGATTGGGTGTTTTATAAATTGTAAATGGTCTGCATTTCTATAGCGCTTTTCAAGTCAATGAAGACCTTCCATAGTGCTTTACAATGCGATTCACACACACACACACTGATAGCCAGAGGCAGCCATGGAAGGCGCCTACCTGCCTATCGGGGGCATTAGGGACTCCGTGTCTTGCCCAAGGACACAACGACAATCGTTTTTTTTAAACGGAAAGTTTTATTTTTTTTTTTTTTGTTGCACTGTCAAGTCGATATTTTTAATTGACATTGTGTCCTGTGTTTTTCAGAGATTCTGAGTCGCTTGACTTTAAAGTTTCTTGGTATAAAAAGGTGTAAATGAGATAGAAGTTCACTGCACAGTGAAAACAATAAATGCTCTTATAATTTAGCAGAATAATGGATTTTATTTGAAAATGATTAATTCATTGTGCGCGTAATTGTACATGATTCAATTGTTTGTTTGTTTGTACATGATTCAAATTGAATCGTTTCTCCGGCGCCGTCACGAATGGCAGCCACTCCAGCAGCTCCCGTGTTATTTTCGATTGTTCTCAGTTATTTTCGATTGTTCTCAGCTTAGGGATGCTGCTGGAAAAGTGAATTTCCCTTCGGGGATGAATAAAGTATCTATCTATCTATCTATCTATCTATCTATCTATCTATCTATCTATCTATCTATCTAATGTTCCATTATTATAAGTAAAATTCGGAAAAAAAAATCTTTTTCGACTTTCTTTATCTTCTTTTCCTTATTTCGTTTCTTGTTTTCCCAGCCTTTTACTCATTCTTCTTGAATTTTTATTTTTCCCAAATTTCTTTTTTCCCCTTTTCTTTTATTTATTTTCTTCATTAGGTTCCCCACAAAATTTGCACTTCTTTTTACTCGTTTTTTTCTTAATCTCTCTCCTTTTCCTTGTTTTCACTTTTCTTCTTTTGTTTCTTGTGTATTCCCATCACCATACCCCACCCCACCTTTTTGAAGTTTTTAACGGTTTTTTTTTTGTTTGAACAAATTTATTGACACTAATAACAGAAAAACAATCTTGACAATCTTAACAGCAATCAAGCACATTCACAATATTATATTTCAATATGACGTTTAACAGCAAACACAACAATGATACTCAAAAATTGCTAATAAAAAGATTAAAGCAACAAAAACAATCTCGAGAGCCCTCTTGGAGCCGAAAGAGTCGGTCCTTATCAGAGAGGCGATACGTAAGAGGCGGTCTGAATTCCACTCTCTAGTTTGAAACGCAAACCACGCACCAAGGCGGTGAAAAAAATCCATTATCTATTCATTCGCACGTGTTTAAGATAAAGCACGTCATGGTTTGTGAAAGTCTCAGAAGAAATAAACGCCTGCTGAATCAGCTTTTATCTTCAGGTTTTGCATCAGGGGTATGGTCACCTAAAAACTTTAACAATTAAATAGAATAAAAACACGGAGCACCTTCACCTTTTGTTTTGAAGCCCCAAATTAGCATTTTATGCGGACCAATCACCACTTTGTAGGAAAATGCCTTTGTTTTTGCAAAATACCCTGCTGCGTGTGGACAAATTCCAAGTGCACCACCAATAAAACAATAATAGTGATTACCATTTCTAATTTCGTTTATAAAAAAACGCATGAACCGAGGACCAAGATATTATTATTTTTTCCTTTTCTGCTTGCATAAAACTGTGATGGATTGGTTAAAGGACACATATCTACATTTTGTTAAGTGGAGAAATGGGGAATCCTAATCTCAAATATATATTTCTTTATTTTTCATGCATTTCGGTCCTGTATATATTATGCATGTAATATTTATGACTTAGACATACAAAATGATGTAACACTGAATTATGAATTATTTTTTAATTTTAATTTCATTTTAATTATTGTTTCATTGATTGGGCACAGGGCAGCACGGCGGCGCAGTGGTTAGCGCATAAACGGCACAGTTCATGTCATGGGAACCTCCTGCGTGGGTTCAAATCCAGCTCCAGACTTCCTGTGCAGAGTTTGTATGTTCTCTCCGTGCTTGCGTGGGTTTCCTCCGGGCACTCCGGTTTCCTCCCACATTCCAAAAACATGCATTTCAAGTGAATTGGCCGGTCCAAATTGTCCCTAAGTGTGAATGAGCGAGCGAGTTGTCTGTCCCCGCATGCCCTGCGATTGGCTGGCAACCTGTTCAGGGTGTCCTCTGCCCACTGCCCGATGATTGCTGGGATGGGCTCCAGCACCCCAGCGACCCTACTCAGGATAAGCGGTGCAGCTAATGAAATGAGATGAGATGAGATGATTGGGCACACAAAATATGGTTTTGTGCTCTTATAATACCTTTCCTCTGCAGAGTTGAAAGCAGTAATAGGCAACACATGTCATGTTAAATAGCACCTATTTTTCTTTTTTTTTTAATATAAAAACTACCTTGTTATAATTTTAACACAAATTAAAATGTATCAGGTCTGTTTTTCCATTGAAACAAGTAGTGATTTAAAAAATAATCATGCTTATCATAACATCCATCCATCCATTTTCTGCAACGCTTATCCTCAGAAGGGTCACGGGGGTGCTGGAGCCCATCCCAGCTATCTTCCGCCAGTGAGCAGGGGACACACTGAACTGGTTGCCAGCCAATCGCAGGGCACAAATAAACAGACAAGTCAATGCTCATTCACACCTAGGGGCAATTTGGATCACTCAATAAACCCGACATTAATGCATGTTTTTTGAATGTGGGAGGGAACCGGAGTGCCTGGAGGAAACCAGCAGAACATGCAAACTTCACACAGGAATGTTTGATCCCATGACGTCAGAACTGTGCCCCACATGCGCTAACCACTGCGCTGCCGTGCTGCCTACTAATAACAATAACAACATAATTTAATTATAATAGATTTGCGACAGCACAAAAATAAAGCCTTCCGAGGGATTTTTGGGGTAATTTTGGTGGATTTCTCAACCGAATGTGCATTGAATGGTCAAATTACCGAGGGGCTACCTGACAAACTTTTTGATGACCGTGAATTGTGTATACTTTCGGGAAACTCGCAAGATTGATACTGAGTTACAAGCCCAGTTGAAATTAAGCACAGGCATCTGATGGACATTTCCTTCCAAATAAACAAAGTTCTTGCTATTCTTGATATGAAATCACCCATTTTCGTCCTTTTCGCGCAGTGCCGTTAGTGCTTGCACCTAAAGTAATAATGTAAGGGTAACCTGCAGCGCCAGGATACATCTTTTTTAGGTAGCGTTTACAAAATGGACTATCTGGGGAAAACGTAGGTCATCTAAATGTTTGTTGTTGTTTTATTACCGTAAATTGTTCAGGGAACGGACCAGGAGGCAGGAAGTGTGAACTCATTTGCGTTACGATCTGTTACTTTTATTTAGAAAATAAAAGTTGTCCAACACAAAACAAGCTACAGGCAATCAAAATCTCAAACTAGGTAACACTCACAAAACAGGCTTAAAGGCAATAACTCAGAACAAACGGGCATGAACAGGTCTTCCTCGAGTCAAACAAAACAATGGTATGGCCCGGGCAGTCCCAAAACGAGCCCTTAAGCATCCCGCACGTAATCAAGTCAATCTGTGTCAGCCGGTGTCAAGGGGCGGGACCAGCTGGGTGTCATGGCGACCATGCAGGACATGACATTAATGAAGACAACTGCTAAACCGTACACACTTGACAATGTTACCTTGACCGCTAACAGCTAGCTTGAAGTTGTACTTTAGTTATTTTCGAGTGTGCAATTGTTCAAAATACCTTACCTTTCTAGCAAATGATTAATCACCAGAAACATGAAAACACATCCAAAGAATACACAGTGACCATACAGTGGGTAAGAATACTTTACAAGACTTTAATTGAAATAGAATACATCCAATAAACTTTACTTTATAAAATCCGATGTGTGTATATGTTTACAGTGAATGATAAACATATTATTTTAACGTATCAGGTTTTTACACAACACAACTTCGTAGTTAAATCTCCATCCAAGAGTAATAACGCACACGCCATATCTGGTCCTGTTGTCAAGTCAAGTCAAGTCATGTTTATTTGGATAGCCCTTAATCACAAAGCGTCTCAAAGGGCTGCACAGTCCACAGATTATTACAGACTATTATGACACCATCCCCTGATCTAAAACCTACATGAGGGCAAGGAAAAACTCAAAAACTTCAAAATAAGGAAAATGAAGAAACCTTGAGAAGGGACCGCACATGAGGTAATCCCCCTTCCAGGATGTCCAGGCTGCAATGGATGTTGCAATAACAAATAATATACAGTTGTTGTCAACATAAAATATAGGTTATTCATATGCTATAGAATAGAAATGTGTTTTGAGCTTAGATTTAAACACTTCCATTAAGGTTGCAGATCAAATCTCAGGGGGAAGGGCATTCCACAACACCAGGGCTCGAATGGAGAACGCTCTCGAACCTGCGGATCACTTCTTTGCTCTTGGGATCACTAGTATACCAGCATTTTCAGAGCGAAGGCTCCGGACCGGAACATAGGGGGAAATTAAATCTGAAAGATATGAGGGAGTGAGTCCATGCATGATTTTGTAGACTACCAACAGAACCTTAAAATCACATCTTAAGCTAACAGAGAGCCAATGCATTTTAGCTAAAATCGGGGAAATGTGATCAAACTTTCTTGTTTTCGTCAAAAGCCTCGCTGCAGCATTTTGTACCAGCTGAAGGCTCTTGATTTTGGACTTCGGGAGACCGGAGAGTAGTGCATTACAGTAATCGAGACGGAAGGTAACAAACGCATGAATTCTAATCTCTGCATCCGACTCAGACAGCATAGGGCGAATTTCGTTGTGAAGATAGAAAAAAGCTGTTCTAGTCATATTCTTAACGTGTCTTTGAAAGGACAGATTGTTGTTTAAACAATGCAGTCATAAAATGGACATGATACCTCAAGGGGTTTGACTGAATAGAGGATCGGTTGGTTTACTTTTAAATTAGTAGTAGTGTGGGAAAAGGTTGGGGAGCAGGTAAATATAGAGTCTCTATTGGGGAGTAGTAGGAGGTTTAATATGACTGAGTGAGTTTTTTCAATGCTTGCGATTGTGGCAGGTTTGACCCTCAGGCATTTCCTTTTCACTGCTTCATTTTAGGGTCTTTAGGGTCATTCTGGAGTTCAAGACAAACACAATGGTTCTTTGAGTGGGCCGCGAGTACCACTCTTAGTTGAATAAAAGACGTGTGCTAGAGAAGAAGGCATAACTAAATAAAGTATAGATATGCTGAATTTATCACATTTGAAATATGCAAAACTAGAAAATATATCTGAAGGAAATTTTGAGTTTTATGTGTTCATTCCGTCCAAGCAAAAATGCACTGCAACATTTATCTATTCATATTTTGCACAATATTTCCCCATCTACTCATGACAGTCTCTAATGTTTAGCACCTCCCACTGGTAAAAAATACTTATTTAAAAAAAAACAACCACATTGACTTAAATAAGCAAATACAAAAACTATAATTTAAAAATGTATTTTAAAAAAAGCATTTATTCTATATTACATGAGTTTCGTCTAAAGGGAGCTGACATAATTGTCCGCCATCTTGCTGCTATGGATACCCAAAAACACAAAAAAGGCTGTGCAAAAAGTAAAATAGTGCGTTTTGGTGGCTTCAAGTCTCTGGAGTTCATATATTTTTTTGTGCTTTTTAGCATTCACTTTCCGTTGCACTACACCACATATGTCAAAGTCAAAGCCAGCATACCAAATCCGGCCCCAAGAATGTTTTTGACGGCCTTTGAGATGATCTTGATTCATTATTGTAGTATACACCAAGAATCTATACATTACTTCTCTTAGAACACAGTGTTACTTGTGAATAATCAATGTGTGCACTTTGCTCTTATTTTTGATTTTTTTATTTCAATTTACCTCACTTTTAAAAATATATAAATTGAAGCAGGCATTTTGTGAATTTCCGAGTGTGTCATAAAAGAAGCGAGTCTCTGTCTCATTTCTGTAAAAAATGTTTTTTTTATGGATATAAGCCAAATGCTCCTTCTTTACCGTTAGAGGGCAGTAAATGTGTGAAAGAACTAAGCTGCAGGTAAGGTTCTATCTATGTTTGTTACTCCAGTAGTTATTTAATAACAATATTAAACAAAGCAGCGCTGAAGGTTAATTAATAAACACTCAAATGTCATTGTTAAATGTGCTGTTACTCAGGATTAGACACCTGATATTGAAGCAAAAATAAGACAAGTTTCGGGAGCCTGCAGCGGCAAGTAAACTCCAAAAGTGGAATGAGGGTGAGGGGGGAACGGTGTGATAGCACATTTGTTTGAACAGATCATTAAAAATAAGATGTATCTGGTTTCATGTTGAAGACAATATTTTGCAGTATTTTCTCAGATTCAGTAGTCCCGGTCAGTAGTTGTATCCGATGTCATTGTCTGTTCACTGCTAAAAATCTTATTTTTGTATTTATTTCAAAGCTCTATGCCAATGGAGGCAAGCATATTTTTATTCATATATCCCACTCGAGTTTGTTGAATGTGGTGAATTAAACCATACGTAAAGCTTTATTTATTCAATTGTTAAAATGAACAATCTGTAAACACATTCAATGCCAAAACCTGAAAATCGTTTTTTTTTCCCATTGCTTGTAAATAAATGTCTTGTGCATAGAGATGATCCCATTTAATCTGTAGGGTAGGTTACAAATGTAGGCTAAATCAAGCATTGCTCTGGAGAGCAGAGCAAAGCTACTGTAGTGGGGAAATGATATGCAATATTCTTACGACTCCTATAGTGCAGTGCGTAGAACATTCGCCTCGTATACGAAAGGTCCCTGATTTCGAGACCAGCTGGAAACATAATTTTTCACAGGAGTCAGAGTCAAAAAATGCTTGCCTTGTGAAACAGAAATTCGCTGACGGACTGACAACAGGCGAGTGAAAGGACTGAGCTTAAGTAAGACGGAGAACCAATCAAGTAACCAGCAGCAGCGGGCGCCAAACAAGCGGGCACAGGTGGGTGTAATGAGTAATCATGACAATTATAGCCTTTATGGCATTTCATGTGAACACTGTAGTATGGAGCATCTGCTATTTTTTTGTTTTCTATGTCTGAGCCTGTCTATTTGTTCTAAAATGTAAAATATGAATAAAATATATTTTAAAAAAAGAAATAAGAATGTTACTTAGACTATTTCCTTTCCTTTCTTAAATTCAAATATATCTCGAAGAGACAGCGTGTAACATTTAGTGCCTCCGAGTGATAAAAACCATCTAGTGGTCAAATATTACACACTGTCCCTTTAATTACTGTGTATGAAAAAATACAAACATCGTGTGGCTAGGAAAGCGAGCTCTGTTGTGGGCAAAGAGCTGGACAGCCTAACAACAGTAGCTGAGAGACCGGCACTGGGAAAGCTGCGGTCAATCATGGACAATCTATCGCATCCACTACACAGCATTATCTCCAGACAGGAGAGCAGTTTCAGAGACAGACTGCTGTCACTGTCTTGTACTACGGACAGACTGAAGAGATCTTTTCTTCCTCATGCCATGAGGCTCTTTAACTCTACCCGTCAGAGTAAAAGCCCACATTAAACCACACCACCTATATTGCATATTACCGAATTTTATTGCAATATGTATTCTGTGTAGCACTATATAGATATTCTATATAACACGCTACAGTGGGCATTTGCACGTCACACTGGGTATTTGTATATTGTATTCTTTTTGCTTTATTATTGTATTGTTCTCAGCTCAGGGATGCTGCTGGAAATGTGAATTTCCCTTCGGGGATGAATAAAGTATCTATCTATCTATCTATCTATCTATCTATCTGTATTTGAAAAAAAAAGACATCAACTTTAAAGGTCGGCGTATGCACCTTTTAAAATATTATACTGCAGATCCTTTTGTTGCACATGCAAGAATGTGAAATCATTAGTGCGCTTGAATAAACTCTTCCTTTTTCATCTTTTCTGGGTTTTCTAGGATTAGCACTTTGATTTTATTTGTTCTTTTCTTACTTTCACCATTTTAAACCTAAAATTGAAGGGACAAGATGTAATATTTAGTGCTTGCTAATGGTACAAAAATACTTTCATTCCGTAAACAAAAAACTCATAGATTTGAATACAAGGCAAAAATACAAGAACTATCACTCAATGCTATTTTTTCTAAAAAAAAAAAAAAAAAATCTTAGGTCAAAAAAATTGTATTTCTTTTACACTGTGGAATCCACACTTAAGTCGCTGCCATGTTTGTCAGGCATGCAGCTGGCACGTCGTGCTCTGTGGCACTGGCCCTTGCTAGCACCAGACAACACAGTGCCATCTAGTGGTCAAATATTACACACTGACGCTTTAAAGAAAACCACGACCACACGAGCGATATCACTCTGGCTGGTTGGTTCTTTTTTTGCCTTTGCCTCCTTTTGGGAAGGTGATTGTGACTTTTTCTTTGTGTGTTTTAGCCGCGTCTTACAATTAGTATAATATTGTCCAGATAGCTCTTTGTTACCATTCAGGTGTCCGAAGGCTTTCAGATTTGTTTGGTCGAGGTTAGCCCCATTAGCAGTCAACTTGCTGGCTAGCCTGCTGTGCCCATTGTTTTTCTCCCCGGCTAGGTTTGTATTTGTTGCTGTGGTCGTTTTTTGTTGTACGTTCCCGGGTAACCAGGCTGCTTACTGCGTGTTTTTGGTCGACCAGACTCCAGTATTTTCTGCCGATCTGTCCCGGTTAGTCCTCTTTAGCATCAGGTTGGCCTGCCGGGCTCATTGTGTTTTCCAGGGCTGGGCACGTTTTGTTGCCATGACCGTTTTTGTTGTTGTTGGCTCTAGGTTATCCTGGCTGCTTACTGCATGCTTTTGGTCGACAGGCCACCCCATTTTCTGCCGATCGGTCCTGGTTGGCCTTTTTTTCAGCACCCGACCAGCCTGTTTTGTCCTGGATGGTTTTGCCCCTGTTAGACTACATTTTATTTTTTGCCATTTTGGCAGCTTTACGTCTGCCGCACCCACTGCTACACAACACCTAGTCATTCTTCACTCAACTTGGTTTAACACACTCATAACCTCAACCAATAGGGTTACTGGCTTGCTAGGGTGCTGGTGTGCCTATCATGACGTCAGACCTCATGAAGTCAAAGACGGACTGTCTTCAAAATGCATTATCTCGGAAAATTATTGGAATACACCAATTAAATATTAAGGATATTATGCAAAAGAACATGTACTATTTTCTCAAAATTTACGTTTTACAATTTGGCCATCCCTTTACTCATTAACCTTATGTTTTCGTCGCTTTCTTTCTAAGCAACAAGAGGAGACAACGAGTGACTTAAAAACATATTACACTCATTAACAGCTACAAATATATGTTTTTACGGGAATAAACCTTTACAGGTAGAAAAATTATCACTGACGCAATCGTTTTAGGAGCCATCGGTGACGTCAGGCTTACACGTTGGGCGGAAGTCGTGCGCCTTGGCTGCCAAGCTACACACAATATTGACTTAAGAACCACTAAACATATGCAACATTGTTTTTAAAAGCGCTGCTTATTGCCCAACTCGCCAGCGTAACGTCAGAATATGGAAGACGACGTGCTGACAACTCTGAAACTGTTGATAATTGGCGAAAGTGGAGTGGGGAAGTCCAGGTTTGTTTTTCTCTGAGCTAGCTTGCTAACGTAGCCTGGTAAGTCTGTTGTCGTCAGGTTCTTAGCCCTGCAATGCCCAACTTTGGTTCCGACACATTATTATTATATTTTTCACAAGGGGACTTGGTGGTCTTTAACACTATTACCACCTATTAATTTGGCCAATTTAACTCCGGATTTAATCGATGTTGGGACGTCTCCTGTTACATACTATGTCTAGAGGGCTTAACATGTTGAAATGAACTGCATTCCCTTTGCCAACAGCCTCCTCCTAAGATTCACAGAGGACACATTTGATCCAGAGCAGTCAGCGACAATAGGTAAGCCTAACGCACGATTTTTTTCATCCTTTTTATAACTTTCAAATGTGTCTTTTGTTCACTTTTTTTCACTTGATTTCTCGCCGATTAAGGTGTGGATTTCAAAGTGAAGACCTTGGCAATCGACGGAAATCAAGCAAAACTTGCCATCTGGGTAAAACGGATTATGATCTTGACACATTTTATTGAAATGCGACCCCTAGAAAAACACGATGTAGTGCAATATATTTCCACTGGGTTGTGACATTGCAGCAAAATTGGACAAAATAATCAAGCAAATTTCCCTTCCTCTGTGGGACGTGCAAAAAGGGCTTATCAGTTTTAACATAGAATCAAGGGCCTAGGTTTGGTCTTGGCATTGTTTAGGACAAAACAATGATCGCTGGATATTGGTAGGTTCACGTCCTCTTTTTGCATGCCAACACTATGCTCTAGCATCAAACCATATACTTTATCAGCATCGTAAGTCTAGCAATCACAACAGCTTCTATAAGCCATCTTATGTGTTTTTACCATGAAGAAATGTGGAATATAGCTGCGTTTCTGGAGGACACAATTCTTGTAATGTCTTATGTACATCAACATGTAAACTCTTGTGGATAAAGTATCAAAAATAAATGTAAAATTATTTTTGCTCTTGTCAGTTTAAAACATTGAGTGTCTGTGGCGTGTTTAATCATCGGCCCACTTTGTTTTACTGGTTTATGGGATGGTTCTACAATATTGCGATAGTAAACGACTAGATTATAATGCTTCAGCAGTTTATTAGTTTTTTTGTTTTTGTTTTGGTGCAATATTTGATTTATTTTCTTATTTTTGTGCCCTATTTTTAGGACACAGCTGGCCAAGAAAGGTTTCGTACTCTAACACCCAGTTATTATCGTGGTGCCCAAGGAGTCATACTCGGTATGTGTGTTTGTTTTTTAATCCCACTCACGCTCTTCTGTCTAACCATTGTGTTTTAATTTTGGTCTAAAAATGTTTTGGATGTGAAATCCTTTTTCCATTACCAAAAACGTAAATTGTTATGACACAGTACGGGTAATAAGTGATGGCACAACACTGTCTGATCGTATACATGTTTTGTCTTGACAGTGTATGATGTTACAAAGCGTGACACCTTTACAAAATTGGAGAACTGGCTGAATGAACTGGAAACCTACACGACTCGTAATGATATCGTAAAAATGCTTGTCGGCAACAAGATCGATAGGGTGAGTCGAGAGAGTATTTATTTCATCGTTTTCAAGACGCATTGAAGAAGAAGAAGAATTTACTTTTCTTGTCATTCTTTGTAACCATGCACACAGAACGAAATGTCGATACACCTGACCCGTACAGTTAAACTGTAGCGAGCTGATGCAGCTGCAGCCAAACAGGGCACCGCCATTTTAGACCCAACTGCTGTTGTTGATATAAAAGTACATTTACAATGGATGTCTCACAATTGGTCTGTTTTCATGTTTGGGAAAGTTGGACCAATCAGAATAATCCAATAATATGATTGGTGTAGAGGTGAGATTGGGTCTATAAAATACAGCCCAACCCAGGCATGTGTGTATTAAAGAACAAACCAGCCCTAGCTCTACCATTTAACTTGATTTGAGCGGCCAGGCCCAAATCAAACCTGATTTTTCATAATTTATCTGTAAATACTCTGGAGGAGGAGCCTGCTCCTTTGGGTCCGACTTCATATCGCTCCTCCATGTGCGCCGACACGGACTGCACCGCGCGAGAGTAAAAAGGAGTGGTATCTATTGCGCGGATCTTCTACAAAGAAAAATAAACAAAGGAAAATGTTGTGTGGATAATATAAAAAAAAGGTAGTGAAAGAGAGGCCCGACCTGAAATTCGTTTCTCGCTCGGGCCGGGCTTGGGCTTTAGATTTTGCCTTTAGATTGGCGACAAGAGTTCACCCGATAGTACATTGCCTTGTAAAATGCCACGGCTGGTAGGGCCATAGCACAAGCAACATTAGGCCATTTCCATATCTAACTTTGAACATAAAATATGTGTTTATATGCATGCCCCCAGAATCAATGAAGTACCATTGTTGTTTCCTTCTTGGTCCCTAAGTGTTTTTTTGCTGCGTCTCATGTATTTACAACTGTCTATTCCTCACCAGAAACATGGACTTAAGTATTTATTTGAGTATAACAAACACTACGCTAATTATTCTTAAATATAGACATAGGTTTATATAGAGCCTATAGGGATTATACCCAGCTGGTGGGTGCAAAACACCTCCCCTGCCTTTCCTTTGGTGCGGGGCTTTAAAGTAGTTGTTAATCAATAATCAAATACCATAAATCACTGGGGATGATAAGAATTCTCGGAAATGACACTGTCTGACAAAGTCTGCTGATGACGCATTTAACTATTGAGTACCATTTCCTCAGACATGCCCTCTCCTCTGCGTGTGAGCCTTTGAGAATTTTTTATTTTTGATCATTCACACAAGTGATTTGGATATTGTTACTAAAAAAAAAAAAACATGGATGTTTTGCTTGATTTTAGTGTTTTGCGACTGTGATCATCGATGTTTTCGGCTCATAAATGATGGCGCCCATACCGTGATATACTACAGGATTCCCTAAGGTGTTGAAAACTTGAAAAACTATTAAATTTGATAACTGCAAATGCAGCCATTAAAAAGGTCTGTCTACAAGTCTTTAATTTAACTCTAAAATGTTTTATTTCTTACCAGTTGTGATTACGTGATATAGCTCACAGCCACTTCAGTCCCACTTTTAGTCCAGGCGTGGCTGCGGGCAGGTCGGGGACCAGTCCCCCCTCGATGCCACCGCGGTCCGGCTTCCCTTGCAAACCAAACCTTAGCTGCCGGGTACGCAATACCTTCCCCGCTCCTTCGACATAAAGTCCCCCTCGTCGCTGCCGGGTGGCGTTGGGCGCGGGCGTCCTTCATGACCTGGCGCCTGACTCCCGCGACCGTATGGCCGAATAGGTGCGAGATTTGTCTTAAATTTTATTGGATGTGCTTCTATAAAGTCTTAAATTTGAATGGGGAAATCCTGGGGATCCCTGTTCTAATATATCTGTGTCATCCCACCTCTTGTTCATAAAATGCAAAAAAAAACTGAGTTCTTTTTTCGGTAAAAAAGGAATCAAATAAGTATGACCCACTTTATATTTCAAAATACATTGTGACATTTCCAACAGAGTGACAGAAAGTTTAAATTCGAATAAGAACTCTGCATATTTGTCTTAGATGTGTGTAGTGAGTAAGCCAGGATTGGGGTGCATACCTTGTATTTCAATTCCTGTATTTCAAAACCAAAGTTCAAAGTGGCACCAACAAAAAAAAATAGCTGAAGAAAAGAAATTCAGTGTGAACACAAGGCATAAAACCAAAGTGGTTCTATGAACGAGTAATCCATTTAAGAATGGAGAAACTCAAACCTCATGCTTGTACTCTTAGTGCTCAAAATATGAGCAGCATGGTCTAATTCCAGTGCGCCATTACAGGGCCTTACAAAACACGTTTATCAGCAAAATTGTGATGGTAATCCCTCTCGTTCCAATTAAAAGGATGTAAACTGTACTATTGTTGCCATGAAATGGTCGGTACACATTAAAAAAATTATATCTTTCTAGGATGATCACGAAGTGGACAGAAATGATGGCCTGAAGTTTGCAAGAAAGCACGCGATGCTTTTTATTGGTAAGTTTTCGGCTAAAGACGTAGTGCATGACTTCAAAGCTCTCAACTTAAATTGTTCAAATTGGAAAAGAGTTGTGTAAAAACTCAGGAAGTCATGCTTTTTTATTTGTAATTTGGGTCTGATTAATTTTGCTTTTGTATTTATGGATTAAGTATCTTCAGACCATTTTCTTTATAATTGAAATGTTGATAAAATGAATGCTTGTCTGCATGCTTTTGTGAACTTATAATTCTCATACCTTAACTTGCCATCGCTGAGAAATTTGGTTAGATTTGGATTGGAGCTTCCATTTAAGGGTAGCGACATTATTAATTGACTTTTGGCCAAACCAGACGCAAATATGTTGTCAGTTTGCTTCTTAGGTCGAGTCATGTCTTTTGAAAAATTAATAATCCATTGCTACTTTTTCTAAAAATGTCATTGCCATCACATTCAAACTCTGTAGTGGCTTACTTATCACGGTTTCACAATATTGCAGATTTTCATTGTGCATTGAGTCTGCACGTAAATCAGCTTTACAAACTTACTTTATATATTCACTAATCTTTTTTACTTTCAGGTTTCTCTTGCCTACCTGGTCCTTTTTAAAGAAGGTTTGATCATTAAAGAATCTGTGGTTTCTGTTGGACAAAACAGCACCCATTCTCACTATTTTTAATGAATATGGATAGATACAGTATAATTTTCCTTTCTAATAAGGCTTTCAATATTTTGCGGCTCCAGATATACATATTTTTGCGACCAAAATGATGTTTTCCATAACATCCACATGATGACTTCAAAGTAAGTGTAGTGGCTTGTGCCCTTAATAAAAACAGTTGTGCAATAAAACGGCAGGATTATTTTTAAAGTTTTAATTTGACAGTAGAGACGTTATTTGTAAAAGAAAAATTAAGAAAAAATGTTTATAAAGTACAGTACTTTTTGTTTGTTAACTAAATATTTGAGCCTGTAAATCAGGTTCGTTCTTGCATATTAAAAACATAAATAAATGTTTCTACTTCGAGTTTTGGCTACTGAAGGACATTTTTGGAATGCACGTCCACTAAGTACAAAGAATTACTGTAAAAATTTTGTTACTTTGGTTTACTGGTCACCTTCCTTTTTTTGATTCAGAGGCAAGTGCAAAGACCAAAGACGGCGTCCAGTGTGCCTTTGAGGAGCTGGTAGAGAAGATCCTCCAAACTCCTGGACTTTGGGAGAGCGAAAGCCAGGGTCAGAGTCTGCGACTGGGGTATCAGGAGCAAGGAG
Organism: Urocampus carinirostris; assembly: GCF_059441175.1. Lineage (NCBI taxonomy): Eukaryota > Metazoa > Chordata > Actinopteri > Syngnathiformes > Syngnathidae > Urocampus > Urocampus carinirostris. Next base: position 30,731,367 of record NC_142349.1, read on the forward strand.
GCGGCAGGGCATGCGGAGGATACTGCTCCATACCTTGATTATGAACAAAGCAGCAAAAAGCTTGATTAAAAACATCTAAAGTCCAGAGTCATCAAAGAGATGAATATCATAGGTAAAAGAAGGTGGATGAATAGATCAGGTATACGTTTTTTTTTTTGCCTATGTTAGTATTGCGTTTGAATGATACACATTCGCTATGATGTTACTGTAGAACAGTGAATTTGAGAGACAAACTAGGAAGTGGATAACCTTTATTTGACTTCTGGCTCCCCAAAAATTCATATCACACCTTATCACTACATACAATAGGGACATTGATACATTTTATTCTCAACTTAGTTAACGTTTAATTAACAAACTTATTTATAAATTATTAGTAACACAGTAATGATCTCCCACATTCTTTGAGTATTGTGCAATCCTCTGACTAATAGATATACTTTTAAAACCATGTGGGCTTATCTATCAAATTGTACAATATGTATATGAAATGTATTCAGATCAATGACAGACAACTGCTTTATTATAAATGCAGAGCTCATCGATCTTACCCAGGTTAATGTTGTGTCATTTGATTTTACTGTTTGTCTTTGATGTGGTCCATATACAGTCTTCAAGGTGGTGGTTCCAGATGTCATCGATCATTCCTAAGCATTTTCTGTTCTGCGGTGTAAACATGTCATACTATTATTTGTCATCTTGTTTCCATGTTAGATCCTCACTCCGATTAATCTGAATCCTTTCTGGCAAATGTTTCAATCAAACGTTTCAATACGGAATGTCTCAAAAAGTCCTGCCTTAACAGAAAGCCACATTTTCAGCACTATGCGTATCAGATTGATATTGTACTATTTCAAAATGAAATAAATGATACCCTCTGGGTACAGGCATTCAACACAGTTATTTGATGTTTCTATTTGCCCTCAATGCCCAACTTACTGAGATCGATGGGTCCAAGAGAACGTGCCTTACTGTCATCAATTCAGTTGACAAAGTTATAAGAGCAAGTGAGTCCACGTATATTCACGGAACAAAAAAGGTCACAAGTGGTAATACACTATTCATGATAATGAATATCTGCCGCAGTTGGCGTACAATTAAAAGTTTGTTTGGCGTCAGGATGTGCTCAGTGTCACAGGCCCTTTTAGTGTACAGTCTTAAACCAGTAGTTTTTTCCAGTAACTGACCGGAAGTAGTAATTCTGCCCAAGTTTACTGCAGATGTGTTTTTACAATGCAGCACGGCGAAGCAGTGGTTAGCGAATGTGCGGCACAGTTCTGAGGTGTGGAGTTTGCATGTTCTCCCCGTGATTGCGTGGGTTTCCTCCGGGCGCACTGGTTTCCTCCCACATTCCCAAAACATGCATGTCAGGTTAATTGGCCGGTCCAAATTTTCCCTAGGTGTGAATGAGAGAGTTGTCTGTCTCTGTGTGCCCTGCGACTGGCTGCCAACCAGTTCAGGATGCCCCCTGCCCACTGCCCAAAGATAGCTGGGATGGGCTCCAGCACCCCGATGCAGATAATGGGTGGATCGATGGAGGTTTTTACAAGAAATGCAAAGTTAATTCATTGAGAAAGAATAGACTGCCTATGTTCTTCAACCAGAGCCAAAATGGTTTGGGGCAAGATCATGTCATCTTTAATCCCCCTGAAAAGCTTCAGTAATAATTTATAATCATTTCTGGGCAGGCTCAAGAGATGTAATGAGTAGACGTTTGGCTTAAAGAACCTCTCCAGGTGAGTTTAGGTTACAGAGGGTCCGCGGTTTGCGGAAGAGGTTTGGCAATTCAAATTAAGACGGTAGTCAAGATATCGGTCGACAAAGGCAAGAGTCCTTCAGGTTTAAATTGTTTCATTGTGAAACAGCATATTCATATGCAAGGTTGGGTGAGGTTACTTTAACTGGATTACTTTCAATTACTTTTGGATTGCTCCAATACCAAATATGCTAATAAAAGACAAAAGAAACTAAATATGAATAAAATTACTAAATTTTGTGCAGGCTTGGGGAGTAACGGAATACATGGAACGTCAAAAATGATGTTGGCAAGCTGTTTGGATTTATTTTCATTTTCTTTCTGTCGCATTTTATGTTAGTTTTGCCGGAGATCAAATAGATCAACGCCAGGAGAGAAAGCTTACCAGGTGTTGTGAGTCATAATTTTATTCATATTTAGTTTATTTTGTCTTTTATTAGCATATTCGGTATTGGAGTAATCCTAAAGTAATTGAAAGTAATCCAGTTAAAGTAACCCTACCCAACCCTGTTCATATGTTAAGCCCATCCATCAAGTTTTGCCAAAGCCTGTTCATGATACATGTTGGAGGTAAGCCAAGGCGAAAACCTGCAGGGTACGGGCCTTCAAGGACAAGGTTACGAAAGAACTCCACTCGTGTATCCCTGCTCGCTAAAACGGTATCGTACCCCTTGTGAAAATGTATCTGTGATTCTCTGCAAACTGGTTGCTTAAGTTCTTTTGTTTACCTGCAACAAACATCTGGTAAAAACTACTCCATTAACTAATCTCAAGGTGGATTTTTTTCCATTGTATCGCCAGACGGCTATAAAACATTTGAACGTGTCTGCAGTAAAAGAACTTAATAAGACACAGACAAATACATAACGGAAAGGAAACATTTGGCACCTGTTTTAGTGTCGTCTATTATGGCTTTCATCCTAGATGTTGGACCTAGTCCAGTAATTTTTGTCCTCTTCAAAATCAAGTAGCAGACAGGAAAACATTGGAAAATGAGTCAGACTAGTTCTGCAGACTAAATAATTGTGATCCAAGTGAGACTGCTGATTCGCTACCTCAGAAAAACATATTGATTGTATTTTGGAACCTTTTTTTCCCCAATGTCCTTATGCAGAGATTAGAAACCTTTATTCATTAACTGAGTTCCCCCAGGGTCTTATAAACTTGAAAAACCTTATATTTTTCAAATCTCTTGAAACTTTCCTGTCATTATCTGTGTGATAGAGCTATAAGTAAACTGATAAAAGTATGGAACGTTGAGTCATAAAATCATTTTTAATTTTCTATGACTTTAATCGATCGCTGACTGATAAATGCATTGTGTCGGACGGATAATCCAGATTTCCGAATATGCAGCATTTCGTTGGAGCTTTACGTAGTCGGTCTCTAACCCACTTTTGTTATCGGAGTAACTTTGGGATGGGAAAGTGTAGGATTAACTTGTTGTGGTTGAGTATTTTCAAGTATAATTGGGTTCAGGCTGCATAATAGAATGAGTGCCTGCTGTCGCCCAGATGACGCCCCGAACCCTTTGTGGCGGTCGGGCACGGACCTCCGCCACAGGTCGTCTAGCTGATGTCTGGAACCCGTTGTGGCGGGCACATTGGGCGCGGACCTCTGACAAACGGTTGCACGGCTGATGCCCCAAACCTTCATGAGTCTAGATCAGGGGTCGGCAACCTATGACACGCAGTGGCACGCGAGCGCACGGAAAAATAATAAAAATGACAATGATAATGATAATTTTTTTTAAAGCGCATTTTTATTTGAAATTTAGACCTTTTCGGTTGCGCACTGTGTTTCGTGTGGGAGTGCATGTTTGAACCGCGCCTTGCAGAGGAGGGCTCCGTGTTTTAACGCAGCCATCGGAACACACGTGCGCGATAAATGAACGAATCATGACGGCTCCTCGAGCGAAAACATCTCATTCTTTCCAACCAGCGCGGACAGACGAATGAGGCTTTGTGCCAAAAATGACCGTGCTGTTTTGTGTATTATGCCTCGAGAGCGTTGTACCTCGCACGTCAAGTGTTAAACGTCGTTAAGAGACGAAACATGAATTCAAGGCGGAGACATTAAAATGCGCTGTGTCCAGGTACCGCAAACAAACACAGACCCTGAAAAACCTTTGTCACTGCTTCGTCACAGAAAACCATTTGCTGATGGCGAATATTTCAAAGAAGCGTGTGTGCGCGCGCGTGCCTTCTGCCTTGCTGCGGTTATTTCAGGTTTTGATATTTTCTGCAACAAGATATTATTGATGAATGGTATGGTAGCTGTCCATAGCACTTGTTTTTTGATTGTAGTTCATTGTTAATGAAGAATGGTTGATTCTGGTTAATTCCTGTGGTAAAAAGTTGAAGTCAGAATGGCTACAAGCCTTTCCACATGTTGTTCACATTCATATTTTAGTTAATTGATGAACAAGAATAGTGGAAGATAAAATAGGTCAGTTATACCAGTGTTTTTTAATCAGTGTGCCGTGAGACCTTGTCTAGTGTGTCGCTGGAATTTGCCCAATTTTATCTTTCCAAAAAATCAGGCCATCATTCAGTATTTTTGCACTCTTCAGGCGAGGAACTGTAATAGTCATCCATATCAGTAGGTGGCAGTACATTTTTATATACTTTTTCTATATTAAGTCTCTAATCATGAAAAAGAAAAAGTACATGTAGTATGTATGTATCTGTCATGATTACCGATGTGAATCACCTGTGCCCGCCCCTTTGGCGCCAACTGCCTCGGACTCTGATTGGCTCCCTATCACTATTTATACCCACTCCTATCTGTCCCCTTTTGTCAGTCAGTCTGCGAACCTCAGTGTATACTAGGCAAGTCTTTTTCGACCCTGACTCCCACCTGTCCCGTTTATGATCCCGTCTGTCTCCGGGTACGACCCGTTTCGATCCTGGCTACGTCTGCTCTCCCGTCCCGACTTACGACCTGTTTTTGATCCCGAGCACCTCTGCTCTTCCGTCTTGGCTTACGACCCGTTGCTGACCCCGACCACGTTTTTGCTCTCCTATCCTGGCTATCGACCTGTTTTTCCATCCTTGACACTGCTATCGCTCGCTACGGAAGATCCACTTCCGTGTTCGGTTCACAATCCGAGTTCGAGAGCGACTTGACTTCCGCGCCTAGCGAACACCGGATCGTGGGCGCAGCCCTTCCTCTTTCCTTTAATAAAACTTGTGAGAAACGCAACGCAATTGGGTCCTGTTTCCGTTCTGGTCCTGACATGTAACTGCATGCCACGAGTGTTAGAGTAGACGTAATCATTGTGACCGCCTGCAACTTGTGAGAATGAACTAAAATGTACACATATAAGCAAGAAATGACATGCATAAGTACTACTTTTAACTATAAAAAGTTTATGAGTTCTGTTACTACGCTGGCAATATAACAAATTTCTGCGTTGGCAGGTGTTCACTGTCAGATTCAATATTTATGTCAAAATACATCACGTAAAAGAAATACAGTGGTTAGGAAAACACAAGTCACATTTTTTCCATCTTATGCAAGTGTGGATAAATTATTTTAAAACAATATGCTACTTTTTGGTGAAGAATGAAATGTCAGATTATAACTTAGAACAGGCATGGGCAAAAATACAGCCTGCGGGGGCCACACATTTTGAATCCAGCGCGCCCGATGAAAATTGTAAATGGTTATGAATAGAATTTGAAAAAGCACTAGGATTGTTTTCACTCTTTTGCTGCAATGCCCCTAGTGCCAACCATCTTGCTGCCACAGGTACTGCCAACAAACCAAAACTTCGTATTTTTTCCACGTTTTTCTTTTCTGCTTTTTTGCTTTTTTTTTGGTTGCATTTTCCTTTTTTTATATTTTCCCCATTTTTCTTTATTCCTTTCTCCTTCATTTTTTTATTTTACCTGTTCTTTTTCCGTGTTCTTTTCTTGTTCCCTTTTTTCTTTTGCCCTTTTTACTTTGCTTTTGTTGCTATTTTGTCCTCATTTATCCTTTTTTCTTCTTCTTGTCCTTTTTTGTTTTCTTTTTTTCATTCTTTTTTTTACGTTTTTTTTTTTTGCAAAAGGCTGGGCAAAAAGGTAAAAGAAAATCTGTACGTCTGATTACTTTGAGTCTCTAGTTCTCATACATCTGTGTGGTTTGTAGTATTTTTTCCAGCGGCATTACACAGTATAGCAACATCTAGTGGTCTAATATTGCTAGTGTTCCTTTAACAACAAAATCATTTTTTCTTCCCTTCCTGGCGCGCCCCCTCTGCAAAATATTAGAAGCCAATGCGGCCCGCAACACAAAAGGTTTGCCTACCTCTGACGTAGAGAAAGATGCCCCTTTTTCAATGTAGTATAAGACATTGTTAGTTATCACCTTAGAAGAAAATTAATCTTGTTTGTGCTTTCAAAGAAAAGAGATGGTAGTTTTTGGTGCACTCAAAGTACAAGCGTTTACAAAGTATTGGTCATTTCTCATACTCTTCCCATAGATACAAAATACCAGATGCAGTAAATGTCTATGATGCTGCTTTTTTGCCGTTGGTCTACCAGAGTAAAAGTTGAGGCAGCTGCATCAAGCCGAGGCATGAAAACAAGTCAATAATAGTAGAAGTCTGGACGATAACGAGATGTGTTAGTTTCCTAAACACAAACACGTTAGCGATGCTTTTTTATTCTCAACCTGCACATGCGAAGAACCTATTTTGCCACTAGAATACGGAGGACTAAGAGTCTCATAATTCAATGAATAAAACAAACATATAAATGATAAAACAGCCTTATAATGAGCATTTCAATTAATAAAAACAGACTTTAAGAATAATAAAAAAAGCCTTTAGGAAAATATTTTAATTAAAATGTTATTATAAATGACTTTTACATAATTACTATAGTTATATATATATATATATATATATATATATATATATATATATATATATATATATTTTTTTTTTCTCAAAACAAAGTACTTTTGTGTTTCAAAACGTTTTACGCTCAACGCCCTATTGTACTATTTCCGAATGCAAGTTTTGCCAAATGACATTTTGCCAAATGACATTTTGCAAGATGATTCATACAGAATATATGATGTACCGGAAAATAAAATGGATCTTTGGACTAATTAGTGGACAATGTCCAGCTGAAGTAATGTCCAAATGCTGTAAGTCCAATATATCATTTATTGTGAAATTGTGAATACGTACGCGCTCATTTAACAATCAGTAACCGGAAATTTGAAGCATAATACTTGGGTATAGAATGCCATATTATGAATGACTTATTTTTTTTCATTTATTTATTTTGGCTAAGGGAACGAAATATATCTACAACTGGTATTCATATTTGGTATCAGTTTATATGACAGCTTAATACAAAAAAAGTGGTTTGTAAACATAGATTGTCCTAATTAATCCTAACTGAATACTCCACCTTGACTTTATTGGGAAGCTGGTGTCAAATGAAAGCCATTGGATGATGTTCCAGTCTCAAAGAAGTTAACTTAGTCAAATAAAAAACAATTGAAATACATGAGCAACGTTGTAAAAAAAGTGTACTTTTCTGATGAAATACAGTAAATATGTGCACTACCGTTCAAAAGTTTGGGGTGGTTTAGAAATATTCTCATTTTGGAGAAAAACTTTTTTTTTCATCTCATCTCATCTCATCAGCTGCACCGCTTATCCTCAGTAGGGTTGCGGGGATGCTGGAGCCCATCCCAGCAATCATCGGGCAGTGGCCAGGGGACACCCTGGACTGGTTGCCAGCCAATCGCAGGGCACACGGGGACAGACAACTCACTCGCTCAGTCACACCTAGGGACAATTTGGACCGCCCAATTCACCTGAAGTGCATGTTTTTGGAATGTGGGAGGAAACCGGAGTGCCCGGAGGAAACCCACGCAAGCACGGGGAGAACATACAAACTCCGCACAGTAAGGCCGGGAGCTGGATTTGAACCCACTCAGGAGGTTCCCACGACCTCAGAACTGTGCCGCACACGCGCTAACCACTGCGCCGCCGTGCTGCCCCTTTTTTTTCAATAGAGATAAAATAATCATAAATACTGTACTCTTCATGCATTGTTAACATGGTAAATGGCTATTTTAGCTGCATATTTTTGTATACAGGCCTATTTCCAGTAACAAGTACTCCTGTGTTTTAATAGTACATTGATTTTTACAATTGTGTTAGAAGGCTAAATGATGATAAGAAAGCCCTTGTACAATGATGTTACCAAAACTGAAAACAGTTTACCTGGTTAGAGAAGCTATCAAACTTTGAGCTGGTTGAATATCCGTAGCATCGCAGTTGTGGGTGGGAACTTTCGAACTGGCCAGAAAAAGAATTTTCATTTGGAACTTGACAGTCTATTCTTGTCCTAAGAAATGAAGGCTATCCCATATGAGAAAACGCCAAGAAACTGAAGATCTCCTACAATGGTGCGTTCTACTCCCTTCAGAGAACAGCACAAACCGGCTCTAACCAGAGTAGAAAGGAACATTGGAGCACAAACAGGCAAAAGGACAAGTACATGAGTCTTTAGTTTGAGAAATAAACGCCTTACGGGTTCTAAACTAGCCGCTCACAAAACACCGTTGTCAACATCTAGAGTGACTACAGAGACTCCGAAATGCTGGCCTTAAAGACTATGTGGCAAAGAAAAAGCCATATCTGAGACTGGCCAACAAAGGCAAGACAGTGAACATCTCATTTGACAAATAAAAGTGTGACTTTTTCAAGGAAAACTCAAAATTGTCTGAGTGACCCCAAACTTTTGAACAGTAGTGTATTTTACATCCCACAAATAACAAAGCTATGATAAAAGTCTTGGGCTGCTCGTAGGCAATATGGTCAGTTGATGATAAAATCCTACAAGTTGTTAGCCAGACCCACTTTGATGGTCTTCACTTCTGAGATGTGGGACGACTTCTGGATAATGCGGCTGGTGAGCGCCGCCCGCTCAGAAGTGCAACTTTGCCTTAGGGCCAAAACGGGTCCCCTGTCAGGGACCTGGAAGCTAAGCCCAGCGGCGCCCATCGGCGTTCTGTCCTTCCTGCAGCTCTGCCCGTGGGCCAAACTGGTCAAGGCCACAGCGGCATTGAGCTCTCGCCAGTCTTTGTTATTTTGACCCTGCTGAGCCGGCCCACTGTTAAGATAATAGATAATGTTAAAGAAAATGAAGAGAAACAATTGTTTTCAGTAGCAACACTGAGACTAGTGGTACAAAAAGATTATAATTACCTGCCTCTTTTATAAGATGTGTAATCCAAAGTCTCTGAAAAGATAGAGGACATTTTCCCTGTTACGTAACAAATAATTTGCCTCGTCAATGACATCAATTGGAAGCAAAAAACTGAGCTTTTCTCAACCATTTACCTCTACAACATATGTTTCAACAAATGTGTTTTCTTAATTTTTTATACGCTTTTTGATCATTTCAAATTGTGTATACTGTATTACAATTTTTGTACGGAAAAACTGGTTTTTGTCAGACTGATCTTGTCTAAGCATCACAGTGCAGAGGTTCAGGGTTCAAGTCCAGCTACCGCAGCCTCCCCGTGTGGAGTTTGCGTGTTCTCCCCGTGCCTACGTGGCTTTCTTCTCACATTCCCCAAAACATGCACTTCAGGTTAACTGGTCAGTCCAGATTGTCCCTTGGTGTGAATGAGCGAGTGAGTTCTCTGTCTCTGTGAGCCCTGCAACTGGCTGGCAACCAGTTCACGGTGTACCCTGTCCACTGCCTGATAATAACTGAGGATAAGCGGTGCACATATTGGCTGGATGGATGATCTTGTCTAGCCCATTTTCAGCTCTGTTCTGGATCACTAGTAGCAAATGATAGCATCACCGAGTATAGAAAGACAATGGGAACTGATACTCTGACATATTCTTAGCAGATAGAATTAAGTTGTGACAGAGTAAAACCATCTGTCGGGCAAATGAAGTCCGCGAACTCCTGCACTGACACAGATAATAACCGAAACCAAATTTACTGCAAGTAGGGAAAAAACGAGAAAGATGCTAAAATAATTGTGTGGTTTATCTGGTAAGTAAAATAAAGTTGTTTTTAAAAATTATCTCTGTTTTTATTCTACATAGTCTGTCTTTGAGTAAATAGGTGCCTCGTTCTGTTTGTAAGGTTTAATATCGCTTAAGGAAGAGAACTGCATTCATTAATAAGGGGAGTAATTGGCTTAGGTTGACAGGTATTCTACAGTAAAGGCCATCGGCCATTTAAATTGATGTCCTTAGGTATGGATGCTTTTGTCTTGGGGTGGTGCGGATTCAAAGTGCAGAAACACTGGTTAACACAGATAGGTTGTTTATCCGGGCAAGGTTGGGTACAAAGGAAGCCAAGTAGCTAGGCGATAATTGTGGTAGAGGATGTAGGCGTGGGGCCAGCTTTCCAGTGAGTTCAAGTAGCATACCTGTCAACCTGTACGGTTTTGCCGCACAAAGTACGTTTTTTATGCATTTTAAGACGAGTACGACGTACAAGGAAATCTGTACGAAAAAAACTCAAATTTGTCAATCGCATTCGTCTGCCACCCGGGGATTTCCCATCATGCATCATTTCGGAAAAAAAACAAAACAATATGGTGTACGATTGTTTTGTATTTTGTTCGGGAAAATACGACAGTTTTTACGGGCATGGAGCCGTGGAAGTTTACAGGTATGAAATAGTCCAAGGTTTTGGCAGTGTTCATAATCTGCTGAGGCAAAAATGCTTGGGATGTCAGATGAAGGCAACGGAGTGTTAAAATAGTGAAGAGGGAGAGGTGTGATTATAGGGTAATCAGGACAAGTGACACCCAGTGTGGGGTGAAAATTAGAGCCAGGAAGTGAGTGAACAACTAAGGTGAGGCGAAGCAAGAGAGAACAAGAAGACGAGAGAGTGGGAGAAAAAGAACATACAGATAAGCAGGACTCAAAGAGAAGACAACTTTTTATGCACGCCTTAAGAATTTGAGAGGTATGTGTTTGCAGATTTTACATACAGTGAAAGGGACTTGCAATCTCCGAACTGTGAGGCAGACGTGTTAACCACTAACTCTCCGTCCCAATTAAAGTACAATCTAGCTGATCAAAACAAGAATGTAAGCAAACACAATCCAAAGATTTTATTTGGTCAATGGCCAACTGTAACAATTGACATTTATTTTTGCCTGTTTATTTTGTTGTTGTTAATTGTCCGTTGGTACTCTACACTTACAACTCAACAACTTGAGACGTTGGCCAGGCTGTTTCTTGACAAGTAAAGAAAAAAGAAAAAAAACGATTACTATTTTCTTTTCATGTGTTGTCGTTTGACATTTATTGTAAGGTCCAGTTAAGCTAACATGTTACAACATCTGTTGTCAGGCTAGCAGGGCCTACTAGTTTGGTCAAGAGTCAAGTTCAAAAACCAGGGCATATTTTGTGTATTTATAAAGGTAGTTGTTTTATATGGAAAAAAGATTTTTAAATTGTCTTATTTGGTCACATTGAGTTCCAAACATTCAATATTTTGAGAGCCGCGCCAATGAATGTATTCATGTATTAATTTTCCTTGTAATTTACATGTTTTTTTAAATTGTGTATGCCATATAAAAATGATTGTACTGGGTAAAAAATATGTTATTTAGATAGACTGCTCACATTTCTAATCCGGATCATCTCTGTCACTGGTCGCAGACGACAACGTCATCGTTCATTGCTAATATTGTCGCGGTATTCTACATAGTCTGTCTTGCTGTGTGTGAATACTGTCGGCGCCACATTTCATTTGTAAGGTTTATTACCGCTTAATAGGGGGTAATTGTAATCCTTAATAAGGGTAGAAATTGACTGAGGCTGTTTGTTAAAAAAACTCATATAAAACTGTTTAGAGTAATTCATGTTCAAAACTCCTAGGAGTTAGCCGATCTGTGAATCCAAGTTTTGAGTGAATCCTACAGTCCCACTCGTCATATGTTTTCATTTGATTTCTTGTAAAACACAATCCTAGCGACATTGATGGCCCGCTGGGCTTTTCACGGGAGGCACTGAGTCGGCCATGCTGGAAGTAAGCCCGCCTCCACCAGGAGTATAAACACACTTAATGGAAATGTGACGAAACATGATGTTTTCAACCTGTGAAATCTGGACAGATATGTTTGAAGTGACCTCGCGAGTAGAGTAGTGACATCACTTTTCAAGTCCATCACTAGTTCGCATGTTTTTGCGACCATTTAAACTGCCTGGAGTTGCGCTACCGCAGCATTTTAACGTGTTTGGCTCTTGTCATGAAACTGGCAGGCTGAGTTTCCACTTCATCTCAGTGGAGGAATCGTATGCGAGAAGCCCTCATATGACCAGCAGGGATACATTAAAAATGTTCACAAACATTTTAACCGCGGTGCTGCTGTGTGTAATGAGTTCAAGAAAGCACGGAATATTCCAAAGGGAAATAGGATTTGAGGTGCGTTAACTGACAAGTTTAGGGGAACACTTTTACATTTCACATTCTAGTCTGCAGGTGTCAAACAGGCGGCCCGCGGGCCCGCTAGGGGATTGAATCTGGCCCGCGAGACAACACTCAGAGAAGCGCAAGAGAAAAACAAGCTGCAGGTTGAAATATGTCAACTTGATGTTGCCAAAGCCAGGTGCCTCTCACAAAGACACTGTACTTGTATTCATTTCTCTCTCTCTCTCTCGTTCTTTTCCACCCCTTTTCTCCCACTCTGTCTCCGTCTCTTTCACTCTGTGTCTCTCTTTTTCTCTTCCTTTGTTGCTCTTTGTCTCTTTCTCTCTTTGTCTTTTAACCTCTTTTGCTGTAACTTCATTTTTTCCTTTTCTCTCTTTTCTCTTCATACGCTTTCTTTTCTCTCCTTCTGTCCTTCTATTTCTCTTTGGATTTCATTCTTCCTCTCCCTTTCTATTCCCCCTCTCTCACGAATTTTTATCTTTTGTTTCTCACGCTCTCTCCCTCTCTCCCTTTTTCTTTCTTTGTCCCGCCCTCTCTCCTTTTCTCTCCCTCTTTCTCTTGTTTATCTCTTTTTCTTTTTCTTTAATCTACTGGTCTGCCCCCCGACAGAATGTTTGTTTTATCGTGTGGGCCCCGAGTTAAAATGAGTTTGACACCCCTGCTCTAGTCTGTGCATACTATGTTTTTTGTTTTCTTTATACCAAGGGCGTAACTAGCCCCTTTTTGGGGGTGCTTTCCATTTTCACCCCCAAAAATTATAGCATTTTTAAGAATCTCTTCCTGGCGCTTTTTCAAAAAGGTTTGATCATGAAAAAATATATGGTTTCTGTAGGACAAAACCGGAAGTTAAATGAAGTTTTTCATAATGTCCACAGGATTGCGGCAAAATATCATGTAAAGTGAAGTGGATCGGGTCCTTAATTTATACAGTTGTGCAGTAAAACAACAACATTATTCTTAAAATTATATTTTGACATTACATGAATTATTTGTTTTAAAAAAATGATTAGGTACTTTACTTTTAGTGGTTAAACAAATACTTGACCCTGTCATTTGGGTTTTTTCTCGAGTAACAAATAAATAAATGTTTCTAGCTCACGGGTTCTGACTATTGTGGGAATTTTTTGGAATGCAACCACTGCAAAAAACAAGAAATTACTGTAATCGCAAGAGGTGAACACAAATGGGAAGTGGATTTCTACAGGAAAGTGAATACAATGTGATACACTTTGGCCTTGACGGTCAATTTCATTAAATGGGAATCATACATTTGCATTTTAATGCTTTCTTCGCATGATAGTTTTCTGTGACCACCTGAGGTTGAACTCAAGGTTCCAGAAAACAAAGTGTTTTCACGCACCATAACTTAAACAGCACTCCTCTGACTGAAGAGATTGATTTATTTTTGGGAGGCTGAGAGTGATAAAAATGCATTGCTGTAAACCATGAATCGTGCATCCACAATTCCAGAAATTTACCACTGTAATGTCAGTGAGTCAGAAAGCAGAACTGGAGAAAAAAAGCAGCCAACGTATACATAGCTCAAATAAAACAAAACAATATGGGATGGAGCCAATTGGATATTCGATCTCCCGCGCTGGGTTTTTCCAAAGTCCCTTAAAGGTATTTGTTTGCCTGGCTGTCGACCTCCTCGATTTTTTTTTATATTTTGGCTTGAGTTTTTCACTTCTCACTCTGAGAAAAATCAAATCTTAGACATTCTGTAATTGTCCTTGAGGCCCAACTGGACATTTCCACTATGGCAAGGGGCTGAAGCGGAACAAATGGCACATTCTTTTCTTGAGTATGGAAATTATATTTTCAGTTTGCTGCTCAAGAAGCATTAACAGCTTCTAAATTTAAAATGAAGTATCTGTGCTTTTGTTTGACTTTAATATGTAATAATATAAAAAAATGGACTTTTTCAGTAGGCCTAGTGGGTGCGTCATAGAGGGCAGCGTGGTGTCACTATTGTTAAAATGTCCTTATTTTATGGCAACGATTAATAAATGCCACATAAATTTGAAGGTGCCCCTTCCAAGTACGTTTTACTACACATGTAATAATGTAATTTAGGACACTTGGTGACTGGAAAATACATTTTGTGTTGTGGATCATCAGGGGACCCAAACGCAGGAGAGCAGAAGACATAGCAAGGTGCTCAAAAAAATGGTATTTAATCGAAATCCTCAACAAAGTAACAAACAAATGGTCAACTATCAACTAAACTAGCCAAACCAGAAAACAAATATCAAACCTCAGAAACAAGGATGGTTAAAATTGGATGAGGAAAACGAAAGTCACCTGACACTGGGTGCCGTCCGTAATGTCCTTATTAATGGTTAGGCTAATTATAGACAATTTTGAACCGAATAAGCGCCCTCTGATGGACAGAGGCCTGAAAGTTGCTTACATATTTCAAGAAAGATAAGCAGGCATTCAGTTAAGCAGTGTTTGCATCTATGAGTACCTGTTTCAGAATAAAATACAAATACTTAAAGAAATATTTTTTGTAGAAAAAATGTTACAAAAATAAAAACAACATACAAATACATTTTTTATGAATATTGTGCCTACGAATTTTAGAAATAAGCCTTTCATTTTAAACTGACAGTGTGTATTATCTGACCACTAGATGTTGCTGTATTGTTAGCGTTACCCAGAAAACGAGTACTACAAAGCTCAAGGTAGCGCACAATCTACGGAGACTACGTATATATATATATATATATATATATATTACAGCAATGTTTCCAAATTCTCTATAGATCTTGACGCAAAGGGCTACGAGTAGTAAGTTTTGGTTTTGGAAGCAAGCTGACATGCATACATTATATCATATATTTTAGACAAGGTCATACTAATGTCAATTGAGTTGTTTGTAGAATAAATACAAATACTTGCAGCATAACCCTAAACAAACTTTGGTTAATTGTTCCTTTATTTTTTTTTTATATCTGAATCTCACAGGGTTGAATTGTGGATTATATCGTGTAACTATGCACTTAAAGGGACACTGTGTTTTATACAGTGTAGCGCATTTTAGTGGTTAAAAACCCCATAAAAATCTCGATAATGATTTAAATAATAAGCATAAATATATGAATTATTATTTACATGTGCCATTTTAAAATAATTAATGGTCTTTTTGACCATTAAGTATTTATTTTACATGACATAAGGGTTACCTAGGGGGTTTACATTATTGTCTGACATCTTGCTGCTAAGGGAACCCCCCAAAACCCCCAAATTTGTGAAAGGCCAGGCAAAAAAAAATACAAGAAAAAATGTTGTGGTTTGGTCACTTTGTGTCTCAGTGGTTCATATTCTTTCTTGTGCTTTTTAACACTCTTTTAGTAGCTTTCCACAATACAACGACATCCAGTGGTCAAATATACTTTTAAAGGAGCTGTACGGAATTTTTTTCTCCCTGGAAACATCACCTGGCTTTTGTCATCATTGCAGCCTCTGTCAGTTCATCCAGGATGTACGTGCATTTCTCAAAGCCATTCCAATAAACTATTATTTTTTAATCTGTCTTGGGGTATGGGTTGGAGTTTGGACTGTAATTGGAGAAGACATTATTTACTTTCACCATTTTCGTGCTACACTAAAAAAAGGAACAGAACAAAACTCGCAGGGATGGGCCTGACGTATTTTCTAGCATTCCCCCAGGCTCCATTCCTCATTTCTAATGTGTTTTCCGTCAAACAGCTTTGCTAAACGTAAGATGAAAACGGATGGTGGGGTGGAACAACAAGCATAAGGGCTCTATGAACTGAGTTGGGCATTCTTAATATACGCAGTACTCAATAGAGAAAATATTTCAGTTTGAGCTTCTTTTAAGGAAACCCAGAACAACGGACTCCACCTTTAAGGCCACAGTACCAAAAAAAGATCTACAAACACTGAAAAATGAAAACGAATATTTTGCTAAGCTGCATTAAGAAATCCTGTTTCGTAATCACAACTTAAAATTAGGTTCCGTATACAGGAATGAAAAATGGTTAGAAGTGATGGACTCCGTTGTTTCTTACCCATTCGGTAGATGAAGTTCGTCTCTGTGTCATTGGACGAAGCCGGGGACGCGGTGTCTCGCTCGCACTCGGAACTGAAGGACTCTGAATGGTTCCTCCTTTTCAAGACGACACGGTCCGCCTTGCCCGCCATCATGTGCCGCAAGGTGTCATTCAGGTAGCGATTCAGCAAACTGTTCTTATATTTCGGCGGAGGCGAGGCACCGTCATCGCTGTTGGTGGAATCGGCCATGGTGAGTACGCCGTCCTTGTTTTTTGCTCCATGCATGTGAGATGAAGACCTGCCCATGTCTGAAGAGCAGATCGCTGTTTGTAGTTGACAGTCGTCATCTGCGGTGTGCCACGTGAAGAAAAACAGAACTTTTCAAGCACAGTGGAGAGGGTTCTGGCATAAAGCGGCAGGGTGTGGAATGCTGGGATCACAGCAGCAGACAGAAAATACAAGCATAGCCCAGAAAATCATTGGCTGCTGTCTGCCCAGTCTGGAAAACAGACCTGCCTTGCGGTAACGGAACAGAGCCAACAATATTATAAAGGACTCTTCTTTGCAACTCTGGTAGGCACTGCAGGTCCCTTAAATCAAAGACTAACAGGCTCATAGACAGTTTCTTCCCTAGGGCCAACACAACCCGAAACAAGCGCACGAAAGACTGTAAAATATATATCTTCACAGTTGAATTAAAAAACGAGTATCAAATCTTATTTAACGACTTATTTGGTAATTTTGTTGCCGATAAATGATATTTCACTACTTTTCTGGCGCTATTTTCACAATTCACTATTCTCGATTACACTATTATTACAACTTTGGGCCAGTCTCCAAGCACTACTTTGTAACCATTTTTCCCAATTTAACCTGTCATTAATTTATCTTACATCTTGCTTTACCCTTGAGTAACATGTCTAGTCTTGTTGCAAACAATGTTCACTACGATTTTATCAATGGCAATAAATACCATTGAAATTCTAATTAAGAGAAATACGGTGCTAAAAAATAAAGCTAATTTTTTTGTATCAAGGGGGAGCACGGCAGGGCAGTGGTTAGCGCATGTAGGGCACAATTCTGAGGTCATGGGATCAAACATTCCTGTCTGGAGTTTGCATGTTCTCCCCGTGCTTGCGTGGGTTTACTCCGGGCACTCCGGTTTCCTCCCAGATTCCAAAAATTTAATTGGCCGGTCCAAATTGTCCCTTGTGAGTGATTTGTCTGTCTCCGTGTACCCTGTGACTGGCTAGCAACTAGTTCAGGGTGTCCTTGCCAATGCCCGGAGATAGCTGGGATGGGCTCCAGCACCCCCGCGACCCTGAGAACAAGCGGTGCAGATAATGAATGGATGGAGGGTGTCGTATCCAATTGATCCAAATGTTGTTTGGGTTGTTTACTACTTAAAAGAAGTATTCACAATTGTTACTTTCTACTAATTTGCGGCTATTAAGTTATGGAAGTTAAGTCAAGTCACATTTATTTGTACAGCCCTTAGCCACAAAACATCTCAAAGGTCTGCACAGAACATCATTACAACATCCCCTGATCCGAAACCTACTCAAGGCCAAGGAAAAACTCAAAAAAACTCATAATATTTTCCAGGATGACCAGGCTACAATGGATGTTGCAAGACAACAATCAACATTAAATATAAGTCATTGAAATCATGCAAAGTCTAGATGACGATAACTACTAGTTTACGTTAAACTTACTAAAAAATCAGCCATTGTTGTCTGAACATTGCCCACAAGATGTATTTTTTAAGATCAAACCTTTAAAATATTTTTGGGTGTAAAAAAGTGTTAATAAGGTTGTTTAAATGTATAAAATAATGTCAGTCATCAAGAAAAAGATGGCAGCCATATATCCCAACCTACTGTACTCCATAGCGTCTAATTAGTCCTCACCATCTGATTCGTTGTCATCACTGCACACACTCAGTCTTTCGGCGTTTCCCTGGATGTATTTATTGTAGAGTTTGATCCTTAAGGCCCAGCTCAAGTCCGGCTGCCTAACGGTGTTCTTAAGCCTCCGTCTGGCGTTTGCGAACCAGTTTGACACCTAAACAGAGTTTGCCGATCATAAAAAGACAAGTCGTTCTCCAATATTGACCACTCTTCTTCTACAGACTGCTTGTTTAGCCGCACCTGGACCAAAGTCATGTGAGATCCCAGAGCCAATAGGACCTTCTCGGTTTTGGTGGGGTAAGGGTTGTCCCGGTGCTTGTACAGCCAATGTTTGAGAGGTCGGGCCATGTCCTGAAGCACCTGTCTCTTGTGACGAACTTTGACCCCGCCAAGGCGAGACCTGGACAATTCCAGAAGATCAGATTATAAGCATCATTCAATATACTGGAGAATTAAGGACACAGCAGTGCACTGTTGAAAGAAAATGCAAATTCAAAATAAAAAAAGCATACCCGTATCTTCTGTAAGCACAGTCTTCATTGTTCTCCCGGTATTGTAACAGTTCTGCATTTTGACCACTTGCCAAACCGGAGTTAGCGACACTGTTCAATCTACTCCTCTGTTCATCGTCCAAATGAAGGAGAGTACCAGATGCCATCCCGCTGACTGTGTTCATTGTCAAGCACACAGATTCCTCCCACTTCAACAGGTGCATCTGAAGTTTGACAGAAATAAATAATAGACTCACATCCAGGCGCAAGCGGAAAGAAATTCTCCTTGGTCTGTTTCCTGATAGTATGAAAGTTACTGAGTTTGAAATGTCATTTGGTACAGCCTGGTTTCTTTGAGCACTACTTTGGAGAGTTCAAATAACCTGCTTTGCTCCTGCCCATTGGTCCTCCTACCATCCAATCAGGACTTCGAGGGAAGCCTTGGTGAGCGCCAGTGGGAGCAGCCCAAGATATGCAAAGTATTACAAGGCAAACGTGCTTATTAGATTCCGTCTGCTGTTGAGACGTTCGGCATGAGCTCATATTTTTGCTGTTTGCGGTTTGACCAACGATCGTGTCAGCAAATAACATTGCATGTTTTAGCAGGGAATTCGGCAGCTGGAATTACAAGTTTCCTAATAACCAGCAAAACCACCAAACAGTGCCTCGTGCTAGGCAGTGAATTCTGGTTTTCAGAACAAATTGGGCCAAAGTAATGTCAACATCAGCGATGGAAAATAACCGCCTCTTGCTCATCCAATGGTGAGCAAGTGCTGCTTACTTTGAACGCATCCATGTGCCGTGAGCTTTAGGGATTGAAACACTTTTGCACTGTCTGCATAACATGTAGCTTTGGGGGGAACGGTGAAGCTGTTTCCATTAAGTGAGGGACATCATTGGGGCCATAATTTGAGAGGTGAGTAACGTGACACATTGTGAATTCCACCACCAACACAAAACAGCAAATTATCCTGATTTATGATTGTTGGGTTTATAATTGTATACTTCCTAGTCAATTTTATTATGTGGAATTTTGGCGACGAAACGTTTTTAGTTCCAGCATATAATTCCGTTTGTAGTCGCAAAAGTCAAACTCAATCCATTTCACAAGGATAACTGAATTCAAAGTTCTAGGACGTAGATTTTCTGAAATATCTTTCTTGTCCAGGGCAAGAAGTTAAGAATACCCTCTCAGCTAACATATTTTTAAGCCTTGTTAGCATGATGAAAATGTGTGTTTACATCCTTCTAACATTATCTGTAAAATTATCTGTTAAGCTTCTACGGTCATTTGTTTTATACTGCAGTTATTAGCATGTATGTATTCAAATATTCAGAGGTCAAATTAGAATTCCGTCACATTTTCTTACTGGATTTTGTCATAATCTTATCTCCAAGTTGGTAAAAATAATTTCTGTGAATTTAAAAAAAAAAGGTGAAAAACAAAATGCAGGTGAGATTAAAACATTTTTTTCATCTTTGAAAATCAAAAGGCTGGATCTGGATGGCCTGATCAAAAACACTTGTTTGTGGTGACCACAAATCTTAGTAGGGTTCCATTAAACATTAAGACAAAACAAAAATGTCATACATTTCTGATTCTATACACATCAATTGAACTTGCTGATTATGGCATTAACTCAAAAATCCCATCTCAAAATATTAGTATATTCTAAAAAAGTATACTAGTACACTAAAATCCTTGATCAAAAATACTAAAATGTATTTAGGAAACCAGTAAGGTTTATCATTTTTAAGACTCATGACACAGAAATAAACAATATGATATGCATAAGTATGTGTTTGCTGTATGATAACAAGGAAAACATATACTTCAAAAGCATCATGATGACATTATTGTCAAAAAGGACATAGTAATTGTATGAAATTTGAAAGCAGTGGATCGCAAGTTAAATGGACATTGAGTATTATTTAGCACCTGTGGGTGGGTTAGGGTGTATCCCTTAACCACACGGGTTGTAGGGGCACCATTTCCTGTGATGTTTCTTGGGCAAGTATAGCCTGGCGGTGCCCATCCTTCCTGGCCAACAAATGTTTCCTACGAGAGGTAAAAAACTTCCTTCGTAAAAAATATTATCTTGTATGATAGGCAAAGATACATGAACTATCATGTAATTGTGCAATAAAAATACTCTTAGTTTGAGAAATGTGTATTCTTTTACATAATATGAGGATCACCTAAAGTGAGCTGGCATGATTGTTGGCAATCTTGCTGCTATGGGTGCCCAATGAAAGCAAAGAGTTTGCAAAAAGCTGGGCAAAACTTGTGATGGAAAATAGGGGAGCTTGGTCACTATGAGTTTCTCTTGTTTGTACTCTTACTTGTGCTTTATGTCATTATTTTTGGTTACACTACATAATACAGTGACATCTAGAGGTCAAGTATCTAAAATAATAAATCTTGTCACACAGAGAATAGACTTTACTATGGCCAAAAAGAATCACAATATTATTGTCATGATTGGTTTTGTTTGGTTTACGTTGCTTGGATCTTAGTTGTCATGCATTCCTTTGTGTTTCTTCGATTGTTTTGTTATGCTCTAGTCAAAAATCTATTGTCATGGGGCCCATTTGAATCCATTTAATTAACTCATTGACACTGCTGAAATTGTTCACAATGCATGCACCAAGAATCAAAAGCAGACTTTCTGTTTTAGCTCGATTGAACGTTTTTGCTTCCATTAAAACCGACACCTCTCAAAAACAATGGCATTTCTGCGATGCTGACTTTTTGAGACGTTTGAAGGCTCCAAATGCTTGTCAGTCAGCTCCTTTATGAAAAAACCCTTTCGCGCTTACCTCTGCTGTCCTTTGATTGTTAAAGTAACGGCAATAGAACAGTGAAGGTTTCACAAAAACGGTCAAGATTATAGGAAACACTGTTTTTGGCAAACATTGATGCGTAGATTAAAGCAAGGGTCAGGCTTTGTATATTTTGTCAAAAATGTTGGGTTTCTGGACAGTCTCGTTATATCTCAAGAGATATTTTAAGACGTTTGGCATATTTGTAATATTGCATGCGTACTTTCATTGTGACGGATTACCTTTTGCACTATTTCTACTTGAATTAATCAGCTCCCTCCCTTCATCGACTTCTAAGTGCGGACCAGGCATGCAGGCTTAATTTTGTTTCAACAAATTTTGTCCCAAAAAAGTCACTTTTTGATAACTCGTGAAAATTCTTGTTGTCATGATTACTCATTACACTCACCTGTGCCCGCTCATTTGGCACTAGCGTCTGCTGGTTATCTGATTGGTTCCCCGTCCTATTTAGGTCAGTCCTTTCACTCGCCTGTTGTCAGTCCGCCAGGGAACCTCTGTTTTCACAAAGCAAGCATTTTTGACTCTGACTCCTCTCGGGCCCGTTTTGTCACCCGTTTTCCACTCGCCCATTCCTGATTTCCCCGTTTGTGTCCTGCTATGACCTGTTTTTTTTTTTTACCCCGACCACGTTTTGATCTCCCGGCCCGGCTAACGACCCGTTTTTTGACCCCGACCGCGTTCTGATCTCCCATCCCGACTAACGACCTGTTTTTCCGTCTAACTACGCTACGATCTCCCGTTCCGGACGATCCACTTCTGCATTCAGAACACTCTCCGATAGCGGCTTGCTTCCCACGTCCAGCGAACATCGGATCACTTATGCTGCCTTTCCTCTATATTTCAATAAACTTGAGTAACGTTACGCATCTGGTTCCTCCTTCTGTTCTTGTCGTGACACTTGTCATAATTTTTAGACAATTTGAAAGACATATATGCAGTGAAATCTAAAATAAGAGTCTTTAATAGATATAAAATATAGATAGAAAAAGTTAACTGTGTAAAACGTCAGTAAAGTCCAAAATAGGAAAAACAAAAAGACAAAAACATCAGGGGACTGATTGGGCAAGGACTGAATTGGACTCACGTTAGAAACAACAACAAGAACAAAAATTCTTACACAATTAACAGGAAACTATGTATTATTGCTGTTATTTTACTACATTTTAAACTAATGTCAAGTACAATAAACAAAAAACCTTACATACTGTAAATCTTCTGATGACAAAACATTTTGTCCATTTCAAAGGGTTTTTAGTGACAAATTGTTAAACTTAGACAAATTAGATAATTTTGCTCATTTTATGTATTACTTATCTAATGAACAAAGCCAGGGTAGAAATGATTATAAGCTATCAATGGAGTACCATTTTATTTATTTCAATGTTTGGACAAGAACTGAAAGTAAACTGAGAACTAAATTGAGACTGAAGAGTCAACTTGACACACATTGGTGAGGGAGTGGATGGATTGACACAAAGGACAAGGGCGGATCAAATTCGATAAAAACACAAACTAAAACCTGGGGAACTAGCGTTTTAGTTCCAGCAGCATCTTACTCTGGTGCATAAAGGCTGCCATTTCTCGCCATTTAAAAAAAAACACCTTTCTGGAGAGAATCAAGACCGGAGGCCAGGACCAACATGAAGGGACTGTCAGCATTGGGGGACCTAAACCTGGAGAACCTAAGGGTCATAATTTTCTTAGGAAGTAAAGGGTTGTTACATTCACTAGACCAAATGTCACTAACTGTGATTTTGCTGATGATATTGCCAGACTGACGGGAGAAAAGGAACTCAGAGATCTGGGCAATCGCCTGGACAAAGCATCAACCCGGTATGGGATTGAAATAAGCACCAGATAAAAACAAATGCCCAAAGTATCACCACAACCACCACCATTGGCCACCCAGAGTTTGGACCTATCATCAAATGCAAATATCTTGGAATCGTGATATCAGAAGTGGGGTCAGAACCAGAAATGAAGG
Organism: Urocampus carinirostris; assembly: GCF_059441175.1. Lineage (NCBI taxonomy): Eukaryota > Metazoa > Chordata > Actinopteri > Syngnathiformes > Syngnathidae > Urocampus > Urocampus carinirostris. The sequence continues at coordinate 30,754,796 of NC_142349.1, forward strand.
CCAGAATATTCCAAACACCAGCTGCACTAGCCAGACTCAAATATATCTGGAGAGACAAGAACGTTGCAGTGAAAATAAATATCAGACATCTCCAAGCACCGGGTATGTCTATCTTCCCCTATACTTGTGTAGATTCTCATAGCAAGGTTTTAATGGAAAAAAATCCAGGCCATGGAGATGTGACATTACAGGAAACTTCCAGGCATCAGCTTCAAAGCTCACGTGACAAATGAAAGAGTGCGTAACAAGAACAGAGCGTACATTGGACCCCAAGAAAAACTGTTGTCAACTGTGCGCAAATGAAACTTCCGCGGTATGGTCACATCACAAGATGATCAGGACTGGCATAGATTTTTCATTAAGATAAATTACAAAAGGGGCAGAAGCAGAGGAAGACAGAAAAAGAACAAGAACAACATCAAGGAATGGACGGGTGCCAAACTCAGGCCAGCAGAGAGCTACCCATAGTTGTGTCCTGAGTACTGCCACAACGACCTATGCGGTAAAGGGATCTGTGAACTCAATACTTATGACATCTTCTTAAAAGTCTTAGGCAACACGGCAGCTGAGTGGTTAGCGTATCCGTGGCACAGTTCTGAGGTCATGAGGTCAAATCCAGCTACCGGCCTTCATGTGCGGAGTTTGCATGTTCTCCCCGTGCTTGTGTGGGTTTCCTCCAGGCACTTCAGTTTCCTCCCACATTCCAAAAACATGCATGTCAGATTAATTGGCCGGTCTGAATTGTCCCTAGGTGTGAATCAGCAAATGAGTTTTCGGTCTCCGTGTGCCCTGCGACTGGCTGGCAACCAGTGCCCAAGGACAGCTGGGATGGGCTCCAGCCCCCCCCTTCGCAACCCTACTGAAGATAAGCAGATAATGGATGGATAAAAAGTCTTCGCAAATGAGTGGAAACTGACTTACAGAGCATATTCAACCCAGTATTTTGATTTCTGTGGATGAGTGCTGAATATGACAAGGGACACATGCACTGACATTTCAACAGTAGCATAGATCTTCTCTATTGCTGACGGGTCCGAATGTGAGCCAGCAACCATGCCAGAGTAAAGCCGCGAAACCACCAAACATGTAGAAATGAGCAAAGATCTTCTCCTCGTGGTTATGCATCTTCACATTACGCGAAAATGGATCTACACTTTCTGGTCCCTTTTCCACCACGTCCTGTTTATTGTCATTCAATAATGACCTTGTTGTTGAACATTAATCTTGTTTATTTTTTCAAGCTTTTGAACAAGCATTTACATGATTGAGCCAAATTATCCACAAGCCTCTGACATCATGGTTTTCTGCCTTGTGTTTGAAGCCGGAGCTAAAACGTACATGAAAGGAAGGGCTTTCCATTGGATGGGGCCGCTGTCTTAATGGCAGCGCTATGATCTCAGAGTGGGCCTGCACATCGTCAGCGCTGTGATGGAATTACGCCGCCACGTTGTGCTGATGTCGGCAGCGGGGAGCTTGTTCTTTCGCACATTGTTTGGAGGACTTCTCCAATCAGAAATGTTAGGCAACCATTGCATCTCAGCCTATTTTGTTCTCGTTTATTTTACTTAAAGGGATAATGTGTATCATTTGCACCTCCTAGTGGTAAAAAGAAAAATTTCCCATAATTTGATTCTGGTTTAAAGATTGGACACCTGCAAAGGAGATTGAAGATCATGCCGATTCGTTATTTTGACTGTTATCGTGCATGTTTTGGAGATGAAGTGTTTGAGGAGTATGTTAGGACTGACAAGATTGGATGGATTGAGAAATGTAATTGTGAGAGACAGAACAGGAGTAGTTGTAGAACTGAGCAAGTGTGTGGATAAGAGAGTACTCGGTTGGTTTGGACACATGGAGAGGATGGATGAGGAGTGGAGGTTGAAGAGGATCTATAGAGCCAAAGTCAATGGAAGGAGACCAAAAGGAAGGACACGATTGACGTGGATGGATGGTGTAATGAGTGCATTGTATGTGTTTGTCTTGCTGTCGGTCACCCCCCTCGAGGGATATGACCAGGGTAGATAGATAGATAGATAGATAGATAGATAGATAGATAGATAGATAGATAGATAGATAGATAGATAGATAGATAGATAGATAGATAGATAGATAGATAGATAGATAGATAGATAGATAGATAGATAGATAGATAGATAGATAGATAGATAGATAGATAGATAGATAGATAGATAGATAGATAGATAGATAGATAGATAGATAGATAGATAGATAGATAGATAGATAGATAGATAGATAGATAGATAGATAGATAGATAGATCGCGCATTATTGTTTGTTGTTTAGACCTTTAAGAACAGTTTACATCAATGTCGCAATTGGCCAATCATCTTCCTGTTCTTTGATGTCCAGAGCCTTTATGGCTTTTGTAACCTAGGAGATTTAATAATTAAAAGGGCTCAGTGGAGGACTTGTAAAACAGGTGAGAATTTTATTTCTGGAGGTCTGCTCAAGTCAATTCAACTCAACTTAATTTGTATAGGCCTTAATCACAAAGGGTCTCAAAAGGCTATACAGATCCCAAGAGCCAAGAAGAAATCAACGGATTCAAGTCAAGTTAAGTCATGTTTATTTGTATAGACCTTAATCACGACTGGCTTTCTTTGGGCCCTGTGCTGTGGAATGCTCTGCCCTCTGGCAGTTCTCATTGCAAGTTTAAAATCTATAGATGTCTTCTCTCCTTATTTTGAGTGTCTATTTACTGATAAACTTATCCCCATCATTTATTAAACAATAACAATATTGATTTGAATATTTAACAAATATGCATTCTTTAAAATACTCATAAGTCAAGAAGTTTAAGTTTTCACATAATATGAGCCACACCAAAAAGAAGCTGATATAATTTTCCGCTTGCTGCTACAATAACAAAAAAAAAACCACGCGTTGAAAAATTGAAAGATATATAGTAAAATACAAATGTTTAAGGCCCCGATGTGTAATATTTGAAAAAGAGATGGCACTGTGTTGTCTGGTAGGAGGGAGGGCCAGTGATACGCAACACAGTGTACCGGACAAAAATCGCGCCGACTTAATTAGTGACTCCACATTGTAGAAGAAATACAAATTTCTCTACCTATAATTCTTTAATAAAAAATCAACATCCGTATGATAGTTCATGTGTTTTTGCCTAATATTCAAATATATATTTTTTACTTCTTAAAAGCTTTTGTACCACTAGGAGGAACTAAGTATTACAGACTGTCCCTTTAATACTTTAAACGAGCAAAACTAGCTTACAAAAGAACATTTTTGCATTTGAATTGTCATAGAATGTTGGATGAATATGTAATCCTTTTACAGTTTCAATAAAAGGACATAGTGCATTGTTTAGCGCCTCCTTGTGGTAAAAAAAACAATTTAATTAATAAGCAAAATCATATTAACTATTGTTCAAACAACGAAATTTGAAGTACATGTAGGTCAAGAAATTTGCATTTATTTTACATAACACAAGTGTAATCTAAAGGGAGCTGACATAACTCACCGTGTTCTTGCTGTTGCGGGTACACACACAAAAATGAGAAGAAAAATGGAGCTTTTTGGTCACTTTGAATCTCAGTAGATCATACTCTTGCTGGTACTTTTTAGCACATGTTTTTGGGCGCATTATGCAATACAGTGACATCAAGTGGTCAAACAGAACACTGTCTCTTTAAGAAATTGTGTTAAACTAAGTGTTTTTTGGGACTCCTTTGGGTAGATCTACTGTTGCAAGGCCTCATGGTATGTTTTTTGTGGTATTAACCTTTACGCAAACGACGAAGCCCCAAGAAAGTAATCACAGTCTCCTTCACATTATATAGCTCCTTCCTACTCCAAAAAACATTAACACCATTTTGTTCATCCGTTCCCAAAAATGGAAGGAAATCCCATGAAGAATTCCAGCCACCTGAAAAGTTTAATGAGGCAGCTCCCACAAATAATATAAAAACTGCAGCCCGGAAGTTCCCAATTTTTTTACATAGTAACAATGTTTTGTTTATTTATATTGGCAAAATGAGAAGGACGCGTTTTAAAGCAGTGTTTCTCAACTGGTGCACTGAAGCCCACTAGTGGGTCGTGGATCCGTTTACAGAATGTCTCAGGCCTTTGCCTTGGCAAAATAATACCAAGAAGACGAAAAAACAATAAGTGGTTTTACACTCCTCAGCAGTAAATGGCAATAATGCCCTGCATGATCTCTTCTTCCTGTTCAGTCAATTGGTTTGTTCAGAGGGACAACATAGAGATAGATAGATACTTTATTGATCCCTGCAGGGAAAATCACACTTCCAGCAGCATCCCTGCGCTGGAGAACAAAACAATAACAAAGCAAAAAGAATACAATACACAAATAGCCAATGTGACGTGTTAATACCCAATGTAGCGTGTTATATAGAGTATCTAGATAGTGCTACACAGAATACACACTGCAATAAAATTACGGTAATATGCAATGTGGGGTTTAATGTTGGCCTTTACTCCGCCGGGTGGAGTTAAAGAGCCTCATCACATCTTGTGATTTTGTTGGTTTTGTTTCCCCTTTCTGCCCATAATAATGGGTCACAAGGAAGTTGGTGATGAGGAGAAGAAAAAATTAAAAACAGTGACAACAACGATCGAGTCAAAGAAGGAAATGATTGCGAAATCAGAAAATTATGTGCGAGGGTCTGCCATTGAAGCGCTACTGGAAGGTACAGTAAATAGTTCAAAAGCTTTATATTATTTGCTTTTTACCAGTATGTATTCTTTGTTATTAACTGGTTGGTTGGGTCCCTTAACCACTGGGGTTGTAGGGGCACCATTTCCTGTGGTGTTTTGGGCAAGTACAGTATTGTTGTGTTCATCCCTCTCCAGGCCAACATATGTTTCCAACCGGTCTCGAATGTGCTAACCACTGCACCACGGAAACATTTTTCAGTAACTGAATAATTGAATAATTATCAACATTTGTTAATATTTTCAATTGACTTCATTATACAGCTACTTTAAAGAAGTTTTAGCAGGTCACTTATATGAGATTTTGGCTTAAATGCAAATACTGGATGTATGACACTTCAAGTTTTTTTTTATTTGTGCTGTCCATTTTTTTTTTTTTTTGAAAACACAAAGGTGAATTAAATGTCATCATATCAACTTTAAACTGCACAATCCTTTCATTTGATACATTTAAGAAGTAGACAGATTTTCTTGATTTGGGTCGCAGCTTGTATTTAGGGCGGAATGGTGGGTCCTAAAGTCGAGAACCAGTCCTTAACTCATTCAGTGCCACTGACGTGTTTTCACGTCGTTTAGTGTTTTCTGCATTGTAAAAAAATAAATATTGAAAAACCATTGAACCTAAAGAACCTTCCAGCGCTCCATTTATACGGTGACGTGATCACGTGATTATGGCCACAATGGGGCCTTCCTCACACCGTTAATCGCTGGATAGAGCAATCAAAGCAAAACGAAGATGTGAGGGCTCCTCAATGTGCGAACAAAAATCTGACAAATGCCATTTCAGCCACTAAAATCATTCCTGGAGGCTTGATACTAACTTACCTAACGTACCAGAAGTGCCAAAGCCATTCTGAATCATTTTTTAAACAAACCAAAAAAGGTATTGTTTACGTTTTGGCACCCAGGGTCAATGCTCCTAAAAAGTTAAAAGGACTCCTTGTATGTGTACACGTGAGACTGATAACACGGGCTTCAATGGGATTTTATGAAATGTTTACTTGTTTATGCCTCTGAATTGTATCGTCTTTTTGCTTGCTACTCATAATATTCCAGTTCACGTTGTATTATTTAAATGTGAGTGCAGCAGCTGTCAGAATAATTTCATGCTTTTTTTTTTACTTGGCAAGGAAAGGTTACATTCAGCAGCCAGCTGTGCAAAACTCCTCCAAAACCACTTGTCCCAACTTTTGTTTTTGTAGTTCAATGGTTGGAGACACGTACCAGCTTGTATTTTCAGTTGTATGCATTATCATTTAGCCTACATTAGTAACCTACCCTACATATGATAATCAAACACGAAAAATTATCTTTTCTAACTACAACACATTTATTCGCAAAAATAGAAAAAGGCTTTCATGATTGGATTTGAATGTGTTAACTGGTTTATCTTAACAGTTAAGTGAATGCAGTTTTCCACCTGAACCAACTCACCACGCTATGCAAACTCTACACTGCCCTCTAGCAGCCGAAAAGGGCATTGGGTTTGCATTTATTTAAACAAATCATAATTGTGATAGAAATGACCTAGAGTGAGACTTTCTTCTTTTTTTGACATACTCAGAAATTAAACGTGGGCCAGATTACATCCTCCAATATTTGACACCCTGGATTAAGGGAAAGCCATTTTTGGGCAAAAAAAAGGATAAAATTAGCTTCAGTGTCGAACCAATCAAAAGCTAGTACCTTCTGAGATGCTTTTTTTCTCTAGTTTTCTGGGATTCTATGTTGGTGACTATAAATTTAATGAAATCACATCATTCAGGTCAGCTGAGAATTCCTTGCAGTCCCTCACAATCCACCACTAAATATGACACAAACAATCGCTTGACATTTTATTTCTTTGTTTTGTAGGTGTATCGCACAATAAATAAGATACACACATTGGGGAAACGCTATGAAAACGGATCAAGCTTTTAAAATTGAACATGTATTGTTAAGAAATAAACAGAATCCTTGAATAACGAAATGAAGCAAACACAAGTTATTCAACATCTAGAAATAGTGGTATGAATTTAAATCCACCCAGCCACAAGACCACAACTCCTCCTGGCCTTAGATGGCGAGGTGCAAAGCCACTCTGCGGGAATCCAGCGGACCTGTTCCTCCTGAAGTCTCTGGAGGTCTGCCTTAAGCTCTCTGAAGGCCGTGGCGATATCGCCATTCACGATCACCTTGTCAAACATGTGACCGTGCTGGGCTTCCATGGATTCCGCCAAGTGTATCATATCCTCAAAATCTTCCTCCTGTGGAAAAGAATAACCCTTTTTTTTTTTAACTTTCATTGTGACCAAATCATTTTAAGGCAGCAAAGGTTGAGTGCTGGTAATGGAATAACTATTAAGAAATGAGCACAAAGTGATCCAAAGTTTTCCAGGAAGTTGTTTCAGGAAAACACATGCACACTATAACTGCTTGTAAAAACAGTGAGGAAAATAATAAATGTCTCTTCAATTAAAAGAAAAATATTATATTGGCAGATATATGTTCTTAATTTATAATGTAATTTTTTAAAAATTATTTTACGACAAAAATATTTAATAAAATAGTTTTTTTTTTTACAATATTAAGTGATATATTGTATTTCCAATTTTACAATTAAAAAAATACAAGAGGCTGCAGTATTGCTCATTTTAGGTAATCTATGTAATTTATGAGTGGTTATTGGGCAAACAATGCCTAAAATGTTGTATAACGTGTGTGGGCTCAGTTTTAACAAGGCTCGGCAAAGGTCAATATGGAAAGTTAAATAGTAATCGTTTGTCACAGAACTTTATAACAGATTAACCTTTCTGGAAATAAATATGTTTCATTGAAGCTGTGCAATCGGGGAATAAGTATCATACAATCTCTTGAGCTATAACATTAAAGGTAATCCCAGATTTAAGCGGCAGTAGCTCAGGAGGTAGAGCGATCGTTTTAGGATTAAGGGATCCCAGTTCAAATCCCGGCTTGTCCGTGTTACATGCCGAAGTGTCCTTGGGTAAGACACTGAACCCCCAATACCCCCAATAAGCAGATTAGCGCCTTACATGGCTGCACAGATCACGGCCGCTATTGGGAAATGTGAAGCACACTGTAAAGCGCTTTGGGAAGTCATTGACTTGAAAAGCGCTATAGAAATGCAGATCATTTCATTTCATTTCAAAACGTGCAAAATGTGAGGAAATAGTCAAAGTTTTTTGCATAAAAACTGTATTTACATTTCATCTGTATATTTAGATTATTTTTCGAGTGAATACATTTTGAAACATTCTGTCTTTTTTTAGACATCCTGTGGTGAGATATCATCAGAGTAACACCTGCACGCTTGCAAGCCTAGTCACGATACTGTTTTACCTGTTAATTTGTTGAAGAGTTTACGAGTGTTTCAAGTGAAATTTTGGTATTTTTTATTTAGAACGTGTTGCGATAATACGTTGTGTTGCAGGTGGATGAAGTAATTGTATGGCCCACGGTGTTGGTCTTTTTCGCTGGCGGACAGACAAAAATTATGCGAGAAATTTAGCAGAACTCATGAAGAACACTCGATTGCGGAAGTGAAGTTTTATAGGGAGTAAACAATACATCTAGACAAGGTCTATGTGATATTTGCCTTGCGACATTTATAGTTTACAACCATTAATATGTTACCCTCGTCGGTCTTCACTATAATTCGTTGCCAACGGTGTGTTCCCGGCTGCGCTTCATAACGAAATTTTGAAAAATTACCACTAAGAGAAAACGATAGAAACAGGTAATTAGATCAAACATGACCTCAGAATACCAAATTGTCCCTCAGTGTGAATGAGTGAGTGAGTTGTCTGTCTCTGTGTGTCCTGCGACTGGGTGGCAACCAGTTCGGGGTGCCCCATGCCCACTGCCCAAAGATGGCAAGGATGGGCTTTGCACCCCTGCGACCTTGCTGAAGATAAGCGGCGCAGATAGTGGATGGATGGATGATCTCAGAATAAGGGTCTTAAACACAACCTATCTGTGTTAAAAAAAAACACTCCTCTCCTTTTCAGAAATATCTGTCAGGGACCTTTCAGAGAAACTTTGTTCACTACAATCGCCGTCTGTTTCGAAGCTGCCTCACACGTTGTGTTAATGGGATTCCCTATTTTGAAAGTTTTGTGTTACCTAAATGACCTTACAGTGCTACAGCAAACGAGCCAAATGGGCCAACCTTAACAAGCCAAATGGGTCAACTTTAAGACTACATTTCTGGAGTAAAATATTTGCAACATATATGCATAATTGTGGGAAGGAAAACTACAAGTTCTGTGCCTTAAAGAAAAAAAAAATATTTTTGGACATATCTTTAATATTTAGTCAAATGCTCACTCGTCATACCACCCGCTATAGGGCCTAACGACATCGTTTTCTCTTTAATGTCACGCATGTGCAAAGTGTGTCATGTTTTGTGACCAAGCATCGGCCGGTGTGCCCGAAACGTTTGATAGGATGCTTACCGAAAACATTCGTACTTGGTTAGGGTCGTCTTCATCACAGATAAACTTGGCTCTTCTGCGGGTGAGGCGCAACTCCTCAATACGGGGGGGCTTCACAAAAACCACGTATGGTTTGAATTCAAGTGTGTGGACATGCTTGAGTTTCTAGTGTGGAAAATAACATATGAGGGGATTGTGCTTGATGTTGAAAATATAACCGCAAAAACAGACATAAGAACTGATATTTAACAGGATCAAATGATGATGATGTTGTTATGTTGTGCAATTAAACTTTATAAGTAGAATATTCAACCCTGGTCCGCATGTGTCAAAGTCGAGGCCCGCTGGCCACATCTGGCCCCCGAGTAGGTTTTCTTCGACCCCTGAGATGATATTGCCACCAGGAATTATTGTGTATTTCTTTTCATTGTGCATTACTTGCCCTCGCTCTTTATTTTATTGGAGTTTAGTGAGTTTAAATTGCTATTATTGTTTTTAGCCTACTTTTGCTAGAATGTGAAATAAAGGCTAGAGATGGTACCTGAGTAAAATTGGCTTCTTTCATTTAATGGTCATGTGCATTGGGATTTTTATTACCAAGGAAATGTGTATTTTAAAGATTACAGTACTAACAAAGCCATAGTAAAATATTGTTTTATTTACCTGATCATATTAGAATATATTTATTAACTTTTTAGTTGGTTCATTTGGGTCCTGTGGGTTGTATGAGTAATTTTTAAATTCTTTAACATTCAATCAGTCTGGCCCTCGGCTTGAAGCTTAATTTTTACAAGCAGATGCATGGCCAAACGTTTCAGGGCTAATAGAAAATTGGATTCGGCTGCCTGGAGTGGTCGGTAATTGCAATAACCAATTTGGCCGCCAGAGGGTGTTAGAGGCCCCATAAAAGCAGACCACAAGAAAGAAGATGTTAAACAATTTTTGTGGTATTTTTTGGGGGAGTCTTGACATGAAAAAGACACTTTTTACGAAAAATGGTTCAGCTGTTTTGAAGCCTATAAGTAACATAAACACACACACACACACACACACACACACACACACACACACACACACACACACACACACACACACACACTCATGTAGACAAGGCTTCTTTGGAAAAGCTTCTAGATTTCATCTTGTGTTATTATTTGACATATACAAGAGTGCACACAAGTGGTGAATAATACTCCAATTCATGTTCTTTTGTGTACTTTGACTATTTGCATGAACTCAAAAGAGTATTTTTCACATTGAGGCATTCGATTACAGTGGACCCCTGTATGTCGCAGGGGTACGTCCCCCAAAAACATGTAATAGGTGAAATTTTTGAAGTATAAACCTTTAATTTATTTTGCCTGGTCATACTGGAAGGGATATTACCTCATGTGCGAACCCATCTCGAGGCTTCTTTATTTTCCCCGTGCTGAGTTCTTTTCGTTTTTCCTTGCCCTCATGTAGGTTTCAGATCAGGGGATGTTGTAAAGGTGGTCTAAGCAGCCCTTTGATACTTGAAATTGTAACCTGATTTGCACAAACTTAACCTATGTTAAGCAAGCTTTATTTTACATTTGTGTACATATTAAATCCCAACGTTATTGACACACAGGTAGAGAAGAGATGAAGCGATGGTTGCAAATCAGTGAAGTATCAAAACAGTGAAAAGGGAATTGCAGTATCGTGAGTGTTCAATATATTGCAGAAGGTTGCACTGGTAGGCAAAAGTACTGGGAACTGAGAAGTGTACCCCAGTTGAAGTCCGTCTTGAGTTTTGTGAAACCCTCAATTATACTCAACATTTTGGATTCACATACATAAATCTCTCACAACTACAAGGATAAAGGACAATTGTTTTCTTAACATTTTCATAGAAACCTCTGAAATTTGTGGAAACCTTAGTGTGTGTTTTTTGCATTGGTCAAGTGTGTGGAAGGACAGAGCCATTTTCTTTGTGTGCTCATAGCCTTGCTGTTTTTTATTCTACTTTTATATACCATCAAATTAAGTGGTTTTCCAGACAGAATCTGACATCTCAATATTCTTTTGTTTTCATCACTCTTTAGTATAGTGGTTATGTTACGTATAAACGCAATTACAATCCATCGCTGACAGCTCATACTTACGCACGGGTCTACGTCCAGTAGGCACACTTTACCCTCAGCCATCACGCGGTAAAGTGAGTCCAGACTCGTCCCATAATAATGGCCTCTGTATGTCCCGTAATCTATAAACCTAACAGCAGACATAACCGGGGCAGACAAGGACATAAAAGTCAGAAAAGACAAAAAAAAAAGACGCAAAACACAGATGAATAGTATAGAATGACTAGCACACATGTCGGACTACAAATAACGACTTGGGAGCGGAAATGTGCATGTACCTGCGGTTGAGAATGTCCTCTTCGAATTTGTGGACAGATACAAAATGATAATCCATCCCGTCGGTCTCTTGGCTTCGCTTTTCACGTGTGGTGTCTGGAAGAGAAGATGATGGCGAGATGATGACAGCAGCCCTTATGATAAAAGAGCTCACAGGAGGAAAAAGTGAAAGGAGTGTGCAAAAAAACGATATATCTCTTTGCCTTACATGGTACAGTTGTAGCATAGAGGTCAGGATCTGAGATGAGTAATCTTCGCTTCAGTTCATTAACACCGACACCACTGGGCCCTTAAGAGGAAAAGCACAACTAAACTACATGCTAGTTATGCGATCACGACATTTCTAATCTCCTTTGCTGACCTAAACTTCTTCACAACCTACCATTAATTCTTCTCACATGTATAACCACAATTTTTTGTACCCCAACAATCTAATCTTCCCAGTTTGTAGGTTTAATTTTTGGCTGTATAAATAATATAATTACCCTAACCCTAAAATATATCAGAATCATGTTATTTAAATTATAGTATATATGTCCATAAATACTTGTTAATTAATTGTTTTTTTATTGATTGAAGATTTATGCTGGGCTTTGATGTTGTTTTATTGTTACATCCGATAAGTGTGTTTCCCCAAACTTCCATTGTGTAGGCACATGCACAAGTACCCAAATGGTCTGATTAAAAAAAAGAAATGCTACATTATTAGTATTTATTTACGACCACATTTAAAAATATTTCAAAATGTCTTCAAACATTATTTCCATTTATCAATGTTTATTCAAATATCAGCTTTATACTTAAATCCTCTTCAACTGTTCCAAAATAAATGTAAATATATATTTTTACAACCGCTATTAGTGGAAACTAAACATTTTATGATTTAAAAAAAACAGCTACTTATTTCTGCCAAAGCAGCAGCAAAAAATACTCTGTTCATTACTGTGTATTAATGGTTTCACTAACAATAAATCCAGCATCACATAGGCTCGGTGATCATAATCTGCATCTGTGTTTGCCATCAGGATGAAAAGAAAAATCGAGCTGAGCAGTCAGACAAAAAGTGCTCTGATTTCAAGCTGTTTTGAGTCTGCAAATGCTTCTACGAGCGATCTTGCTGTGCCTCGATTAATGCCCCTTTACGCTCTGGAAAATCCATAGTGTCACATATAAATGTAACATCAGCAAAATTACAGCATATCAATGTCTTCATTGTGTAGGGTGAACAAGATGAACCTGGGCATTTGTGAACACACACAAACAAACGCGCACACATACTCATGGAGTGGCAGCTGGAATTTCCCTCAAAGGTAACTTTGTACAGCCAGAGCTTGCATCAGTCTTTTTGGAGTGCAAAAGAAACAGAGGATTCCTGAAATACCTGCCTTTTCCATCACAGAGTAGAATGGTCTCGGTGCATTTCAAAATATTAAGTTTTTAGGACTCTCTGCCCTTACACAGTAATGGCTTTTTCAGTGGTTAAGCGGAACCAGAGAGAAACCAAATCTGTGCATGTGGATACTGTCCGCTGACCTATTTGTTCAAGTGACATGACATTTAACACCAGCAGTCATTTTTTTAACATATTTTGCATGGCAAGAAACTCTGTTTTATTCTCATTTCAAGGAATGCTTTTTCAATATCACCCGTCTGGTCCTACTTTAAGGTATCATTGGTCTGGGATTTTCCTATCCATAATTCTCAAAGCCAAAGCATTCTCGACAATGACCTCTGGTCTACAGGGCAGACATCAAAATGTAGTTTTGAGAGCCGGTAAAATCCAACCTAATTAGGAAAGATTTGAATACAAGATGTTGGAACTCTTCCGGTGTGCTGGAGCACTTGGCTGACATTTTGAAGGATTTGATTCACAATCAGTTCATTATCCCCTTTCCATTCATCTCTCAGTTTTCTGTCTCAATGGTTTCAACGTCTTTCTCCTTCCACCTTTTGACGATTGCTGTTTGTTCCATTGTTTACAGGTATTCTCCAGTTTTTCTGTATTGTTTTGTTCAAAAGACCTTTGGCAGGATTTAACGTCAACTCTCATAGGAGCAGAAATACATAGAGCAGGCCTGTAAGGTTGCCAGAGAATCAAGTCTAGGGTGGGCCACAGCACAATTAAAAACAATACAAACTCTTCTGAGGTGACTTTTTTGACAGTGTTTACGTGGTTCTGATTGGAAAGGATCATAGTTGCATTCATAAGTGGGAACATAAATCTTAATCAATGCCTGTGTTTTAACACTCCAATAGCTGCACCTTGCTCTTAACTAAATGTAGTGGCATGACTCCAAATAGAACAGGGTTGAGTCAGAGGTTGATTTTATAAAAAAAAACTTAGAGCCCTGTTTTAGTGGATATGCACTTGATGTAAAAACGAGCACATCTTCATTCTCATACTAGGGTCTAGTTTACTGAACATGGGAATTTAGGGTTTTGGGGAGGCGATGCTCTGATTCGTTTGGTATTGCAGTGTAATCTATCCTCAAGAGATCTCGCCATTTGGTGGTGAATCAAACACAGTTTAAAATAACAAAGAGCAGGTCTAATTGGTGGTGCAGGTGTATGTCCGTAACACCATTTTGCCAGAAAAAGTTATTTCAATACTCACCAACTAATACAACCAGGTGTTTTTTTTCTTCAGAATCTTTATGATAAGGCACCACCTCTATGTACGTAGGTGGACAAAAAGATTCATGCACCCCCGAGCTCCATCTTTTGGACCTAACTGCAACGTTGGCCCAATTGCTTTTCTTGCCCAGTCGGAAACTTCTTCTTGAACCAGCTGGTACAAGAGAGTGGAGGGTAATGCTTTAACAGTCAGTTTGTGAGGGTATGTTGGTCAACAACGCTAAAGAAGGTTGTGCAAATCTTCATAGATACCCCTCCTTTACTGTAACTTCTACAGCCTTTTTTCAATAGAAACACAATTAGAGTTAAGAAATTTGAAGCTTTCACTTTGTTACTTTTCTCACCCAACTAAAGAACCGTTGCACTGAGAATTTTGAGTTTATAAGGATTTCATCCCTAACTGTGCAGTAATTACAATGAATTCTCACAATTAAGATAAACAAAAAATGTAAATGAAGATTTGCTACTCTGCTCACTCCGTCGTCTGCATTTAATTATCATCATTTCAATATTGGAGACTTTTCCAAGTAAACCAAATTAATACGAATTGAAATTGAGGCGATCTGTATATGATGTCAGCGATTCTTCTTGATTTATTGTTTAAATCTACTCCTTAATCATATTGTTTTATTTCAAATCACTTGTGACAAAATCACAAACATGATTCCTGGCTGGCTGAATTCTGCACCTACACAAGTGTTTAACGTTTGAAGTGTATACTACTTTTCCATGATTTGTTGAAAATATACAGTAACCATTCCCACCCAAAACCTGTGGCAAATCAACAGACTTCAACACAATAAAACAAATTGCGTAAAAGAGTAGTAGGGGCTCAGGTCCCTCAGAATAGAAGTGTGCCGGTGGTGATTTGTACTCAGTCTGACAGCTTGCGTCTGCCATGCGCTTGTGGTTTGGCCTGTCCTTCTCTGCACGCTTACTTTCATGACGCTAAGTACTGCGCAGCAGTGATGCCAGGGCTGCTTTGACATGGGCTGTAATTTAACTTTGTAAGCGTCTCTGTCTGTTTCCTCTCTTTGCAAAGTGAAACAGTGAGTGGAGGTTTCAAGTATTCGTTGACATGGTATAAAGTTAAAAATCCACCCTTTTGATCTGAGTCAAAACAAGTACTAAAGAGAAAACATTAGATTGTTGTGACAATGTAATTGCTGTCTGCCGCTGTGATCCCTTTTGCTGTTCTATTGTAAAGGACAGTGTGAATTATAGTAAAAACAATTTGGAAGTCTGTGTGGAGTCTTTTTTCTCCAAAGGCCCAAGTTGTTGGATTTGAATATTAAATGTTGCTTTGTTCATCTATCTAAAACATTTGCACTCAAAATAACCCAATTTGGATCATCAGAGGAGCGTTTTACAAATGAGCTCAACTGTGCTGTTTTTGCATATATAACACGCCCCCAAATTGGGTTGTTTTATACCAAAGATTCCAATCACCTTCAAAAAAAGGATATCTTTTTAAATACAATAAAATTATGTAATTTTATTTTAAAACTCTCCAAAATGACTGTGTTTAACAAAACAACATTCTAAAAATGGGGCATAGCATTTGAAACAACAGTTTAAAATCATGGTCATTTTGTCTTAAAAGGACAATTCATTCAAGAAAAAAAGCAATTTTGATTTAAGTAATATGTCATGATTACTGATTCGGGGCACCTGCGGGTGCACCGGTGGCGCTAACAGCCCTGGTCGCGGATTGGCTCCTTGCCACTTTTTAAACCCCCCGACTCCCTGTTACCGGCGTCCGATCGTTGCGAACCTTCAGCTCCCGCTAAGGCAAGCCTTCCGAACCTGACTCCCTGTTTTTGACTCCCGTACGTTTCCCGGCTTCGACCTGTTTCCGTTTGATCACGTCCCTGCTCCAGCGCCCCGGTAACCCGACCTGCTTTTCCCTCTTCGACACCGCTATCGCTCGCCAGAGAAGTGCCACTTCCGCGTCATGAGCGACCTGCTCCCCACAATCAACAATCACTGGATTGTGGGTGCCAGCTTACGTCTCCTTTCAAATAAAACTAAGAAACTAACGCAATTGGGTTCCCGTCTCCGTTCCTGGTTCCCGACATAATAAGCAAAACTACATGAACTATAATATAGTGTGCATTTTCTATTGATCAATCAATTATTGATGCAATTTGGGTTATTTTGGACTAAAGTGTTTATTTTCTTAGAGTAAACTAACAAAGACACAAATTATCATGTTTGTCATTATAGGTAAATGATGATAATGTATGCAATACATTTTTACAACATTCGAGGGAGTCTCTTATCTGAAAGTATTTAATGTGCACGTGTAACAACAGGCGAAGCACCATTCCATAAGTTGGAGACTAATGGGGGAACCTGGTGCAGAACATAGACCACATTGACTCTTCCAGTCCTTTCCTTCAAATCGTTAAATCCATAAAATGCTTCATCAGATGAAGCAGCCTCGAGTATCTGTTTTCCTTAGTGAAGGCAGTTGTGACTTGTCATGTCCAATTGCCTCAATCTGTATTTTGTCCTGTTGCACAAGTCTTCTTTCCAGTATTTTGGGGATTTATGTGGAATAAGTCAAACATCTTACCAATGTGGATTCCAGTTATAGCTCCATAGTCAACATCCTCATCTACTGGAAAAGCTGGAGTGAGAGAAATCATGGACAAAAAGCACTGGAATTTGACACTGAAAGTATTAGCACATTTTCCAAATCAAACAAAAACTAGTTTGCTTTGGAAATTCAAATTGATGTTTCCAAATTCTGGAAACTATTCCTCAATCCATTTTTAATAACTAGATTACGCTTAAAAAGTGGTTGAAACATTTAACAGAATCAGTTGCAGTTTGGGAAAAAAACTATTGGGAAAATTGTGAATGATTTGTTTTGGCAAGAACATTTTGAAAAAAAAGTAAAACAGTGTCGCAAAATGTTCATGTACAGAACTCAACAGCCAAATGATGCATATTATCATTCTAAGTAGCTAGGTATGTAGGTAGATAGATGCATGGATGGGTAGGCAGGCATTTAGGTAGGTAGGTAGAGGAGCACTCTTTAAACTTATTTCTGTTCCTGTAAGTTGGCATGAATCACAGGTAATTTCAGTGGAAGTCACTCTGCCTCACTAAATGGATTATTTTGACTTTCAGGTTCCATTGTAAATTCCTACTTGGGCAGGTAGACACGTGCATGTAATAGAAAGTAAAAGTACCTTTGGCTTCATCCGCTGCGCACATGGAGGAAAACATTACAGTTGATTTAGACAGATGTCTATTTCTGACCTAAAATCTACAACACAATTCAAAGTTTAACATGTACTGTCAAGTTCTAAAACTCATTTACTGCCAACCTACCTTAATAGAAAAAAAATAAGTTTGATGTCAGTGGCGCTGAGACAGTAAATATGTTTCGATCTTGTACCTTTAACGGGGAAGGAAAATCATTTACTATCACCTGCTGCCTTGACTTGCTGTTGCTGGAACAAGTTTTGTGGTCGCCGTAATGACACTCGCCTGGAGATAATTAATAAATGGTTGTTCCACTGATGATGAAAGATAAAATTGTGTCATAAACAACAGTTGTTAAAAAACAAAATCCAAATCACCTCTCCTGGAGCTGCTGTGAGGGGATGAGCCCAGCTCGCGTGTTGGTCCCCCCAACGTGGCAGGCCTGCCACCAGGTGTCGTCTTCCGTGGTGGCAACCTGGAGGATGTCGCCTCTCTTAAAAGCAATGGCTGCATCCTTGCATGGGACAGCAGGATCCTCACTCGGGTTGTAATCAAAGAGAGCCCTTACAAACAGCTGAGATGAAGAAAATGATTTTCTTTTGCAATATAGAGTAATCAAAAAAGCCCAGGAAATCATTGGTGCCCAGTCTGGGGGACATTGCTAGCTTGTGATACTGCAACAGAGCCAGGAACATCATGAAGGACTCCTCTCGTAACAGCAACCACCTCTTTGACCTGTTGCCTACTGGTAAGCGCTACAGGTCCCTTAAAACAAGGACTAATAGGTTCAGAGACAAACAAGCGTGCAACACTGTGTGCCAGTTGTATTGAAACTGATATTGTGTAGAAGAATTGGTATTTATCTTATTTATCGACTTATTTGGAAGTTTTGTTGAAGCTAAATGATATTGCACTACTTTTCATTGCACTATTATTACAAAATAAATTGTACTTTGGCTTCCATAGTTGTAAGATCGATAGCCAAACATGGCAGCCTCTTCAAGTCGAGAGATTTAATTACATATTTCAAAACCTGTGAGTCTTTAAAAATAAATCATCTTGATGAGATAGTAAATGTTTTTTATTTATAGTACATGTCTTTTATTTAAATTAAGTATTGTTTCACCCCTAGGGAATGCTAATTATGACACAATGGGACTTTATGAATCAAGTGAAAAAATAATTATCAGCAGCATTGTGGACTTGTTCTGTTCTGTGGTGAGCTGTCCTATAGTACAATTAATGATTTAATACAGCACTTTGAGTTGCATTAATCGAAAAGTGCTTTGAAAATAAATATGATTTGATTTACAACTTAGTTCAGTCTCCAAGCACTACTACTAAATATTTTTGTCCTTTTATCCGGACATTCTTTTACATCAGTTTTTATTATTTGTTTATTGCTGACTGCCACGCCTAATCTTGTCACAAACATTGCTCACTATGTTCTTATCAGTGACACTAAATATAATTCTACTCTATTGTAATAATGACACTCACGAAAATTAAAAAAAAAAACAGTATCTAGACATAAACTACCATATTTTTTGGAGTACAAGTCACTTTTCTTTCCATTGTTTGCTCGGGTGTGCAACTTAAACTCTGGTGCGACTTATATGTGAAAAGATGAAAATATTATTATATCATTGAGGTTTTTTTTATAACCAGTATATAATTTTACATATTATATTCACACTAAACCACAAAGGGGCGCTCTAGGCCTGCGATGATAATTTCAACCTTGCCATGTTGTGCCGAAAAACGTTCCCCTGAGTGAAATGCCCCCACCAGGATCCGTCACTCGCAAAAAAACTCAATCAATTAGCTTCCTATCTGATTTTGGGGCGAAATTTAAAAGAACAGTAAAACACAGAGAATTTGTACCTTGTTTAGAAATCACTTCTGAGCAAGTTTAAAACATTTATTTTGGTGAAGTGACAACACTCTTCTTGCCAATCAACACTCAAACGTTAAGAAGCTAGGGCGTCATCTCACTAAGGTAAATATTTTCAACTAACTCAAAAGTGATTTTTATACAAAGTACAAATGCTTCGTGTTTTACTTTTCTAATCCATCCCCAAAAATCAGATAAGAAGTAGTTTTGGTAATTTTTGTGCAAGTGACGTATGCTCGAAGGAGGGACATTTTTTAAGATTTGCTCTTCGAGATGACATGTATGTTTTTGGTGTTGGATTTTATCGAATAATTTCCCCCAAAAATGCGACTTATATTCCATGTCCGACTTATATATGCTTCTTTCTTCTTATTTCTGCATTTTTTGGCTAGTGCGATTTATACTCCTGAGCGACTTATACTCGGTACATCCATTCCCTTACTTGGAAAAAGCTTACAACTTCAGCTTTTCACATTGTTTAGCCTGACATTGACACATGACTAGACACATTGATTGTAATTTGTCTTAATCCATTGCAATAGATTTTTTTTTTATCCAACAGTTTCACAGATTGGCTAAACCTAATCCATAAACGATTTGTGGTATCTTGCTGAAGTCAACGAGAATGTCCTGATGTGGCAGCATTAAACACTTGACATAACACTTTTCATAAGCACCTTTCACTGCAACCAGATGGCCGGTTGTGCGCACAAAACCACAACGTGGTACTCATGTAAAAGAAAACCACAAAGAAATATGTCATATATCAGACCTTCTCATTGGATGAAATTTCTTGCTTGGAGGAGGCGGGCACAATCGTGAATGTAACATCACCCTGAGAGCAAGCCTGCATAAAATTAGTGACACATTAACAAACACATTAAAAGTTAGGAAATATGCTTCCCGATTTGATTGATGCTCCTTCTGTGTTTGTTGGTAAAGCGTGAAGGCACAGATGGGTGACGTTAATTTAGCGAAGAGAAATAGAGCAGGTCACAGGAAAAAGAAAAATCAGGCTGCCTCAATCTGTCAGAAATGTCAAGGAAAAAAGTAAAAGAGTACCCACAAGAGGGGCGGTATAAAGGAGAAAATATCGTTATTGCATTATTCATAAATAGGCTAAGATCCAATTTATATGCAAAAGTATTTTCTCGTATGTCGCTTTTCTAAAATGTTGACGACCATTATTCTTTGCCCAGTATTGGCATAGCTGTCGTTTTCAAGCTCAACCAACAAAATTATGCAACATCGGATATATTTCATGCAAATTGGGAGCAAAGTGCAACCTCTTGGCATATCCCTTCCAATTTTATAATGCATGAAACATTTTTGTCCACACTGGGCTAAACATTTTTCAACATAACTTTTGTTTTTTACCTTTCATATTTTTGTTAAATCCACCAAAACAACCAAATCCAACAATAACATAATCTTAGAAATCTTACAGAAACTTACATTAATATTGCACGACTACAGAAATAAATTAGACTTAATTTAAGTTAAATATGAAGCTAAGCTACTATAGCATACCATTATACACAGCTTAACATCTTTTGGAGTGATTTTTTTAATTTGAAGTGCACGTTTATCTTGTAACCACAAGTGACCATTTTTAAACTATGTAGAAAAACAAACAATCATGAATATTTTCTATCAACAACTATAAATATATTTAATTGTAAACAGTGTTGGGAATAAAGTATTATGAATAACGCCGTTACGTAACGGTGTTATTTTTTTCGGTAACAGGATCTATTCTTTCTCCCGCCGTTACAGCTACTGACAGTCAAAAGTGGCGCGTTACTTTGTCAAGTAGATGTCAGCATGTTGTCTCATTTCAAGGCTATGTCAGAGTGAGCATTGTCTTGTGCTTAAGGAAGCTCAGCGTAAAAGCGCTAACAAATTCACAATACTTAGCATATCATTGGGGAAATTAGTGTGGGATTATTTTTCAGTGGTTCCTGTGTCTTTAACAGTATTGGGCGATACTTTAAAAAGTAATTGGTTATAGTACTCATTACTTCTTTGGTTGGTAACTGAATTACTCCATAGTAAAAGTATTTACCAGGGAAAGTAACTATTTCTGTTACTCTCAAAAAATGTATTATACGTCAAATAATTTGAAACTTTCTGAGTAGCATTCGAGTCAGTTAAATAGAGCAGTGATTTTCAACCACTGTGCCGCGACACACTAGTGTGCCGTGAGAGATCATCAGGTGTGCCATGAGAAATTATCCAATGTCACTTTTTAAAATTTAAAATCTTATAAAACATGAATGAGTTATTTTCTGCAAATATTATGTCATTGTCAAGTGTCTGTGCTGTAAAAACCGGGGTTATTATGAATTATATTGTAATTAAACATACTGTTCAGTGTCATTTTATAACATTTTTGGTTAGTGGTGTGCCGCAGAATTTTTCCAATTAAAGAAACATGCCCTGGCTCAAAAAAGGTTGAAAAACACTGAAATAGAGAACAGGTAATTGTGTTCTTGATCCTTGAAGTGCAACAACACAACATACAAAAACGGAAAGCAATATAATCATATAGTAACGTGCCCAACACTTGTCACGTTTTTAATAGTGACTGCCTACTTTGGGCAAATACCATAAATCCAGCCATCGTTCATCGACAAAAAAAACCCAATATAAATGACTTATTTTTTAATTTAAATCAACATCTCCTATTGTATTTGAAAATGTCTTAAACGTGGTATTTTACTTTGAAAAGTGGACGTTGGCCAATTCATACATGAAACATGGACTTTGCGACACCTGATCAATTTTAGAGTGAAAGTCAATGCCAAAAATTCCCTTAATAACCCACTTGTTTTATGGCATATTTTGATTTCAATTATAAGAGAAATTCACCAGTTTATTTACATTTGGGGGGTACCCATTTTAAAAGTGTTTTATAATGAAAATGGCCTCACAAAAACTCTGGCTTAGCTGATGAACAATCATGGTTTTCCTGCTTTCTCAAGCAGAGCCAGATAAACACAGGTGGGTATTACTTCTTTACTTTCTTTCTACAAACCCAAATGTCAAATTTATCACAGCAGAGGCCTACACAACACAATATTGTTAGAAAATTCTTTTGGTTGACTGTATTGTAAATCATTGGGACTAACCATCAAAGGAAGAATTTCCTTTGGTTTTCTGCGATGCAGTGAGACGCCGTTGACTTCTTTTAGCTCATCTCCTTCGTGAATCAAACCTTCAGGATTTTAATAAATCACAGTGGAAATTCTACATTTATTAAATGTTTCACCACATCTCAACACAAAAGCAATATAAAATCAAAAAAAGTTATTAGGATTATCCATTATGCTGGATATAAAGAATATACTGCACATATAAACTGTTTACGAAATCCAACATGTTAAATTTCAAAAAAATATTGAGCCTCAAATTTCTTTTATTAGTGTACAAATAAAAAAGCATCAACTCCCGAAAAAATGTTCCACAGTTGTTTTCCAACAGAGCCGACGCTCATGATCTCAGGGGAATCAATAATTTCAAGGTCCATACAAAATCTTCCACAACATTAAAAAGTCATTGTGCCACTTAAAAAAGCAATCTTTTGTGGAACAGCTAAGATTATTACCTAAAAATGTCCCCTGTTTAAATTAATTTAAATAAGGTATATACTCTAGGTATTTTGAAATAATATACTAAAGAAAATGAATATACAGAGTCTAGATTCTTTGGGTTATTATATGTTATACGAGTTATTAGGGATACAATTACAAGTTGAAATTTTGCATTTATTGTTTTGTATTTTTTTTTATTTGTGGGACAAATATCTGTTCAGTTGGTTATATTTTCAATATGTGTTCCCTGCGAGGAAAAAAATACAAAAGGGGGTGGGCACCTAAAAGCTTGCATTGTTCAGCCTTTTATTTTTTTTTGCAAATCTTTTGTTCTTAGTTAGTGGTTGATGCTGTTTTAGTGCTGTGCTTAAAAAACCTTTATTCATTCATAAATAAAATAGTGATGGTCGGAAATTCTAATGAAAATATGAAAATAAGAGCATGATCATTTTAAGAAGCGTTACTCTAAGTACGACATCAACGAGAACAAATATGGAAAGACAGTTGACGGTTCTTGTGTTTACTGCGTGGATAAATTGTCCCGGGGGAGAAGAGTTTGAAACCAGAGTAGTGAACTATAAAACCAATAAACAATTAGGATATCAATCATTTTACTTGTATTCTATAGCAATTGTGTCTAATGGCACTATTCCACCACTCATGGTTCAATCTTGGTACCAAAATAACTCTTATGTAGTATGAGTACATAGAAAATAATAAGGACTGTGCCACAAACAACTTTATTTAAACAAGATATGATGTAAAAACCTATGTATGTGAGGACATGGATTTTTACTCCAATTTTATCTCCAAAATTCCTTTGGGAAACAATCATTCTTGCACTGAAAACCAAAAAATTACGACATCAACTAAAACTTGCATAAGACCATGATGTGCTAAAAAACTCATTAGCTTACCACTCCTGTGGGCAGCACCTCCTCGCATCACACGAACCACAACAATTGCCCCTGTGTTTTGATCCCTCTTAATTGTAGCGCCCTTGAGTGTTGATAGAAAGAACAAATTTGGTAAGTACAAAAATAGACAAGTGGAACTCACATTTTGAAATCTTTGTTACGATTCATCACATTCCGTCTAAAAGTTATTTGCTTCATTCTGAAACATTTATAACACAATTTACTGGCAAACCATACAGACAGATATCAATACAGCACAGAAAATCCTTGGCTGCTCTCTGCCCAGTCTGGAGGACAGAGTCAACGACATCATAAACGAAACACCTCATACTGGCCACCACCTCATTGACCTATTTCCCTCTGTTAGGCACTAAACGTCTCTTAAAACAAGAGCTAAAATACTTTTCTTCCCTAGGGCCATCACTACCCTAAAGATGCGTGCAAGATTTTGGAAAATATATATCTTGCCAGTTGTGTTGAAAAATTGGTTTTCTGTTAAATGTTATTGCAGTAATTTTCATTGTACTGTTGTTACAATGCATTATTTTTCATTGCAAAATGTTGACAAAATAAATTGGCACTTACAACTTTGGCAAGTCTCCAAACTCTAGCGTGTAAATATGTTTGCTTACTTATCGTGATATTCTTTTATCTCGTTTTCCTCTTTTTAGTTTTTGTTAAGTTTATTTTGGTTATCCTGAATGCCATTTCTAATCTAATTGTAAGAAATGTTCGCTACGTTGTTATCAATGACAAAGAACACAAATCTATTCTATTCTATTCTATTCTATTCTATTCTATTCTATTCTATTCTGTAGGTTACCTAAGACTTGTTATTTTGAATAGAGGGTGGAAATACAACTGGAAAAAATAAACCCCATCTCATGTACGTGACAACAATAAACCCAGACTGAACTGTAGTCAGTTTGCGTAAAAAACTAAAACATGTTGTTTCAATCGAAACAAGTATGTCAGACAAAGGTCTCACTCTTTCCATTTTTTGGGATCAATACAAGCGTCTGTTCCCTATTATTTGCAATCTTTTCAAGCAGTGCAAAGAAAATGCCATTCTTTGAGTGAATTACCGCATCTTGATTTTTCTGTGGATGCTAATCAAATTCTCTGTATTAGTAAACAAACACACTGAAGAATCTAATTTAAAACAAGCTTTACGGTTTATTTTTTTTTAATTTTCCACTTCTCAAAAATATTAGCAGATGTCAAAAACACTTAGTGGCAAGGAATACTTGATGACAAAAAGGAAATGCTTTACTTTTGGATCACTGGAATTAAATATGTTGCTGGGATTTCCTAATGAACTACTGGACATGTTCATGGAACAAAATCTGGAAAATGTAACTTACGGCAGACAGTCAGTTCATGTATTTTATATAGACCATGATCATAATTTAAAATCGCCCAAATCAAGGTTAATTTGATTTTAAGGAATATTACAACTGTAGAAGATTTTGTGGCCCTTGTGGAGTGGTGTTTTTTTCAACTTTTATCCCTGTTCAAGGCAGTTTTGTTTCACCTAATCCAGGGAAATTCCAAATATAAGTGACAATAACACGCAAAAATAAGACATTGTGGTATGACAAAACACAATTAGCCATCATTAAAGACGAGCCTTGAAATTAAATTTTTATCAGATGCAGATGAAAAATGATCAGTCAACAAGTGATTTTAACGTTTTTGACCAGGCAACATACCAAAACAAATATATAAATAAATCAATATATTTTTGAGGCATCAGAACATATATTTGTTCATTTTAATGATTTTTAATTTTTGTTTATTTCTTACTTTATTTTTTTTCATATAAAATTTGTACGACAAGAATATTGAAATGAAACTTCTAAATTGAGCTTTCAGTGGAATTGACAAGATACAGTCTACAAGGAGAGCCGCAAGTAATGAAAGTCCCTGTCCGAAAGGCACATACTCGAGCTGGTATGTTCAATACAGTTGGTCAAAGTTCCGACCGGTGTGTCTAACGCTACTGGACGTCGAAAACTTAGAAGACGTTTATCTGCTGACCTTTTTTCTCAACAGAGGAATTTGTGCTGGCGTTTTTATGTGGAGTTTGTGGATACGGCTGAGGAAAATGCCTGCTCAACAGATGAAATGAAATGAAATGAAATGATCTGCATTTATATAGCGCTTTTCAAGTCAATGTCTTCCCAAAGCGCTTTACATTGTGCTTCACATTTCCCAATAGCGGCCGTGATCTGTGCAGCCATGTAAGGCGCTAACCTGCTTATTGGGGGTATTGGGGGTTCAGTGTTTTACCCAAGGACACTTCGGCATGTAACACGGACAAGCCGGGATTCGAACTGGGATCCCTTAATCCTAAAACGATCGCTCTACCTCCTGAGCTACTGCCGCCCTAAAATCCAGATCAGGGATTAGACTGGGCAACTAAGGTTCTACTCAAACCCTTGATGCCATTTTCGCCGAACAGACCACCACGCTCGAAAACACTTTGAGCAAGCTGAAAGCTGACCTCTACAACGAGTTCAATGACAAGTTTGAGGTCCTCAACATCAAAATGGGAAACAATGACTAATCTACCAGCTAAACGTTTAGCTCTTCTCGTAGGTTTTGAAATTGAGTCGGTAAAAAACAAATGATCAAAAATGAGTGTGAGATGTCAAGGCGAACAAGCAGGCAAACATGATATCGACACATTATGTTAAACACAATTATGCTTTCCAATACTTTAAACGTTTGATGATTTCTCTTGTGTGATGAAGAAATGTGATTTTTGATACTCAAAATGTTTTGTTATCAAATCTGATCGCATGACATGAATAATGTGACAAGTCTTCCGCTTGTTAAGGGGAGAGGACCAAGTTAAGCTCTGGCATGTTCCTGTCTGCCCATATTTATCCTTCTGCTCTGTCAATTGTTAATCAAAGCTGCTGATTTTTTTTAATTTTTGTAACCTGGCATATGATGACCGGAGGCAATAAAATAAAGAAATTGTGTCTGATCTGTTTTTTTTGTGGGGTATGATAACATTTATACAACAATTAAAATGAGCAGTATCGCCTATGTAAGATAACTTTAAGGACTGTTAATGTAAAATATTGTATTCATTTTCTTATTTTACTGCATACTAACTTATTTCTTTTGTAGAACAAGAAAAATAATTCTTACCATTGGTATATTTCTCTGCCAAGCAGAACATTTTCATATCAGTCATCAAACTAGAACTATTAAAACTGAACCGTCAAATTGTCAAACCTGGGCAATGTGTCATCTTTACTGGTGCCTGAGAAAATATTCTTACATTTACATGGCGTTGTTTTGTCCCCAAAGTGTTGGTCAAAAGCAGGGTCTCCAAATATTTTCAAGCTGAAGGCTACTTTCTGTTACTAATTAGTGCAAAGGGCTACCAGTTTGATATGCATTTCTAAAAAAAAAAAAAACGTATCATGTTAGTACTATGTTGTTACTGTATGTTATTAACAGGTTAGTTATTGGTAATAGGGTGAAATAGACTTAGTCAATCATTAAATCATGTTTTTATTTGAGAATCACAATGACCCAGTATTGGTAAGCTATTTTTAGAATAGGTCCCTAGGCAACTAAACTGTCCTTAGGGGGCTACCACATTGGAGACCCCTGTTCTAAAGCATTTTCTTACAGATGTCTATAAATATATCCTCATACTAGTTCTGTTGAGCAATGTTAATACTATGGATTTGTGGGCATTTTTTGCATTGATTATTGCTCATTGAGTCTGAACTAATCAGGAATGTGCACAGCTCACTTGCAGCTCATATGTTTTTTTTTTAATAATTTTAATTCATATAAACCTGGGCAAAAACCAAGATCATATATACACCACATAATTGCTACTGACCAGTGGATCCTTGGTTTTGACCAGACTGACAATCTTGACTGAATCTTCTTCATCGTCTAAAATGCCTTCAGGGACTTGTGGTAGAGTAGGCTCATAATCTCTCTGTGCTACTGCGTCATGGACGGACATAAGACTCTGCACAAGAATAAGAATTCAGTGCAGTCAGAATAGGAACACATATTATCTAAAATCAGTGCAAGAAAGGTTGTCATTTTGAATGCCATGCCGTTTTAAGTCTGTACGTATTTGGTATACAAGATAGCATGTGAATTATTTGCTACGACAATCAAAAAAAAAATACTTTGTGAACAAAGGTAAACAATACATAAAATCTGAATTATAGTTTCAGACATTTGGTTAAGGTCGTTAACCTTCATATAAGAATGAAGATTAACAACATAAACGTGTGCCCATCCCCAATGTAGCTAACCAGAATAAATATATACTGGATATGTGTCTGAACCATTCTTAATTATTGTTTTAAGGCCTGTGGTCAGTTCAGTGGCGATCCATAACACCACATATATTTCTCAAACTGGGTGTTACAATTGTGGAGATTTTAAGTTGTTGTTTGTCTGTTTATATGGCTATTCTCTGTTTAAAGAGAAAAATATAGAAATATACAGCATCAAGTCCAGTTGACAAAACAAGAACAATTGTAATACTGTAATCGTAAGCAGGGAGCAAAACCATTAGAGGGCACATTGGATGGCAGTGGTATGGTTATGTCACGAGATCATCAGGACTGGCCAAGATCATTCTTCAGGGCACAGTAAAGTGGGCAGAAGGACAGGGAGACTGAAAAATAACTGGGCTGACCAACTTAGGGAAAATACAGTTGCCTATGTTGCCACAACCCAAACTTTGGCCAGGAACCGTCAGCAATAGAGAGAGCTGTCCAGCGTTGTGTCCTCAGGGGTCTCAGGTGGTTAAGGGATCTGTGAACCGTGAACAATATACTACATTTTCTTGCTCTCGTGGTAGATGCGTTTTCTCATTTTAAATAATTTATTTTATTTTTAATCTGACCTCTAAGATCTGTGATAGGAGCAATGATTCCATCATGGCCCAAATAGAAACAATTATAATTTTATTCCATAAGCTTGATTTCACTCAATTTAAAATAATGTTTCCTAAGAAATTCATCTTTAAAATGAAAAACAAAACCATGTATTTCATATAGCATCTAAAATCTTAATCCAAAAGTTATTAAACACATGACCCTCAGTACAATAATAATGAGAATTTCGGCTCTTTTGAGAATATGGGATATTTCATCTCAACTCACAAAGAAGAGCTAGCTCTTTCGGTTTCCAAACGGCTCTTCAGATTGTTCTTGTTGCTTTAATCCATATATTATCACTTAGTATGTAACATTATGCATGGAACGACTTCAATTGAGGTGAAAAATAAAGCAAAACAGAGAGAAAGGGAAAACATAGACAAAGAACAAAAAAGAAAAAAAAAGGGAAAAAAGAGGAAAAAGGCAAGAGAAAACTAGTAAGAAAAAAAAAAGACATGTCTTTGAGGGACCCTTTAATTTGTATATTAACAATAATAATGTAACATTATGCACAAAATGTTTTAAAAAAAAAAAAAAGGTTCTATTATCTTAATAATTTATAATAGTATTTTTTTAAAACTTTGACCTTTTTTACACAAAGCAACTTTTAAGTCTGAAAAACACACCACACAACAAAATGCAAATAGACTATGAAATAAACTTTACATTTTGTATGTAAAAAAAGCTAACCTTGAAACACATTATCCTTGAAAAACACAGGAAGCATAAATTAATATATTTACAGATCTAAAAATTAATTAAATAACAAAAAAACTCTAAGCTTTTATACACAGCACTCAACAACACGACATCCTTTGAAATGATGGATATTGACCAATTACAAAAGAAAAAAAGCATCTCCAAGGCGCTCTTGATTGGTGAGGTGCTGGCTCCCATTATTCAATTCAAAGAGCCGTCTCCTTGAGTCATTTCGTTCTCGAACGACACACAACTACAAAACAGTTCTCACCATTTCCATTTGTATGGTTGCCAGCAGTTCCAAATGTATTTGTTAAAAAATGTGAGGAGGTTGACACCCTTAACTATTTACACCCTTGCGGGCCAGCAAGAATTGGGCCATCTTATGCAAAAGTGTCAGGTGCAGCCTACAAGTGAGAGGCTTTTGGAAGTAGTGTAAACATCTGAATGGGTTATTTTTGCCGTCTAAACAATTAGAGCACATAAGGACAAATGCAGCACTTGCTGTTAGTATTATGCCAAATGTGATTGTGGAATGTACAGCGAGTCAGCGGGCCACCCGGAATGATCTCCTGACAGCACCAAGTGGGTCCGATCAAACATCATGTCCTTGTGTCATGTTAACAGTTGCTTTTGCCTCCTGGGTTTATTGCAGGAATATGTCGTTTTGTTCTGAAATAATTCTGCATGCAAATATCAAAATGACCATCAATGCTATTTGACTATTATTTCTGATAGTAACCAAGAACATCTTTCAATTTAGTGTACATGATTATGCATTATCATCAGGTGTCACTCTTCTTGGATGCTGTAATTACCTGAGAAGTTCCTGTGGCTCTAATCAAGTTTTCAAACATTCATTCGTCTCTATTCAAACATTGCGTCGTTTCAAAGTACGCTCTCGTACCAGAGCTTCAGCCAAGAACAAGCTGGTCATTAGGACTGTTTAAACACACTTGCTAGTTGGCAGTTCACTCACAGGACAAATTTGCAGACACGTGTCTGACTGGGCCTCCACATCAGTCAACACTAATAAACACAACTGAGAGGTTTGGCTTGATTGAAGGCAGCAAGCCTTCATTTGGAGAAATAAGGGCAATCCATCAGAGCAGCATTTGTTATTTCAGATCACCTCTATAAGAGGTAAACATCAGAAACCAAGTGTGAAAAATGTTTAAATGCAAGATTCTGAACTCAGATTGCCACGTTATCACTAAAGCTTATGGAATGAAAAAAATAGGCCCAGAGCATAAGGCTTTAGATAAAAATATTTTCCTACATGACGCAATTTAATTTCAAGAAAAATCACAAGATCCTGTTAAAGTGATCCCTTGTTTTTCACAGGGGTTGTGTTCCAAAATGGTCCCGTGATTGTCAAAGCCAGTGGAGTAGAAGCCTTTATTTATTTATCTATTTATTACTGTTTTACTCTATTATACATTGAAACCAAAGAGCAAATCCAATTTACAGGCTAAAGTAATTGTTTAACAAGTGAAATTAATGCACTTTGTAAACGTTGTCTTTAGAAAATAACCTCTCTACTGTCAAATTATAATTTAAAAAATAATCCTGGCGCTTTATCGCACAACTGTATTAAGGACACGAAACACTGTATTTTACACAATACTTCGTCCCCATCATGTAGTTGATATGGAAAACAACATTTACATTCTGGTCAGTGTTGGGGCCAGACCCCTTATAGCCCATCCATAGAGACGTGTGTAGCTAAAAGTTAATCTGTAGATTCTAACAGAGCCTAGTTTCCACAGTTTTCCTGTTGTTCTATTTTGAAATGGGTAATAAAATGTGCTGTTCCTACCTGGGTACAGAGAAGTGGGATTTATCCAGTCCAATATTGAAGGATATTTCTATGTAAAGTTTGAAAAAGGCCTGGCCTATGTGGAAAAAAATCCTTAAAGGGACAGTGTGGTCTATTTAGCACATGCTAGTCATAACCAACCTTTAATAATCATCCTCATTGTGTTTTTAATTGTTTTAAAAATGGCTGGGCAAGTATAATGGTTCGGTTTGGTCACTTCAAATTTCCGAAAGTTTTTTGTTCTTTCTTGTGCTTTTTAGCACCTGTTTTCTGTAGCATTAAACTATACAACATAATCTAGTGGTTGAATAAAACACACTGTACCTTCAAGGTGTCAATAAATATCTTAGGTTGTACAGTATAAAACCCCTAAAAAACAGCTTAATTTGTGAAAACTTTACTTTGAAGTGAGGGTCACGAAAGATGACGATAAGTTCTTTTACTTCCTCCTTCCATTGATGGTGAATTAAATCTTCAAATACCTGGAAACAGGGAAAATAAACAATGTTACTTTAAAGTATGAGGTTCGCTTAATTCATGTACAGTGGTACCTCTTTATACGATCACCTCTAAGCAGTAGAATTTCGTTACAAAGTTTTATATGGAACAAAAACGTTGTTACACGTTTGACATAAAATATAAGTTGCGAGCATTTCCAGAAGCTACTAGATATTGCAATTGTCCCAATTAAGCGACAAAAAAACTTACAAACACACATAAAATAGCCTGTAATAAAATTGTTATACGGCATGCACAATTTGAAATCACCCACAAGTTTAAAAAATACGGGCAAAACAAAAAAGTTGACATGTATTTTGTGCATCCATTTAAAATTACAGCAACATTCATTTTAAGTGTACAGTAAGTGTTAACGTATCATCTACAGTCTCTCAATCCCCCCTCCCCCCACTCCTCCTTCTAAGGATGAGCATGATCCAGGTTGCCCAATTTGAAATGCATTCAAAATATAAGCAGAGCATCTCGGTTTCCAAGATTAATTGTATGCTGGGTGTCAAAATGGTCTGGTGTTTTCTCCCCCAAAACCTCGCAATCAAACAGATCTGGTTGTAATTTGCGTGACATTAGCCCAGAGGTGGACCAACCTTTTCCTCAAGGCAAGCATATTCTGCTGGTTTCTTCTCAGGTTATTCTAATCACCAGGATTATTAACAAGGTTCTGCCGGATATACAGTGATGTTCAGTGAAGTATTTGAACTGATAATTTGTATCACCTGAGTTGAAGAGAAGAAACCTCCAAAAACATACAGGACATTAGTTGCCCAACTCTGCCTTAACCCTAACTTTTTGCACTACGTACTGGGGCTTTTCAATTAATTCAATATAATTGAAATGGCAATTGGACGGTTTGTGTATTTTAGACTATTCGCTGAAACTTACGTTGGCCGTTGAAAGAAAAAATATACATATTATATTCCGGACTCAGGCAACATCAAGGCCAAGCAACAGCTGTGGTGACCAGTTAAAAAAAGAACAGCTTTGTGCGACAGACAGCCGTGTTTTTGCAATGACTTCCACCGTTTCAAGATGCGGAGGCTTGTTCTCCAGATGCAAAGCATGAAGGTCATTTGTTTCCACTGCGATCCGACAGGAACGTCTCTGAGGGGAAGCAGGCCTACAATTTGGCGATCTTGTAGGCCCTGATGATTTACGCCAGGTGGAGAGCAGCCATCGGTAGAAATCAGAAGCAGCAACAGCGAGACAAGGATCGTAATCCACAGTATGGAAAAAAATGGCACCATAAGGACGGTGTTGTGAGTGTGGATTCAGTCCCCGTGTTTTTTTTTTACTTCTTGACACGAACAAACAATACCGACAAATCTGACGAGACAGAGGATCAACAATATCTCATTCAAGACAAATTCAAGAAGATTCAAAATTAATTGAAAATATGAAAGACAGATTTAACCATTTAATAGACAAATTGGGTGACGAGATTAAAAAGATGGGGTACAAAATTAGAAAAGACCTGGAGGCCTTTGAAGGGAAGAAAAAAAGTGTTTTTTCAACTACACAAAAATGTACCGGTAGATGTAAAAGATCAACTCATTAACACCTTGCAAAATCAGGTACATGATCTGGCCTAGCGTAGTCGTCTGAAACATCTTTTAACCTCATCTCATCTTATTTGCTGCACCGCTTATCCTCAGTAGGGTCACGGGGGTGCTGGAGCCCATCCCAGCAATCATCAGGCAGTGGGCAGGGGACACCCTGAACTGTTTGCTAGCCAATCGCAGGGCACACAGGGACAGACAACTCGCTCATTCACACCTAGGGACAATTTGCAGTGGGCAGGGGACACCCTGAACTGGTTGCCAGCCAATTGCAGGGCACACAGGGACAGACAACTCGCTCATTCACACCTAGGGACAATTTGGACCGGCCAATCCACCTGAAACACATGTCTTTGGAATGTGGGAGGAAAGCGGAGTGCCCGGAGGAAACCCACGCAAGCACAAACTCCGCACAGGAAGTCCGGTAGCTGGATTTGAACCCACACAGGAGGTTCCCAAGACCTTAGAACTGTGCCTGCACACGCGCTAACCACTGCGCCGCCGTGCTGCCCATCTTTAACCTATGGAATTGAATTCAGACTGCATACATACGTACAGGCGGCGAGAGCTACAAACGATTATCCATCCATCCATTATCTGCACCGCTTATCCTCAGTAGGGTCGCGGGGGTGCTGGAGCCCACCCCAGCCATCTCCGGGCAGTGGGCAGGGGACACCCTGAACTGGTTGCCAGCCAATCGCAGGGCACTCAGGGACAGACAATTCACTCGCTCATTCACACCGGGGGAAGCTTTTTGACCGGCCAATTAACCTGACATGCATGTTTTTGGAATGTGGGAGGAAACCGGAGTGCCCGGAGGAAACCCACACAAGCACAGGGAGAACATGCAAACTCCGCACAGGAAGGTTGGTAGCTGCATTTGAACCCATGACCTCAAAACTGTGCCGCACACTTGCTAACCACCGTGCTGCCCTACAAATGATTATTCAGAACCAAATACAGAAACAGTGGCCCCATAGGCTATATCTCAACTCCAAGACCTCGACATATACATCAACCCAAAAATGTTGATGCTTGCTACCAGCCTCATGGAAATAAAAGACCTCAAACTGTCTTGCTTTGAGTAACTAATACAAATGGCATACTAAAACAAGGTTCTAAACTGAAAGGTAAAAACAGTGTACATCAATAAAGAGCACGTTGTAATTTAGGTGATGGACTTGGTGTTTGTTTGGAGGATGACGGGGAATTAAAGTCGAAGCTTATTGTTTAGGTTAAGCAAAACATGAGAATGTGGTTCTGAGAGACGATGCACTTTGCAGATGGGCTGTGCCCACTTAGGTAAACACTGCGTACATGTGCATGTGGGTGCTG
Organism: Urocampus carinirostris; assembly: GCF_059441175.1. Taxonomy (NCBI): domain Eukaryota; kingdom Metazoa; phylum Chordata; class Actinopteri; order Syngnathiformes; family Syngnathidae; genus Urocampus; species Urocampus carinirostris. Next base: position 30,789,441 of record NC_142349.1, read on the forward strand.
TCACTTTGTCTTAAATGTGAAATTAATTGTACTCCTCCAAAGTGAAACATTACACGGAATGACTTTAGCAGCCATGCGCACTGTCCTCGGTGACCTGACACACCGCATCCAGATTAAAAACTGCTCCCAGGCGAAATTCTGAGTTTAGAGACACAATTTCTTTTGGAAGATCCTGCTTGTGTGTGACAGTTAAGTGATCTGTATAAAGGAGGAAACTATTCCAAGCATTACAAATCTTTCCCGATGCCTTCACTGCTGGCCCGTCATCTCGGTGCGTTCGTCTGCAAAAGAGTTTTGTGTAGAACGGCTTACATGTGAGGCCAGAAGGGTGGCACGGTCCTGGACGGCGGTAGGACTTCGTTTTACAAAGCGCCTCAAATGCTCATGGATCTGTGGGCCGATTAGACATAGAAAAGTGAAGATTCCCTGAGTCCATCCACCTCAAAGCACATTTAGTGAAATATAATATTATTACTACAGGTCAGAGGAAATTCTCAAGTGAGAGCCCCACAAGTTTTGTTCAACTGGGACCTGAGTATTTTTTCGTCTGTTTCAGATCAATCAATTTTTCATACTAGTGGTTCGGAAATTGGGGTACATGAGGGTACTCTGGGGGTATTTGTGATTCTAAATAAACTTAAAAAATAAATATTCATATTAAATATAATATGAAAGTAATCATTAAAAAATGTCAAAACTTCAGGAACGTATTAGTACTATACTGTACATAACATGAATGTCTAATTCAGATATGTCATATGATCCAAGGTGATAATTGTATGTTTATGCTGCAAAAATGTGTATTTATAGGATAATTTATTCTGTTTTTAATAATGGACACCTCTGAAGGATACTGCATAGGATTCTAGGTTTTTTTCTTTTCACTTTTTTTTACAGTTTTTTTGTTGTATTGCCGATTATGTCACTATCGGCCAAGCATGTTGCTGTTCCATGAAATTTCACACCGTTTAGTGTGGATCTACTTTGGTAACCTAGAAGATTTATTAAAAACAAATGGCTCGGGGTGCTTTAGAACAGGTTGGAATTCCTTATCTGAAGTGTGAGCTCTCTCCTGTTCTCCTTGCAAGTTCAAAATGCATTAATATCTTGTTTGCAAAAGACAATATCTTGTCTTTTGAGTGTATACTAAACTATCAGTGCATACACAATATATGTATAGTTAAAACTCCCACCCAAGAGTATTGTGTTTTTAGGGCTATTTAGCTAAAAAATATTTCAGAAGAACATATTGTCACTCATCAATTATTATTTTGAGTTGACTTCCACTTTAAAATTGGGTAATTTAATACATGGGCAAGGGTCAGATAGCACTCATAATGTGAATGCAATTGCACTTAAGTAGCACAGGTCATAATTTGAGAAACAGCAATTTACATGTTTGTTTTACTTCTCCCACATTTGTTTTTTGGGGGAATGAAATACAATATTTACATAGCAAAATAAAACAAGATTGCAAAATATAATGCAAGTAAGTTTTGTAAAACAAATGTGACTTAACCTTAAAAAGAAGGTGGAGCTTCTTCTCCATCAGTGTGCTGTGGAGGAAGCGGTAGTCCTCCTCTTGGTTGGTTTGAGACACAAAGCCAGACATCACAGTTCACAAATGACTGCAAACATTGGAGTAAGAGACTTTATTTTTGTAGGATGGAAGAAGAGTAGTGTTAAGGACTGAAAACGCCATATAGAAACCAATCGTGCCAGACTAAATATTTCTTACGGATAGCTTTTTCACACTGACAACTAAAATTAAAAAAATGAATACAAAATGAGAAAAATATTATTATTTGTTGAAATTCCATTAGAACCTTGCGACCCTAGTGAGGATTCTCGGTGCAGAAAATGGATGGGCGGATGGGTGGATGGGTGGATAGAAGGATGGATGGATGGATGGATGGATGGATGGATGGATGGATGGATGGATGGATGGATGGATGGATGGATGGATGGATGGATGGATGGATGGATGGATGGATGGATGGATGGATGGATGAATGGATGTTATTAGAAATGTTCACGTATTCAAAATATGCACTTAACTGTCGACACAACTTGTGAGATATACTATCTATCTATCTACCCTGGTCATATCCCTCGAGAGGGGTGCCCGACAGCAAGACAAACAAATACACACAAAAAAAGAACATTAAAAAAGGGAAAAAGTAGTAAAAAACACTCACAAAAAAATTTGGGGACCATGGCCAACCCAAACACCCAACCAAGTTAAGTACTTCTGCACCCAAAGTGATGACGCTTGCGTCCCCCAAAAAGAAACGGGACACAAGAAAGCGGCCATGTCTTGTGAGATAATACTGCCCCCTATTGTTTGTTGTGGAGAGAATGGCATTGAATACATTGGGGGAATGTTCTGTGGAGAATTGAAAACGTCAAATCTAGACTATAAAAGCTTTTTTTTTGGATATATAATCATCTAAAAATATCAAATTAAAACCGCAGAGCTAGTTTAGGATGTATAGTTATTTCAAAATAAAGGCAACAACATAATCAGTTATCAACTAGTCCTCGTGAGTGACTCAGTTCTTATTGACAAAGCTAATATAATACATTGCTAGTTCTACCGGTGTAGTCAAAGTGCATTCCACTTGTATGTCATTGTAAAATTTACCACAAAAAATGCTCAATCACTCTTACCAGTAATGAAGAATATTAGATTCAGGTCACGCTGTTTTTCTGCACTCGCTTGCAGAGAGAAGTTGTAAAGTGTTACAGCCGAATAGTAAAACAGACTCTCTTATTGGGTCAATATATGTCAGTGCTGACCTAAATCAAGCCAACAGACGATCAATACACCAATTATGGGGCAGTGAACATAACACTTGTTCGTTGTTAGCACCACGGAAGAAAATATACAGGCACAAATATGAGCTCCATTAAGACAGGGCCATTCTATGAATTTGCTTGCTTTTACTGGCAGGGTCATGTTTGTCCAGACATCCATTACCCGGAAAACTTAAATGGAATACTAACTGGGGTCATACGTGAGCAGCAACCCTATTTTGTTGTGGACTACAGATAGGGTGGACAAACTATGACCCGCAGGCCACAATGGTTTTTATTCCGGCCTGCCGAACAAGCATGGTTGAAATACAATGACAATATATAACAGCATATACATTAATACTAATAAATAAGTGCTTTTGTGTACCGGATTTTCCCCATTATCCCTGTAAATTCTGGTTTGTGTTTTATTGTTTAATTTATGTATTGACCAGTGTCAGAACCAGAACAGATGGTAGACCCAAACGTTTCACAACAAACGTTATTGCGGAAGATGAGAAGTCAGGTATGGGAAAGCAAGCCCGAGCAATCCGGCGATCCCTGGGCAGAAGGACGAGGGAGTTCACGGGATCGGAGCGTGGTCGGAAGGCGGGAACGCGTTGAGTAGCCGGGAACGACGATCGGAGCGTGGTCGGTGGGCAAAAATGAATCGAGTTGCCGGGGTGGGAGATCAGAGCGTGGTCAAAGGAAGGAAAGAGTCAGGGAGCCGGAGACGATCGGGAAGCCAGGGGCAGACGAACAGCATACAGGTAAGACAAGACAGACGGGAACCATAGTCAAATAGTGCTTGCCTTGCATGTGCGGAGGTTCGCTGACGGACTGACCAGGAGTGAATGGAAGCGTTTAAATAGTTAAATAGAAGGGGAACCAATCAGGCAACGAGCAGCAGCTGGCACAAAAAGAGCGAAACATCCAGATAAGTAATAGCCCGTTAAAATTATTGTTAATTCACCTTACTCTTTCCCAAACTTCACAAATTTGATTAGCCGTTCAAAAACGTGATCAGTTCGGAAATAAATATTGAGCATACGCGAAGCACAATTCAGTCCAGTACATTGCTTCTATAACGAGTGTTGGTTACATACCTGTCAACCTCAGCCGATTGCTCCCATTAGTAATATTCGCAATTCTTCTTGTTAAGCGATTACAAACCTTACAAGAAGAACGCAGCATCTATTTGCTCTCAGCAAGACAGACTACAGATAACATGGGTATCAAACTCATCTTCACCGAGGGCCACATCAGCGTAAAAGACTGCCCTTAAAGAGCCTTATGTAATTTCTGAAAATAACTAAATGTAAATGAATGGTATGTAAAATAAATGTAACTACTCCTTCTTGTAAAACAACTCTGACTATATTATTTATTCAAGACAGTTGCTTTGAAAGTGTAAATACCGCGTACAAACTGTATATGTTATAAACTAAATATAACAAAATATTTTTGGATATTTGCTGGATCAATTATTTTTTAATTCCACCCATTTGTATTGATAAGGGAATACTGACATGCCTTTGCGCTCTGCCACCGCTTAGCAGGTGTCATAGTCGACAGGGATTTTGGGAAATGTAGTGTTTGCTCAAAGCACTCTTGTGTTCTGTTAGTTTTTAGACGTTCGGACAGGGTTGGGTAGGGTTACTTTAACTGGATTACTTTCAATTACTTTTGGATTACTCCAATACCAAATATGCTAATAAAAGACAAAATAAACTAAATATGAATACAATTACTACATTTTGTGCAGGCTTGGGGAGTAACGGAATACATGGAACGGCAAAAATGATGTTGGCAAGCTGTTTGGATTTATTTTCATTTTGTTTCTGTCGCATTTTATGTTAGTTTTTCCGGAGATCAAAGACATCAAAGCCAGGAGAGAAAGCTTACCACGTGTTGTGAGTCATATTTTTATTCATAGTTTATTTTGTCTTTTATTAGCATATTTGGTATTGGAGTAATCCAAACGTAATTGAAAGTAATCCAGTTAAAGTAACCCTACCCAACCATGCGTTCGGACACATGATTGTTTTCTGTTATTAGTGTCAATAAATTTGTTCAAACCAAAAATATTAAACTCTAGCAGGCAACATAAAATGATAAGGCTGCCCACATCCCCAGGCCAATGGTTTTAACACTGTAATATAGAATTTAAAAAAACAAGATAATTTGTGTAAATTTTTACATTGTTTTAATTTGCCAAATAAACAACACAAACAATTATTTCAAAATCGTATTTAAGAGCTCTTCCCCTTGCAGTATATTTAGTGTTTTTTGTATGACGCAGAAAAGAAAAAACTACCAAAGGACAAAAAAAAGATCCGTTCAACAAAGAGTAAGTCCCTCAAAAAGTTTTTTCTCGTGCAAAAAAAGGATAAACGACCTACACAGGTGATCAATAACGTATAACATACAGGGAAAACGTATACATTGACAGGTATGTGGTCATCAATGGCACAGAGGAACCAACGTGGGTGTGTCGCGAACTATCGCCACAGAGGACGCACAGTGCTTGCTTTCCAGCTACGTCACTCAAGGAAAATACCGGAAATATATATATATATTTCAACATAAAGCACAGTGCCATAAAGCAACGAATACGAACATACCAAAAACATAGCCTCAGAATCCAATTACAGTACATTTTCTATGACTAATTTTGACAAATGTATACAAAACACAATTCTCCAAACGTGTATTTGTTGTTGTTTCTTGTACAAACTTGTGCAGGAAAATATTCGAATGTGTCCATTTGAATTAGATCTTCTTCTATACATCTTGCATTACCTGCATTATTTTCCTGATTTGATGACGTTTAAATCAAATTATGAAAATATATTTTATTTTGAAAGAAATAAAACGGAATCTAGAGTATCTAAACATCATCGTCGATTTGGTCAGCTCTTCCTCTCCGTCACTGCTGCGTTCGGTTTAGCGACGTCGTCCGAGGCTAGCTTCAGTGTCTGAATGCCTGACGATGCTCACCGGGTGCTTTTAGCTCAACGCCATCCGCAATGTCGCGCTGATTGTCGGTGCAGTGCGTTTAAGTCCTTGTCCGCCCCAAGAAAGTCTATCTAACAAGCTCCGGAAAAAGAGAAGAAACAGCAGAGCAGGCAGACCGGAGGCCACGGTTTCCCCCATCTCGCTAACACACATATACACGCACACATCACTCCGGCCTTGATGGTGATGTATGCAAGGAAACCAGCAAGAGTCAGTGATGGGTAAATAAGGCACCAAATTGACTAGGGAACACTTGATGCTTCCTATGCATCGCATTGGAATTTTTTATGTCATCGCTAGTTGCTTATCTGGCAGCGGCTAGCCTCGAGAGCTAAATGCTAACATTTTGCAGTCGGCTTGAGTTCGGCTCTTTCCTAATGTTTTGCATCAAGCCATAATGCCAATCCTGCTTTAGGTTGTAATAGAATGAAAAGAGTTCAAATTTAGGAACAACGCCATATAAACATTCTTACTTGAGTGAAGCTAATCGTGCTTCCGCAAACTCCTTTTAGGAGCGGTTATTTTCTTCATTTCTCGATAAACAATGATCTGTCATATTAACGTGTCATACTGTGGTCATATTATTTCTTCTTTACGCAGGTGCACCGAAAGAAGGGATTCCCAGTCCTATCAGGTAAGTTCCAAAAGGTGGAAGAAGGGTATCAATCAAACGTACCCCAATCATTCAAAGTGATGGCTAATCAAGGCATTTTTTTTCAATTTACTGTTTTTTTGTGTTGATAGTTTATGCCAAAGGTTTGCCAAAATCCATCCATCCATTATCTGCACCGCTTATCCTCATTAGGGTCGTGGGGGCGCTGGAGCCCATCCCAGCTATCTTCGGGCAGTGGGCAGGAGACACCCTCAACTGGTTGCCAGCCAGTCGCAGGGCACACAGGGACAGACAATTCACTTGCTCATTCACACCTAGGGACAATTTGGACCGGTCAATTAACCTGACATCCATGTTTTTGGAATGTGGGAGGAAACCCACGCAAGCACGGGGAGAACATGCAAACTCATCTCATTGCCTCAGAACTGTGCTGCACACGCGCCAACCGCTGTGCCGCCGTGCTACCCTTTTTCCAGTAATGTATATATATATATATATATATATATATATATTTAGTCTGACCAGTCTTATCTTGCCCATTTTGGCCTTATGACAACGTCATCGTAGATTGCTAAACTTTGTCCCAGTTCACTAGCAGTTACAGTGGAACCTCGGTTCTCGACCATAATCCGTTCCAGAACCCTGTTCGAGAACCGATTTGTTCAATCACCGAAATCATTTTTCCCATTAAAAATAATGTCAATCGTTTTAATCCGTTCGAACACCCTGAATGTTTACCATGAATGTTTACGTTCGCGTTATCCTAATCTTCCGCACAAAAGATTACGCTAACATGAACGTGTAAAAATAAAAAAATCAGTTCCTTTACAAGTCATTTAGCACCACAAGTGGCTAGCGCTTCATTGGAAAGGGGGCTCCGTTCCAACACCCTGAATTTTGGGCTCAGTTCCAAACCCTGAATGTTTACCTGAATGTTTAACGTAATCATAGAGCTAACCCAGGCTAATCGTACGTTCGCGTTATCGTAATCTTCCGTACGAAAGATCACGCTAACACGAACGTGTAAAAAAAAAAAGATAAAGAAAAGAATTATGTTTAGGATTTCTTACCATTGTGGTGGTCAGCAGAAGGCGCATGCTGTCTTCCCTAGCAAGATCGGAAACTCGCACACCTCTTTCATATTTAGCTATTATGTCATTCTTAAATGCAATAGTTGTACGAACAACTTTTATTTTTTACCTGTCCTGCTTGCACCGACCTTCTTCTGAGGCATAGTTAGGGGCTAAAACACTCCGTTCACCGATATTAAAAAGGGAACTTTTCTCCCCTTTTGGCTGGTCCACACAGTAAAGGGCCTTTTCCAACAAGTGTTCTCTGAAAGCTTGAGTCAGTTGCACGAGGGGTGGGGGCGATCCACACAATCTACACCCGTATGCCGCTCAGCATCGCACTCTAGCGTACGCACTCACGCATTACCGGTGTTCGAACTCCGAATTTTTGACCGAGCAGCGAAGCAAGAATTTCTCGAAATTTTTGGTCGAACTCCGATTTGTACGAACTGAGAGGCGTTCGAAAACCGAGGTTCCACTGTATCTGCGATCAAGCAGTTATTTTGTAAATTAAATTTACATCAATTATCTTTATTTTTATTCTATCTAGTCTGTCTCTCTGTGAATATATAGTTGCTGCGTTGTATTTAATAGGTTTATTATCACTTAATAAGCCAACGTTCAAACATCAGTAAGTCATTAGTAAGGGAGCAATTGGTTGAGGTGGACAGGTATGCAGAATCCCTACTAATCCTTTCTGCTTTGATTATTCTTTCGCAGACCCATAAATCTCAGCCAAAGAGCCAGACCAGCAGCCTTCACCGTTTCGACAAGGTGCGTGATGGCTCATCAGAGTCCACACCCCCATACAAGATGCTGCGGCGCTCAGACGAAAGTCCTGTCAGCAAACATGGAGACGGAACAGGACATGGCAAGGCTAAAATCACCCACACAGTTCGAGCTAAAAATGGTAGGCCAATGTCTGAATGTCTGGCAGCTGCTTTACCTTTTATGGGAAAATATTTCTGTATTAATGCCGCTTAATCGTGGAAAGCCATTATGTCTCCCCTATGAAATTCAGATTTTAATAAATTTTGTGATCACGTCAATGATTTTCCTTCTGCTAGTTCATTTACATGTTGAACCTTATACTATAACTGACAACCTCATTCTTCGACACAATACTGACCCGAAAAGGTATAAATTGTATTGTAAATATTTCCAATGATGAAAAGCACAGAATTGGAAATATAACAACACAACTTGTTTAACTAAACATCACTTGATAAACCGATATGTGATTTTTATAATCAATACAATATAAACAACATTATACTAACACATGCTAAACATTAGAAATTTTGTATTAAAGAAAGGCATTTCTGTGTTTGATTAAACACTGTGCAGTTTTTTTATTTTTTGCTGTTCGGTTATGAATGTCTTCCTTGCAGGGTCGAACGAATCTCCTCACGAGAACTCTCAAAACAACAGCTCCCACCATGGGGCCGACTCACATTTGGCTGCGAGCAAGCCTGCAGACAGAGTAAGATATGCCAGAGTTTGTTTTCCGCACTAAAACCACATGCAATTAAAAAATCGGCAGACATTTCGCTTCAAAGCATGACACATTCACTTGATGTTTTTTTCCATACAATTTCATCAGAGTAGAGAGGTCAGATCTGATCTAATTTCTGGTTGTTTTCAATTTGCATGCGGTATGTTTACATGCAGGCAATAATCTCATTGGGAAAGGAATATTGACAGTATTCAGATCATGTAAAGCCTTGTTAACGCGGGTTATCTAATTACACCTTAGTCCAACTGTGAGTTTTCTGATGGCAGGTGTTGGGGGTTGGTCCTTTCATTGCTTGTGCATGCATACGCATTAAAATAATCCGTCTGTTTGCGCACACGTGCAGTTTACCCTCATCAAGGATATTTTTTTTGCCCCAAAGCACTGTAGGTCTTATCCCAAACAATTTTGGAATTTGTAGTATAGAGACAAATGCTACCTGCAAGCTTTACTCACTCATGTGTATTGGTTGATGTCACTAGGACATTTCCTTTTTTAATTTATTCTCCCACACTGAGAATGCTACAAGTGTAGACATCTATATATAGTGTATGCAACAATTGTATTCATCTATTTATACTATAAGTCTTTTTTTTTAAAACAAGCATGGAACTTAATTGAATTTTGAGAGTGACATGAATGAATTCATCCATTATTTAATGTCAAAAGTTAAATGCAGAAACCCATCATCTATTTGTGTAATGACGGCACTCCCTCATTGCCCTTGTAAATGAAATATTGGCAGACGCCATGTATTCGAGGTTATGCATTTGTCTTTAGGCATGTAAATGACTTGAACTGCTCCAGAATTCCACTATTTTTTTTTCCAATCAGATTATTGCCTACATGTGAACGTACCCATTGTTTGAATCCTCCAATGTCACCACCCACCCTGTAATTTTCACAAAAGTATTTTAATAGATAATACACAATTCTGTCTCATTCGTAATTCACAGAGAGACACAAGAAGGGAGACACAACCATGATCTCTGTATGCAGTAGAATACAGACCTCTTTTGGAGGAGTACTTTTACTCATTGTATGTGATTTCCTTGCAACTTTTGAGATGTGAGAAAATAAAAGAAATAATGTGTTGTGTAAATATATCAAGGCTAAATATATCAAAAACTAATTTCGCCTGAAATTCCTTTTGTCAAATCATGACATCGTATTTACATCAAGTTTATGTACAAAACATGGTTTTTGGAGAATCATTTTTCCCTAGAACTCTCAAAAATGTACTTTTTTTCCCCTGGTCAAAAATATACTTTTTTATAATTTTGCGGTCAATTGCGAGACCCAGGAAAAAAATTGCCATTAATACTTGATTTTAAGTAAATATCTCTAAGAAACCGTTGAACTAAAGGTAATGTTGTTTCACGGCACACGCTTAATAAGTGTCATGATTATTCTTTTATAACATAGGAAAAGACTATTTAAAAAAATTGTGACAATCCCATTAAATGAGACAAATATTCAAAGACTTTTAGGGCTGGACAAATACATTTTGTTGGACTTTTTGGGCTTTTCTTCTAATTTTGGTTGATTCCCTACATATTCAGGGTTTTGTATCTAAGTTTGTGTAGAGTGTGACAAATAAGTATTTAGTCAACCACTAATTCTGCAAGTTCTCCTACATGAAAATATTAGAGAGCCCTGTAATTGGCCACGTGGGTAAACCTCGACCGTGAGAGACAAAATCTTTGGGACCACTGTGTGGAAAATAAGCATTTCGTCAATACCATGAGTTCATCCCAATACTTTATGTACCCTTTGTTTCTAAAAATGGAAGCCAAATCTTTTCGGTAACGCTTCACAAGCTTTTCACACACTTGCTGTTATTTAGATCCATTTCTCCATTCAGATCCCCTGCAAAGCAGTAATGTTTTGGTGCTGTCCTTGGGCAACACAAACTTTCAACTCCCTCCCCAGATTTTTATGGGGTTGGGATCTGGAGACTGGCTAGGCCACTCCAAGACTTTGAAATGCTTTTTACGAAGCCACTCCCTTAGTCACCTGGCCACGTGTTTGGGATCATTGTCAGGTTGAAAAACCCATCCACGTCTCATCTCCAAGGCTCTTCCTGATGGAAGGAGATTTTCTCTTAAAATCTCTCGATACATCCCCATTGATTTTTTTTTTTCTCTATATAGATCAGTCGTCCTGGTCCCTTTGCAGATAAATGGCCACAAAGCTTGATGTTTCCACCTAAATGATGCTTCACAGTGGGTATGGTTTTCTTCGGATAAAAATCAGTATTCTTTCTCCTCCAGACCCAAGATCTTGTGTTTCTGCCAAAAAGTTCTATTTTTGGTTCATCTGACCATCGCATATTCCCCCAGTCCTCTTCTGGATCATCCAAATGCTCTTTAGCGAACCGTGTAGTGGATTCAGCAGGGGGCGCGGCATGCCTGGCAGTGCAGCATTTGAGTCCCTAGCGGCGTGACTGATAAAAGTTTTATTTACTGTGGTCCCAGTTCTCTGTAAGTCATTCACTATGTCCCCCCACCTGTGGTCCTGGGATTTTTGCTCATCTTTCGCATTTATCATGTTGCCCTTGGGTTGAGATCTTGCTTGGAGAACTGGTTCAACGGAGATTATCAGTGGCCTTATGTCCTCTTTTTTTCTAATAATTGCTCCCACCGTTGATTTCCTCACACCAAGTATTTTACCTATTGCAGATTCAGTCTTCTCAACCTGGCGCAGGTCTACATTTAAGTATCTGGTGTTCGGCGACAGCTCTTTGGTTGTGGTAATACTATATTTTGGAGTGTGATTGAGTGAGGTTGTGGACAGGTGTCTTTTATACGGATAATGTGTTAAACCAGGCACCCTGAGTGGAGACTTGCCAGACCTTGTTAGAAGTATGACAGCCAGAAATCTTGTTTGTTAGTAGGCGACCAAATACTTATTTACTACTCTAATTTGGGAAAAAAATCTTTAAAGATCAAACAATGTGATTTTCTTTTTTCCCCCCACATTCTCTCTCAAGGTTGATATTTACCCATGTTGAGAATTACAGGCCTCTCTAATCTTTTCAAGTAGGAGAACTTGCACAATTTGTGGTTGACTGAATACTTATTTGCCCCATTGTATTTGCACAATGTTTTTTTATTATAAAAATGTCCTAAATGTCAAGCTCATAAATCAAAAGCTCATTTGAATAATTCTCATGTAAAAGAGGTGCAGCGTACACTAAACACTTTTTGATTGGCTAATGAAATGAGTGACACTATTTGAATATGGCATGAGATTTTATTGGAGAATAACTTTGCTGTTATTAAATTGATATACCCTGATTTGTGACCAGGACCCCGCAGATGACTGGACAGAACACATTAGCTCTTCTGGGAAAAAGTACTACTACAATTGTAGAACTGAAGTCTCGCAGTGGGAAAAGCCCAAGGACCTGTTGGAAAGGCAAGTCGTCTTGAACACAATTCTAACGTTGAATGAAACATGTATGCATTTTGTTGGTATGTGACAAAAGGAACGGATGCACTATCGAACTGACATCTACTCGAAACTAGTCCCACAAGACTACTGTCTGCGTCTGATTACAGAGAGCAGCGTCAGAAAGACCCCGCCAAGTTGGCGGCAAACAGTTTCCCCAGGGACATGGACTACAGACAAGAAGCCTTGCAGGACAAAGCAACAAGTAGGACACAAGTTTACTCTTGTCATGTTGATGAAATGTTACCATCAATGGGTGCAATCATTGAAAAAAAATTGTCAATTAAAAGAGTTAGTAAATGAATGGCATTAAATGTGCCTTAGCTATAGGGCTGGAAATCTTTCTGAGGCTCACAATTAAATTACACTTATGATTCTGACGTGTAAAATTGTTAGTTTTTTTTTTCCCCATCAATATATTCTTCCTCCGGGCACTCCGTTTTCCTCCCAAATTCCAAAGACATGCATTTCAGGTGAATTGGCCAGTCCAAATTGTCCCTAGATGTGAATGAGAGAGCGAATTGTCTGTTTCCGTGTGCCCTGTGATTGGCTGGCAACCAGTTCAGGGTGTCCCCTGCCCACTGCTCGATGATTGCTGGGATGGGCTCCAGCACCCCCGCGACCCTAGTGAGGATAAGCGTTGTAGCTAATGAGATGAGATATTCTTCCTTCACCAAGACTTAATCTCTTGAAAAGCAAAGCGATTCATTCCACTACAGTGTTTTAACTTGGGGAAACTCATGCAAACTGGAAATGAACAAAAATGGCACATGAGGAGTGAAAATGATTTAAACGAGTTATTTCATGATTTAAAAGTACTTCTCTGCTTTTTATATTTCTATGATAGTGTGACCCTGAATTTGGGAACTTCTCTGTTCAATTTCATATGTAATATGGAAAGGAGCTAAAGCTTTCTTTAAACTTCCTCAAAAACACCCAATGTCTATTTTTTAATTTTGTATTTTTTAATCTGTGTTGTGACTGAGAATGAAAAGTCTAGTTTAGTCGTAAAAGTTGCGGTTAATGATCATCAGTCATCCACTCACCACATGTGAGTGCAGTCGTATTGCATTAAACAGCACGTCCGTGACTCATATTTTAAGTAAAATAACATCAGATGGGTCTTTCTTCAAATGTTCTCTGGTTGATAAATGGTAGTCAGCCAATACAGCTGCAGTGTGTGTTTTTTTTTTTGAGAGGGGCACTTGGCTTTGGCAACATGCAATGGACATATTGTTGTTATATAATTGGTGTGTTTAATAGGGACGATGAAGGGATATGGGAATATAAGCATTTGCTTCTGACTACCCCTTTTCGAACATATTATGTAATATTATTTTGTCGTTAAGTTATTGTTTTTGTTCTGTTTTTATTTTAATGTTCGAATAAAGTTTTCATTCATTCATATTTAAAATTGATAATCATTGTTTGATGTGATGAGGTTTATTTTTCTCTCGTGCTTCTCTTAGCATTGTCTTGCTGGCCGGATTAAATTTGTCAGATGGCCTAAGTTTGACCCCTTGCACTAAATTTATTAGCATTTTTTTCTTATAATTACTGTATGTTTACTTTGGATGAATAGTTTTTATTTGTCAGTTTGTTGGATCCCTTAACCACTAGTGTCTTGGGGGCACCATTTCCCGGGGTGTCTTGGGCAAGTACAGACGGGTGGTGTCCATCCCTTTCCAGGCCTGCATATGTTTCCACCCGGTCTCGAACCGGAGACCTTTCGCGTGTTGGGCGAAAGTTTTAACCACTGCACTACAAAAACATTTGTATGTGTTTGCAATTTTTGGAATTGTATCTCCAAGTCGTTTGAAAACGCTTAACATTATGCAGACGTGGTCTGAGAATACATTTTCTGTCTTAATATTTCTATTTCCACCAATTGCTCCTTATCGATCAGCATGCAATTGTCCACTCAGTCAGCCTGTAGTCTACAAGCGAGAGAAAAATCTATGTGCCTTTCCACTCAAGTCCTTTCAGCAGTGCCCAAAGGAGAAAACCTGAGCACTGAGCCTAGTTGCATCCAAATGAAGCCAATATGATACAACAGAGCGCTGAACCAACTGTCAAAACTGCAAACTGTGTTGATGAACCCTGCGGCATTCATTAAATAAAAGGCATTCAGGGAGAGTAATAATGTACTGGCAGTCATTGGAGTTATTCCACTTGGCACGGCTGTAAAAGTCTGTCCGTACAACCTATGTTGTTGAAAGAGCAGTTGGTTTTGGTATAATAAATGTGTGAAATCAAGAATGAACCAAAACATAATTCCGCCAAGTTTTAGAACATTTAAAACGGTTTTTGAGGCATGTGCCTGAATAAAAAACTAATAGGAAGTTCCACAAATGTGCATACCCTTCAAAATTATTTGACAACGGGCATATCACAAAAAATCAGAGATTGAACGTGATTTTAGCCTTAACAAGTATTGTGGACTTAACACGAAAGGCACAAACCTTTTGTCACCACCAAGCTTTTGGACTTGGCTTGACAGCTTCCCTTGTTGCTGCTTTTCTTTTCACAATTGAGCAATAACAGCAGTGACACAAAATGTTGGGTATGCTTGATGTGATGTGTGCATAACAGTGGAACAGAAGATGCATGGTGAACGAGAAGTGAGTAAATGTTCAGCCGCAGGCCCATCAACATATAATTTCCAAACCTGACGTCTATGTTACCATTATTAAAATCGCTTGTTGTACCTTACCATTAAAAAGCTCCTAGATTGTGCGTCTAAAATAATGTACTTTTATTTGGGTTTTTACAGAGAACGCTTCTGGGGACCAGTCCAATGTCTCCAATTCTGGCCCCATGTCCTCTTCCTCTCAGACTCTGAACTCATCTTCTGCCACATCCACCACCACCTCTTCCTCCTCCTCCTCCACTGTGCAGTTGAGTCAAAGTGGCCAGCCCTCATCGCCAGCACTGCTTCAAGATCCGGCCCTCCTGCGCCAACTCTTGCCAGCACTTCAAGCTACTCTGCAGATGAACAACGGTGGGATGGACATGGCCAAGCTCAATGAGGGTGAGAATGACCAATGGACATAACACTTTCCTTAGAAGAGTTTGTCACCATTGTTGAATGTAAACTATGGATCTTTGTCCATCACACATGTAAAAACCTGTGTCAGCATATAGAGAACACTAAGACATAACCATTACTCAACTTTACAGATGAGTTTGGTTGAATGAGTTCAATGTTTATGATTCAAAAAGAAGGGAAATGGGCTCCATGTACTCGAGTGTGCCCTCACTTACATGCATCCACCTCAGTTTAAACATCACAAATCAGAAAACATGTGAGGATTAGTTTTCACTTTAGATTCTGTATGTCATGAAAGTCACTCGAGCGGAACATTTCCAGAGACGGCAATATTCATACTTTGCCGTGGCCTGATGCTGCGAAAGCACAAATATGGAGATTTATATTTGCCTCTTAATTGGACGGATGAAGTGGACAGACGAATTCAATTCTATGAAGTGCGACACGCCGGGTCATTAAGTGCTTGTTTCAGGCAAAAGAATAATGTGATTTAATGACACATTTAATAACACATTTATATGTTTGATTACAATGATCTTATTCATTAAACATCTGAATAGTAAAATTAACATTGAAACATTCAGTTCTGTGCCATAGAATGTGTGACTTTTTATTGCTCACTTACTGAGGAAAGCAGTTGGCGTTTGAGCTTTTTAAATTTGGGGTTTTAATTTTTTCTGAAGGATTATCATTGTTTTGCCCCTGCAAATCATGCAAGGTAATCGTTGCAAAAAAAAGTAGATGCATCTCTTTAACAAAACGAATTGTTAAAAATAAATACAGTGCCTTACAAAGTGTTTGGCCTCTTTGAACATTCAACCACATTTCAGACTTCATTCACCAAATTATAAAATAAAAAAAAAATGTCAAGAATCAACAACAAATGGGACAAAGTTGCGATTTTATACTTTTAGATACTTAAAGATGGTACAATATCATTTTCACCCACTTGGAATGTATTACATTTATTGCCATCTTAAGCTGCAATTACAGTTGCAAGTAGTTTGATGTGCCTTGGCCAAGGGGATGTTGAAAGAGCCATATTGGATGAAAAAACTGAATATAAAAATTCTCGAGAGCCGCAAAATAATAAAAGCCTTATGAGCCTTATAACGATTGCAACACATCTATAGTAGTTATATTAGCTTAGTATCTTTCTAACTCTGTTGGTTGCAGAGCATCCTGTGGCAAAAGATGCACCATGTGACTACTTTTGTTGGAGGATACCACCTTAAGTTTATCTTCATTACCAAATTAATTGATAACAGTATGTTTTAGTGCTTTGATAAAACTAAAGAAACACAATAAAGAACAATTTTTGTTGTAATTTGTGTTATTATGATTCAAATAAAACGAACAAAATGGAACATGCACAATCTGCCGCTTATCTCGGCAATAAAAAAAGTGCAATTAAACGCAGCATGAATTTAAAAAAAAAACAAAAAACGTCTGCCTTCTGAAAAGCTAAATAAAATTAAATTAATACAATTTTTAAGTTTGTTTTCTGTGCAAATGTCACATGTTAGTGTATGGGTGAAATGCAGCAGTATCTTCTTGGCTCTATTTTGATACAAAATCCTTTACACCTATTCATGAGCAACAAGACACAATTAATATCCTGGAGTGTCATTCAAAATGTATATGTATACTGATAAAAATCAAAAATCATTTAATAAAAACAGCTACTTTTTCAATTTAAAAAGTGCTTATGTCAGGATTGTATTCTTACCCGATTAATGTGACCTCTGTTTTAATAATATACGGTACCTTAACCCGTTAACTATCCGAAGGCCTGCCGGTTGGCTGCCAGACATTCGATGAACAAATGCGTGCCTGTACGATATCACCAGTAATTAAAATACCTTGGAAAGCTTCAACTATCGGGAGTCAAAATATTCTGACCATTGCAAAATGAACATCACGATCAGTCTGAAACAGGATACCTAAA
The DNA here is from genome assembly GCF_059441175.1 of Urocampus carinirostris. Taxonomy (NCBI): domain Eukaryota; kingdom Metazoa; phylum Chordata; class Actinopteri; order Syngnathiformes; family Syngnathidae; genus Urocampus; species Urocampus carinirostris. Next base: position 30,806,901 of record NC_142349.1, read on the forward strand.
AACTATAAAGCCAGCGTAACTCACCAGCCCCTGGGTGTTTTCATCTTTGAATGTCCACAAAAATGGCTTTGTTCCATCCAGGACAATCAATGAAATCCAACCGTGTAAAATATTCACTCCATAACATACGATAATGCAGACAAATAGTTGTCCACCTAAAAAGATTTCTCCTTCGTTGGACGTTGCTTCTAGTAATCCGTCCGTTTAACCACACTATTTCCGTTTTCAAATAAATAGTCGTAAAATTATTCCCAATATGGTAGTTAGCCCTTCCCTTTCCATTGACACCTTTTCCTGGATGAGGTTCTGTTCATGTGTTTTTTATTCATGCACAAAGCGTGAAGTTACGTTAAACTTTCTTCATCACATATATCCCTCCTGTGTCAGTCTGACCTTTACTGCTCGGGCTCCCCTGGCAGTCGTTAGAAAAAAATGCATAAATTAGCAGCATCATTGCATAAGCTGCAGAGATGAAAGCTTGTGACAAAAATAGCAGCTTATAGTCTGGAAATTACGGTACATGTTTTTTTTGCATAAAATCTGTGTTACATTGGCATTTTCAAATTATTTTTCTGAGATAATGCATTTTTAAAGACAGCCTGTCCTTTCCTTGACATCCTGAGCTCTGACGTCATCAGAGTAACATGAGCACACTTGCAAGCCAGTTGCTTTACTAAAGACAAAGCTGCTCACCAGGAACATGTTGCACTGCAGATGTACATAAAATGCGCCCTAGATGTTTTGGTTATATTTTGCGGAACAGTATTCATTCAATTCTTGTCTCTTTGCCTGGACGTTACTAAAAAACGAGTTTTGTGGTAAAGTGACTTGCAAATACACCAGAAACTGAAGAATGCAGTTCAATAGGGAATAAACAATACATCTAGACAAGGTTTTTGTCAAGGTTTTCCAACGTGGTGCTTCCTAGGACAGCTGATGTGCCTGCAGACTTATTCAGAAAACAGCCTACTAGTGCAGGGTCATTGTTTTAATTCTAGTAGAATGATTGTTTTAGTGGTTGACTGAGTCTATTCAACACAACTTCTAATAATTAAACTGGTTATAACATAGGAACAAAATAGTTACAACATGAAGTTATTTATAAATCTATATCAAATTTGATGCCCTTTGCGATAATTAGTAAAAAAAAAGTACCTTCCGGGCTAAAATGTTGGAGACCCCTGGTTTAAATGATTTTTGCAGTGCAACATCTACTGTATATCTTGCAACAGTAAATATATTGCTGAGATGTTTGGACGTATTCTAAGAGATGGGCAGGGCAGCTGTATGATGCGGCAGGGGTAAACCAGTGAAAGCTGTTGGGCCCTGCTATTGAACAGAAGATTGTTGTGTCACCCTGACCCGAGTGACATTGCCGCTTTTTGTCCCGTTTTATCTGGAAGGACAAAAGCATGAATTTGGCTGCCGAGGTGCTTTTGTAGTTGTTTGGGCATTTGGGTTGGCCATGGTATATTTTGTTTTTTTTGGTTTTGTTTTTGTTATGTTTTTTTCCTTTTCTTGTCTTTATTTGTGTATGTGTTTGTCTTGCTGTCAATCACCCTTCTCAAGGGATATGAGCAGGGTAGACTGATAGATAGAAATATATTGACTCCGTGGGTCTTTACTATGGCCCGTTTCGGCGTGTTTCTGACTGACAAGCGAACTGCGCTTCACTACGAAACGTTACCTTCATGAAAGAGTGATAAAAACTGGATACTATATCAAACACTATCGTAAAAAAAGTCTTAAACACAACTTACTAATCTGTGTGGAAACATTGGCTCCTTTTCCCTTCGTCGCAAGGGTCAAGTTTGCCCTAGTCACTTGCCTCAACCACCGTTTTGAGTTGATATGGCTGTGTATCTAATTTTCTGGCACTATAACTGTTTTTTTGTCCGGACATATCCATCAGGGACTTGTTGTCAAAATTGGCCATAAAATCGGGGTCATTGAAACTTGGTTCACTCTATTTTGGAGCTGACCTCACATGTCGTGTTACTGGGATTTGCCATTTTTACGGTGTTATTTCAATGACATCACAGCTGTACAGCCAACAAGCCATATGGGTCAACTTTAAGACTCAATTTATCAAGTCCCCCGTCACGTGAAATAATTTGCAACATGTTTGTATAATTGTGGGGAGAAACACTAATCGTTCTGTGCCTAATTGAAAGAAAAGCTCTGTTTGGGAATATCTTAAAACAGCCTTCCAAGGCTACACTCTTAGTGTGTGATCATTCAGAGGTGTTCCTGTGGCAAACCCGCATACATTTGTAAAAGTTGAGCATATAATAACTAAAGGTGACACTGATGTTTCTCATTTCCACTGTTTTTTTTTTTTTTTTTTATCTTGCCATACATTGTGTTGCGGTCACATGTTGTATGTCGCTCACTTGTGTGTGTGTGTGTGTGTGTGTTTGTGTGAATTTTTGCATTGCCCTCTTCCACCCTCTAGTCTTGGCAGCTGCTGTCACCCAAGCTTCCTTGCGGTCTGTGCTTCATAAGCTCCTCACTGCTGGACCCGCTTTCAACATCACTGCTCTTCTCTCAGCCGCTCAGCACGCCAACCAAGGTATGACCTCCATGCTGTCTCACACCATCTGCCGGTGTCAACTAAAAATGTGATTCAAAGGTCCTGGGGTCCTTAAGTGCCCTTAACTTTACCCACAAACCCACTGTGTTTTTTTTAACTTTCAAAAATCTACACTTTATATTTAAAGTTTACTGTTGATAATATAACAAATTTGTTACTTTAGCAGTGTTTCAAAGCTATAAGCAGATTGTAATATCTACATCTAATATCAAGAAATACATTCAATACCAGATTTTTGTTTTAGGTTGCTTTTCATGTAGTTCTTTGTGTAGATTCACAAAAAACATTTGACTTAATATTTTTTCAGAAATCTATGTATTATGTGAGCATTTTATCTTTTTTGCTATAAAAAACTACACACAATAAATATCTTTTTTTTTTTGTTTGGCTTTGTCGTGAGGTTCTTATGGTTTTAAACAGGGTCACCAAACTCGGGCCCGCCGATGGTTTTATTCCAGTCTGTTCAAAACACTTGGAGACCCCTGGTTTTGAAAATTTGTTGTATTTACTTCTGCCGCCATTTGACTTTCACAGTCATTAAGTATGGTGACAAACTAAGACTGTTATGTGAGAATTTTTTGTTTGTTAGAACAAATTGTTGAGAGGGCAGTCTGTTGGCGGTTTTAAAAACAATCTTGGAGGCTTACTTGCTGGATGTGGATGCACATCTTCTGCTGGTTTAAGGTGGGCTGGATTTAAGTCAAGTCATGTTTATTTGTGTAGCCCTTAAGCTAAAGAGTCTCAAAGGGCTGCACAGACCACAGATTATTGCAAACCACATACTATTATTTCACCATCCCCTGATCTAAAACCTACACGAGGGCAAGGAAAAACTCAAAAACCTCAACATGAGGAAAATGGAGAAACCTTGAGAAGGGACCGCACATGTGGTAATCCCCATTTGAGGATGATCAGGCGGCAATGGATGTTGCAATTACAAATAGTACAGATATATTGTCAACAAAAAATATACGTTATTCATATGCAATAGAATAGACCTGTGTTTTAAGATTAGATTTAAACATTTCCACTGAGGTTGGAGATCGAATCTCAGGGGGAAGAGCATTCCACAGCACCAGGGCCCAAATAGATAATGTTCTCGAACCTGCGGATCTCTTCTTGGCTCTTGGGATCACTAGTAGACCAGCAGTTTCAGAGCAAAGGCTCCAGACAGGAACATAGGGGGAAATTAAATCTGAACGATATGAGGGAGCAAGTCCATGCATGATTTTGTATACTACCAACAGAGCCTTAAAATCCCATTTTACTACCAAATGGTCTATAGGTTCTAGGGAAATGGGTTATGATCAAGAAATAAACATTTAAATCAAAAGCACTGCTCAATTCAGATTTAACAATACCTGAAGAAAATGACCTGTGAAATTATTTGAGTAATTTTGATAATCTGCCTTACATTAATGCATTTGTCGTTCATAGATGAACAATCGTGTTGTTTTCATAGATACAACTTTGGATAAACCTTGGCCTCCGTACAGAATATTATTATTACTTTTTCACTGCATATTGTGGAGGTCGATATTCACGGGACTGCGATGACGTCGTTGTCCTCGAATGTATTACCTTCTTCTTTGCTGTCCTTAGCGCAACACTCCAGTCAGTCCCCGGCATCTTTGACATCTGACGCCTCGTCACCACGACCTTATGTGTCACCGCGCAATGGCACGGCGCAGAGCAACCCGAAAAACATTCACTCGAGCAACATTACGTCCTTGCAGACTCGGGTGAGTTTCCCTGCTTGCTGCTTAATCTCAAATCCACGTTGGTAACTTAACAACGGTCGCCATTTGTTTAGTTATACTTTCTGTATCTTCCATGTGTATTACGATTTCAGTTCAAATGTTTTCTCCCTCCAGGGAAATGCGTCTTCGGTTAAACAAAGTTCCACACCTCTGGCTCAGACCGCAGAGAAGCGTCCTGAAGATCCCAGGACACTTCAGCAAAGGAGGTAGTTAACGTTAACTCCAAGTGAATTGTGGCAAATTTTCGAGCTATTGACTTTTTCTGTGACAAATACCGTGGGAGTTAACTGTTTTTGCATGCGGTTACATCATCTGCAGCCACGAAATACTCTCTACGGCATCAAGCACAGCCGGCGCAACGTTGCCCCTCACCACCAGTCAAAGTCAGTCTGACGCACCCACGTCCTTCACCCCCTCCCTGGCAGCTCATTTCGATGAAAGTCTCATCAAACATATCCAAGGATGGCCTTCAGAGAATACTGAGAAGCAGGTACTCACTTATACGTCACATTGTTGGATTTTTAGTTTTGGTTTGTTCATGTGTAAAACAAAACAAAAGTGGGCAAAAAGTCTATTGTGGGTTGGTGAATCGTTGCACCACTTCAGGGCGGGTTGGGAATCAAACCTTGGCAAAAACAAAATTGGACTCTGATACAATTTTTTTACATCACTTTTAACATTCCTGTATAAAGAAAATGTAAATCAAAGACAGACTGTTGTTAAGAGGTTAACATATCAAAACAAAGCCGAAAACATGACCCTGGGTTCCTGTGATTGGTAATTACAGTTTCAAAAGAAAATAAAGAACCAAGGTGTCCCTAGAATCCTTCATCCATCCAGTTGTTTTTTAAAAATTTGCATTTAGAGTACTGGTTCTCAACTGGTCTAACTTCAGGACCCACAATCACACTCTAATTACAAGCTGCGACGCAAATCTAGAACAAAATTGAATTTTCTAAATTTATTTCACGAAAGTGCCCACTGTCTGTAGAAGGCTGGGATTGGCTCCAGTAACCCGAGACCCTAGTTAGGATACTTGGTGCAGAAAATGAATTGATGGATGGAAAGGATTGTGCAGTTTAAACCAGAAATAGAAGAATGTATTTCTATTAAGAGTAAACAAAAGCAAAATGGTGAGCAAAACCTAAACGACTTATTCGTCTTAATGCTCAATAATGAAGTCAAAAGTAAAACACTTCAGTAGCTTTGTTTTCAAGATAATATAATCTATATTTCATATGTTCTCCGCCCTATCTGCGTTGGGCAATGTGCAACATGTCATCAAAATTCATCCATCTTTTTTTTTTTTTTTTTTTAAATTGCTGTTGTCAACTTCCTTTTACAAGGAATTGTCGACATCTACTGTTAAGGAGTTAAAACAACCCTTGTTTTTTTTCCTTTTTTAGCATCATTTTGCCTAAGCAAAGGCTGGCAATTCATCAAAAATGGGTCCGAGACCCTCTTTTGGGTCCTGACCCATCAGTTGAGAAACAGTGATCTAGAGCAGTGTTTTTCAAACTTTTTTGAACCAAGGTACACTTATATTTATAAAAAAGTTCAGAGGCACACCGTCCGTCGAAAATTAAGTTACGTCAAATATTTCTCTGTGCTACCTCATAAGCAGATAATTAGTATTCAAAAAGAAGAAAATAATACTTAAAATAAAAAAGAATGATGTGTTTAATTTATGTTTGTATTTTTTTACAGTGCAATCTTAAACCGTTTTGTTAAACAAATGAAGTTATTAAATGTACTGTGCTAACTCATGAGCATATAGTTAGTATAAAAAAGTATATAAAAATCTACTGCCACCTACTGATATGGATGACTATACAGTTCCTTGTCTGAAGATAACAAAAATACTGAATAATGGCCTGATTTTTTTGGAAAGATAAAATTGGGCAAATTCCAGCGGCACAGTAGACAAGGTCTCACAGCACACTGGTTGAAAAACACTGATCTAGAGTGAACATCCTCTAAGAGCATATGTGAAAGGCTATTTAGTTTTTCAGAAGATGTTTTGCCTTAAGGACCTCCATATTACTTTCGTAAATTTCAACACAATCTCTCTGTTTTCAAGAAAATGGGGAAATTGAGGAAAAAAAGAAAAAAACATTGTCTTATATCTTTCAGTTCCCCATCATTATTATGGGCATCCATTTTTTTTCCCTCTCCACTACCAGAATGTGAAGTTGAGAGTAATTAAAGTTAATGAAGAGGACTACAGCCGTTCCATTGTTGTCTGATCTTCCCGGACAGATGTCGAGTTTTGTTTTGCAATTGTGAAATAGTGTTCGCCTGCTGTTTTCCTTCAATAAACATCATCTCTGTGCCAGGCGGCCCGGCTGCGTGAGGACATTCACAACATGGGCAGCCTCTACATGTCGGAGCTGTGCACAGAGATGAAAAATCTTCGCTCCCTGGTCCGAGTCAGTGAAATTCAGGCCACACTGAGGGAACAAAGGTGAGGCAAAGCACTCCATAAAATTGGATGATCGCTGATGTCGCTCATTCTTAAAAAGACTTTGTTGTTGTTCCTTCAGAGTACTGTTTCTGAGGCAGCAGAGTAAAGAGCTGGACAAGCTGAAGAATCAGAACTCTTACATGGTGTGATAGACGAGACTGGGACGGATGGCGCGCAACGTCTACTAACAGCCTACCAGACTCTTGCCTGTTTAGCGCAACTGAAATGCTCTCAGATGGCAGTTATTTTCCAAGGGGGTCATTCATCATCCTCAACACGTCAAGTTTTTATTTTGTGGGGTTATTTTTTCTACGCCCAACCTGAGTCGGTGTCTCATGAGGTTGGATACGGAGGACCCTCTTGCTCTTGGCAGACAACACCTTTTTGCGTGTTTGTCGTACATAATTTCTTTTCAGGTGTTATTAGATGTGTTGTGGTCAGGAAAAAAGATGGCTTTGTTTCAAAAGGTTTACTGCAGCACCTAGTGTCAATTGGTTCCGTGGTCTTTTTCTTGCTTTCTAGCAACTCGCATGGACTATGTTCAATTCAACCGGTCCAGTCAGTCATCTTTAAATTGTATTGCATCACAGTTGGCATTACTCTTTTGCATAATCACCATTCCGTTTGACTCTCTAGTAATTTTCATGACACGAGATGAACCAGTCCTTTCTGAAATTGAAACGCTATCCTCATTCATGGGAATTTGCCTTGCTTCAGTAAAGTCCCTCTAGAGACATAACAGCACCCGAGACTCCACATGCTAAATAGCTGTTTAAGGGGTGGCTGGGGGTCATATAAATAGTTGGACCTATGAAGGCAGCTTGTTAACGTCAAACCAACGATTCCTTGATTACTTATGCATTTTTGAATATATTTAAGAGTTAAGTTTTCCTCACATCTAAATCGGGGGCGAGACTTCATTCCTTTTGTGCCGTGTAGCAAAGTGAGTGTAAAAACAGCTGAGTGACTGAATAGACAGTCATGTAAATTATTATGTTTGTGCTTTTTGTCATACTGCAAAACCTAGTTGTAAAAACACTTTTTATTTTCAAATGAAATTTAAAATTAAATTTTCACTTGACCGTTTACTTCAACATTTACATTTGTGATTTATCTTTAGATTCTTTTGAAATATGTATACAGTCTACAACCGAAAGATTACATTGATCTCCATTTTTCCACACCCAAAAAGAAAAGTTGTGTGGCAGTTGCGTGTCAGCCACGCCCTAAATGCCCCCCACCAAACGCCCTTATTTTTTTTCTATTTTCCATCAGATTATGTTGTGCACACTTTTTCTCTATGGAGTCAGGTTACTGTTGGAATTATTGTGTGGGTTGCAAGGACTTTGTATTCCACTACATATGAGATTAAAATAAAATACCACACCTACTTACATACATACTTTGTTCAAGAGGGTTTTTAGGTTTTTATGTGTTTGTGTGTCTTTACATTGAATCGGTTTAATCAAGAGTTTGCTTTTTTTAAATGATCAAATTATCCATTGTCCACTAGATGGGGACAACGTGCAGGAGCTGACACAAATGATCAGGGCTGAGGAAGCAGCCTTATCAGGAAAAAGTACAATACCGGTTTGTGCGTGGAAGATTAATTGTTTCAGTGAGGGTTAAAGGTTCATGTAATTGGCCAGAAAATGCTCTTCACCGGTTTAGTATAGTGACATTGATCATGGCCGAAATCAGCGCACTTCTGCAGCTGTTCCTATAGTGGCTCTTTGATTTAAACACACATTAGCGACGTCTTTAATCTCACTAAATACCTGATTATATGTTAAATAGAACGGTACGAGAGGTCACAGCCAAACAATTCAAATTTGGAGGGTCAGTATAAAGTTAGGTATTAAAGCCGTGCCTATCCTGTTAACTTGATTTGCAAGACCGACCCAAAGCCAACTCCATCCGTCCAATATCTGCACTGCTTATCCTCACTAGGGTCGCGGGGGTGCTGGAGCCCATCCCAGCTATCTTCAGGCAGTGGGCAGGGGACACCCTGAACTGGTTGCCAGCCAGTTGCATGGCATACAGGGACAGACAATTCATTCGCTCAGTCACACCTAGGGACAATTTGATCCGGCCAATTAACCTGACATGCATGTTTTTAGACGTGGGAGGAAACCCACTCAAGCACAGGGAGAACATGCAAACTCCACTCAGGAGGTTTGATCTCACGACCTCAGAACTGTGCCGCACACACGCTAACCACTGCGACGCCGTGCTGCCCAAAGCAAACTCTCAATTTCTTATTTTTTTGAGGACTCTGGAAAAGGATAGGTGATTTATGAAATCAACGCCCATCTTTTGTTACCAGATCTGTGTTTAAAAAAACCTCAACATTCACATCTTTCAGATTTCATGATGACATTTAAAAATAGTAAAAGTACCTTGAAATCGATCCTGAAACGCATGCAGCGATTTTAAAACCGACTCGTCTTTGTTGATTGACACTTGGAGTATGACTCCTTAACCTCGCTCTCCAAGATAGATTCTGCTGGTATTTGTAATATGTCAAACATTATAATCCATCTTCTACAGAGCCTAGTGATTTTTGCAGAGGTAAACCACTTGTGGTTTGGACCAATTACAAAGCAGAATTGTGTTTTTTGGCAGAAAGTGCGTATGTGAAGAAACATAAAATCACTGAGTGCCAGCAGAGAGACAAAACAAACTGCAACAGCGGTTTCTAGACACTGAAATGAATTCAGTTCTCTCTGAAGTACTCAACCATCTGTTTAAAAGAACAAGAAAGGGTAAAAAACGATAATTAAAATACAATACTATGACGTCCGGCAGTCGAAATATGTCAGGGACTGACATTTTAATCTGTTGCTGCAACTGGTCTATACAGTTTGGAGGACCGACCCGCCCACATGTATAAATGAATGTATAAAGACAGTGATCCCTCACTATAACGGGGTTCACATTTCACTGTTTTGCTGCTTCATTGATTTTCATCGTACATTGTATTCTGCATTGTGATTGGCTAAACAGTTCCTAAAAGACTAAAAATTGGGAAAGAGAAATAGATACATGTTTAATTTGTTCAAAAATGTTGCAGTTTGTAACAACGGTTTATTCTTTGACTGCATTATGTAGTAGAGTATTAATGGGACAATAAGGAAAAAGCACTTTGTACCTCACGGATTTCGCCCATTAGGGGATTCTTTTTAAAACTGAACGATAAACTACGGTTCACGCCATCTCTAACTATATGCCACATATGTAAATTATCACATTAACAATTCACATAATACGTAGATACAGAATATATGTATGCCCTCTGTCATTTATTTATTTTGGTATTTATTTTTCATGTATTTTGTCATTAAAATGAGGAAGGCAACCCAGTTGCTGGAGTTTTCCACCTAATGGTTCATCAGTGATGAACAAATTGGCTTACCTTCAATAAGCATTGAATACATATTCAAGTAAATGACCAAATCTATAAATATATGAATAATATGCATTTGTGTCATGTATATAAGTACTAGGTGATATTATTTAATGTGTTCATTTTATACATAGCATATTTTTGTAGGTACTTGTTTATCCATACATTTATTTCTACATATGGTGGGAGTGGTCCTTCACAAAACAATTCTGCAAGAGTGGTAAAATGAACTATACATTTTTCAAACAAATTACAGGAGCTCAGCCAAGGGCGTAAATTGGGTCTTGGCATTGGTGCATTTTTTGGTGATCAAGTAGTATTTGTGCATACAAAAAAAATGACTCCTCTTTATTGGTGGGGACATGTCCCCTCCATCCTTGCTAAAACTACGGCCTTGGGCTCAGCGTCATATTCAGATTGTGGAGAAGTACCTGGCGTTCAGTGCGATTATCATTCTGGCTATTGCTAGCTTAATAACTCCCCTTCTCCCTCGAATTATACAGCTTTTGGAAAGTTATATTTCTCCTTTACCACTGTGACTTTGAGATTTCCATTACCAGCTGAATAGTTTCCCATTAAATACTCATTTTTACTGGTACAATATTGCTACGGTGTGCTAATCAGTTTACCATTGAGAAGTTTGTTCTGTTTTTAATATTGGACACCTGCAAAAGGAGTTGGCAGAATATGCCAGTTTGTTAATTTGACTGATACACCTCAATATTGCTTTTACTATTATGTACAATTTACAATACTGTCACTCGACCAATCATGTTGCTGTTCTTTGATTTCCACTCTCGTTACAAAGAATCTTCTTTTGTAACCTATGAGATTGACTGTATTACCCGGAATATTAGGCCCACCTAAAGAAAAACCCAAATCGGCCATAAATTTGAAAGTGTGTTTTATAATCATGTGCGCCTTATAAACCAGGATATATAGTGCATTCAATTGGAAATGTAAAGTTACAATTAAATGATAATTTGTATGGTAAATGTTTTGTCTTTGAGAAGCGTATACAGGATTTCACAAAGGTGAGTACACCACTCACATTTCTGCAGATTTTCTTCTAATGTTTATTTGAACAATACAGAAGACACATTGCTTTGTTACAATAGAAGGAAATCTGTGTAAAGCTTATACAGCAGTGTCAATTTATTTTCCCCCTCAAAAAACTCAAAATATAGCCATTAGTAGCTAAAACCCTGGTAACAAAAGTGAGTACACCCTAAAGTAAAAGTTCCCAAAGATCAATATTTTTTGTGGCCACCATCATTTTGCAGAACCATCTTAATCCTCCCGGCCACGGAATTCACCAGAGCCTCACAAATTGCCAATGGAATACTCTTCCACTCCTCCATGACAACATAACAGAGCTGGGGGATGCTTGAGATCTTGTGTTTCTCCACTTTCTACTTGAGAATGCCTCAAAGATGTTCTGTTCAATTTAGATCTAGGGACATGCTTGGCCAGTCCGTCCCTATTTACCCCTAGCCCCTTTAGAAAAGCCTTGGTCATTCTAGAAGTGTATTTAGGGTTATTGTCAGGCTGGAACATCACCCTGCAATCAGATTTCTGAAGGGAGGGGATCATTCTCTGCTCCAGTATTTCACAGTACATCTTTGAGTTCATGATTTCCTCAATGAAATGCAACTCCCGAACTCAAGTTGTACTCATGAAGCCCCAAACCATGACATTCCAAACACCATGCTTGACTTTAGGAATGAAACAAATACGTTTTTACTCTTCAACTGGTTGCCGCAACACATGTTTCAAACCATCTAAGCCAAATGAATGAATCTTTGTCTCATCGGATCAGAGGATATCTTCCCAGTAAGCCGTTTACCTTTGTTTACATACTTCATTGTGTCAAAGCGATGTTTCCTCAGTGATGTTCTATTAAACATTATCATGAAATCTCTGCAGAAATGTGAGGGGTGTAATCACTTTTTTGACATACTGTAAAGTGGTCTTCGAGTGCCCTGTTGTAGTAAATCTGTTATTTGTGAAAACATGCCTAGTACATTTCAACCAATGATGAAAGGGCTTATTATAATAGCCAAAATACAACAATGATGTGTTGTTGTCTTTATCCAATCTTCCGGGCTCTGTCAATTATTTGAGAGCCTTTCATCCAATTGTTTGTATTTTTTAATCGTGCATGCTAATCAAATACATATAAATAATGTTTAGTTCACAATCATTTGTGCCAGTGTGAGGTTACTATTTTGCCTTTGAGAAACAAAAAGAGAGGCCTTGTCGCGCCGTTTTTTGGATGAAATGTTACTTGTTTGTTGCCAAAAAGAAGAATCGCACAACTACTACGGCCTTATAGTCCAGTGCGCATTATAATGAAAAATATCTAATCTCCTATCCATGCATTTGAGTGTGTGTGTGTGTCACTGGAAGGCAGGCAGACCTGATTTGTTTTGAATTATTTGCTCTCTCAACCACCTACCACAGGAAGCCTATCGCCGATCGAAAGAGAACCTTTAAGTTTTGGGCCTCATCCCTAAAATCTGTTCAAATCCGGAAAGCTGTATCTTGGTTGTGTGTTTCCAAGTGTTAAACCAGCCTTTAATTCCCCAGGTTGCCAAAGCGTGTAAAAACAGCCCTGGAGGCGCATGTGGCTCTTTGGCACTCCTAAGTGGTTACGTGGCACCTTTTCAACAAACCACGGCCGCAACAACTTCACCCAAGGAGAATGCCTAGCAACATTGGGCCTCTCTCTTTGTATCACAAAATAATTTTTGGGGGGCGTGTGCGCAAAACCTTGTAGTAAAAAGAGAAGGATCAGGGAACGGCTTTTAGAGCAGGTTGGAATTTCTTATCAGACGTTAAGGGTCCTCTCCTGTTCTTGCAAATTCAAAATCGATTGATGTCTTCTCTCCTTATTTTTAGTGTCTACTTAATGATAAACGCAACAATACAGTATACATAGAATATTGGCTGCCAAGACAATCTAGGTAACAAAAAAAGATCTCAGCACTCAGTAAGGCACGCTTGTTAAGATAGATAGTCTCTGACACAGTTTATTGAATGCTGAATCATCATTCCCAAGATAATCACCGTTGTCCTGACCCAGAGGAGATTTTTGGAGCACTCTTCTCTCCAGAAGGATTTTCCTGCCCCCCCAGCCCCTCACATAATAGAGAAACACAATTAAAAATCCAATTGGCTCTATTATGTGGTCTGCGGTTCAGCTTTTGACTGTTTACCTCTAACATATAGTCGGGCCAAGACTTTGTGAGAAAATTGTTTCCAAGACATCTTCAAGAGAAAGAAAACACCTTGGTCGAAATGATTTGTTTTAAATCGGCCCAATTAAATAGATACAACAAAGACACCTTTATGGGCTTAGGTGGCGCTGTATAAAGAAAAAAAACATGCACAATCGATGCCGATTTCTCTTAGAACTCAGATATCAACCTATACATGGAGCGCAGATGGAATGTTGAAAGCATTTGTGAAACTTGCCAAGATAGCATACATATTATTCACTAGCGCTTTCGATTCCTTTCTTTGGATTCTGACCTCTGAGTGCTCGGCTGTGCCTGATTTTAAATTGTCAGCCATGTTGACGTACTTGATTGATGATGAGCCGCAGCAACATCTCATCAAACAAAATTTCCTTTGCCTTTCAATGAGTTCCAGGCGGGCATGTTTAACTAAGAACTCCTTTCTAAAATGGTGAAAACAGGTGCTCAACTACTGGACTGTCTCAGAAAATTAGAATATTGTGATAAAGTTCTTTATTTTCTGCAATGCAATTAAAAAAACAAAAATGTCATACATTCTGGATTCATTAAACATCAACTGAACTATTTCAAGCCTTTTATTATTTTATTATTGCTGAATTTGGCTTACAGCTTAAGAAAACTCAAAAATCCTATCTCAAAATATTAGAATATCATGAAAAAGTATACAAGTAGGCTATTCAACTAATCACCTGAATCATCTAATTAACTCGAAACACCTTGCGAGGGTTTCCTGAGCCTTAAAAACACTCAGCTTGGTTCAGTAAAATAAATCACTGCTGATCTGACTGCTGTCCAGAGGACCATCATTGATACCCTCCATCAGGAGGGTAAGACACAAAAAGAAATTTCTCAAAGAGCAGGCTGTTCACAGAGTGCAGTTTCAAAGCATATCCACAAAAAGTCTGTTGGAAGGGAAAAATGTGGCCGGAAACGCTGCACAACCAAGAGAGATGACCGCAGCCTTAACAAAATTGTGAAGAAGAGCCGCTTCCAGAATTTGAGGGAGCTTCAAAGACAGTGGGCTGAAGCTGGAGTCCAGGTATCAAAAGCCACAGTTAACAGACGTGTCCGGGAAATGGGCTACAATAGCCGTATTCCCATGGTCAAGCCACTTCTGAACTCAAGACAATGGAAGAAGCGTCTGACTTGGGCTATGGAGAAGAAGCACTGGACAGTTGCAGAATGGTCCAAAGTCCTCTTTTCAGACGAAAGCAAGTTTTGCATTTCATTTGGAAGTCAAGGCGCCAGAGTCTGGAGAAAGGCTGGAGAAGAGCAAAATCCAAGTTGCTTGAAATCCAGTGTGAAGTTCCCACAGTCAGCAATGGTTTGGGGAGCCATGTCAGCTGCTAGTGTTGGTCCACTGTGTTTCATCAAGTCCAGAGTAAATGCAACTGTGTACCAAGAGATTTTAGAGCACTACATGCTTCCATCTGCTGAAAAGCTCTATGGAGATGAGGATTTCATTTTCCAGCATGATCTGGCACCTGCCCACAGTGCCAAAACCACCAGTAACTGGTGCACTGACCATGGCATCACTGTCCTTGATTGGCCTGCTAATTCCCCTGACCTGAACCCCATCGAGAATTTGTGGGGTATAGTTAAGAAGAAGATGAAAGACACCAGACCTACAAATGCAAATGAGCTGAAGGCCGCTATCGAAGCATCCTGGGCATCAATAACACCTCAGCAATGCCACAGGCTGATTGCCTCCATGCCACGCCGGATTGATGCAGTAATCCGTGCAAAAGGATTCCCAACCAAGTACTGGGTGCATCAATGGACATTTTCAAATGTTTGATTTAGTTTTGCTGTTATAAAATAATTTTTTTTACTTGGTCTGAGGAAGTATTCTAATATTTTGAGATAGGATTTTTGAGTTTTTTTCAGCTGTAAGCCAAAATCAGCAATATTCAAATAATAAAAGGCTTGAAATAGTTCAGTTGATGTGTAATGAATCCAGAATGTATGACATTTTTGTTTTTTTAATTGCATTACAGAAAATAAAGAACTTTATCACAATATTCTAATTTTCTGAGACAGTCCAGTACTTTCTTATGCATGGTATGATCATTATGAACATACGTTGTACTCTCACATTTAAAGAGACTCTGATTTTCCAGCTGGAGCCTAAACGTTATCTGGTAACAAAAAAATTGAATTTATTGAAACTGTTCAGTATTCCCACCCATGACATGATGCACTTATACAATTAATAGATCCGACAGCGCTTGTTCCCAGCCAATCACACCATGAGGACGAAGACAGCCGGTGGCTGCCGATTTAGGTCGTCCATCTTTGTATCATGTGATCCACACGCTTGTACAGTGGCACCTCTACTTACAAATTTATTTCGTTCTGGGAATAGCTTTGTGACCTGAAACATTTGTAAGTAGAATGTTTTGTATCAAAAACGGTTCAACTATGTAACTGGTGCACTTGTAACATTGACCAGAGGTATCCCGAATGATTGGTATTGGTGAGGTTCGTCTATTTTCCTCAGCCAAAAACTAATTTGGAGAAATGTTTGAAGTGGATAAAGGCATGCTGGCAGCCTCACGTTCAACTCAACGTGAAAGTGATTGAACGTTGAAAGTTATTTGTCCTATTATAGGTGTTTTATTTTTATTAAATTGAATTTTGCGCTGCTGTTGTGTCGGTTAAAACACAGCACCCTATCAGCCTCACAGCATGAAGTGTAACTCCTCCCTGCCATGTTGATTTGGTATATTACCTTGAAATAGAGACTTGAACACGCCTAACACAATTCCAGATTGGGTTCGTTCTGCCATAATTTATGAACTTATAAGTAAGCTGCAAAGACAGACTAAATAAACATTTGCCTCGTTTACACATTGTATGGGCCAAGAAGAGTGAGGTGACATATTTAAAACTCATTAATGTTTTTAGTAGAAAAAAACAATACAGTTTACATACCCTGCTATACATTTGCAGCAAGAGTCCGTCAGAGCTGACAAATCGGAATCAATTTCTATCTAAAGTTGGTACGGGGCTGACAACTTCCTCATAGATCGCCAACGATGCAAAGTTTTTAGCCTCTTTGAAAACCATGACACCATAATATAATGATTAAGACCCTTTTCCACCTTTTGATATAGAGTAAGTTTGCATAATACGGAAGAAATAATACGAATATGCTATCAGGAATAACACTTAAAGAGTCGCTCGCTGTTGTTTTGGTCGCTGTATTTACTCCGCGATACATTTGATACGTGAATACCGTAAATATGGTGGGCGTGGTTCAGTGCTCTTTCGATATTTATTGGTGAAAAAAAGCAGCCCCTAAGTTTTGATTTGCCAACACGTAGCTTCATTGTCAGGCCATTCGAATAAGTGTTCATAAACGAGATTCATATTACAATTCATATTCATATTACAATTTCATATTCATATTACAATCTGCTTATAGTTTTGAGATTCATACTATCTATACTATCTATATTATCTATAGATCTATATTCATATAGATTCATAGAAAATAAAAAAGGGGAAAAAGTAGCAAAAAAGACACACAAAAATTTTTGGGACCATGGCCAACCCTAATGCCCAAACACCCAAACAAGTTAGGCAGATGAAAAAGGACACAAGAAAGCGGCCATGTCAGTCGGGTCAGGGTGACACAACACACTCTTCTGTTCAACAGCTTTCACTGGTTTACCCCTGCCGCATCATAAAGGTGCCCTGCCCATCCCTTAGAACGTGTCCAAACATCCCACTATCCTTTCACAACACCTCTCCACTCCTTCCTATCACCAACAAGAGCTCTAGCTTCCACTATATTTAGACCTCTTTCCTGCAGTGCACTTATAACACCATCCGTCCACCTCAATCACGGCCTTCCTCTTGGTCTCATTCCATTTACTTATTTATTAATGATTAAAATAATAATTCAGCAGCCCTAAATACAATTTTTTTTTCAGAATCTTTGTTGTTTCCCACTTGCAGTAAATTTAGTGTTGCTTATTTTATGTAGTAGTGCAGGATTTCGCAGAAATTGTCTTCATTAGCAATCTACGATGGCGTTGTCGTCTGTTAGCCGTAACCGAGACGATAGATATTAGAGCCGAAAGGTGCAAAATAAGATGTAAGGACCAGAACGGAAAAAGGAACCAATCGCATAACGTTTTCTCTCACTTTTATTAAAAGAAAGAGGAAGGGCAGCGCCCGCGATCCGATGCTCTCAAACTCGGTTTATGATCCGAATACGGAAGTGGACCTTCCGTAGCGAGTGAGGGCGTTGTCAAGGACGGAAAAACAGGTCGGTAGCCGGGACAGGAAGAGCAAAAACGTGGTCTGTGTCAGAAAGGAGTCGTAAGCCAGGACGGGAGAGTAGACATAGTCGGAAGCAAAAATGGGTCGTAAGCCGGGACGGGAGACCAGACGTGGTCGGGATCAAAACAGGTCGTAGTCTGAGACAAACGGGAGCAAAAATGGGTCAGGCGGGTGTCAGGGTCGAAAAAAGGCTTGACTTGTATTAAAAGAGGTTCTCAGACAGACTGACAACAGGGGATTGACAGAACTGGGTAAAAATATGGACAGGGAGCCAATCAGAACCCGCATCGGTTGGCGCCAAAAGAGCGGGCACAGGTGATTCCCATCGGTAATCATCTGTCTTAAAAAAAAAAAAAAAACCCTCGTACGGAAATTGTTATATGGAGTTAACAGACTTCAGAACTATGGGGCTGAGGCGCTAAGCACTCAGCCGCTGTGCCACAGTATTTAAATATGTCTGTCTGTCTGATTGTACTGAATAAAATGCTCAATCCTGCAAACTGATGAAATGTGACAACGAAAACACAAGGAACTTTTAATGAAGTAAAAAGACATTTTCCACTGGACAGTACAATTTGAGAGCAAGCCGCAGTCGAGCGAAAGTCAGCAAAAATATACGAATCTGTCAGAGGACAAGATATTGCCGTCTTTACCCACAAGGCAGTTGAGAAACATTGCCAACTCCAGCCATGATAGGCTTAAACACTGTCACCTTATATAAGATCCAATATTTCTCCTCACCGGATGATTGATAGATCCCATCGCCACTTCTTTCGATTCTCTGCCGCTGCCTTCGATCTTTCACCCCATATGGCACTGTTAAATGTTCTTTACTTTTTGCAATTCTCAGCTTCACTTGTGGGGTTTTAAAAAATCTTAGTTGACGGTGCAGGACCTAGCTGTTGTCCTTGAGGGGCTTTTACGCCTTGGGGGACAAATCCAAATTCTGCTGATTACTTGTCAGATAACGTTTGTCACTGTCACAATTTTATTTATGCGTTTATGTTTCAACGCTCGTCTTTTCTGCACCAATGCGTCCTTCAATTGCTTCATCTTACTGTTGTGAGACCCAAATTCTCACCCGAGCTTCTTCGAGTAGCGAGTATCCTACAAATCCTCAAAGTGACCCCACCACGCTCAACATATAAGTGTGGGATTTATTTTTGCTTGACTTTGCGAACCCTTTGACAAAGGTACATGGGACGTAGACATTTAAGTTGTGGCCAGAACGCACCCTACCTCATCCATGTACAGCAGTGGTGTCAAACTATGGGGCCTCGGCGTGCCATACTTCAATTAAAAAAAATAACCATTAAATTATTAATAACGTCTATTCAAAGGAACATTCAATTAACAAAAACGTCCTTAAAAAAGAACATTTAATTAATGAAAACATCCTTTTGATATAAAAAGCCTTAAGCAAAACAGTTTAATTAAATATTATTATAATGCGGGCAGCACGGCGGCGCAGTGGTTAGCGCGTGTGCGGCACAGTTCTAAGGTCTTGGGAACCTCCTGTGTGGGTTCAAATCCAGCTACCGGACTTACTGTGCGGAGTTTGTATGTTCTCCCCGTGCTTGCGTGGGTTTCCTCCGAGCACTCCGGTTTCCTCCCACATTCCAAAGACATGCATTTCAGGTGGATTGGCCGGTCCAGGTTGTCCCTAAGTGTGAATGAGCAAGCAAGTTGTCTGTCCCTGTGAGCCCTGCGATTGGCTGGCAACCAGTTCAGGGTGTCCCCTGCCCACTGCCCGATGATTGCTGGGATGGGCTCCAGCACCCCCGCGACCCTACTGAGGAGAAGCGGTGCAGCTAATGAGATGAGATGAGATGAGATGAGATTATCATAATGACATTTTACATAATTTCCATGGTTCTATTTACAAACAACAAAATGTTTTGAAAAACCACGTCTTTATTTCAAAACGACATTTTTCCCAATGCCCTTTCATATTTCCGAACGATGTTTTGTCATTCGCTTCATGGGGTTTTAAATGATTGCATTTTAAAGGATTGCATTTCGCAAGACTACTCTTTCTGTCAATCAAAATTGATGAGTGGAGTCTGGGCTTGATCTTTATGATAGATTATTTTTCCTGGACATTGGTCATGCCTGTACTGTCCGGTAAGTGGCAAACTACAAGTCGCAGAACTACTGCAACCAGAAAAGCTAACCTTAACTCTTTCTGCAGCTTTTGTTACTTTAGCAGATCCAATTAAAAACCTGCCAGCCATGGGATGATATTTTTACCGAGGGATTTTTTTAAAATGCTCCAGTACCACAGTACTGTACTCTGAATACAAGAATGGATGACTTCCTTATACATGGTTGGTTGTTTGGTTGGTTAAATCCCTTACCATTTAGAGTGTCTTGGGAAAGCCCACCTATGTTTTCACTTGGTCTCGACCGGGGATCTTTCGCGTGTCCGTGGATGTGCTAACCACTGCACTATGAACCTTACCGATAATTGAGCATCGTGTGCATGTAGAATATATTCACTGGTTGTCCACAGTTTGAGATTCCACAAAAAGCACGCAAAGTTTGGATGCTGTCTGGTACAAGAGCTCAACAATTGCAAGCATATTTGCTGTATCATTCAGAACTCTGGGGCAAAATGGCAGAAGAGGGTTTACGGTAAATTACTTAAAAATGTTCAGTATTTTTGTCGGTAAAATGTAATTAAATTGTGATCAATTGTTTATTTTCTCGGCAGCCCACGAGGCAGGTTGCTGTAAAAGTTAAACGATAATCTGTAAAGTATTCGGGATTGCAATGATTGGTTGCTAGATTCTTCTTTCGTCATCTTTAACTTTAAATAAATTTGGCAACTTTGACACAAGTGTTCAAGCACCTACATATATGTGTGTACTATAATGTCAAGGACTGTAATTCACCGCATAAGACCATACATTTAGCAGGATTTATTTGTCATTTCATTGGCCGTATATTCCTTAAACCCTTGGTCAACAACAATGAAATGGCAATTGATGACTATTGCCTGGGGAGAAGGATCTTTATAGGCTTCATGTGAGGATATGCGTAGCAAGGTAGTAACAATCTTTATTTTTTCATTCCAGAAATTCTAAAAGTATTCTTCAATTGGAGCTGAATAACGTGATGCAATAATAAAACACCATTGAGTGCCTCCTGAAGAATGATGTTGGAACGTCCATGCGGTCCAGAAATGTACACATTCAGTGTCAGAAGGGTCTGTGTTTGTGTATGACCTTGAAAAAAATCAAGTTATCGTTCATTAGCAGAGTAGTTGGACCTCAGGGATGAAAATTTCAATTGATGGCCGGAAGTTGTCCAGTCCAGTCCACACCATAATCATCTTGAACCTCAAAAAGAATACATTGTTTTACACATTTGAAGTTAAGCTTTTTTTTTTACCCAACTTTTCACCTAGTTGAAAGAGAAAATAACTCTCAGATTAAAATCACCAATGTGTGAAATAATGTACCGGTATTCAAACCACTTGTGTATTCGTAAAAGTAATAAAAAACACTGATAAAATCACCTTAGAATTTCCATTTATGCACCAAAGAAAGTTTGGCGCTGGACCACTGTTTTACTGCATCTTTCAGTCTGAGAAGTTAATTGCCGCATCAGATAATGGTAATATACTATCTATCTATCTATCTATCTATCTATCTATCTATCTATCTATCTATCTATCTATCTATCTATCTATCTATCTATCTATCTATCTATCTATCTATCTATCTATCTATCTATCTATCTATCTATCTATCTATCTATCTATCTATCTATCTATCTATCTATCTATCTATCTATCTATCTATCTATCTATCTATCTATCTATCTATCTATCTATCTATCTATCTATCTATCTATCTATCTATCTATCTATCTATCTATCTATCTATCTATCTATCTACCTTGGTCATATCCCTCAAGAGGGGTGACCGACAGCAAGACACACACATACAATAACAAAGAAAATAAAAGGGAAATAAATAGCAAAAAAACAACAACATTTTGTTTCTGTCGCATTTTATGTTAGTTTTCCCGGAGATCAAAGAGATCAAAGCCAGGAGAGAAAGCTTACCACTTGTTGTGAGTCATAATTTTATTCATTTTAGTTTCTTTTGTCTTAATTAGCATATTTGGTATTGGAGTAATCCAAAAGTAATTGAAAGTAATCAAGTTAAAGTAACCCTTCCCAACCCTGCTTGTCTAGCCGGTAATTGCAAGAAATCTCATAGGGCTGCACAGACCACATGCTATCAGACGATTATTACACCATCCCCTGATCTAAAACCTACCTGAAGGCAAGGAAAAACTTAAAACCTCAGCATTAAAAATAATGAAAAAACCCCGAGAAAGGACCGCACATGAGGTAACCCCCCCCCGTCCCTTCTATAATGACCCGGCTGCAATGAATGTTGCAATACACAGACATTGTCAACATGAAACAAAAGAGCTATTGTGTTTTTTCCTTTGGTTGACATGAACATTTAATGTATTTCACAACAATAAACGCCATTGCAGTTTATCCCTGAATCAACTCAAAACCAGAAAACCTGAGGTGGGCTTTCATGTCCACACAAAAAACAAAATACACAATACACGACAACATTGTTTATGTGGCAAAAATCATAACGTTCAAGTGACAAAAAAAGCCTCAAAATGTTTAAATTAATTAAATCCCACGCATTATAAAGGGATTATTTTCAACTTAAATGTGACCCGGATTCATATGTTTCTTCTCTGATGAGACGAGGGTCACTTCCACATAGACTGCTGACATCATACTGAAATTGTTAGTGAATCTTCAAAGCTGCTTTAGGTAATAGGGATGACTTTATACTTGTGACTTATTCCTGAGTAAATTTGACCATTCAACGCTTTCAAAACAATTGGTTAAACATACTTAAGTGCCAAAACAATAGCCCCCCCTATGACGCTTGCAATGACCCAAAAGTTATGCTGAAATTTTTGGGGAGAAGTTGCATCCATTCATTATCTGGACCAGTAATTCCCGACCAGTTCTGGTGCACTCAAGTTCATCAGGCACGCCGCGGGGAAATTATCCAGTTTCGCTGGATTGCTCCATAAATGATTCATTCCGTTTGTATTTTTGTGCTGTAGGCGTTTGAGATTCAACTTTGGGGATTACTTTAACTCTTGAGTTATATCTGAATTACTTCTTGTTTTTTTTTTTCTAGCTCTAACTGCTTTAACTCTAGAGTTAATGTTATAAATCTGTTTCAACCTACAGGAGTAAAGAGAGTAGGCTTGCCCAGTGGTGCAATGGCAACAATCTCCGCCTGATTGTGGAATAGACCGAGGAGATTGTTGTCAACTTCAGTAGGGTGCAAACCAAGCATGCCCCACTCATGATCAACAGTGTTGCAGTAGAGCAGTGCCAAGTTCCTGGGTGTGCATATCAGCGAGGACTAGTCCTGGAGCCATAACATTACATCCCTGGCCCAAAAAGTCCATCAACGCCTGTATTTTCTCAGCAAGCTATGGAGAGCAAGCGTCCCAGCCCCGATCGTGCTCTCATTCTACAGAGGCACCGTCAAAAGCATCTTGACCAGCTGCATCCCTGTGTAGTATGACATATCTACCGAGTACAGCGTTTCCTGCCGGAAGACCCTGCAGCACACCTCGAGAACAGCTGGAAAGGTCATTGGTGTCCCTTTTACGCCCCATATACAACCGTCACCTCACCCACAAAGCCACCAGGATTGCAGGTAACCCCACCGACTCATCTCACAACCTTTTAACCAGCTGCCATCAGGGAAACGACTGCAGAGTCTTAGAGTCCGAACCAGAAGATTCAAGGACAGCTTCTTCCATCAGGTTTTCAGGACTCGGAGTTTTCTCCCTGCAACACCCCTCACATCCATCTGCCTTCTGCCAAATCAATGCAAAATGGTTCTATTTAGATTCCGACTATAATTTGCAATATTTTTTTCGATTTAAGACCTTAAATATTTTTATCTTTTTACATGCATATTCTTTTTCATGTATCTATTTTGACCTTGCTGGTATTTGTCATTTGTATGGTACCTATTTGTTGTATGTTAGCACGTGGGAAAAGGGAAGTACTTTCATAATTATGCATATAGCATACTCGACAATAAAGTTAAAGTTAACAATTTAATTTTCACAAGGTGAAAGAATAACTTTATTCTTTGTTATATGAATTATTCCTGAGCACAGGCCTTTTTGTGGATTTACTGTAACACTTCATCCATCCTAAAGTGTTTACAATCATATCCAAACATTCCACAAAACATATGAATACATATATTTAATGATTTATTCTTCTTCCCGTGTGCCTGTGTGCTCCTTTTAACACGAATCATAGTTCCCTTCGGGGATGAATAAAGTATCTATCTATCTATCTATCTATCTATCTATCTATCTATCTATCTATCTATCTATCTATCTATCTATCTATCTATCTATCTATCTATCTATCTATCTATCTATCTATCTATCTATCTATCTATCTATCTATCTATCTATCTATCTATCTATCTATCTATCTATCTATCTATCTATCTATCTATCTATCTATCTATCTATCTAGAAATACTGTATCTCTTTATGATTTGTAATAAAGCTTATATACCACAGGGTAGTGCTGTTTATCAGTAAAAGATGGAACCGTTCTTGGTAATAATGAGCGGCTTCATTTTGTGGAAGTTGTTATTAAAAATGAATCATTTGTTACATATGCAGTACTCGGCCTGAGGCTTACACTGAAGACATAAACGTGTCTAAATTGGGAATAAATGTGCAATTAGGAATGGAGACATAATGATTGCATTGCAACATAGGTTTTTATTCATGGATTCTTTATTCAAGACTGTATGACTATTTAAAAAGGGAACTAAGACAATTTTAACTCACCAAACATTATATATATATATATATATATATATATATATATATATATATATATATATATATATATATATATATATATATATATATATATATATATATATATATATATATATATATATATATATATATATATATATATATATATATATATCAAAGAGCTGTCACACTCAATTGTAACCCCGAAATCGTTGATCAATTCACATTTGGATCACTAATACAAACTCCAATAACATTTGCCATTCCAAAAACCACTGACTACTACTTCAGGCTAATTGTGCCGTGGGGCAATTAAAAAAGAGAAAAAAGACTTTTGAGCTCACAATATCCTGCAGCATAGAATTGATTCCGCAGCAGTGAGCTGAAAAACGTCCCTCGTCTGTGTGAATAGTTGCTCACTACTCAGACATTCTCTGACAGCTTTGGGAACTATTAGACCGGGCCCATTAGTGCACTAGGAACAATAGCCAATCAGGAGTAATTACTCTGAAAAACTGATTTTGTTCAGGTGCAACTCAGTCTGTACAGGTTTATTTCTTGCTGTGCATGTTTTTGAAATGGTGGAGGAAACCGAAGTGAGCAAGGAAAACCGACGCAGGCATGCAGGGATCATGCAAACTACGCATAGGGAGACCAGTAGCTGGAATCAAACCCAGAACCTTTGACCTGGGATATGGACGTGCTAAGCAGTCATCCACCATGCTTCCCTCAATTATTCTGTTCAACCAAAAAAGTTGCTGTTGTATTTGCAAAAGCCCATCCCAGCTATCTTCGGGCAGTGGGCAGAGGACACCCTGAACTGGTTACTAGGAAGTCGCTGGGCACACAGAGAAAGACATCTCCCATGCCTATTCACACCTAGGGACAACTGGGACCGGCCAATTCACCTAACATGCATGTTTTTGGAATGTGGAAGGAAACCGGAGTGCTTGGAGAAAACCCACGGAGGCACATGGAAAACATGCTAAATCCACCCGGAGAGGTTGCGGTAGCTGCACTCGAACCCTGAACCTCTGCACCGTGGGACCGTGCACTGACCACCCAGCTGCTGTACCGCCCTATTTGCAAAACAATCATTTGGAATAAAAATGAAACAAGAAATAATTATTACATTTACAAGCAATACTTTAACTAAGATCAGTAAACCGCTGTTCATCTGTTTTTTTAAATTGATTTAAATGTCACAGTGATCTGAATATACTTAATTGCTTATTGCTCATCGGCTCATCAAATGCCTTATGCAAATACTGCACATGATTTTTTCTTCATCTTCCAAAAAAAACAACGTTTTGGCGACACAACAAACTTAAAACCATAGGTACAAAAACAAATTTAACATGCTAAGTCTGGCTTTCTCACGTAAATTGGTAGGTTTCCTAGCAATATTCTTATTTTATAGAGTGTCACAGACACTTTCATTCTTTTTTTGATACTCGACACCTGCAAAGGAGACTCCAGTATTTTGGAAAGCTCCTACCAGACAACATAGTATAACTAGACCATTCCCGCGGCAATTGTAAGAGTTGTGATAAATTGTTGGGGAACTCCAAAAGCTCTGGGAGGAGAAACAAGCCAAACCTTTACGGAAGATAATATAATCATTTTTATAATAAGATCCTGGAAGAGATTAATAGTTGTGTGGCCATGCCACTCACAACACATTACAACTGTGCTTTCAGCTCAGTTATTCACTAGTGCTGTGAGTGGCTAGGCCATCACAATTAATAAACCTGGATATCAGGGTCTGGTGACTATTAACTCTAAATTGCTGATTGAATTATTTTGTCTATCAAGTAAAAAAAAAAATCCTTTGTTTTCTTCTCTCGTTATTTTGACCGTCTACTAAACTATTAACTTATCAGTCAGCAAGGCAACAATACAACAGTTTTGGCAATATAGATGGAGTGTTAGTCCATGCTTCTGGCAAGCATCGCACGAGAACAGCGAGGAGGAAAAAAGGATGCTACTTTATCGGTTGTGGAAATGACGTCTATTTGTATAATGACCTTGCTTGTGCTTTGCCCCCTTCTGTTGGGTTGTTACCAAATGCCATGCAATATCTACACGGACTTATGCTTTCCACGACATTCAAACTTCTTAAAGATGCATTACTCTTTCACTGACTCATGCACACAACTTTGCTGGCAGTAAGCAACAAACGTAGCCATAGCCACAACTTCCCAAGGGCAGACTGAGGAAAGCGTGGATGCCAGTTTGCGCCTACGCCCCTCCCGACCACCACCAAACAGTCTTTCATCCACCAGTTTGAGAGGCGCTCGAGGCAAAGTTTGTAAAATTTCTTGCCCAAGGACACACTGATAGATGACTTTGAGAGAGCTGGAATCCATTCCCTGAAGCTCGGGTCACTACACAGCCCACTTTGTCCCACATCTTTGAAAAATATCACAACAGCAGTCGAAGGATATCAAACCACAATTTTGTATCCTGATTGTGCAGTATTTCACTTTTTTCGTTCAATGTCATAACTTAATTCTCTGCTCAAAACCTAATGGCAGTTTTGGCTGCAGAGAATGGATCCTGGCATGACGACCGCTTGTTTGAAAGAGTTGGCAGGCCCTTCTTGCGTCTATTGATCACGCATCACTCAGCACTTACTGTGAGCATTATTTGTACACCTTTCTCCTTATATTTCAATTACAATACAGATTTATGCTCTTCTGAACCATTCTCAAGAAAGTTTTAAAAGAATTATAATGGCTGTTTTTTTCTGATCTGTAATAAAACCAATGTCCAGAGCAACCTGTACAGAACCCAATGCAGACTTGTATGATTCAGGTTCTAATGACCAGGATTTTATGTGCAGGCAAAACAACAAAAAATGTGCTCCTACATTAACATTTCCCTATCATCCGAATGGGACAAGATGAGATTAAAGATGAAATAGCGGTCAAGATTGGCTCTTTTCATACAAGTGAGGAATCACTTCTAGATTTAAGGACACATTATATACAAAGTCAACCTAATAATACTTGTTACAGTAGTATGTCTGTTTCAAACCATTTTCCTTCTTCCTCTAATAATGTAGTACGGTTTATAATGTTAATTCACGGCTCAGCATGTGAATGTCATGTAACCATTTACCATTCACCAAATTCAAAGAAAAGTGAACCAAGTTTGGTTAAGCCTGGGGGTTCTATTTCACCAAGGCGGTTTAATAAGCACAGAACCTAAATTTGACCTATGCTACAAAGACATAAAAAAGAGAGCAGATTTGAGTGTACGATTACCTGGCTCACTTTCTCTTTAAAATAAATCACATGAATGGAACCCCGATTTGTCAAGTCACCATGGCAACAGGGCTGGGAGCCCATGCGTTTTCACCACCTGGACCCTCCAAATAAAGATCCCAGATTTAGAGGGAGTTTTCTTAATTGTAAGCAATTAATTTGTTTTATTTAGGTACAATAACCCAATAATGCCACGGTCAAGCTCATCTCTGAAGAGTAGGATGACACTGTCAAGAACCAGAACAGTATCAGGACCCAAACGCGTGACGTTCTTACACCGGCCTTTTATTTTAGGGGAAATGGGGAGTCATGCACGTTAGGTAGCGTCTAGCATGGAAAGACAGGAAGCCAGAGACCGACGAGATGGATTCCAATTGCCCAAGTTGATATCGGACAGATGGGGTCGATACCGGACAGGACAGGACAGACAGGATAGATAATGAATCGGGATATCGAAAATGAATAGGAGAAATGAGACGGGAACGAAAATTGGAGAAAATAATAAACAGGGCAAAAATAGATGGAAACAAAACTGGAAACCAAAATTAAACAGGACAAATAAATGGGAAAAATACCGGACAGGAAATACCAACAGGAACAGGACCGAGTCGAAACCCATGTCTTGCGGGGCAGAAGTTCGTTGACGGGCTGACATAGGAAGTGTGACAGCGCTGAGCTTAAAATAGACAGAAAGCCAATCTGTTAACGAGCCACAGCTGGCGCCACACGGGCGTGGCAAATTGGGCGCCATGGCCTCCGTGGAAATGGCTAAAGGATCCGTGAAATGTGAACTGCATGAACAAAGTGGTCTTTTGATAAAGACCTGATTTTTTTTTTAACACCATTAATATCACTACGTCACTCTTCAAAAAATCTTGTCATCTAACTCAATGAATGAGGTAGTCATATGAAAGTGAGTTTGATTGAAGAATATCCTGCTACCGAGCAAGTTAGGTTCAAAGACGATATTATCATGGCAACTAGTTGAGATCTCAGATTAACTCTCTTCGCAAAACCCAAACAAATACCCCTCCCTCTCTGGTTAGAGTGACCCTTGTTAGGAATTCAATATTAAAATGTACCGTTTGCCAAATTGTTCGAATTAATTATCCGACTCCATTAACCTAACACAACCTGCATTCTCCTGACAATGCGCGCTCGTTTCTTGATTGGAAAAGATGGGCAAGAATAGCCGACATTTTCACACGGGGGCAGATTTAATTTCTTAAACAATTTAGCTAAGTGAACTCCGAATTAGCCAAATTAGTGTCGCTTGAGTCTCTGTCAAGCCTCTTTTCTCGATCTTCTGCTTCCTCCTCGGCCCACGTTTTTTTCCGCAAGCTGGTGTGTCGGCTCCTCCTATGGGCGTGCCAATGAAAGCCCCCACGTGGGGTCCACCCCCTCGCCTCGATGTCTGAAAAAACTCATAATAGCAGAGCGCTTATCAAAACAATGCCTGACGTCCTTCGTCAGAGTCCTGTTATCAAAATTCCCCAGCCAAAACATTCCGCATTTGGAACGGCGTGACCTGAAGCCCACTCAGTGAAAATCTTCATTGCACTCGAGAAATGTAACTTGTATTTAATCGTATAAAATCCTTTATAGTAAAATGGATGAAATCCTTCACCCTGCATTGTGAAATGGAAAACCGAGCGTTTTTTTTCCAACTTTGGGTAAAAACACACTGGGTTCTCACTAAACCTTCTATGTGAACCAGACCCCTGGGCAATTTCTCTATGTAAGCTTTTTTTTTATAATAGCAGGATATAAAATGGTAAACCTCTGAGTTGATAAAAAGGTGTGCTCTGCGAACAAAATATTAATCAAATTTCCATCTACTACTATTCCAAGGTGGATATTGTTGAGATAAGTGATAACTTATACCAGACAGTGACATCAGTGCTGATACCAGCCTTTCTTCCGTTTAATTGCATGCAGTTTTAAAGAAAATTATAATGGGTGTTTCTTTAAACTTATCAGGCTTTTGTTGTGTGTGAGTGGGTGTGCAAACTATAATTACTCATTGTATCGGTACCTACTATCAGTATTGAGAACGCCTCAAGAGTTACCTATCTGTGATGTCTTTTTTAAAAGGGGTACTTAAACATCCCTCTCAGAAAATGTTCGCCTTTGTTTGGATTTTTCTCCAAAGAGGAATGCAAATGAGACCCCGCTCAGCCTTCAGGAGGAACTTATTCTGATTCCCTTTTGAACATCACTTTCACTTTGAAAATTAGGAAATCCATTAATACTACCACACATTAGTATATTTCTTTAACAGCGCACAGAAGTCCTTTGTACTTCACTAGAGCTGCAGAGCAGTTAAAAAAATCCACATTTATCTCGTAATATGATGAAGACATGAACAGAAATCAAATACGTCGGACTCACCTGCTTGTTATATACCGTTTTGACTTGTAGAGTGTTTTCAAGAGTAGAAATTGTAAACAAGCTTTTCCGTGACTTACATATTGGTAATGAATGAAAATTGAATATTTTCTAGCTTGAAGTGCTGGGCCTATGAGGCAAATTCGACCGAAGAAGCAGTCCTGTCACTAACATAGGTGAAGTTAAATTGGTAAGCATTAACAAGCATTAAGTGGCTTAGGCAGAGTAGTCAGAGGGCAGCACATAAAGGCTGGATGAACAGAACAAACATTTAATGCAAACTAGAGTTAAGATCCTAGGCCAGCCCATGCCAGGCCTGAGCCTGGTCTGAAATTCGGGTTGGGTACTGCCTTCAAAAAATTGTCTGGTCCAAATTGCCCCTAGGTGTGAATGAGTGATTCGTCTGTCTCTGTGGGCCCTGTGACTGGCTGGCAACCAGTTCAAGGTGTCCTCTGCCCACTGCCCCAAGATCGCTGGGATGGGCTCCAGCACCCCCGCGACCCTACTGAGAATAAGCGGTGCAGAATATGGATGGATGGTAAAAGAATATGTTATTATGCTGTGCTGCTGAGCGGTTGCGGTATGCGGTGTGCTTGTGTTGCCATATAAGGAGTGATTGAGTGCGAAAGCATGACTGGAATGTTACAGGAACACCCAGATGAGATAAAGAGGCGCCAGATCACCCAACAAGGCTCAACGGCTGCATACCACAGAAAGGAGGAGTCGCCACGCCATCCTGCAGAACAAAGAAAGCCAATCATAAGAAAGCTAAAGTTAACTGCAGCATATACATAGCCAATGATTTTATGCCAGGTTGTTGTCTTTCCATATTTAGCCATATTATTTGCATATTGTGTAATCTAAAACCGCCCTGGCCAACTCGGAAGAGAGAGTTCGTCTGCTGAGGTGACAGAGACGCACAGGGTTGTATTGAGAGGGACCCGAGATCCAGGTGTTTGTATTAGATTTGTTTGTAAAGGAATAAATCCACTCGTGTGTGAAAATGCCGGCTTCCTAAGACCTCTCAATTGCAGAACGAGCGCGCGTAATTGTTGGATGAATGGCGGGTAAGGTTACCGTAATTTGGAGTCAGATAAGTAACTTTTGTTTGTTTTGATAATAGACGAAAATTACCCAACAATTCTTTGGTGACCCCGACGTGATGCATGAGAGGTAAAGAAGTTTGGAACTTCGAGAAAACCACAGAGTCTGGGACTCAGGGTCTGGGACCCTAATCCACACCAGGTGACGACCTGAAAAAGGAAAATCCTGCATCCTACCTGTTTTCCTCTGGGTACCCACAACTGAAAGGTAAGCAGAATACCTGTTACTATATGTCTAAATTCTGCATATTGGAGAAGAGTATAAATTAAAAGAGGAAAACGGTGAGGAAGGGATTGCAGTAAATCTGGGATTTACGTGTGGATTATAGTAGGGTGTAAAATCTGGGATTTACCTACTAGAATAGTTTGGAACTATTCGTGGTTTTGATACGGTTTAAAATCTGGGATTTACGTATCGGTGTGAGAGTCGTGTGAGTGTGAGTGTGAAAGAGGTCTAAATTGTTCTGTATAAGAGTGATTGGGACACGCACGGGTGGATTGGAGAATGGCAGAAGGAAAGGAGTGTGATAAGGATCTCGGGTCCGGTGGCACAGACGAACAGGCTGACGTGTGGTCAGAGATTAATGGTCATTACTCGAAGTTGGAAACGCAATTGATAAGCGGGATTCAGAGTAAGAAAATTAAGAAGGAGAAAGAACGGAGTCGGAAGTTGTTTTTGAAGTTGAGAAAGGATGAATTGTTCCGCGGAAACCCGGGAACATGGGATATGTCGAAGCTGGCGAAACGATTACAGAAAAAGGAAATTAGAATGTTGGCTTGTATTCAGGAAATGAAGGGAGATAATGACCAGGGCGGATGGCGACACCGTAAGAAAGTTGAAAAGAAAGTGAAAGAGTTGGAAGAGGATCGACGGGGCATTCATCAGTTGGCAGTTATAGCGACAGCATTGGCGGTGATCGCTGAGGAAGAAAGTGAGAAGGGTGAAAGTAAAGAAAAAGCAGAGAAAAGTAAGTTAGAAAATGAGACGAGGAGTGGAGGGGGCATCTATCCACAGCTGCCCGCTCCTCACCAGTATGTTGTTGAGCCCCCGCCGTACCCGACCGCGCCAATTATGGCTCCGGTGGTTACACTGGGTGGCAGAATGGTGTTAGATGTGGAAGGAGAGGATACACACATGGCCCCTGCGTCGATTCAGTTAATCGAACAAGCAGTAAATATTGAAAGGAGGAGGCTGAGAGGAGAGCAGCAGGGAGTAACAGAGTCACCCGCGCACACGCCAGGGGCGGCGCGAGGAGGAAATGAGGGCACACCCAGCACAGGGGGCAGGCGAAATTTAGAGTTGTTAAAGAAGGAGGAGTCACGAAAGTTGTTTGAAGGAGAGAGAGTGCAGAGTGAGGAAAGAGAGATGTTAGAGGAGGTGATGGCGGAAACGCGGAAGCAAAAGCAGGCTACGCCCAGTAATAGGGGGGGCCGCGACGAAGCGAAGGAAAGTGATGATGATGATGAAGAGTTGATGAGAGAGCAGAAACAGATGCTCAGGGCTCTGAGCAGAGGGGAAGTATCTGATAATGAGGAAGTGAGTGTAGGAGGATACCAGACACGCAGTAAAAGGAAGATGATGACACAACAGGAGCGCCCGCAGACAATGGCGCCCCTTGTGGTGACACATGCAGGTCGACAGTATGAGCCATTAGTGCTCCGGGATGTGGCTGCGTTGGTGGAGAAGTTGCCTCCCTTACACAAGGGGGCCCGAGCCTGGATTACTAAATTTTTGGCAGCCATGTCAGGACAGGGAGTAGCATTGGGGGATTTACGACAAGCTATTTTGGGATCATGCTCCCTTGTTCAACTACAAAGCCTTGAGGGGGCAGCAGGCACCCGCCAGTTGGGGAGAGAGACGCCCCTGGCTGAAGTGTCAGAGGCTCTCTTTCGGGAATTAAAAGCAGCTTTCCCCTCCCCAGTGGATGCGGTGCCAACAATTTTTAATCTTGGCAAAGATGTGACACCTGAACAGCATTATGCTCAGGCATTGGAAATTTGGATTGATACAACAGGTAAACATCCAGGTAGTACTCCTGAGGCTGAGATGATGTTCAGGACGGCGATGTTGAATGGCCTCCCAAATGAGGTACAGACGATTTTGAGAGTTGATCCAGATATTTTGGTTTGTCCAGAGCCGAGATTTAAGAGGCATTTGATACACCATTGCCGCATATATATGGAAAAAGCTAATAAAGATCAGAAGGAGACTGATGCTCTGGCGACTAGCTTGGTCAAGCTGCAGTTGGCAAAGTTGCATGGTGAGGCAAAACAGGAAAAGGCAAAACAAAAACAGATGTTTCAAGCTCCAGCGGGGGCTGGACGAGGCCGGGGCCAGGGGTTCCGAGGTGGATACAGAGGGCGTGGGCGTGGCGCCCCCCCAGGTCAGGGGAGGAACAGATTTTCCCCTGGGCCGTGTTTCAACTGTGGATCTCCAGATCACTGGGCACGTGATTGCCATGGAAACCCACCTCCACCAGGGGCGGTGCAGCAGAACCAACCAGCGGGGCCCCCACCCCAAGGGGGACCACGACAGCCCCGCCCATGACCCCAACCGAATCCACAGGGTCAGTACTACCAGGCTGATCCGTGGTATGGCCAGGACGAATAGGGGGGCCTGGGAAGCTCGGGAAGCACTGGCCAGGCAGAGCCAATGCTTCAGTTGACAGTGGCGGATACTCCAGTCCAGATGTTGGTGGACACGGGAGCGACACATTCATCAATTAATATGCCACTGCCAAGCTCAGCGTTGTCAAGACGAGTCACAACGTTGGTCGGCTTCTCGGGACGTCCTCAGACTCTGCTTTTCACTCGACCGTTGAAAACTGAAATTACGAACACTGGACAGAAACTCTATCATTCATATGTCCACGCAGTGGACACTCCCATTAACTTGATGGGAAGAGACATGTTGTCAGCACTGAGAGCACAAATTTTGTGTGGAGACAAGGGACTCACTGTGACATTTCCGGATGGCAAAACTTTGGAATGTTCCCAGCCAGTTACAACCAGGGGTCAGTGGTTGATGGCGCCACTCCCCACGGTGCCAGAGACGGCACGGATTTACTGGGCCAAGCTGAGTCCTGAAACCCCATTTGGGGGAGGCGTTTACTCCACTTACCTTTTGTGGAAACCCTGGATCCAGGCCCTGGCACCATACCATTCCCCGGTGGACCCGTTGCATTGCACTCTATATTATGATAGAAATTCGGATGATGTGTATAGAGATGCATTTGAAGACATTGAGGGAGATGATTGGACATTGAGAGCACCATGCATCTTTGTGGGCCCCGAAGGGGTGGCAGCATATGTTCAGTTGTCGCCTGAGCAGGAGCAGTGGTACAAAATGAGCGATGAGGGTTTGCCTCACGTGTCATTGGCTGTGTCGCCAGGCCATGAGCCCCGCCAATTGGGTCCCATGGTGAAGCGGCTGACACAACAAAGTGATTGGATGTTAACTGAGATTCCAGATGTGTGGCATTCAGCCACGACGAAAAGTTGGAGGATAATGGCTAGGATGGTGGATGAATCAGAATTGGAACTGGTCTTTCTGGACCGTCATCATGGACGAGAACAGACTGACCATGAGTCAGCACAGGCAATGCTGGATCAAATGCCACAGACCTTGTGGTCACAGGGTCCATTTGATGTGGGATTTTGCCACACAGTGGAACCAATTCAATTGGAAGTTGATTGTTCCATTCCGGTGCGCCGTCCTCAATATCGCTGGCCGAAGGAAGCAGACAAAGGTATGGAGGATACAGTGGCGGGACTCTGGGATGCGGGGGTGTTGGAAACTTCGGCGTCCACTTGGAACACACCTCTGAGGCCGGTCCAGAAGGCTGATGGGGTGACGTGGAGGATGGCCCACGATTTACGGCCAGTAAATGATATCACAATAACTCCAGTTTTGCCGGTTCCTGACCCCCACCGCATTTTGTCCTCACTGGATCCTCAGAAACAGTGGTACACGGTGATTGACTTGGCCAACGCCTATTTCTGTCTACCACTGGCTGAAAATATAAGACATGTGTTTGCATTCACATATAAAGGGGTGAAATTGCAATACAAACGACTCCCACAAGGGTTTAAAAATTCACCAGGAATTTTTAATCAAGTATTGAGGGATTTGCTGTTTTTATGTGAATTACCTCAGGGCTCGGTCCTCCTACAGTATGTGGATGATCTTCTCATTGCAGCAGAGACATCCCACCAGTGTGTGGAAGCCACACGTGCAGTGCTGTTGAAGCTTGCAGACCTGGGCTTCAAAGTCTCGAGGAAGAAGTTACAATGCTGCCGAAAGTCGGTGGTGTTCTTGGGACGTGTGATTACACCTGCCGGTTTGGCAATGTCCCCAGATCACCGTAGCTCCATTCTGCGACATCCACGTCCGGAAACAGTACAGGAAATGTTGTCATTTTTGGGACTGTGTGGTTATAGTCGAGCCTATATCCCATGCTATGTGGATAAAACAGCAGGCTTGCGGGCCCTGGTCAAACAACAGGGGGTCCGCAATTTGAAGGCTACACTGCAGTGGACCCCAGAGGACGACGCGCAGTTTGTAAAATTGATTCAGGAATTGGCATCGGCAGCATCCTTGGCCACTCCGGATTATACTAAGGTATTTCATCTGGATGTGGCCACCAATGAAAAGACAGTAAACGCGGCATTGTATCAAAAGCAGGGTGTCAACAGGGCAGTTTTGATGTATTGCAGTGTGCCCTTAGATGGAATTGAACAAAAGCAGGCGGATTGTGTGAGATATGCTGCCGGATTGGCGAAGGTCCTACAGAAAACGGCACATGTGGTTATGGGATATCCAGTTCAGGTGCTAACTGACCATGCAGTGTCGGCTTTTGTGGCCTCTGCAGCATTCACATTGACGCCGTTGAGACAAACACGGATGATGAAAACGTTAACAGCTCCGAATGTTACGTATGTGTATGATGGTGTTAACATGGCAAATCACCTACTTGAGGGCGCACATGAGTGTGCATTGAAAGTGCAGAAAGACCAGAAGGTCCGTGGGGACCTATATGCGGAACCATTGGAAGGTGGTCGAGTGATGTTTACAGATGGGTGCTGTTGGCGTGCAAAGGATGGAACACTCCATGCTGCGGCGGCGGTGGTGGAGTGGAAGGATGGTGCTTTTGTGCCAGTGAAAGCCCAACGGTTGACAACAAAACCTTCTGCTCAAGCGGCGGAAGTATTAGCCTTGGTGTTGGCCTTGGAATTGTGTCCTCAGCAGCAAGTGACTGTGTACACTGATTCGGCATATGCTGCGTCAGCAGCTCTAATTGACCTTAAAGGTTGGCTACACAATGGTTGGCTGACAGCAAAAGGCAAGGAAATTGCTCATAAAACCTTGATGGAGCGATTGTATGAAGCAATCAAGGGCCCTCACGAATTGGCAATTGTGAAGGTCCCGGGACACTCAAAAGCCAACACCATGGTTGCAAAAGGTAATGAGAGGGCTGACGCCCTTGCCAAGGAAGTGGCTGGGTACAGTCCACAGGGGGAGATGATGCTAGCATCTTCCGCTGTGGTGTGGGATGGCGAACCTCCTGATCTCCCAGTGGACCCCGAGGTGGCACTGGATGAGATCATGGAGGCTCAAGGTAAGTCGTCGCCCGAACAAAAATCTGTGTGGATTGCGTCAAAAGCAGTTAGGAGGTCGGATGGTCTCTGGGTGGGACCCAGGGGCCAGCCGGTTCTCCCGGAAGGACAACTCATGACCTCAGTGTTGTCTGAGGCCCATACTGTAGCACATGTGGGGCCTCAGGCAATGCTTCCCAAACTCCGACAATGGTGGCATCCAAAGTTACAGGAGGTGGTTTGGCAGTTTGTGGCGGCCTGTAACCTATGTCAAACTTTTAATGCCAGGCCAACATTAAAACCTAAACCTGGAGCATTTTCTCCTGTGGCTTGGCCTGGTGCTGAAATTGTCATTGACTTCACAGATATGAATGAGAGAGTAAATGGTAAGCGCTTCCTTTTGGTCATCGTTGACTCATATTCACGTTGGCCAGAGGCTTATCCGTGTGCCAAGGAAGATACCACGTCAGTGATCAAAGCTCTAGTGAATCATTACATCCCGACACATGGCTTTCCTGCATTGATCAGGTCAGACAATGGGACTCATTTTAACAATAAAGCAATGGCCAAAGTTGAGGCCCTTTTGGGGCTGAAACATCGCTTTGGGTGTGTTTATCACCCCCAAAGCCAAGGCAAAGTGGAAAGATTCAACAGGACTTTAAAAGAGAAATTGGCGAAAATCATGGCTCAAACCAAAATGACGTGGTTGCAAGCTTTGCCCTTGGCACTTTTAGTTGTTCGCCAAACTGTTCACAAAATGACGGGTTTTGCTCCGTTTGAATTATTGACTGGTCGCCTCATGCCTGGTCCCGCCTCCACTCTGGTGCCTCCAGCCGACCTACCGACACCGGATTTGTCACATGCAGCATATTGGAAGTATCTTCATTCACTTGTTTCCAGTGTGTCTGCACAGGTCGCTGAAAAGGCGGTTGCAGAGACGTCTTCATCTTCGCCTTCTTTGGACTCGGACATCACGCCATACGTCTACCTCCGGGTGCTCTCCCGGAAGTGGACTGAACCGCGCTGGAAGGGACCGTTCAAGGTTCTGGCTAGAACCTCACACGCCGCGCAATTGGACTCGAAAGGACAAAAGTGGTATCATTACTCGCAATTGCGGCCTGCGCCTGATTTTGTGCCTAATGATGGTTAGTTTGAAAGTTGCCTGCCCGGACGGGCAGGTCAAGAGAGGGAAGGTAAAGGTGGTTCGAAGTGAAAAACCTACTAAGGGTGACCAACAGGGACGCAAATGTCCTTTTTCTTTTCTTTTTATTATGATATGCTTGCTATGTGTGCTTTTTGTCTGTACGCTGATGGCCTTGAATAATGTGATACAGGATGAACGAGATGATGGAGTGGTGCTGGAGAGAGTGGTGGAGTATCATTCCTGTAATGGAACGGTGTGGTATGAAGCAGAGCAAGATGGTGGTAAAACGCGGACACAGACACAACAATTGCTGCTAAATCTGAAATGTAAACAACCAATGCAGGTGAGCACTTGGGTGAGAATCTTTAATTGGACACAACAATGGCGAGATTTGCTTGAAAAATTGGAAAATTACCAACCAAATTATCATGATTGGCCTGTGGCACTTTCATTGAAACCCAGAGTTAAACGACAGACGAAACAAGAAAACTATTGGGACTCTTTTGAGAAGGGATATCAACCATGGATAGTAAAATGGGCATATAATAATTCATTGCGAGTGACAGTTGCCCCAAATACAACTACCCAAGTGAATGTGCCAATAAAGGCATTAAGAGGGTTTCACGAGTCATGGTATTCATCTGCAGCGGTTGCATTATATGAGGTAACAGGTGATATGTATCCTAATTATTGGTGGTATATGACAGGACATGTGATAATGTGGGGTTGGGATGCATTAATTACGACTCAGGATGGTGATTATTGGACTCCCCCACAAAGTGAAGTTAGCAGATATTATCATAAGGCAGTGACTTTGGCTAAAGAAGGTGAAGTGTTGAAAATAACGGTGGCAATGGGGGATAGACCTATTGCCCTCCCTAATCAGGATGTGATGATTGTGAACACATCATGTTGGGGATTTCTTTTGTGGGCATATTCGTCGGGAAAAGACCCATATTTCCCGATAATAATCTGTGAAAATCGGACTATGGAAAAAGGGGATCGACCGCTGCTAAGCAATTACACCCATATGACGGGGACAAGAGCTAAAACAATGTCTACTGTGGATGATTGGTTCCTGATCCACACAGGTGTTTCCATGGTTACAAA
Source organism: Urocampus carinirostris (assembly GCF_059441175.1). Taxonomy (NCBI): domain Eukaryota; kingdom Metazoa; phylum Chordata; class Actinopteri; order Syngnathiformes; family Syngnathidae; genus Urocampus; species Urocampus carinirostris. The sequence goes on from NC_142349.1 coordinate 30,846,147, forward strand.
TAATTGGCTATTGATGGCTGAACAGGCGGCGAATGCCACAAAGGAGAATTGTCTGGTATGCCTCGGGGCACGCCCCACCCTGAAAATCATGGCAGCCACGACGATTCCAAAGTCCTGCATAATTGGGGTGCTCTATAATAAAACGCTCCAGGGGGACTGCACCCAACTGGATCAGGTCTTTCCTGTAACAGGGATGGAAAAAGGAAAACCCATCTTTAGCACTCAAGTGGCTAGGCAAAATTTTATATGTTTAAAGTTAAATGGAACAGGGACTGGCATTGGCCAGATCCAAGAGTCATGGTGCGGCGATAATGTGTCTCTGCCAGCAGGTACCCCGCTTGCTCGAGCTGATGTTTGGCTGTGGTGTGGAACGAAAGTGTTGTACGACAGATTGCCCACCAATGCCTCAGGTAGGTGTGCCTTGGTCACGTTGATCATGCCAGTTAGCGTGACAGCGGTAGACCTCACCAAGATGAATTGGAAAGATAGTGTACAATGGGGAAGAGTCCCCTTCCTCCCAAGGAGGAAAAGGGATATGCAAGAATGGCTTAGTGCCGGTGACCCTACGTACATAGATGCGATTGGCGTTCCTAGAGGGGTCCCGGATGAGTATAAATTGGTTGACCAGGTGGCAGCAGGATGGGAGAGTATCTTCCTGTTTGTAACGGTAAATAAGAACGTGGATAGAATTAATTATATCCACTATAATGTCCAGCGATTGGCAAACTTTACTACTTCCGCACTCCAAGCAGTGCATGAGCAACTAGCTGCGACATCATTGATGGCGTTCCAAAATAGAATAGGGTTAGATATGGTTTTGGCTGAGAGAGGAGGGGTGTGTGGCATTTTTGGGGATCAGTGTTGCACTCTGATTCCCAACAACACCTCTCCTGATGGCCGCCTGACCAAGGCATTGGAGGGACTGCGTACATTGAGTAATAAAATGAAGGAGCATTCAGGAGTCGACTCAAGTTGGTATTCTGATTGGTTGAATGTGTTTGGAAAGTATAAGAGTTTGATTGCTTCCATTTTGATTTCGCTTGCAGTTTTTACGGCTATTATGGTGTTGTGCGGATGTTGTTGTATACCTTGTATCAGATCCCTGACTGTAAGGACCATCGAACGCACGCTGGGCCCACTGCCAAAAGGAGGGCAGTACATGCTGATCCCACAAAAAGAGCCACAGGATGACGGTGGTGCTGTCCCTCTCCGAGCATCGGAGCTGTAAGAACGTGGTGTAGGTGATGACCTCAGTAGTCTGAGGTCATGAGAGGGAATAAAAGAATATGTTATTATGCTGTGCTGCTGAGCGGTTGCGGTATGCGGTGTGCTTGTGTTGCCATATAAGGAGTGATTGAGTGCGAAAGCATGACTGGAATGTTACAGGAACACCCAGATGAGATAAAGAGGCGCCAGATCACCCAACAAGGCTCAACGGCTGCATACCACAGAAAGGAGGAGTCGCCACGCCATCCTGCAGAACAAAGAAAGCCAATCATAAGAAAGCTAAAGTTAACTGCAGCATATACATAGCCAATGATTTTATGCCAGGTTGTTGTCTTTCCATATTTAGCCATATTATTTGCATATTGTGTAATCTAAAACCGCCCTGGCCAACTCGGAAGAGAGAGTTCGTCTGCTGAGGTGACAGAGACGCACAGGGTTGTATTGAGAGGGACCCGAGATCCAGGTGTTTGTATTAGATTTGTTTGTAAAGGAATAAATCCACTCGTGTGTGAAAATGCCGGCTTCCTAAGACCTCTCAATTGCAGAACGAGCGCGCGTAATTGTTGGATGAATGGCGGGTAAGGTTACCGTAATTTGGAGTCAGATAAGTAACTTTTGTTTGTTTTGATAATAGACGAAAATTACCCAACAATGGATGTGTCAAGGCTTGTCACTATAGTTTAGTGGTGGGTCCTCAGGTCAGTCCATTTTCTACTCCAGCTCCCTCGCTACCCTACTGAGGAAAATCAGTGCAGATCGTAGACAGACGGGTGGATGGAAATCAAATATGAAAATTTGGGTTTACTTCTGGCTCCGTCTTTCAAATCAAGTTGTTTGGTAGGACTTGGGCTGGTTTGGGTTTAATATCCGCAGGGCTGAGTTTGGTCAGGCTGGATGTTTGTAGGCCCGATCTTACCTCTAACACAGGGGTATGGAATCTATGGCTCACAAGCCATTAATGGCTGTTTTCATCTGGTACATTTGGCTCAGAGATAATAAAAAATAAACACAATCATCTACAGATTTATTGCACGAAAAGCCAAGTTTTGTCATGATTACTGATGCGGGGCACCTGAGTCTGCTCCGTTGGCACCAACAGCCGCGGACACTGATTGGCTGCTTCCTCTTTTTGCCTTCCTGACAACACTCGTCGGATCGTTTGTGAAGCTACGCTCCACGCTAGGCAAACTTTTGTGACTCTTGACTCTATCTGTCTTCTCTGTCTGATTCCCGTTGCCGACCTCTTTTCTAGGCCCGTTTATGTTATTGCTCCTCCCCCCCGGCCATCGACCTGTTTTTTCTTGCTGTCAACGACTACCTTCATTCGACACGGAAGTGCCACTTCCGCGTTCCATCTATCTGTTACCCGTGACCGACGATCATGGGATCGTGGATGCAAGTTCTTTTCCCCTTCTAAATAAAACTGAGTAAAACTAGCGCAATTGGGTCCCGTCTCCGTTCCTGGTCCGTGAAAAGTTTAGCATGTGCAAAGCTGGGACAGCAGTAAGGTTCGGTCCAGTGTGTATATAAGGCATATCTCAACTAAAGTTTACAGTCAAAAAATTGGCTGTATGTCGCTAAAAAAAGTTTTATATGGAAGCTCATTAAAAAAATCTATGTTCATTGTAGAGATACTTTATGTTGAAACCCACAGAACAAACTGTAAACACCTAAAAACTCCAGCAAAGCACCAGAGCAATTTGATCTGGTGAGCGGTAGGAATGGGTATAGCTACACACACGCACTTTTGTTCGCCCAGCAATTTCTGCCAAAAGGTAGATACGTCGGTATACTTATTAACAGTATTTTTGAACATTCTTACAAAAGACTTTTGCTTGCACCTTGTTTTTAAACTATTATTAAGGACTAAATTAATTGCCAAAATGACCCACAACACTCTTAAGTAACTGCTGGAGGGAGGCAACTTGTATATTTGAATTGATATAGGACATAGGAGTCTGGCATTATTATTTGTTTAATTGAATCACCAAATGTCACACTGTGAAATAAAATGTGCTGAAACATTAGCTTTGGTCTGTAAAACAGGTTTGGCGGTTTGGTTGAATTTTGTCTCAAAATATATGGTGTGTGTCTCTCTCTCGAAAAAATATTTTTTTGCTCTTACGACAATTTGGGTCAAAAGGATTCCCAAACCCCGCCCTAATGCATACAGTTTATCAGAGAAACAAAAGGAATGAAAATAATTTACTCTTGAGGATATACAGTAGTTATTTTAAATTTCAAGTTTTTTCCTCGGCATGTTTGCAATGACATCTTTATCAACATCAGCCTGTTATTATTTCGATGTGTTATAGTAGACTGTGCCAGTGGAAGAAAACAGCCTATTTGTAGTCAACAAGAAACTGATTTGGGATCTCTAGGATTTTAAAGGGACACTGTGTATTATTTAGCATATGTTGGGTTAAAAATCATCATGAATTAAAAAAAAAAACAATATTGTTTTGAATTATAAACATTATATAAACGTGCATTTATCTGAAATCTGTATTTATTTGACATAAGATGAGGATCACATATAGGGAGCTGACATATTTGTCGGCGTCTTGCTGTGGAGGGTACTCCTCAAAAGTCAAAAAAATGTCTTTTTTCTTTTTTTTTAAATGATCATTTTCCTTAATTTTTCATTTTTCTGGATTCATTTTTTCCATTTCTCATTCGTCATTTATTTATTTTAGCCCTCAGTTTTTTTTTGTGTCGTCATCTTTTTTTTTTTATTTTTTTTTCTAGTTTTTTTCTTTACTCTTTTTTATTTCTGTTTTACACTTGTCTCCATTTTTCTTTATCCCTTCTGTTTTGTTCTTCTTTTTTTTACCCTTTTCCTTTTCCCTTTTTATTGTTTCATACAATTTATTTGATATTGTTTCCTTTTTTACTTTATTAAAATCTATTTTATTATCCTTCAAAAAAAGGCTGGGCAATAAATAAGAAGTAAAACAGGGCATTTTGGTCACTTTGACTCTTCGTAGTAAGTATTTGTACTTGTGCTTTTAGCACTCTTTTTGCATTCACAACGCAATACAGTGACATTTAGGGGTTGAAGATTACACACTTAAAAGTGCTTAATTGTTTTAGGTTAGCTTTTATATTTGTTTGAAATGTCTGTTGGGTCATTCTAACCACGCACAACAGTACAAATAAACTATTAAACAAAATCAAGGGAAACGTTTTTTTTTTTTTTGGAATATTATTTAGTTTTCCTGGGTGTACATACGGACATCACATCCCTGGCCCAAAAAAGCCCATCAATGCCTGTACTTTCTCCACAAACTCCTGAGAGCAAGTACCCACTCATCTCACAGCCTTTTTAACCTTATGCCGTCAGGTAAAAGACTGCTCCCTCTCGGAACCCGAACCGGCAGGCTAAAGGACAGCTTCAACTATTAGGCTGTCAGGACTCTGAACTCTCTCTCTGCCCTACCCTTTCACCTACCCCTCTGCTTCTGCCAAATCGATGAAAAACTGCTCTTTTTAGATTACGGCTTTACTTTGCACAGTTTTTCATTCGAAAAGTTACTTTGTATAATCATACTCTTTCTTTTTTAAACTTGTTGTTATTTGTAATGTGTCTTATGTGTCGCATGTTAGCATGCGGGGATGAGGGGGGGAATTTGACCTGTGCTGTATGTTGTGCATATAGCATATTTATATTCTATTCTATTCTATTCTATTCTATTCTATTCTATTCTATTCTATTCTATTCTATTCCATTCTTTGTTTTCTTGTGTTTCTGCCTTTTCTTGTTCCTCATCTTTGTCTTGAGTTAATTTTCTGCATGCAGCATACTGGGAAGTTCTCTTCCACTGCAGTTTTCCTATTTTAATGTGTTAGCTACACTGTCAGAAGCGTAAACATCCTGAGTCTAGAGTGACTAAAATGTGGCAACGAACGGTTGACTATTAATCCTGTATTCATTTCATGTTTGGAAAAGAAAATAGCCTACACCAAATATATGACATTTTTAAAGTGCTTCAGGTAAGCCCTGAAGGGATGTTTTACTAAATCCACTTGATGGCACATAACAGTTGGCCTGCTTAAGTGCAGCACTTACCCGAGGTTCTATCATCTACTACCCGGCTCTGTGAGACATTGGGCCCCGGGGCCAAAATATACATTTATTTACAAACAGTGAGGAGAAAATGAACCCGGGATACTCCCGCACAGTGCAATAAAACGTAGCCCTCGGGCATACAAGATTAAATATTGAGCCCGACCTAAGCAAATGGCCGGCGATCTCGCAGGTCTTGCGCTGCAGGGAGGTGAGTGCATTTAACAGAAGCACATATCTGAAATGCGACGCCTTTTGAACTCCCAATCCTGACGAGAAATACATTCGGCAAGGCAAACGTTGCCACCACTACGCCGCTAAATAAATAAAAAGGCCATTACTTGGTCGGCCAAGTATGTTGTCCATCCCTTTACACGTCGTCCCTGCAGGGCCTCATTATAGCTAATCCGGTCAGTTACTGCCTGTGGAAAACTACCCGAGCCCTGCTAAGACTTAATTGCTCTCAAGCCACTTCTAAAAACGCGCCAATACTTTCGCATAACAACAGCTCTGTATCAGAGATCAATTTCTTGAGTGCTTTGCGTGACAAATATCTACGATGCAGTTTGTTCTTGGATCAGAAAGTTTGCAGAAAAGAACCACGGTGTTTTCATTTGGTCATGAAACGGAATACTGAGTCGTATGTTGGGATTTGTTCATTCTTTAAAGGCTGATGAAATACCTTACAGGAAAAACAAAAATTTCCCCGTATGTTCCTGTCCAAAGCCTTCGCTCTGAAAACATTGGTCTACTAGTGATCCCAAGAGCCTAGAAGAGATCCACAGGTTCGAGAGCGTTCTCTATTCGGGCCCCAATTTTGTGGAATGCTCTTCCCCCTGAGATTCGATCTGCAACCTCAGTGGAATTGTTTATATATAGGCTTAAACACACTTCTATTACATAGCCTATTAATGACCTATATTTCACGCCGACAATATCGTTGTATTGTTAATGTTACATCCATTGCAACATAGTCATCCTTTTTATTTTATTTTTATTTTATTTTTTGATTTTATATTACACTTTAATTATTTAATATTTCATTTTTTTTTTCATTGCCGCCTGATCATCCTCAAATGGGGATAACCTCATGTCCGGTCACTTCTCAAGGTTTCTTCATTTTCCTCATGTTGAGGTTTTTAAGTTTTTCCTTGCCCTCATATAGGTTTTAGATCAAGGGATGTAGTAATAATAGTATGTAGTATACAAAAATCTGTTGTTTCTGCTGAAGGATTTTATACATTTTACTATAAATGATTTTATACAAGTTACATTTATTGAATGCAATGAAGACTTTTCACAGACAAGGCTTCAGTTCAATGACAGGTCACGCCGTTCCCAATGTGAATGTTTTGTTTAATTCCGTTGATAACAGGACTCTGAGGGAAGAGGCCAAGACGCAGAAGGCCAGGCACTGATTTGATAATCGGGGTCCAGACATCGAGGAGACAAGGTGGAGTCCACCTGGGGAGTCTCTGGCCCGCCCATGGGAGGAGTCAGACCGCCCATAGGAGGAGTCAGCACGCCCATGGGAGGAGCCGGCACGCCAGCTTGTGAAAAGACGTGGGCAGAAGAACTTCAGGAGATCGAGGGACAATCGAGAGAGAGTCTCGGCGAAGAGCGACACTAATTCGGCTAATTTGATGGAATTCACTTAGTTTATTATTTAAGAAATTAAATCTGCCCCCGTGTGGAAATTCTGGTCTCTTGTTCATTTTTCCATAAAGAAAAGAGCATGCATTGTTAAGCCAATGTAAGTTGTGTTTGGTTAATGGAGTCAGATAACTAATTCGAACAATTTGGTAAACGATACATTTTAAGATATTAATTCTTAACAATTTTGGCAACACCGACGTGACTTAAATGGGGAAAAGACTTCGAGAAACCACAGGAACCTAATTCATGGTTGAATAGGTTGGTGCTATTCGTGGTTCGGATTCGATGTAAAATATGGTATTTACGTATCGCAAAGTCGGTTGAAGCAACAAACGTATGTCTAACGTATGTCTAACGTATGTAAAACTATCCTGTAAGCCTTTTTTTCACGTTTTGTGTTTGTGTGTGTCCTACTCGTCAAAAAGAAAGAAAACAACGGCTCAAAAAATTGTGATTTTCAACGCCAAAAAGAACGCTTTCAAAAGAGCTGAGATTGATTAGAAAGTGATATTTAAGAAGAATTGATAGAACATATGAAAAGTAAAATTGATTTTTTGAGGAATTGGTTTTCACCACAGCGGTGGTCAACACAGGGAACGCGGGCCACAAATGGCCCCTAAGATTTTTTTTGCGGTCTGATATTTTTTTTAGATAGATAGATAGATAGATAGATACTTTATTCATCCCCTAAGGGAAATTCACATTTCCAGCAGCATCCCTGAGCTGAGAACAGTACAATAATAAAGCCAAAAGAATACAATATACAAATACCCAGTGTGACGTGCAAATGCCCACTGTAGCGTGTTATATAGAGTAACTAAATAGTGCTACACAGAATACATAACTAAATAGTGCTACACAGAATACATATTGCAGTAAGATTCGGTAATATCCAATGTAGGTGGTGTGGTTTAATGTGGGCCTTTACTCTGCCGGGTGGAGTTAAAGAGCCTCATGGCATGAGGAAGAAAAGATCTCTTCAGTCTGTCCGTAGTACAAGACAGTGACAGCAGTCTGTCGCTGAAACTGCTCTTCTGTCTGGAGATAATGCTGTGTAGTGGATGCGATGGATTGTCCATGATTGACCTCAGCTTTTTCAGTGCTCGTCTCTCAGCTACTGTTGTTAGGCTGTCCAGCTCTTTGCCCACAACAGAGCTCGCTTTCCAGCCAGTTTATTGAGACGAGAGGCATCCTTCTTCTTGACGCTGCCTCCCCAACACGCTGCCGCATAGAAGAGGGCGCTTGCCACTACTGTCTCATAGAATATTTTCAGAAGCTTTTTGCAGATGTTGAAGGAGGCCAGCCTTCTGAGGAAGTAAAGTCGGCTTTGCCCTTTCCTACATAGAGCTTCTGTGTTGGCAGTCCAGTCCAGTTTGTTGTCCAGCTGCACACCCAGGTATTTGTAGGTCTGGACAAATTCTACACATTCTCCCTTGATGGTTACAGGAACCAGGTGAGTTCTGGTTCTCCTGAAGTCCACCACCATCTCTCTGGTCTTGGTGGTGTTTAGGTGCAGGTGGTTTGCGTCGCTCCATCGAAAAAAGTCCTGAATCAATTTCCTGTACTCCTCCTCCTGCCCGTTTCTGATACATCCCACGATCGCAGTGTCGTCGACAAACTTTTGCACATGGCAGGACTCAGAGTTGTACTTAAAGTCCGATGTATATAGAGTGAATAGGAACGGAGAGAGAACGGTCCCCTGCGGAGATCCTGTGCTGCTAAACACAGTGTCCGATGTACAGCCCCCCTGTTTCACATACTCGGGTCTGCCTGTCAGGTAGTCAGTAATCCATTCTACAAGGTGTGAGCTAACTCCCATCTCTGTCAGTTTCCTACTCAGTAGCAGAGGCTGTATGGTATTGAAGGCACTGGAGAAGTCCAAAAATGTAATCCTCACAGCCCCCTTCGCCCTATCCAGGTGAGAGAGGGATCGGTGTAACATGTATACTATAGCATCCTCCACTCCCACCTTCTCCTGGTAAGCAAATTGCAGTGGGTCGATGGCGTGACGGACCTTTAGTTCTTTTTTAGTTGAAAATTGATAAATTAAGGAGTGAGAAGTTTAGCAAAAATATGAGTGAGTGATTTTGGATGGGTTAATTCAAGATACTTCCAGATTAATACCAAAAAAGATCAAATATTCCTGTTTTTACGTTAGAATTGGTAAATTTAGGACTGAAGGGAGTAGGAAACATCTAATTGAGTGAATTGGAATATATCATTGCGGATCAATGTACGTAATTTTGAAATTAAATAAGTGAAGCTAAAAGTAGTAGATTTAATTGGTTTGAAGGAAAAAGTTAATTTAGGTGAGTTCAACTTTAATAGCGTGGATTGGGATAAATAATTGCAATTTTCAACATTAAACTGTGTTAAATCTAGATGAATAAAATGAAGGGTGAGTTTGATGGGAATCCCAGAAGGCTAGCGTTTAATAGGAGGAGAATAAAGACCCAGTGTGAGAGCGCCCGTGAGGAAGGAATGTTATGTTCAGAATAGATTGTTGGCAGAGCAGGTAAGGAAGTTACAAAAACAAAGATAAGAGAATGTGAGCAGAGAGGCAAGGAGCATAAAAGAAGGAGAGTAAGAGAAAAATGATGAATGAAGGTAAAAAGAGAGAGCAAAAGAGAGAAAGAGAGGAACAGGATGAGACGCTATGAGGAAAAAGAAAGATAAAAAAGGTAGAAGAAAGAACCGGTAAGTGAAATAGCAGGATTTATTAAGTTACATTAAGGCAGGGGTGTCAAAGTCAAATGGACGGAGGGCCAAATAAAACATTTGGCTACAAGCCGAGGGCCGGACTGTCCAATCTTAACTGAAACCAAGATTTAACCTACTGAAAACACAACAAATATATTACAATATGATTGGATAAATAAAGCAATATTTTCTTATGACTCTGTCAGTCATTTTTAATTTCAGCAGGCACAAAATACAAATGTCCTTTATATAAAAAACTCATAACATATCTCATAACAACAACTCATAACCATTTTCTATCATTCAATCATCTGAAATTATTAAAAAGAAATATTGCCTCGAAATACAATAAAATAAAGAGCAAAAATCTCTTGTTACTTACAACCAATAGCAATCAACACACTGGACCTCATCTGTCCTGCTCAAATGTACATTGACTTTCCTTTCTGTGCTTTCTCTGGGTTAGTGTGAAAAAAAGGAATTACTGATTAACAAATAATAACAATCAAAAGTCATTTTCTCTGCTAAATAGGAGACAATTTTATCAAAAGACTGTTGTCCACATCAAGATCTATTTTCCATGAAAAGCCGAAAAACAAGAAACACTCCCAGGACAGAGTCGGCAAACAAAAACAACATAGTCAACATAGACAATAAAGCTTTAAAATTCCCGAGGGGAACAACAAAAAACAAGACCTTCTTTATGTGCATATTTAACTTTTAAACTTGAACGGAGTAAAAACTTCAAATGTGTAATTGCACAGGAAACATTACTGTATTATTACTGTATTTACATACATTTATATACAGTACTGTATTACTACAACTACAATTACTTGTTTGAGGCGTGTGTTTTGTTTCATGATGCCGTCTAATATTATACTCTTTCATCACCGCCACACTTTCTCCACATAGCAGACACACAGGTTTTCCAGCTACCTCCGTGAACATGTACTCCAACTCTCACCTTGTTTGAAAGCCCCGGTTTTCAGTGTCCACCTTTCGTTTAGCCATTGTTGATGGGTATCTGTGGGCTAATTTTTGCCGTTATGCTAATGACTGCTGCTGATCGACTGCTGAATAAATCAAACCGCCTCCCGCTTTGCTCCCGCTCGGCGCGTCCCCGTTGCATTGTGGGAAATGTAGTATTCATGCGTACTGCGGGCTGCTGGCTTGCAGCGGCCTGCGGGCCGGATCTAATAATATATTGATATCGTCACGCGGGCCAGGTAAAACCCTCTCGCGGGCCTAATGTGGCCCGCGGGCCTTGACTCTGACATATGTGCATTAAGGTGATATCAAGTTTGAAAAGGATAGGGTTATTAACAAAACCACAGGCAGTCAGACTAAGGAGAAAAAGAATGATGTTGTTATTTTAAATGTTAATATGTGGAAATCAAAAAGAATTTGCACGCAAAAGAGTAAGTGATCAGAATAATTTCAAATAACCCAAAACTATCAAATTAGTTTGAAAACAATGAAAATAACGACTTTTTAACGGAGGAAAAGAAAAGCGAGATTGAAAATTATTAATGACCTGGCTGTTCTGTTTCAATCACTGAATGAGATGTGCTTCCTTGGTTGAAGAAAAAAAAGAGGAAAAACACACAAGAGTATTGATAATGAAATGCGAGTCAATGAGGCAATTTATTAGTGAAAAGTAGGTGTCATTCTACATTGAATCCACGAGAAAAGATAGTTGAATAGAGTGAGGGGAAATTACAATTAAAAAGTTTTTCATGTTGTGTTCAATTAGGCATTTTTGGGCATTTTTTTTTTAGATTTTTGATGCGTAGGCAGTATGATTGGTTTAAAATTTGAATTTGAGCGTGTTACGATTGACGATTAACAAATACGTTAAATGTTAATTTATAGTTTGGTTAAATTAAGAAAACAATTTGTCTATGGAGAGAGCATTTTCAAAAGACAATGAGGAGCAGATAATTCAATCCTGAGAGGGATCATATGAATTCAAAATAGCAGATTAATCGATCTTGAGAAAGATCATAGAAAATTTAAGAGTATAGTTGCTAAGATAATGTCTAATGGTCATTAAACCTAGACCAACATCCCAGTATGTAAACCTGATTGATTTAACAAGATTCTAATTTCCACTAAAAAGAAAAGACATGTTTTGAAAGTCAAATGGACCCTGTGAAAGAACTGAATGTTGTGAGGGGGACACAGCTGAAAACTAAAAAGAGCACATCCCGGCTGTCTTCGAGCAGTGAGCAGGGAGCACCCTGAACTGATTACAGCCATTTGCAATAGAAAAACAAAGACAATGAAGGTCAGTGAAGCACTGATACGGACACATTTTGGAAAATATTTTTGATGGGCCAACATTCAAGCAGTGGATTACGATTGAACGTCACAATGAAATCTGAGCCAGACGTCAAGGCCGTCAACGAGACGGAAAAACAAACAACACTTCAGCAACACATGTCTGCCTTAAGTGACATTTGGGTCCTGTTTATTGACAAAGTGTTTACATATCTGAGGAAGATTGATACATTTTGATTTTAAACTCACCCACTGATAAACACATAGAGGAAGTTGGTATTATTATTATGATTTTATTTTCAACACAAAGGATACTGCTGGAAGTGTGAATTTCCCTACGGGGATGAATAAAGTATCTATCTATCCACCAAAGTCAATATGGACTGTTTGGAATAGTTAAAAATTTATTTTAGAAGAGAAAATAAGAAGGAGAAATGTTTATAAGAATTAATCTTCTGCTAAATGAAGCCATTATGTTCATTTTTGCTGGAAAATTGTATTTTGAATATGCTGGCAAAGAAACTTTGACACTTCTTGCCAGATGCAAAAGCATGAGGGTGATTTTTTAAGAAAAATAGGTAACAGGAAAATACCTTTGATTTTATTCAGGTTGACGAAAGCACTAAGCATTTACATTGGTAAAATTGTGCAATTAAAACCTAGTAATGATAAATTTAGAATACTTCAGAGTAAACAGGATATTAAGAAATAAAAGGGAATGAAAGATAAACAAGCAAAAGAAGAAAATGTTTACAAAAGTGATGCTTAAAGATTGGCCTAAAATGATGCATCGGTTATGATTTAAAAAAACAAAACAAAAAAACAAAGAGTGAATCATATGTTTTATTTGCCTAGGGGATGATTTAAATTAGTGTATTAATGCAAATGGTGATGATAATTAAGGAATTCAGTGACGGGAACAGTGCAAATCAGCCAAATTTGAGATTAGAGACCAAAATATATTGACAATTCTGAAGAGGAAATTGATTAGACTGTATTTATTTGATTTAAATGTTGTGATAAAGATTTATTAACCTTGTTGTACAAAAATTTGTTTTTTTTTGGATCGCCCACTTTCGGGACAGAATGCGGGTGACCAAGAGCAGATAACCTCCACGGCTGTGGGGGGCTCGGGTGGCACTGTGAGATTCTCATCCGTCCTGCACGGCCCTCAATGCCCAACCCACATTGACATTTTTTCGTGTATTTTCATGTTTCGATATTTCCATCATGACTCATTTTGATGGACCAGGTAATCCCCAGTCCAAAAGGGGGAAAAGGTTTCGAACAGTAGTTTTATAGAAATGCTACAAAAATAAAATAAAATGATTGCAAGGATAAATATCTAATTAAATGCTTATAAACATGGAAATAGTATATTATTTTGCTTTAGAGGAAGAAGAAAGAAATACCACAGAATTCCAACACAAATAATATTAGTATTACGATGATAAAAAGTTCTACTACATAAATGCTTTAAAATACTACAAAAATACTGGCACAGTAAAACTAAAACATAAAAGTACTAACACTATTCTACAAAGGTACCACTACAGTACACTACTTCATTAGGGGCCGGTCACACAGAAGTTTGCGGCTGAATCACGGCTAAAATTTTGCGTTTTTTTTTTTTTTTTGCCCGTGGTTGCCCACGATGGAAAATGCGCAAAATTGGCCAACCCGGTGTTCATTGGTGGTATGCCCGCAAAACAGACGCCGGCGACTGTTCCGCTTCCTCATCGCGTCATTTCCGCGTCATTTTCTCGTGTGGACCACGGGTATAAAAGCTCCCGAGCCGGTGTTGTGCCCAAATACGACTCCTACGCAACCCCCCCCTTGCGTGAACGTGCATTCTGCAGCGATCGCTTTTGTTGGAAGCGTGCATTGACGTTGGTGACTTTTTTCATCCGCGTTAACAAACGCATTTTGTAGAATACGATCGTACTTTATTGTTTAAATAAACGCGTTATATAGACTAGGATCTCCCAATTGTTATAATTAGCTCGCTTTATTGTTTTAATAAGCGTTTTATATAGAATACGATCGCTTTTGTTGGAAGCGCAGCAGAATGCGCGTTCACGCGAGGGGGGGAGGATTTTATATACGGTGTGCACTACCGTTCGATTACGTTCACAACAAAAACAAAGACGGAATGGTTTAAGTTGTATTACATTATGTATTACGTCTGTATTACAAGACGAAGTGGTTTTGGTTATATGTTCGCCATTACATTCCCTAAAAGTGATATAAAAGTGAGATAAAACGAGGTAAAAGTGGTTATAGTAGCGAGGGGATGCAAATCTCGGCAGGGATGTATTTCTCGGCATAACACCGGGCTGTAGAAATCATAACCGCTCAAGACACAGTCCCGTGAAGATCAAGATTTCAAGCTATGGCACCGAAGAAGCCAATATGTTATTATTGTAATAGTTTTTCATTTTGATTTTATTATCTTGTTATGAAATGAAAATAAATGTCAAGAAATGAAAACGGATTAAGACGAGGTCACTACGGTGACGGGGATCCATGTCTACCCATTGACGTCTCGAGCACAACTGACGTGTGCTCGGCAAATCGCGCTGTATATACGCGGAGAAAGGCGTTTGACCGTCACACGCGTAACACGCTAATTTCACGTAATAACACCGCGATACAGGCGCTATTACCATGCTCCACCCACGATTACCCGCTGAAATTTCCCGTCCTACCCATGTGTAACCACGCCCTGGCCGCGGCCAGAGCACGTCGTTCTGCGTCAATTCCGCGTCATTACCTCGTGTGCCGCCCGCGGTTAAAACGTGCTCAAAGTTTTGAGCAGCTCAAAACGTTTTCTCGCGGCCAACCGCGTGTAAATTTCCGACCGCGAGTAAAGCACTGCTGTATCTCGTCTATATGGCGGTCTCAAAGCAGCCAACAGCGCCCAACAGCGTCTGCTTCAGATATTTCTGGCCGTGGTTCAGCCTCGATACGCCCGTGAAAGGCTGTGTACCCGCGCTCTAAAGAATTGAGCAGCGCAAAACTTTTTCGCGCTGCCACCCGCGCGAATTTCCGACCGCGTGTTAAGCACTGCTGTATCTCGTCTGTATGGCGATCTTAAAGCGTCCAATAGCGTCCGCCTCACAGGCAGAAATTCCTGGCCGTGATTCAGCCGCAAACGGCTGTGTGACCGGCCCCTTAACACTACTTATATTGACATTTTATTTATGGATAACGTTTTGAAATTGCTACGATGGTATTATTTCTAATATAAGTGCTTACATACAGAAAAGTTCACAAAACAATTGAAATAAAGAAATGGTTAGAAATACCGGTACAGTAATACTATAATACAAGTACTACTACAGGAATTCTACAGAAAAACTAAAACAAAAATATTAAAAAGATAAAACTCAGGTAAGAATACAAAATTAAGACTTCTTATAAATAAGGGCTATACAAATAAACATGACTTCACTTGACATTTAGTTGAAAAAAGGTTGTTTTTTTCATCCAGCTTGTTAGTTTGGTTTTACGCAAACAACCTCTCAACATGTGCTTCTTTAGTTTATATATATATATATATATATATATATATATATATATATATATATATATATATATATATATATATATATATATATATATATATATATATATATATATATATATCATCTCATCAGTTACACCGCTTATCCTCAGTAGGGTCACGGGGGTGCTGGAGCCCATCCCAGTAATCATCGGGCAGTGGGCAGGGGACACCCTGAACTGGTTGCCAGCCAATCGCAGGGCACAAGGGGACAGACAACTCACTCGCTCATTTACACCTTGGGACAATTTGAACCGACCAATTCACCTGAGATGCATGTTTTTGGAATGTGGGAGGAAACCGGAGTGCCCAGAGGAAACCCACGCAAGCACCGGGAGAACATACAAACTCCGCACAGGAATATATATATATATATATATATATATATATATATATAAGCGGTACAGCTAATGAGATGAGATGATATATATATATATATATATATATAAATATATATATATATATATATATATATATATATATATATATATATATATATATATATATATATATATATATATATATATATATATATATATATATATATATATATATATATATATATAACAACCTTAACTATCTGGAAAACGTTTTTGAAACGCCCTTCAAATTTATCCATAATAAAGAAATGCCAGGCAACAAATTCAGCAAGATTTCCGTACAATGATGCTCGTATAGGCTGCTCTTTTATTGAAGATGCCCGCGTATATATTAAAACGTTTTACTGCCCATATTCTATTATTCTGTTACGTCCAAGTTTAATTCAGGCAATTTTATAACACTTGAAACCATTCGACCTGGTAAATTAAATGTACCCATGAAACCAATTGTAAAACTCGGGTCCCATAGGTTTGGGGGAAAGAATCAAATTACGTTTTTACAATCCCCCCAAACCATAATATATGAGTCTTTCCATAGTGTTATGTAGCTAGTTGTGAAATATACAGTGAAGAAAATAAGTATATGAACACCCTGCTATTTTGCTGTTTCTCCCACTTAAAAATTATGGAGGGGTCTGAAAATTTCATCGTAGGTACATGTGCACTTTGAGGGAGATAAACTAAAAAGAAAAATCCAGAAATCACAATGCATGATTTTTTTGACAATTTATTTGTGTGATAAAGCTGCAAATACATGTTTGTACACCAGAGAAAATGAATGTTAATATGACATGTGCTGGTTTAAGCAGGGGAACCTTTTGTGCCATGCATGATTTCAAATCATGATGTCTTAGTGTATTACCTACATTAACCTTGGAAACGGTGGTCCCAGCTCTTTTCAGGTCATTAAGCAACTCCTGTTGTGTAGTTCCGGGCTGATTCCTCACCTTGCTTAGAATAACTGAGACCCCACGAGGGGATATCCTGCATGGGGTTCCACTCTGATTGAGATTGACCGTCATGTTTAGCTTCTTTCATTTTCTAATGATTGCTCCAACAGTGGACCTTTTTTCACCAAGCTGCATGGCAATTGCTCCGTAGCCCTTTCCAGCCTTGTGGAGGTGTACAATTTTGTCTCTGGTGTCTTTGGACAGCTCTTTGGTCTTCACCATGTTGCAAGTTAGTTAAGTTAAAGTTTGTTATTTAAGGTCAACAAAAACATAGTGCCAGAAAACATACAAAATGTATTCACTCGGAAAGAGGGAATTTATAACTTGAGGGGCTGTGGTGAATTCAAAATCCCAAAGGTGAGAACCACCAGGAAAAGTATGTGTGTGTCTGTGTGTGGAGTCAGACTTTGGAATAATTTGCAAAATGAGATCAAACAATGTCCAACTATCCATGTGTTCAAATTTAAATACAAAAAAGCATTACTGGCGAAATACAGGGATGAAGAAAATGGGATGTGAGGGAGATTGGAAATACTGCATTTCAAACTATGGTTAACTTGTTATTGTTGCTACTATTATTATATCAGAACTGTTATTATAAGTATTGTGTTTATTTTTATTGTTATTATCACTGGTGCCGCAGTGACATTATGCGCGTTATGACGTTGAGGGATGGTATGGCGAAGATTAGTGTATAAAATATATTATAATTATTGATATCTGACCCATGTAATAAGTATATCCAAGAGATTTTGTTGTATTGGACACAAGAGGAGCTATCTATAAAATGTATTTAATAGGGAAGATAAAGGGGTAGGAAAAATAAGCATCTGCTTCTGACTACCCCTTTTCGAACATGTTATGTGACATTATTCTGTTGTTGACTCATTGTTTTTGTCCTGTTTTTATTTTTATGTTCGAAATAAAAGTTTTCATTCATTCATTCATTCAAAGTCTTACTGATTGTAAGGGGTTGACAGGTGTCTTTATCTAGCTAACAACTTCAAATAGGTGCATCTGATTCAGGATGATACATGGAGTGCAGCTGGCCTTCTAATGGGCGAACTAACATATTGTTCAGGGTCAGAATTCTCCACGATACACAGGTATTCAAATACGTATTTGCAGCTCTATCACACAAATAAACTGTTAACAAATCATGCATTGTGATTTCCTATTTTTTTTAGGTTATCTCTCTCACAGTGGACATGCACCCATGATGAAAATTTCAGACCCCTCCATGCTTTCCATGTGGGAGAAATAGCAAAATAGCAGGGTGTTCAAATACTTATTTTCTTCACTGTATATATAAATACATTTTAAAGTAACAATTTTAAGAACTTACTTTGTGATTCAGAAGCCCTCATAGCCTACAATAACCCTTCTTCACTTCATAAAGTATTTGTTATTTGCCATCTCAGTAATTGAAGTCATACTATTCTCTTCTGTGTTGGATTAAATGCAAACAAGTGTGACGGATATACGGGCCCAGTGATACTCAATTCTAATCAGGAGGATTTTATTTTATTGGATGGGAGACATCTGGCTTCTGGAAATGCAATGATTGATTGAATAGCTTGTGCATTCTCCGCTTGCCTAATACGTACATTATTTTTACAATGCAATTATTGTTTTGTATGTTTTTTTATGGGTTGAAGTCTAGATGCCCATACAAAGCCAATACTTTCCTAAACTGTAAGAAGATTTTCGAAAGACCTCAAGTTGTAAAAAACGCTTTTGGATGGCACCTAACTGAATCTGTGCCAGTTGTTTCTCTTGAATTGGAAGTGCCGCTGCCAGCCAATTTTTGGACTGCCATTTGGACTTATTTTTGAAGGCCTACACAAGGGCACTTTCCTTGCATAGTAACATATGATATCAAAAACACTGAAGATATGTCGAAACAATGCATGCATTTTGCAAAAACTTTTTATCCCCCGATCTTTTCGGTGACGTGATCACATGATTTGGGTCATCATGGTGATCACGGACGTGCACTAAACGTCAACCCTCTCAGTCCCAACGATCATGGGGGTTTTAACAAACTTTATTGACACAAACACACTACATCACACTCCAACAACGTGGCCCAATTTAGAGATTACAGACATTGCTTATTCAAACGTCATTACTAATGTTTCAATAAAAGAAATAAATGTGGCAGGATAACAAGGTTACCATGACAAATGAACAAATAAGAGGGGGGAGACAAAATCACAGGCAGAGAAAAACTTGAACCGGAAATGGGACCCGCTGGAAAATAAAAACAACCAATGTGTACAAGAACAGATTTTTCTTGGCTTGAACACAACCCTGTTGACACTTCCAACAGCAACCAAACACACCCACAACTCTTCCACATCACACTCCAACAACATGTTGGAAAATAATAAAAAACAAACAAAACAAAAAAAAAAAAACAATGTGAACAGATCAATACTATTGGGCAAGGGCACAGCTCTGTCTTCTCAAGTGAGATTTCTTCCCACCCTCCCAAGCAGCATCCTCCAGTCCTCTGACCAGGATGCTCAGATGGGTCCTCTCCCTTCTTGCTTCTACTTACCACAACCACCCGAATAGCCAGGCCGTTGCTGCCGGGACCCCTGCAGTGGAGCTCCGGTTCCCTCCTCCGGGTGGGTGCAGACGACTCTTCTTTATGGCTGCGTCCTAGGCTTACCGCTCGCAGATTGTATGGTATCTGCAGCCATTCTGAGCACAGCAAGGGGGGAGCTCTGCCTGCACCTCCTTACCAGCAGGTTTCTGGAGGTACAAACGGCGTCTTTGATGGCGGCGAGAGTGAGCCAGTCCTTTGCAAAGTCATTCTGTGAACTTTTCGACCGACTCACCCCGTAAAGCACATACTGTGCGTCCGGGACCTCCCCTGCTGGCATTTTCCTAGGTGGCCGGCTATTGCCCACAGGACCTCGGCAGCGCTGCACTCCCAAAAAAGGTGCCTCACCGACTCCTGGGCGCCACAGCAGGGTCGAGGGCAGGTCGAAATCGCTAACATTCCTCGGTAGTGCATGACGGCTCTGACTGGGAGAACCTCGTGAGCCACCATCCATGACAGGTCCCGCAGTCTGTTTGGGAGGGCAGGATGATTCACGTTGCTCCAGACTATTGTACACTCGCCAAACGCAAACCCCCGCACAGGACTCACTGTTGCTCGCTCCTGCAAAATAGCAATAAGAGCCCTGTGGTTTTGTAAAGTGTGACATTCTTGTGTTTCTAAATCAAATTTCTTTAAAAAGCCCCGAATAAAAAGATGTGTTGGTGGCAAGATAAAGGACACTGGTATCAAGTGATTGTTTGGTACAAGTTTTAGCTTCCGCAAGTACGAGCCCATCCAGAACCGGGTCATCGCTTGACTTTTTTTTTTAGAAAGAATAATGCTTTAAAGCATTAACAGTATGTGGCTATATCTCTTATCACCGCACTGTGTATACTCTGGGTATGGGCCGGTGCCTACACACTCCTACACAGTGTCATACAGTGAATACAGGACCGAAACTAGGCATTAAGCATTGACAAAGGTTTGATCACAGCCACTCCTGCCATAAAGTGGTGATTTTTCATCTTAAAATAATTCCCAGAGGCTTTATACTCACCGAAAGAGCTGCGCCAAAGCCTTTAGAACAGTTAAGAAAACAAAACAAATTTTGGCGCTCAGGGACACGGCTTCTGATAACATATTTATATGCTATGGCTATGTATAAGTTAAGTGACATGCAATAACACCAACAATGAGGCGGAATTAAATGTTAGATTTCCTACTTTGGAAATCAGAATCCATTGAAAGTTTAAATGCTAGTATTTGCATTTTGTCGCACAGTGTATTTCATTATTATATAGAAGAGTACAAAACATATCTAGATTGTGTTAGAGTTCTCCGATTGAAGTTGAATGAAAGTCATAGTCATAGTTTTATGGTGTAAATTAATAGCATTCCCACAATATTTACTCATGAATTCATACTGGCATGCACGATCCAACAAATCATTCTTCATCCATCCATACATTTTCTGCACCGCATATCTTAACTAGGGCCACGGGTGTGCTGGACCCCTTTCCAGTCATCTTTGGGCAGTGGGCAGGAGAGTGAATTCATGCTTGTTTCCGTTTTTTTGTTAGTGTAGCCTGAAAATTTTAAATTAAGAAAAGGCCTGTTTTAAATATAATCCAAACGCCAACCCAGACCCCCAAAAATATGAAAAAGGAAGATTTTATCAGTACATAAGGAATGAGCTGACTGAGGCTGCAATTGTGACTTTAAGCCAGGAAATGTCAGCAAAGAGTTGCAAAATACTTCCTCCTACAGCTTACCCAATCAAATTGCTCTGTGTGCTTGACTGGCGTTTTGGGGTGTTTAAGTTTGTTCTTTGGGTTTTCAACATAAAGTACCTCATCAGATGGTATGAATTGTTTAATGAACGTCCATATAAAGGATTCCTTAGCAATGTGCGGCTAAAACAGGGGCTGTTGTTGTGACACTTTAACTGTAAACTGCAGTTGTCACTGTGCTCTTTATATACTGGACCGAACCAATTTGACAAACAGCGTTGCTTTAGCTATGCACGCACCAAATTCCACAATGCGCTCTTCAGAACTGAAACTACAGTGAAAATTTGCTCAAGCAGCATTTTAACTTCAACCTCTCTCTCCAAGCCATATGTACTCATGAAAAGAGCCACAACTGACTCGCGAGCCAAGGGTTCCCAAACTCTAATCCATTCTATTCTAATATTTTCTATTTTCCTTTATTTTAATTCCTAGAATATGGCCTGACATATTCACAAAAAAAAAAGGAAAAATTGGAAAATCTTGGAAAATGAAAATGGTTTTTAATCCCAAACATGAGTGTGTCATCCAAGAAATTAAAAAAAAAAAAATCCTTTATAATGTAGTCAATACCAGCCACCAAACTCAACTCAGTTATAGAAAAAAAAGATTGTGTGTACTGCAAAATGAACTGTGCAGCAAGTAAGCATATACGGTGTCAATACAAAAATGTTTTCATGGGGATTGAGGTTTTTACCAGTAGTTTTGGTTAATTCTGTTCGAGTTTTGCATTATGTACTTTATTCAACCAATTTACAGCAGACCTCTCTAAAAATCTTTATAGGCTTTTGTGGCTCAGAGCAAAGTGAAATCAGAGCTTGTTTCGACTTTTAGCTATGGTACTTGGCTTTTGGTACTCAGATTGCCTCAAAACTTAAAATATGCGTACAGAGAGTGGCAGTGGGAACGAGGGCCAAGAAACAATAGCTGTGATGTGAAATAATTCTCCATCTTCGTCGCCAAACTACCATTTAAAAAAACACGCAGACAAAATTTGGGCTAATGACTACACACGGGGATACCGAGTTGTACAGTTTTAACTTGAGTCTGACTTTAAACTGCACTTATTTCTCTACTTTTCCCAAACAGTGTTTTTCATACAAACCCCAGTCGCCATGGATTTGAGTTGAGAATGAATAGCGCAATGATTTACAAATCTTTTTACTCAATTAACTAGACCACAAAGACCGTGGAATTGGAACTGAATTTGGCGAGCATATTCAAAGATGGATTATGTTTGTTTTGTGTTGAAGAGGAGCAAGTTCCCACACTTTTGTCTCCGTCTATGCCTGACACAGGCAGTCACTTCTCGCTTTTACCGAAGATAATTAATGGTGTGGGAATAAACGGAATGGCTAATAAGTGGACGTGAGGGAACCACATGTTGTTTTTAGTTTTTTTGACAGCCAGCTAGAAGACGAGAAGAGCCACTTACGCCGTATTTAATTATAAGTCTAATTATAGAATACCGGCATAAAAACCCCCATTGCAATTTGACAGCGGGCCCTGATTGCAGGTCTCCCGCCGGTGTACTGACGGTCGACCTGCAAAGGAACGCTTCAAAATTTCTTTTGCCAGGCCCGTAGAAAATTTGGCTGCTTCGAACGGTTGGTGGGCAGGGACTGCAGTACCCAATTTGGCCACCGGATAGCAGTACAGACCTCATGACACCACACTATATAATAATAATAATAATAATAATAATTTCCTTGTATTGTCATTCTGTGTAACAATGTACACAGAACGAAATGTCGATTGCACCTGACCCGTTGTAGCGAGCCGATGCAGCCGCAGCCAACAGAGGGCGCCGCCGACCACTTTTTAAGTCTTAGGAATGACTCGGCAAGCAGATCTTAATCGATTTATTTGGTATTTATCGAGGGTGCCTTGACCCAAAACCTAGTTTAAGACAGTCGCGAAGGCTTTAAGTACAATTTTCCCAAAAATCGTTTCAGCAGTTTCATTATGTGCAAACATACAAACAACTCGACACACACGTGCACGCAACCGACCCCCACCTCACCCTAGAACATACACAAATCGAGATTTATAGAGTAGAGCTTTTTTATTCAAAGTGTCAAAGCTATTTGATGTACTACTTTTGCTAACTGCGGCCATTTATCATTTTCCCCACAAAGACAACAAACCAGTGGAAGCTGGCTTACAAGATACATGGTTACATTTGTTAGGTCACCTAAATTAGCTGACTATATGGGGCCACGTTACATGGTGCTTAATCTTCTTACAGACGTAATCAGTGTTGGGTGCGTAACTGAAAAACCGTAATAAACCACATTTACATGTTACTTCAGTTTCAAGTAGTTCAGTTACCTCCATAATTGCTGACACCAAAGAGTAGCCCTTCATTTTGTAGGTAAAAATGTAGTCGCAAATTACCGCGTGTAGTCGCAAAGAAGCCAACCCCCTAAAGGTGCTTTAAAATAACCAAACAATTAAAGAAATGGAAGAAAACTTGTACACAAACCAGCGGAAGCAGTGAACCCCTCATATTCCTCGGCTTTTGCAATCTTGAGAGCTTGCAAACGAATGCTTAGCCGAGACACTCCATATCTATTTTTTGTCTGCGCTTCAAACCACTCTAAGATCTTCTCCATTTGTTGGTACTGTTAATTTTTTGCTCCAGGCCTGGTGTACTACAACAATAATTTTACAAATAAAAAGAGCAAAACTCTACACACTTTTACAGTAAATTCTGTGTTCACGTTGCCTACCATTTGCTATAGGTAAAGTACAACCAAATGTGTCTATGTACGCAGTTCCCTTGATGTCAGTATTTTATCATATAGTTGTAAGTTCGGCTTAGATATGAGTATATACAGTAATGAGAATATTATGAGGAGAAATTCAGCGCCCTTGTACTCTGTGCTTGTGATGTTGCCACGGTTACTGTATTTGCTTGTACTTTGTAGGTAGATATAAACCAGCCCACCCTTTAGAAAGTGATGCTGTTGGACCGAGGATTGTATGTGGCAACGTGAGCGTTTTATACTCTATTAATCACATGTTTTATTGTCGTTCTCGAGAAAGGTAATTGCGTTCCTGGAACGCTTATCTTTGTAACGCGTTAGTCACAACACTAGACTTAAGACATGCAATTTACTCATCTAAAGCCTTGAACTGCACGGATAAAAGGGAAGGCCTTTTTATTCAGTGGCACACACCTCGAACATGATTACAGTCCACACCGTTTGTATTCTTGGTGGCAAGTATTGGTGTTGAAGGGCGAGTGGTTCCTAAATAATAGCTTGTGGCCTTCAACCTGGCAGTGATGAATGTTGCGGTACGCGCCTGGTACGCTTTCAGGATCATCACGGTGGAGTTGCGGCTTAAACTTAGCTGATATTTACTCAACCGTGGGCTGATCTATAGCTTTTTCCTAAACCCCCCCACGGGACTCTCGCTGATGTGTCGGCCAAAATGGAGAGCGCTTCGGGGAAAAAGTAGGGTTCGCTTTAAATTAGAATAGTTTCCCAGTTACGGACGCTCTTATTTTGTGCAGCTCCGATCGCAGAATAGGCAGCTTACTGTTCCGAAAGATACTCGCGGTATAATATCATAATTGCTCTCATGTTTTTATAAACAACTCAGAATTGAAACAAACTCTCCCATAAAATGGTAAAATAATAGACAAGTAGATGCTGCTGAATTGTGTTGTACAACCGGAAACAAGTGCTACAGAGCATGAAGAAGAACACAAACTACAAAGACTCAAATTGAACAGCATTTCTCTTTCCTAATTCTTTGTCCATCCTTTCACAAAGTTTTGCGTTTTTTGGGATATCCTTTGTAGCAAGATGGCAGACACTATGTCAGCTAGGTGAGAATCATGATGTAAAATAAATACTAATTTCCAGACCGACTAGTATTTTAAAAAAATCATGTTTATATTACAGTTCATGTATTTTTGAATGGTGTTCAAATCATTTTTTTTAAATGAATTGAGGTTTTTACCTCTAAGTGAGGCAAATAATACACAATGTCTCTTTAAAGTAAATAATTTTTTAAAACTTTCAGGATTGCTGAATTGCGAAGTAGAAGTGTACCTTTTCTTATTTATTTTTTTATTTTTGTTTTTTAGTAAAGTAACAAAACATATACTTAAAATATGTAAAATAATCTATTATGGCAAATGGCAGATCACTTTGCTTATTTTATGTCACTTAATGTCAGACAGACCCAAAAGCTGCACAAAACAACGGGGATGCGATCAAACCCCAACGGGAGGTGTTTATTAAATCACAAAAAACAAATTTGCTAATAAGAAGCGGGACTGTAGAGGAGGAGAAACCTCAGAGGGTGGTTTTGGGGTGGCGAAAGTCTCGATTACTGTAATGCACTACTCTCTGGTCTTCCGATGACCAGACTCAAGAGTCTTCAGCTGGTACAAAATGCCGCAGCGAGGCTTTTAACCAGGACAAAAAAGTCCGATCACTTCACCCCAATTTTGGCTAACCTGCATTGGCTCCCTGTTAGCCTAAGATGTGATTTCAAGGTTCTCTTATTATTATACAAAATCATACATGGACTTTCCCCCACATATCTTTCAGATCTGATTTCCCCTATGTTCCGACCCGAAATCTTCGTTCTGAGAGTGCCGGTCTTTTGGTGATCTCAAGAGCCAAGAACTGTTCTGCTGGTTCGAGAGCGTTGTCCATCCGGGCATGTGGAATGCTCTTCCCCCTGAGATCCGATCTGCAACCTCAGTGGAAAAGTTTAAATCAAAGCTTAAAATTCACTTCTACTCTATAGCATATGAATAACCTGAACTTCTCATGTGTAATAACCTGTGAAGCCCTTTGAGACTCTTTGTGATTAAGGGCTATACAAATAAAAATAACTTGACTTGACTTGACTTGACTTAAAAACAAGATTTGGAAATACATTGAAGAAAACGGCTGGTGAGAAAGGTCTTGGGGTGAGGAGTTTGTTCTCTTGGTGAGGGAAAAATCTGAGCCGGGTACAAAGACGACTCAGCGACGTTGAGTAGGAGATCGGAGTATTTAGATGTATTTGTATTTGTATTTATTATTATTCAGCCAGTATCAACCATCAACATGATATCTACCGGAAATTATTTTGTCACGCGAAGCTATCAATGTGACTCGTCGCCTTTTAGACCCAACTGCTGTGTTGGGAGTCATTAGGTGACCAAACCCCCCAATTCCAACCCTTAATGCCGAGCGCCAAGCAGGGAGGCAATGTGTATCAATGTTGTAAGTCTTAGGTATGACTCGGCCGAGGCTTTAACCGGCGACCTCCCACCCAGTCTCGGAGCGGGCGCCCAACCATCTAGGCTACCGAGCTGGTGGCTAATCGGCTAATCGGCTGAGAGAGGGAGAGTGGAAAATGGGGTGATGCTACCATCCCTTGGAGAAGGGAAGGGAAGGCAGGTGACTAACCATGACATTTTATGTATTCAAATAATTTATCCTCTTCAGAAACCCATCATATATCAATTAATCATTAATGAACAAAAACATATACATCTTGATGTAGGAAAATAGACTTAAAAAATACAGTTTATTTGAATTATTGCTCATTTGTATTTTGTTTTCGGGTAAAAGTTAATTTAGCTGAAAATCTGGAACTTTATTTTGTGAGTTACACAAGGATAAGAAAGACGTTGTTTAGGGAAAAATGTCTAAACATGGGGTAGAAATGTATTCATTGTGGTCCATAGAATAAGTAGTATGAGATGAAGAAGAACAACAATAGAAAGCAGAGGAAAAAGTAGAAACGTTACTAAAAGAAAAACATGCTTTTAAAATTCTTCAAACATTACCAACAACGACAATGTTGAATAATGAGTTAAAGTTAAAAAATAGAATAAAATGTGTATCACTTGATGATGAGTAATGCTAAGAAGTATTTTTTTATTTTATTATTTAGTTTCATCTCATCTCTTATCTCATCAGCCGTACCACTTATCCTCATTAGGGTCGCGGGGGGGCTGGAGCCCATCCCAGCCATCTCCGGGCAGTGGGCAGGGGACACCCTGAACTGGTTGCCAGCCAATCGCAGGGCACACAGGGCCAGACAACTCATTCGCTCATTTACACCTAGGGACAATTTGGACCGGCCAATTCACCTGAAATGCATGTTTTTGGAACGTGGGAGGAAACCGGAGTCTGGAGCTGGATTTGAACCCACGACAGGTTCCCATGACATGAACTGTGCCGCACAAGCGCTAACCACTGCGCCGCCGTGCTGCCCTATTATTTAGTAATACCTTCAAAAAATCTCGAACAATCTTCACAAAAGGCTTCTTACTTAAATTGATGTTTGTACAGAGAATCTGTAATAGACTTTAAGCCATCATCCATGATTATACTGCTTCGTATTTAATCAAGTTATCATGCAGATTTCCCCATATTTTGGTTCTCGTCATTATGCATTTTTATTTGGAAGCTATAATCAGCTCCAAAATATGATGCCTGATTGAACAGCCATCGGGTTAATGTAATGAATTCCAATGCAATAATACACCATTCCAAAAGCTCCACTTTTCAATTTTACTGTGCGATACGCAGCTCGCTTCTTTGCAAATTCATTTGGAGATAATTTCATTTTGAAACCCAAGATATTTGTTTTTTCATAAAGTGCAGTGTGAGATGAAGGAGTCTTTGTTTAGTGGGAGAAAAGTGGCAGCAGGTTCCTGCCATGGTCGTGTCAGCGTAATTGAATGTCTTTGTCTTGACAATTAATGGACGTCTGCAGTGAAAGCTTGAGCATTTGATCGTAACAGAGCATTGACATTATGTAATCAATTTATAAATGTGGTGTATATCAAGGTAACGTCCTATCCTTTCAATGACCTTCCCATATGATCATGTCCAATTCGTACATAGCCAAAGCTAATATAGTGCATCATTACCTTCATTATTGATTTGTCGGGTTGCCCAGGAATTGATTTGTACAAACCCACGTAACGGCAATTGTCTTTTTGATCCTAAGTGCCCGCTGAAGACGAGCTGATATTTGCCTTTCGCAGCAAAAAGGCAATTTATAAAACATGACACATAAGATTAAGAGATGAATCAAGACGGTAGTAGCAAATTTTGCCAGGTAGGACGCAATCTTATAAATATTATATTATCATCGAGCCGAAACAACAAAACGATGGAGACCGCAATTTCCATTTGTGACTTGAACCTATTGGTTGATTGCAAAGAAAACAAGCGGGCCCTACAACATGTAACCAGAATAGGAACGATGGCAATGTTATGATACAGATGACGAATACATCCTACTCTGGTAGCCCCGAGACATTTACGTGAGAAGCCGGTCAGCGCCGTAAAGAACCATTTAAGACCGTTTCTTGCTCTTATGTCTGGCCGTTTGTCCGATGTAGTGATCTTGTCCAACGTCCATAAATAAACGCAGTCCGATTGGGTCCTCAGGACTCTATGGTCTGTCTGACATCTTTTGTTAGCAGCCAAGCTCTTTGATTGATGATTCTTATTTTCTTGTCAAGCCGCGACTACTTTTAGGTTCGTCTTGATATCTTTGTTGATGGACTTTCATTATCCGACTGAGCTTGAATTATCAGGACGTCAGGTGAAAGGGAAAGGTTTCCAACGAGGGTGCGATAAGAGCAGCTTGAAAAGATTACTGAGTTGATCATCAGATGTAATTGTTCCAGAGAAAGAATCAGCATTGATTGTTCAGAGTTTGTGTGAAAGTGGCGCTCCATCTATGAATAGAACTAGCTGTGAAATTTCAACATCAGTTACGTATTAGCTGATTTTCCACTTTTACATTCTCGTTTTGTTATGAAGTAGTTGCAAAGCACTTTACATCTGATGTGTCGAAATCGGAAGTCATTATATTAATATTCAAGACTCTCGTTAGAAATTGAACCAACATAGCCATTCTTCCAATCTAAGACTGATTTATGATGCCAGAGCACATTTGAAAGCAAAGTTGGCTGGGTTGGCCAAGACTGAATGGGCCTTGGAATTTGCAAGTTCTGACACAAAACATAAGCACATTTAAAAACAAGTTGATTCCAAAACGTTGCAAACTGCAAAAACAGTTTGTTGAAACAATACCAAATGACTTATTATCTCATTTTCCACTATTACATTCTCATTTAATAAGTCAGTAGTTGCAAAGCATCTGAACTGATCAAAATCACAAGTCATCATCTTAATATTCAACATTTTCATGGGAAATTTGACCAACGTAGCCATTCTTTGAATATAAGAATGATTAATTTATGATGCCAGACCAAATTTATAAAACAAAGTTAAAATGTGGGTTTGCCAACATTGGGACTCTAATTTGCAAGCTGTGCCACAAAACATTGCTTGCACATTGAGAAAACGAGTTGCTTTCCAAAAGTTGCAAACTGCAACTACAGTTGGTTATAAAAACAAACACATATTAGGGTCAGGCTTGAAATGATCCACAAGATGGGTCCACCCAAACGTACAGCACATGTTGTTTTTCTTTACCTTCAACTACCATACATTAACCCTCCAACCCTAAAAACGTTTTGTCTAGAAAAAACTCCAAAATTTCTTTTTAGAGCTAAATATCACTCTCCAACATTTTAAAATGTATTTTCTAAATTGTTTAACTCATTGATCTGGACAGTATTTTATCTTTTTCTGTTCAATTCTTTATTACATGTTTTACCCTGTAGTGCTATATCTAGTCTTATCGCATACAACGTTTCACAACGTTAATACTGATTACAATAAAGACAACTATATTCATCCATCCATATATTTTCTGCACAATTTATCCTTCCCAGGATCGGATGTGTGCTGGAGCCCATCCCAGCTGTCTTCGGGCAGTGGGCAGGGGAAACCCTGAACTGGTTGCCAGCCAATCACAGGGCACATAAAGACAGACAACTACCCACACGCTCACTCATACCTAGGCACAATTTGGGCCTGCCAATCAACCTCACATGCACGTTTTTGGAATGACGTAGGAAATCTTAGTCCCCGGAGGAAACTCACGCAACATGAAGAGAACAGGCAGACTCCTCACGGGAAGCCCAGTAGCTGGAATTTTGACCTCTGATGCGCTAACCACTAATCCAACGTTCCGCCCCAATTCAATTCAATTCAATTGTATTTTTTTAAGGTATTCTTAATAATCGCAACAAAAGCCAGATGTGTATTAATTGATTTGTTTATTTTTTACCCCTGGGTAAAAATGATACAGTCCATTTACAGTGGATGCAAAAGTTGTATCCAGCCATATGAAGTGTAAGCCTATGCTTATCGCAAGCCAAGGACAGTACTCCTTATAAACAGACAGGATGCGACATTGGAGCACACTTTTGCAGCCTTGTTTTCATCCCCCTGATCCATTGCGCTCTTTATTTTTACGACCATAAGAAGGATCATGCAAAGAGGTGCTATCCCACTTATGTGTGCCATTGTTTTATTCAGCATACACATATGGCACACCTTATAGTAGGATGCAGTGGTGAGAACTGAGTATGAACCCACTTCAATTGACTCACAATCGATGGGAGGGGCCAAATAAATAATTTCCCAAAAAAGCAGGATGGTCACTCATGGACCAAATAAACAGTTTATGATGACTATAAAAATGACGGTCTTTTGACCATATACATTAATCAGGCTCTGGTCCACACATAATTGTGCACGAGTAAAAGCCCACTTGAGAGGCAATTCTAGTTGCCCACAGGGACATTATGAGTTCTAAGTGTGTTCTGTTGTTGCACTTTTATGACACAAACACAATTGGGTATCTTATCCATCCTCACGCTTCCTTTCCTCCAAAGTAATTTCATTTTGAACTTTTAAGTCAAGTCAAGTCAAGTCATTTTTATTTGTATAGCCCTTAATCTCAAAGGGCTTCACAGGTTATTACACATAAGCAGTTTAGGGTATTCATATGCTATAGAGTAGAAGTGAGTTTTAAGCTTAGTTTTAAACGTTTCCACTGAGGTTGCAGATCGGATCTCAGGGGGAAGAGCATTCCACAACAGTAGCGAGGGGATGCAAATTTCGGCAGCTTTTATACCCGCGGTCCACACGAGAAAATGATGCAGAAATGACGCGATGAGGAAGTGGAACAGTCGCCGGCGTCTGTTTTGCGGGCATACCACCGATGAACAGCGGGTTGGCCAATTTTGCGCATTTTCCATCGCGGGCAACCACGGGCAAAAAACCCCCCGCAAAATTCTACCCGCGATACAGACGCAAACGGCTGTGTGCCCTAAAACCCACACACTTGTTTTTGTGTGTGTGTAGTAGTAGCAGTAGCAGAGGTGTCCACAAAAATATGAAAATAATATTTTCTTTATTAATTATGGGTTAACAATTTCCATCTGAGTTCAATGAGGTCTTACACTTTATTTTCCTCTGCGCCCATCTTCTTTTATCTTATTTTAATGATGCTGTTCGGGAGGAACAGGGGATTTTTACTGAAGAGTGACATATTACTAATCTCCGCGGGCTCTTATCTTGTTTATATTTGTTGGTGTAGCATTAAAATAGTGCAAGTAAGAAAAGGCCCACATTTTTATACCATACTTTGGTTGCTTTAACGGCATATACTGTTTGAAGTCGCAGGGTCTCCAAAGGCAGTCAGCTACTCATCAACGCACACATCACATCCCATGTTGAACATTTTCTGCAGGCAAAAATTCCAACTGCACCACAAATCTGATATCAGTGATGCCTGCTGTGTTTTGAGCAGCTAATCATTGAAACTGAGGATTCAGTTGATGTCCATAAAACTCCAATGAGTCATTGCGTCGGGGAACATCGGACTACCACTCTTGACGCCCCACAAGCTACTTGTCACTTCATGCTTAGACTACTATATTCTGGCCAGGATCAGTAGCCTGTTATGTACCCACAGATCTTGGGGTGTGAGGGGAGACCATTATTATCATCTGGAGTCCTTGGAGGTCAGTCAATTAGGCTATTTTGTGCCAAGAGCTTCTTGTCAAAAAACAACGCAAACGCCGTCCCTGGGCTGCTGATCCTGACAACTGCATAAAACAAGCGGCCAAGCGTGGGAACTCGTACAAAAACGCAATTTCCAGCCGCTTAGTTGGTTGGATGCCACATCAAGTTCCGTACTGTATGATCAGCGTTTCCCAATGGATCCTGGTCCTGCCCGACCACGTCATTTGAGCCTCCCTCCTCTTCTTCTCAATTGGAGCTGTCCTCTTCTGGGTTGTTGTCGGCATCAGGCTGATAATTGGGCAAAAATTCCCCTGACGACTCATGTTCTGACATTTCAGAACCGGAATCCTGTTCGGTGTCAGTGTTCAAAATTACTTGAAGGGCTTCTTCTTTTGGTGAAAACTTTTCAACACTCTCTAACTCACTTAGGTGGTTTCTCGAATACCTCAAGCACCAATGCACCCCTGCCTTGACCAATCACAGGCTAAAAAATACAAATTCAAATTCAAACATGCATATTGCGTGGACGTACAAAAAAAAAAATAACACTTTCTTTTTTGAAAAAACACTTTTTTTATGTCTCGAGGTGAGATCCAGGCGCACTAACATTCAGACAAGAAATTGTTGTAAAAGTATGCATCATTTTGAAAACTGCTCTGAAAAGGTTAAAATATACGCGTTCCTTTGGCTTTACCTAGTGGTGAAGGGGTGTAAATGCTCTTAAACTAAACATTTGGAAATTCAGATTCAGATTCAGATCTACTTTATTGTCATTCTAGTACACGTGTACACAGAACGAAATGTCGATACATCTGACCCGCACAGTTTCCTTGAATGTACAGATATAAATAAAATGTTGTATTGAGTTGTAGTATTGAGTGCTAATAATATACTAAATAATTATGGCTATGTATAGTATTTTACAGTAGCGCAAATAGTGCAAGAGGAGTAGCCAACCAGATGTGCAAGATGGGCAATCAGGTAAATAAGTCAGGTAAACAGAACAATAACACTGTAACAATAACACTGTAAGTACGATAGTGCAGAGAAACAGATGTGCAAGGAGTGGCTAGCTATACAGAACTGCCAGTAGTGCAAAAAGTCAAACAGAACCCACAGATGTACAGATTAGCAGCAGTTTAGATTTACTATGTGTTTGAGTGACCATTTAACAGTCTAATGGCCAGGGGGACAAGACTATTGTGGAACCTGGTGGTCCTGCACCGCACACTGCAGTACCTCTTCCCAGAGGCTAGCAGAGTGAACAGTCCATGATGGGGGTGAGAGGGGTCCTTGATAATGTTCTTAGCTTGGGATAGGCAGCGCTTCTGGCCAATGTCCTGAATGGAGGGAAGAGAAGTCCCGATGATTTTCTCTGCTGTCCTCGTCACTCTCCTCACACTACCCCAGTCGGTAGCGCTGCAGCCTCCACACCACACAGAGATACAGCTGGTCAGGATACTCTCTATGGTGCCCCTGTAGAATGTGATGAGGGAGGGTGGGGGCAGGCGGGCTCTCCTCATCCTCCGCAGGAAGTACAGGCGCTGCTGTGCCCTCTTAACCAGTGATGCAGTGTTCACGGACCAGGTGAGTTTGTTTGTGATGTGCACCCCTAGGAACTTGATGCTGCTGACAACCTCCACAGCCTTGTTGTTGATGAAAAGTGGGGCATGGTTGGGCTGGTTTTTTCTGAAGTCGACAATGATCTCTTTAGTTTTGTCAACATTCAGGACCAGGCTGTTGTCCCTGCACCAGCCCACCAACTGCTCCACCTCCCCTCTGTAGGCCAGGTCGTTGTCGTCCCTGATGAGGCCCACCACTGTTGTGTCGTCCGCAAACTTCACGATGTGGTTTGTGGCGGACCTAGTGACGCAGTCGTGTGTCATCAGGGTGAACAGCAAGGGGCTCAGGACACAGCCTTGGGGGGAGCCTGTGCTGAGGTTGATGACATCGGAAATGTTCTGACCAATCCGCACTGACTGGGGTCTGTCAGTGAGGAAGTCCAGCAGCCATGCATATGTCTGTAAAAACGTAATCAAAGCAATTGGTGTCATAATAACCAGAAATGCATTTTTTCACTTTAAGCTTTCAATGGCTTACAAATCAGAATTTCAATGGGAGTTAATGCTACAAAAAATGTAATTTATGTATGTGTCAGTATCAAAAGTATTATCTCATTGCTACAATGCCTTAGAATGGTCATCAGATGGCAATTCTGAAAATCCGGACAATTGAGACACCCCATGTAAAGTTCAGTTTTTTTATATTCTTTGTCTTTAAAGTTAAAATATTCCAAAAATTACAAAAATGTAAGCGAGGTTTAAGCATTTAACCATTCACATTTCAGCCATTACTTGTTGTCAGAGTCAATCTACCTCAACTGATGATAACAGTCACTTTTTAGTTAAGTGCATTTAAATGAAAGTAAATCCGAACCAACAGCCGAGGCAGCCACAACAGGTTCAGTTATGCTAAAGAAACCGTTATGTCTGATTTTGGCACCCATCAATTGCAGGTTATATGAGCTCCAAACCTCTAGAGAGGCTGTCAACACACACATAGCAATTATTTACCTTGCATGGGCTGTGACTTGATGGCGGCATGTGGGGAAGATTATATGCAGACTCCAACAGGCACTTGCTATTCTATCGGGGGACTGTATGAACAAGACGTAATGGCGCGCCTTTTGAAACTTGTGGTTTTGTACTCGGTCAGAAGGGAAGCAATCATGTCATGACGGGCAACATTATCTTTGTAAAGACTTGGACTCTGACGGAGTTGAAATGAAAGTGAAATGATCTATTCCACAGTGCCAAACAAACAAACGCGTTGAGACTTTTGAGAAATCTGAGGCTTTGACGATGGATCATTATTTTTTTTTTCTGCTGATTTTTTCAGCATTTAAACAACCAAACACTGTAGGAAAATGTACTCCCCTACTTCAGCAACACAGAACTTTACTCAGCCCTTCATTGTGCGTCTAAATCGCCAAGTGTTTCTCTCTCTCTCTTAAAGTCATGTGTTAAATTCTTGAGGACGTACTGCCTTTATGATTTATGGCCCAGTTTTCAACCCATCGAAATGACAGACAACCTTAAAATGTTCCCGTCAACTCCAAATCTTTCGATAATAGAATATTGTGGATTGATTGTAAACTCTGCAGATGCAGAAATATAAAAGATGTAAATGTTTCTAAAGTTTTTTTAAACTGAGATTTGGTAAAGAAAAAGCATATCCTTTATTCTGCTATCATATATCACCTTTCCTCCTCCTGAATCCTCACAAACTATAAATGTCTGGTTTCCTTTGGGCTCGGTCCTGCAAATCAAGTTAATTGGTCAAATGAAGTTGATGTATTAATAAATTGCTCTTCAATCCAGGTATTTCTCTTTATCGTGGCGAATTTTTGCGGTAAATTATACAACTTATCAATGTCATTCTTCCTTACCTCCCTCTTTTTTTTTCTCATTTTTTGTATTTTATTCTTATTATTTTGAGGGATGCAAAATAACTATTTTATTGCTACTTTTTTTTACCACTTCTAAAATATAAACAAAAACATATCTCGAATCAAGACCAGTATTTTAGTCTACGGCTGCTTTATTTTGAGGCCAGGCTAAGTGTGCATAAATGAACTGCTCCAACAAGCACATCGGATTTAAGTTTTGATAAGATGAAACAAACGTGTTTGTTTTTCAATATTTTGGCGAAGCATTGCATGTCACGCGTAAATTTAGAGTGAGCAATGAAATCTACCGCTTTTTAATGTCAAGAGGCTGGCATGTGTGCATGCATTGCTACAAGTACAGGAGCCAGGACATTTTGGGTCTTTGGATGCAGTGATTTTTCTGCCCTTGAATAATTTCATTGAGAAATGACGTCTAGTCTCAGTATCAGCAGCCAACATGGCAAACAGACAATTGATTTTCTCCTTATCTCACCTTTGACATGAGAAAGAAAACACGACCTTGATTTTCTCTGCCAAATCCTAATCATCCACGCTGACTTTGTAAGGGAGTTAAAAGGCACCATTTATCACAACTTAGCTGACACGCTCACAAAGGGGGGGTTTGCGATTCACCCTACATGGCAAACATGCACTCTCCAAGGACGCACCTGCTTACTGCTAACACTTGTTCGACACACCAGCATACACGTTTGTGAGACGCAATCGTGCCATTTAGATGAAAATGCACAAAAATATTGGACCTGCTCATTTGAATCTTGTCGAATTCATTGAAGACAAGTTTCAGCTGCACTCTTGTACTTCTAATCCATCTCGGTCCAGTTGTATTGTACGGCAGGCTGTTGGATACATGACCCGGGGTTCAATTCAAGCTACCGCAGCATCCCGATGTGGAGTTTGCATGTTCTCCCCGTACCTGCATGGGTATCCTACAGGCACTCCGGTTTCCTTCCACATTCCAAAAAAATGCATGGCAGGTTAATTGGTGACTCCAAATTGGTATGAATGAGCATGTGAATGATTGGCTGTCTCTGTGTGCCCTGTGACTGGCTGTCAACCAGTTCAGGGTGTTCCCTGCCCACTTCCCGAAGATAGCTGGGATGGGCTCAGCACCCCCCGCAACTATAGTGAGGATAAACGGTGCAGAAAAAGGATGGATGGACGAAATTTAAATATCAATAAAATATATAAATGACAAATTTCTGTTAATTAGGTCAAGTCAAGTCAAGTCATTTTTATTTGTATAGCCCTTAATCACAATAAGTCTCTAAGGGCTTCACAGATTAGTACACTATGTTACACAGACTATTTTTCAGCCGGCAAGAAGAGTAGGTTATTATTCATATGCAATGGAGTAGAAGTGAGTTTTAAGTTTAGATTTAAACATTTCCACTGAGGTTGCAGATCGGATCTCAGGGGGAAGAGCATTCCACAGCACCGGTGCCCGGATGGAGAACGCTCTCGATCCAGCAGAACACTTCTTTGCTCTCGGGATCACCAGAAGACCGGCACTCTCAGATCGTAGGCTTCGGACCGGGACATAGGGGCAGATCAGATCTGAAAGATAAGAGGGAGCAAGTCCATGTATGATTTTGTACAATACTAAGAGAACCTTGAAGTCACATCTTTGGCTCACCGGGAGCCAGTGCAAGTTAGCCAAAATCGGTGTTATGTGATCGTACTTTTTTGTCCTAGTTAAAAGCCTCGCTGCGGCATTTTGTACTAGCTGAAGAGACTTGATTCTGGACTTCGGGAGACCGGAGAGTAGTGCATTACAGTAATCGAGACGGGAGGTAACAAATGCATGAATTATAGTTTCCGCATCAGACTGAGACAGTATTGAACGGATTTTGGCAATGTTACGAAGATGGAAGAAAGCGGTTCTAGTAATTTTCTTTACATGCATCTCAAAGGTTAGATCAGGGTCAAATATGACACCTAAATTTTTAACTGAGTCACTCTGTGTGATGTGACATTTGTCAATGTTCACAGCAGTTTTTGAGGATAAGTCACGGCATTTAGATGGACCAATGACTAACATTTCGGTCTTTTCAGAGTTAAGACGCAAGAAATTGAGTGACATCCACTCTTTTATCTCAGTGAGGCAGGCCTCCAAATTTCCACAGTTTAGTGTGGAAGATTCCTCCAACGGAAGATAGAGTTGAGTGTCGTCTGCGTAGCAGTGGAAGCTGATATTGTACTTGCGAATAATGTCACCTAATGGTGTTAGTGGATTGTTACTTCACATAAAAGGCTGAATAAAAATCTCATGATTTCGGGTGGGATTTAAAGTCAGGGAGTATCCCCTGCCCAATGCCGCAAGATAGCTGGGATGGGCTCCAGCACCCCCAAGACCCAAGTGAGGATAAGCAGGGGGGATTATAGGAGGATGGACTTTGTCAGGAATGTCTGTTTTAAAATAATTGAGTTAAAACAAATTTAGTACATTTCAAAATGTGCAAATTGAAGTTGTTACATTTATATTGTTAATGTCCGTTTCAATCTGTCTTTAAAAATAATAAAATATTATAAAATGCTAGCTAAGGCCAAAACTGAAATTGTAAGTGGACTGGACATACAGTATAGTAAACGTGCAATTTTACTTACCCTGCTCTTACTTATTAGTTGCCAAAAGAAAGGCTTTTGCTTGTGCAGTTTGTGCACTAATGGACGATTTGATTACACAAAATTTGGATCTCCATTTCTAAGTAAAACCAGGCTCATCACCTAAGAAGCTGAGAGACTTCCACGTTGATCGCAAGGCTCATTAAAAGTGCATTGGAGCGCCTTGGTGTGCTGCTGCGCAGCAAATCAGAAAAGTAAGACAAACTACTTGATAAAAATACAATGAATAAAATAAAATGTTTTGTTTGTGTACTGAATCACCTATGTATTCATTGCATGTGTTGGCCAAATTGCCTCGGTTTGAATTTTTCCTCCTCTATTGTAAGTGTTGGGTTTTGAGGAAGGTCCTAAGAGTGGGGAAGCAGGAACTAAGGCAGAAATGCTCAAAATAAAGATGTTATTTATTAACAAAACTTGAAACAAATTAACAAACGAACAAAGGTCACAAAAAATGACATGTCCAAACAAAATCAAACCTGACAATGTCCGAACCAGAAACAAAGACTGAAACATAAAATGGAAAGTGCAAGAAACAAAGTAACAAACAAACCAGTGGGCACAAAAGTACTAACAAAATGTGCAAACCTGAAATGAGTAACAGACAAAAACAAAAAAACAGGTGTGGCTATGGAAATGCAAATGAATAAAGTAACAAACAAAAATGTGTAGCCATAGACAACTCTGAAACAAATGTGATTAGCAAATACATTAGAAATGAAAATGACCAGAAGACGTGTGGCATCGAACATGCCATTAAAATGGGCCAGGATGATTAGGGACAGGTGCTAGCCGATTGGACACACCTGTGCCCAGTTACAAACCCAATTGGTGTCCTTTGGAGGAGGGTGGCTTACCAGATGATAACAGTTAGTTTGCTCCCTCATATCTTTCAGATTTAATTTCCCCCTATATTCCGGTCTGGAGCCTTCGCTCTAAAAACGCTGGTCTACTAGTGATCCCAAGACCCAAGAAGAGATCCGCAGGTTCAAGAGCGTTCTCCATCCGGGCCCCGGTGCTGTGGAATGCTCTTCCCCCTGAGATTCGATCTGCAACCTCAATGGAAATGTTTAAATGTAAGCTTAAAACACACTTCTACTCTATAGCATATGAATAACCTATATTTTATGTTGATGATATGTGTATTATTTGCCCACATGTAGGTTTTAGATGAAGAGATGGTGTCATAAAAGTCTGCAATAATAGTTTGCAATAGTCTCTGGTCTGTGCAGTCCTTTGAGACTCTTTGTGATTAAACGCTATACAAATAAATATGACTTGACTTGACTTGAAAGTCCAATGCAGGGAGAGACTGTGGAAAACCCTCAAAACGGCTCATTCAGGTTTTGCCCCTGTGTTTTCGAGTGTATACAAACATGTGGAAAAATCAGGAAGGAGCAAAAAAGACAAAGCATCAGAAAACTGTCAGCAGATTGAAGGATGGCCCGGTAGCATGTGCCCATCTGGCAAAAACTGCCTGCCGTTACTCATGTCATGTAATACCTACGTCGAAGAGGAAGGCGCAAGGACGCAAGGAGGCAGAGAAAAAGGTGATAAATATAGCCAACAGGCAGGTCTGATTCCAGGCCACTGCCCACATAACCCTTTACCAGTGTTGGTCAAAAGCCAGAATTAAAAAATGCTTGGACTGGCTAGGGAAGCTCTTGGGTGAAAAAAAACAACGTGACAAACAAATCATGCGAGTGAATCGCTGTGGAGACGCTTGACAGGATGAGGACACACAAAACACACTAGAGATTGCATCAGCAGAATGAAAGACAACTGTCAAAAAAACAAAAACAAACAGAATATCAAATAAAAACATTGTTTTGTGCTACAGACCAACATCACAAATATGCTTTTAACGATTGTATTATTTAACATTTAAAATGTGAATAATGGATGGACTTTGATATTTCAGTCTACTGGGTACGTGTGAAATGTTTTTTTCCTTTACAAAATAACTGGGTTCAGCTTGTCAGATGCGACTTGTAGTGGTTTTTTAAAGAGACAGTGTGTATTATCTAGCCCACTCAGGTTAAAAAAAAAAAACTTACTTTGTTAAAAAAACCGTATTGATTCAAACAATACACACAAAATACATGAACTATCATCCATCCATCCATTATCTGCACCGCTTATCCTCAGTAGGGTCGGGGGATGCTGGAGCCGATCCCAACTATCTTCAGGCAGTGGCAGGGTACACCCTGAATTGGTTGCCATCCAGTTGCAGGGCACACAGGGACAGACAATTTGCCCGCTCATTCACACCTAGGGACAATTTGGACCGGCCAATTAACCTAATATGCATGTTTTTGGAATGTGGGAGGAAACCGGAGTGCCCGGAGGAAACGCAAGCACGGGGAGAACATGCAAACTCCACCCAGGAGGTTCGATCTCATGACCTCAGAACTGTGCCGCACACGCGTTAACCACTGCCTACGCCGCCGTGCTGCCTGAAGTATCATTTAAATGTGCATTTTTAACATAATCATAGGCCAAGAAATTAGCATCTATGCAACATAACACGAGTCTCACCTAGAGGGAGCTAACTTAATTCTTTGGCATCTTGCTTCTACAGGTACCCACAAACTGCAAGAAAGGCTGTGCAAAAAATATAGGAAAAATGGTGCAGTTGGGTCACTTTGAATCTCTGTAGTTCGGATTCTTCCTTGTGCTTTTTAGCACTTGTTTTCAGAAGCACAAAAAATACAGCGACATCTAGTGGTCAAATAAGACTCACTGTCAAATCAAGGTAGTTGCTACATTTAGTAAGAAGCAAGTACAAGCCTTTTTTTGGCATTAGTACTTTCAACAGTGGCCAATACCATTATCGACTGACCTCTCGTAAACATTGAACAATCCAAATGTAGCCATTGAGTAAATGCAATATTGGGAAGGATATAATGCTGTGACTTGAGGGTGATTCTTAAAAATGATTAACCATGTTGCATAAGGAAGAGTAATTACACTACCATTGAAAAGACAATACTGTGTTTCCAATTTATTATGAAAAAAATCAAATTAGCAGCAAAATGAACGAAAGTATAGTTGAGATATAGAAATAATGATTTATATTTGAAATGAAATATCTTATCCATCAAACGTTGCTTTTGTAAAGAATGGAAATTTCAAGGGGACCCCAAACTTTTGAACGGTAGTCTGAATACTAGGTTTTCTCAACTGGGTTGTGGACCCGTTTCAGAGGGTCCCGGGCCTTTATTTTGGCAAAATGATGTTAAGAAGAAGAAAAAACGGAGGTTGGAATACACACTTTAACAGTTGATAATGCACTGCTCTTTCAGAGGGACCACATCTCATGTTGTTGTGATTTTGTTGTTTTTATTTCTTTTTTTGTGCCCATAATAATGAGTCCCCCAAAAACAATGACAACAATGATTTAGTCGAAGAAGCAAACTATTGCAAAATATGAAAATACTACATCAATAAATAATTATAATTGTTTAGGTGCACGCTTGATATTTTGAATTTATTTTAGTACATGGCTATTGTAAAGCCGTTTCATTGGAATATCCTATGAAGGCTTATATGTGAGTATATTATGGTACTTCCAGTCATTTTGGTTTTGCTGGTCATTTTGTTTTTTTGCAAAAAAAATACATTCTACTGTTTCTGTTTCAAACTGCACAAACCTTTCATTGAATAAATTCAATAAGTGGAAATGTTTTTCTTGATTTGGGTCGCAGCTTGTCATCAGGGCTAAATAGTGAGTCCTAAAGTCAGACCAGTTGAGAGCAAATCTAATGGTGTAAATGTATATCGGTCTCACACCTGTATCAGTACCTGGCATTGGTATTGATGACTATTCAAGAGTTGAGTATCAGTATCAGTCTGAAAGTTGTGGTATCGAAGATCCCTTGGTACAATGCTATCATACAACTATCAAAAGAAAAGGGTAATTGTAAACACCGTATTATGTGAGCTCCAAATTTCAATAGTCATTCATCTTTCATGCTTTATTTGATTGCCTTCTTTCATGTTTTGTTCAGCTTATTACTCTTCCTCGAGAATTTTGATTACTTTTGTTTAATCTGTGCCTCATTTATGGGGAGTGTGTCTACAAATGATCAGAGGCAATCTAGTTATTTTCTCTCCATTTTTCAGCTACATCGTTATAAGATGTTGGTAGCAATATTCCTTCATTAGAGAAATAATCAATGAGCCACTTTAACAGATGCTCAGAGCTTTACTGCCACTAGGAGTCTCCCTATCTCATGCATTAATTGGCTTATTGTTTGAATGACTTTCATATAGCTCTAACTTTCTTTGGTAATTTCATGATTGGGTGGATCATTAGATTTGCAGGCTATCAGCGGCCCTTCTTAGCAGGTGAATGCTATGTGACTGCTCCACAGGGTTGGTAAAAAAGAAAGAAATGAAAGCAATAAACTTAAGCTGCAAGGTAATTATTATGTTTTAGTGAGGCGGACCCAAGTGGAGATACACAAGCTGAATGACAATAGTTTATTTGGGGGTACCGAGGGAGGCAGAAAAAAGTAACTAAACACTGTCCTGGTAATATTGAGGAAGTCAAAAATAGATGGACGCTTATACTCATGCAGGTGATCAGGAACGTCAAAGGCAAACAATGATCAGAAAGCTTTAGCTATTAGCAGAGTTAGGTGTGGGTGATGAGGAACAGGTGTGGTCCTCCATTTTGTCTGCCTGTTGAAGTCTGCAGGCTTGAGAGGGTTCTCCATCATTGTTAGAATTTAAGTGTGTTTTAAGCCTAGATTTAAACAGTTCCACTGAGGTTGTGGATCAAATCTCATACGGCAGAGAATTTCACAACATCGGGGCCCGAATGGAGAACGCTCTCAAACCTGCGGATCTCTTCTTGGCTCTAGGGATCACTAGTAGACCAGAATTTTCAGGGCGAAGGCCCCGGACCGGAACATAGCGGGAAATTAAATCTGAAAGATATGAGGGAGCAAGTCCATGCATGATTTTGTATAATACCAACAGAACCTTAAAATAACATCTTAAGCTAACAGGGAGCCAATGCATGTTAGCTAAAATCGGGGTAATGTGATCAAAATGTGACCGGCTGCAGGCTCTTGATTATGGACTTCGGGCGAGCGGAAAGCAGTACATTCCAATAATTGCGACGGGAGGTAACAAACGCATGACTTATAATCCCCGCACTGGACTGGGACAGGTCACATGATTGTCTGCCAAGTATGAGAACAATTGAAAAAAAATTGTGAAGAATGGGAAAAAAAGAAAAAGAAATTGTGCAGTTTATTCATTTTACGTCTTCTTTGTGGTTTGTAGCACTGTTTTTCGGTTGCACTACCCAGTACTGCCACATTAGTGGTCATATATTACAGTATCCCTTGAAGTCATTTTGTCAGCTGAAACTGTATGATAAGGTTATACTTTCCATAAAAGAGAGATGAAGTACTATGCTGTGCTACCAACTAAATGAACCAAAAAACATGATTAACATAACAAAACACTTATTTTTAACTTGATAACATCATCTAAAACAATGGACAGCTGCATGTTCTGCAATCTACCTAATAGTACATAAGCCAATTCATTACATTTTGAAAGAACAGATTTGTGTTGCCGGCAACCCATTATAATGTAATTTGAGTTGATCTTGTGTGATAATGATTTGGTTGCC
Organism: Urocampus carinirostris; assembly: GCF_059441175.1. Classification (NCBI taxonomy): domain Eukaryota; kingdom Metazoa; phylum Chordata; class Actinopteri; order Syngnathiformes; family Syngnathidae; genus Urocampus; species Urocampus carinirostris. The sequence goes on from NC_142349.1 coordinate 30,889,972, forward strand.
ATGTGAAAGACTGATTCCAAGCAACGCTCTCAGACTTTGTCTGCATACTCCACTCACGGAAAATTGGAGTGAAAGTTAGTCCTGCGTGATTTGTGGGCCACTCAGTCAAACGCAAGTCGCTGAACTTTTTGCAGTGTCAGAAAACTTTTTAAGTTGCCTGTCACAGTTGTGTCTGGTGCTCAAGACAATCTGCTACACTGCAACAAATCCCTCATTTAAAGCGAAACACCAGGGAAATTATTTTTTCCCCACCTTCCACGCCAATTCATCACCTCAGGTGAGTTAGGCTGAGTCTGCCCTTATTCCGTTAGTCAATCGATTCATCGTATTTTTCGCAGTATACGATGCACCCCCCAAAAACAGTCTTGTCATATAATTTCCATACGTTAAGTGGATGTAATTGAGACAACAGTCAGTGCTTCTGTGTGTACGGGTACATATAAATCCAATATGTGCTGCTAACCCAAATCGGAGGTCATTGTAGTCACCGCAAACGAACAAGAGTTGAGACGGTGGGAGCTACAACACATTACCATTAGACAACAAGTGGTTCGGATGATGTTAAATATGGCATTAAAGCTTATCCTGTTATCAAACCATTTTACGGTGTCACAACACTGATTTGCATAGTGCCTTCTGATGGGTTAAACTTTCTCTCCGATTCTTCCCCTGTGCGTCAATAACCGCTTAATATGTATGTGTACGCAAAAGAGCTTGTATAGTATTGTTGACATTCTGTTTTCCCCATTCTCTAACATTCGTTAGTGAAGAAGTGGAGGGTCTCTTTAACCTATCAAATTTCACTATGCAAATCAGTGTTCCCTGCACAGTGAGTAAAAATAGTGTGATAGTAAGCCAAGTTCTAATGCCTTGTCATATTTCATTTGGGCCACTGCTGGTCTGAAATAAATTGGCAGCACTCACTGTCACTGCGAAATAAGCTAAACAATGTTTATCGATTTGATCAATCGTTGCACAATCATTGTTCAAAAAGGTTTAACCGTAAAACCTTGTACTGTAATGCATTCCTAAAATTATCGTATGCAGTTTCTGCATGGTAAAACACACCCAGATTTACTGTATGGGTTTTCAATCTTGTCCACCGTATACTAGGCACACTTGGTTACAAAGCACACTTTCAAATTCCTGGCCTAAATAACGTGTATAGGTGCGTGTTATTGCCCCGCAAATATGCTACTGTGTTTCAATAACATCCAACGGTAGACGTGGCCGATGTCTGCTAATTCCTCTGTTGAACGATAGAGTCATTGCAGCTTCTGCCTATTCAGCAAGCGCTGGCTTGCTAACAAACGTAATAAATGGGGTGCCACATTTTTGCCGCCTCTCCAATGCTTTTGCTGAGCGGACATTCCGCCGCCTTAAGCTAAAAGCTCGTCATAAGCATCTCCTCAGTCCTCAGTCTATTTGTGCTTTTATCTTTGGTTCGGGGTCCCTTTTCTCGCGGATGAAAAATGGAAAAGGGTACATCGGTAGAAAAGCTGGTGAAGAGCATCCCGCCTCAGTCAGACGCTAATGCTTCATTAGGTACTTGGCGGGGCCATTCATTGCTGTTATCGCTTCGCCACAACGGGCCCCCTCTGCTGCTCCCGCCTGTTCAGGCTCCAGCACTCGCATGTATTCATTCACATTCACAATCTTGTACTGTTGATTTGCACAAAGAAAAACACACACTTACTAGGAATTTTACTTCGTTAATGTTTTGGTCTGCCATCTTTTCCCCCCAAAGATGCATTTCTGTCCATTCTGCAAAATTGTAAGGAGACATAAGCAGAAATGCATGCTCAAAGTCATAATTGCTTCTTCTGAGTCTTTATTAATTAGTTCCATGACTGTACCACAGTAAGCCAATTATTGTGTAGAACAATCAATAATATAAGAACACACATCAATTTACAGCAGGTGCCTTTTGGGCAATCTTTTCATCAAATTTATCAGCTCGACAAAGGGCAAACTGGTGAGATTGAATTTTCACTTACAAGATCTTGTTTTTGTAACCCCCAATTGAATCGGGAATCTATTTTCTCATTTCTCAAGTAGCACACAATATTGGTGCCTCTAGTTAAGAAGGCCCAATGGCTTTTGTTGTGTCATGATTTGGTTACACAGGTCAAATATATTTATAATTAAGTTATATAGAGACAAGGGATAATTTTAAAATGAAAACATACCTCTTAAAGTACAGCTAATGAACACATATTTGGAAAGTGAAGCATTCATCGAAACAATTTACATGAAAATACTGTACTAAGCAATACACTTTTAACAATGATTTGAATTAGGTTACAATCTGCTCACTTCTCTTTTATTGAGGATATTTGTTCTGTCAGTGACGACTGATCTTACGAGAGCAAAACAACTCCAAACCCCTTCTGTAGTGTAGAAAGAAGAGGCCTTTACAAGGGAGGTTTACAAATGTGAGCACCAGTTTTGCTCCCTGTCACAAAAGGTGCTTCCTGAGGTTAGTGCGTCCGCGTCACAGTTTTGAGAACATGGGATCAAATCAAGTTACCAGCCTCCCCATGGGGGGTTTGCATGTTCTTCCTATACTTGCGTTGGTTTCCCCCGGACACTCCGGTTTCCTCCAACATTCATAAAACATGCATGTTTGGCTGTTTGGCCGGTTCAAATTGTCCCTAGGTGTGAATGAGTGAGTGAGTTGTCTTTCTTTGTGCGTCGTGCGACTGGCTGGCAACCAGTTGAGTGTGTTCCCTGCCCATTGCCCGAGGATAGCTGGGTTGGGCTCCAGCAACCCCGTGACCCTACTGAGGATAAGCGGTGCTGGTAATGGGTGGATGGATATATAACATTTACAGTGGTTCACCTACTTACAAATTTAATTCGTTCTGGAAGTAGCTTTGTAACCTGAAAACTTTATAAGTGGAGACGCATTTTGAATGTAAACGCACTAATCCATTCCAAGCCCTGCATAAATTCAATAAGATATTTTCTAAATAAATCATAAAAAAAGTCATCAAAACATGAAACGAATACATGTTGAAATTCGAATACTAGACAATAATCAAAAAGCAAGAGGCATATAATGTAACATAACAAAAAAATAAAATAATTCATTTACCATTTTGCTTTGTGTTTCTCGAAAAACTGATCCAATGACATCTGTCTTTGCCAGCTTTTGACAATGAGTCGAAACTCTGTAAGGCAGACGTATTGATTTGTCAACACTATTTCCAGGTGATTCCTTTCAACCAATGTTGTGTTGAAACAACATGGAATGTATGTCCCTAATTTCGGCTGATTGAATGATGGATGTGTCTCACTCCTCGAAACCTTTCAGAAACCTTACCTCCTCATCGTCTCTGAACTCTGAATTGTGACAGTGACATAAAGAGCACGCTGGGACCACGCATGCACACTGGGTTGCCAGGCAGATATTAACCGAAAGCCGGTTGATGCACATTCGGGAAATCCTAAGAGCGGCTAATAGCAGCGCGTATTGTATTGGATTTTTGACTTTGTATCCTGAAACGCCTTTGTAACTAGAGATAATATTTTCCTGTTTAGGTACTTTGTAATCTGAATGTTTTTTTAGCAAAAACAAGTTGACTGATAGGCTGCTTTTCAACCTTTTAGTGTCCATTTTTTGTTTTTCTTTCCTCCTTGGATTCTTTTCAACTCGAGATTTATCTTTTCCAAACAATGAATGTGTCGAAAAATACATATTTGGGCTGTTTGTACCCCCATTTCTGGATTTAGCCTCCATTTGGACCCAGTCCTACTCTAGGTTTTCCATTCTCGTCTTCCAATGATCCTGCCAAAAAGGGAATTGACACCCATTTTTTTTTTGAGACATAACGTAAATGGTGCACAACAGTTCTAGTTCTTGTTTCTTTCCCTTTTTTTTATCAGCTACACATAAAAATTGATATATTCCGTCAAGAATAGCTCACATAATTTTCAGAGGTTGATCACACCACAGAATTTAGTTTTTCTGATCCCGTGCATATTTGCAACATACAAGCTGGGGTAAACACTCATGCCCCTACGAAACACTTTTGAGGCAAGAATTTAAAATATTGATGGTACTGTACTTTATTGAGTGTTGTGAGAGACAATTTAAATGAAATTATTTTTTTAAATAAAGGAAATTTGATGCGGAAGCAACAATGTCTACTTATATAATGATGGTGCATTATTCTCTGCTCAAGCATTAAATAATGGATTCTTTAAAAACCAAAATTCTGACCTCAACTTTAATTTTCCCTGCATGTGAGTTAATCCAGTACATTTCTTTTCAGATATTGCACTCTTTCTCAATACCATCACCTTTTCATCACTCGTGCCACTGTGGTGTTTTAGTAGACAATTTAACCATTGGACTCTATCCTCCAAAAACTGAATTGATTTCTTTACGCCAGCTTAATAAGTGTCACAATCCAGCACTCTGGTCCCGTTTCTTTGTTTTCTTTCTCTCTTTTTCTCACTTCTAGGTTCTAACTTACACCCCACAGCTTGTCTTGATTCTTCCTTCCTAACATGACCCTCCCACGTCACAATTTGAACAATCCTTCCTTGGCTCAGTGCTAGTTAAGTGACTTTCTTGTCACGTCCCAAGCACTCTTGTCACAGCTCTTTGTTTACCAGTGTACCAAACCCTTGCCAGCCCTTCTAGATTCCGAGTACTGCCTGATGAACATTTGGACTGTCGCCTTTGCTGCTTGTGTTTACTGGATCGCTGAACCTTCGCCTGCTTTTAGAATCACGATTGTTCCCTTTGGGGTTCTGGATACCATTGCATCACTGCCAGACTTTGCGTGTACCAAACCCTACATGTATAAATATAAATGTTAATTGTGAAGGATTTTTAATTTTATTTATTTGACTATAAGGGATTTAATATAATACAAATTACATTTGTTGATTGCATTGGGGATTTTTCACAGGGAAGGCTTGGGATCAGTGTGACCTAGACAAGAATGATGTTTACAGAAAAACAACAAGAACGGAAATGGGCTGACACCGAAAAAGGAGACAAGTGTTCTGATAAGCTTTCTTGTTGGTAGTCCTTTAGACATGGCGGCGTCTTTCGGCAAGGAGGTGGCGACGAGGTGGAGGCCACGTGAGGAGTCAGCACGCCCAGGGGAGGAGTCAGCACGCCCATGGGGGGTGGTCGATGCCCCGACGTGTCAAAAAGAGAGAGACGGGAGCAGAAACGAGAGATGGGAGGCTCTAAGAAGACTAATTAGACTAATTCGACAATAATTCGGCAAAATTTGCTGGAATTCACTCAGCTAAATACTTTAAGAAAATAAATCTGCCCCCGTGTGAAAATGCTGGCTATCTTTGTTTATGTTCCCATTAAGAAACAAGCATGCATTGTTAGGAGAATAAAGTTTGTGTTTGGTTAATGGAATCAGATAACTAATTTGAACAATTTGGTAAACGCTACATTTGTAATATAGTTTTTTCCATAACAATTGTCTGTATTTATTTAGCGCTTTCCAAGTCAATGAAGACCTTCCAAAGCGCTTTACAATGCGCTTCACACTTACACATTCACACACACACACACACAGATAGCTGCGTCAGTCATGCAAGGCAACTACCTGCATATCCGATGGATTGAAGGTCTTACCCAAGGACATGCGACCTCTTGAACCCAAGACGAGTGCTTTACCTCCTGAGCTACAGCCGCCCCAAATAACACACCATTGAATGTACTAATTGTTTTTGCTTTGTGCCTCCACACCACCCGACTGGGTCCTTGACAATAAGTAAAACTTTGGTAAAGGCTAGTTCAGGGAAGCTTTGATAGATTGCTAGGACAACAGCATAACAGTTCATCAAACTTAGAAGTTCAAAATACTGATGCGGTTGCTCAGGCAGGTTCAACAACTACAGTTCTTTAATCTATCATGACATTGTGCCTGTGAACCTAATGAGGCAGTTGATGCGTTGACAATATAACTGATAGGGCAGTTCTACCGACCCCGCCCCACTACCCTGGCAGGATCACAGTGTCCTTCTCAACCTCGTTTTGACAGCACCATATTTCAGTGCGACGGGCATGCAACCTCTACTCTGCAGGGTTCTGGAGCAGAGGTACGCCACGTACATTGCTATTATTTGCTTCCACTTCATTCCCTATTCATAACTTGCATAAAGCCAGCAGTTATGGCCCTCCCAGTGGGGAACACACAGCAAAACACTATGAGATGCCCAGCACATTGAAATGTTAATGAAGCCGCTTTGTAGTATTGTCGCAGTAAGTGATCATAAATATGGGCCTTTGGAGGTTAATTAGTGTAAATTGACTTATCGATATAAATAATGTCTATCACACTCAAACATTTCAAGAAGTTTACAACTTAGCCCAACCTCCAAGCACTAGACTGTCAAAATGTTATCTTATTCATCCTTAACTTTTTTGTCTTATCTTTCGCTTTTAAGTCTTTATTACGCGTTTTTTTTCTGGAGTGCAATATCTAATCTTTTTGTAAACACAATTTCAACTATGTTGCTATCAATGTCAATAAAGTGTTATGTTTTAGATCAGAGGTCTCCAACCTCTTTCAAGCTACCTTGTAAATGTTTTGACTATTGATCCTGAATTGTTTTTTTATCTTCTTTTATTTCTTTCAAACGTTTACCCTGGAGTGCCAAGTTTAATCTCGTTGTATACAATGTTTCTCAAAGTTGATATCAATGACAATACAGACACATTTATTCCATTCTATTCTATTATATTGTTCTGTATTATATTTTGCTGCACCGTAAAGATAGTGCAGTAACATTTAGCAGCAACCCTAACATTCCCAAATGAGACTACAAATAAGAAAGATATTGTCACCGTTTTGCTTGCTTTAGGACGGGGAAGAAACTGTCTATAAATCTGGTAGTCCTTGTTTTAAGGGGCCGGTAGCACCTACCAGACAGGTCAAAGAAGTGGTGGTCTTGCTGAGAGGAGTATTGTATTATGTTGATGCTGCTAATGTAGTATCTCAATCAGAGATGGGTAGAGTAGCCAAAACATATACCGTATTTTCCACACTATAGGGCGCACCCCCAAAAAATAGTTTTTGCTCCTATATCTTCCATAGATAAGGCGCACCGGATTATAAGGCGCTACAATGGGAAGGTCGACAAAACAGTCAGATAGTTCAGTCAAACTTATTACCCCCTTAACATTCCCAAAGCTTGCAAAGAAGCAAATACGTGTCGTAGACACGTGCAGATGCGGTGTCCGTACGATGTCACTCAAATGCATTGTTCCAAATATCATTCGGAAGCTTAAAGTCTTGGGATTCAAGAAATGCCAACCATTCCTTAGTTTCTATTTTCTTTTTCGCTCGCAACTTTACTGTGCATATGACAATAAACACTTGGAATTGAGTTTAATTCACTCAACTCATCACAGCAACATCAAGATCGTTCTAAAACAAGATACCGGGAAAATATAAAGCCGCATAGCTCACCTAAGTTCTCACGTTCAATAATGATACGCAATCATGGTCTTCTTACAACCGTGAGTGTAGTAAATCCAGGAGAGTAAAATGTTTACAAATACAGAGTAATAAAACATGTTTCTTTATGGCTTAGTTTAGCAAGCTTGCTATTCAGTCATCTTTTTCGGCCAATTGCAGGGTTTGTGGCGGTGCATGGATGCATGCATGCGGCTAGTTGCTCTCCAGCTAATCTTCTATTTATTGCCGTTCTCTTGTCTTTTTTGCTTTCACTTTTGGACACATGTGTGGCCAAAAACACTTACAGTAGGGACGAACTTATTCGGTTGGGTGGGCGTCTAAATTTCGACTTTTCGGGCACTTTTTATACCGCCTATGATATACCGAGCGAACTTCAAAGAGATCCGGCATCCTTGTGGACAGCTATTCCTCTTAATAAACGACGACAACGGTGCCGTAAGGACAGAAAACAGAAGCGTGGTTGCCGTGCAGGTAGATGTGTGAAGCGTGCGAAGTCTAAGCAGCAAGATGGAGGCAAGGATGTAACTAATTCCACCATTCATTCCTCGCCGGACAACCGACGCTTTACATTTAGCGCTCACGAACGGCCCCAACCGCGGCATCTTTTGAAGATCTCGACAAAGACTACAAAGAGTTCAGCTAAGTCAAATGATTCAGCAAAGCTAAAATTTGGTCTGTTAAATATTAGATCGCTTGCTCCAAAAGCTTTACTTGTTGATAACATTATTCGTGATTATAAACTTAACTGTATGGGTCTTTGTGAAACTTGGTTACGCCCGGATGAGTATTTAGCGCTAAATTATGCTTCTCCCCCAGACTACGAGAGTAGCCATATAGCATGCACGTTGAAAAGGGGTGGTGGTGTTGCGCTAATTTCTGAAAAATCGCTCAAATTATATCCTCGTACCTCTAATAATTACAAGGCGTTTGAGGCTCTTGTGATGCGGTCCTCTTTATTGTCAATTTATGTAATAACTATCTATCGCGCACCTGGGCCATACACAACTTTCTTAGACGAATTTGCTGAACTTTTGTCTGAACTAGTAACCTATGCAGACAAAATTATAATTATGGGAGACTTTAACATTCATATGAACTCCCCACACAATTCACTTACTATTGCGTTTAGGTCTCTAATTGATGCATTTGGCTTTAATCAACTGGTTGATTTGCCAACCCTTAAAGATGGGAACACGCTAGACTTGATTCTGACTCGAGGAGTTTTAACCTCAAACATTATGGTGTTATCGTGTACTACCGTTATCTCGGATCATTATTTAGTTACATTTGAGGTGCTAGCTAAATGTAGTGTTAAAAAAGCTGAAGGATTTAGCGGACGCAATATAAGCACTGGCACAGTTTCTGAGCTCTTTGAACTCCTTCCTGGAGCAGTTGCGTCCTTTCCTTCATACAATGGCTCGATTGACTCACTCATGAATGAGTTCAATACCACCCTGACTAGTGTCCTGGATTCAATAGCGCCCATAAAGCTAAAATCACGTCCTAAAAGATGCACGCCATGGTTTACTGATGAAACTAGAACCCTTAAACAAGAATGCAGGAAATTGGAAAGAAAATGGCGCGCTACCAAGCTTGAGGTTTTCCATCAAACCTGGTGTGACAGCTTGTTAAAGTATAAAGCGGCCCTTGCCTCTGCAAAATCGGCCTACCTTTCGAAGGTGATTGCGTCTCAAAAGAACAATCCCAAAGCCCTTTTTGACACTGTAGCATCGCTTACAAGGCAACAGACTATCGCAGATAGTTCGACGCACTCTGCTCATGACTTAATGGTCTTCTTTACTAAGAAGATTCAATGCACACAGGAAGAAATTGCTTAAGACATTATTAATACCACACATATTAAAGGGCTGAAATCTGCAGATGCACGACACGGTGGCTGTCCTGGGAAATTGTCCGGTTTTAGTGAACTGTCACTTGATGATCTCAAACAGGTGGTGAATGTGGCCAAACCGACAACTTGCCAGTTCAACCCGCTCCCAGGTTCACTTATTAAAAGTCTTTTTGGCGTCCTTGGGCCTTCAGTTCAAAATATTATAAACATATCACTCTCCTCAGGTGTAGTTCCAGTAGCTTTTAAGTCCGCCGTTATTAAACCCACACTGAAACGACCCAACCTTGATCCAGAAATCTTAAGTAATTATAGACCTTTGTCAAACCTACCTTTCCTCTCTAAAGTACTTGAAAAAGTAGTGGCACAGCAGCTGAAGGTTTTCATATCCGAGAATAACCTTTTTGAATCCATGCAATCAGGATTCAGGGCTAACCACTCTACTGAGACAGCTCTGATCAAGGTAACAAATGATCTCCTACTGGCAATGGATTCTGGCGCTTCATCACTTTTGCTGCTGCTGGATCTTAGTGCTGCTTTTGACACAGTGCACCACAATTTCCTACTAGAACGGTTGGAAAAATGGATTGGTCTCTCAGTAACCGTCCTCTCGTGGTTCAGATCCTACCTCTCAGATAGGACGCACTGTGTTAAATATGGTGAAATGACATCTGAGCCCTTTAATGTTACCTGCGGTGTTCCGCAGGGTTCAGTGCTTGGCCCCCTTCTTTTCAGCATTTACATGCTTCCATTAGGTGATATTATTCGCAAGTACAATATCAGCTTCCACTGCTACGCAGACGACACTCAACTATATCTTCCGTTGGAGGAATCTACCACACTAAACTGTGGAAATTTGGAGGCCTGCCTCATTGAGATAAAAGAGTGGATGTCATTCAATTTCTTGCGTCTTAACTCTGAAAAGACCGAAATGTTAGTCATTGGTCCATCTAAATGCCGTGACTTATTCTCAAAAACTGCTGTGAACATTGACAAATGTCACATCACACAGAGTGACTCAGTTAAAAATTTAAGTGTCATATTTGACCCTGATCTATCCTTTGAAATGCATGTAAAGAAAATTACTAGAACCGCTTTCTTCCATCTTCGTAACATTGCTAAAATCCGTTCAATACTGTCTCAGTCTGATGCGGAAATTATAATTCATGCATTTGTTACCTCCCGTCTCGATTACTGTAATGCACTACTCTCTGGTCTCCCGAAGTCTAGAATCAAGTCTCTTCAGCTGGTACAAAATGCCGCAGCGAGGCTTTTAACTAGGACAAAAAAGTACGATCACATCACACCGATTTTGGCTAACCTGCATTGGCTCGGATTTAGCCTTAGATGGGATTTCAAAGTTCTTTTAGTATTATACAAAATCATACATGGACTTGCTCCCTCTTATCTTTCAGATCTGATTTGCCCCTATGTCCCGGTCCGAAGCCTACGATCTGAGAGTGCCGGTCTTCTGGTGATCCCAAGAGCAAAGAAGTGTTCTGCTGGTTCGAGAGCGTTCTCCATCCGGGCACCGGTGCTGTGGAATGCTCTTCCCCCTGAGATCCGATCTGCAACCTCAGTGGAAATGTTTAAATCTAAACTTAAAACTCACTTCTACTCCATAGCATATGAATAACCTACTCTTCTCGTCGGCTGAAAAATAGTCTGTGTACTATAGTGTAATAATCTGTGAAGCCCTTTGAGACTCTTCGTGATTTAGGGCTATACAAATAAAGATGACTTGACTTGACTTGACTTGTTTTGGCCCTTTAGCCAATCCGAGGCTCCGGATAACTTCAGCCAATAGCGATCGATTTAACGGATGATTGACACATCTTTTTCGGCCAATTGCAGGGTTTGTTTTGGCCCTCTAGCCTACCTGAGGCTCCGAATAACTTTAGCCAATAGCGATCGATTCAAATGATGATTGACACATTGGTTAGCCAATGAAACGCCGGTATATAAATCCCAGCATACACCGCGGACTACTCCACGTTCGGGGGAAAATCGAGTCGGCGGCTGTTGCGTAAGTTGCGAGACCTTGCGATTTAATATTGAGCCATATATAAGGCGCACTGTATTATAAGGCACATGGTCAGCTTTTGAAAAAAATTGAGACTTTTAGGTGCGCCTTATAGTGCGGAAAATACGGTACTCTAGTTAAGGTACTGTTACTTCAGAATAATATTACTCAAGTAGAAGTAAAACTAGTCATCCAAATACTTACTTGAGTAAAAGTAAAAAATTACTTGGTGAAAAAAATACTCATCTACTAAGTAACTGTATCAATGTCGTATTTATTGATTTTTTTTAAACATGACATTTTTAAAGTCCATCCAAACAACAAAAGATACATTTAATTTAAAAGTAGATGAAAATAATGTGAATGTAAATTCAAGTGCTTATACAATAGTATAATAGTATGAATCAAATAAATTAAGCACATCGAGCACCAAGTAACATATTTAAAACCCACAATACTTCTCTTAACAAGCTCTGCAAGAAGAACAACAAGATCACCCAACTCAAACAAAGGAAACATTGCATATTGTAGCTGTTTTTTTGCACCCATTTTAAGGGGAACATGCTTTTAATGTGTGGCCATGGGTGTTCCTCCTCTTCTGTGTTTTCGTAGTCGCTATTGCTAAGCGACATTTTCGATCTGTTTCATTCGCAAACAACTTTTCCCTCCTGCTGAAGTTGAATACGGTCACATGACGGTGCTGCTACGTTTGATTGCTTAAACATGGCAGCGCCTGCCGGAGGTTTCCATCATCATTAAAGGAGGATTTGTAAAATGTATTTAATAGGGAAGATAAAGGGGTAGGGAAAATAAGCATCTGCTTCTGACTACCCCTTTTCAAACATGTTATGTGACATTATTTTGTTGTTGACTCATTGTTTTTGTCCTGTTTTTATTTTAATGTTCGAAATAAAAGTTTTCATTCATTCATAATAAAGACGGACGCATACTTACATGGAGGGGATTTATTAATTAACGGAGTAAAGACTTCAATGTTGCCCATTTTAGCGGAGTAAAATTAACGTTTTTTTCTTCATGAATTTACTCAAGTGAAAATTAAAGTATAGGAATTCAAAAACACCCCTAAAAGTATAAAATGTCCCAAAACTTACTCTAGCAAATGTAAGGGAGTAAATGTACTCCATTACCACTCACCTCTGATCGCAAGCCACCAATTTCCTCCAGACTGGGCAAAGAGAAGCCAACGATCTTCTTGATTGTTTTGATTACTCTCTGTTACTATGTTATTAGCAGGTTAGTTTTAGAAAGTATGGTTAAATAGAATCAGTCAACCACAAAAAACACATTTCAAATCATTATTTTATTACCAAAAAAATCACAATGACCCAGCACGTGTATGCTAGTTTCAGAACAGGTCCACGAGCATCTCAGTTGTCTTTAGAGGCCACCTTGGTGCCCACAGGCATCATGTTGGAGACGCCCGTTCTACATCCATCTATTTCTATTGGTTTGGTTTTTAGTTGTTATGGTTTCTCGCGTCCCTGCCGTTGTCTCGTCAGGTTTAGCATGTCCACCTTTATTTTGTTATTCCTCTCCCTTATGTCAGCCAATCTGCAACCTCAGCTTGATGCCTTGCTCAGTTCTCCCCTGTTTTGACTTTAGAATGTATGAACTAGATCCCTAGTTTACTTTCTGTCCTTGTGAAGCGTTGTTGTTGTTCTGTCGGCCTCACCTTATATGTTGTGTCTATGCTACAGTGTAAACTCATCCTCAAGTCTGTTGTTTGACCTTGCAAGTCTGGTTTGTGTCTGGGGTTCTGTTACTTTTCAAATCCTACGGTGGATTACTTTTATGACACTTGCACTTTTAATCATTAAATCATTCAATGCTAGTGTCAATGCTGGAGACAGTCATTTTTTGCCATTTTGACTCATTTTTGAAGGCCTACAGAAAACGTAGTTGTTTTTTTTTTAGCTACATAGACATAGGACATATCACATGAAAAATTAAACTCTTATCCATCATCAATATTTTCCTAGTTTTTACTATCATTTAGTGTACAGCAGTTGAACTTTTGATAGCTTTTTGAAAATATTTGTTTCTAAGAACACTTCTGAGAAAAGCAGCTTTATGTTAAACGATGTATTTTTAAACTGAACTTTTACTTTGGTTCTTTTTTTTGCAGTTAAAATGCCTCCAAAATCTAAATATATCTTCATAAAAACAAAATCACTTTTCTTGCAAACTGCAACAACACTGAATTGATGCATGAACTATGCATGAACGGTGCATGAGCTTTGCAAAAACTCTCAGGTGACTTGATTGCGATTTTGGTGACCATGATGATTGCGTTCCCTCGGGTGACTGCGTTCCTGCTCAATCCTTACTGATCAGGCAATTAAGATGGGAATTCGTGATCTCTTTTGAAAGGTACAAGCTCTGTTGAAAACTATATGCCTATAACTAATTGTCCATATCTCGTGACTCTCACCACACTGCTCCACTACGCCCACTCGCTATATGCCAGATACAGGAAGCAACACTAGGAAGTTTGGCTTTTTCAATGTGTGTCAGCTCAAAGACACTTTTACCATTTAATGGTATTTTATCATCCTGAAACCATTCCAAGATGCTTGATACTTACATATGAGCAGCGTTAAATTATTTGCAGTACATAGATTTTAAAACAAGAAAAATATATTTCAAGTTTTGGCACTCAGGGACAATGCTTCAGAAAATTGTATACAGTAGCAATGAATGAGTAAAAACACATTCTTAAACATACATTAGTCCACTAACCCTAATACACTTTCACAGAACACACGATTAGCTGTATTTAGAATAATGTATCCATTGATTATCTGCACCACTAGGGTCGCAGACTGCTGGAGCCCATCCCAGCTATCTTCGGGCAGTGGGCAGGGGACACCCTGAACTGGTTGCCAGCCAGTAGCATGGCACACAGATGTGGTAGCAGAGTACAGATGCATATCTGTAATAATACATTTAATGACTTGCTTTGTTTGATAAAGTTGTTCAATGTTTGACAGGGAAAAAAAAATGAAATCAAATGGTTTGAAAATCTCACCAATTATTCTAGTTTATTAAATTGTCGTCTTTTAAATTGATATTTCACTAAAAGTAAAAACTGAAAAAGGTTAAAACCTCCTGAGCCAAAGTAGCCACAAATGGCAAAACTAACTTTGTACGTTCAATTAAGGCAACATGATAATGTAAACTTTTAGAGAAAAAAATGGTAAACTGGTGCCACAAATACATTTTTAAACATTTTCAACTTAAAGTGTTTTTTTTTTTTTTTAAAGTCTCAAAAAAGGTTCCGAAATACTCGTCTAGGCCAGGTGTATTGAAACATTTTTAAACTGAGAGCTACTAATAAGCCCAAAGAGCACCAAGTTGTATATCCTTTTCTAAAATAACTATGTACTATGTTATTACTAGGTTAATTTTTTGGAGGTAGGGCTAAAAAGACTCAGTGAAATACAATTTCCTTTTAGTACTGAGTGATTAATTAGTAATTGAAATTAGGTTAAAGCTTTGGCAGGCCAGCAGTAAATCTCCTCAAACTGACATCGATAAATATTTTAATTTCAAGCAAATCACACAAAATACATTTTACATGGCGAAGCTATTACAGAGAAAACCCGTTCTTATTAATGTTCTTGTACACACTCCAGAGGTTAAGATCACGGAACCTGCTCTCCTACCGTTCGCACAACTCTCAGTCTCAGGAGGTCCCAAAACTAATTAAAAGTCTGAAAATGACAAGTTCTCTCTCTCTTTCTCTCTCTCTCTCTCTCTGCAACAACCAGGGCCACCTTTTTCAGTGGACCTCAGGCGCAATATATAGATTTATCTACCAATTTCCCATAACATGTCCTCATAATATTTTTAGATCTGACCTTAGACTGTATACAATGCAGGTTTATGCGGAATGCTTTAGTTGATAAACAGTTGGTACAACCTACTTAGCATCTGATGAATTACCTAGATCAATACGATTGAATGATTAACTCATTTGCTTCCAATGACACCAATAGAGGTAAAAAATGTATCAAACCTTTACTGCCATGGATGGCAATTGCCCCAAATCTCTATCTTCCATTTAAGTAGGCTGACAGTAGATCAGTTAATGGCTGATGGGAGAATTTCCTGAGGTTATGTTTTGTCTTGTTTTGACCAAAACTGGTCAGATTTTGCTGTAAGATGCAAAAAAAATATCGAGTTTATCTTTTGAGAAAAATGTAAATTAAAAAAAGAAATGCTTTTTATTGGTCATGAATGAATGAATGAATGAAAACTTTATTAGAAAATAAAAACGATGACTCGACAACAAAAATAATGTTAACATAAGATGTTCAAAAAGGGGTAGTAAGAAGCAGCCGCTTATTTTCTATTTTTTGTCATAGTGTCTGAAAGTTCAAATCACAGTACAAAGACCCATCTCTACTTCGCGCTTCGGTTATCGCTGGTTTACTGCTTCACGGATTTTGTATTGATTATACTTGTCTTTATTGTCATTGATATTAACGTATCGTGCATTAGGTTCTGCAGAAAACAACAAATACTATTACATGGGCAAGTTAGGGAGGGCTTGGTGTGTTGGGTGGGCAACTGTGATAGGCTGGTGTATGCAGTTATTTAAAGAGCAGGGCGGGAGTACTAGTCAATGTGTCCATCCAAAACAAAAAGCAACAGCTAGTTTTTGAATAAATTCATTATTTAAATCGGATATTCAAAGAGTTTTCACTGTTTTTTTGTTGTTGTTTTTTTGTATGTGTTTGTCTTACTGTCGGTCATCCCTGTCAAGGGATATGACCAGGGTAGATAGATAGATAGATAGATAGATAGATAGATAGATAGATAGATAGATAGATAGATAGATAGATAGATAGATAGATAGATAGATAGATAGATAGATAGATAGATAGATAGATAGATAGATAGATAGATAGATAGATAGATAGATAGAAGAGTGCAAAGAAATGGTGATCGCCAGCAGGTGGTCCGTGGATTATTATCGATTCCATTAACCGACTGCGGCGGCGTTGGGAGAAAGCCCACTCGTGAGGCTGCAGGTCCGGCCAACTGCTACGGCTAGGCTAACAAATCTCTTAAACCACCCTGGCTGAGCCTGTATCTTACCCACTCCAAATCCATTAGCCATTAAACGGGGAAACCGTCATCGCAGAGACCCGGCGAGAGTCAGACTTCCTGATGCTTACATGCAACTGGCCAGTCTCTCTCTAAATCACTTTTTTACACTGAAAGGAGAAGCCATCCACTTTCGTTGTACTTTTGTATAGTAACAATAAAGACCATTCTTCCAACTACAATTCTGTGATCTGCGTTTCTAATTGTCAAGTCAAGTCAAGTCATTTTTTTTGTATAGCCCTAAATCACGAAGCGTCTCAAATGGCTTCACAGATTATTACACTATACTACACAGACTAGTTTTCAGAATATTATTATACATTCCCCTGCTCTGGAGCCGACGAAAAGAGTAGGTTATTCATATGCTATAGAGTAGAAGTGAGTTTTAAGCTTAGATTTAAACATTTCCACTGAGGTTGCTGATCGGATCTCAGGGGGAAGAGCATTCCACAGCACCAGTGCCCAGATGGAGAACGCTCTCAAACCAGCAGAACACTTCTTTGCCCTTGGGATCACCAGAAGACCGGCACTCTCAGAACGTGTCCATGTATGATTTTGTATAATACTGAAAGAACCTTGAAATCACATGTAAGGCTAAATCCGAGCCAATGCAGGTTAGCCAAAATCGGTGTGATGTGATCGGACTTTTTGTCCTAGTTAAAAGCCTCGCTGCGGCATTTTGTACCAGCTGAAGAGACTTGATTCTAGACTTCGGGAGACCAGAGAGTAGTGCATTACAGTAATCGAGACGGGAGGTAACAAACGCATGAATTACAATTTCCGCATCGGACTGAGACAGTATAGAACGAATTTTAGCAATGTTAAGAAGATGGAAGAAAGCGGTTCTAGTAATTTTCTTTACATGCGTTTCAAAGGATAGATCAGGGTCTATGTGTTACAGTCAACTATTTTCTGTTGGTAAGGACGTCATCTCAGGTAGTTTTGACCTTTGGGGGCTTTTACGAAAGTGCGACGCTCCTTCGTGGAATTTTACCTTTTACGGATGGTTTTGGTCCCCATTAACTGCGATAACCGAGGGATCACTGTATTTCGTGACATTAACTCTTTCACTAACAGCCTTGTCAATGTCAAGATAGAGCTTTGACGGCAATCACTGTCAATGGCACTAAGTGTTTGATAAATCAGTGACGTCTATTGCTGTCACTGGCCTCGCATGAGTTAGTGCTGAGTTTCTCTTCGAATAATCACAAAAAAATAATGCAAATTGCGAGCCTTAACCCATGTCACTTTATTTGTGGGGAGATAACCCCTGAAAATTTCCCCCCCACATGTGGCAAAATCTGACTTTTTTGGAGGGTTAAATCAAGTGAAGACAAAATCGGCTGAAAGAACATGACCATGAAAAGGTCTTCATCATCTATTAACATATTAACGATCATGCTAATTAAATGGAAGAGGGAGGTTTGACTGCAATCATAGTCAATGTGTCTGATAAAAGTTTGACATCTATTACTGTCAATTGCAGCGAATGACTTAATCATTTTTTTAGGCGAGAAACAAATCTCTCAAGGACACCTTACTTCCCTAAATTGTGTTTTGACATTTATGGCAATCAATGGCAGTGTTACAAAAAAATCTAAATTATTGAACTATAACAATATCTGTAGAAAACTGCTAATTATACTGTGCAAAAATTCAATTGAGAAAAATGTATCTGAAAATCCTTGCTTTTATGGTTCAACTTTAGGAAAGAGTATTTAAAATGTGTGTGAATATTCCCCATGTCAAATATTTTTCTCATTTGATTTTGTGGGCATCGTATATGAGGACAGATATGTGTTTAATTTAGGGGTGTGTGATGCTGGAAAATTTGGTATGTATCCGATCCAACTAGATACAGGGTAGTATCGTTCGACACCGATCCCATTTGGATACTTTTTGCTTGTCAATGTCATGATCATAGTATGATTGAACCCATCCTCCCTTGAGTTAGCTTATAA
Source organism: Urocampus carinirostris (assembly GCF_059441175.1). Taxonomy (NCBI): domain Eukaryota; kingdom Metazoa; phylum Chordata; class Actinopteri; order Syngnathiformes; family Syngnathidae; genus Urocampus; species Urocampus carinirostris. The sequence goes on from NC_142349.1 coordinate 30,908,401, forward strand.
TTAAGATTTTAGGCACTAGACATTTTTTTCAAACCCAATATAAATAAAAACACTGTAAAACAATGTCAATAAGTATATTTTATTGCATAATACAGTAAAAATAAATTTAGCAGTGTAAAAAAATTGTGAACACAATTGATTCTACTCAAAAGTTATGGTGTATCCGCCTGATCTTTGTCTAAATCACTTTAGTTTTAGACACGCAAATATACTCTTGTTACACACATTATTGTATGCTATTTTTATGCACAGTCATTTTGAAATGTCAATTTGTATTCACTTTTAAATCCCCTTCAGCATTAACAATTGTTACAGAAATAAAACGTTTTTTCGTTCAGTGTCTGATCTTACAGCGCTCTCATTCAGAAATGGCAACGCGGATTTGATTGCAAAGCAAGTCTATCAATATTGGATTTTGGTGTACTGTTAATCAATCGTGGAAGAAAACCTTTGGAATGCAACAAAATCAATCCTTTTTCTCACCTTTAATTGAGCCGCTCTCCAGGGTTTCACAACTGGCAAAAGTTCAGTTTAATGAACTGTGCTGGAATCGTGCCCGCCCCAAGAATGTGCAGAGTAATGACTGTCCTTTAAGAAAGTAAAACCAGCAATGAAGGATGTCTTCACTCTCCTCCCAAACGGCTTCAGTTTTGTCAAGAAATCACTTGTCAAGGGATTTTGGCTCTAGTGTGAGATTACCGTAAATTCCGGACTATAAGCCGCTACTTTTCCCCCAAACTTTCAACCCTGCGGCTTATTCAGTGATGCGGCCAATTTATGTAATTTTTCTAACGGCCGCCAGCGGCGCTCGAGTACAAAAGGTAAGATTTAGACCGGTGGAATATATGTGCCGAGGAAGACTGCAACTTCACTAAAACTGGCCGCATGCGAAAGGCAACTTTTTTTGCAAGTCTGCCAGTGGATCCTGACAGCGTGGGGCAGCATAAAAAAAAATCCACCACCACCAACGGGTTCCGAAAAGCCGGTCTGCTGCGTGACGGAGAGGAGGGCACAGAATAAGGAGTGGATGAGAGTTCAAGCGACAATGACAGCGCGAGTCCGGCTGCGGGAGCGTGGGACGACGTCTATATTTTTTTGTATTTATTTGAGACACTTATTCTGATATGTTTTTCACGGGAGAATTAAAAAAGAGGGGCGGTCAATGTGGGGGTCAATGTCATGTGTTAAATGAGGCTTCTCCCCCTAACTTTGTGAGTGCGCACTTGGCATGACCATGCAAAAAAGGTGGAGGTGTTGCTCTTATATCGGAAAATAGGTTGAAATTTACTTCTAATACCCCTACTAGTTTTAAAACGTTTGAAGCACTTGTTATGAGGTCCTTAATGTCAACACCAATTTATGTAGTTGTTGTGTATCGCCCACCTGGACCATACTCAAATTTTTTGGAAGAATTTTCTGATTTGTTAACAGACTTAGTTACGTATGCGGATAATGTTGTAATTATTGGTGATTTTAATGTTCACATAAACTCCCCATCAAATTCACTTGCAATTGCATTTAAGTCACTGATGGATACATTTGGTTTCAATCAAATAGTTGATGTGCCAACTCATAAAGATGGGATCACTCTAGATCTTGTCCTGACCCGTGGCGTAGTAGCCTCAAATGTTACAGTGTTACCGTATCCTAATGCCATCTCTGATCACTATTTTGTTAAATGTGAGGTGTTGTTTAATGTTTACTGTGATAAGGAAAATATAGGCTTTAGCAGTCGCAATATCCGCCCTAAAACGGTGTTAGCCTTAAAAGAATTATTACCTACGGTAACTGCAGCCTACCCTTCGTACACTGGGTCTGTTGACTCACTTACAAACAACTTCAATACTGCTTTGGTAAATGTTCTTGATTCTGTGGCGCCCCTAAAGTATAAATTCCGACCCAAGAAGAATACACCTTGGTTTACTGAAGAAACTAGGTTACTCAAACAAAGTTGCAGAAAAATTGAACGAAAATGGCGCACTACTAAGCTGGAGGTTTTTCGACTGGCCTGGTGTGACAGCGGTTGTTTAGAAACATTCTCCAGTTTCAATGAATTGTCCCTTGATAATCTAACACAGATGGTCAGTAGGGCCAAACAAACTACGTGCCTGCTTGATCCGTTTCCAGCTTCACTGGTGAAGGATCTGTTTGAGATCTTAGGACCATCAGTTTTAAATATTATTAATATATCGCTATCCTCGGGTATTGTTCCTGTAGCCTTCAAGTCTGCCGTCATTAAACCCACGCTTAAGCGACCTAACCTTGACCCAGAAAGCCTAGGTAATTATAGGCCAGTGTCAAATCTGCCATTTCTTGCGAAATTACTTGAAAAGGTCGTTGCACAGCAGCTAAATGACTTCATGTCAGAAAATAACCTTTTTGAAACTGTCCAGTCAGCATTTAGAGCAAATCATTCTACTGAGACAGCCCTTGCAAAAGTAACCAATGATCTCCTTTTGCCAATAGATTCTGGTGCCTCATCAATGTTACTGCTGCTGGATCTCAGCGCTGCTTTTGATACGGTCGACCACAACATATTATTGATTCGTCTAGAACGCATTGGTATCTCAGGAACTGTACTCTCGTGGTTTAGGTCCTACCTGTCAGACAGGATGCAATGTGTTAACTATGGCAATATGACCTCTAAACAATCTAATGTCCCTTGTGGTGTTCCTCAAGGCTCTGTACTTGGCCCCCTTCTTTTTAGTATTTATATGATCCCGCTTGGTGACATTATCCGCAAGTATAATATTAGTTTCCATTGCTATGCAGATGACACTCAACTGTATGTGCCACTGGAAAAAACTGGACATTTAAGTTTTAGTAGTCTGGAGGATTGCCTTACTGAGATTCAAAGATGGATGTCAAATAATTTTTTACGCCTTAACCCAGAAAAAACTGAAATGTTGATTATTGGTCCAGCTCACTGTCGTCATTTGTTTTCAAACATTACCCTGAACCTAGACAAATGTAATATCACCCATAGTGACTCGGTCAAAAATCTAGGTGTTATATTTGATCCTAATCTGTCGTTTCAGTTACATGTGAAAAATATTACTAGAATAGCTTTCTACCACCTCCGTAACATTGCGAAGATTCGTTCAATGCTGTCCCAATCAGATGCAGAGATTTTAATTCATGCGTTTATTACTTCTCGGCTTGATTACTGTAATGTATTGCTTTCTGGTCTCCCGATGTCTAGCATTAAAAGTTTGCAGCTGGTTCAGAATGCGGCAGCTAGACTTTTGACTAAGACTAAAAAGTTTGAGCATATTACACCTGTATTGGCCAACTTGCACTGGCTCCCAGTCCACTTAAGATGTGACTTTAAGGTTCTCTTATTAACATATAAATGTTTGCATGGGCTTGCACCCTCTTATCTCTCTGATTTGATTTCCCCCTATGTTCCTGCACGGAGTCTGCGCTCGGAAAATGCCAGTCTACTTGTGATTCCGAGAGCCAAGAAGTCTGCGGGCTCGAGAGCGTTCTCCATCCGGGCCCCGGTGTTGTGGAATGCCCTGCCTCTGGAGATAAGATCTGCAACCTCAACGGAAGTTTTTAAATTGAGGCTTAAGACACACTTCTATTCCAAAGCATATGATTGATGCCCACCTCGCATTCTGTTTTGTCCTGTCTTTTTCTGAGGCCTGCCTGGCTGATACGAAGGAGAAGGATGATTTGGGATGGGTCAGCGGACCGGGGTCTGACCTGCAGCATGTCAACCCCTGCATTTACCAGCTGGCGTCGTCGTTGATGTCATGCTCTTTCCGGACATTTTCAACATCTTACCTAGTGTTTACTATTCTGTGTACAGTAATGCTAATTGTAATTCACCCTGTTCAATACTGGAAGGGGGATTACCACATGTGAGGTCCTTTCTCAAGGTTTCTCTTTTCTCCTCACACTGAGGTTTTTGAGTTTTTCCTTGCCCGCATGCTGGTTTGCTAGTTAAAGATCAGGTAATTGTGCAATTTTGTAACTGTAATCCTGTGCAGTCCTTTGAGACATTTTTGTGATTAAGGGCTATATAAATAAATTTGACTTGACTTGACTTGACATGATCATTGTATGATTGAACCCATCCTCCCTTGAGTTAGCTTAAGGTCTGCATCAAACCTCAAGTACCGGTATCATTTTCCGTTCATTTTGCTGGCTGTGATTTTTGGACTGTCTACTTCAAAGAAGGACATTTAGTTTCAATCGCGGGACTTGTAGTTGGGTTTGGATTAATTTTGTGTTTTTCTTACTTTTTTTTTAATGTGGGCGTATGCGGCTAATATACAGGTGCGGCTTGTGTATGTACAAAATCGGTTTTCCTCTTAAAATGTGGTGGGTGAGGCTTATAATCAGGTGCGCTCTATAGTTCGGAATTTACGGTAGTCCAAATTTCCAAATAATATATAGTTGAGTAGTCAGGATATCGCGATATTAGATTGATGTCAGTTGTTTAAAAAATACTATGAAAAATCAATCAAAAATGCTAGGAGCCCGAGTCAAATACAGGAAATTGGTACAAACATATGGCATGTCCAATCTTTATTCAGAAAACAAAACAGTATTTGTAACTCTTGTAAGTATCATCCGTTTGGTGTCAGACACATTTTTCGCTGCAGTTTTGGATTCATATCATACCTGGAAGATGTACCGTATTTTCCATTCTATAAGGCGCACCTTAAAGCCTTTATTTTTTTCAAAAGCTGACCATGCGCCTTGTAATACAGTGCGCCTTATACATGGATCAATATTAAGTCGCAAAGTCTTGCAACTAAGGCAAACAGCCGCCGACTAGATTTTCCCCCGAAGGCGAAGTAGTCCGCGGTGTATGCTGCGATTTATATACCGGCGTTTCATTTCCTAACCAATGTAAAGTTATTCGGAGGTAAAGGGGGTGGATCCTTTTTATCGTTTACAGGCTCACATAGGCTAAAGGGGCGAAACAAAGCCTGCAATTGGGCGAAAAAGATGAATGTGAATCACACGTTGGGTTGCACTACGGCATAGAGAAAACATTTTTTACTATTCTGTATTCATAAATATTTTACTCTCCTGGATTTACTACACTCACGGTTGTAAGAAGACCATGGTTATGTATCATTATTGACCGTGATGGCTGCAAGAGAACTTAGGTGAGCTATGCGGCTTTATATTTTCCCGGTATCTTGTTTTAGAACGATCTTGATGTTTCTGTGATGAGTCTATTTTTAAACTAAATTCAATTCAAAGTGTTTATTGACATATGCACAGTAAAGAACCCCGTTCCCTGCACAATAAAATTCTTACTTTGCTGTCCAAACACAGTTGCCAGCAAAAAATAAAAGGGAAACCAAGAAATTATATTTGAAACGATGCATTTGAGTGAATGGTGACATCGTACACAAACCGCATCCGCACGTGTCTACGACACGTATTTGCTTCTTTGCAAGCTTTCGGAATGTTAAGGGGGTAATAAGTTTGACTGAACTATCTGACTGTTTTGTCGACGTTCCCATTGTAGCGCCTTATAATCTGGTGCGCCTTATGTATGGAAAATATACGACCAAAAACTTTTTTTTGAGGGTGCGCCCTATAACCCGGTGCGCCTTATAGTGCGGAAAATATGGTATATAGTGGAACACCAAATAAATACTTAATATATGGTAGGTGGGAATCTTTGACTTACTGCTGACAACTTAAAGTATTTTCCATATGTCACCTTATGGCAAAAATCTATTTGTTTTGGCCTCCTAAAAAATGGAGAAGAGAATGCACGTTATGTTGTGGCATTACCTTTTTCTTCAGTTTCGTAATTATTAGTCCATTTTTAAATTTTAAAAGTTAAAAAACCCGGACCACAGTGTTTGCTCTCAGTGTTTTATTGTTTTGCATGCTTTTAATATAGACTTAATAGTGCAACTAGTACTACAGTTTCCCCTCAAAAATTAAGAGAGAAGTACACTTTAGATAACACATCACCAGCATCCCCAATAACCATTAAAAACAGCCTTGATTATGCCTATTGATTAAACTAGGTTTGGCAAGAAGGAGGAGAACCAGAGTGCAGAAAAAATAAAAGGACAGATGTGAAAATGGAAAGAGAATTTCACTGAGGTGGAATCGGGAGAGTCATTTTTGCTAAAATTTCCACCAAAAGTTGTACATTTTTCCTTTTCGTTGGCAAATATAAAACACTTTTAAAAAACCTTGACCTTGGTCAACTCATGCTGTTGTGCGATGCCTTTTGTCATTTTTCTTTATATGTAAGAGAAGTTTCAGGTGTCAACATAAGAAGAGAAGATACTAATTTATTTTAAAGTTGCAAGAAGAACAGGAGATTACCCAAATCTCCGATGAGAAATACAAACCTGTTCTTCAGGAATGGATGTCTTCATCTTTTGTATGTATTGCTTTTATTGTTTTCTTCTTGTTTGTATTGCTTTTATTGTTTTCTTCTTGTTTTTATTGGTATTACTCCACTTTATATTATGTGTTCAGAAACTCTTCTAAATAAAATTCATCGTAATTTGTCACGAGACGTGGCGGGGATGAAGAGGTGACCGGACCAGAACGGAGGCAGGAGTCATGAAGGGAGAACTCGAATGCGTTGACGATCCATAAGTTTTATTTAATAAAATAAAAGTCGCCCAATACTCCGGGGCAAAACAGAACAATACAGAGTTCCTCCGGCACGAACTCAACAGGACAAGGCATAACAGACTAAAACAGGACAAGGCATAACAGACCGGGATTGTGTATATAAGTAATGAACCAGCAACCGCAGAGCCCACAATGCAGCCTTAAATAGCAGATACACAATTAGTCAAACTGCTTCAGCTGTTGCCCCGAGAGCGGGGCAGACTGGTCACCAAGGCGACCGTGACAGTAATTATTATTAAACTCACTCAGCAAAAGCTGCAGTCCAAGGTTTCAGCAGGCGGTACTTGTGATCAGTATCCAGAAGGCATGGGTTTGGTATACTGGGTACAGCAAGGCTGTGACAAAGAGCTTAGGACGTGACAAAATACAAAACTAACATAGAACCAATAAAACTGGGTTTAAATAGTGAAGAGGTAGAAGTGTGATTGGAGGGTAACCTGGCAAAGTGACAACAGGTATGGGGTAGGAATTAGAGCTGGAAAGTGAGTGACCAAATAAGGTAGGGACAAGCGAGAGTAAGAGAAACACACCTGAGTACAACATGTTTGGCCGTTAGGGACAAAGATGTGCATAATCATTAAAAAAAAAAAAAAAAAAAAACAGTGAGGTCAAAATAACGAACTGGCATATAGTGCTATCTCCTTTGCAGGTGTCAAATTTTAACAACAGAATAAACTTCTCAGTATACCTCCATTTTTCTGGCACTGTTTATTGGTCTCTGAACAGCTGGCGTTACCAGTAAAGCTCACACTTCCCTGTACCCAGCCACTTTCTCAAGCTCTGTCGATGAGCCTGGAAGAATTCTCGGGTCAGCCGAGGGACAAGGTCACACCAGTGTGTCCTTGGTCATCCCAGGGTTCTTCTGCTAGTAGAACATACTAGGATGCATCTAAAACGAATGCCCATGTCACCTTAGCCTGCTACCCTCTGACAATCTATGTCCCAAGCTCTATCTGCTATAGCCTGGGATGGAGAAGCCAAGACACAAGGCCTTAGCCGCCACCCAAATCACAAAACCACGTTTGTTAGCCAATGTGAAAATTATTCTGTGCACCAACGATTTAAAAAAGAAAAACTTAAACTTTGATTTTACAAGTCCAACCTACGAATTGCTACAACAGCCTTGAGTCTTTGTTTTTTTTCTTGAAATTATTTAATGCAGCAAGACACAAAGGAGCCAGAGCAAAACATTCTACAGTTTCAATGGCTTGTCGATCAGAATGCGCACTTGAGCATCACAAAGAGTCCCTGCGGCCGGCCAAGGCTGTTCATTAACTTTATCTTTTCGATCCCATCTTCTTCCCGTCCAGTTCAACTTGGAAGGTCACTTAGCAAATAGGGGAGGCTATTAGACCTCACTAGCATACCCGCACGGTGTTTGGGCCAATTCAGCTGTCCTTCCCTCAAACTAGATGTGCACCAGAGTGTGAATGGGAGTTTTCTGAATAAATTACATTGCTACACAAACATTTTACAAATATTTTTTTTACAATGTTGTAGTATTTGTCTTTTTTCTTAAATCTATGTATTGACGCAACGCGTGCCCAGATTGGAAGGTTAAAAAGAAAATGGTCAGAGCTAACAGTCACCAAATGGATGACCAGGACATATTTGTCTGCCCTTGAAAAAAGTAATACTTCCCATTATCACAAAATTGCTGTGTATTTGCGATTTTAAATTCTAAAACTTTGACTTGATCTCCCGAAAATAACCGCATCGCAATGAAAATTTGCAAACATGTTAATAAATTGAACAAATCCAAATATAATAAACACGCGTAGAGAGAAAAACAGCAATTACTTCAATGTCATTTCCTTCAAATCACAGTGACAGCTTAATCCTTTCATTTCAAAATAAAATGATTATCATAATACCGTTATCCGAAACCCTTCTTGACTCTTTTGGGCTTGAACAGAGCATATAATTAACAATTAATATTTCATTTAGTTCCCACCGACCCAAAAAGGACCCTTGTCTAACAGCACATTACATATTTTTCAGCACTCCCTGTCAGCAGAAAGGGAACACACCAGCTCGTAATTGATGATATGTAATCATTTACAAATATGTGACCTCTTGTCCCATGCACTATACAATTTCCTATCAAGACATTTTGAGCTCATGTGAGTCTGCATTCATGCATGACATTAATATGTAATGGACCACAAAACAACAAATGACAACAGAAAAGGCAGAGAAAATGTGCAAAATTGCAATACATTCTATTATATTTCCGTGTTGGGGAGGGGCACGGGGTTATGACAGCAACTATTCTGAACTATGTAGCTCATAGAAGACTGAGGGGCTAATGGTCTTGTATTCGAGGAATATGGAGAAACTAAGTCTGTATGTTGGTTAAAAAAGAAAGGCGTTTTCTTGAACACCAGGCCCCAGGTTAAATGTAAAACATGTAAGTTTTTAAATAACCTTCTCAACTTAAGATAAATGAATACATGTTTAAAGATATATGCATTTTATCATAAAAAACATATAGCTTGAAGTCTCTAGCCATCTTAAGAATATCTTGTTCCTGTAGTTGATGTAGGTGATTACTTTTAATCAAACCCAAACCATTGTGTTGACCCTCAAAACGGCTGTACAGGTTAACTCCATTCTGACTTCAATGAATATATCTACTCATTCTGCGAAGACCTGTTTTGCCAGTCGAGCCCTGGTTCTCGAAAGGACAAGAGACTTGATATTGAGTCAGAATATTTTTCCACCCGTTGATCTTTTTCTTTCTTTTAAGCATGGATGTTGAAACATTTTTTTAATAATGACGATTCATTATTTCTCAATGATTCATATGAATAAATAGTCCTAGAAGTCATGTTAGACATAGAGAGCATGTCCTGGGTCTGCATTATTGGGAACAACGTTGCACAAAGAGGTTTTTTACTTAGTTTGAGTATCAGCAGTCCCGGCCAACCAAAGCGCCCAATATCTTGTGCATTGTATTTGAGATCAAATCCAGATAACAATATATGACAACAACGACAGATAACAACCGACCAAGGAAAAAGCAGGTGGAGGGCTTTGTTTGTTCAGAGCTGACTTCTCCATAGAAGAACAATTGAAGAGCTGAAGAGGCATTTTTCTGTATTTCTCTGCTTGCACTGACGTCCGCATTTGATAAACAAACACATTGATAACGGTTTGAAACGTTTTTCCACAAAAATTCTTAAATCGAAGAACCATGTCCCTTTGTGGACTGTCTAATTCCACGGCTGAATTTACAGAATACTATAAGTTTAGGTGTATAGTGTCAGTAGGCCATGCAACAATGCTGATTAATACCAACACAAAATACAACAATAATAAATGAGTAATGCAAATACTAAACTAAGATACTTTCCAGTTTAGCCGTCTTTCCCTGAGCTGATTAAAGATGTTCACCGCAATTGAATAGCTCCTTTAATGGTTTTGTTATTTAATGTTCTATTCTCGTTACACGTGAATTTATATATGATTTCATTTGGTTTGGTTTGATCTAGTTATTCACACTGCAGAGGCAATGATAGATCCAAGGAATTCATTTTTTGAAAGTTGACCAACTCAAATCCGAGAATATCTGTTTGGATGCAATGTTCCTCATAGTCTGAGAATGTTGTGTACAGTAATCCCTTGTTTTTATGGGGGTTGCGTTCCAAAATCGCCCCACGACAGTCGGACAAGCAAAGTAGAAACCTTTCTTTATATCATTATTTACAATTTACTCAAGAACAAACATTTACAGGATCAATAATTCGTTTAACAAATAAAAGTACTATACTTTATAAAATCAGTTTACACAAATGTCAAAATAATCTTGTTTTATTGCCCAACTGCCTGGATTAAGGACACAACCCAATTTACTTAGATACTTTTGCCGCCATCATGTGGACGTTACAGAAACTATTTATTTTTCCATTGTCAAACATTTTTGAAAAAGCCCCAGGAAGCCAGTCAGGAGGGGCAAAGATTCGCGTATGGCTCCAGAGCAAATTTAGCTTGTCGAGCGGTCCATTTTGTTGCCGATAGAAAGCATCTTGCTCGGTTTTGCCATTCAGATTGCAGAACACAACGCACAATGAAAATTGGTGACATAGGATAGTGATACAAAGAGGGATTACTGTATATCTATATTGTGCCCCTGATGGACCAAATCATGTAAATCAATTGGATATGACCTGATTGCAGAGCATAAATCACACTTAACATGTGGACGATAGAGGTACATCGGTTAAAGGCCGAGGATAACATCTAGGAGAAAAAGTCTTTCGTTGCTGTCATCCCGGCTGGTGATTAATGGAGTGTGGAAAGCTCGCGGTTTTCCCTGGGAATTTCTCCTACCTCGACTGAGAAGGCATCCTTCCTGTTACTCTCACAGCATCTGCGATTTTCTCATTCTACTGGGACATGCTGGGCAGCAATTATTTTGAGATTTAAAGCAGTTCCTGGCCTGAGTTGGTAAGGAAATGAAATGCATTGGGATGGACGCAGGGGATGGCAATAACAGAGATGGAGTACGGGCTTGAAGAACGTGAGAGAGACAACAGATGAAGTGTTATGCCATGAGGGTAAGCCTTCGAGGATTGCTATCGCATGTAAACTGAGGGTCTTTGCCCATAAACATCCATGAACAGAAATTAATAAGGTAGAGGTAGTCAGTGTTTTTCAGATTTTATTAAGTTATTCTTCTGAGTTTAGCGGTTTAGGAATAAGGAAAATTATGCTTGTGAGGTTATTTCATGCACCTCAAAAGACAATAGTAGTGAATACTGTGTTCTTTGGTCTTCTTTATACAAGTATGTTCGAACATAGGGATGTCAACCATGCAGCCCGCAGGCCAGATTATGGTTTTATTCCTCCCCATGAAAAAACGCTCAGAGAAGCACAAGATATTTGGAAATACGTCTACTGGATGTCGCCAACGCCAGGATCCACTCACAAGGCAACTGTAGCTCTATTCTTTCTTTCTTTCATTTTTTCTTTCTTTCTTTCTTTCTTTCTTTCTTTCTTTCTTTCTTTCTTTCTTTCTTTCTTTCTTTCTTTCTTTCTTTCTTTCTTTCTTTCTTTCTTTCTGTCTTTCTTTCTTTCTTCCTTCCTTTTTTTGCTCTCTTTCTATCTATCCTTCTTTCTCTCACTTCCTCTCTCTCTTTCTCCCTGCCCTTCTCCATGTTTGTCTCTCTATTTTCCCATCTCTCTATACCTTTCTTTTTCACTTTTGTCCTCTTTCTATGTCTCTCTCTCACTCTCTTTATCCTTCTTTTCTCGTTCTCTCTCTCTCTGTCTCTCTCCCTCTCTCTTTCTCTCTTGCTCTCTCTCTCTCTCTCTCTCTCTGTCTCTCTCTCTCTCTCTCTCTCTCTTTCTCTTTCTCTTTAGTCTATTGGAGTTTGTTGGGGGGCCCAAGTCCAAATGAGTTTGACACCCCTGGTTTAACACCTGATTGAAAGCATTATGACTGACGGAATGCTATCGGTGGATCCAATAAAGGAAATTAAACCTACAGCAAGAGTTGTATCACTGATTTCACTTCCTTGAGGAGAGCTCTAAGGTCGTGACATTGTTCGGCAAGCACTGCAACCTTTCACTGAGGTTGAATTAATCCAAGACTGTGTCATAAAAATCTCATCTCATCTCATTAGCCGTACCGCTTCTCCTCATTAGGGTCGCAGGTGGGGCTGGAGCCCATCCCAGCCATCTCCGGGCAGTGGGCAGGGGACACCCTGAACTGGTTGCCAGCCAGTCGCAGAGTACACAGGGACAGACAGCTCATTCGCTCATTCACACCTAGGGACAATTTGGACCGGCCAATTCACCTGAAATGCATGTTTTAAAAATGTTTGAGAAAATTTGATCGGCCCTCACACATTTTCAGTTTACCATTGTCGTCCTTCATCAAGACTTCTGAAGGCTTTGAGAAATAACATCTGTGTTTGATAAAGCTGATGATTTAGCCCAGTGTTTTTAAACCTTTTATTGAGCCAGGGCATATTTTTTCCATTGGATAAATCTTGCGGCACACCACTAACCAAATATGTAAGAAAATGACACCAAACAGTATCTTTAATTACAATCTAATTTATAATACCCCCAGTTTTTTACAGCACAGACATTTGACAATGACATAATATTTGCAGAAAATGATTCATAAATCTTTTTAAATTTTGTCGCAGGACAGTGGTTGAAAATCACTGGTTTGGGCAATCAAATTTCACGAGAGGAGTAATGCACTTATGTCCAACATCTATTATTGTATTAGATTAAATTGGATTTATTTTATACACTACAGTTAACTTTTAACTCATCTAAACTTTGAACTTTTTATACTAAGCAACCTTAGTGTCAAGCAACTCAGAATCTCTGAAAAACACGCAACAACATGTAAATTAAAAATATGGGTTTTTTCAGCGCAACAACGAATAAACTCTGAAATACAAGAATGCATTTGACATTTGGTATTAAAAACACATTATCCCTGAAAAACACAGCAGGAAACTCTAATTCAATTATTTCCATATGTACAAAAAGATGATATACAAATCATTTTAAACTTTTTTTATACTCAACAACATATGATCCCTGCAAAGAACAAGCATATTAACCAATCACATAAGAAAAAAAGCACCTCTAAGGGAACCGGATCTTAATTGGTTGGGGGACGGCCCCTGTCATTAACTTCCAAGAGCCAGTTCGTTAGCAAATGACGCATCACTGAAATCCATCGCCGAAGGCCTAGGTGTGAAATATACGGCCCGATACTGTATTAAATCATTTCAAATGTTTGTTAAGAGCCACAGTGGCACTACTTCCAATCTACAATGTAATTATATGAACTAATAGCTAATGTGGGGAACACTAGCTATCTATTAATTTCACTTTTGTTCATTTGGCCAACAAGTTCACTAGCTGCTACATTTAGCGGGAAAGACAGCAGCGGTCCTCTATCGGTGCTACGATTGACAGGTTATCAGCCCCAGTCAGCCGGGATAAACTCAGACCCTTCAGACGGCAGACAAAAGGTATAAATGAGGCAACTCGAGGGTTAGGCTGAGGACTTCAAATTCATCCTTCAGTTGCGCTCAAGCGGAATGGATGCTTTGGCTTATCATGGGCTTTGCATTGATGTTTCATTGATGGTCCACAAAGGAAATTGCTCTACCATATTGCCTAATGAGACAGAAACCACATCTTCCAAGTGACCTGCTGCTTTTAAACTATGCAAACCCAGTGAGGGGCTAAGTCGAACTGTTCCCGCTCGCTGTTTGGATATGTGAGAGGCATACGGCATTGAGGGCAGCGACCACCATCTGCTGCGTGGACTGATTCCTCCGGAGGTGCGGCCGCATCATAAGCGAAGCAATCGAGGAAAGACGATGGAACTTCATTTATTTAGCATGTCTTGTGCCGCAGGGTTAGAGCTTGCAGGTCTTAGTGCATATTCTGCAAAATAATGAACATAAACAATCTGACGGAATGATTTAGGCTTTGACTACAAAGAATTGGTGATGGTTGTTTACAGCACTGTTCTCAACTGGACTGATTTGAGGACCCACCACTAAACTAAAAAGACAAGCCTTGACACATCCACCTATCCATCCACTATCTGCACTGCTTATCCTCAGTAGGGTCACAGGGGTGCTGGAGCCCATCCCAGCTATCTTCAGGGAGTGTGCAGGACACACTGAACTGGTTTCCAGCCAGTCGCAGGGCACACAGAGACAGGCAACTTACTCACTCATTGACACCTACGGACAGTGTTCCCTCTAAGCTGCACGCGTGCGCAATCACGCACTGCCTGCACATTCTCAGCGCACAAGAAAATCCATCCAGCGCAATGTTCCCTCTAAGCTGCGTGTGTGAGTTTTTAAAGTTTTTTGAGAACCGGCTTCTTCGGCTTGGCTCACTAAAAGGAACCGGCTCTTTCGGGTCCCAAACGGCTCTTCAGGTTGTTTTTGCTTCTTTCATCCCTATATGACCAAATATTATGTAAAATTATGCACAAAATGACTTAAAGGAAGGGGGGATAGAACAAAAAAGAAAAAAATACCAAAATGAAAAAGTAGCGTAAAGCTGAGAAAAAAAACAAAAGGAAGAAAAAAAGAAAGAAAAATTCAGAAAAAAGCCAGAAAAAAATAAAAGAAAGAAACAAAGGAAAAAAGTAAATAGAGAACAAAAAAGAAAAAAGTAACACCTAGGAAAAAATAAACACAATGAGATTTTTTTTAAAAGGGATTAAAAAATGAAAAAAAAAAAAAAAAAACAGGGAAAAATTAGAAAAAGTTCGTGTTGCATTCAAATAATTTCCAATTATACCAAGTCAATCTTGTTGCCAACATTGTATTTCCACTAAAAAAATGTGATTAAATACAGTTCTGTATCGTGCAACTGACTAAATAAGCCCCCCCAAATGTTAGTAGTATGCAACAAAAGATACCAGGAACCGGAGTGCACGGAGGAAACCCACGCAAGCACGGAGAGAACATGCAAACTCTACACAGGAGGTTTGATCTCATGACCTCAGAACTGCGCAGCACACGTGCTAACCACTGCCCCACCGTGCTTCCCAGCCTCGACAAATCTAGAAAAAAATCCATTTCTCAAATGAAATGATAAGGCGGTTATAGATAGATAGATAGATAGATAGATAGATAGATAGATAGATAGATAGATAGATAGATAGATAGATAGATAGATAGATAGATAGATAGATAGATAGATAGATAGATAGATAGATAGATAGATAGATAGATAGATAGATAGATAGAAAGATAGATACTTTATACAAATTCTACACCTTCTCCTTTGATGGTTACAGGAACCGGGTGAGATTTAGTTCTCCTGAAGTCCACCACCATCTCCCTGGTCTTGGTGGTGTTCAGGTGCAGGTGGTTTGCGTCGCTCCATTGGACAAAGTCCTGAATCAATTTCCTGTACTCCTCCTCCTGCCCACTTCTGATACATCCCACGATCGCAGTGTCATCAGCAAACTTTTGCACGTGGCAGGACTCAGAGTTGTACTGAAAGTCCGATGTATACAGAGTGAATAGGAACGGGGAGAGCACGGTCCCCTGCGGAGATCCTATGCTGCTAACCACAGTGTCCGATGTACAGCCCCCCTGTTTCACATACTGGGGTCTGCCTGTCAGGTAGTCCGTAATCCATTCTACAAGGTGTGAGCTAACTCCCATCTCTGTCAGTTTCCTACTCAGTAGTAGAGGCTGTATGGTATTGAAGTAAGTATTGAAGCAAACCATTATAGCAGAGACAGTAGAATATATATCCACCATTAAAAAAAAAAAAAAATTGACCATGAAAACCAAAAGAACTTAAAGCACCGTATATAGTCACATATGAGCCTACATGGCATCTAAGCGCCCTGCTTGAACTGCTTCAAAGTAGAAATATTTCAAAAGAAACTCAGGGTGTACCTGAACACCAATAATCATTCAAATATTTAGTCCAAGCCATCCATTATCTGCATCTACATGCATATTTATGGAATGGTGGAGGAAATCGGAGTGCCCGGAGGAAAGCCACATAGCAGACATGGGGACTTGAGACTTAGTGACTTGGACTCGAGTCGACTCGAGTCGCTGTTTTTATGACTTGTGACTTGACTTGGACTTGGCAATCTAAGACTCGGGACTTGACTTGTGACTTGACTTGCCCAAGAAAAAAATACTTGGGACTTACTTGGGACTTGAAGGTGAAGACTTGAGACTTACTTGAGACTTGCACATGTGTGACTTGGTCCCATGTCTGCCACATAGGCACGGGGAGAATATGCAAACTCCACACAGGGAGGCTGCGGTAGCTAACCACCCAACCGCTGTGCCACCAAATATGTAGTTAATAAAGATTAATATATTAGTGAAAATACAAGATTTTCAATGAGGACTGGCAGACCCTTTTTATCACCTATAAAACCCTTTCAGTGTGATATAGATGATAGCTCTCTCTGAGCTGCCCCCACCCCCTTTTTTCTCTCTATATTTTTTCATTTTGCATTGTTTTTTTTCTAACTTATCCCTACTATTAATACTAAATTGAATATTACTGTTATTACTTATTGGTTTTAAATGTTGTTACTAAACCTCTATCCTTGGTTTTCTTATTTTTTTACCTACTTTATCAGTTATTTTCATTTTCTGTATTGTGTGAATATGTGGCTGACTGTGTTGTTTCGGTTAGAAATGAGACCACTATGTTTACAACCTGTTCAGCGTAAATTATCAGTCTCTCTCGATTTTCTGTACCCTCAGTAAAGAGAACGTGTTATAAAATGATTTGGAATCATTTTAAAAAAACTTTACTTTATCTTCCAGCAACACTTCAATGGCAGATACTCGTTCATCATTTTGGTATTTCGCAATATTTTTCTTTCTTTGACTTGATCATTGATGTCACTGTTTTACATTTTTTAAACAACTAAATCAGTATTATATGAGATGTGGTCCCTCTTAAACGCAACAATTGAATGAATAGGAAGAAGAAATCAGCGCTCATCGAAGAGATTATCGCCGTCTACTGATAAGAAGCGGAATCGACCATCAATTTTTTTTCAGAACTTTGCAAAGGTCTATGACCCACTCAAAACGGGCCCACGACCCACTTTAGAGTTGCGACCCACCAGTTGAGAAATACTGATATCTTCCGAAACCCAATACTTATTTTCAGCATTTGTTTGTCATTCCTCTGATGTGGGGTCTCGTGCAGGCGAGGACTGTGTCGGCCATAGACATGATTGATAGGGGTGCGCAGATTCCGGCATCAATTCGATCCAAGTAAATACAAGCAAATATTGACCGATACCAATCCGATATCGATACTTTTTTCGTGGAAATGTCATAATTATTCAAATATTGACCTCCCCCTCTTAAGGTCAGAATTATACATTCAGCATATTCTTTTTTATTAAATAAATAAATAAATATATATATATATATATATATATATATATATATATATATATATATATATATATATATATATATATATATGTATATATATATATATGTATATACCATGCGATTGGCTGGCAACCAGTTGAGGGTGTCCCCTGCCCACTGCCCGGAGATGGCTGGGATGGGCTCCAGCCCCCCCGCGACCCTAATGAGGATAAGCGGTACGGCTGATGAGATGAGATGAGATGTATATACCACAGCCATATCTCCCTAGTGGGAGGTGGCTAGAGTCATTTCTGACTCTTTTTGGGAGATTGATTCAGAGGAGGGGATTCCCAGCCCCCTCGCTCAACCCAACTGAGGTGTTGGGAGTCATTAGGTGACCAAACCCCCCAATTCCAACCCTTTAATGCTGGACGCCAAGCAGGAAGGCAACGGGTACCAATGTTTGGGTCTCAGGTATGACTCGGCCGAGGCTTGAACTACAACCTCCCAGTCTGGGGGCGGGTGCCATACCCCCAAGGCCACCGAGGATTCAATAAATAAAATGCAAAAATTAAAGGGACGGTGTGTATCATTGATCACTGTATTTTGTAGTGCAGCCAAAAACAAGTTCTAAAATGGCACGAAGAATAATACATACTAAAAAAGCTCCGTTTTACATCTCAATTTTGGCCCAATAATGGTTTTCATTTGTTCTCAAAACTGTCTCATCCAAAATAAGTATTTGCAGCACAACCAACAAACTAAATGTGCATGCAAAAATAACAACAAACAAGAATTGACCACAACCAAAGAGCTTAGGTCAGCTATTTACCCAAATGTGTCAATTGGGAAGAACACATGAAGGTGGCTGACACAACAGACCATAAAAGGTCGAAGACAACAAACAAAACTGGAAACATAACACAAAGTGTATAAATGACCAAATTAAACGCACAGAGCATAGACCAGAATTATTTTATTGCAATTCGAATGGTACAAGTTAGTCCACAAATCTAGGTTAAAAATAAATTGTATCCCCACTGGCACCTTTCAATTGTTCAAAAGTGTTTGTAATAGAATTTATGGATATAATGCGAATACAACAGTGGACTTTGCAGAGCTCGCTCATTTTTGTATTTCTACTCACTTCAATTGAGTCTCGTGATCTTTTTATGCTCCTTTCGGGCATTGGAACTACAGTATATTTAATTAACTTTGTAATTTTTTGTTTTGTTTTTTCTGGCTTACCCTCATAGTTATTGTGAATACAGACGCTGCCTGACTTACGAACGAGGTTCCAGACAATAGTTCATAAGTTAAATTTGTTCGTAAGTTGCTTCAGTGCTATATTTTGTATGGAATGTATGTTTAAGGTTTATAGAAGTATGTTTACGGCTTGTATACGTAACCTGTATTGTTTGGTACTAAAAAATAAACATTTCCAAAATAATATGCTCTATTAAGATAAATAAAGTGAAGTTAAACTTACTTTTGGAAGATGGGCTTTAAGAGTTAGGCTACTTCCTCCTCCGTGGTGAGGTAAACCAAGAAAAGATATCACAACAAACTGTTCTTGGTGCAGGGGCAAATTATATTTCATTTCAGACATGCTGTGAAAAAGTTCCTGGTCCTCTAAATAAGTTGATAGTTTTAACACCACAAGTATCTAATTTGTTTGTGTACCTAGACATTTTTCCTTTGGACTGATCAATCGATCATTTTCATGGACTGCAAAATCAATTATTCAATATATTTTGGAGTAATTTCCCTAAATAATAATAATGGTACCAAAAATCCCAAACGCTCTCTTTCTGTTTCATTTGTTCTTTTTGTTTGTGTGGTGTTCAAGTTTCTTCTATAGACTAGTACAAAGAAAACACAATTGTTTTGAGAGTGTGTGTGTGTCAATTCAAGTATATTCAAAAAACAGTAAAAACAGTTCACCTATAATTGCTATGTAGTCAATCCTTAAATGATGAGACTGATGAGACAATGATCTGAAAAATAAATTTGGTGCTCCAAAGAGGCAAGGCGAGTTTAAGAGAAATAAACCCGGTCCTTTAATTGAATTGGTCAATAAAGTTTTGGTTAAAATTATCATCAGCTTAAACATGTAAACAAATCTTAACATGAGTTTCTGATGAACTGCTTTCACTAGCCACAGCAGCTTTGATCTTGACTGATCCCGTAAACAAAGCTGGGACCACAGACGAGGGCCTGAATCCTCCCCAAAGTGAAACAATCTCATTTAACATATTATGCCCATCTGGTAAAGAACCTTGAAGGAACGGTCTGGTTGGATTTTAATACCTCCTTTACGTCACCTTCTTCATGAAAAGTTCAATGAGAATATTAATTTACACTGAATGCTCTTGAATAAAACTATATGCTCTTTTGTGTATATTGTCCAAACCCTAGAAATGTTTTAGCAATTAGTGATGTGACCCCATTGCTATGTGAGATATCTGGAGAGACAGCTCAAAATATTTTTTGTTTAAATTTGCACACCCAGAAGCTAAAACTGTGACTTTATTTGGGTAACATAATTGTCCTCTATTTTTTTCTCTCTACTGTGCCTCCTAACAGCTATCTTAGAAGGAAGCTTAACTGAAGTGACCGTCAAAGACACTAAAAGCTATCTCCAGGCAAATAATCAGGCCTTATCAATAGTAGCAGTACCCTCAAGTGGACCAAGTTACATGAAACAGCTTAGAAATAACAAAGAAATAAAAACACTCCCGGGTGTGTGGGAAGTACAATATGTGGTAAAAAAAGATGACGAGCTTTGGATTGCAACTATACAAGAGCCGCACACTGCTTGTTCTTCCCAGGAGTTCCTTTTTTTACTGAGCATTTTCTGACAGGGGTTTTCATTGTCCACATGCTTTCTTTTGAAAGTAGTATCTGTTTAAAAAATAACAAAAAATCAACAGAAAACATTTGTATTGCGTTAGTTTTTTACAATGCATATTATTCAATCATTTTTAAAACCGCTTATGCTTACTAGGATTTTTGCTGACATTGGGCAGGGACAGAATGGACGGATTGCCAGTTGCCTCAGTGCTATATTTTGCATGTTTAAGGTTTAGTATTTTTAAGGCTTGTATAGGTAACCTGTATTTTTTTTACTAAAAATTAAAATAATCATAAAATAATATGGTCTATATATATATATATATATATATATATAAATAAAGTTGAGTTTAACTTACTTTGTATTATGCACTTCAAGACGTCCCCCTCCGTTGTAAAAAGTGGCCCAAAAAAAGCGATACAACCATTTCCTCAACCGCATCAAGCTTTCCTATTACACTTTCATTTCAAAAGAAACGGCTTGCCCCTTCTTTACACTTTACACCAACCATATTGAATGGATTCACGAGATATTAAACAATAAAAATTGTCAAAGTTCTTAGCGCGCTGGAGATACAGTATAGAATATTTACACACAAACTAGGAAGAGGAAGACAATTTCTCCTTGGGGTGAATGCTGCGGTACCTCTCACAGCGCCATATACCGGTAGCGTGTGTAATTATTGTACCAGTGTCCGCCATTGAAGCACCGCTTGAAGATACAGTAAATGGTCTCAAAACGTTGTATTTCAAGCTCTTTTTTTTTACCATTGCTTTGATCCGTATTATCGACAATTAGGTAATTATCATTGTTTAGGTACATTCTCTTTGAATATTTTGGGTGCTTGGGAACTTTATTTTAAGTGGGGCCATTTTAAAGCAGCTTTAGGGGGTCACTTATATAAGAGTATATGAGTTCACACTGTCGTGATCGCCTAAGTGAAGTCAACTGGGGCAATCGTTTGGCGCGCTGGGGTGCACTTCCTGATTGGCTGACGTTCTCCTCTTAAGCGGTCTGCGTCCAGAGGTGGACGTCCGATCGTACTTTTTGTATCCCTGTGTGTTTCTCCAGACTACAAGGTACTTACGGGTCCTCTTGCTTGATTCATGCCCGCCTTCCGTTTTTGACCTGTTTCCGTCCCACGTTTTTCAACCTGCTCTCCCGCCCTGTCCATCGACTTACCTGCTAAGCTGTACCTTCCACCTACCTGTCACGGAGCTGCCATTCCGCCCAAGGAGGTTGATGACCGACAAGCGCCTGCGTCACAAGCCAGCTCCAACAACTCTTTCCAATAAAAACTCTTTTGAAACTAACGTTATTGGATCCGAGAGTCCGTCCTGGTTCATGACACATACTGTACGGTAGTCATTTCGATTTTGCTGGTAATTTTCTAATTTGAAAAAAAATATTCTACTGTCTCTACTCAAAACTCTACAATACTTTCATTTTATGAATTTGAGAAGATGAATATTTTTCTTGATTTGGGTAAAAGAATGTCATTTGGGTGGAATGGTGGTCTTCAAGTCTGACTGAGAACTACTGATTTATAACACATTTGAAAATCTTCAGATTTTGAGAAAACACATCTTGTTTTGATGTAGATACAAATTTTATTAAGACATCACCTTTCAAAAAAATATCAAAATGTCTTCAGCTTTGGTATCAACCTATTAACTGTACAATCGTGTATACAAGATCTTCATAGCCCATAAAAAGGTAAAGTTTAAACAACATATCTGTTCTTTACCTGTAATGGGAAAAAAATCACAACACTGAAAGCATTCACTGGAAACACAATACCGGAACTCAGCTTTTCAAAAACTCAACTATCTATGCTCTGCAAGACAAGACATATGTCAAAATAGATTCACTGGGCGCAGACACGTTCATGATAAACAGTACATACAGAACAAAAATATTTTGGGAACAACACATTCTTGTGTCAAGAAAATATTTTGTGCTGTAGAAAGAAGTATTCTTGTGATTCATAACGTGGCTCTTATGGTCCTAAACAATACAGATTATTGTAAACGTTTTCCTGGGAGGCATGTGTAACAAGCCTATGAGCATTGCTGTCCAAGCGCCTTTAAACAAGAGAAACTTTCGGTTGTAAGAATGAACCCTGAGCACTGGGTTTTCACCACAAACATTGGATTTCAATGTGTTTCCATTCCTTGTGCATGCAGAAATATCGAATTGCAGACAGTAAGAATGTCATTCCAAAAAGCATAGTTCAACTTGGGAACTTCATAGGGTCCGGGATCACAAACTTTCTTGTCATAAATACTGAACATTATCCAATGTCACTTTTTTAAAAAAAATCTAAAATGGGATGAACGATTCTGACTGCATGCATCTGCACAGTGCTGCAATTGTCAAGAGCGCATGCACACCACAAAGTGAACAATGCGCTAACCTTCCAACATGCATGATGAAGTCTCCCTTACTGTACCTTTAAATGCTGCTTAATTGGCGTCACTGAAAAGGCAAGGAAACTGCATTTTAAAGTGACACGTGATGAAATTTTAAAAGTTATCGAAAGAAAATGAATTGAAATCACTGTTGCTACATTCTTAGCTCATGCATCACTATTGATGAACATAAGCGTCAGAGATCCATCTGGGCTGGGAGCAAATGAGTTAGTCACTCTATAACAGGACTATTGAGTCAATGCCACCCCATAGCATGTGGTCCAGACCCCATTTGGATTGGATTCAACATAGGAGGAGGGTTTTTTGGTAGGCAAAATTGAAAAATTCCTACAGTCCAGCAGCAGTTTTCTCACAATGCTTTGTTTTGGCGCACGTCTCGCAGTGCTAACCCGTCCAAGGATATGTAAATGTCGACTCTGAAACTCTAAACTCTCTTCAACCTCAAAAATGCACATGTTTGAAATTCGACCTACGAACCTGCTTGGGATTTTTATGAAAATAGGATCAAATACGTTTCTGCCTATAACTTTATAGCAGAAGTCCCCATTTACCCCCTGTGTGGATTACGTAATTATTCCATTCTATGATGACAAGCCAGGTTCAGTTCGTGACAGAAGAAGTGTGACCATTGGAGGAGTGCCTAAATGTAAATAAAATATATGTTGTTTTCCAAAAAGGCACAATCAAATAAGCCTTCTGAATTCTTCAAAAACAAAACGTCAAAAGACAAATAATAACACTTTCAATGAAAAATAAATAAAAATAGATAACAATTATAATGAAAATTATAATAACAACTTAATGGACAGTCTTAACAGGTCCAAGATCAACTTAGTTGTCAGAGCACTGGACCACCAGTGGTATAGATAACTTGTGAAAACAAAATAAAATGTGTCCTATTCCATCCATCCATTATTTGCACTGCTTATCCTGGAGCCCGTACCAGCCCTCTTCGGGCAGTGGGCAGGGGGACAACATTTTCTACTCGAATGATAATTATATTAACGTGGTAACAAATATTAACAGGGAATTATTTAACCAAAAAACATGGATAGACATAAATGGATTATCTTTGAATTTAAATAAAACTAAAGTGATATTTTTCGGTAATCACAAGCAAATCCGGACCTGACGAGAAAAAAGATGGCGTTGCCATAGGCACTGTATCAGAAATTAATTTTTTAGGAGTTACAATAGACCGTAAATCACACGGAAAAACAAACACCAGACACATACATTTAAATTATTAATAAAGGCAAATTATTTTTAAACTATAATGCATTGTATTTATTATATTGTTCTGTAGTTTTGTCATATTGAATGTGCTGTGCTGACGTCTCGGGCAATAATTACAAAAGTTCACTCCATCAACATTTTATACTTTATACAAAAATGTGCAGCAAGAACTATAAACAGGGCAGGATACCGTGATCACACTAGCATTTTTTCTTCTGTACTCCAACCGATCTACTTTTTGATCAAGTGGAACTTTCCACTTGTCAACTACTTTTTAAAGTGAACCAAGATGTACTACCAGAGATCATCCAAAAATTATTCACGCGAAAAAAAGGAAGTTATAACTTGAGGGGTGTAGTAACTTCTAGATCCAACCTGTGAGAACCCCCAGGAAAAGTATGTGTGTGTCTGCATGTGAAGTGAAACTTTGGAAAAAATTACAGGATCAGCTCAAACAATGTCCAAATATTCACATTTTCAAATACAGCTACAAAAAAACAATATTGTCAAAGTACAGAGAGGAAGAAAATGGGATCTGAATGATATTAAGAGATTATTCTATGTGTGTGTCTTGCTGTCGGTCACCCCTCTTGAGGGATATGACCAAGGTAGATAGATAGATAGATAGATAGATAGATAGATAGATAGATAGATAGATAGATAGATAGATAGATAGATAGATAGATAGATAGATAGATAGATAGATAGATAGATAGATAGATAGATAGATAGATAGATAGATAGATAGATAGATAGATAGATAGATAGATAGATAGATAGATAGATAGATAGATAGATAGATAGAACCATTATATAGCAAACAAAAGGTTTAAGCCAATAATAAACCTTGGTATTGTTATTATTATTCATATTATTGTAATTATTATCATCATAACAATTATTAACTGTTGTTATTGTTATTATTGTCATTGTTGTTGGCGTCTGAATGATGTTTAAAGAAACTAATAATTAATCTGGTATTTTTATAACTACTATGATAATGATGATGATGATTATTATAACTCTTATGTGACTATTATTGTTATTATCATTATTATTATCAGTAGTACTACTAGTAGTAGTAGTAGTAGTAGTAGTATCGGAAGCCTTATGCAGTCAATAAATGGGTCAGGCTTAAAAGACAAGATGATCCTTTATTCGTCCCACAATGGGGAAATTTATTTTGCTGCAGCAGTAAGACAAAGATTAATGAATACCAGCTAAGAATATCAACAGTATAAACAACTACTTAAAAATATAAAAAAACAAACAAAAAAAAAACAGAATATTTCCAATCGCAGGTGTGCAAAATAGTCAAAGTAAATGTGCAATCATGCAACAATTCATTAATTAGTTAATCTCATCTCATCTCATCTCATTAGCTGCACCGCTTATCCTCAGTTGGGTCGCGGGGGTGCTGGAGCCCATCCCAGCGATCATCGGGCAGTGGGCAGGGGACACCCTGAACTGGTTGCCAGCCAATTGCAGTAATTAGTTAATATAAGTATAATTAATTAATAATTAAGCTTGTTATTATTATAACTACTAACATGACTCTGTACTTAATAGTTTTTGTTATTGTTATTATTATTATTAGTAGTAGTGTTATTATTGTCATCATCAACTATATGACTTTTTTATTGTTATTGTTGAACATTCTTATTCTATCGCTGTCCCCATATTACACAAATTCATTACAATCTAGTGCTTTATTTATCAACGAAACAACGAGGTGAATAAATATCTTGGTGATGATGGTGAAAACTAGAAACTAAATAAATGGAGCTACAATGACTAACTTGTAATAAGAACACTAAACAGACATAGGGCAGACAAGTGGGAGTTTTGACGCTGGAGGCATCTGGCCCAAGCTCTCAAGTCTTGTCTTTTTAATGCTCAAGATCAGGACATTCAGCTATGGGTGATCCTGCTGCGTGGGGCGGCCCTCCTTCTTGCAGCAGGTTCAAAGATACTTTGTAGGATGGACAACAAACACCACATGAGAGTCAGTTGTCACAATGAGCACCAACGGAAATTATTGTTATCATAGTAGATACTCTTACTATATAGTATGCTGAAAAGATATGGAAACAACAATGATAACGATGATGTCGGTGAAAATAGTGGTGTAGCGGTGATGATGATAATGAATTGATTGTGCATCAACAGATATAGCTGTAACTCGATTTTTAAGAAAGTCGAAGGGGTAGCATGTTTCTTCCTTTTCCATTTCCGAAATGTTACGTTAACATTTTTTTGTTTCCATTCATTCATTATTTTCTTAGCAATGTAATTGGCTGCTTTTTGTCATTGTGACATGTAAAATGCACAATGAAATTAACACTCGTCTCTGGTACTATGACTAAAAATACTGTGATTATCAGATAAATCCTACTGCCAGTTTGCAAGTTATCTATACCACCTAGGTGTCTAGTGCACTGAAAAGTAAGTTGATCTTGGATTTGTTAAGAGTGTCAATAGAGTTCAGCGCTTTTACAGCCGCGACTAGGGTTTGAATCTTGATACATCCAAAAACAGGCACACAGACTTTGAGTTACTTTTTAGCTTGAAAAAAGTGCGGGTCAAAATGCTCTGGTATTGTTCAAGTCCTGGACCAAATATGGAGGTGGCCAGCATCCAGCCCGCCAGCTGTTTTTTGGGGACCTCTGCTTTAGAGAATTATTTGTAATTGTGTAGAACTGTGTACTGGGCACCTAACATGTCTTGTCAAGTCATCAACATGTGCCAAAGCTTATTTGTAATTGAATGAGCCTCTAAAGCATCCAAATCTTTCTCAGTAAGATGTACTAATGCTAGACCTCTTCAGTGTCTTTTAAAGTAAAATACTTGGCTGTAACAAAGACTGCTATTGCAGTTTAAGTTCTGCTCTTCATTTCTACGATGAAGTCCATGAGTTCCCTATAGAACTTCTGTGCATGTTCAGAATCCCAGACACGGATGATGCAACATTTGCAGTCCTTGAGTCCGAACTGGCTCCAGCAGTCGTACCAAACCCATCAACAGCAATAGCGCTATTCGCCATGAACTTCTTCCTGCCTACAGATATTGTTAATTTATGATCAAAGCCAGCCTTCACCCATGAGAATGAGCCACCAGTGAGACCACAACAGGTCTGTTGATGTCTGACGAAAGGGCTTTGGTGATGTCAAGTGTAGGCTCAAGTTTGGGGTCCAGTTGAGGCACCGTAGTCGCCGGCGGACCCAGTGAAGCCACCATGAAAAGAAAGTCATTAGTCCGTCTTGGACCGGTCAATGCGCCGGCCCTCACTGGCTTGGTGGCCACCTTCGATGAGCTCTTGACGCTGGAGCCTCTCCGAGGGGCCTCGCAGTGCAGCAGTGCTTGGAAGCATCTGTAAAACTGAGACATCCCAGTGATCAAAAACAATTTGGACAAAACTCACATAGAAGACAGGATTGCCTTTGCCAGTTTTTGCTGTACTTTGAACCTTTGTTTTGTACTTTCTTGCATCGCTCTCAAGCTAGTTTCTGAGCTAATTAGCTATAATTATGACTGATTAAACACGCTGCCTGCTTCCTGTTTTTCTCAACCTGATTCTTTCATCAAGGTTATTGTGGCAAACCTTTTTTACATGGAAAAAAAGGGCTCCGGGGTACAATATTATTGGTTTCAAAGGATTCAAAATTATATTAAACATTCAAGTAATTAGTTGCCCATTCACCATCAATGCCTTTTAAAATCTAGGAATGGTTAATTTTCTGTCGTGAGGTGCAGGTAAAAGAGCAATCAGAAGAGAACATCATTTCATTTGTTCTTTTCATCTGAAAACCATTGTTCTTTATGTTAATCACTTCCACAGTAACATTCACGGCTTTATGAGCTTTCTGAGTGATATTGGCTACCTTTTTTATTTTATCTATATATTACATATTCATTGTTTTAGGTGTTTTGTTATATTACTGGAGTCATGGTTGACATTTCCTGAACAAATTACAACATGGTACCAAGCAAACATCAATAGTTGGTACGATCAAAAGTAAAGATTTGTGTTCCTCAACATGTCTATTTAACTAGAACGACAATACTCGGTTAATGTATTGAGATGAGAAAAAAAGTCTCGCTGATTTGTAGTTAATAAAAGAATGTACCCAGGAATAATCTCCTCATGTAAACTGCTGCTTGAGTTTTGATTGTTCTAAATTAAATAGGTAAACCAACGTACGTGTGGACGACCGAAAACCATCTGCAAAGGAAAATTGTGCAGATATTTATCAACTAAATTACAATTTTTTGAGGCTTTAGGAAGTTTTTGTCGACTATATAAATGTCCGACTTGCAATAAAGACGTATGGTAAGACTGAAAGAGTGTTTATATATATAAATATATATATATATATATTTATATATATATATATATTGTATTTGCTTTTTTAAATTTCCCACTTAGAAATAGGATTCATTAAAATATATTTATGATGATGGTATTCGAGCTTAAAATCAGCCTTGGAAATTAATACAGGACATGTTAAACTAGGTAGATAAAGCATCTTTCGATGACTTTAAATGTCCAATCAACTTGCAAAAAACAGATCTCATGAAGTTCTTAAAACAAATGCAAAATGAAAAATATAAGTGGACGTGGTCACCATTTAAACTGAACTAGATTGAGTTGCACAAATAGCAACTCCACTACACATGGCCCAGGCTTGCAAGTGACTACAAAGTACCGAGGAAAGCCAGGAGCAGGAATCGTGTGTCTTGGGTAAAAAGAGAAGGCAGGGCTTTGTTTAAGTCATCTGTCAAAGCAGGATAAATAGTGAATGACTCCTTGATAGATAATTCAATCCATGAAAGACATGTGGAAGTTTCAGCCTTCTCATTTCATGCAGATCTTCCGGTTTTTTCACCAACTACTACACAACCTAATTCCCCAGATGTCACACAGCTCGAAGTCTAGGTATCCAGTTGGGCTGATGGACAGATAGGTAGATTCTGAATAATTGAGTGCCCCAGCAGCAGTTTGACAGCATAACAATTCATTCAGGATGCTTGGCTGTACTTGAAATTCCAGGCCTTTCCAAGTGTATATTTTTTCCAAGCTCACCTTTGACGTGGAATCTGCAATACTCTTGAGAAAACGTAGTATACTTAGTATACGTAATGAGACTCATGTATACTTATAGTCTACTACATTTGGTCATAAGTGCAAAATACGGAGAACATTGTTTATAGCCTGCTGAGAAAATCAGAAAAACAAAACAAGACAGGAACAACAGAGAGGAAACAGAAGCAAACACAATTGCATCGTTTACTACAATCATAAATGTTGAAAAACGCACATTAAAGCATACAAATATTTGATTACAAGATTTGAGTAATCACAATTGGGGTTGTTTCATTGACACATATCTAAAATACTTTTTACATCATGATTTGTGT
This sequence comes from Urocampus carinirostris, assembly GCF_059441175.1. Classification (NCBI taxonomy): domain Eukaryota; kingdom Metazoa; phylum Chordata; class Actinopteri; order Syngnathiformes; family Syngnathidae; genus Urocampus; species Urocampus carinirostris. The sequence goes on from NC_142349.1 coordinate 30,937,848, forward strand.
GCGTGTGTGTTTGTGTGTGTGTGTGTGGCCGAACCAATAATTTTGAAAATTTACACAGTTGTTCTTTGAGCCTCTGCGAGTGTCTTCAGCTAGGGTTCGTGACGAGGCATCCTTAATAAATACCATCGAATTCAATAAACATCTGCTTTCATGGGTCTCTAACACCCTCTGGCTTGCCAAATTGGGTTCTGCCGCTCCCGACCACCAGTCACTCCAAGCAGCCGAATACAACCTTGTAGTAAAAAAGAAACTACTTCATACCTGCATAAAACTTTCCATAATTGTCATTACAGTCATCAGCTTTATCATTATCATCAATATCTTACTAAATGTGCATACATTGCAGCAATAATTAAACATACTTCTGTAATTGGTAAATACCAGGTATTAATTCTAAAGCAAAGGTGCTCACACATTTTTAGGTACTCAGAAAATAACCAAGTCAAAAATGATCTACACACTACAAAATATATATATATATAAAACTATACTGCTCTTGTAGTTCAACGAATTGAAAAACATTAAATCAACACTCAAACTATGCAAATACACACACGTGTACTCATCATTGAAATTTCATTCTAAAATTGTAGTTAATTGAATTATTATTACCGATTTTTACATCTAAGGCATACTCATAAATTCTAACACCATACATTTTAAGATATATAACTGTAGCTGCAAATTTGTACATACTGTATACAACATTTCATTTGAACTATTAATCATCAAATACTCTTGAAATTTTAAGGAATTAACAATATACCTTTACAAAATATATACATGTAATAAAGTGTAAAAAAATTGAATGCCTGCCTGATGTTATCTGATGTCCCTGCTTTTGCAATGGATTTGACTGCTGGATGACACTATATCCCAACAGATAAAAAGCCCTTTGCTTCTTGGAAGAAATAAATTGGAGGCTTACAAATCAACTCCATGGCATAAACTGTTTGGTAACTTGGACATGTTTCAGAAGTGGTCAGATGAAGGACTGGGTCCCCTGTATGTAGATCAGGGGACATTTTTTGTACTATAGTATGTCAGTTAAATAAAATTATATAGTGAGGAGATGATAGGCTTACATTTGTTTTGCTATGTAATCCACCCACACTGCCGTTGCGATCGACTGGTAGTTTGCGATCAACGTATTGGGCACCCATGTACTAGGTTATTCCTACTCAGATCAACAGTGATCAATACCGGAATTTGCCCACTCTTGATTTTGGTCAGGAAGTTACAAAAAATAATAAAATCATTTTAGGTTCATGTAATTTGACGAGAAATGAAGTAAGAAACATATGGCATTTACATTAATTCAAAATTATTTTACAGTAAACCCTGTGCAGACGAGGCGCCATTAGTGAGACGCTGTGATCAGTGCCATAGGCAATAGTGCTGCCTCCCCTGCACACCAGAAGCTTTTTTCAGAGATGCTTCATCTTGTGTTGATCATGTTTAGGATCACATGACCGTTTATGATGGCCACATCGGTTATGTGAATGTAAAAGTTAAACGAATATGAGTATGTTGTTGAATGTTCGAAATAAGTACAATTGAACTGTTTGCTCATGTTGTGAATGCCATATAACCATAAATATTTCTATACACAACATTACCAGCATTGAGTTTGGTGAAATCTTGTATTTGTAACCTCAAAAATACATTACCGTGTTAGAGATCTCGTTCTTGTTCGTATATGCTTGTCCTTACATTTTGGACCTTACATCCAAAGGCCGACGTATTTTTGGCAATTATGGACTAGTGTATCCTTCAGCAGGGTGTCTGAAATGTTTTCAATAGTCATCGTGGTGTTTTGTATTTAGCGCACATGCGTTGTGGAAAAGAACCGCTCTCTGTTTTCCTCTGTGCCCCTCACACCAGTAGAATTTCGCGACTGAGCTTCAAGATGATGAAACAGGTTTAATACAAAAATGCCGAAAGCAAAATGCCGATTCCCAGTGCTTAATGAGAACAAAAGCTAAACCTTGAAAAATATTCTAAAAGCAAATCAATAGATAGCCAACAGAGAGTATAAAAGAGGCATCAACAGCCCCATTTTGTCCATAGACCTCCAATACAGCAGTTACAATAACTGAAATTACATTGTTCAATAATAAATTGAACATCCAGAAGAATTGCAGAAAATGGACGCATGGGCCGTGTGAATGGATAGGTTGCACCACACGACAAACTTGGCAGAGTCCACTGACTAGATGCTCAACTTGTCGAATATTTTCCGGATGTGAGGAAAACGCCCACGGGTATGACAAGCGCTACTTTTCTAAAGGAAGTACATACTCCCCATTGTATAGCTGTCAATAACATACCTAAAAATGGAGCTGCTTTTCTCCTTGGCTGTCCCAACGTACTGACGGCAAAAAAGGAAGAAACATGAGAGGTAGAAGTATGCGCTTGCACACACAGGGGCTACGAGGTCAGACAAACTGGGAAGACAGGTGCAGAAACATAAATCATGGAACGGAGAAGAAAGGAGCGGCATGCACTCATGAGGTACTTTGGAGTTCAGTGCCTTCTCCGAGAGGATTATTTCCCAACGATCACAAGAGTTCAAGTTCTCGTGGCTTTGTTAGCTTTTTTAAAATGTTAACATTAGGGGTGGGCAGGTCGATCCCAATCCTCGACCTATCGATATTTTGGATACTAAGTGAGTACTTCGATCGGATCGATACTATAGTCCTGTTAACTCTTCCGACAATTTCCTCAAAGCGCCGCTTCTATATGTAGATGGTGCTGTCCTTTCTCTCATCCAGCACCCTCCGCCACCCAGTTTTTGCCTGTTGGTTAAACTGACAGGCACACTTTTAGCACCTTTCCCTAACTAGCCTGCGCCTGTATCTTGTATCTTTTGTTTTGACTAACTTGATTTTTGCTCTCTAACAGTTGTTGTCCTATATATATATATATTTTTTTTCTTTTTTAAGTTTTTTTTTTTTCCCAAAGTTTTTAGATTGTATTGTTTGCTCTATTTGCATAGTTGACATGTATGTGTATTTTCATTACATTGCTGCTTTTTTATTTGACTCTGCTTTTTTCTGAAACAGTTGTGATAGAAATATTTGAACTTATTTATTACACCGTTAAAGTTTGAGTTGTAATTAATTATTGAAAAGTGAAACATTTTTCATGCCTAAAATCTTTGTTTTGTCCATCCATTCCCATCTGTACCGCTTATCTTCAGCAGGGTCACGGGGGAGCTGGAGTCTATCAACTGCCAGCCAGTCACAGGGCACACAGAGACATACAAGTCACTCGCTCTTTCACACTTAGGGACAATTTTGGACTAACTAATTAACCTGAAATGCATGTTTTTGGAATGGGGGAAAACACAGACACGGGGAGAACATGCAAACTCCACACGGGGAGGCTGCATTAGCTGGACTTGAACCCTGAACCTCTGCACTGTGGGGCTGTGCGCTAAACACCCACCGATTTGTTTTATGTTAACCGATTTGTTTTGTGTTAATCGTAAATGTAAAACCAACAGAGGAGAGAGGGTTTTAATTATTCAATGATCGTGACATTTCCAATAATTGGTAGACCTAATTTGCTCCCATAAACTGATATTAAGAAGCCTCCGGCTACTTTAAACGGTCAATAACCACCATTGTGCCATTGTGCAGTACAAGCCTCAATTTTCAGATGCATCCAATTTCCATAATGCCCAAATTTATGTTTAATAGCAGAACAGCTGCTTTCCTTGAATGTCATGATGTCCCTCGGTTTACTTCCCCGAAGGCTTAGGATGAGGGTGCAAAAGCCCTTGGATGCAGTGCTTTGGGAATATGGGGGTAAACATATCCCACTCACAACAAAAATCCTGATTCTTTTTACAGAAAAGAGCTGTAGGGTTATTATCAAAGTCACATTATAGACTATAACCATTCGATGGTCTATTAATTAAAGGGAGAGCCTTAAAGTTATGCGGCCCATTTAAATTATAAATATTTCACTGATACCGGGCACAACGTATTTTGAACAGCTGCCTAGTCCTATAAAAAATATGTTTGAAGCTGGTGTCTGCAACTTGTTATTTTGCCACCCTCTGCCACCATCTTCTGGCTAAAACTCACAGTCTCAATCAGTTCATTCCTCAAGTACTAATTAACGTTTTTTTTCTGTGTTTTAAAATGGCTTTTTCTTAGTTTTACCAATTTCAGGCTAGTCTAACAAAAAAACAAGAACAAGCATTGAATAACTCTCCACTTGTAGGAAGGGGAAGTTAAAACAAATTAGAATCGGGATTACCTCAATTGTGGTCCCTTCTCAAGGTTTCTTCATTTTCCTCATGTTGAGGTTTTGAGTTTTTCCTTGCCCTCATGTAGGTTTTAAATCAGCGGATGGTGTAATGATATTCTGTGGTTTGCAATAATCTGTGGTTTGTGCAGCCCCTTGAGACTCTTTGTGATTAAGGGCTATACAAGTTAACATGACTTCACTTGAATTGAATTACCCTCAACCTTTGCCTTTTTAGTCTGCTTTTTGTTTTAACTATTACTCATTTTTTCCCGTTTGATTGATTAAGATTATTTGTTTGCCGTTCTTCCATTCTTACCCATTACCATATACGGCAGCAGAACTTTAATACGTTTGCACCATTTGTGAAGGATGATTCGTTATCCATCACTTATTCATGCAAGTACAAGTATGTTTGGCTTAATATCAACAACGGTAATTTGTGTTTCTCTGTTATTCTGAAGACTCACTCCTCAGGCTCAAGCCATAATCCTCTCTGTGCACATCCACAGAATCTTCTTACATCTGAAGAATGTGTTGCAAGAGGTGGTGGAGGTGTCAGAAGGTTCTTCAGTTTGATACAGAGCTCTGTTCCTGTGGCAGTGACGTAACCTTAATTTGTACTTTAGTCTTAAAAGAACACATTTCTGACGCAAGCATTCTTGAATACAGTAAGTACTGTGTGGGGTGCGGGGGAAATCTCTTGCGCATACTGTGTTAACAAATTTTGTACATATGATTCATTTTGAGCCTTTTATAACATTTCAAACTGTAAAACAAAGACGTCATATTTATCATTATTTGTTTAAGATGTTAGTATTGGTTGTTCAGAGGCAGAATTCTCGCTTGCCATGTGAGAGGCCCGGTTTCAATTCTCAGCCAATTAATGTAGTGCCAGTGGTTAACGTGTCCGCGGTACACTTCTGAGGTCATGGGTTCAAATCCAGCTAACAGCTTTCGTGTGCAGAGTTTGCATGTTCTCCACGTGCTTGCGTGGGCTTCCTGTGGGCACTCCGGTTTCCTTCCACATCCCAAAAACATGCATGTCTGGTAAATTGGCAGGTCCAAATTGTCCTTGGGTTTAAAAGAGCAAGTGAGTTGTCTGTGTACCCTGCAACTGGGTGGCAACCAGTTCACGGTGTCCCCTGCGCATTACCCTGAAGATAGCTTGGATGGGCTGTAGCAACGCTGCCACCCTGCTGAGGATAAGCGGTGCAGATAATGGATGGATGTTTAAGATGTGTTGCAGTTAATTATGGTCATCATTTGTCGACAATTTACAATTATCCAAATTGCTGACTATTGGCAAAAAAATGTTTAAACCCAGATATTTTTTTTTGTTATTCATGTTTTACCATTTGTGTCAATTATTCTTGTCAACCCAATTCATTGATTTAACTAATAGGTTCCCTCAGCCAATCTGGTCATCACAAGGTGTTTCTCATTGCCTTTGTACTTAAGTTTATTAGTTTTGCTTTACTGGGTAGTCCGGTATCAAATGAGTTCGGAGTGACTAATATTCGGGTCGGACTTTAAGACTTAGTATACGTAAGGTCAGGTATGGGAGCAAGCGCCGCTAAAGCACTTTTGTTGCTAAATTTTTCATATTGAGGACCTCGGAAGGCCGTGCTAAATTAACTTACCAATGGAATAACATTCAACCATGGGTCAGTACTTCTCAATTAAGGAGAAAACCTCGCAAATTAATACTCACAGAGAAATGACCATGTTCTAACAAACATATTTTTATGCTGATTGAGCATCGTAATCCATACGTCATCAATTATGTTATTTTCAAAGAACAGATGACATCTATATGTTATCCTGGACAGGAAGCAAATGGCCTGGAGCTGCACTACCCAATTTGGCCTCCAGAGACCCTACAAGAGCAGATGTTTATAGATTTTTAGGATTTAATGAGAATGCCTCGACACAAAACCTAGCCACAGCTGTGTAGATTTTCACAAATACTGGTTCAACCGTTTTTGAACGTATAAGTCACAAACAAACACACAAATTGGCATTTATGAAGGAGTTTAGATCAGACAAGCAAAATGGCCGAGTGTTGCTGTGCCGATAGAGGATTGGATTTGCTTGCTTGGAGTGGTTGGTAATCGGGAGCTGCCGTACCCAATTTATTTGGGGCGCTTCAATCGTAAATATCGGAATCATGAAGTCCTATAGTACAACTGTGCAAAGTTTTCACAAAAATGGGTTCAGCTGTTTCTGAGCCTATAAGGCACATACAAACACACACCCACACCCACACACACACAATTCATGACCTATAAAGTACTTTAGATTCGATTTGATGTATAGATTTATATTGTTCAACACACACTTGGAAGCATTGGCTCGTGTTGATCGATCTGGGTTCTCAAAACCACACACACAGGAGAAGATTGAATAGAGACATTTCTAACTTTGTTTTCCAACATCTGGCCTTTTTTTATATTATATGAGTTGGGCCATCAAATCATTGGGCTTGGCAATCTATTTCTCATGATGCGGCAATTCCAAGCAATAAAAGTCAGGCAGCCTATAATGAAAAACTACCAGCTAGTACACTTTCAATATTCATTCTAACATTCCTGCAGTGGATCGGGCATGTGTGGGGAACTGCAGAACCAAACAAAGAAGCTCTTCAACAACAAATGCCGCTCTAATAATCTCAAAATGGCTGCAAATGGTCAGGCTTGATGTGTGCTGCACAGTGAGCTGTGACGCTCTGCAAGATGTTACAGATGGGCAGATAGTTAATTAGGCATCCGTAATGTTTCATCTGGACATTATTCCCTTCAGTGCCTCCTGTCTTCAACACTTTGTCTGGAACTGAGTTTAACAACACTCAAAATTGACAACGCAAAATGTCGTTTGTCGAAAGGAAGCACGTTTCGTGAAATTTGTAGTAAGAGTTCATTTTCCTGGCTGGCTCTTTGGCTGTTGACTCTTGGATGACGGCAGAAATACATGCCAGCTGTTTCTTGTATCTGTACAGCATTTTTAGTCTTCAACTCGCCTCAACTCACAGTTTCCATAGTAACGGGCTGGGAGGAATTGAAGACTGAAAATGACATACAGGACATGGGAGTGTTCCTGTCAGGTTGGTACGGGTTGATAGCGCAATGTTTCCTTAAGTGATCCTGAAAGGTCATCTGCTTGTGGCTGAGGGGAGATTATAGTTGGGCACGTGTTCACTGATTGAGAAAAATACTCTTCCACATTGCAACAAATAAAAAACAGATGATTGAAAATATTTCATATGGAGCAGAGTTGTGTAGTGATCTTCCAAGGGGGGACCCTGCAATTTAATCATGGGTTGCCAACCTAGGTCCGGTATTAGAGCTGCAGTCCCAGGGTTTTTAGGAGACAGGTCACCAAACCACGCCAGAGTTGGCATTAAGCTGGTCATGTTTTATATCTTGTGCTGTAAAAGATAAACTTCCAAAACGCATAAGACTTCCCTGATATATTTTAGGGGATGAGAAAAATAACAAAATATAATAAAGCACAAAATTATTCTTTTTAGTTGTAAAAATCTAATACGTACAATTGGAAACATAATCGTAAAGTACTGTGATCATTGTGAAACTGTTAAAATTTACAGACAATGGTCATTTAAACTACAGATATGATAAAGATAAGATACAATGTTTCCCCACGTGTTCCAAAAGCATCAGCATTATCCCCAAAGTAAATGTTAAATGACTTTCAAGATGAAACAAATGTATTTGTATTTATTAACCCGCTAGAAACTCAAACACACATGTTAACAAATACTTTTTTTCGCATTCAAAATAAAGACAGACACAAATCTGCTGCAGTAGCTAAAATGTCTTCATTTTAAATGGCTTATTTCATTCAAAAACTAGTTAACAAATGTCACATAGTGGTGGCAATCGGAAATTCGCAATCGAGTGAATCAGCAGGAACTGAACCATGGAGAGCGAGGTGACACTCAATTTATTTCTGCAAAAAAAATGTAACTCTGAGCGAGCGTATTGACATACTTGAGATTTACTTCCCTCCACCAGGATATATTCTCTGCCTCAAGAACAGATCTTAAGAGGCTCTATATAAAACAAGTGTTTGCATTAGAAACCCAGTTTAAAGCTTCCAGGCATTTTAATACACAATACCTGATCTCAAAGCAAATACTTTTCTGGGAAAAGTGCAATGAAACACTGACATGATTGGGAATATTTTTCTTTCAAACTGATTAAAATCCATCAAAGTCTCAATACAGTAATCATGAAAACAGAACAAAACATTTTTGTTCCTGCATTATTTTTGTTTTGAGTAAACCATTGGCGATAAAGTTTCCAGACTGTGTAATTGAATCATTATCACGGGGAAATTACAAGAAAAGAGACATGACTTAAATAGAAAGAGTGTTGTCTTGGCAAAATGTTCAACTCAAAAAGCTAACCAAAGCTGAAACAAACTGAAATTGTTGTGGATGATTAACCCTTTTGGGCGAGGCAGGAACTACAGGCAGACTTTCTCAAATACAGGACATTTTTTATTGACACAAATCAACACTGAAGTTCCAAACAAACAAATGGGTAATAAACAACTACAAATATGTCCAAACAAGAAACCAGAAACAAAGAGAAAATTGACAGGAAGTCAGGAAGGAATAAACAAACAAACCTGGCATGGAAGTGAAAATGACAGAGGATGACAGAAAAACTCAAAATGACTCGACAAAGTTTGGTGAACAAAACAAAAATGTCCTTTTAAAGGGTTTTATATATATATATATATATATATATATATATATATATATATATATATATATATATATATATATATATATATATATATATATATATATATATATATATATATATATATATATATATATATATATATATATATATATATATACTGGACTGTCTCAGAAAATTAGAATATTGTGATAAAGTTCTTTATTTTCTGTAATGCAATTAAAAAAACAATAATGTCATACATTCTGGATTCATTACACATCAACTGAACTATTTCAAGCCTTTTATTATTTGAATATTGCTGATTTTGGCTTACAGCTGAAAAAAACTCAAAAATCCTATCTCAAAATATTAGAATACTTCCTCAGACCAGGTAAAAAAAATAATTTTATAACAGCAAAACTAAATCAAACATTTGAAAATGTCCATTGATGCACTCAGTACTTGGTTGGGAATCCTTTTGCACGGATTACTGCATCAATCCGGCGTGGCATGGAGGCAATCAGCCTGTGGCATTGCTGAGGTGTTATTGATGCCCAGGATGCTTCGATAGCGGCCTTCAGCTCATTTGCATTTGTAGGTCTGGTGTCTTTCATCTTCTTCTTAACTATACCCCACAAATTCACGATGGGGTTCAGGTCAGGGGAATTAGCAGGCCAATCAAGGACAGTGATGCCATGGTCAGTGCACCAGTTACTGGTGGTTTTGGCACTGTGGGCAGGTGCCAGATCATGCTGGAAAATGAAATCCTCATCTCCATAGAGCTTTTCAGCAGATGGAAGCATGTAGTGCTCTAAAATCTCTTGGTACACAGTTGCATTTACTCTGGACTTGATGAAACACAGTGGACCAACACCAGCAGCTGACATGGCTCCCCAAACCATTGCTGACTGTGGGAACTTCACACTGGATTTCAAGCAACTTGGATTTTGCTCCTCTCCAGCCTTTCTCCAGACTCTGGCGCCTTGACTCCCAAATGAAATGCAAAACTTGCTTTCGTCTGAAAAGAGGACTTTGGACCACTCTGCAACTGTCCAGTGCTTCTTCTCCATAGCCCAAGTCAGACGCTTCTTCCGTTGTCTTGAGTTCAGAAGTGGCTTGACCATGGGAATACGGCTATTGTAGCCCATTTCCCAGACACGTCTGTGAACTGTGGCTTTTGATACCTGGACTCCAGCTTCAGCCCACTGTCTTTGAAGCTCCCCCAAATTCTGGAAGCGGCTCTTCGTCACAATTTTGTTAAGGCTGCGGTCATCTCTCTTGGTTGTGCAGCGTTTCCGGCCACATTTTTCCCTTCCAACAGACTTTTTGTGGATATGCTTTGAAACTGCACTCTGTGAACAGCCTGCTCTTTGAGAATTTTCCTTTTGTGTCTTACCCTCCTGATGGAGGGTATCAATGATGGTCCTATGGACAGCAGTCTTCCCCATACTTGTGATTTAGTTTACTGAACCAAGCTGAGTGTTTTTAAGGCTCAGGAAACCCTCGCAAGGTGTTTCGAGTTAATTAGATGATTCAGGTGATTAGTTGAATAGCCTACTTGTATACTTTTTCATGATATTCTAATATTTTGAAATAGGATTTTTGAGTTTTCTTAAGCTGTAAGCCAAATTCAGCAATATTCAAATAATAAAAGGCTTGAAATAGTTCAGTTGATGTGTAATGAATCCAGAATGTATGACATTTTTGTTTTTTTAATTGCATTACAGAAAATAAAGAACTTTATCACAATATTCTAATTTTCTGAGACAGTCCAGTATATATATATCCATCCATCCATCCATCCATCCATTGTCTTCCGCTTATCCGAGGTCGGGTCGCGGGGGCAGCAGCGTTAAAAGGGAAGCCCAGACGTCCCTATCCCCAGCCACCTCCTCCAGCTCATCCGACGGGACCCCGAGGCGTTCCCAAGCCAGCCGAGAGACATAGTCTCTCCAACGTGTCCTGGGCCGCCCCCGGGGCCTCCTGCCGGTGGGACATGCCCGGAACACCTCCCGAGGGAGGCGTCCAGGATGCATCCTTATTAGATGCCCGAGCCACCTCAACTGGCTCCTCTCAACGCGGAGGAGCAGTGGCTCTACACCGAGTCCCTCCCGGATGACTGAGCTTCTCACCTTATCTCTAAGGGAGAACCCAGCCACCCTGCGGAGGAAACTCATTTCGGCCACTTGTATCCGGGATCGAGTTCTTTCGGTCATGACCCAAAGTTCATGACCATAGGTGAGGGTAGGAACGTAGATTGACCGGTAGATCGAGAGGTTTGCCTTTCGGCTCAGCTCCCTCTTCACCACGACGGACCGGTACAGGGTCCGAATGACGGCAGACGCTGCACCGACCCGTCTGTCGATCTCCCGTTCCATCCTACCCTCACTCGTGAACAAGACCCCAAGATACTTGAACTCCTCCACTTGGGGCAAGACCTCCTCCCCGACCCGGAGGGAGCATACCACCCTTTTCCGACTGAGAACCATGGCCTCGGACTTGGAGGTGCTGATCCCCATCCCGGCCGCTTCACACTCGGCTGCAAATCGCTCCAGCAAGAGCTGAAGATCACGGCCTGAGGAAGCCAACAGCACCACGTCATCTGCAAAAAGCAGTGACGTAATGCTGAGGCCCCCAAACCGGACTCCATCCCCGCCAAGGCTGCGCCTAGAAATTCTGTCCATAAAAGTTATGAACAGAATCGGTGACAAAGGGCAGCCCTTGCGGAGCCCAACCCTCAGCGGGAACGAATCCGACTTACTGCCGGCAATGCGGACCAGACTCTGGCACGGGGCATACAGGGACCGCACAGCCCGGATAAGACTGTGCGGTACCCCATACTCCCGAAGCAGGGCCTCCCGAGGAACACGGTCGAATGCCTTCTCCAAGTCCACAAAACACATGTAGACCGGACAGGCAAACTCCCATGCACCCTCAGACCCTGAAGAGTGTATAGAGCTGGTCCAGTGTTCCACGGCCAGGACGAAAACCACACTGTTCCTCCTGAATTCGAGATTCGACTTCCTGGCGGACCCTCCTCTCCAGTACCCCTGAATAGACCTTACCAGGGAGGCTGAGAAGTGTGATTCCCCTGTAGTTGGAACACACTCTCCGGTCCCCCTTCTTAAAGACGGGAACCACCACCCCAGTCTGCCAGTCCAGAGGCACTGTCCCCGATGTCCATGCGATGTTGCAGAGGGGCGTCAACCATGACACGCCCACAACATCCAGAGCCTTAATGAAGTCCGGGCGGGTCTCATCGACCCCCGGGGCCCTGCCACCGAGGAGTTTTTTGACAACCTCGGTGACTTCAACCCCAGTGATACGAGAGCCCAACACAGACTCCTCAGGCTCTGCTTCCCCAGAGGAAGACGTGCCGGTGGGATTGAGGTCTTCGAAGTACTCCGCCCACCGATTCACAACGTCCCGGTTCGAGGTCAGCAGCGCCCCATCGGCACTATACACAGTTTCGATGGCACACCGCTTCCCCCCCTAAGACGCCGGATGGTGGACCAGAATTTCCTCGAAGCCATTCGGAAGTCGGCTTCCATGGCCTCGCCAAACTCCTCCCATGCCCGAGTTTTTGCCTCGGCAATGGCCGAAGCCCCATTCCCCTTGGCCAGCCGATACCTGCCAGCTGCTTCCAGAGTCCCACAGGCCAGGAAGGCCCGATAAGACTCCTTTTTCAGCTTGACGGCATCCCTCACCGCTTGTGACCACCAACGGGTCTGAGGGTTGCCGCCGCGGCAGGCACCGAGTACTTTACGGCCACAGCTCCGATCAGCCGCTTCGACAATGGAGGCGCGGAACATGGTCCACTCGGACTCAATGTCCCCCGCCTCCCTCGGGACATGGGCGAAGTTCTGCCGGAGGTGTGAATTGAAACTTCTTCTGACAGGAGATTCTGCCAGCCGTCCCCAACAGACCCTCACAACACGCTTGGGTCTGCCGGGTCGGGCCGGCATCTTCCCCCACCATCGAAGCCAACTCACCACCAGGTGGTGATCAGTTGACAGCTCCGCCCTTCTCTTCACCCGAGTGTCCAGAAAAGGCGGCCGCAGGTCCGACGAAACGACAACAAAGTCGATCATCGAACTACGGCCTAGGGTGTCCTGGTGCCAAGTGCACATATGGACACCCTTATGTCTGAACATGGTGTTCATTATGGACAAACCATGACGAGCACAGAAGTCCAATAACGAAACACCACTCGGGTTCAGGTCAGGGGGGCCGTTCTTCCCAATCACGCCCCTCCAGGTCTCACTGTCATTGCTCACGTGAGCGTTGAAGTCTCCCAGCAGTACGAGGGAGTCCCCAGGGGGCGCGCTCTCAAGCACACCCTCTAAGGACTCCAAGAAGGGTGGGTACTCCGAACTGCTATTTGGTGCATAAGCACAAACAACAGTCAGGACCCGTCCCCCCACCCAAAGGCGGAGGGAGGCTACCCTCTCGTCTACCGGGGTGAACCCCAACGTACAGGCGCCGAGCCGTGGAGCAATTAATATGCCCACACTGGCTCTGCGCCTCTCACCACGGGCAACTCCAGAGTGAAAGAGAGTCCAACCCCTCTCGAGAGGACTGGTACCAGAGCCCAAGCCGTGCGTAGAGGTGAGTCCGACTATATCTAGTCGTAATTTCTCAACCTCACGCACCAACTCAGGCTCCTATCCTGCCAGAGAGGTAAGGTTCCATGTCCCAAAAGCCAGTTTCTGTAGTCGGGGATCATCGCGTCAAGGACCCCTCCCTTGGCTGCTACCCAGCTCTCTGCGCACCCGACCCCTTTGGCCCCTCCTACAGGTGGTGAGCCCATGGGAAGAGGGTCTCACGTCGTCCCTTCGGGCTGTGCCCGGCCGGCCCCCGTGGGTAAGGGTCCGGCCAGCAGGCGCTCGCCAGCGGACCCCACCTCCAGGATATATATATATATATATATATATATATATATATATATGCCCTGCGATTGGCTGGCAACCAGTTCAGGGTCCTAATGAGGATAAGCGGTACGGCTGATGAGATGAGATGAGATATATATATATATATATATATATATATATATATATATACATATATATATATATATATATATATATATATATATATATATATATATATAAACAGTATATATATATATATATATATATATATATATATATATATATATATATATATATATATATATATATATATATATATATATAAAACTGGAGATCGAAGGCATTTTTCTATTGCAAACAAAATTTGACCTCTCCCCAGTGGCTCCCTGGAAACTTTCAAAAATTGTTACTAATGGAAAAGTATATGGTTTCTGTAGGACACAAACGTAAGCGTAACGCGGTTTTCCATAACAACCACATGATGGCAGCAAAGTGGCATGTAAAGTAAAGCGCAATGTTTTCTCAAGCCATACAGTTGTGCAATAGTTTGGCAGTCCAGAAGTTATTTATTAAAAAAAAACAACGTTTATAGAGCACAGTACTTTTATTTGTTAAAAGAAATCCCAGAGCCTTTACATTGGGTTTGTTCTTGAGTGATAAACAAACAGTTAAATAAGTAAATAACCTTTTCTACTTCGGGGGTTTTGACACTCGTGGGACGTTTTTGGAACGCAACCCTTGCGAAAAACGGGGGATTACTGTATACTTGTTATAAGATTAGCATTTTTTTTCTGTAACTGTAACGGAATACAATTACATTTGTTTTTGTATCCTAATAACGCAACGTCAATAAATGTATTCTGTTCGATAAGTAGTGACCCAGATGGTACTTTCAAAATCAAAGTAGCTGGCCAAACCCAGTGTACCTGTTTGTTCATGAAGACATATATGACCGGGTTGATGACCGTGCTGGTCTTTGCCAGGACTGAAGGTATGATGCTAGCTTCCGGCGTGACGAGGCCCGGGGGCCCGAAAGTGGCCAGCAGCGCCATGATGCCGTATGGCAGCCAGCACATAAGGTAACACATCACCATGACCACCACCATGAACAAGACTCGCTGCTCTCGTTTCCTGCTCATTGACGCGTTGATGCCGCTTACCTGGAGAAGACAAGGAACCAGAGTGAGTGTGTAGAGTAGGGCAGGTCTAGAACAACTTAGGCTAAAATATGAATTGTAATCATGATGGTTTTTTTTTTGTAGCAAAATATATTTTTCTTTCATTATTGCTTTATTATGAGGACATGACACAAACTCATGTTTTCCATTGCTGTAAAAATGTGTGGAATAAATATCATGTTTCAACTCCGGGTTTTACTACGTAACTACAAGACAAGACCGAAATCAGCTCCTTTGCTAGCTTTACTCTCTTTGGTCTTCATTATTAAGGCCGAGCAGAGCTCAAGCTCCGCCCCTTTTAAAACGGCAGCATCACCATTTAACTTTCCTAATTTCAACACAGGAGTAACATCAAACAGGTAAGAGCATAAATGCACTTAGTAGTCACAGAGTAGTGGTTTTTATCAAATAATTCTTCATTTTTATCAGTATATATTTTGAATTACACTTGGGGAAATTATTTATGTTTTGTTGTTCAGGCTCGAGAATGGCTGCTTTTAATACCCAAGAGAGAAGCTGCTTTGTTTTACCCATGTACTGATTTTTTTAACATCTGCACCAAAATCATACTAACACTCCAAAAATGTGTGTTTTTTTTTTACTTTACCTTATCAAAAGTCTGCAATTTTATTTTCATAAATTCCTGAGATCTTTTGTTGCACCTGTTTTGTTGCCCATATAAGGGGCGCGTTCTGCACGTCCATTTAGTTTTTATTTATTCAAATCCTCAAAATGAAAATGACATCAAATATTGGATTTTTTTAATTGTATTTTTTTTAATTCTATTAAAGAAATAAAACAAAATGTAAGATTTTTTTTCCAAATATCCGGCTGTCCCCAAAAAGAACTGACTGGTCCATTGGAGAGGACTTGCCAACTAAGAAGCAGGTTTTATGAGCTCAGCATCTCTTGTAATTTTTTGTACCAAAAATCAAGGTATTTTACCCGAGCTATAAAATGAATGTGATGAAAACGCATGTTCTCTCAATTAATTATGTTCTGTCCCAGAGACTTAGGGAGAAATACAGTATTCACGATTCGATGTGCCTTTTGATCAATTTTTTGAGTTCTGTCGTGTTGATGGTTTACGTGGTCACAGATATAAGTTACGGGTGCCTAGACCTACCAGCAACTTGCATGGAAACTTTATTTCTTTCAGGATACCAAAAATGTGGAATTTTTTGCCTGACCGGGTTATTAGTGCAAATACTTTGCAAACCTTTAAGCAAAGATTGGCAGAAATAGATCTGTCAAATTTCCTTAGGGGAGGGGGCGTAAAGTGACCATATTTGGCCATGCTCACTCTCAGCATTAGTTTTTTTTTTTCTTTGTGTCATGTTTTGATTAATGTATCCAACAATACCTTCAATAAACATTTCATTTCATTTCACTAGAAGAGCAAAACAATAGAATATTCAGGGGTAAAATTTGTGACAAGATTGGACAAGTTATTTGACGTCAACTATAAAAAATGGAATGAAGAAATTAAGAGGGATCTTAAAAAATGGCCAAATATAGTATTAGATATATTTAAGAACAGAAGCAGTTAAGATGGTGTCTTGCCAAAGCTCTTGTACTATTTCTTGTTTGTTCCAGTTTTGGTTCCCAGATCATGATTCATTGAATGGAATAAGTATCCAGGTACAATATATTTGGGCTGGAAAAAAACCCAGAATTCAATTCAATACTCTGAAGATTCCCAAATATAGAGGGGGGCTGGCTTTGCTAAGCCTTGAGAAATGCTTTTACGCAGCATAAACTAGCCAACTGATATATTGGTGTATAGATGGTTATGTTGCAAAATGGAAAATTATTGCATTAGGGACAAACATGGAGGTACAAAATTCAATGTTAAAAAATGTAGGTAACCAGATGGGAGAAATAACTAATAATAGAACTCCAATATGGAAAAAGATAGTAAGGAAATACAATTTGGGAAAGTAGGCAAGAATACTGAGCTGGTTTGCCTTCGACAACAGATTTCTTCCTGTACAGAATGATAAAGGGTTCCAACAATGGGCATGCAAATGTATTACAGCAATATGTATCATGGTTGAAAATGGCTAACTGGATGAGTTTTGGGGACTTAAAAAATAAATTTGGGTTACAGGCAAGTGACTATTTCCATTACCTTCAATTAAAAGACTACTATCACAAAGAAATAAAACAGAGGACTAGTCATAAGGTCATAGCCGTTTTTGACAGAGCCTATAAAGGTAAAACCTTTAAAGCAATTTCTAATATGTATCAATGTTTGAGGACTATCATCACTCTATATTAATAGATAATGAGAAAATGTGATAGATTCAAAAATAACAGAAGATGAGTAGTGGAATATATGTAAAACACAGTGCACATCTACTAGCTCCCAGGATATGAGGGAATTCAAGGGGAAGAATGTTGTCAGATTTTTTTATCACCCCCCCAAAATTAGGAGAGGTTTTCCCAAGGTTCAGCAACCATGCTGGAGAACAGGTGGGGAGGTAGACGTTAACTACGTGCATATATTTTGGATTTGCCCCAGAATTCAAGATTACTGGCTCTATTTAGGCCATCTAACAGAATAAATATTACCGCGAAAGGATGAGTACGCGGTTAAAAATTTACTGACAGCTAGCAAAAAAGTAATAACAAGTCTATAGCACAAAGAGATCTTCCTACCATGGAGCAGTGGGTGTGAACTGTGGAGGAAATATTTGTTATGGAAAGAACCACATTTCGAATAGGAATACAGGAAAACCAATTCGTGGACAAATGGGTAAAAATAGATAAGACTATAGGGAAAATTAGTACAACACTTACGAACGATAAAGACTGGACTATGCAGAATGACTCGAACTTGGAAGATATTCCCCAACACTGCATTGATGTTTTTTGTTGTTTAGTTTTTTGTTTTTTTCCCTTCCCTCTTTTGTGCTTTTTTGTTGTGTGTTAAAAAGACAAAAAATGAACCACAATAAAAATTAAGTTACAAAAAAAAGGTATTGTCCACCCCTAACTTCAAGAAAAAATGGAAGTACAGTAATTAAATTTAAAAAGTTATACATTTACAATGAGGTTGGCCCTTCAAATATATAGTTATTATTCCTTTTTGACACAGGATTGAGTTTCTGCTAATGTACATGTTTTATGGTGCCATAGTACACAGTACGTACTGCAAGCTAGGCCAATGTGAGCATCTTATGTTGTGTTCCTTACTTTATGCATTATTCAGTTTGCCTCCCACTGACCAAGCAAAGTTGGCCATTTCCGCTCATTTCCATCTCGTCCTCATCCGGTACCACTAACGTGAGTTATAGCATCTGACTTGTTTTTATTACCGTCATACTGCGACACAACGGAAGTTAATGCCCCAACTTCTGCACATTTCTGGTCTCACGAACTGCAGCACAGCATTGCAAAAACGCAAAAGCAAATAACATTATACAATATAGAAATATAGACTAATCAAATGATTGACAATTTTAAAATGATGTATACGGTCTAGTGAACCTGATTGAACCTACGGAAACGGCAACAAATATATTCAAATATGATCAGATACATAAAGCTATATTTTCTGATGTCTCTGTCAGTAATCTTCAATTTTCAACAAGCACGAAAGACAAATTTGCGGTCATGATGTTGAACGTGGACCCAAATGCGGAGAAGCCAAGTGGTCTGTAGCATATTTACAATACGATTTTGATATCTATTTCATATCCATCTGTCCATCCATTATCTGCACCGCTTATCCTCAGTAGGGTCGCGGGGGTGCTCGAGCCCATCCCAGCCATCTTCGGGCAGTGGGTGGGGGACAACCCTCAACTGGTGGCCAGGCAGTCGCAAGGCACACAGGAACAGACAATTCACTCGCTCATTCACACCTAGGGACAATTTGGACCAGCCAATTAACCTGACATGCATGTTTATGGAATGTGGGAGGAAACCGGAGTGGCCTGAGGAAACCCACGCAAGCGCAATGAGAACAATATTGTCAGGTAGGGTGTTTTTAATTGGAAACCTTTGTTAATAATCCAAATTAAAATTATTTATGTATTTAAAGTGCAATAAATAGTCAACTATTAAAAGGCAGAAAACAATGGAAGTCACCTTATATCATTCATTACGCAGAATTAAGAATGGCTTCCTGCCATGACAGTTGAGTGATGCAGGCTTCGATTTGACATTGATTCAATATTCAAGATTGTTTTTATTGTCATTAACATAAAATCCATCCACTTATCCTTATTAAGGTTGTAGGGGATTAACATAGAATATTAACTATTTTTCCTTTGCTAGTGGAATTAATATATTGAGATGATATATAAAGCGTATTGTTCGCAGATGTTAGGCTATTTCTTTGGGTGCTGTGCTTGAGAATATCATTGAGTATTTTTGATCAGAACATTTCTTCATGTATCGAGAACCACAACAAAACGCTGACACAACTAATTTTGTGAACTAATTTACACTGGGATCACACTGTGCATTGTCACACTATGGGGCAGGTAAAAACACTTTTTTGTCTGTACTTCTCGTTCAGTATATTGTGTGTATCTTGCCGCACTTTCAGAAAAAAATACTAAAATTGATGGTTTGTCTACCCTTTGTATTTTGCAGTTAACTGTTACTTTAAATCCACTATACTATAACTGTTTTGTTATATTGTGAGAACTTTTCATTTCATGTTAATAATTGTTGAAATAATATCTGGTGGCATGCATTCAATATATATTTTTAAGTTTTGTTAGCAGAAAAGATAATGGAACTAAAATAAAGTCATGAAAATAGGATTTCACAAGGCTTTGTGGAAGAGTTAATCTCTCTGAGATGCATTAATCATTTAAAGTAAATACAAACAGTAATGTCATTGAAAAGGCATCAGCAGAATTGTTTTAATTAAAGAGTGTCTTTAAGCAAGTTGATCGTGAAATCTAGAGAAGCATCGCTGCAATTTAAATTGACAATCAGCTCAGCTTTCAACATATCAACCTTGACCTGCCTGTGGGCGAAAACAGCCACTTCCACTGATGTTGAAGAAGAATTTTATTGGAAGAGGCAAACAAAATGAGGTCAAATACGTTTGGTGGCACTTAGATAGATAGATAGATAGATAGATAGATAGATAGATAGATAGATAGATAGATAGATAGATAGATAGATAGATAGATAGATAGATACTTTATTCATCCCCGAAGGGAAATTCACTTTTCCAGCAGCTATAGCTTAGTCACAGTGTAGTTAATTGCACGTGCATGGTGCCCTCCCTTTTTTTGTTTGTGGTTTAGTGTTCATTGAGACAATGGGAGAAACAATGTTGAATACGAGAGGTGGATACTTGATCAGTTTAAAGTTTAGTAGACAATAATTATAAGGAGAGAAGACATGGATGGAGATAGATTTTGAACTTGCAAAGAAACAGGGAAGAGAACTTAAACCTCAAATAAAAGTTTCCAATCTGTTCTAAAAGCCCTCCTCTGAGATCTTTCTTCTCATGAAATTTTAGAGGTGACAAAAACAGATCCACGAAAGACACTAACCCTGTAATTACCAAAGGGGTGCCGGCCCTCCCGTTAGACAAGTGCTAATTAAACGACTGTAAATCGCCGACTGTTGTGCTAAAAGACAAAATTCAAACCGTTCCTGAAAAAAGAAAGTTCATTGGATCAAATCCAGCCACCAGCCTTCTTGTGTAGAGTTTGCATGTTCTCCTCGTCCCTGCATGGTCGTCCTCCAGGCATTCCGGTTTCCTCCCGTATTCCAAAAACATGCATTTCAGGTTAATTGGCCGGTCCAAATTGTCCTTAAGTTAGAGTAAATGGGAAGTTTGTCTCTGTGTGCCCTGCAATTGGCTGGCAACCAGTTGAGGGTGTCCCCTGCCCACTGCCTGAGGATAGCTGAGATGGGCTTCAGCGCACCCCCCACTCTACTGAGGATAAGCCGTGCAGATAATTGATGGTGATGTTTTTCTGACGAGTATAGTTTGAGTTTGAGCTTTCCAATGACACATTTTAGTGATTAGTGACATCACGCAGACACCTATTTTTTTTATCAATAGTTAACATTAAAGAGTTGAGGTACCTTATATTATTATATTATATATATTATTAAAATTCTGTGTAATGTCTTCCTTTCTAAATAACTCATGTTTCAATGAGGGCATACGCGGCTTCTAGTCAGGTGAGCCTCGTCTACCGAATGTCGTGGTTCTTACTTTCTTTCAAGACTTTTAGGATGGATACTGATGCAAACCATCCTCCCATGTAGTGGAGAGGATTCTGGGTCAGACACTCAGTGAAATATATGGACACTGAGAGAGCAAGACTCAATCACTTTTTTGTATATATCTAAAGTTCATATTTCCAGTCTATGTTATAAAAAATATGTTCATGTTCAGTTCCAGTCCATACTTTATTATAATCCTGAAAAATCCAAGTCTGTTTTTTTTTTTTTTTTTTTTTTTCATTTTAAATTCTTACATTTTCTTAACACATAGTTTTGGGTTGGTCTGAAAAAAGGGCCAGAAGTAATCACTTATTATATCATTTCCGAGTCTTTCATGGCCAAAATACCCCCCACAAAAATTCAGGCAACCTGTATGACACTTGGTCAATAGAAGGTTGAAGCTTGGATAACATGTCCCATGTGGTTCTGGTCCTTCTTTGGTGGTTTTATTCGCTGTCATATTGATGATGCTACAAAAAATAATTATCCTGGCAAAAGCAAATATACTTGGTTCTAATCGTCAACACTAAAAACAATTTCAAACCTTTGGAACTTCAATTAAATCAAATTGTTTTTTTAAAGGGGAATCATCTACAGCAGGGGTGTCAAACTCATTTTAACTGGGGGGCCACGCGATAGAACAAACATTCTGTCGGGGGCCGGACTAGTAGATTAAAGAGAAAGAAAAAGAGAGATAAATAAAAGAGAAAGATGGAGGAAAAAGGAGAGAGCGTGAGAAACAAAAGAGATAAAAAGTCGTTAGAGAGGAGGAAAAGAAAGGGAGAGGAAGAAAGAAGTCCAAAGAGAAATAGAAAGAACAGAAGGAGAGAAACAAGAAAAGAAAGCGCAAAGGGTAGGAAGAGAGAAAGAGAAAAGAGAGAAAAGGCAAAAAGGAAGTTAGAGCAAAAGAAGTTAAAAAGACACAGAGAGAGAAAGAGACAAAGAGGAACAAAGGAAGAGGAAAAAAGAGACACAGAGAGTAAAAAATACAGAGAGTGGGAGAAGGAAGAGAGAAACTGGCTTTGGCAACATCAAGTTGACATATTTCAACCTGCAGCTTGTTTTTCTCTTGCACTTCTCTGAATGTTGTCTCGCGGGCCGGATTCAATCCCTTAGCGGGCCTGATCTGGCCCACGGGCCGCCTGTTTGACACCTGTGATCTACAGCAATGGTTCCCAAACTTTTGCAGGCAGCCACCCCTTGGCTCCCCTTGAATTCTTAGCGCCCGTTCCCCCCATTTTAAAAAAGGAAATAATGAACTCTTAAAAAAAATCAAGAACATTTTCACAGCATAAAAGATAAAATGTACGCACTTAAAATAACCCACACCAAACAGAGTAAAAACAACAAAAACAAATTGTGCACACTATAATAAGGTAAACATTGCACACACAAAAAAAAATCCACATACTTTTAAGGCTATAAACATGACATGTCTGCAATAAGTCTAATATAAAATTTACCATGTGCTACTGCAGCATGTTCATCAGTGAAAGAAATGTATTCAAGTATTAATTCAAACCCACCATTTCTGCTAACTTATCAGCACGACTGCTACAATAATTTATTACTCTTATTCTAACATTTCACTTATTAACTTGCACAAATAAAAAGTGTTACTTCTAATCGATAATGCAGTTTTGGGTTGGACAATATTAGACATTTTTAGCTAGAGTCACAGCATTTGTTATTTCTTTTTTCGTACGAAGTGAAGGGCGCAAATGCCGCTTTGATAAAGGTTTGTTTACCTCGCTGTCCACTTATAGATGCACCTTCTCCGTATTTTACTTGTAATCCTTTTTACATGCCGTGATGATTTTTAAAGTGCTGGTACAAATGACTTGTGTTTCCTCAGGACCTAGTGAGTAGGCGAAAGCAAATTCTGCAACGGGCGTTTTCTTCTGTTCCACGTCCACTTCATCAAAACTAAAATAGGTCCAAACAAGTGATGTACTGCCCTTCTTTGGTGCATGCTTCGTTGCCTTCCCGTTTGTTGACTCTGGGACTATGTTTACGGAGTCCGCCATGACACTCAATGAGCTCACACGGTGGGTGTGTTAAAGTGTGGTGCTTGCAAACTTTGAATCGCCTATATTGGCTAGTTTTGTTCTTAAAACTTGCCTTTGATTAGCTGGCGGTTTTAGATTTTGAACAGTAACAAGTGTGGTTGGCCAAAACTCCATCACTCACTACAAAGCCTTGAAGAAACTGCAGTGCTTTGCGGTTTCACAACCGCACTACATCACATTGCGATGTCGGTTCTATTTCGGTTCATCCTTCTGCCCTAACGTGTTGTGTCCAAATTGTCAAACAAACGTTCAAACTTGTGACTTCAGACTGCCGCCCTCCTACCGCCCCCTACCGACATGCCTACTTTGCCATGACCTTTTTTTAATAAATAACTGGAGGTCATTTAAACTCCTTAACTGTGGAGAGTGATAATTCCATGAAGATGTGAATTGACACCTGTAATTTCATACCAAAGAAAAAGAAAGATACAATTTGTTTTTAACACATTGAGCATGGCCTAATGCACATACAGCAGAGAATATATTAGATATGGATTTTATTATTATGTTATTATTATGTTATTATTGGGCTGGGTGGCACGAGTATTGCCAGACATTGAACTAATGGCAAAGAAAAGGTTGCGGAGCACTCTCCATTAGACCATTAAAAAGTTTGGTGAAAATAATTAAAAAAAGAAAAAAAGGAAACACCGTGTTCATTCATTGTAATCACACAAAAAGTTTTTATTTTGTTTTAATTTGCCATCAATAACTAGAAAAGATATCTCCTAATCAATGTTCCCTCAAATTTTCCACAGGTCTGAGCGTTCACCCAAAGTTGGTGAGCAACCCTTGAAACAACAGTGAGCAACAGCAACCCCAAGTGTAGCAACTACCTCATTATCAAACATGTCCAAAACTTGACATCACGTTACATTTTGCTGAGTTTCCGGCAATGCAAAATTATTTTTCACTTTTGAATGAATTGACTAATGTACGATTACAAAGGTTGCAGGGCCTACAAAGGTCATTTGTTTTTACAATTATTTCACAAGATTTCCGTTTCTTTTATTCCCGGTATCTTTTGTCGCATAATACTAACATTTTTGGGAGCTTATTTAGTCGGTTGCACGATACAGAGCTGTATTTAATTATATTTTTAGTGGAAGTACAATGTTGGCAACAAAATTAACTTGATATAATTGGAAATTATTTGAATGCAACACAAACATTTTCCTCTTTCTCCCTGTTTTTCTTTCCTTTTTGAAATTCCTTTTTAAAAAAAAATCTCATTCCGTTTATTTTTTCCTAGCTTTTTACTTTTTTCTTGCTTTTTTGTTCTCTATTAGCTTTTTCCCTTTTTTTGCTTCTTTCTTTTCTTCTGGCTTTTTTTCTGAATTTTTCCTGCTCTTTTTTTCTCTTTTTCTCTCCTTTTGTTTCGTTTTTTTTCTCAGCTTTTCACGACTTTTTCATTTTGGTATTTTTTTATTTTTTGTTCTATTCCCCCCCTCCTTTAAGTCATTTTGTGCACAATTTTACATAATATTTGGTCGTGTAGGGAATAAAGAAGCAAAACCAACCTAAAGAGCCGTTTGGGACCCGAAAGAGCCGGTTCTTTTTAGTGAGCCGCGCCGAAGACGCCAGTTTTCGAAAAACTACTGACTTTACTCAACTTCGTTCTACTTCGACATTGACTTCAAAATACCCCATTTAGAACACAGCGTCAGGGGAACCCGTGTATTTTTACCTTAATGCACTGTAACTTTGACTTAATTAGCTTTTTAAACAACAATTTCGAGCCCTCATTTTTATGAGCTGGCTAGATTTTCTTGTGCACTGAAAATCTCAGGGTAGTGCGCAATTGCGCACACACGCAGCTTAGAGGGAACATTGCTCCTAATGCTCCTCATGCCCTTTGCGATATTAACTCACTCTTGTGTTGTCAGCGATTGCACCAAATCGTAAATACGAAGTCTCAGGGCATCCCACGGTTAACAGGGTTGAGGCGAATGGCAGCCGGACTGAAGACCGAAAATCACCTTCGCCTGGGGAGGCTGGCGGCATTGTGTACCTCCTGGTGCTGCACCAGCTGCCCCCTTCTCACTTTGCTTTCAGTTTGTGGCTGCACAAACCTGGCTATTGGACCGTAATTTAGCTGCCGGGCACCAAAAAGCTGGATGAAGACATGAAAGACACAAGCTAAAAACTAAAAATAAAAGACAGGCAGATAGTCGGAGGGCACTGACAGTGTGATATCGCAGACAGGTTTCTCTAAACATGAAAAATGTTTGGAGCAATGCCGCTGGGTGGAATGAGAAGAGAGAGGTAGAAAAAAAAATCAATTTTGAGGAAATCACAAAGCAAATATGGAGGACAAAAGACATCGATTCCCTAAAATGACATTGGGTGTTGAGGCTATTTTGAGGGTGGGAATAAGAAAACACTGCCAGGCAGGTCCTTCTCAAGTCAAACATATTCAGTCACATATAAACAACTACATGTACTACAATATCTGTAGCATTACCATATTATTCGGGTGGGCAGCCTTTTCCCACCCAAAAGAAATGTGATGACAGACAGATAGGACAACAGATAAATGTGACGATAGGTAGACAGACATAATAGGTAGGTAGATAAAAGAATAATTTTAAACATTAAAAAAAAATGAAATTATAATAATAACAATAATAATCCAGCCTCAATTGGACACAAATACAGAAGGTAAAAAAAAGCCAAAATTAGTGGTGGCCCCGAAAAATTTCTTAGTGACCACCCTGGAGAGTAAATCTAGATCTGGGCCTGCTATGGTAAGATCTAAAAGTTACCTCTCATTGTAAAACCGTTATAGTTAAAGTTACTCTACTTTGTGAAACAGACAACTCGGCATTTCCCTCGTTTTAGGGTCAAAACATTCAGAATTTTCTCTAAACCTCAGATGTGCCATGGTTAGATGTTAGCTCGGCCTGAGCAACTCGGACGTCATCTTCACTCAACATCAAATTTGAGAATGCTGAAAAAGGTTGCGTTTACTTCTAATTTGTGGGGGGCATTTCATTTAACCCTTAAAACGTAATTGGAAAACGTCTGCTTCCATTGGGAAGTTGTGAGTTTGAAACTCAAGGCAAACCCTTTTCCATGTCTAGCAAACATGCTCTACCTATGCCTTAATGTGTTTTCCCTTATCTGCTTCTTTCCATGTTACCAAAACATTCCTCTAAGAGCAGCGGTGGCAAAATCATTTTAGCTCAGAGGCCACATGGTAGAAAAACTATTTTCATAGGGGCTAGTAAATGAACGGCATTAAAAGTTTGCTTTGCTGGAGGGCTGTTGGTCTTTTCAAAGGCTTGCAATTCAATTATGATCAATGGATGAAAGATTTGATTAGAAACGATTATTGAGGGTATTTTTTTCCCTCAATATTTTTTTCCTTCACAAAGATCTCTTGTAGCGTTTATCAACCGTGCATTTGTTAAAAGAAGCAAAACAATTACATTAATTTATACTACAGTTGATTTAACTCAGGGAAACACGAATACTGGAAATTGAAAAAAAAATTTGTAGACATACCCTAAATTAAACGATTGAGTTAATGATTTAAAAGTGTTCCTCCTTTTTATCTTTTATGATTAGTTTACCTGAATTTGGTAACTTTGCTGTTAAATTTTATATATAGTACAGAAAGGCGCTAAAGCTTTTGTAAATGTCAGCAAAGACACCCAAGTGCTTTGCTGTGCCCATGACTTTTATTTGAGTAAAATAAAATTGAGATAGGTTTCCTTAATGGTCTCAGGTTGATGAATGGTTGAAAGCAAATACAGCTACAGTGGGTGATTCGTGAGTGGTGCCTGGCTTTAGCAACATCCAGTGGACAGATTTAAAACGGCAAGTCATTTTTCTTTTGTGCTTCTCTCAGCATTGTCACGGGGTCCACCTTTGGCCAAGATTTTTACAAATGTGTGTTAATGAAATTAAAAACTCAAAACTACTTGCAGATATCAAAAAGGGTGTCAGTGGTTGATTATCCAAGATGTAGTGTATCACAAAACACTAACTTGAATTAAAGGCATTAATATCACTGTTGAGGAAACACTAACTGACATGTGAAAAAAGAGGGTTTTAGCCTTTTGGGCAGTGAGTTTTCATTACTAGAACGTGTTTCCTGCAAAATATGTTCCTTTGAATCCAAAACGCTTACAGTACATTGACAGTTAAAGTGCGTCAAGTGATATATTGCGTGTTCATATCTGAAAGAAAAAAAAGGAGCATATTCGATAAAATCTCGGCATCAACGCTCTTGACTGGCTAAGCCCCCACTTCCTTTATACGATCACTTGCAAAGGCATACCACCACTGTCATCAAGATGTCCTTGAATTTCTGTGACACAAAACTCGACATTTGCAAGTTCCTTGGGGCAAGAAATGCACTTGGTGATTTAATTAAAGTGGCACTTTTTGTTTCGGGTATCATTAAAAGTAGAAGTGATCGTAGATACTTGTGAGTGCCATTTTGTGAGCGTACGATTCGATCTCGAGTCATAGTTTGTGCCTTGTGCCTCTGGTGCAACTTTGATGGCAGTGATGACATGACAACATGGGAGCTAACCAGACTTTTGGGGCCAAAACATGAACGCATCCCATTGACGTGCCTTCAACTTTAACAACTCCACTGAAGGGTAACAGAAAACAGGGAAACTTTTTGCACGTGTGGTAATACGGATGAAGAAAATATTCAATTGGTTCTGATCTGCAGTCTTGTGTTATTATTCCGTATGCCCGAAATATTCATAGGTTTACATTCCTCTTCCAGACCCTTGTCCTGAGTAGGATGGCGGAGGTGTCGGCAGACTTCAGGCAGTTGGCAGGGCACTCCCTGGACTGGTTGCCAGCCAATCGCATGGCACACAAAAACAACCACTCACTCACACACTCATTTCTGGGGACAATTTTGACTCACAAATCAACCCTGTATGTGGGAAGAAACTGGAGTGCTCAAAAAAATTCTACTTAGCCACAATGAAAACATTCAAACTCCAGATTAGGAGGCTGGTAGCTGGAATCAAACCCAAGCTCTCCAAATTGTGAAGCACACGTGCTAACCCAAGTGTGGGCAAATTACGGCCCACTTAATTTTAAGAATATTATAAATGGCGGCTGAGTTCTGAGGTCATGGGTTTAACTCCTGCTACCAGCCTTCCACTGAGGTGTTTTAATGTTCTCCCCGTGCTTGTGTGGGTTTCCTCCCACATTCCAAAAACATGCATGTCAGGTTGATCTGCCAGTCCAAGTTGTCCCTAAGTGTGAATGAGCACCTGAGTTGTATGCCTGTGTGCCCTGCGACTGGCTGGCAACCACTGCCTGAAGATAGCTGGGATAAGCCCTTGCACCCACGCAACCCTACTGAGGATAAGCGGTGCAGATATTGGATGGATGGATACGCCTACATAATGTATATTTTTTGTCTGTATTCGCAACATATCTGTTTTCAGACTGTATTCGTAGATACAAAGAAATGAAGTCAAATGTTTTTTTTCTGGCCTGGGCCTTCAACCACATTGTTTTTTTTACCAAATGCTAACCAGACAGCTACTTTGCCACTTGTATTTTTTTTTGAAGAAAATTTGGTTTCCTCACTGGTGAGGTTAAATTCTACTCTGAGCACAGATGCGAACATCAGTTAATGTTCTGCTCCCCATAATGATTAACAATGAAAGTCTTCTTTAAAATGCGCATGAGACTCACTGATAACTTTAAGAGGTGCTGTTAGTCAAGGTGTTCAGAAGCAAAATCACTACAGTTTTACAAGGCATTGGAGTTGTCTTTGCAAAGGACACAATGATTAAATTATTTTTAAGGCTATATGTTCATCCGTCCTTTGTTACGCTCACAAGTGAGCAGGCGCATATTCCAGCTGTTTTAGGCAAATGGTAGATTCAACTCTTTCTCGGTCTATTATTATTAACCTCGACTCAGTCTAATTGATACAACACGAGTCGAAGACATAGTCTTAACACTGTCATCGTTGATTGACCCCATTGTTTTTCAGCAAAGTTAAGGACTGGTAAACCTGACTGGATTTCACTGAGCTGCGTTTGTTCTTTGCACCCACTGATTTGCTGGTTGCAGACCCTAGAAATAAAATTCGTCTGAATATTCCTCCCGACTGCTCCAAAAACTCTTGCAACAGCAAACTCACAACCACCTCTTACACCATCTTTTATATTCGCCATCTAATAAAGGTACATACACCATTGCTGTTGTAACCTGTATTGAGGCAAAGATTACGGTTAACCTTTCTCACCCTTGATAAGTAGAACAGCCATCTGCTTCAGACAAAACAATTGGAGTGGGAGGTAGAGGCTGTCGTACATGTGGTGGTAATCAAGGGGATGCATTGAATTGAATATTAGAGTGTTCAAGAATATTATGGTGTGTGTGTGTGCATGTCTGTGTTTGCGTGTGTGAGTGTGTGTGTGTGTCTGTGTTTATATTAACGGTACATATTTATATTGAGTAGTCGGAATGTATTTTTATTTTGTTCAACACTGCTGGAAAGACCTCTGGGAGATGCACTACACAGTATAGAATTGACTT
Organism: Urocampus carinirostris; assembly: GCF_059441175.1. Taxonomy (NCBI): domain Eukaryota; kingdom Metazoa; phylum Chordata; class Actinopteri; order Syngnathiformes; family Syngnathidae; genus Urocampus; species Urocampus carinirostris. The sequence goes on from NC_142349.1 coordinate 30,967,673, forward strand.
TTAGAATTGCAAACCTTTGGCTTGTTATTTTGCTTGAAATTGCTTTTGCTTTTTTTCCTAGATCAAATATTTCCCTGCATCAGGAAATTCCATATGGACTGCATATTTAGCAAGGGACAAAGTTAAAAATCATAAGCGCAATGTTCCCTTGGACCAACATATACTGAATGTGAAAAAGTGTGAGGAACCTTTTGCACGCACACCTAATATGTTTGACTTGAGGTGGAAAAGACCAGTGGAAATAATCAATGCTTTAAATGGTAGAAAAATATGACATTTAAGAGGTAATATTATGGCAGACACTGTTGAAATACTTTGCATGCCTTGGGATCAATAAAAGACTGGTGAGATGGTAAGATGGGAAATAATCACAAAGATATATCTACAATAACAATATAGCCCTGAACACACTTAAGGCTCACTTTAAAAAGCTGATAGATTGTATGAAAGGAAGCGCTGAACAAGGCCTTTTATTGTGCTGACTCTCTATCACGTCCGCAGCTTTAGTCTCTCTTCTAACTGCAATAATGTCAAAAGCGTGTGTGCCGTGTGGCAACGAGTGGAAATCATGTCCTTTTGTATATGTTCTCACTTTAAAATGCACCCTGAAAGACAGTAAACACCTTGACCATGCCTGAGAAAATATCTGCCTCTCCATTACCGATCAAAACAACAAAAGACGACATGTGGTTTGGAGTAATTATTCATTATTCATCTATTATTCATTATTTTTATTCAATGTGTGTCAATGAGCAATAAAGTAGCTCATTAGAGCACACAGACTTGTAGACATGCTTTTCTTTTGGGTTATTATCCAAACATTACTGAACATGTTGTGGATGTGATGACGATTTAATCATAAAAACTTCTTTAATGTTGATTCATCCTTAAGGATGTTATACTAAAAACCCAAAAACAAAGATAAAATCAAAACTCTACTCTTCAAAAGAGACATATCTGATTGAAGCAAATTTTAGGAGTTTTTCGATACTTTAAAATGCCAATACCTCACTCATTAAAGTCACAATAAGTGAAGCTGCTTTGAATAACTTAATTTTAAAAGGAATCCTACACATGAAACCCCTGGGACATAACTACAATTAAAAACACAAACATTCAGACAATTTTTCTTTAAATGTTTCCAAACCACAAGCGCACATCTGGATATTAAACACACTAGAAGCCCAGCTCAAAATGTCCATTGGTCGGGTGAATGGAGGAGGCGTGGTTTTCGAGAACAATAAAAAAAAAATCGTCTCCACCAAAGTAAATTTCTAAAAAAATGTGCCATCATTGAGACAAAGGTAAGATATAGTTACCTCTATATTTTTACCCTGGTCATATCCCTCGAGAGGGGTGACCGACCACAAGACAAACACATACACAAAAACAAAGAAAAGAAAAAAGGAAAAAGGAGAAAAAAACACAAAAAGAATTGACCATGGCCAACCCAAATGCCTAAACACCCTAACAAGTTAAGCACCTCGGCACACAACTTGGTCATGCTTTCGTCCCTCTAGATGAAACGGGACACAAGAAAGTGGCCATGTCACTCGGGTCAGGGTGACAAAACATGCTCTTCTGTTCAACAGCAGGGCCCGATAGCTTTCACTGGTTTACCCCTGCCGCATCATACAGTTGCCCTGCCCATCCCTTAGAACGCGTCCAAACATCCCACTATCGTTTCAAACACATCTCCACTCATTCCTATCAGCAACAAGAGCTCTAGCTTCCATTGAATTTAGATATAGTTGAAGCCGATAACTAATTTTGAAACAACTCAATATCTCCTTTAAAGAATAGTCCTGTTATAATCTTTGCTCCTCTGAGCTCGCTCACTGTCACGCGAGACAAATATAGAATTGATCGTGCGAGATTTTGCAGTGAGCAAATCAAACGCTCTTCTCTCTAGAATGTTGGGGCCTTGGAAAACGTGCATTAAAACCACGTTGTACAAACATGTCATTGATTGTGTGTGATTTCTTCACTGTTTACCGGAAAGCATCGGAAGTGCCATCAACATCGCACACTCTGCAAACATTTTAAAGAGGACAAGACAGATCAATATGCAACAACACGACTAATCTTAGCAGCCAATTATATCATCCACTCATTAGTACCATGGAGATGTGACCGCCCATCTAGACAGAAGTACTAGAGAAGTAGTACTACAACCATTTTCTATACCAAAGCTTAGGACAGCGGCTTTTACTAGCAAACAAAGTGGTGTTATGGTTTTAGCAACCAAGATTTTCAGGGGGTCGGAGTAGTGCATTATATGGTGTAGGTTTTTCTACTACAATAGTCCTAATTTATGGACTCTGTTAGCCCTTCTAGGTTGCCAGAGGACCTGTAAACCCTCCAGGGCTGTGCAGTAAACACGATCCCAGCCTTGATAAAATGACACACGCAAAATGTAAGAGTGTTTGTCATGCGGTTGTGTTTCATCCAATGACAGCATTGGGCTTACAGACCATCAAACGCTGTGGAACTATCTCGGACACCAAGAAACGCTTTTTCAAATTCACACACCTCTCACAAAGGATTGCATCTGGTCTTCGTGGGTTGAAACACATTTACTACAATTGTTTTAAATTATGCTAGCTCTCCTTGCTGGATTTGGGGCGGCCTTGCACAACACAAATTATCTGCATGAATTTTCAATGTCGGGCAGGTTGGTGTTATAGTGTAAGTGATCCTTCAAGTTTTTTTTAAATTGGATTTGATGGAAATTGATTGAAACAAGTCAGCTACATTATATTAAGATATCAAATATAGTGTGCGGTCCGATTGTACTATGAGCACCATAGAAAATAAATATAAGCAATCAACATTTTACAGAATCAATAAGCAATGCTGATTAGTAAACTGAAAAAAAGATGGTGAAGGCTTCTGTTTACTGTGCGTTCATCATGTGAACGCTAACTCTAATACAATAAAGTTACTTAGTGTACTCATTTTGAAGGATTCAAAAAAGAAGTCACAGTTTGTTTCAAAGAGGGAAGGAATCTTGACTAGACTAACCATATGCAAGCATGGCCGCTTTTCTTTTGTAATTCACAATCCTCGGGGGGCATGTCCGAGATCTCAAGGAGAGAAAAGCATTAACAGAGTAGAGCTGAGGACCAGGCTCAACTGCACAGAATCAATCAAAGTTCTTGGAAAGCCACAGAATGTCAAACACTTCAAAATGTTTGATTGCGTTTTACAGGCTTTATTGTATATGTTGAAAAAGCACACATAGAAATAGCAAAGTGCATACTAATAATAAGAATAATTTAACACCGTGAACTTCAGCAACAGAAAATTATTGGAAGGTTATAATGTCTGTTTTTTCCAGTGCTGTCAAAGTTGGAAAAAAAGGAAATGTTCAAAAGGAAAAAAAAACATTAACTCAAGAGTTCAAGTCTTTTAACTAAACTATAACTAAAAGTAACAAAACCTACTTATTTCACCCATGGAGCTAGACAATTAAATCACTACTTTTGTCTTTGTAAATTGGTGCATCATTGTCAAATGTATGTTAAAAACAATTCAGAACAACAACAATATTATTGAAACATTGTTTTTAAAATTAAGGTTAAATAATTGCTCAGTACAGCGGTAGGAAAACGTTTTGATTCGCTGATGGTATTGAGTTATTTTCTTTTGTATGGGGGCCAAGAGGGGTAAAATGGCTGTTTTATGTATGTAATTTTTTGTATACACAGATACAGAGGTTTGAATCCGATACCTCAGCTATTCACGAGCAAAAAATATCTTTTTTTTTCATTTGCATTTACATGCGCATGGTGTATTTTATTGTATATTTGTATTCCATAGAGACCATTTCATCCAATTGGTTTTGAAACCCACCAAAATTATTTTTATCGCAAATAAATGATAAACATCTTGATGTCATGATTACTGATGCGGGGCACCTGGGTCTGCCCCGTTGGCGCCAACAGCCACGGACCCTGATTGGGTGTTTTCCTCTTTTTAAACCCCCGCTTTCCTGAAAACACTCGTCATATCGTCTTTGAAACTATGCTACACGCTAGGCAAGCTTTTGTGACTCTCCGACTCTATCCTGCCCTGTTTTCCGTCTGCTTCCCGTTGGCGACCTCTTTTCTGGACCCGTTTATGTCTTTGCTCCTCCGCCCCGGCCATCACAACACTGCCTTCGCTCGACACGGAAGTACCACTTTCACGTTCCCAGCTGTCTGCTACCCGTGACCGGCGATCATCGGATTGTGGATGCAAGTCCTTTCCTCCTTCTAAATAAAGCTGAGTAAAACAAACACAAGTGGGTCCCGTCTCCGTTCCTGACACTTGATAAAAAAAAGAACACTGAGGATAACTAAAAAACCCAGACAACAACACTTTTTTATTAGTACTACTTTTAATAACAGACTTATATTTTTAGCGGTTTTGTTTGCATGGCAGGATATAAATGCCCGACGGGCCGTGTGGTGCCCACCCCTATTTTAGTGTCACGGGCTTAACTGTGAATGGTTTGTGCCCATACTCAGTCTTCTATATTATCCAAATTATCTTCATTTTAAGTACTTCGAGGAAAGCCCAATTTAGTATGAAGATTTATTACTCCTGAATGCGTTGCACTAATTTTCTTCCAATCACATTTCAACATTGCCTTTAGAAAGACGTTTGGAAAATTAAAACTTTGGAGTTATTTGCAGACTTTCTGTCCCACTTTGCCATTGGGTCAAATGAGTGGGGAATTTCGAGATGTACTGTACCATAGATGGCATTCGATGACAGCTGTCTAAACGTCATGGGACAGATGGCTTGAGCTGAAGTCATTTATATTTAGTGCTTTGATTTACTGGGTCACTAATGCACGGAGAAAAGCTTAACGTAAGTAAAAATGTGCAGGTCAATCAAAATGAAACGAAACAGTTGTTTATTGTATTATTATTGTCTTTACAATACTGAAACAATAAGGCAGAAAAAGATGCGGAAATACTTTAAGGTTATAATTTAAAAATCCATCTCCTCTAAAATATGAGCGCTTTCATTTTAATCAATTTTAATAATTGAAAGGGAGTCAATGGCCCAAGGCCTAATATCAAATAAGCATATCTCCAATTTGAAGTCACCTCCTTGAAATGACTGCAGTAGGATCTACATGCCAGAACATGTCTGCATTTACAAAAGGATAACCCATGATTGTAGTTTTAGGTCAAATTTGTGGACTAGTTTATTTATTTATATATTCATTTGGAGACAGGCCACAAGCATTTTGCATTAAAACAGGTGCATCTTAGTTTCAATGTTATAATGATTTAATTTCTATTGAGTGAGTATAAGGAAAACTTAGCCACTATCTAACATGTGTTATTAGTCTGATTATGACTGCTACTGTTATTATTCTAATTATAGGCCAAAAATGCCGTACACCCACTCTGGCATCCATTATTCGATTAAGACCGTATACATTTAATTTTGTTGGGTTTCAAAAGCTTTAAATTGCCATCCGTACGTCAAACTCATTACACATTAAAATAGCAATGACATAAAGTAACACTAAATATAGATGGGAAAATCCTTTATTTTGACCAGTAAGTTTCGATTGTTTTATAGTCGACAATGACAATTATTATGTTATCATCTAATCCAGAGTATGGCAACCACGGGGCTGCAGACCGGTACTAGGACATGGGTAGTTTCGCAAAGAAAGAAAATACACTTGCCCTTGCTTTTTGCTTCTACTGTATTTACCCTTGTATTCACGCAATTTTATTTCACCCGAAAAAAAACCCTCCCAAATTGTGAGGTTTTACTGAGGCAAAAAAGTGTATTTGAGCAACGGTTGATCAGTCGACAAAAATGGCGCGACCACTTTGGCTCAACATTGAAAGCAACGGGAATCAAAGTCTGTTGATGATCTGTTGATGACATGGGAAAAGGCATTAGATCTCATCCATCATAACACTTTTTTCACCGACGGCACCACATTGTCACACTGTGTAATGTGGAACCGTAATAGAGCATTATGGGAATGAGTTAGGCAAAAAAAAAAAACGTTGTACAATGATTGACCAATAATGCATGCTTTCTAGATAAAAAAGTCCAGGCCACGTAGTACTGTGAAGATGAAACAAAATCGAATGCTTTTTACCATCCAGATCCCTGGCGGTTTACTAATAACAATGGATTTAGGCTTATTGTTTTTCTCATTATTGCTATTATTGTTAATGTGGCCGGGCAATCAGATGGATTTTGAATGCATGTATAATATTGGTTCATCTGGTCGGCTCAACGCACAGGGACGGGACCCCCCGACCTTCGCTGGAGCAATAAGTAAGTAAGTAAGTATAATATTGATTTAGAGAATGTTAAAGCTCAAATTATATAATCTGATTTTAAAAAATAAAACTGCAAAGGCTACACATTCCAACTGCCAAACACAGAATGGATGATGGAATTGAAACAAACTCCTAAAATAAAAGCGAACTACTCTTTCAATCTCTGGCGGCTTTGCGGTCATATTACCTGACCTGTTTTGGAAGAACAGTACACCCCCCCTCCCACACTACAATTTTATGGCTTCAACGTGATTACACCTTTTTCCTATCTGATGACATTAGTCTCTCAGGATTTGGAATAGAATCTGTAAGTTACAATGACCTCTACGTACTTGAAGCGCTTCCCACTAAAGTTATCAATTAAAGAACCAGCAGGTACTAGTTGATATTGTCTCACAGCTTGACTGAGGAGCAGGCTGGGCTCTCTGTATGTCCACATTTATGTCCTGCTGTTGAAATGAATCTTGCGTTGGCCTCTCTGTGTAGGTCTTAGTCGGTTAATGTGTTTTTTATCTGAAGATATATGTTCTTGGCCAGCAAGATATTTACTTCATTAATTCTGTTTTTTTTTTATAGTCATTGTATTTTTAGCACTTTAGGATGCTTTAGAGTGAAGGTGTCACACTCAATTGCAGAGAGGTGCAAAACTCAAACAACACCTTTGGTCGCGGACTGAACTGGATTCATATTTATTGAATACACTAAAACTTGACATTTTTTCAAATAAAAGTACGAATTTAAAACAGACATAAATATTTTTCCATAATAAACATACTAAACCTTTCTCACCATAAAAAGATATCCTGTCAAAACTATAGAAATTCAAAATATGAAAAAAATGGAAATTATAAATAAAATGTGTGCTTTTCACTTCGGGAATTTTGCTTTAGTGAAAAACATATGCTGGGTCCTCATATTCTTCTTTAACTCTTCAACTTACTGTAGCTTCTAATCTGCATTTAAGTGTTTCACCCATGCTTTAGAGCAGGGGTGGCGAACAAGTTTGACACAAAGAGCCGAATTTTTTAACCTTGAGAGTCAAAGAGCCACACCACACACTGACCGGGATTAGACGTAACCTACGCAGATGATTGGCAGTCAGTTATGTGTCCGGACCAGCATAAAAACAACAAATCTGCCAAATTAATTTCAAAAAATTATTTGTTATTAACTCTGATGGATTCGAGTGTGATTTAAGAGGGAAAAAACTAAACATGAAACAAGAGTGGGTAAACCCAAAGAAAAAGTACCTGAAGTGTCTGTTCTGAGTACTTCCAGGCTGACCCCCTAGCTCTTCAGTCTCTCAAGAAATCCTCATAGCACTCCTCCCCCTAGCTTTCTTAGATATCCTTTGGATGTGACGCTGTAAACGTTCTCTTAGCTTCTTTGGAAATCCAACACAAGCCCTAGTGTGAGTGCATCCGGATTTTTTTTTAAACGCTGGATGATCTCTGCCACTGTACTGCAGCTCAACTTCAGGATGTTGGCAATTATTTTGTAGCCTTGGTCAGCTTTATGTAGTGCCACAATTAATTGTTTAAGGTCCCCAGAGAGTTCTTTGCCATGGTGTGCCAGGTTGGGAGTTTCAATGACCAGTATGACAGACTGTACTTCAAATTGAACACCTGTTCCCTTTTCATACCTTAAAACCTAGTAAAGGTAACATGTTAAGTGACATTTTAGAGGGAAAATCAAAAGCAGTGCTTTGTTTGTACATATACAGTAGAAATGCAGTGCATTTGGAGTGTACTTACTTTTGTTGCCAGGGGTTTAGTCATTGAACTCTATATTTTGAATTTTTCTAAAGGGGAAAAATAAATGTATTCTGCTATATTAGCTACAGAGACTCATTTTTATTGTGTCAAAGCTATGTTTCTTCAGTGTTGCTCTATTGACATTATAATTAAATGTGAGGGGTGTACTCACTTTTGTGACATACTGTATGTCTCGCTGATTTGGTGGGGTGGAAATACACAAAACTCATCGCTGTTGTCATTTTTGTCATACTTTTGTCACATTCCTTTCAGTGTATCAGCAGGTTGCCACTCTCTTCCTTACCTAATTTGGTCAGTCTCTGCCCAGTTCAATTTTCCCTCTCAGAGGCATTAGCTCAGGAGGTAGTGCGCTCTGGGGATCAAGAGATCGCAGGTTCAAATCCCGGCTCCTCCGTGTTACATGTCGAATTACCTTGAGACACTGAACCCCTAATGCCCCCAATAAGCAGGTTGTCGCCTTGCATGGCTGCATGGCCGCTATTGGTGTGTGAGCATGTGTGAATGGGTAAATGTGAAGCACATTGTAAAGTACTTTGGGAAGTCTTCATTTACTTGAAAAGCACTATATAAATGCAGATCATTTCATTTAATTTCCCTCATAATAAGATTCTCCCTTGTCACCATTGAAACGCTGATGCTCTGTGCTAGTTTGTTGATTTTCATGTCACGTACCAAGCACTCTTATCTCAGCCTCTTGTTATTTCAATGTAGAAGAAGAATAATTTACTTTTATTGTCATTGTTTGTAACCATGCACACAGAACGAAACGTCGATACACCCCGTACAGTTAAACTGTAGTGAGCCGATTCCGCCGCAGCCAAACTGGGCTCCGCCGTTTTTGACCCAACTACTGTGTTGGGAGTCAATAAGTGACCAAACCCCCCAATTCCAACCCTTAATGCCGAGCGCCAAGCAGGGAGGCAATGAGTACCAATGTTGTAAGTTTTGGGTATGACTCGGCCGAGGCTTGAACCAGCAACCTTCCAGTCTCGGAGCGGGCGCCCCACCATCTAGGCTACCGAGCTGGTAGCAAACACCTGACTGCTCTTTCAAATCATGAGTACCAAATCTCTGGACTGTCGCCTTGGCTGTTTAGGTTTACTGGATTGTTGCCTCGCCTCCTGACTTCTCGTGTACAGAACACTTACCCAAATAAAATATCACTATTTGATGGACTAATCAGTGTTTATATCCTTTGCTTCCGCACCAGCCCAAGTGGGTTCCTGACAGCTTTTTTTTGCCTCTATGGAATGTATACAAAGTAGTTAAGATCCCCCTAAACTGGCTCATTTAATTTCAGATTCAGATTCAGATTCAGATCTACTTTATTGTCATTCTAGTACACGTGTATACAGAACGAAATGTCGATACATCTGACCCGCACAGTTTCCTTGAATGTACAGATATAAATAAAATGTTGTATTGAGTTGGAGTATTGAGTACTAATTTGAGAAAATTCCCCCATAGTTATCGTCCCTATAAAGCTTCAAAATCGAGTTCTAAACATTTCCTAATGGAAAAAAACTAAAAAGCATGTGACCCGTTAACAGTAATCTACACTACTGTAAAAACAGCAGCTTGCATATAACTATTTCTAACGGTCCCAATCAATTGTTGTGTTCCCCCAAGGGATGTGCAGAGTCATCAATTATATAACCATTAGCGAGTCAGTCGATTTAGGAAACTGATTCTTGTTTAATCATGTCTTGAGGCATTTCTGGTAAAACGGAGAACAACTGTGGCATAAGGGTTACAACTGTCCTACAGAATATTTTCAATAGTGACAAGGCAGCTTCTATACTTCCCAGTGTGTAAATGACAGAAATTGTGAAGTGGCATGTATGTCCTGTAGTATATTTTGGAATTAGAGTATAGGTTAAAATGTAAGATAACATGGTAACAGTAACAAAACAGTGCTTTCTCATTTGATTTTACAATTTGTTTTTTTTTTTCAAGATCAGTGAATTTTCACATTATATTATACAATTCTTATTAATGCAACGAGAATGTAACGTAATACTGTGGTGAGTTTCTACAGATGCAGAGTGAGGCGTGCAATTGTCCTGCCTCCTGGCAGAGGGGATGAGTGAGACCAAGGATTCTGATTTGGTGCACACCTCATCCAGAAAAAATAGGATTAGAGATAGTACCTGTTTTAGAAAGCCAACAGAAAGTTAAGCCATCTAGTAATTTTTTTCTTATTGCATGGACTTTTTCATAATGGACTATTACTTAACTTTTGATGCTTTAACTCAAAAGAAGCAGCACATAGACTTCATTTATAAGTTAGGGTAATACAACAAAACATGTTTTCTATGCTACATTATATACATTACTTTTTTGCTCTGCCAAAGGAATAAGGAATACAATATAGGTTAGTTTATCTGTTAATCTGAATGTGCCTTACCAGACACGAACTTCACCGCGTGTGATAAGAACGCTAAATGTAACATTGGTATTGTTGCATACCTTGCTATTTTTTAACTTCCAAATACAGTATGCAATCATGCAGGTTTCATGCCATCAGGCCTGAGGCGATATTTTTGGGAGTTTTCCTATATTCATGAATGCGGTGTACTCCTCGTTACCACCAGGGGCTTCCTGCAAATATCAAAATGATTGGATCCTGACAACTGAAAGTCAAGGCAACGCAATGCCTTGGATGGAGTGGATGTATTAAAAAGGGTTAGCATGCTAAGGAATAATTCATCCTTATGCAGACACATGAATCACACTCCATTTATGACAAGAGCACTTGTCTAAGAGAGATGGACAAAGACCACGTCCTCTCTCAGCAAGACCAAATAAATTTACTTGACGTCTGAGTAGTCACATTTTTTATCCCTGTGCATAATTTGCTTTTAAATGGACTCAGATAACCTGTGCCTTCATCAGGTGATGTGATAGCAGGGCATTTGAGTTGTCGGATGCTCTCTGTATTGGGGCTAAAACCATTCTTGTGGCAAATTAATTTCCCACCATGGTCAAGAATCAAGCTCAAAGATTTGATGCAGGCCTCATTAAACTAGGGCTCAACAGTGTGAATAGGATTCCCAAACCGGCAGCCCTAACCCTTCACTTTCATCTCACAGCCTGTTACACTTTCTCTTGATGTCTTCATTCCCCTAACCCCTTTGCTCTCCATTTCTAACTGTGTCACATCGCCTGAAGGATGTTGGTGAAATTTAGCACATGAGTGAATTGCTAAAAATCTTAAGGATGTATGGGCCAGATACTTTAGTCCACAGGTTTGCAGATCTGTGTGGAAGGGGTGTAGACTTATTGTACATGAAGTCTATCAGCACTTATAAATGAATATTTTAAGTGCAGGATACAGGTTCAGGCTAATGTCAGGAACTTTAAGCAAAGGAACAAAGTTTGGCCTGATGTCAAGAAACCACGAGACAAAAATGCAAACAAGGAACTGAAACTTTAAGAATTGGCTGATAACACAAAAATCTACAAACAAAGACAAGCAGAAAACTGAAGTTGCAGTTTCTTGTTGACCTATAGAACGCCTCAAAAAATCTCGCTTCAGAATCTCATAGAGATTGAAGACTTGTATTGCGATGGTCTCCAAAATATATTCTGCCGATAAAAACTTCTCGAGTAGCAGTTCATTTCCAGCCTCTTCATTTGCCAGTTTTCTCCTCACCCAAAATTCAACAAACATACAAGGGACAAGATCAGAATCCATGATCTTTCTTCACCGGCTTCCCAAGGCCAAATCATAAAAATGGATTAAAAAATTGTCCTGCCAAATGCATTACAAGCTCCATATGTTTAATGACTCGATATTGTTCAGCTGCTTTCAACATTTAAGTACACATTTGTCTGGAATATATACCATGGGATTCATTGAATTACGTAAAAAGCTCATATGGTATCCGTATCCGATATCGTGGATATGTTAGTGTCAACAGATGCGGCTGAAAAAAAAGTGAAAATATCTTCAGTTTCACATGTCAAGCTTTTTTCAGCTCTTGTGGATTTTCTTCAGAAAAAGAGCCATATGTGTCACTATGGCATGTTTGCTCATGTTGATGAGCAAGGATGGTATCTTAAAAAGTGGGTTAAATTTTGACACGTTGAGTAACATTCATAATTACTGCAGATGGATGCTGTAGTTAGTTGATATTTTATACTTTAAAGCGTGTCTGTGGCATGTGAGAAGAAAGAAAATCAAAGTTTTTACAACAAAGATACACTAAAGACAAACGTTTATTGTGCTTCTGGCTGCGACGCAAAGTAATGAAAAAAAGTTGGTTCAGTCATACAGATACAACAAATCAGATTCATTTGGTTAGTTTGTCATTTTAAAAATTGAAGTGCTCTATATTGTGAAATTGACGGAAGGTATTTAGGAGTTGGTGCTAATTATAAAATTTTCCTGAATCTGGACACGTTTTCAACAGTTATTAAGTACTTTAATGTGGATGGGAAAAAGATCAAAACTATATAAAATCAGTTATTGTTTTAACTTTTTTACACAATGCTCACTGTTACAAAACAGGTTTTTTTCTGAAATGTATAAAACAAACATATATTTTCATTTTGAGTGTCTTTTTCTTGTATTATATTTACTTAATTGTTTTCAAAAAATCTGATAACCTGACTTTAAAGCGCTCAAATGTGACTCAAGTGAATGAATTAAAGAGTTTAACTAATTATGAGCTTCTCAAAATGGCAGAAGATTGATTAGATGTGGTTATGATATTTACTAAGCACTTGGTAGAGGTTAGGGAGAGTTAACAGAAATATTTTTTTACAAACCCTGAATGATAATATTTGAATAAAATTGTACCTTAAAATGTTAATTTTTAAACTGTTTTCACGGGATGTTAGAAAACGTGTTTTTAATAGTAGTTTGTCATGTTATGTTTTTCAAGAAATCATTTGAACTCTTATTATAAATAATGTTATTATTTTTCTTAAATAAAAAAATATTTTCTTTATTTTATTTTTTTAGCTTTGGAAAAATAAAATAAAATTGTAATTGGGTTGCCCTTACAGCAACAGTTTTCCTTTCATAAATAAGTAACTGTGTTTAAGATATAATGCAATGCTGATGCTCTCAATGCATTGTATTTCTGCCACTTTCCCCATCTGGAGAATTATTTACAGGTCCCCTGTTGTCACAGTCCTTCTTTGGTGGTTTAGCTCAGTGTCATATAGATGACTCTAGACTAATCGGTTTTTTGGGTGGGGCGAAATCTCAACATTTTACTTTTGGGACTCATTGCCCACCCTATACCGTAAGACCAATATGTGGAAGTAAAGAAAGGGTAAATTTTTGAAAGTACATACGGTTAAATCTTGGGTACCGATATCACGTTTCTGAGTGAGCCATATGGATATCCACTTGAAGGTAGCACAAAAATGTGGTCCTTGATATTGCCGCGTGGTGGTTGTCTGGTTCATTGGTCAAATCTTGATAAAAGAAATGAAGTCTTAGACAAATGCGTACGTGGATTGGGGGGATTTAATTCACGGATTCGATGTAGCCTAAGAAAACAGTTTCTTTTTCACAAATCTACTCAAGTAAAAGTAAAAAGTGGTGTGTTTTAAAAATACTTTTAAAAGTACAAAATGTCCCAAAACTTACTCAACTAAATGTACAACCACCTGTGCTTAAAGGTTGCACGTCCATCTATATTAAAGGATTAACAAAGCAATGTCATAAGAGGCTAAACACATTTTTTTAATGTTTTAACAAATACAATACATATTGGTTCACTGAGATGCAAAGTGTATGCATTTTATTTTCACAAAAGTATTGGCACATGTTTTTAATGCACTGGATTGTATTATTACTGTTTTCACCATCCAAAGACAAAAACTTCGATAACACGTCTCTTGTGGTCCTGGTCCTCCTTTGGTGGATTAACTTGGTGTTATATCGGCAGACACTACATTTTTGTTTAATTCACTCTACACACCAAATATGTCGGTTAATGTGGCAGCATTATAGCTAGAGTCTTTGTTTCAGGTTTGTAAATAATGAGCTGAGGTCAGAGGCTGAGCCAATGACATAGGACATGGAAGATGTTTAATAGCAGGACAAAGTGTCTCAAGTCAAACTCATACGCCTCAATTTTGAGCCAAGCAGGTGCCTTAAGACCTAAACCAGAATTAAGACACAGATCTTTTGGGTTGCCAGTAATGGTGGGCATATCAGTCCAAATATCGAAATTATACATACTAAGCAAGTACATGGTTTGGATCGATACTATTAACTTAAGCCCGGTACTGTCTTCCCAGTTTAACTATCATTATATTAATGTTGGTTGTGTCAAGTAATGTAATGTAACGTAATGTACTGCTCTCTGTTGAATCCCCAGTGTGTAATATTTGACCACTAAATAGCACTGTTGTCGAATGCGAATGAAAACCAGTGCCATAGCAGAAAAACAGAAGACAAACATGGCTGTGAGTACGGATAACAATATGTAAAATGAATACAAATTTCTCGGCCCATGATTTTTGTTTATGAAAATTAACATTGGTATAATAATCTGTAGTTAAAATGTATTAAAATCAGTTTTTTTACTGAATAAAGTTTTTTTGTACCACTAGGAGGCACTAAATATCACACACTGTCCTTTTTAAAGTTTGCACATCATATTGTTTACAAAATATTGTGAAATGGAAGGTATTACAGGCGTCATGTTGACCTTGTTATATACAGGTATTTATTTTTGTTACATTGCCAATTTCTGAGTTGGACTCTCTTGACTATTGTTCTGGAAAAATACAAATATTAATATATTTTTCTATACTCTTAATGTTCGCATTGTAATAACTTAGGCTATTTTTATCTTAATTATGAAGCAACGCAAAAGGGAGGGATTCAAATTTAACGATCATGAGATTTCCAGGGAAAAAAGTACCAGTATCAGTTTGGCACCGATCGATACTATCCAGTATTTAGTCGAATTGAATTGATACCAGTATCAACTCTCCCCTCCCCTCCCCTAGTTGCAAGTAACCCCCTGCACTCTCTTGCAGTTTGAGAAGCCGAATTCCATGGAGCAGGAGGGAATCTAAGACCCTTAGTAGTTCGAGCTACAATTAAGCAGCAGTGAATACTGAGAAAAGGTCATTCAGAACGAGAGCTCAAATTGGCCCTTCAGCAAGGGGCCTTAATGTGAGAAATATCAGTATGGCTACACGTTATTTCACTTGACCTTTGGCGATATGGCAAATGGGGGAATGGGAACACTAACACTGTTATGTTTACACATGAACATTTAAAAATATGGATCAGTGTAACAATGTAGAAGTCATTCATTTCTCCAATTCTCAATATTGACCCACTTGGGTTCTATTCAAAACACGCAAAGAGGAAACTTTCATGTATTTATTTGTTTTTAAAATACTCAATTTCTTTGTTTAATGTTAAAACCAAGGAACAAACCCAATGTACAGGCACACGGATTTGTGAAACAAATACAGGGTCTGTTCTTCACAATTAAAAAAAATACTAACTTCTGTACTATCAAACTTGCAATTAAAAAGTAATCATGACGCTTTTTCACACAACTGTACTAGGGACACGATCCCCATTACTTCACATGATATTTTGTCGCCATCATGTTAATATCATGGGAAACTGCATTTATTTTGTGGATGTCAACCCAAATTGGTGAAATGGTCATCATATTGGACGATATAAAAGTCTGTAGGCGCAAAGAAATATAAACCTTATAAGGAATGAGGGATTTTATACATTTAACTATAAAGGATTTTATACGATTAAATACAAGTTACATTTATCAAGTGCAATGGAGATTTTCACAGAGTGGGCTTCAGGTCACGCCGTTCCAAATGCGGAATGTTTTGGCTGGGGAATTTTGATAACAGAACTCTGACGAAGGACGTCAGGCATTGTTTTGATGAACGCTCAGTGTGGTTTTGAGTTTCTCCAGACATCGAACCGAGGGGGTGGACCCCACGTGGGGGCTTTCATTGGTACGCCCATGGAAGGAGCAGGCACACCAGCTTGCGGAAGAGACGTGGGTCGAGAGAAAGGCAGAAGATAGAGAGAGGAGGCTTGACAGAGACTCGAGCGACACAAATTCGACTAATTCGGCCACATATTCGATGGAGTTCACTTAGCTAAATTATTTAAAAATTAAATCTGCCCCTGTGTGAAAATGTCGGCTATTCTTGCCCATCTTTTCCCATCAAGAAACAAGTGTGCATTGTTAGGAGAATGCAGGTTGTGTTTGGTTAATGGAGTCAGATAACTAATTCGATCAATTTGGTAAACGGTACATTTTTAATATATTTATTTCCTAACAGGATGGTAACACATACTGTATCCATCCAAATTTATTGTAAAACGTTAGGAATATTTGTCTTCTGTTGTCCTAAAACAGAAACCATATATTTTTCCATTATCAAACATGTTTGAATAAGGGCTAGGGAGTGCCAAAGACCCGTGTTTGGCTCTGGAGCAAGTTTAGCAGGGCGTGAAACTATTACTTTGTTGGCGATAGAAAGCATCTTCCTCTGCCTTTAAGCTCCCGCCATTCAGTGTTTTGTTGACATGAAGGCTTTTAGAGAAACTTAAAGTAAAATAGGATTTGTGCATGCTTACCGAAGGTCGTCAAGCTGTTTTTTGTACGGGTTCAACCGCTGTTGTTTGGGTGTTTGGGCTTTTGGGTCAGCCATGGTCCAAAAATGTTTGTATGTGTTTATATTTTGCTATTTTTTTCCCCTTTTTTCTTTTCTTTGTTATTGTATGTGGTTTGTCTTGCTGTCGGTCACCCCTCTTGAAGGGATATGATAAGGATAGATAGATAGATAGATAGATAGATAGATAGATAGATAGATAGATAGATAGATAGATAGATAGATAGATAGATAGATAGATAGATAGATAGATAGATAGATAGATAGATAGATAGATAGATAGATAGATAGATAGATAGATAGATAGATAGATAGATAGATAGATAGATAGATAGATAGATAGATAGATAGATAGATAGATAGATAGATAGATAGATAGATAGACAACCGCAGTGTCATTGACGCTCAGGCAGACACAAGAGGAGAAGGGACAGGTCCCGACTGTTTAGACAATCAGAATGCAGAATGAAATTCCACGAAATAGCGAAACTACGATATTAAAAGGGATTGTTGTATTTCTTCTCTTTTTGCATGTAAGGTGGATACAAAAAGACACACTCTCCTCCAAATTGTTTTTGCTCATCGACCTTTACCTGTACACACAGCTCTCAAGCCCGAACTCGAATCTCAATCTCCCCCATGCAAACTGTTCAGCCGAGTGCCCCGTTATTAGATAAGGGATTTCAACTTTCTGCGTTTAGTTCCCTCTAATATGTCCCAAATGATATCATCCAATGTCACTTTGTGTAAGATATGATGAGCAGTGCCGTTATAAAATAAAATAGTTTTGTTTTTTTTCAGTAACGGGGTAATCCAACTAATGATTTTTTCTGCGGTTACCATGCCGTTACCGTTACTGACGGTCAAAAGCAGTGCGTTACTTTGCCTGTGAAACGCCAACAGGGCCAGGCCCCCGCAAACCTGATGCCCTTTCCAGTAGTGCGGCTTTCTGCTCTCCTCCAAGTTGTTTACGTCACGTCTTTTCAGATCATGACAGCATTCGACGGATGTATTTACTAAATAAGGCTAATGAGGGCTGATATTTGAGCCCTATATTTTACAGAGCAGTAGTAATATTGCGTAAACTGTTTGTGAACTAAATGTCTCCATGAGCCGGCTCTTGAGAGAGAATGAATCCACTGCTGGTTCACTCCTAAACGCCTTTTTTATCTATGATTAGTCAATATGATTCTGTGTTGCTGACTTGAAATTTGTTGAGTTTAAAAAAAGGTTCAAATGAATTTGAATTTGACGTTTTTTGTAGAATTTCTAAATATTTTAATAGTATTTCTTGTGTTTTTTCTGTGAAATGTGTTATATAAAAATGTTGTGGTTTTTTTTTTTCTTTTACATCTTTTTCCCCTTTTTTCTTTTGTTTGTTTTCTTTTGTTTCTTTTATTTTGAGTGATAGGAATGAGTGGAGAGCTGTTGTAAAAGGATGGTGGAATGTTTAGACGCGTTTTAAGAGATCGGCAGGGCAACTGTATGATGCGGCAGGGGTAAACCAGTGAAAGCTGTCGGGCCCTGCTGTT
Source organism: Urocampus carinirostris (assembly GCF_059441175.1). Taxonomy (NCBI): domain Eukaryota; kingdom Metazoa; phylum Chordata; class Actinopteri; order Syngnathiformes; family Syngnathidae; genus Urocampus; species Urocampus carinirostris. The sequence goes on from NC_142349.1 coordinate 30,985,925, forward strand.
GAACAGAAGAGTGTGTTGTGTCACCCTGACCCGAGTGACATGGCCGCTTTCTTGTGTACCTTTTCATCTAGAGGGACGAAAGCATGACCAACCCGGGTGCTGAGGTGCTTGACTTATTTGTGTGTTTGGGTATTTGGGTTGGCCATGGTCCCAAAGTTTTTGTGTGTTTTTTGCTACATTTTCCCTTTTTTTATTTTCTTTGTTTTTGTGCATGTGTTTGTCTTGCTGTCGGTCACCCCTCTCGAGCGAAATGACCAGGGTAGATGGATAGGTTTGCAATCATCTGTGATCTGTGCAGCTCTTCGAGACTCCTCGTGATAAAGGGCGATACAAATAAACATGACTTGAGTTAAAGGGGAAAACGCGGGAAAGGGTATTTTTTGATGCATTTTCATTTATATCAATGAATAGAGTTTTTTTTTATTTTATCCTGATCTGAGACTGATTCTAGACATAGTAATCGAGGTGGGGATCAACACATTTGTTTTATTTACTTCTGCTACTGATTCATCTTAGACACAACTAAAACAGAGTAACATTTGGTCACTTGGTGACCTTGATTTCAATTCAAATTGCCTCACAGGTCATTTTGACCCTATCTTCAATGCCGGCGCGATTAATCGGGAATAACGGGATATCTCCCAAAGGACCGTCTCATTTCAAGGTGGAAAAATATCATTTGCGTATGTATATGTCTCTTGCACTATCTAACTTTACTCGTGCCTTCATTCTCTAGTCAGCTATTCGGCCACATTCAGCGCAACCAACATTGTAGCAGATGAGGTGAGTTTTACCATCTGGAGGAATTTTCGACTCACAAATTTTCAGTTGGTTTGGCTCACTACTCTTCTTTTCTGTAGTGGTAACATTAACACAGAACAGCGAAAATGCACCAAATCAGAGCCCTCTGCCATGAGATAGAGAATTACATGCCACACTCTCAGCACATAAATATGCTAAATATTAATTGTAATAATGATATTCATAATGAAGGATTTTATAATGTTGTAAAGACATGTAGTGCTATGCTAACTGTTTTAATAATTCAAAGCTGTATTGCAAATAAGTTGAAAAGTGCTGTTTTAGTTGTTTTTGAGGCCAAGCCGCCAGACAGAAAAATACAAGAACCGACGAGGTGGGGGCCAAGGGTGGCTGAAAATCCCTGCTCCTTGGAATCCAGATGGTGTGGTGTTTATGTCGAAGTGTCCTTAGACAAGACACTGAATCCCTAATGCCTCCGAATGAGCAGGTAGTTGCCTTGCATAGCTGACGCTGCTATCAGTTAGTTAGTGTGTCAAATGGAAGGTGTGAAGCACATTGTAAAGCGCTTTGAGAGGTCTTCATTTACTTGAAAAGGGCTGTATAAATGCAGAACACACACACACGCAGGTATAATGGAAGGCAGAAAGGTGCCATTTCAAGCCGAAAAAGCCAGGAAAAGAAAAATAAACGCATTAAAAGAAAGACTGTTTTCACTCATTTCACTCATCTTGCACTTTTTGCCTGTCATCTGTGTTTCCCCAGTTGTTTGCTGCGCTATGTGTTAACAGAATTTAGCAGGTAACTGTCTTTACCTCGTACTGTTGAGAATTCCATCTTTTTTCGAGAACCGGCTCTTTCTGGTCCCAAAAGCCCTTTCATATTGTTTTTGTTGCCTGTATCCATATATTTAAAATTATTATGTAACATTATGCGCAAAATTACTTTTGGGGGACAAATAAACCTAAAAAAGGAAAAAAGAAACAACAGATGAAAAAAAAATAAAACAAAGGCAAAAAGAGAGAAAAAATAAGAAACTATTCTAAATAAAGTAAAATAAGTAAAAGACGAGAATAAATAAATAAACGGAAAAGCAGAAAAAATGAGAAATACAAGGGAAAATTCTAGGAAGAAAATGAGAAAAAACCTAGGGGAAATAGAAACAAAAAAAGAAAAAAGAAAAGAAAGAAGAAATGAAAACAAAAGAAAAAGCAGGTCCTCTCACAATATAACCTCCTCACAGATGCCTACCATGTCATTGGGCCGGCATATAAGTTCCTGTTAAGCCTTTCCTGTACTCAGGTTGCATGAGAGCAGAGATTCTCTGCTTTAAAATGAGCAAAAACTTGGCTACGAAGCTCACTGTCTTTATACTGCTGTGCAGTAAAAAGGAAATTCTCAAGTCTATAGACAATGACATTGTCATCTTCAAAGTTTCAGAGACCAGGAGGATTTTCATGCTTTATGTAGCTGACTTAAAATGTGCTCGGTAAAGTTACTTCATAGGAGTTTAGCGTAAAACCTAACAATCTTTTGGGTAGGCAAATGCAATTTGGATTTCAAATGACCAATATTTTTCGAAGGTAAATGTGTTTTCATCTATGTCAGAATCTTTATATAAATGTATTTCAAACTAAAACGGTAAAGTGTCTTCTGTTAACTTATCAACATGTAAACACATTTTTTCCCCAATAAAAATGCATCATATGAGCTCGCATCTGTTCCATTCATTTAGATTTCTCCTCCATAGCTAGGTGGGCCGGCTTCGGGAGTAAAACTCTCTGGCTGAAAAAGGGGGGCGATTTTGTCCCTGCCTATGTCTGTAATTTTTTCCTCCAACTTACATGGAAATGTGAATAAAAACATTTCATTTTCTTCTACTGGGGTGTGAGTGTGTGAGTGTGTGAGTGTGTGTGTGGATGGGTAAGTGTGAAGCACATTGTAAAGCCCTTTGGGAGGTCTTCATTGACTTGAAAAGCGCTATATAAATGCAGACCCTTTACACATGTCATTTTGCAGGGGAACTCTGAATTTGGCCAGCCAGGGAATATCCTAACAAGAAGAAATGGACGAAAATCCTGGCCGATCCTGACCAAGTGTCAGCTCAACAAGCAGCCAGAGAGCCTTGCCATTCATTCGAACAATTTGGTAAACGGTACATTTGTAATATTTATTACCTAACACCACACACGGTGTATATTTTTATATTTAGCTTACTTTGCGTTGTTGACCAGGTGCTGTTCAAACTCTGGTGATACCTAATGTCCCGAAAATATGCAACGTAAACTATGAGATGATATCGAATAAGCACCCAATAACATCAAATCGTCTATCTTCAAAGGCGCGAATAAATCCCTCTAATGGCCTTTAAACTCTGGAACTGACACCGCGTTAACATTTATAATCAATAAAGTTGTTATTAGATCGATTGTGATTCTTCTCAGCACTTTGAGGAGTCGATATCAGCTCTTGGACTGCCCCTCACTTTCCTGAGATAAGACACGAACGTGCTGATGCAAACAAACATGCTTGTTTATCCGGCAGGACGGGATGCTGACGGACGCACCAGCTTCTAATCCGGCAAAATTTGCTCTGGGACTTGTGGCAAACAGTGCACTCTGTGAGTGGGAGTCTTATTCCCTGGAGAAAGGCGGAGCTACCTCACATGATGTCCCCTCGCATTTTGCTCCAGTGCCGACGTTGGCGTCTGATTGCACTTTATAGGTGACCGTCATGGTCAATTTGTTCCTAAATGGACAGTCTATGATTTCAAAGTCATTTATTAAAGAAAAACAACATTCGGATATGAAAAATAAGCAAAAATACAAAAACTTTCATCGACATATGCACTTTTTAAATAGTTGCAGGTTGAGAAATTGGCGTTTATTTGACATTTGAAGGGCGCTGACATGATTGTTCTGCATCTTGCTGCTATGTGTTTTTTTTTTCATTTTTCTTAGCTGTTCTTAATTTTTTGCCTATTTTGCTTATTTTTCTTCCTTTATTTGTTTTAGTTTTTCTCTCTCTTTTCTGCTTTCTTATTTTTCTTTTATTTGTTTTTTTCTTTTCTCATCCTTTTTTCTTTATGGTTTCTCTTTTTCCCCTAGATTTCTCCTTTTTATTTCCTTTTACTTTTTTGTCTCTTTTTTCCACTTTCTTTGTTATTTCTTTTTTCTTATTCAATTTATTCTTTCTACTTTTCACTTGTCTTCTTTTTTTAATTTTGTTTACTTCTTTTTTCCTCCACTTTCGTTAGTTTTCCCTTTTCCTTTTCTATATTGAAATGATCTGCATTTATATAGCGCTTTTCAAGTCAATGACTTCCCAAAGCGCTTTACAGTGTGCTTCACGTTTCTCAATAGCGGCCTTGTATTGCAGCCAGGTAAGACGCTAACCTGCTTATTATTAGGGGTATTAGGGGTTCAATGTCTTACCCAAGGACACTTCGACATGCAACACGGACGAGCCGGGATTCGAACTAGGATTTTCTTGATCCCAAGACGAGCGCTCTACCTCCTGAGCTACTTTTATTCTCCTTTTTCTTCCCTTTCCTATTTTTTTCCTTTTATTTCTTCTGTTTTCCGCACTTTTGCTTTCTTGTGCCTCATTTTTCCTACTTTCTTTGTTCCTTATTTTTTCTTCTTTGATTTATTCTTTTAACTTTTCTTCTTTTACATTTTTCATCTTTTTTCTAGATTCTGTCTGTTTTCTCTTTAACTTCTTTACAAAAGGCAGGGGGGAAAGTCAGAAAAAAGGTCCCTTTGAGACTCCATAGTTGACGTTTTTCCTTGTGCTTTTTAGCCCTCATTTTTCAATTGCACTATACAGTACAACGACATCTGTTGGTCGAATATGACACACTGTCACCTGAATAATTTCATGAAAACGTTTATAGCTAAGGGAGGAAGTGTTTTCTTCTGTCACTGTGTTCTACCCCAAAATTGTACCTCCCAAGCTTTAAAAACATGCGAGTTAGTTAAATGAATTAATGAGTTTTCTTTTTTTAATTGTGACATTGCTTTTACTACATGGTAATAGCAGCATTGCCTTAATGTAATAGGACAGGGGTGTCAAACATGCAGCACTTTTAAATATGTCTATTTTATGTCGCCAAAGTCCGAACCCAAGCACAAGGACACTGTAGCTGTACGGCTTTCTCTCAAACTCTGTCTCTTTTTCTTCTCTCTTTTTGTCTCTGTGTTTCTCTTTATTTTCTATCTCTGTCCCTCTCTTACTTCTCTCACTTGTTCTCTCTTATTCTCCCTTTCTCTCTCCTCCTCTATCTCTCTCCCTCTCTTACTCTCTTTTTTGTTCTTTCTTGCTTGTATCACTCTTTTTTCTCTTCTCCCTCTCTCTTGTTACTTTCTTTCTATCTTGTTCTATTCTCTCTGTGTCTCTTTCTCTTTGTTTCTCTCCTTTATTTCATTCATCATTATTCTTGTTTTCTGTCTTTGTCACGAACCAGATCAGGAAATAGGAAACAGGACCCAATCGCGTAACGTTACTCACAGTTTATTGGGGAGAAGAGGAATGAGCGCACACTCGTTCCCGGGATCGTTGGTCGCGAAGTAGATTGATCGGAACGAGGAAGTGGTCAAAATCAAACAGATCGGGGCGAGAACAAAACAGGAGCACAACACAGGCAAAAACGGAGATTCACAGGGCTTTGCAAAACAAGAGCAAAAAATGCAGGCAAAACAGGGATTCACATGGCTTGACGTATCACAAGTTTGAGTTTAGCAGGAGTTTCGCAGACGCTCCGACACCAGGTGACTCACAAGACAGCGTTTAAGTAGTCAGGGAGCAATCGGTCAACGCGTTTCAGTTGGTGTCCATGGGCGGGGCCAATTGGGCGCCATGGCAACCGTGACAGTCTTCCTCTCAAACATTTTCTCTATCACTCTCTCCCTCCTTCCCCCCCTCTCTCTATCCCTCTCTCTTTTTGTACCAATTGCTCCCTCTCTTTTCAACTGTTTGTCTCTCTCTTTCTGTCTGTCTTTCTCCTTTTTTTTATTTTTCTCTTTCTCTTTCTTTTTCTTCATCTTTGTCTCTCTTATTCTCACTCATTCTTTCTCAGTCTCTGCTTTCTATTTCTCTTTTTGTTTTCTCTCTCTCGTGTGTACTCTTTCTATTTTTCTCTCCTTTATTTTGTTTCTTTCTTTGTCTCTCGTGTTCTCTCACTTCCTTTTTGTCTATTTTCCTTTTTTTTCGCTGATTATCTTTTTCTCTCTTTCCTTCTCTCTTTCCCACTTTCTCTGTATCACTCTCTGTCTCTTTTGCTTTCTTTAGTTCTCTCTCTCTCATTCTCTCTCTTGTACTTTATTTTACTCTCTCTTTGTTACTCTTTTTTATGTTGTCCCTCTCTCCTTTTCTCTGTCTTTCTTTCTCCCTTTCTGACCCAACCACCCCCCCCTCTCTTTTTCCCTCACTCACTCTTTCTTTCTCTTTAATGTACTGGGCCGGTCTCCCGGAGAGTTTTTTTTCCTACCATGTGGCCTGAGCTCAAATGTGACTGACACCCCTGTACCCAGGATTAACAATACAGTTATATTATAATTGCCACAGTATTTGATTATAGTTAAAGTATGTCATGATATTAAAAGTAACTAATAAGTTAAGAATAAAGTCTGGGTCGAGCAACCACCGGTGGTTATTTTGTTAGAACAATCTTATTCAGCAAAGTTTTACAACTGCTGTGGTTATGGCTTTCATGAATGAACAATATCAGCCAATAAAATCACTCAAGTGGATCTTGGCATTGTAAAATAAACAAGAGACTCAGCTCAAAAGATTGCATACGTAATAAATGTTGTGTTTTTATGTATGAAACTCCAATTTTGTTTATCCAATATGAGCTTTTTTTGGTAACTATCAATTTGGAAACATCTCAATTTAATCACATCGGAGTTTTGACCCTGCCCTGTTTGGACTGAAGGATTTCATACATTTGACTACAAAAGATTTTATACGATTGAATACAAGTTACATTTATTGAGTGAAATAAAGCTTTTCACTGAGTGGGCTTCAGGTCACGCTGTTCCAAATGCGGAATGTTTTGGCTGCTGAATTTTGATAACAGGACTCTGACGAAGGACGGCAGGCATTGTTTTGAGTTTTTCCAGACAATGAGGCGAGGGGGTGGAGCCGGCACACCAGCTTGCAGAAAAACGTGGGCCGAGAGAAGAAGCAAGAAGATCGAGAGAGGAGGCTTGACAGAGACTCGAGCGACAATAATTCGGCTAATTATACCATATTCGATGTAGTTCACTTAGTTACATTGTTTAAGAAATTAAATCTGCCCGCGTGTGGAAATGCCGGTCTCTTGTCTTATTTTTTCCATCAGGAAACAGGCGCACATTGTTAGGTGAATGTAGGTTGTGTTTGGTTAATGGAGTCAGATAACTCATTCGACCAATTTGGTAAACGGTACATTTTAATATATAATTCCTAACAGGACTCACCTGTTTGATGGCGCAGAGGAGCTTCCCATAGCAGAAGACAATCACGGACAATGGCACAATGAGGCAGAAGATAAACAGACAAATGATGTAAGAAATGTTATTGGCTGTCTTGGCTTTCCAGTTCACAGAGCAGGTGGTCCCAGGACCTTCTGGACCGTAGTTGCTCCAGCCAAAAAGCGGCGGGACAGTCCAGATGAGGGAATAAACCCAAGAAAGGAGTATGCCCAGGCAGATCTTACAGTAGTTGGAGGAGTCGGCCTCGGCGGGGGTCATCATGGTGCAGTAGCGCTCGTAGGAGAGCACGGCCAGAGAGATGAGAGACACGATACCTGCAGTGAGATCATAAACCTTCACTGTAGATGCTTCAAACAAAAACGCTCTCTTGTGGCTACTTGAGATTCAAAAGCTCCTTCTCGAGCAATAGAGGTCCATCTCAGGGGCGGACAAACTTTTTCCAAGCGGCGAGCTAGTTTTTTTAAGTAACTGGCGCGAGCCGTTTCTTTTGAAACAAAAGTGGAATAAGAAAGCTTGATGTGGTTGACAAAATGGTTGAATCGCTTTTTTTTTGCCCACTTTCTACCATGTAGGCACTTTGGCACTTTGATAAGAATTTTAAAATAGCAACTTAGCTAGATGGCTTGCTAAATCGCTACAAAGGTAAGTTGATAGTTAGCTAGAAACGTTAGCAGGTAAAAAACTACAAGGGAACTAGATAGTTTGGCTATAAGAGTAAAAAGTCATTTAAACAGCTAGATAGAGAGCTAATAACAAAGCTAGATCGCAAGCAACAAAGGACGACCAAATTTAGCTTGATAACTAGTAAAAACGATCAAATGTTAGCTAGATAACATGCTGAATAGCAAAATGGGTCATTTGTTAGTTAGCTCGGAAGATAAACAAGTAAAAAGCTAAATAGCATGATAGAAAGTTAAAGAAAGCTAGATGGCTAGCTAGAAAGGAGGGCAGAATCTAGCTTGATAACTAGCAAAAAAGGTAACATTCTATTTAGATAGCAGACAACAAGTGTAAAATGCTTGTTAGATAGCTTGCTAAATACATGCTAACACTTTCTTGTGTAACTAGTTTGTGTTCATATATATCCAAATTATTTTTATCTCTTTATCTTTTTGTTTAATCTTTTATCTTTACAGTCTAAATGTGTAACTGGAGAGCCATGTCCAATTTTGTTGTCACAATATGGTCAACCCATTTTTTTAATAATAATAATAAAGGTATATTCTATTCTATTCTATTCTATTCTATTCTATTCTATTCCATTCTATCTTAAATCGCTAAAAAAGATTGGAAGATAGCTGGCTACAAGCTAAAAAGATTAGCGGAATAAAAAGCACATTATTTGCTCATTCGCCTTATAAAACCCTCAAAAAACATAAATGTGTTTAATACTTAAACAGATTCTAATTTTATTCGACAAATTACTTGCTTAAAAAGAATTATCAAAACTTGAATAGATTTTTTTTTGTCCATGAAACCCAAGAACTGGAATTTCTTTATTTGAATTTGTTATTACAATGTTATTACCAGGTTAATAACCACAAATAAGGTTAAAAAGTTAATCTATTTTTTTAGAACAGGTCCAAGGACACTTCAACTGTCCTGAGGGGGCACACTGGTGCATGTGGGCACCATGTTGGAGACCCATGATCTAAGGGGTGGGTAAACTTTTTTATTGTCAGGCCGCATTGGTTTGAAAACATTTGTATAGGTTGGCGGAGAAAAATGGCTAATTGATGTTTTTATTTCTGTATATGCCGATAGAGAGTCTTCAATATGATACTTTTGCTATAACTGAGGAAAAAAAGGTAACATAAGCCAAAACAAATTTTCCTGTTTGCATTTAGTGGTTTCATCGCCTATTTATTCATAAGGGGACCAGTTTGTTTTGAAACACACACACAACATACAAATATACGTATTTATTTACAAATAAGAAAGTTGATTAAGATCAACAGCAAAGGAATATTTAAAGATTCAAACGTATTATTTTGCTTTTTATTTTTCTATGAAAATATTTACCTGAATTTAGAAATTTCGTCATTAGATTTCATATTTATTATCGGGGAGAGCTAAAGCCTCTTTAAACTGCTAATGATCAATTTTGTCCAGGTTAGTGCAATCTTATATCCAGTGTTGGAAATAACGCCTTTATAAATAATGCCGTTGCGTGATACAAATTGTGAGAAGGACATAGTAGGAAATATTTCATCCCCAAATACAACTTGCTAGTTCAATAGCTCACAATATCTTACTTGTGTTTGTTTGATGTGCTCTAATGACAACGCATTTCACTTTGTTAAATGCGTCTTGCAAAACCACTCCATTTTGCCTTTTCCAATTCGATGTTCCTGAGTTACATCAAAGAACCGAGAGGGAAGATCCTGCTTTTGATGATTTATTGTTTATTGCATATGATTTGACATCATCAATTGATCTTGAGACCTCATAATTACCAACAAATGGATGTCTTTTGGTCTTGCGTTCTGTTAAGCATGTTCTCTCTGCCGATATCCAATAATAATAATCACGAAACCTGGTAAAGTTCTGCCTTGTATTTTCAGGTCCTGAACGTTTCGCGTCTGACTTAATACCGAAGGACTTTGTAAATTAACTTCATGTTCTTATTCAGATTTACAGTGCAGAAAATATGTATTTGAACACCCTGCTATTTTGCTATTTCTCTTACTTAGAAATAATGAGGGGCTCTGAAATTTTCATCATAGGTGCATGTCCACTGTGAGAGAGATAAACTAAAAAGAAAAATTCAGAAAATTCATTGGATGGGCTCCAGCACCCCTGCAACCCTACTGAGGATAAGCAGTGCAGATAATGGATGGATTATGAATCAGCAATTTCAGTTAAATTGAGCAGACATAGTGATATTTGAAAAGTGAAATGTAGTTTGTAGGATTTACAGAACGTTTGCAACAATTAATTCAACAAAAATAAGCAGGTGCAAATTTTTGTGCACAACAACAGGAAAATTCGATCAGTATTTAGTATATTTTCTTTTGGCAGAAGTAAACGCTTCCTATAGCTTTTAAAAGGTACTTTTGACCATTCTTCTTTATAAAACATCTCCAGGTCAGTCAGGTTTGATGGTTTTATAGCACGCACAGCCTGCTTTAAATCACACAAGAGCTATTCAATAATATTTGAGTCTGGAGACTGGGATAGCCACTCAGATCGTTGTACTGCATGAATGCCTTTGTATAATTTGAGCGGCGTTTAAGGTTGTTGTCGTTTTAAAGTATCCAACCTCAGTGCAATTTCAACTTCATTACTGATACTTGACCAATTTTTTCTACGTACTGATCCTACCTCGATTGTGCTTCCCTGCACTGGCCGCATAGCCCTACACACAGCATGATGGAACCACCAAACTGTTCTGTGGGTAGCAAGTGTTTGTCTTGGAGTGCTGTATTTTTTGTCTGTCAAACATATTTGAGTATACCCAAATGGACTCGTTTTGTTGCAAAAAAAGTCTTCCGCTGCACTAATCTCCCATACAATAAATGCATATGTACCTTAAAGTGTGTTTAATGGTTTAATGATTCTCAGTGACACCAACTGCAGCAAGATCATGTCGTAGATGTTCGGAGCTGGTCTGTGGGTTTTCACTGTCCTAAAACTCTGCTTATCGGAGATTTTTCTATCCACATTGGGTGTTAACTCGAGTTGTGTCTCAGGATTTCTATTTCCTCACTATGTTTCTCCCAAGGGAAACACACATATGGAATATCTGAGCAATCTTTGTTTTCAGGTCAGTTGACAGTCATTTTGAGGCTAAAATATATATGCCAAAATTTAGAGATTGCAGTCTTTCAGGGTGCACGTATTCTACTGGTCCTAATATTATCTTTTAAACTCCTGCGCCGCTGGTGGCCGTTAGAAAAATTCCATAAATTAGCCGCTTCACTGAATAAGCCGCAGGGCTGAACATTTGGGAAAAAAGAAGCGGTTTATAGTCCGGAATTTACGGTAGATGTTTTGTTTAAGAACAGTAATATCTTTACATTTTTGGTTGTAACTTGTTTCTCTCTGTAGAGTGAACTTTTCTCATGTGTTTACATAAATTTCCCACAGTAGTGGACCAATTTACCACACAAATGACACCTGGCATTTTCTGTAGTTGAAACAAAAGTCCACACGGCGCTGTACTCTGTCATATTTAGCTTCTGATAAGGAGTGTACGCATAGATTTGGCCCTTTGTTCTGCTAGCAGGCAGTATGTAGCAGCAAGTCAGGTAGGGAGAGGTGCCAAAAGTGTGTCTGTCAGTCACACAAATAGGCATAAACTTAGAGAATGGCCAAAGGTGATAGCAGAGAGAGATAGTAGGACTGCGCTATCTTCATAGATAAGTGGTACTTTGACAAAATTGCAAGAAGTATAAATCCCAGGATAGTAGGATCGATCCGATTTAAGTACTTTCTTAATACCGATAACATAAGCCTGTTAGCCTGTTAGCTTTCCTGTTGACTCTAGTGGCATTTTTATGTCAGTGTGCTAGTTATTGTATCTCCCCCTTGAAATGGTTCTATTATTTTGTTGTTGATGGATTGTTATGGGGATGGGGTCACTTTGTAAACACTGACATGATGAATCATTTATCATTTCAAAACAAATAAGAGGATGTCTGACCTTTTTTTAATCAACATTCTATTTTCATCCATACCAAAAGTGTCAAAGCCAATGAATGGAGAGCCAAATGAAAACATGTAGCTATAAGCCGAAGGCCGGACTGATTGATGAACATTTTAAAAAGGATGCATTTATGATGGAGCTGATTCGACCTACAAAAAAAGAAACAAATTTATTCCAAGATGATAAATCAAAAATTGTTATGCCTTTGCCTGATATTTCACATTTTCAACAGGCATAAGACAAAATTCCTTGATAAAATGAAAGAAGCCGCCATTATTCAGCCACCATAAGTAGCTAAAAGTTACTATTTAATCAAAAGTGGGCCAAATTTACAACACAGGAAAAAAAACAAAACTAGTTTTATCATCCACTTAACGTAAATATTTGTAAAATAGAACTGGATTGAGAGCAAATAAAGAAACATGTATTAACCAATAAACACATTCTTTACAGATAAGTTAAGTACGGTAAAAAAATAGGATTCCAAGTGTATGATACAATCAATACGATTCTTAAGGGAAATAGAAAACCTTCCTACGGGACGGATGCGGCCTTTGAGTTTTGACTTTGACATAAGTAACCTTTACTGATACTAGGCGTAGAGGGTCTGGGTGATTTATATTTGACTTGTTTCATACCACTTTATGGGGGACTGATGCCAGTACTTTACTTCTCATTAGTCATCGATACCAATACTGAAAATTGGTAACAGTACAACTCAAACTCATGGTCCGCCACGTCGTTTGATTTGGCAATCCAGGGCTTGTCTGAGCAACAAGGTTCGATATTATTCAAGACTGCTTCCACACAAACTACATATCCCACAATGCCTTTCGAATTTGATATCCGCAAACTAAGGGCTTAGCGCCAGTAAACTACAGTGTTTCCACAGTAATTTCCAACAAGTGGAATTAAGAAATTATCTCAAATGTCCAGTAAGATTTTCTTTTATAGTTAATCGTATATGTAAGCAAGTATATTTCTTCAATGCAACTGTAATGTTTATGACTTGAATAGGTCTTACATTTAGTTATTTTACATTAGTACAGACGCTGCCCTAATTATGAAGAGCTACGCTCCGGATGATCGTTTGTAAGTGGAATTTGTTCGTAAGTTTCTTCAGTGCTATAGTTTGTATGGAATTTATGTTTAAGGTTCATATAAGTATGCTTAAGGCTTGTATAAGTAGAATAGAAGAATAGAAGAATCTAATTTACTATTATTGTCATTCTTTGTAACCATGCACACAGAACGAAATGTCGATACACCTGACCCGTACAGTAAAACTGTAGCGAGCCGATGCAGCCACAGCCAAACAGGGCGCCGCCATTTTAGACCCAACTGCTGTCTTGGGAGTCATTAGGTGACCAAACCCTCCCAATTCCAACCCTTAATGCCGAGTGCCAAGCAGGGAGGCAATGGGTACCAATTTTGTGTTAGGTATGACTCGGCCGAGGCTTGAACCAGCGACCTTCCAGTCTTGGAGTGGGCGCCCTCCCATACCAGCTCAGTAGCCTAGATGGTAAGGCGCCCGCTTTGAGACTGGGAGGTCGGTGGTTCGCGCCCCGGCCGAGTCATTCCTAAGACTTAAAAAGTGGTCGGCGGAGCCCTCTGTTGGCTGCGGCTGCATCGGCTCGCTACAACGGGTCAGGTGCAATCGACATTTCGTTCTGTGTACATTGTTACACAGAATGACAATACAAGGAAATTATTATTATTATTATTATTATTATCTAAGCTACCGAGCTGGTGTAACCTGTATTGTTTTATACTGAAGAATTAAAAAAAAAAAAAAAAAAAAAAAAAGAAAAATACTCTTTAAAGATAAATATAGTTATGTTTACCTTACTTTTGGAAGAAGAGTTAGGCGACTTCCTGCTACGTGGTGGAAAGTGGCCCGAAAAAAAGCGATCCAACCATTTTGTCAACCACTTCATGCTTTCTTATTCCACTTTCGTTTCAAAGGAACCGGCTCGCCTCTTCTTTACATTTTACACCAACCGTGATGAATGGATGCACATGATGTTAAACAATAAAAATCTCCAAGTTCATAGCGGGCTGGAGATACAGTACAGTGTATTTACACATGAACTAGGAAGAAGCCGGATTTCTTCCTCAGGGTGGAAGCTGGATGAGCTCTCACAGCGCCACACTCCGGTAGCAGCAGAAAGAAGCACTACAGTAATATCCCGTACTCAGAAAAATACAGGATACATAATACAAAATCTAACTTACAGCAATGTCCAAGTATTTTTTGACATCCCGAAAAAAATGTTCGTATCTACCGTTTTTCTTAACTGGAATGGTTGTAAGTAGGGGAGTGTCTGTAGTGACGTTTAGAACTTACATCCGGCCCTTTGCAGACACCCATTAGCCGGATGTGGCCTGCAGTAAAAATGATTTTGACACTCTTCACAAGAAATATAATTAAATACAAACTTATTTTCGGCTTAATACAAACCATCACAACCTTATAGTAAGGTGGGTTTCAAGAATGATATCAAAACTCTGTATCAGTAATTGCTTTGCTCGATATTTTATGTAATTTCCCCAAGACAGACCAATCCTGTATATCCCACTGTAGAAATTATCTTTAGATTATAAGAAATTAATGGTCAATAGTATGTTCATGTTACATTGACATAATACTGTACTTGGCATCTTAATGGTCAGCCGTACATGCTTTCAGTTCACGATCATCCGGCTACTTGGGCGCCGGTCGATACTAAAATCGATAGTGTTCTAAGTACTCATGCATGAAATGTGTCCTGGTATTGGCCAGTCATTTGGTGTCGCTAATTGCTTTTTTGTACTTTTTGCTGTGCTGTGTGCACTTGCACATTAACGGCAGTTCTAGCGCTCCAGGCCCCCCCAAGCCCACGTTTAAACAAAATTATTATTACAACGCCGTCTCCCATTGCATAATGTGATTTAATGTCACTGTGAGCACAAATTTCGCCCCGCCTTCTCCGCATCTCGGATCAGATGAAAGGATCAAAGTCAACAGCTGAATGGAATTTCCCCAAATCTGAAATGTTAGGAGGAGATCAAAAATAGGGTCTTTATTCCCACCGTGAGGCTCACTTGGGTCCCTGTCTCATGCGCCGGCTGGAAAGCATTGGACTGAAAACGTCATCTCCATACGGCGGATCCAGAAAAAGAGAGACGGAATGAAAAACCTGAGATTGAGCAATAATTCATGTCTTTGGAATCATAAACAGAACACCTTCATATTTCCGGCCCCTCTGGTCCAGGTTTATCAGCCGCCTAAATCTCGTTGTCTGTTTGACACTGCATGTTGTTCCGTTGTTTCTCCATGATAAGACCACTTTCCACCATCTTGACAAATTAAGCCACCTAGAACCAGGTGTAGTGTTTACGCGAAGGCCATATTGGCAGGTATTAGCCCTCTGTTGTGTGTGTGCATGTTCATACATCTTTGCACTGGCATTATGAATGTGGAGTCATGTGTGTGCACAATGGCTATCGAACTTCAGTATGCAGCAAATGGGCTCGGCACTGCAAGGTTAATCCAGTGAGTGTGTCCAGAGTCTACTTGAGGCGCCGGCAGAAGTGTGACAGCATGCACAGACACGTACTGTTGAAGAAGTTCCAAATGAGGTAAAAAACAACTTTTACCCTTATCACATATTTAGCACAAAAGTCAGAAATGTATGACTCGCGAGCCAGTTATGGCTTTTTTTAAGAGTGCATCTGGCTCGGAGATAAAATACAGACCATCGTAATCTTTTCTGTATATTTTAAAATCGTACTACATGAAAACCCGAAATGACATATTGGGTTCCTGGTTTGGTTCAGGATAAATAGAGCAGGGTTATAGCTACAGTTTACTATCATGGTGCCACTCCAACAGACCCTGTTTTGGTTGTACGTCTTTAAGGAATCCTGGATATGAAAGCTCATTAAACAATCTGCTTATACCGTTGAGTCACTTTATGATGAAAACCCACAGACCAAACTGTAAACACCCCCCCCAAAAAAATGCCAGCCAAGCACCCAAAGCAATTTGATTGAGTGGCGGATCTGAGCATACATAGCAGACTGCTTTACAGCATATGCCACTTTCCCCATTCAGAAGTCGATTTGAGGTTCCTAATAGAAAATGAGCATTATTGGTTATATTTTTTTCTCTCCATCCAGCCTTTTCTTTTTCTTTTGTTTTTTCACAGACTGAAACAGACACACAAACACCCACACACAATGTATACGAGTTCATGGGATAGCTTGTTTTTCTGCCAGCGGAGCCTGTCAAAAAAAGTACTGAAACAGTGCCACTTGTTCTTATTGTATTTCTTCGATTTATTCTGTTACGATAATCTAAAAAACCTTGGTGGAACGAAAGAGGAGACGGTCACTTTCTCATATAACACTTATTCTACCTGTTTCTTTGGCTGTTATTGTGAGCCATTTAAGGGTTAAGTCATCTTTAAGCAGTGCAGATGCTAATGAGTTGTATCTTTTTTGAACATGGAAGACAAACGCCTGTCATATTTTACGATAATAGATCTTCAGAAAGTATTCTTAGCTGATCACTTCAGGTAATAAGCTTGTGACGGAAGATAAAAAGCACATCTGGACCCATTTGGAGAAATGCTTTGACTTATTGGTAAAATAAAAAGCTCCTAGCAATTTTCTGTTGAGACAATAAGGTAAGAAACTGAATTGTCCTAAGACTCTGCTTTCCCCAACAAACCTGGTTTTCCCACCAAAAGACAACAATGTTGATCTATACATTATCTGCACCGCTTATCCTCAGAAGGGTCGCGGGGGCGCTGGAGCCCATCTCGGCAATGCGCGGGCAGTGGGTAGGGGACACCCTCTACTGGTTGCCAGCCAGTCGCAGGGCACACAAAGACAGAAGACTCACTCGCTCATTCACACGTAGGGACAATTTGGACCGACAAATTAACCTGACACGCATGGTTCTGGAATGTGGGAGGAAACCGGAGTGCCCGGAGGAAACCCATGCATGAACAGGGAGAACATGCAAACTCCGCACAAGAAGGCTGGTAGCTGGATTTGATCCAATTGCCTTTCCTTTTTCAGGAACGGTTTGAAGTGTTTCCTTTAGCCCAATGGTCGGCAAGTTACAGTAATTTAAATAGCACTTGTCAATGGGGGGCGCTGGCAACCCGATGGTAATTAAAGGGTTAGTGTCCTTCATGGTCCAAGGAACAATTTGGATCGGCTAATTAACTTGACATGCATGTTTTTGAAATGTGGGAGGAAACCAGAGTGCCGGGAGGAACCCCACGCAGACACGGGAAGATGTGTACTCCACATGGGGAGGCTGCGGTAGCTGGACTTGAACCCTGAACCTTTGCACCGTGGAGCTGAGTGCTAATCACCCACCCGTTGTGCCGCAAAAGACGATAATGTGTAACCCATAATTGCTTTTTTGTTAGAATTACGCTATTTATTTTATTTTGCATTTCAATCAATACGCCTTCTAAAAAATACTTCAGCCAAGGATTTATGAGCCTTGCTGAGAAAGTTTTAGAGCACAAAACTTTTGACTGCAGCTTGGTGTGCGTATATGGACCTGTAAACAGGCGTAGAGGTAAGACTTTGGGAAAACGTATAAATTCTTGATTCAATGTTTCTTTTGTGATTCTATAAAAAGGCATTTATGACGTCAACAAGCTGTCATTCACAAGACAGACGAGCTAGAGGGAATGTTTTGAAGTAGCTGAGCATACCGTTTACTTGATTGATGGTGGTTTTGAAAAAACAAAAAAACAAAAAACAAGTCATAAGAACAAGATTAATTGCTGAAATATAGAAAAACGAAGCACAGACGGTTTTAGTAATTGTGGCATGGGGGGACACAAACACACACACACACACACATATATTATATATATATATATATATATATATATATATATATATATATATATATATATATATATATATATATATATATATATATATATATATATATATATATATATATATATATATATATATATACGAGACTACTAATATTATACCTAAAATGAGCAAAACAATTTGCTGCTTGCTAACGTTGACCTTATTGATGTTTTAAGTATTCCTTTCAAAAAAAACGTACTCAATTGAAATTCATGCGTTTGTGACCTTCCGTCTCGATTACTGTAATGCACCACTCTCCAGTCTCCCGAATTCTAAAATCAAAAGCCTTCAGCTGTTACGAAATGCTGCAGCGAGGCTTTTAACTAAGATAAGAAAGTATGATCACATTACCCTGATTTTAGCTAACCTGCATTGGCTCCCTGTTAGCTTAAGATGTGATTTTAAGTTTCTGTTGGTGATATACAAAATCATGCATGGACTCACTCCCTTATATCTTTCAGATTTAATTTCCCCCTATGTTCCGGGCCGGAGCCTTTCCTCTGAAAATTCTGGTCGACTAGTGATCCCAAGAGCCAAAAAGAGATCCGCAGGTTTGAGGGCGTTCGCCATTCGGTCCCCGGTGCTGTGGAATGGTCTTCCCCCTGAGATTCGATCCACAACCTCAGTGGAACTGTTTAAATCCAGGCTTAAAACACACTTCTATTCTATAGCATATGAATAACCAATATTTTATGTTGACAATTTCTGTGTATTATTTATTATTGCAACATCCATTGCAGCCTGGTCATCCTGAAAGGGGGGTTACCTAATGTGCGGTCCCCTCTCAAGGTTTCTTCTTTTTCCTCATGTTGAGGTTTTTGAGTTTTTCCTTGCCCTCATGTAGGTTTTAGATCAAGGGATGGTGTAGTAATAGTCTGTGGTTTGCAATAATCTGTGATCTGTGCAGCCCTTTGAGACTTTGTGATTCAGGGCTATAGAAATAAACATGACTGGACTTGACTTGATTGTAAATGATTTTGCCATTGATAAGTGTATATTTTGTTATTTTAAAATTGTTTGTCTTGGATAACATAAGAAAAATACCCTTGAAATAGGCTAAATTGGCATTTCTAGTGGACTGATATCATTTTGCTCCTTTCTCTACCAAGATTATAAAAAAAGTACAATTGGCAATCCGACCTACAATCTGTTAAAAGAGATTTTAGGTTTCAGGTGTATTTTGTCCTATCCTAAAACAGGGCAAATTAAGTTAGAAATAGGCTATTTTGAAAGAAGCAAAATAGTGTATTTTGACAGCTTAGAAAAGTAAATGGGGGAAATTTTAAGGAAATCAAGGAGATCAATTTATTTTGTTCTTTCTTTCTTTCTTTCTTTCTTTCTTTCTTCCTTTCTTCCCCTCTTTCTTCTTTTATTCATGTATTTATTTATTGCAGTCTACTCATTATTACCCTTCTAAATCTTCATTTTTAGATCATGAGTGTCACTGTTCATCAGTATGCAAATTAGTGGGCTTGTGATCCAATTATATGTGATTTGCGATGACATTATTCACACTGGTTTCACAGCATTCTTACGTGTCTGCCTTCAGTTTTATTCTGAAACTGACCCAGTTTCAGTTGAGCGATATACTTTTTCACAACTCCCTTCACTATGCTCAGAGTTTATGATTACGACTCTAGCAAAGGTGAACCAGGGTCCCATTTCTTATGACAAACTGTCCCTATGCAGCCTGTGCCTTGCGGCGCATGCGGCTAAATGAGGAGCAGTGGAGCGTCTCTTGCCTCAGGCGCACCCAATAACAACACGACACAAACATAAACGATCCCATTTGCAGCTTGCCTTATATACTGTGTGCACGTGTGCAAATAAGAAGCACTTTAACATCCATGACGATGAAACCCTGAAAGAGCAATCGCTTCTCTTGAACAAGTCAGCTGCCACGCGAGAAAACTACCAGAAGTGTCAAGAGCGAGCGGAGATATTAAAAGTAACCTGCTAATAGGAATGTTGCTCATCACATACCTGTCCACATATACATTTTCCCTGGTATTTTATAGTTTTTTTTTGATCATTTCAAATTGCATTTGCCGATTAAATCTTTTCTACTGGAAAAACACTTGTTTGTTTGACCGAACTTGTCTTACCTATCAAGACTCTAATCCAGATCGACTTGGTTACTGGTAGCAGATGACAACGTCATCATAGATTTGCTACTAAAGTTACGGTACGTTAGTAAATGTTGTCCTCGATCAAACATGTACTCTAATCTAAATTGACGTAGTTTCTGTTACAAAATAAATCTTTGAATTGGTAGCAGTCTGCAAAATCTTGCACTGCTAGGTGTAATAAGCAACAATAAATTTACTGCAATGGGGAAAGAACTAAGACAGATGCTGAATGGATTGTTTGTGTTGTTGATCCCTAATGTTATTCTACATAGTCTGTCTTCCTGTGAGTAAATATGTATTGTTTTGTGCTGTAAGGTTTATAAACTATTAATAAGGGTGATTGGAATCCTTAATAAGTGACACAATTAGCTAAGGTTGACAAATATGGCATCTACAACATCATTATTTAAAGATATGGAGCACATCTGGGTCTGTAATTAAAACTAAGGCAGGGGTCTCCAACCAGGCGCCTGCAGACACCAGGGTGCCCGCGCACCTGTTCTGAAAATAGATCAGGAGTACTGAGCCTTTGTAATTTTCTGGTCAAATTGTGTTTTGCTACATATTTTTTTAGCCGAGAGTAATCAACACAGCCCAGAAGATCGTTTGATTTTAATTTCCAGTCTGGCGGCCATTAATACCACTGCAGAGCCATCAACATTATAAAAAAAACTCTTCTCGCTGCGCTAGCCACCTCTTGGACCTGTTGCCCTCTGGAAAACGTTACAGGTCCCTTAAAACAAGGACGGACAGCCTCAGACACAGTTCCTTCCCCGGGCCATCACCACCCCAAACAAGCACGCAAAACTGTTAGAATAATATAGCTTGTCACTTATTTGGGATTTTTTTGTTTGTTTTTTTGCTGCTGCAAAATGTTTTTTGTTGATGCTTAACATTATTGCTGCACGAGAATGGAACAGAATAGAATAGAATAGAATAGAACAGAATAGAATAGAATAGAATAGAATAGAATAGAATAGAATAGAATAGAATAGAATAGAATAGAATAGAATAAAATAGAATAGAATAGAATAGAACAGAATAACCTTTTTTGTCATTGATATCAATGTTGAGATAAATTATATGCAACAAGATTAGACATGGCACTCCGGGATGAACATTGTAAAGAAGAGTTTAAAGAAAAAAAAATAAGATAAACAACCGTCAGGATAAATATGCAAAAATATTTACAAGGTAGTGTTTAGAGACTGGCCTAAGTTACGAATATCCTTTTAACCTTATTATAAAATTTCAATGAAACAATAGTGCACCGTAAGAGTAGAGCAATGGAAAATGAGTGTAATAACATTTAACAGGAACAAAAAACATTTAGCAGAAACCTAAAGGTTTCCAAATAAGTCGTCAGATATATAAATTCAGTTTTGCACGCTTGTTTAGGGTGGTGTTGGCCCTGGGGAAGAAACTCTCTCTGAACTCGTTACTTAGACCAGTATCTAAGCACTACTTTGTTAATATTTTGCCTATTTATCCTGACGTTTGTTATCTTTTTTTCTATCTTCAAACTCTTTATTACAATAACCACCCCGGAGTGCCATGTCTAATCCCGTTGCATACGATGTTTCACAACAATGCTATCAATGGCAATTCTGTTCATTAAGTTGTTATTTCAGAAATGCTTATCAAACAAGGTGCCCCTTAGGCTAATCAATAACAAAACATAACTCTCTGGTAAAAAAAGGGTTGGAGGCCCCCAGACAAAGGCAATTGAAAAGTGCTTTTCATTCTTTGCTCTTTATTATTTACTATTTATAGCGTGCTCGCTTGCTTTGAACTCATACCTGTCAACCTGTACGTTTTTGGCGTACAAAGTATGTTTATTATGCATTTTAAGACATGTATGACGTACAAGAAAATCAGTACGGAAAAACGCAAATTTGTCAATGATGGGTACCATCCGGTATACACCGACTATCACAAAACGGCAAATCAATCAAGTCAAACGAGTTCGAGTTGAGTAGTGAAAGGAAGTCCGTCTCTTTTTAGAAAACCGTCTTTTTCAGCTCAACTCGTTAAAAAAACGGCTCACTTGCTTTGATGCATTGAATTAAGAATTATTATGTTGTATAAAGAGGTTAAGAAAAAAAAGTAAGTATAAAAGGATAAAATGAAAAAAGACAGGTTTGTGGTTATCCCTTTAATCAGTACACTACCAACAACAATTTAATCCAGAAAATGAATTATTAATTTGAATAAGAAAATGTATTATTCTACTTAATTATATTTGCATGTATTTTTTCATTCTACAGTGAACGTCCAAGCTACTTAATTCTTGAACTTTTTTTATAATAAACCTCATTCATGTCGAGCAACTCATTATCTCACAACAAAATGTTCATTCACAATATATATGATATAACGAAACACATGTACAATATAACATGTTAAACTACATAAATAAACACGTTTGAAAAAAATATATAGTGTAAGATTATTTTGTATTTTGTAAGGGAAAATACGACAATTTGTAAGGACATGGAGCCCTGGAAGTTGACAGGTATGTGAACTTGAATCGCTGGGGATGCGTTCTAATGCAGCTCGGTCATCTGCTATACGCGCATCCATCTGCAAATTTAAATATATATATATATATATTTATATTCTGGCACTTACCAAAGAGGGCATTGGCAAACCCGTACCACACGCAACCCTTCGCGCCGATGAGCCATCTTCCCTGCAAGCTGGCCGCGAAGCTGAACGGCGTGCCCAGCACGCACACCAGTAAGTCGCTGACAGAAATGTTGATCAGCAGCAAGTTGATGGGCGAGTGCAAAATCTTGTAGCGACAGAAAAGCAGCAGCACCAGCAAGTTGTTGACGAGTCCGAAAGTGCCGATGAAGCCCAAGCATACGGCCACCAGCAGGTTCCCGGTCGGAGTGAGGCTGGAGCGCGCAGAGTCGCCCCCCAGGTCCGGGCGCCCATCTCCGGCTGCGTCTCCGGCGCGCAGGGCGCTGTTGAAACCCGCGCAGATGCTCACGTTGGACAAAAGCATCGCGGAGGAGGCGGAGGCGCACTGGGCGGCCACTGCGCGCCGGATGGCTACTAATAGACCACCACAATATTCCTAACCTTTCTCTTTATGTGTGTGATTTCCCGAGAACGCCTCATCATTCAATAGGAAAGTTTATTAGGGAAGGATGATTTTAGAACTTCTTAAAGTTAGGGAGAACGGAGCGGGATCCATTTATTAAAAAAAAAAGTTTTGTGAGGCTTTCATTGCTCCACCGTGTGGCAGGCAGTGTACGCACACAGTCGCTCGTTGGCTCCGTGGCCCTGTTTAAATCACTCTTGGCCGAGCGAATGCTGCTGACGTCAAGAAGGGATTGAGAGGGGTGGGCTGGGGGCGGGGGACTAAAGGGGCGCCGGTGAGGTGGGAAAACCAGCGTGAAGACCACTTAAACCATCCTCATCATTTTGTAGAAATGATGGAGGTGGAAAACAAAGTAAAACATACCTGTGTAATATTTGAGGTGACCATAAAGCATACGTTTTTGCCGTACAAAGTACGTTTATTATGCATTTTAAGACGTGTACGACGTACAAGAAAATCCATACGGAAAAACGCAAATTTGTCAATTATGGGTACCATCCGGTATACGCCGACGATCACCGCCGCGGTAGCCTCTATCTCAGTATCGGCTTTTTTTCCCGTTGCAAACGAAGCGAGCGGTTTGATGCTACTGTGTTGTGTAGTGAAAGGAAGTCCGTCTCTTTTTAGAGAACCGGCTTTTTCGGCTCAACTCATTAAAGAGAGCCGGGTCTCAAACGGCTCACTTGCTTTGATGCATTATATTACGAATCATAATTGTTGTATAAAGAAGTTAAGAAAAAAAGGAAGTATGGTAACAATAATTTAATGCAGAAAATGAATTAATAATTTGAATAGGAAAATGTAGTATTCTACTTAAGTATATCTGCATGTATTTTTTCATTCTACAGTGAACGTCCAAGCTATTTAATTTTTAAACTTTTTTTAATAATAAACCTCTTTCATGTCGAGCAACTCAGTATCTCACAAAAAAATGTTAATTAACAATAAATATGATACAACGAAACACATGTAGAATATACCATGTTAAACTATATAAATAAACATGTTTGAAAAAAAAATATGGTGTAAGATTATTTTGTATTTTGTAAGGGAAAATAATACATTTCGTAAGGGCATGGAGCCGTGGAGGTTGACAGGTATGTTAAAGTTAATTGTCAGCTCATCTATGCCCCTTTTCCACCACATGGTTCCAGGTCTCCCTGTCTCAGCTCGCCCCGGGTACTAAGTCCTTTCCTGAGTCTCCTTTTTCATTACGGTTGTACCACATCGTGCTGTGGCCTGACGTCATCATCATGCACAGGCAACATATTTCCTCTTGTGGTCAAATTTGTGACCTACACTACACAAAATTGGCTTATTTTCCATGCAAACTTGCGACGATAAATATTTGTAGGTATCACATATACATCGTACACAATTTCAAATAATCAGAGAACCTTTAATATAGGATCTCGGATCCCGTAACCGCGTGGGTTGTCGGGGCACCAATGTGGACCCAACTCTTGACAGCCTTCTCCACTGTTGACGGTCCCTGGCCTGTTCTCGGGTCGTGGCAAAGTAGGCACCAGTCTATTCCATAATGTTGTCGGCCCAGACTATTTTCGGTCTTCCTCTCCTCCTGCCGACTTGGACTGTACCCTGGAGAATTATCTCTGTCAGTCCTGATGATCTTGTGACGTGACCTTACCACTAAGGTTTCCGTCCGCGCCCAATCTTTCGCACTGTTTCGTATGTCAAATGGGTCGAGTAGTTGATGCCTAGAAGTTTCCTGTAAGCATTGCATCTCCAAGGCCTGTATTTTCTCATTCAATTTTGCTGTGGGAATCCATGTAGCGCAAGCGTAGAGAAAGATGGAAGTAACCAGTGCTTGCATGAGTCTGATCTTTGATTTCACTGCATGTCCTTCCAGATGGGTTTAAGTCTGGCGAGTGCGGCTTTGGTTTGAGCTATCCTGACCATGATTTTTGGTTCTGACCCCTCTTCTGATATGAAAGCAAGATATTTCAATTTGATTAATGTTCTAACTCTCTGTGGTTGTTGCTGATGTTTGTAGTGATACCTTGGGGATTGTTGGTCATTATTTTTTTTTTCTGTGCGGATTTCCATCCTTTACTGGGTTGATGCTTTGTCCAGGTGATCGACCATATCTTGAAGTTCCTGTTCGTTTTCTGCCAATCCGGCGATATCATCAGCAAAGCGAAGGTTAGTGATGTTGTGTCCCCCAATACTTAATCTACTTTCATGTCGCTCCAGAGCTTCTCGTAAAATAGGGGGTTAAGCCATTTTTATCGGACTGTAATAAATTTACTGATTTGTCTCTGGGACACTAAAGTTACGATATTAATATGTTGTTATGTATGCCTATGTTTGGTAGGATGTTGTATTAACTGTATTAACTTATTAACTGTAATTTCGTTGTAGCAATCCAATGATAATAAAGGTGATTGTGAGTCTGAAATGCACCAACCAACCTGAAGATACTGATGCAGTCTTTTGATAATACTTTAATAAATTAATACTGTATAAATGAACATTTAGTTATGTAACTTCAAAGATACGTTATTGTTATGGTTTTGTAAGTCGGGGCTTTAGCATTTCAATTATCAGAACCTTTGAAAAAAACAGTTTGACAAGAACAAAGGGAGTCACCCCTTTGTAAAAAGATGTATTCCTGTCATTTTCACACAAAAATTAAAATGTCAAGAATAGATTTGTGGAAGAGTCTTTGACTGGGTCTGCATTTGCATCAGTGTTTTTCTGATTGCGTAGCGTTGAAGCCTGGAATGATGACAGATTTAAATAAAAAAAATAATGAAAGACCAATCCCTTCTTGCCCATTTCGGCACTGATCCCGATACAGTGGGACCTCGCTACTTCGCGGTTCGACGTTCGCGGATTCAGAGCTTCGTGGTCTGTATTGGTAAAAAAAAAGTTTTTTTTAAGGGGCGTCGCTACTTTGCAGATTTTCACTTTTTGCGGGAATCCCCCTCGGCCGACGACCCTAGTCTTTAAAATGGAGGCACTTCACACACTGGTCCGGACCCGTTCTCGTTTCCCGGTGTTGTGCCCAACTCCGACTCCCGTATTTAAACAATAAAGCGCGATGGTATTCTACAAAATGCGTTTGTTAACGCGGATGAAAAAGTCACCAACGTCACGTCTCCCACTCGGGCCGCGATGGCTCTACAAGGCGCAACACGGCCCTCGATGGCTCCGGCCGACGGACAGGGCCGCGGGGGAAAGGGGTAGGGGGGACCTGTGGGGTTAGGGGGCGGTGAAGCGGAAGCCGCACCAAAACCGCGCGCCGGTGTTGTGCCCAATTCCGACTCCCGTATAGAATCTTCCCCGCCTCGCGTGAACGCGCATTCTGCTGCGCTTCCGACAAAAGCGATCGTATTCTATATAATACGCTTATTGAAACCATAAAGCGAGCTAATTAAAATAATTGGGCGATCGTAGTCTATATATATATATATATACATATATATATAACGCTTCCGACAGGCGGGCCTCCGTGCGGAGCGCCCGACCCGCTCGGCTTGTCGCGGTGTCGTGCGTGTCGCGCCCGAAAGTACCCACGCTGCGGGTTAGGGGCTCGCTCGCGACCCTAATAAGGATAATCGGTGCAGATAATGAGATGAGATGAGATTTTTTTTTTCTTTTTGAAGTGGCGTTGTTACTTCGCAGATTTTCAGTTTTTGCGGTTGGTTTTGGTCCCCATTAACCGCGATAACCGAGGTCTTACTGTATTCCTGGTCACGGGTAGCAGAGGACAGTTGTAGATTGCTATTTTGCAGTGTTTTTAAACCTGAATTCCGTGAGACTTGTACTGCAGAAAATTTCCCAACTTAATTTTGGCCAATAAGCATGACATTGATGTTTTTTCTTCAAATGACTAGCTAAATAAGTGGACGCAGATTACTATCTTTATATACTAATTATAATTTTCTCAAGATGCAGTATAATAATAATCATTAATAATGTTTGATGATGTATTTTAGGATTTGTAACGGTTGCCTATTGCCCTCACTTGGGCCTGCTCGTTTGGCGCCAGCGTTTGCTTGTTGCCTGATTGCCTCCCCTCCTATTCAAACTCAGTGCTCTCATTCATTCCTTGTCAGTCCGTCAACGAACTTCTGCACTTGTAAGACGTGTATTTTGACTCTGTCCGGCATCCTGCTTGTGTATCCATGATCCGGTATTGATCCCTTCTGTCCCGTCCTGTCCGGTATCGTGCTCCAGTATCCAGTATCCGGTATCAATCCCGTCTGTCTCGTCCTGTCCAGTGTCTTGCTCTAGTATCTAGTATCCAGTATCGATCCTGTCTGTCCCATCCTGTCCGGTATCTTGCTCCTGTATACAGTATCCCGTATCGATCCTGTCTGTCCCGTCCTGTCCGGTATCTTGTTCCAATATCCGGTATCAATCCAGTCTGTCCCGTCCTGTCCGGTATATTGCTCATGTATCCTGTATCTGGTATTGATCCTGTCTATCTTGTCCGGTTTCGATCTCGTCTGTCTCTGGCTTCCTGTCTTTCCGCGCCTGACTTCTCTGTCTCACTTCTTCCGCCAAATGATCGTCGAATCACTGGCATTTGTGTTCACGCGCATGACTGCCCCATTCCCATAAAAAGTAGTACAATACAAAATGACAGCGAAATCGTGAACCAAAATGAAAACTAAAAAAAAACTTTACAATCTAATTTCAGTGACCTTATAGTTTAAGAAAAAACATGTGCCGGGAATGAACTTTTCAACATTTCCAATAGACGGTGTGCTTTGAAACTTGAGTTTTGAGTGTGCCTTGCCTCAAAACGGTTGAAGAATCCCACTATACTGTCACAATACACAAGCAAATGTTAACCTAAAATAAGCAACCGCAAACTCTAATGTTTTTTTTTTTTAAATGAAAGGACAGATTTTAAATTGACTTATTTTATATGTGATGTGAGACCAGTAAACTGCATCAGAACTCAATGCATTTAGAAATATGAATGAAACGTCTAGCAAACGCTTAAAGAGGAATTTTAAGACAAAATATATACTGAGCAATTTTTCAAATGGTTTAGCTTAGCTTAAGACATAGCTTAAAATGTAGCAGTTGGATGAACATGTTTGTTCCGCCAACCTCCCACTGGATTTGTTCATTGACTGCACCTCGCCAACCACAGAATTACGGGTAGCTACTACACAAAAAAATAGTGTTTGTTAAGTTAATACGCGGACACAATGGCGGCAATTTGGTTTGGATCAGGTCTCAGATAAGATCCTTTCTGACAAATCGGAGGTCGGCAGTGAGCCGTGTTTTGGAAACTTGATGGAGGTAGTACAAAAAAATGGCCGTGCGGGGGACCTAGAATCAGGTACTTTATAATGGAATACCATAAAGCGAGGCGGGGTGAGAAAGGCTTAAACTGTGTAGTGGAAAATCACCTTTAGATTTAGTTAGTGTTTAAACATTATAACGCAGGGTTACATAGTCGAGCCAGGGTTGAAGAAGCTTAGATGTATTTTTATTCGGAAGATCCCAGTAATCTAGCCAATACTGATTTTGAAAATTAATCCTTTTCGGAAAAATCTATTTTTTTGTGGTGGTATCCATGAGTGACATTTGGACTTTTCTTTGTTGTTTATCCATTTTAAGAAGAGTTAAAAATAACTTTCAAATTGGGCTGTAACAAAACGGCATCCTAAACGTAATCCTTTTAGCGTGCAGGTACCCCAGAGTGCCACTTGTCTCCAAAACCTTCGCAAGGACAGAGAAACCTCATGCGATCAGCGTGACCTGGATGAGTGAGTGTTTGCCTTCCCCAAGGGGCAACCATTTGAATCTTTGGAGGCCTGACTCACCTCGAGATATCCACAAACTCATGCAAATTGAGCAACTCATGTATAAGCAAATGAAATAGTCACCACACGTAATGAAATGAGAGTGGTTTTACATGACAATTTCTAAGCAAACTGCCCATGTTTATTTAAAAGCAAAATGATTTGTCATTTTTCCACATTTATTTCAATGAAAAATCTGAACCCATTTTTCCTTGCTACTCGACACTTCAGTCGTTGTGTATTTTCACTAGCCTCGACCTGGCAGAAAGTTACTTATAATACTAAGTAATGTATCAGAATCCATTGGACTAACATCATTATTGTTAACATTTAGCTTTAGTGGTGGACCATCTGCTTTCAGTTTGTCTAGTTCCTTAGCCACCCATCTTCACAAGGTATGCCTCAACCTCACTCTGCTTCTTCAGTTGGGCTACATGTGAATGCAACCTTAATTTTGACAGGGATTCAAAAATGACTCATTCAACCCACGCTTTATGCAAGCAGCTAATAATACCTAACGTAATTTTCTTTCTGAAGCAAGCAGCAACAGTTATCTCCTGCCTCAGCATGGCGTCCAGGCCAGCTAACAAGGGGCCTAAATACTTTAACAGCTAGTCAAACACAACAATTCACCACCCACTGCTAATGTAGCTTTTACAGACTATTTTAAAGATGCAATTTTACAGGCTGTTGTGGATTTGCTGTCACTGAGGGTTTCTTTAGAGTCTGCCATTCGTCTGTTTATCCATCCATCCATCCAAATTTCCAATGTCATAAAACTCATTTGCAAAAAAGTAAAGACAACAAAATGAACATAAAAAGCCCAACAAAAAATATTTCTAGGTGCCAGTGCCTTTTTTGTTTGAAACATTCCAAAGCTAGATGTGTGACTGAACTAAGACGAAATAAGATAAATTGTTTTTAATTTTAAATAGGAAGATATGACACAAACGTTTTTAATGAAAATACTTTTTTTATACTGAAAATCGTCCCTGATGTAAAAATCTACCTGATGTGACAGAATACCAATTGCCCAGCCCCTCTGTGTTTGACATCTCTGGGACTTCTCCGGGCCATTTTCCGTGATATTTTATTCAAAGAGAAAATCTCACCGTAGTATCCATCCATGTATATTGTAAGTCTATGCTTTTGGCTAGCCATGTACGAGCACATCTCTTAAAACACGAGATGGAGCCTCAAGGAAACACGTATGGTGTTTTGTTGAATATGGTGAGTGACATGACTGAAATTCTCCTTTGTTTATTGTCAAAAGTTAAATATGGAAACAACATCTATTTGCGTATTGATGTCACTCATGCTTTGCCCTTGTAATTGGAATTCTCGCAAAATTATAATAATTTGGATTTTTCCAAAAACCCAACATACCATTTCCAACCGGATTATGGCCTATTGTCAACGTGGTCACTGATGCTTGTTGTTGTTTTTGTCTCATTCTTCATATAATTTTTACCACTACTAACTCAACAATTCACCACCCACTCTCTGACTCTTTTTTATTGCACACAATTTTTCATTCTCCGTAATTGAAAACGAAACAAAACCAAAAACCAAACATGTGGTTGTTTAAAACCAGAAACGGAAATCTATTACAAGCGGTTTATTCACACACAATCATTTGTTTTGACTTCAAGATAAAGCAGCCATAGATTAAAATACTAGACTCCTGTCGATTTATTATTATTTTAGTTTGAATTTGAAAGGAAAAAAAGTATTTTAAGGCGGTGGAAATGCGAATGATGCCTAAAATGTTAGTGTTGGTGAGAATGCGCTATTGGCTATTACTCGTACTTTCTTTGCTGTTGTTTGATGCTAAAATGAGGAAAAGGTCAAGATTAAAGCATGTGATGCAGGAAATATGCCCTAGGACTGGCTGGCAACAGGTTCAGGGTGTCCCCTGCTCACTGCCCGAAGATGGCTGGGGTGAGCTCCAGCACCCCCGCTACCCTAGTCAGGATAAGCGGTGCATATAATGGATGGATGGATGCAGCAAACACAACCTAGATACATATATATCACAAGCTAAACTGTATTAAAACTGTTTTGTTTTAGAATAACAATCCAAAACGTGTTTTTAAAGCATATAAGGTAAACATGGCTCATGAGCATCAGCCGATTATTTGAAATAAATAAACATCATGCATATCCAATGCTCATTTATTGTACATCACGGTTGAAAGGGTTTCATATGTCCTCTTAATAAGGACAAAGGGACATTCACTCCCAGAAGTCATAGATTGTTGCAATATAACATCATCTTTATTCAGATGACAACTAAGTGTAATTATTAAAAGTTATATCCGCCTCTGCCGCACTGAATACAGTTAAAAATGAACTCTGCTGTTCATTATTTGGTCCTCACAGTAGCTCTTCTCGGCAAGTATAGGCATGTCTTGAGAGTTTAATATAATTCTGTTCTCGGCTCAAGCTTACGATGAGTTGAGCGGAGGTAAAACTAAAACGCACAGCAGGAACCATATTCTTTTGTCCAGAAGCGTCTTACTTATGGGTGGCCGGATTACTGTTGTGGGATTTGAATATTATTGCATTATATCAGCGCTCACAATCTAATGTAGGCAAAGGGTAAACCCCAGTGAGAAACGAAATAAATCAGAGCTGGTGAAGTTCTAGTTTTTCTCATCATTAGGTGTGAGCATTTTATCGCAATATTTAGGTTAGTTTAACCATGCAATTTCTTCCTCGCAATAGCAAAATTACATAGAGGCACTACCATCCCATCAGTGTTGGGTTGTTTATTTGATTACCAATTGACTTTTGGTTTGGAGAAGATGTATAGTATTTTTTCCTAGTCTTTGTTCTGACATTCATCCGTAGTATTGTAAAGGTGAGGATGGGTACTTTAATTGCCAATGACTTCCAGGCGGCCATTGGAAATGTAAGGTCCTGGAGGACTGCAGGCCAAAATGTTCCCTTTTAGTACAATCCCAATTAATCATAGCGCTTCCCAGAAACCTGATAAAAATATTGATGGGTTTTATGTGTCAAATGAATGGAAATTTCCAAAACAAGAGCACATGATTCTCACACCTGAGGCTTATGGGAATTCTTTTTTTAACAGACATTATGTACTCTATATTGAATTATCATCTAAAACACAGTGGGGAGCTTAACCAAAAAAAAAATGAAGAAGTGACTATATGCTTGTTCAATAATCATTTCATTATAAATATAAAACAAGTTGATTAAACCAACATATATTTCTCTGGAGCAAATCTAAAATCACTTCTGAGTGTAAGTTGAAAAAGGACTAATTTAAAAAAAATGCTTTGACATATATTATTGCTAAAAGTCAAGTCAACTCATGTTTAATTTTATTGGCCCTAATCACAAAGAGTCTCAATGAGGCTGCACAGACGACAAATTATGGCAAACCACAGACTATTGTTAGACCATCCCCTGGTCTAAAACCTACATTAGGGCAAGGAAAACTCAAAAACCGCAACATGAGGTAAATAAAGAAACCTTGAGAAGGGACCCCACATGAGGTAATCCCCCTTCCGGGATGACCAGGCTGCAATGTTGAAATAACAAATAATACACAGATATTGTCAACGTGAAATATAGGTAATTCTTAGGCTACAGAATAGAAGTGTGTTTTAAGTCTAGATTTAAATAGTTCCCCTGAGGTTGCAGATCAAATCTCATCAAAACAGAGTTCATGACCTCGCGAATTCACTCAACCAACATTGAAAGAAGAAATATAATAGCCTTTCTTCACCTTGCACTGTGACCGATACTATTTTATGCTGCAAATCTCATTGAGAAAATATACACTGATTGTAACCAGAGATTATTTTGAAATACAAAGTCGCTTTATACACTATTTTATTTAATACGATTAGCATAAGTGACTTGTTAAAAAATGTGAGTAAACACATATTGCCTTTGCTTTTGTAAAATGATTTATCTCTATCTTTTTCCATTACTTTATGTTTTCTTTTTTCTTGGATGTTGTGTTTGCAATGAAAAAATGCAAAAATGCCAAAATGCCCAATGATGGAGATCATTCTTATTTAAATAGCAGCAAAGATGTAAAACTACAAAAAGAGCTATACGTGTAATTGATTTTCTGACCTACTTGAATTTAAAACAACGCAAATAATGTACAAAGATCACAATACCCAACTTTGCAACAGCACCCAGAAGTATTTTTATAAATTCAGAGAGACTTACTGATGTAAGTCAAGAAATTTAAGTCATTTTTTAAAATCCAAGCCTAGATCCAACAAAAAAAGTGATGTGCGTTCCTGTAAAAAGTGTCAAACTACGGAATTAATTACAGTGTATGATAGAACTGATTACGTGCGAATTATTTGCTGCATTTAAAAAGAGGTTTGAAACTTTCATATCAAACAGTATGATCAGGTTTATTTACATTTTTCTACCATTATAATCACAATTACAACTACTACTATTAATAATAAATTTGATTTGTAATTCTTTGTTTTCTTACTACAGAGTTAGGGTTAGTTCATGATTAGATATTTACTGTGTTTGGATATATTAAATTTAATGGGTGTGTTCTGCTGAACACGGAATCTTTGTGGATTCTTTGAATACTCTCTCCTTTTGTTTGATTCTTTTATTGGTACAATGTTCATACACTATGCAGTATGCTCAATAAACCAAACAAGTTTGATACAATAACCTTAAGATAAAAAGACATTCTATTTTCCACCACCAGTACACATCTCTTTAGTTTTATAGTTTTCCATTTGATGTGTTTATGATTTCAAGTGAAATAAAAGCATCGCCTATGTTAAAAGTGACACAAGCCGTAAGTTAAACGAAGTAGTTCAATCAGGAATTTCAAGCAAACGACCCGCTGGATAATGTAATCCGCCCTGCCATACATTTCTGAGTATGTCAAAAGAGACGGGAATTTCTGGGTCATTTCTGTCAAAAGTGTTTTTTTTTAACTTTTGAATAAATGTTTACCTAATGCTCACTCCTGCTGCTAGAGGGCAGTGTTAAGTTTGTGTAGTGTGGTCAGTTGGTTGAGGTGTAAAATAGCATGCGCTAAACTGTTAAATTAAACCAGTTAACACATTCAATTCCAAAAATAAAAACAATTTTCGCCCATTATTTGTAAATGAATTGGTTGTGTTTAGAAAAGATCCCTTGTAATCCATGGTTACAATATGTAGAGTACAGTAGGTTCCTAATGTAGGCTGAATGATAAAGCGAAACACTGAAAAACCAAGCTAAAAATGTTCTTTTTACTGTTCCGGTCCACCTCAGGACAGAAAGTCTGGATGTACAAACACAGCCAAACTGAGTTTGACATCACTGAGTTAGATAATTCCAGAGTCCTCTCGTTATGACACACCTTTTTTCATTGTATCGCTTATTCTTCGAATTACTAAACCACACATGTCAGAACATCCTGAGGGAAGTAAATCAGGAAATTTATTGACTTTGACGCAAAATTCTAGCAATAGGATAGTGGTGATCGTGGATTACAGTTTCCCGATCAACAAAATAATGAATCAACTAGGAAAACCTAATTGGAAAAGTTGAAGAGGGACAATTTTTGGAATGACAGGTCGATTTTCTTATTTTTTTTCTACTGCTGCCGAACATTTGCCTATCTTCTTGAATTTAAGTTGGAAGGTCAAATTAGGTGTTGTCTAACTGTTTTCAAAATAATCGTTAGTCAGTCTTTTCCTTGGGACATTATAGAATGAATAGATGCTGGATTATTTTAACCCAACCCTCCTCTCTGTGCTTTCCAGGGTGACAAGCAAGGTTGTTTTCGGTATGACAAGATGATATCTCTAGTGTGAGTGTGTTTTTGTGAGTATCGGGTTGAATGGGGAGTCACTTTCCCATTTACAAATTTACAGGAACTCACTGATTTCAGTGGTTTTGGTAGCGCCCACATTTACTCCAACCCTGCATTACATCCTGACAGGTAGAAGTGGTGTGCTCCCAATTAGAAGCATGGGTGGAGCCATGCTTTTCCCCCTCACATTTATGTATATAGCCCTTAATCACAAAATGTATCAAAGGACTTAAAAGGCCACAATTTCACCATCCCCTGATCCCCTGAAACCGACATGAGGGCAAGGAAAAACTAAAAACCTCTACATCAGGAAAATAAGAAACCTTGAGAAGGGGCCACACAAGTGGTGATCCCCCTTCCAGATTGACAAGGCTGAAATAGATGATGCATTGGGTAACAATATACAAAACATAATAACAAATGAGATGATCCGAGTGACAATTTGAAGTATTTAGTAAGTATTGATGGGCAAAATATAATTACATTATATAATTCATATTATGTATTCTTGTGTACATGACAGAATATGATTTTGTTTTTCTTAGGCCTGCTGAGAAGTCTTTTCAGAACCAGACAACCCACCACTGCTTGGCTGGTTATACTTGTTAAACTGTGACAGTGACTACAGAAACCAGTAAAGCACCACTTCAGGATGTCAACCATTTAAAATTTGGCCTCTGTAATCATAAACTCTCTGTTTTTGCACACCGCCATTCTGTGCAACACATATGAAAGTTGTATAGTCAAATCAAAAGGCCGCTTTTTCTCTCCGAGGTCAGCCAAATCCCTGCTCACAAAATGGTATCCTTGATGCACTGGAACAAGGTAATTACCTGAGGGTGATGTTCCGCGACATTTACTCTGACAATATCTTCTCAATGTTTTATCCTAATTGGCCGAATTAAGTCAGTCGGGTTCTGCAGTGAAGATCAACGGTATTTAATCATTTCAGTTGGGCTGGGCAGTTGGTATTTTGTCACATCGGGGGGTCAGGTAGGTTTTTACATCAGGGACGCTTTTCAGTACAAAAGTAAAGAATCACCTTTATGTCATTACCAAGTAAACCTGAGGAAAGGTGCAAATAGAATGCTTTGTTAGTTAACATAAGAGCTAATGTTTGCCCACAAAAATTGATCACAGCATACAACTTGAAAAATGCACTACAGCAATAAGATAAGCAATCTCACAGCCTTACGTTTTGTGAAAAATTACTTCTAATCATTTCCTTCATCACAAAGAATCTTCAAAGTACATATCACACACAAGTATTTGACTGAAAAGTGCTTTTTTACAATCACTGCATACTTAATGCACATCCAGTAACTACAAGGCATCAGAGATGAACATAGATAAATATGTTCATGAAGGAATTTCTGAAGCATGCTATAAATGTTGTCTGAAACCACAATAAAACCTGGATATGTGATTAGACTTCCACTCAACCCATAACATTTGCAATAAAACTCGATAGTATAATAATTTAATTGCTAATACGATCCCAAAACTATATGTCAGGACATTTCTACACTACAGTACAGAGTCCCACAATAACAACACGCCTAAAGACTCATCCAACAATTAAGATTTCGTATCTTTTTAGGAAAAAAAAACCATAAGTAATCTATGGTCAATGACCAACCTGAACCAGTCTGAAGAAGAAATGTTGGGATTGAACTCATTCTAAAAACCATCGAACATTACACATTTTCAGCCACCAACCCACGAGCGGTGCTTTGGATCCTTCAAAGACAATGTAGACCTCGGAATAACAATAAAAATAATAATTATCAATTTTGCTATTATTATTTCAATTAAATAATCAAAGTTTGTATATAGGGGGAGGGGTGATCTAGCTGATGCAATGACATAATATGAGAAATTCCAGATGAGTTTTTGTGTTACAATAGGGAATAAAATCGACATGTAAAATGTATTTTATAAGGCTGGTGATAATCATTATCTTATAATATGACAATCCAATGCTTGTCACTATACTCATCAGAAAATTAGCCCACTTTTATCTATAATGCAATAGTATTATTGAATATTCAGATTGGGACAACAAACAATTGAAAAATGGAAGAAATTATTCTTTTTGAGGGAGAAACTACAAAAATTGAAAATGTAAATTGAATTTAAAGTTCTGGACACAAACATGTTATTTTACTGAATGACAAAACAACTGGATTTCATATTAGTTATTGAACGTCTTTAAATTTAAACTGTGCGTTCCTCTCTCCTTTGATTGCTCTAAAATAAGAGAAGCTGACTGTCGGTAATTAAGAGCCCAGTTTGTTAAATCGAATTAATGATAATGGAATTGCTATCTACAAATTGTAGATAGCATATGACTTTGAGCAAGACTCAACCGGCAACAATTTACAAATAAGAGTAGTCGGTTACATATAGTTCATTAGGGAAAGGTCCTACTCTCATCTTCATACCAACAAAAAACACCAAAAAGTCCTGTTTTGACAATGTACACTAAATAAGATACTTATGACGGCTGGCACCTCCTATGCTTTCTTTTTCACATCTTCCTGTCACCGAACGAGCACCATAAAATTGCTCGGTGCGCAATGAAACATGGAGATAACTGTCATATCCTAAATAAACCCCTTTCTAACACAAAATTAATCATCCATAAAGACAGAAAGCATTATGATTTATTGCCATATTGAGAAATTGTCACATTTGTAACTGGTCAAAATGTTTTTACAGTATCAGAAAAGATTTATTTTTATGCTATTAATGACTTTTTTATTTATTTATGATTGTTGTACGAAAATATTCTTACATTTTCAGAAATTAATTAAATGTTAAGGTGATTCAATGTCCTTGCAAACATACAGGTCTAATCCAATGCAAAGTAATATAATCAGAGTCAAATATTTCAAATGCTTGTTTTTGGTTACCAGGGGCAATGTAATCTTGGTAATCCATGTCCTTGTACCTTTGCGATGGGATATAACAATAAGTTGTTATAGTGTGATTGTCATTCTCAAGTGTTAATAAAGAGCTTTTCTACAGCAATTTTAGCATCTGGTGGACATATAATGAAAAAGCATCAAGGGACACAGAAAAGTTATTCCACATTCATTACGTGTGAAATAACGCTTCAAACATGCGGTAAAAACATTATCGATCAACCTTTAATGATAGCTATTACTGTTTTTATCTCCTACCTCTGCTGAACAATTTACAAGAACATGGAAAATAACAATAGTAAGCTTATTGGATGAGCTGTTGGCGATAATTCCTTTGACTGCTTTTATCGAGACACAATGCGCGCAATATGCCGCCAATGTACAGAGAAGTCGAAATCAGCAGTATAGGACGGAAATTGTCTTTTTTGACTCCAGGCAGGATGCATCGCAAAGATAATTTTGCAAATTTTGCTTTTACTATAAATTATGTGGCCAGGTGCTTATGTTTACCCCATAAGTTTTCTGTTGGTTTGTTCTTCCTGTATAAGCCATGCCCCCCTTCCCACAGACTGCCCACGGTTTGCCACTGGTGACACAGAAATGTGTGCATATGAAATGACGCTTGACCGTGTTTAATGTTATAGTCTTAATTTTGGTTGTGCGAATACATACGGTAGTGAGAATATCTCCATGAGGAGAAACTCTGCTGAGCCAGCCCCGCCATAACTGTTTCAGTAGTATGTGTTGGCAAACATAAACACGCCCACACCGCAGAGCATATTGCTGGTGGATCGGGAGTTGTATGTGACAGCATGCATGATGCAGGAGAGTTTAGTACTCAAGTGAACACTGCAATGCTTGATTTACATAAAATACTTAGCTAAAATAATGCAGTCATGTGGCAATGGCAAGAGAGTAACAAATCTTTAGTAATAGTACACTGGAGTACGCGTAACGCATAACGTGTTCCTGGAACACAATCCTTTTTCTTGGTAACGATTACTCTAACATATTAAAAATAAAATGTAATACATTTTCTGTCATTACTACAAGATGCATAACAGCGTTATTCCACTAATCTTAAAACTCACCACAAATTACAGTGTACTGTACTTTGATTGCCAAACACTCCTGTATCTTTCACACAGTCGCATACCCACAAAGTACAACTGAAAACAGTTAGGGTTGTGCCGTCTCAAGCACATAGTAAGAGGTCGCTGGATTTCTTCTCATTGAGATTTCCTTCACACTTTATATACTTGTATCCAAGCTGAATTTAAAACTAAAAATCAAAATAGTAAAATCAATGATTCAGCTTATATGTGCATATTTAGTTGTGTGTCACCAGTAAGGAATAGTACCCAGCGGTGGAGAAAAGCCTTGGCTTATACATGAACAACAAACCAATGGGAAATTAATGGGGCAAACATGAACACAGAATTTAGGCTAAAAGAGTACTGGATTTTGGTCTTTTATCTGTAAAATTCCTCCAATACACCATGCATGGAGAAAAAAAGAATATATATCGGACAGTACTCAGAAATGCAGAAGGATATCTTCGAGGGGTTTGACGCACAGTGGCAAAATGGATATGGAGTGTCTCGACTAAGTGTTTCTTTACAAGCTCTATGTTTGCACAAGCCAAGAAATATAAATATCATTCTTTCCTTCCGCAGGTTGGTGTACACATTTCTTCCGTTTCTTTTATAATGTGTCTTTTTTGACTATTTTAGGCTGTTTTAGGGATTAAGTTTCTATGCAAGCATATACAGAAATTTTGAACAAATTTTGGCTGTCATTAATTTGGGGAGTATATGAATTACTTTGTATATGACATCACTAATACCTCTAAATGATTACTGTTTTTAAGTAACACGCCCAAAACTTCGTCTAAGTCCCAAATCTGAAAATTGATTTAAGCAAGAGACAACTGCTCAGAGGGACCTACTTACAGATCCAGTGAAAATGAAAACCAAGTTAACAAGAGACAGTGGAATTACAAGACATAGACATTTTTTTTCAGCAGTGGAACATCCAACAAAAAAGACAGGAAGGAGCAGGAGAAAAATATTGCTCCTCCATATGTTGCTCTTCATCTAACACCTCAAACTCACTTTCTTTCTGTCGCTTCTCTTTCCTTCGTTTTCTTTTTTTTTTACCATTCCGGCCATTTTTTTCTCTGCCAGTGACCTTGGAGGAGCGCCCGACCCAGTTGTGCAACTTAATATGCCTGAGGTATTAAGGAAAGCTCAGATGAAGTGCGACACCATGGATCATTTAGATTTATTGTCCGCAGGTACCAAATGAAGGTCTGCAACATCCCCTACTTTATCCGGCCATGCGCGTCACTTGAGCTACATGTTTTAAACGCTAGACTCGCAAGTTGTCATGGCATAACACACCAGTGGAGCAGGAGGGCTTCTGAAATAACGTCCATGGACAATTTTTGAGAGGGCTGGTGGTCCATGTATGATGCAGTTCTGCTGCTTATTCCAGCCAGGAAGGTCCCTAAATGACTTATGTGTAGCGGGAAAAATCTGTTTATTGTCAGAAAAACTATAAAGCACAATTTACCACCCGGCTTTTATGAGCAATGAACAGTAGGGGTGGGCATACGTAGCCATATAACAATGTTATTGATACTTAACAAAACGATTGCCCTATGATCGATACTTCAATCCTTCACCAATTACCATGGATAGTACAGGTGCTTGAAACCCTTGAAAATGCTTGTGTTATGGGTGAAGTTCTTATAAAATATTAAAATAGTTGCCATGTTTCTCAACAAGTAAAAGTAAAACTATAGGGATTTCAAAATACTCCGGGAAGTGCAAAATTTCCCAAAACTTACTCATGTAAATGTAACGGAGTAAATACACTCTGTTACCACCCACATCTGTAGTTTGGTGATTACGTTATTAACGTTAGAATTACTCTGAATATGTTAGGTCGTTACTGAGGTTTTAAGGCATTTCGATTATGTATAATCGCTCCCTTTTATTTTAAATTGCTTCTCAAGAGGACATGTATGTTTCTGGTGTTGGGTTTTATCAAACAAATTCCCCCCAAAAATGTGACTTATATGTTTTTCCTTCTTAATTATGCATTTTTTGGCTGGTACCCCTGTATGATATATAATCTTGAAATTGTGGTATATTCAAAATCTTATGAGTGATGATGACCTCATATTCTTGTCTTCTTGTCCTTGAGGATGAGGAAGGATGAGCCTGGTTGTTGCACGGTGCATGCATTTCAAGCCATTGTATCAGCACTTGGACCTGATGTGCAGCATTATCTAGAACCTGCAGCATCTGTCAAGATTTCGGAATAGGAAGTTGTCACCAGGACATTTTGTTATTGCACATATTTAATATTTATGTTGATGCCATTGCAACATCCATTGCAGCCTGGTAATCCTTGAAGGGGATTACTTCATGTGCGGTCGTTTTTAGGCACGGCGAGGCGGGCAGGCGCCTGGGGCGGCATTTTTACCATTATACATCGGGGGTGGCACGAGATCTTAAAAAAATAAACAAATAAATAAATATTAATAATAATAATAAATGTGTGCAAAGTGGTTTTGTATCATCTAACAACATAGGATTTTGCCCCTTGTCAAATGGCACCCCTTCGTTGCAGCTTTGACACCCCTGCTTGCTCTCAAGGTGTGCAGAGAGGCTGACACTCTGGGTGTAAAAGAAGAGGAAAAGCTCAGGAAGGTGCAGAATGGGGGACAATTCACTTCTGAATGGCTCTCTTAAAATGAACGGCCAGAGGGATGTGTGGGCGCAGGGGAAGAATTCACTGTTACTATATATGAAGTAATTGGTTGGCGAACCCTGTTTTCCGAAAAAATGCGGGCTGATTGCTGCGCATTTTTCTGAAATTTGTGAAATGGATTTAATGCTTGGAGGTGGTCTCACCCTGAGAGTATTTCTGGAGTAAAGTTTCTTCATTTTTCTCTGCTGAGGTTTTTGAATTTTTCATTGCCCTCATGTAGTTTTCAAATGGATGGTGTAATGTAATCTCTGCACCCCTTTGAGACCATTTGTGATTTCACGCTATTAAAAATAAACACAACTTGACTTGACTAGAAATATTCTATACACCCTTTTTTAGTCCCATACCAATAGCATTGCTCCCGCACTCGTCGCTATGGGAAGGCCACCTCAATATTTCGACCAGCATTTCCTCGATACAATCATTTCTCAGTCCTCCCCCAAATACCGGTGCAAATTGCTTACTCACAACACAATCCATACATTTAGACAAGCTGAGTGCCCGAGTACTTCCTTTAGAAGAGGTTGGCCCCAGCGCAATAGGCTTCAAAATGATTAAAACAACCTTTTCTCATGCCTGTTGGACCGCTGTGCACAGCAGAAACAGAAGATATTCATATAATTGTTTGTATGATTGAAGTTTGGAAAGTTGTAGTAACGGGGTTCATAAATATGACATTCTGAGGCGCAATGCATTCAGTATGAGTACAAGCCTGCGGACAATAAAGGAAAAATGAGTAATATGTTAAAATGCTCTCTTTTGATTGCTCCTTTGTGGACCAAGTAAGATTTGTCTTGTGTTTACAACTTGACTTACTTAAATTTACTTTTGTACAAAATCTGTCAAAGTTGTATCTATTTATTTGGGTCATTCAGCCAGAACTGGAATCAAATATGACTTACTTTTTCACGTAACAGGTGTTCCTTCTTCTGCATCTTGGTTACCATGGGAACCAGGTAGCCACCTGAGAGCACCTTAGTAGCGCGCGGACAGGTTCTAAAAAATTGCTTATCAGTGATGGGTTATTGTAATTTTCTAATAATTGTTTTTCTAAATGGTATGATGATTGAGCCTATTTTACTCTACTTGTAATAACTCCAACCTCGTAATAAAAAAGTAACAACAAAATACTAACTTGATAAGTTGTCGTTTTAGAAGTGCATTGGTGACCTTTGCTTTAGTTGAAACCAATTCTGATGCCATTGACCAATAGATAGGATTGAAATCTTCCTTAAAATATTTATAGAGATACAGTCAAGAATGATTTATTCCCAGTGTGTATGTCAAGAATTGCTCCAATCATGAGTGAACTTTTCCTGATATGTATAATTCAAACAAAATAATCTGTTCCCGGCCTCCCAAAAGCATCCAAGTTGACCAAAATAGTTATAAAACACTTTTTACTGATTGCCAAAAATGCATTCAAATTGTGTTTAAAAACAATTACAGTGACATGAAAAATCAAATTAGATGAATTAAATAAAATGTGAGTTTATAATGATCACTTACCGTGGAGGAAGTCAGCGGTTGCAAACCTAGTGGGGGGAAGGAGTGGGGGGATGGGGACAGAGCACGAGAGACTGTTGATTATACTGGTCGCCTCAAATTCAAGTTAATATGACTTTAAATTAACATACACACAAACAGTGTGACAGCATTTTTCTTTCTTTTATGGCAATGATGCTGCTTAGCCTCATCTGCTTCTTGGTTATCTGCACTCACTGCTTCCCCATTCTATACCACAGAGTGTACTAGTCTTCTTCATGAAATTCTCAAACTAGCTGTGGCTGGCCTTGAAATCCACTCCAGTTGTACCTGACAATTGCTCTACCTCTATTGGCGCTGCCTCAAGTTGTAGGTCCTGTTAGGGTTTTGGTGGTGATGAACTCATGCGGTGGAGACAGGACCTGGAAATAAGGGGTGTTAAAAAAAAAAACCAATGGTATTTATTCACAAAACCTGGACCAAAGTAACAACTAAATAAGGGGGCAAAAGACTAATGACATGTCCTAGAAAACCTGAAAAAGTCCAATTAGGAAACAATGACCAAATCTGGAAATGGAAACTGCTATGAGCAAAGTAACAAGGAAAACCAGAAGCGAACAAACTTGGTGGTGTGGTGGAATGGGTTGGCAATGATTCAAGTTTGCGGACCAAAATACCTTTTTGAAGGGTTCAGGATGATTTGGCACAAGTGTATTACAATTTCACACAATTATGCCCAGTTCGGACCCGGTTGGACCTCTAAGGAGGTATGTCCGACCCTTACCCCACTAGAGGGCCAGATATCACAACCTTTTTGATGCAAAGCTTAATAGCAAAATGTTTTAATTTATGTTTATTTATTTTTTAGGGGATAGACCCATACCATATGTTTTAAATTTCAGCAAAACTGCCCAAACCCGCTCTCCAGACAAAGGCTCACTTGTCAGCAGATTGTATTTCATTGTTTGATAAAATAGATAAAATGATGACAATAATGCCAGAGCCTGTGTCCCATATCAACAAATATATCACTTTAACCTTGTCTCCCTCCAACAGTTGAGGCTCATTTTGACCTTAATTTTCTTGTAAATAATGGCTTCAAAACAAGGTGCAGGCAATTATTTAGTAAACATGTCACATAAAACTGCAAATGAAAAATGTATGGATGTGCACAGTATGAGAGAGTAGGGACCGGTGTTTTGTATGTAGTGCTCTCTCCTCCTGTACCGCACACACAATCGAATTGCTTTCTGTGTCTGGCTGGAATTTTTTGTGTTTCCTATTTTTTTGTGGGTTTTTATCATTAAGTGTCTCAACAGTGAACATGCATTATTTAATGAGCTTCCGTACAAAGGATTTCTTAGCAAAATAATGCCAAAACGGGGTATGTTGCTGTGAAGCATGACTGTAAACTGTAGTCAAGACTGTGCCCTTTGTAAACGGGACCGAGTAGCCTTGTTTTGGCCTTGCCCTTATATAGTGCAACTTTGAAATAATCATTCTTGGAACGCTCCGGAGGAAATTTGCACCAGTACCATTTTATCTCCGGGCCATATGAACTGATGAAAAGAGGCAAAAATGACTCGTGATACATCGGTTCCAGGACCCTGCTCTATCTTGTTGTTGCACAGAATAGTCACACCCCTGGTTGGTTTTATAGCTTTGATGAAATCTTTCTGTTTTAATGTCGCACAAATTTTGGATGATGACTAGCTAGGTCACTCACAGGAACATCACCTTCGTGTTTTTTCTGGTATTTCCTGCTTCATTTGAAAAAACATCATTCTCTCTTTTTTGTCAGAAAACACCTTACGATTTTCTTTTCCTCAACAATGCAATACAAAAAATAACACTTGTCTTATGACAGGAAAAATATGCGCTAACTGGGTCGAGCTGAATCTGTTTGTGTGCGGTCTCACAAGGTTTTTAGTGGTAGCGTCTGGATGTTCTCGTAACTTGGACTTTCCCTCATATGTCGGGCACAAGATCTCATATCTTAAATTTCTTGATGCTGGGCTTATGTAGATGTATCACTGTAAAGTATTTCTAGTATTTCTATAATGGTTTGAAAGTAATTGCTGATCACTGACCATTAAACAACCTCGAGAGAGGGATTGATGCCTGTAATAGCTACTGT
This sequence comes from Urocampus carinirostris, assembly GCF_059441175.1. Classification (NCBI taxonomy): domain Eukaryota; kingdom Metazoa; phylum Chordata; class Actinopteri; order Syngnathiformes; family Syngnathidae; genus Urocampus; species Urocampus carinirostris. The sequence goes on from NC_142349.1 coordinate 31,030,883, forward strand.
ATTAGGTATAGAAACATGGTGTCACGAACCAGAATGGAATCTCGGACCCAATTGCGTTCGTTTTAAAGGAATCTTTATTGCATTGAGTTGACAGAGCTTGCTTTGGAAGCCGATGGTTGTTGGTCGCTAGCGGCGTTGGACGGAATGGCAGTTCCGTGACAGGTAGGCAGAATTGATACAGCTTAGCGGGCAGGTCGGTGGCCAGGGCAGGAGAGTAGATCGTAAACGTGGGACAGAAACAGGTCGAAACAGGAGGCAGGCAGGAATCAAGCAGGAGAAGCCTTTGGTACTGGTAATATGGCGAAACACACAGAGAGACACAAGTACGGTCTGACACACCCCTCTGACACTCCCTGTGCTTGCGGAAACCCACGCAAGCACAGGGAGAACATACAAACACCGCACAGGAAGTTCGGTTGCTGCATTTGAACCCACACAGGAGGTTCCCATGACCTCAGAAATGTGCCGCACACGTGCTAACCACTGCGTGGTGCCCCACAAAAATATATAAATCATAAAAGGAAAACTCACATTGAAGGTTAGTCGTGCAGGACGGAAAAACAACACTTTTTTCATACCTACCTGCTGGAGTGTGGATGACAGATACCTGACTTTCCATCACCAATCCAAAAATTGCAGTATCACCTGAAGTACACGCCATGGCTCTGTCTACAAAAACGTGTAAAGCAAAGAGAACAAATGAAGCCTCAAGACAAGAAAGGACCACCTGCTAGACCAACCTAAGACATCTTTAGAAAGTATGTTTATTGGCACCAGTGTCCTGTAGTCAGGGGAGGCAGATGAGGCACACCATCACCTGTCATCATGAGGAAATGAAAATATATAGGGGATGGGACACTCGGAACTGGTTGCCAGCCAGTCACAGGGCACAAAGAGACAGACAACTCACTTGCTCATTCACACCTAGGGACAATTTGAACCGCTGATTAACCTGAAATGCATGCTTTTTTTGAATTTGGATAGGAAACCAGAGTGCCCGGAAGAAACCCCCGCAAGCACGGGGAGTACATGCAAACTCCACACTGGGAGGCTGCGCTAGCTGAACTTGAACCCCGAACCTCTGCACCGAGGGGCTATGCGCTAACCACCCAAGGCTGGGAGCTGGCTTTGAACCCATGACCTTAGAACTGTGCCGCGAATGTGCTAGCCACTCATTCGCCGTGCCGCCCATAAAGTTATGCATGTATTAGAAATTCAAATTTGATCCAATTGTGTTTTTACCTATTCGCACAACTGACATTATTTAAAAAAATGTGCAATAGGTATTCTAATTGTCTTGATGACATTGTCAATATACATTATTTGTATTTTTGTTACGTTACTGCTTTTTTTATCTTAACTTTTGCTCTGAAACAGATGTTGTGGTAGAATTATTTTATTTTTATGCTGTTAGAGGTGTTATTGTTATGTGGTATTATTTACACTATTTGCTCCTTGGCTTAATTTTACAAAATGTGGTGAAATAGAATGTATTATAGTTGTCATGTTGACTTTGTTCTAATTGTTCCATTGCTTCTTTAATTTCGTACGACTCTTTTGACTTTTTTTCAGAAACTGTTGCAATTTAAGTGGTTTTATTTATTAGTTTTCGTCACAGTTGCCCATTGCCCTCATTTGGCCCCGCCCGTTTGAGGCCAGCTGCGGCTCGTTGCCTGATTGGCTTCCACCCTCTTTAAACTCAGTGCTCTCACTCATTCCTTTGCAGTCCGTCAACGAAAAAATGAAGAAACTTTACTCCGGTATCCTGCTTGTGTATCCTGTCCGGTATCGTTCTCGTCTATATCTTCCTGTTTGATATCTGACTCCAGTCCCCAGTGTCTGGTATCGATCCCGTCTGTCTGGTCCTGTCTCATATCCGACTCCAGTCTGCAGTATCGGGTATCGATCCCGTATATCTCTTCCTGTTTGATATCTGACTGCAGTCTCCAGTATCAGGTATCGTTCCCGTCTGACTCATACTGTCTGATATCTGACTCCAGTCTCCAGTATCTCGTATTGATCCTGGCTCTCCCGTCCTGTCCACCCTGACTGTCCAGTATCTGCTCGTGTATCTGGTTTCGATCTTGTCGGCCTCTGGCTTCCTGTATTTCCACGCCGAACTTTTGTCTTACCTCTTCCTCCCAGCGATTGCCGAATCACTGGCGTTTGTGTTCACGCCCGATTCCCGTAAAATAAAGCTTGTGTGAAAATGTTACGCATCTGGGCTCTCCTCCTGTTCTTGTTCTGACATTTTTACAGGTTGAAGTCTGCAGTGTAGTTGTTTAAATTTTTTATGTCTAAAATCTTTTCTATCGTAGTTAAAAATGAATTCAAAGGGAGAAGGGTTCAGTTTTTTAAAGATCATTGCTGAGCAAAAAGTATCCGTCACAGATCGGTATGAAGAGATACTGCCCTGTATATAAATGGATAGGATCGACACCAGAAATCTCAGTAAAACCGGCCCCTAGAATCAACTGAAGGAATTAAATCTGAGATGTCACCAATTAAACGCTTTAAAAAAAGGGTCGCAGTATTTGCAATTCACCACCCGGTTAAAAAATTTAAAATTTTATGAAATACATTCATTTTTCTAACATTCTTAATCAGACAGTTGAGCAGAAATACATAAGGTAAACAAAGACCATTAGAAAATGCATGGTCATAGAAATGTGAAGGGGTAAAAAAAAGTTAAGGTAAGCTTTTATACTGGTGTTTGAAACCCTTGAAAATGCTTACATTTTAATCTTGGATTTTCAAGGAATAAAAAGTGTTTGAATATTGAGTGTAGTGGTTATAAATGCTTGAAAGTGTTGCCATTTTTATCAACAAGTTTAGTTAAAAATAACGCTGACACTGCTCTCTGCTGGCTTCACGTTTCCATTGCATACCTTCTTCACTCCTGATTAACGGCAGCTGTTATGAATTTGTAAGGCATTGTGCTATGAAGAGTCATCGCCCCTATGGGTCACGCCCAAGAGGATAGGTGCAGGCTACACCTTAGCAGGGCTCTATGAAATATGTATTTGCACAAATATTCCGTATTATAGGCCATGAAAATATCAAGGTAACGTTTCCCATTTGTAAACTGCAATGGGGAAAACTTTCTGCAACTGAAAATGTAAGATCCACATTGCTATCATTTTTACTCAAAAACAATTATTCATCATCAATCATTTACTCAAGATCTAGAAATCATAAGTCTTGATAAATGCACATGGATGATTAGAGTTTGCTGGGTAAATCTCAGATATATTTGTGGCTTTAGAAAATACATGATTCACACCAGATTTTTTGCTTTAAATCATACCGCAGAAATTGTCAAATTGGCTATGAAATCTTCAAAAAGTGCTTGTATTTGGCCTTGAAAAGGGTGTAAGAACCCTGTTAGCTAAATTCCCTTTCATCAGGAAAAGTTGTCGTGTCTCTCAGTCTCTGTCTCGTGGGACTATTGTCCCTCCTGAGAAGTTGTCATTTGACAGTTGTTACTCTTTGTCATAGAAAATACGAACGGAGATGCCATGCGAGAGAAAGAATCAACACGCTTGCAAGAACTCTTTCGGTTTTGTGCCAGAAGTCATCAACATCAACAGCGCTTTTCAAAGTGACAAGCTGAGGAAGCAGAAATCATGTATTAAAGTGATACAGTTATTCATCATTTCCCCTCAGGGAACTCCTTTGTCACTCCATAAACATGACAGTTATTCAAGAGCGTGAAAAAACAGAGGGGGGGTGCTCTGTTATTAGACGGGGAAGAAATGAAGGGATTTGTCATGGGAGGTGTGAATCAGACTGGACTTGGAAATTAGCAGGCCGTGGATAAGACGGCAGTGAAACATGTTGTTGTTGTTGAAGACCATCAACAAGCTGTCACAGTCAAATTTTTCATTTCTTTTTTTAATGAGCCGATAAAGTGCCCTACAATTAATCATGACACAGTATGTTGTGCTATATATTAAGCTATTCAATAGTTACCCGCAATTTTAATTTATTGATCATTGATTGACATTTTGAATAGTTACAAACGAAACTGGAAAAATAAATCATTAAACCGAAAGTTGATCATAAAGTGTTGTCAACAAATTCCATCATCAATTTGTTGTGTCGTGCGATTTCTCTGCCACTTAGTACATTAATTTAAGGGAAGAAATATTGAATTGAATTTCTTTGTGACATTGGGTGTTGTTAGGCTCTTTAGGCGACATGTTTGTAGTAGCACTTTGATCCAGCAGAGGGTGACTCGAGACCACATTTTGTTGTGCGACCTCCCTTTGTTCCGGCGACGAACTTGTAGTGGCACTTACTGTAGGTCCAGCAGAGGTTGCCTCGATACTGTATTTCGATGTGAGAGGTCCTCTTGATTTGATGAAGTACTCAAACTCTTCTCCGATGTTCCCTCTATCTCACATATAATAGATGTTAGTAGTATCTTACATATACGCAGGTGTTCAGCATACATTTTTATTTATTTTGGTTTATTTTTAAGCTACAGTATTTCACAAACACTTTTTTATCGTATTATATCTTATGATATTATTTTGTTTTATGGACTAGTTTTCCATCCGTCCAATTTCTATATTTGAATAAAAAGGACGAAATCATAGATGTGTATTAGTAAATTTGATGCGTCAATTAGGCAAAAAACCTAATTGATCGATTCATTAATTATTAAAATAATTGTTGGTTCAGCCTTAGTTATTATTATTTTATATTGTTTTTATAGAATTGAACACTAGGTGTTTGTCAAAGTGGTATTAGAATGACTCTGCAGGTGTTTTTATACTCCAACCGCAGACTTCGTTTATCATTATAATCCCCTCACTTTATTTTACTGTCCTTATTCTGACACGACACAATTCCGACGTTGCTCTCTTCTCTCCACACAACAGCCCTCTTGCTTGCTCTTTGTTCTCATCCATCTTTCTTCCCTCCTTATGTTCATCTCACCTATTGCACCGCCGACCTAGTCGGCTCTGCGGAGTCATTTTGGAGCTGGCGACTATTGTGCCAAATCTGTCACTGTAGACATACTTGCAAGGAACACAAGTGATTTCCCAGAGGAAGAAAGGACCATTCTAATCAGGTCCTTGGGGACACGGTGCAACGTCGGGAGATGGTGAAGAATAACGGACGTGTGGCGTGGGACTTTCAGGAGAGGAGCACCATTAGATGAATAAGTGGAGATACAATAATACATTTAACTATTATGTCACTAAATTAATCAGGAGCGGGAAGCTGGATTATGTCTTTCATGTGGGACTTCCAATGTGTTGGTGTTTGATTTATCAAGTAGGTTCTTTCCTAATTTACTTCAGACTAAGTGTAGCAGAGACAGACATGAGATCTCTATTATGCAAATCTGTTGGCAAACTGGGGCAGTCTGATTACTTGGCTATGCAGTGGAGGAATGTATGATGGTCGCTATCTGAATACCGAGTATCACCTTGGAGAATTCTACCAAGACTTTTAAGATATATTTTGCATGAAAGAGTTGTCCAATGCTTCGTTTGATTTGGAACTTTGTGGCCCCGTTTTCATTTATATTGGCCAATGAGTGAAGGCAACAGATTAGTTCAAACTCTATATGGTGAGTGCTTGAGTGTCATGTCACGTTGATTGAAGGCAAAGACGACCTCTGCTGTCAACCGGTATCTCTTCCTACGGAAAGACTTATGTCTTTGTGAAGAATGCCGGGCGTCCTATCTGATCAAGAGATTTCAGGTGAAGAGATGGATAGGAATGTTACAGTACACGCTTCGTGTTCATGTTGGACAGACACAAAATGATCTTGGGACATTGGCCGTCAATTTGTATTCAGTGTTATCTACAAGTCAAATGTTGTTTTAGTGTGCACATCTCGAAAAAAAGACAATTTGATGTCGTATCTCAATACATCAACATTGCTCATTAAGCTTAGTAATAAAATAAGGACCTTATATACTGTATATTTGATGTTTTTAAGTTGAATTGAAATGTAATACGTACATTTGCATTTACATCAATACATCATAACATGTATGACATTGTAAAACAAGGCAACAAAATATGTAAAAAAAAATAATGCTAAGCATGCTAAAATTATTATTAATATGCACAAATGTATGATTTGCATAATTTGAGCCACAGGAATTTTAAAATGTTCAATTCATCGATCGATAGAAGGCGTCATTACTTCTTGCAGCAACCTCATTGAACCAAACATTGGCAATGGAAAAAAGATCAACTTAAATTGAATATCTGTAATTGTGTTGACACTTCTTACAATTCGACTATTGTGTTAAGTCATTTGATTTTGATGAAACAAATTTATTTGAGTGTGATTTGAGAAATATTGCCACCATTCAAATACACAAATTAAGAAGTCTTTTTTTATTCACATGGTAGACAGCCATTGAATCTTTACTAGTTTTATTCAGTAATTGAGTGATTGAGGAATGTACAAAGAATCCTTGATATATTTAGAAATAACAAATCTTTTTGCATTTTTTGTTATGGTAAATCATTTTAATTTAGTAATTTTGTGATTAGGTCACATGCTGAAAGAATGTGGATGATAAGGTGATCCAGTGTGTGTTGCTGATTAAAGTCTCTTGCTGTAACTATCCCTAATGACAGCAACGATAAATACTAAAGGACAATGTATGGATAGGGACGTATGTGTCAGATTAAAATGAAGGTCATGCATCCCAATAAGAAATAATCTGATTGATCAAGATGCAAAGAACAAAACACTTGCTTTTATTGACATTTTAATTTTATTCTCTTCTTCTCTTCTTTCTTCGGTGTATTTGTTTTGCCAAATGGATCAAGCGTCATCTAAAGAAAGGGTCTCCAATGTGGTGCCCATGGGCACCAGATGACCTCCTAAGAATGCCTGAGTAGCCCGTGGACATGTTCTCAAAATACCTCCCAAGCGATGGGTCATTGCAATTTTCTAGTAAATGTAATTTGTAACTGACATTATGGTTAGCGTAACTACTAATAATTACAACCTGATAATAACATAATAACAAATTAGTACTGTATTTTCACAACCATAGGGCGCACCGTGTGAAAGGGCGCAGTCTCCGCAGCTGGTTTTATTCTGTATTTAACACATAGACAGGGCGCACTGCATAATAGAGCGCTGGTGCCTTCTGTTGCGGCCAGTGCTGTTGTGCTTGAAACTGACTCCCCTCCGCGTAAAATATGCTTCTCAACACTACGGTGTTGGTGACATTGGCATATGTCGCTTTTTTTTTCAATCGTGCCGATCAATATGCCTTAATAAACACATTCAACAGACTCCAAGTCCGACACACATTTTGCCAAAGGCATAGTGCCCGTTCATGCAAAGGGGAGTCTGATTTTGCAGGGAATTTAGGCAGAACATCCCTCGCGGTTGCTCAGTTTCCATGATCTTCCGCGTAGATCGGACACGGATAGCATTTGATGGAGAGAAAGTGAAGTTTTGGATTAAATTAATATTTTGGGGAACAGTCTGTTTAGCCTTCGGTAGCAAAATTATTTTCAAATTGCTAGATACGCAACACCGTTAGCAATCAATGCAACAATACCGTGACATCTTCTGCACATGCAGGAAGCGTGTGGCGTTAAAACAAGTAACGCTTAAAAGTCACAAGAAATGGCATAGAATTCTCCTTTTGTTGGAAATATGAACGTTTCAATGATCACATCGGATTTCACCCAAAGATATTACAAGTCTCAGGTATGACTCAAGCAAGATTTGAACCTGTGACCTCCCAGTCTAAGGCAAGCGCCCAACCCTAAGGCTACCGAGCTGGTCCGCCACTACACATAACACACAGTGCAGAGCACACTGCCAGATCGGGCACAGAGCACAATTTGAAGAAAATCTGAGACTTATGTGCGCCTTATGGCCTTGAAATATAATAATAACATAAATTGCTACTGTAGAAATGTACACAAAATCGTAGCCCTTCGTTAACAAACAGTAACTCCCAGCTTGAAAAGGGTCGTGACCCCTGATCTAAAGAGTCCTACCCAAAAATTCAGATTTGTAAATGGTCTGGCTCGACAAAAGTGAGTCATTGTTTATCTTGGAGATTACTGTTTATTCATTTATTTTCGAAAAGCTTCTACAAATCATGGTCTAAGGGTTGCTGGAGTCTATCCCAGCTGAATCCAGGCAATTGGGCAGGGGACACCATGGGCCGGTTTCCAGTTATTCACACGCGCATTAACTTCCAGGGAAAATGGGAATTTGTCAATAGGCCTATCACGCATGTTAGTGGGACGTGGGAGGAAACTGCAGTGTCCGTAGAAAACCCATTCAGATATGGGGAGAACATGACTACTCTCCACAAGGAGGCTGGTAGCTGGAATCAGTGGTAAGATCCTAATCCCGAATCCAACCAAAATTTCGGCTTTAAATGTCAACCATTACGTTTGGTGTTAGGCCGGGCTTCTCTCTCATTGTGATTACCGGTAAAACAGTATCTTGTCACAACTCACTGTGATGTTGCTACACTAAATCTCTTCTCAGCCTTCTTTCTCACCCCCCTCGTGTTCATCTCACCTATTGCACTGCCAACCAGGTCGGATCTGCGGATTCATTTGGTGATGTTGCTCCCTAACATCAAAGTGCACTCAGGTCTTTGGAAGCCACGAATAGTTGTGGCCACGAGAGACCGTGGTCCACAAATGTCAGAAGTCACTCCACGTATGGTACTACGGTATTGTAACCTCAGCAGACACAGAAATATTAAATATGTACATGTCTATACCAGGGGTGGAGAACACGCGGCTCTAGAGCCGCATGCGGCTCTTGGCCAATAAGAATGCGGATCCTTGCCTCATCATATTTTCTATATACTGTGGCTCTTTGCTTTGTTTCATGTTTAGTTTTTTTCCCCTCTTAAAACACACTTAAATCCATCAGAATTAATAACAAATAATTAATAATATTTTGAAATTAATTTGGCAGATTTGTTGTTTTTATGCTGCTCCGGACACAACTGACTGCTAATCATCTGCGTAAATTACGTCTAATGCGGGTCAGTGCATGGTATGGCTCTTTAACTCTCACGGTTAAAAAAATTGGCTCTTTGTGTCAAACTTGTTCGCCACCCCTGGTCTATAGAGTCTTGATTAACTTGGATTTTGTTAGTTTCTTAATTTGTTTTCATAAATGACTTCTGCCCAATCCTCACAAATAAAATTGTGGGTTTGTTTCGGACTCAGTCCGCCAAATAGGTATTTGGTCAGACTTGGGCTGGTTCAGGCTTTAAGACCGGTGGGCCACGATTTTTTAGGCCCAATCTTACCTCTGGCTCTAACAGAATTTAGGACCCCTGAACTGAGGCCGACTGCTTACAGCTCACCCACCTTGATTTATTTTCTAATATAAATTCCCTATGCATTTGCTATAAAGTTTTACATTAAATCGTTGTTGCACCAAACCTCTTCACACTTAAATGTGACCCACTCATCCGACAAACTCAATCCCAAGGGGGAAGCTATTGCAACCTATAATCAATGACCGCTGTTGGCGCACTTGCTGTGATATTGTTCTGCCCCAGTGCATCTCTGCCATACAATAATTTTCACTGGCGACATCCTTCCTCTCATTTTCCATCTCAAGTCCTCAAAATGCAAGTGTGTTCAGAGTTTCTGTCATGCTCGTTCTCCTCACCAGTAAGGGTGGGCGGACCTATCCAAATATGGATGTTATCGATACTTAGCGAGTTCTAGATCGGATCGATACTATTGTCGATACTGTCTTCCAATTTTAACTATCGCTATAATAATGTTGTTAGTAAGATTATATGTGCACTCAGATTTTCAAATTAAATCCAATTGCAGTTTCACTTTATTTTCCATACTTATTTTTTTTTTTTAAATATTGATCGGATAAATGAACCTATAAGGCGCATAGAGATTATAATGCCCACTTTCGAATCAGTGGAAACAGTTTTGGGTACGCTTTATAGTACGAAAAATACAGAAATGTAGTTGTCTTGTTGACGTTGTTATTTAGTATTCATATTTTTGTTACATTGCTGCTGTTTTGTTTTGACTCTTTTGGCTTTTGCTCTGTAAGAGTTGTTTTCAAATATTTTTTATACTGCTAAAGGTTTGTACATCATATTGTTGACATTACTTGCACTTTGACTTCATCTTCAAAATATTCTGACGTGGAAGTTATGCTGACATTGTTCAATTTGTATTTTCTGAACTTTTGTATGAAAACAGTTCAAAATTTAGTTATTTAATTTTAAAAATAGAGCATTTTAGGCAGTTTTATCATAATCATAAAGTAACTCAAAGGGGAGGTTTCAACTATTCAGTTATCATGATATATCCAGGCAAAACGTATCGGGATCAGATCGGTATTCTGTATTTACTTGGATCGAAAACAAATTAAGTGGAGCTGAAAAGAGTGAAGACCTAAAAGCAATATATAGAATATTAGTGTGCTCCACAAGAAAGGTGCATCTTTTAATGATGCAGAGAGGTTATTATCATCGGTCCACACCACTGCAGACACAGTGGGACATAACAAGGTCAAAGCACAGGTGTGAGCTATCAACCCAGCCTGTACTTGTGCTCATTATAATGTGTTCTGTGTGAGCAAGCTGTCTGAAATGCAATCGCCATCAAGCGTGCATTTGCGAAGTCAAGCCATAAACTCATCAAGGACACAATTTGGTTGGTGAATAAGAAAGACAAAGCCATTGCGTGTTTCAGACAGACATTACAATGCCGCCAGACGTAGAAAGGACGCAAGCGCCGTGCAAATCAACCCTGATCAGACACAGATTGGACAGATGGGCTGGGACGAAAATACAAATGTTTTTGTCTTATGATTCAAACGATTACTGTCTTTTATGAGCTCTTCCTCTTTGTGAATATTAGTGTTCCCCAAATACTTTGGTACCTATTTATATGAGCACCTCTAAACCCAAGAAGTTTAGCGTACAAGTTGTATACGCAACAAAAACCTAGTCAGAAAATCCAGTACACAATCAACTCCTTCAGTTTGCACATGTCAACGACTATGAAAAAAATATGTTAATTCTGTTAATTGTTTGTATGTTCTTTTAAAGTTGCAGTAACTCTCATTTTAAGTGGACAATAAATGCTTATTTATAATCAAGAGTCTCTGTCTCAACCTGTCAACCTTCGCCAATTATTCTCCTTATTAAAGATTGCAACATTTCCTTACAAACAGCACCCATTTGCTCAAGACTTTATAGAATACTGCAACAATATTAGCAAGATCCTGCTTGGCGCCAAAATGAGCATGAGGGGATTGGTCTTTTTGTTTCCCCCATAAAAATTGCTATATGGCGAACACCATTTTGAAAAGGATCAAAGATCGTGTCAAATACCGGAAACAATTAGTTGACATTTATGGAACATCTGGCACTCTTTCTTTAAAAAAAAATAATGGCAAAATAATAGGGGTAAAACGTTACCTTAGTGTATGTTTTTTTTAAATGCATTCTCTTCAGACGCCTTCTATGATATAGTGAAATGGTTGTCTGATTTTGAAAAAAAAAGAGTTAGCACATGAGAATTACGTAATTAATTATCCTCCATAGGCACAGATAAGACAGATCAATATAAAATAGTAACAAGTTAGTTTTGCCCATACTTTATTCAAAGTGCCATTCCTTAATAAATAAACAGACTGCTAAAAATACATTCTTAAATGAGTCTAAGTATGAATGTAATTTCATGAAAAGTACCGTAATCAACCAGTAGAAGGAGAAATTCAAAGAAACCTGCCCAATTCCCACCTGGCCACAACCACATATGAACCTCTGCACCCCCCAAAAAAGATCCAGCAGACTGATTAATTTTGACAAAATGTAATTCGTCAGTCAGTAGTTTGTGTGACCCACACATGCTTGCACATGAGATATATTTTCATATGTGACACCTATACATCCAATGGAAAGTTTAAGGCAAAATCAAAATTGCGATGTGGCAGCTCGGGAGCAGACCTTACCAAAGTCCAGTGTCAGAATCTTAGCACGCCTACGGACAGGCATAGACTTGTTGCCTGTCTCCTTCCAAGCTATGTTATCTGAGTCAACAAAGCCTTTTTTCATCTCAAGTGTGTGATTTTCTTCTGGAGGACATCTGATACACTTTTGTCATGAGTCACATTGCACTACATAATTACACCTGAAAATGTGGGGGTATGCTGTTATTGAAACAACAGTTGGTGTCTACAGGGATGTCGTCCCTGATCACTGAGTTGAACCGTCTGAGGAGCATCCACCTTGGATGTGTGTGTATCCTGCATACACTAGTGTACTTACAAAACAGAACCTCCTGATGAGAGTGATGCCTGCATGTGCAGCCAGGTAAATTTTGAGACCGTTTCTGCTGCTAATCCATAGTTTTGCTAACCAATGTGTGAAGTGTGATTCAAAAAATTGCCTTTTAAAAAGGACAAAAGAAAGAAAACATGTTTTACTTGGCAACCTCTTGACGACTGAGCTATAGACCTCTTCATCTGTGTGCGCCCCGTCGAACTGAGTTCAGAATCTTTAATTTGAACAACGTGAGTCCCAATAAGGCTACAAGGTCAAACGAATTACGGGTGAGACCTCGTTATCAGGATGTGCTGTACAATCCCGAATTAGCAGCACACACAGAGTGATTAAACGTGATTTTTAAAACTGCAGAGCAAAAGGATGCAATCAGTGACTTGGTGTCCTCATCAAACAGAGCTGCAAAGTAAAGTAATTTCAAAACTTTTGTTTTTTAATGAATTCACCCAAATGCATACTCTGCTGAATTTCATAAAAAGTAAGCCTCCTTATGACTTGCGGTGTAATCTGTCTTCCGGATTGCTTATATTGTCAATTTTTCAAATTGCTTGAGCACATTTCAGACCGTTTTTTTTCTCTCTTTCACAAATGCACACACGCACACACTGACACATACACATCGGGAGCATAATCTTGAGTCGGCAGGGACTGTGCTGACCTGCCAGAGGTGCGTGGCCTCCCAGCTCAGGAACACTACTCGTGTTGGATTAAAGATGACTTCTGTAGCACTGCCTGGCGTCTTAAGGGCACGCCGTGCAAAAATTACGAGAGCAGCTGCAAATCATTGATTCAACGCACTGAACGTGAGTAATTGGCTTGATTAAAAACACACTACAGGCTGTTACCCTAATGTGAAGTAATTTACATTTTAGCTGCTATATTAGATGCCTTCAAAATATGTTTTTTTACATCTTTCACTTTTTCCAAACTTATTTGTAAAGCACCTTTTTAAGCTAGTTGCATCCAGATCATTAAGTGCATTAAAGTCACAACATCCGAATGAATCTGCGGAGCGCTCTCAGTATAGTAATTCCAAATAGTATAATCATGTACATTTCTAGGAATTTGGCTTCATGGAATGGATTCATTTGTACTCATTTAGATACTGTTCACTAATGAATTTGGCATATGCTCAATCACTGGAAGTAAATCAATGCTGCAGACAGAAACATTCCCCGACAAAAAGTGCAAAATACTAAGCAACACTCACCGAACAAGACAAGAAAGCAACGCAGTGCAGAAAACCAATTAGATCGTCGACAAGAAAATAAGAAACACATTGGAGACAAAACAAAAAAACATATTATTAATACAAAGATATGTGGCTCTGAGAAAACAGGAAAATATCTGACAAAGCATTGACTGATATGTATATACATCCATCACCTTCTACTCAGGGGTGCTGGACCCCATCCCAGCTATCTGTGGGCAGTGGGCAGGGGACACCCTAAACTGGTTGCCAGCCAGTCGTAGGGCAGACAACTCGCTCGCTTATTCACACCGAGGGACAATTTGTACCGGCCATTCAACCTGAAACCAGAGTGCCTAGAGGAAACCCACGCAGGCATGGGAGAACATGCAAACCCCGCACAGGAAAGCTGGTAGCTAGATTTGAACCCATGACCTCAGAACTGCGCCGCGGACGCGCTAACCACTCAACTGCCATGCTGCCACAGCTATGTATATACTCAAGCAAAAAAAAAAAACAGTACCTGATTGATATAAGCCAAATTTCTGCATGCTTTCGGATTTCACCGCTAAATTCAGAATTCACGTCAAAATACCATAAGATGTACTGCACTACAAAACGCAGTCTCAGTTATATGTGCCAACACTGTATTTAACCCACACATTAAGGAGCACCTGATAATACGGCGTGGGCTTGGTATACACGCCCTCACTTCACTCTGTAACTTTCTCATGGTGCCCTCTATTCCATGCACCTTACACTCAAAGAAAAAAAAACACTCATAAACAAGCATACAAGTGTGTGTGTTTCACAATATATCCCATGTTGTAACAATGACAATAAAGGTATATTCTATTCTATTCTATTCTATTCTATTCTATTCTATTCTATTCTATTCTATTTAAAAATAGAGCTGGAGCGAAACTGAGTTTGGTTGAGCTTAAATATCCATGTAAGTTCCAACAATTTGTACACAATTTTTATTTGTTTATTACCAAATAAACATCAATAAGCATGGCAATTCACGCGCATAACATGTACAGAAATATAGATGGGGAACAACAAATGTTATACATTAAACTCAGCAGGGGCCGCATGTCGTGCATGTTTTTTAGGATTCTCTTCCCCAACTCAGGTCATGCAAATTTAAAGCTTGTTAGCAAGCTGTGTGGGAGCTTGATAATGACCCAGGTGATTGGACTCATAACAGAGAAACTCCAAAAACATGAAGGACATGCGGCTCCTGAGGACCGCGTTGGCCGTCCCTGCATTAAATTCACGTCAAGTCAAGTTTCTTATTTTCCTCATGTTGAGGTTTTCTTTGACCGCAGGAAGAAATTATTATACAACTTTACTCTGAGTCGATTTTTTGTTTTGTTTTTTGTATATGTTGATTGCAAAGATAAACTTTCTAAGCTAATTGTTAGCTATACCCTACATAAACACATTACCTTGGACAACATAATCTCATCAATGTTAACTGCTTAAGATATTTGTCCGGGCTTAATGGTAGAGTGGGATACATGTGGAGACGTGCACTGCGTTTATCCATCCTGTGTGGTATAATTGATTGCTTCTTACCAGGGATGAGACTTTGCAGGTATAATCCATACATTCAGCATATCAAAGGCAAATCAGTTTTTTTATACTGTTTAGGTGAAAGTGGCTCAAGAAGACCACCAAAAAAAACCATCTTGAATTGGCTCAGGGGAGCAGTATCACAGTCAACCCTGGGTTTAATTTTTTTTCCCATGTCGCTCCCTGAGCAACAACCCGGCACACAAAAAGAATATTTTCCCGGTTTCCCAGCTTTCGCCCGACCTCGAGTTTTAATGAGCTGCCAGTGAGCCGTCAAGAAGGAACAAAGTAGCGATGGGATCACATCAACGTCAAGGCCAGTCAACACGTTGACCCAAGAATTGTTATGATTCCTGCCCAGGGTCAAGGATTATTTGACATCTTCTAGCTCCTGATGCACACTTACAAACTTGTTGAATTCTCTTAATGCTGTATATTATTTGTCCTTGTATTTTGGGATACAAATATTGGCTGAGCAAGGTCCTACCGCAACTGTGCGAGTCGCAGGGCGGGCTGGAGGGGAAAAAATGGCTAATTAATGTATTTCGATTTTTTTGTATGCCGATGTAGAGTCTTAAATCTGATAGCTCGGCAATACATGAGCAAAAAAAACACATAAGCCAATCTATTTCTTCTTGTTTACATTCATGTTTACTGTTTATGAAGGAACCATTTCATTCAATTGTTTTTGAAACTCTCATACATAAAAAATATTATATTAACTTACAAATAAAAACTTAATCAAAGGTAATAACAAAGTCATATTAAACCTTTTAAGCACTAACTTTGATAATTTCCATTAATTTCCTTTTTTTTTTTTATAAAAGCAAGCACAGAAAAATGTGGCTCGCCGCTTGTTGGCCACGGGCACAATGAAAAGTATCATTTTTATGAGGGTACACGAAGGGACACCGAAAAAGAAATCCGGGTGAGTGCAATCATATTACCTTAAACAGCGCATTTGTGACTTATATTTTATGTTTTGAGATGGTTTGTTTCGTTAAATGTTCTCTAGTTGATAAATGGCAGTGAGCAAATACAGCTGCAGTTGTTGGCTTGTACTGGCGCCTGGCTTTGGCGACAACCTGTGGACATATTTAAAACTTGACAGGTTATTATTTGACATGATGCGGCTTATTTTTCTCTTGCAGGTAAGATCAAATCCAATCCCCCAGGTCTGATCAGGCACACAAGCTATAGTTTGTCAATCCTTGTCCTTCAGCTAAAACATTTGGCAATTCCATGCTATGGACGCAGTGGTTAGCGCTTGTGCGGCACAGTTCATGTCATGGGAACCTGTGGTGGGTTCAAATCCAGCTCCAGACTTCCTGTGCAGAGTTTGTATGTTCTCCCCGTGCTTGCGTGGGTTTCCTCCGGGCACTCCGGTTTCCTCCCACGTTCCAAAAAACGTGCATTTCAGGTGAATTGGCCAGTCCAAATTGTCCCTAGGTGTGAATGAGTGAATGAGTTGTCTGTCCCTGTGTGCGCTGCGATTGGCTGGCAACCAGTTCAGGGTGTCCCCTGCCCACTGCCCGGAGATGGCTGGGATGGGCTTTGTCGTCCACTTCTGGATGCACACTCTAATTACGCGTTGTTTGTGTTTTTGTAAAGAAACAATCTACCGTAAATTCCGGACTATAGAGCGCACCTGATTATAAGCCGCACCCACCACATTTTGAAAGGATAACCGCTTTTGTACTTACACAAGCCGCACCTGTATATGCACCAAATGCAATATTGCACAACCCTTACGATACCAATGGTATCACAACAACACTGTATGTAACATCCCACATGCCGACATTTCTTGTGTAAATACCATGTAAATTAAAACTATAGCCTTATCCCCCTTGTTTTATAACCTTATCTTCCTTTGTTCCTTTATCTTCTTGGCTCATACCTCACTGTGAATGTGTAAAACTGGAGTGTCATGCCCAATTTCGTTGTCACAATATGTTAACCCATTTTGTAACAATGACAATAAAGGTATATTCTATTCTATTCTATCTATTCTATTCTATTCTATATAAGCCGCATGCGCCCACATTAAAACATGGAACACAATCACAAAATTGACCCAAACCCTACTTTGAGTCCCGCGATTTCAATTGAATATCCTTCATTAAAGTACACAGTACAAAAATCACAGCCGGCAAAGTGAACGGTAAATGATACCGGTAGTTAAGATTTGATGCAGACCTGCAGAGTCAGGGTCCCGTTAAAAGGAATCCAAGGAAAAAAAGTGTATCGTTCCAAAGGTAAGGGTATGAAAAATATATATCCACTATTGTCTGCCGTGTCCACAAACACTCACCTTTACCGGTCCCCACTTCCCGTCATCCCCCGCGTCATCCCCACGCCCCTTCTTTTTAATTGGTCAGTGCAATACTTATCAGAATAAGTGTCCAAAATAAATACAAATAAATACATTACAAAAGTATACAGCTGCAAATACATATTATACATGGTTACACATAATGTTAATGTTTATTGAAGGTATTGTTGGATACATTAATCAAAACATGACACAAAGAAAAAAAAAAAAAAACTAATGCTGAGAGTGAGCATGGCCAAATATGGTCACCTTACGCCCCCTCCCCTAAGGAAATTTGACAGATCTGTTTCTGCCAACCTTTGCTTAAAGGTTTGCACCGTATTTGCACTAATAACCCGGTCAGGCAAAAAATTCAAAATTTTTGGTATCCTGAAAGAAATAAAGTTTCCGTGCAAGTTGCTGGTAGGTCTAGGCACCCGTAACTTATATCTGTGACCACGTAAACCATCAACACGACAGAACTCAAAAAATTGATCAAAAGGCACATCGATCATTCCATGCAGTACTTTGAACACAAAAATTAAATCAAATCGAATTCTACGGAGCTCCAAAAAGTCCAAGTTCAGTCTTTGTAGTCTTTCCGGATATGACAAGCTGTGCATCCCAGGTATCCGCTCCGTATATCGTCGTTGAACTCCTTCCAGTAGGTTAATGTCCTTGAGTAAGTAAGGGTTCCACACAACGCTGTTATATTCTAACCCGGGTCTAACATAAACGCAAAACATTCGAACTAAGAATGCTGGGTTCTTGTTGTAAAAGTTTCTGTAAATGTTTGATGCTATGTAATTGGCTTTGTTGGTAATTTTGGCGATATGCGTGATAAACTTTAAGTTTGAAGTAAGAGTGACACCCAGATCCTTATGTTCAGTAACAACATGCAAATCATGATCATTAATGTTATACAGCGGAACAGAACCATGTAAAAACGACTGTGCTAAGCATTTATGAGATGACAATTGCAGTTGCCACTTTTCGGACCAAAGAAAAACTGATTTAATGTCATTTTGGAGAGAATCAATTGTTCCTGTCACCTGGGTTTTTGGTAAGAAAGCCGACAGTTTAGCATCATCGGCAAAAATTGAGATGTCACTACTTTGAATGGCCTCAGGTAGGTCGTTCACAAAAAACAGAAATAATAATGGTCCTAGTACTGAGCCCTGCGGTACCCCACTACAAACTTCCGACCACGCTGAAAGAACATCATCAATTTTTACTCATTGTTTACGATTTGACAAATATGCTGTTATCCATTCAAGCAGTTTTCCCCTAATACCATAGCATTTCAGTTTTTGTAAAAGAGACACTTTATCAAAAGCCTTGCAAAAGTCTAAGTAAACAACATGACCAGCCATATTGTGAACAAAAAACATACTGGTAATATTATTCAAATGAGCTATTAAGTTAGTCATGGTAGAATGTCCGGACCTAAACCCATGTTGTTTAAACGTAAAAAGATTGTGCTCCTGTATAAATTTCCATATGGCATCTGAGATAATTTTCTCAAACACTTTACAGACGCAGCTAGTCAAGCTAACTGGTCTATAGTTGGCTGCACTTGTTGTGCTCCCCCCTTTAAAAATCGGTATGACAATAGCACTAAGCCAGTCCTCAGGCAGCTGTGAATCCTCAAAGGATCTAGAGAACAGGTAAAATAATGGTTCACATAAAAAGTCAGCTTGCTTTTTAAGCAAGAAATTTGGAATTTTGTCAGGGCCGGCTGAAAATTTGCTGGGAAGTTTTATCAAGTATCTATGAATTAACTCCTTTGAAAGTTCCACAGAATTTAGAACAGCTGAAGTTCTGCTGGGAAAGTCGGGTGAAACCCCATTGTCACGACCAAAAACACTGGCATACTGATCATTTAATATACGGACATTGTCAGCATTATCTGTAGCAACGGTACCGTCAGATGCCTTCAGGTTGGGAATAGATGCCCTAGAAATTAGTTTACGGTTGATGTATGAAAAGAATTTACGAGTATTATTAGCCTCTAAAACTTTATTTTCCTCAGCCACCCTTTCCCGCCTGATGGCCCTCCGCAGTTCCCTTGAAGCATCTTGATAACTTTCCAAGTATGCCAACTGATCATGTTTATAAGGCTTGTGAATAAACTGCTTTCGCCTATGCAATTCAGCTATATCACGGTTGACGTGAGGTGTAACAGCAACTGAGGGTACGTATACAGATATCAAAGTGTAAACAACAGACTTAAATATTGCCCACATTTCTTCAATATTCCCACAATTATCAAATAAGAGGTACCAGTTGACACTAGACAGAAAGTATCTCATGCCATGTAGATCACAGTCTTTGAAATTTATGTAGTTCTGAGCAGCGGTATCTTTTTTAAGAGCCAGGTTAAGTTGGAAAGTAACAGAATCGTGATCACTGGTAGAGAAACTCGGCCCAACGTCAATGTTTTTAATCAGATATCTGTCAGTGGAAAACACAAGGTCTAATACATTGGACCCCCTGGTTGGTTTATCGACATGCTGAAAGAAACCTGCATTTGAAACCAAGTTTTTGAACATTGAAGTTAGATTAGTATCAGAATTTTGAAGAAAACTGTGGTGAAGGTCAGGAAAGTTAAAATCACCCATAAGTAGAATTTGCAATTTAGTATCAAAAATAGAATTCAGATGTTCGAACATAGCGACGTTGGCCTGAAAAGAGCTCAGACCAGAGCGATATACAAGCACTATTCTCAGCTTCACCCCAGAAATAAGAATATCACATCTCAATAACTCAATTCTATCGAATTGATAATTAGCGACAGAAAACACAGTTATACCATGAGAAACCATGAGCAAAACTCCTCCATGTTGGGCATTTTTACGATCAGTTCTAATGGACTGATATTTCTCTATAGTTGGCCCTGTGTCACCAGCGGAGTACCAAGATTCTGTAATTGCCAAAATATCAGGGGTGTAGAAATTGATGTACGAGACCAAGTCATCTGCCTTAGAAGTCAAACATTGGGCATTAATGAGATGAATCAAGGGGCTGTTCAATAAAGGCGAAGGCGACCTTAGGCATTTCCCGGCTTGACAATAATTTTCCCGTCCCGTATAATAATGTTTACTTCACCTTCGTCCCGACGGCGCTTAAGTTCGTCCTGTAGTTCCCTGTCGCGTTCCCTTTCTTTTGGTGTCATATCTGGACGAACAAATCCAGAAGACAACGTCGGGAAGGTACTTTTCACTCGATTGAATCCACAGAGAAACGCCAGCCTTGATCTTGTATTCCGGAATCGGATCTTCACAATCCTGGGTTTACCATCATTCCTCAGCCTTCCATCACGAAAAACTTCCAGAATGTCCTGTTACTTCGGCGACTTCCTGAAAGAGCTGGGTATCCTGGACAGCTTCCCCATTTTCTCGATGTGTCTTTGCTCCAACCACCACGAGATTATGCTTCCTAGCCTCCTTTGCTAGCATTTCCTCCATTAGGCTAGTCGACATTCTGGCAACTTCTGGCATCATCTGCGTCATGATCTCTCGGACCAAAGTTGGTACCATGGCCTTCACGGTTTCACGGACAGTGGAGACCAAATCAGCAGAGTTCAGGGCACCGCATGGCCCAGACGACCCGGATAGAGGCACAAAGAAAGACGGTACACCGAGAGAGTTTTCAAAGCTTTAATAATAATATTGTAAATTTCATCCCAAACCGTGCCTGTGAAGGGTAGCAAAACGCTACTAACAACACGCTCGCTATACAGTTAACGGGTCTGTTAAAAAAAACATACCGTACATGTGGAAACCATGTTTAACCGTTCTCATCTTCCTCCCTATAACTGACATCATCAAAGTTGTCCTCCTTTAGTATGGGAAAGAGACTTTGTTATATAGTCGTCGTCCCACGCTCCCTTATTCAAAAACATGCTAGCGACACGCTTGCAAGGTAAAGTTTGCATGCAGTAGCTCTGTTTCCTTCTTTATCGGATTGCTCGATTGCGTTTAGCTTGTAAGCTGCGTCATGTGCCTTGAACTCGAGCGCCGCTGGTGGCTATTAGAAAAGTTACATAAATTGGCAGCATCACTAAACAAGCCGCAGGGTTGAACATTTGGGGAAAAAAGTAGCAGCTTATTGTCCGGAATTTACGGTAGACCTTGGAATTAGTGGGTGTCAACATATATTTTCATGGTATTATCGCCATCTACTGTCAAGGAGTGTGATTGTCCCTCAGATTTTTTTCTTCTTAGTATTATTATGCCAAGGTTTGGAAATATTTGCAAATTTCTAACGATGTCAAATAATCTCAATGGAAATTTTGGTGGAAGACAAAGGCAATCACTTTTCAAAAATATTTCCCAAGGATGGGGAAAGGATCTTTAAAGGTTGTTGTTGTTTATTTGACCGAAGCTTTGAAATAAAATACAAAGCCTTTGCAGTCCAACCCAAATCATGTGTGAACTCGCAGGTAGAGGCATGTTAAAACGCCCATTGTGTTCAGATAAACGCCTACTCACAGCATACTGTCAATGAGGCTAGAGCCCATTTCCCCTAGCGGGGAAGAAAGTTTTTGGAAGGGAGGTTTAATGAATGGGTTCCAGAGAAACGGAGGAAATGTGCTCAGGGACGATAAGTGATCTATCTCGACTCCACACTCAGATATATACATATACTGTATACTGTACACACATCTTTCCAGAACGCCTCTCTTAGAAAATGTGGTACAGAATCATCATCATAAGACAAAGACACAGAGAGTTCCTACTTTATAACCTCTGGTTGTGTGCTGGACAAGACAAGCATAAAATCCTTATGACCTGAAATATGTGCGTGAACGTGAATGGATGTGCGCAACTAAAAAATGAATCATCCTGCACACCCATTACCAGTAACACCTCATCAATAAAAAGCAATAAGACAGTAATGAAAATGTCATATCACCATATCATAATCATAACCATATTTAATTTCATCATATACATGGAAGAGGTTTGAAAAGGATGCGTTAAAACAAATGGTTTCACTTTATAATATATTGACATAGGTACACAGCAGCTAAATGACTTCATGTCAGAAAATAACCTTTTTGAAACTGTCCAGTCAGCATTTAGAGCAAATCATTCTACTGAGACAGCCCTTGCAAAAGTAACCAATGATCTCCTTTTAACAATAGATTCTGGTGCCTCATCAATGTTACTGCTGCTGGATCTCAGCGCTGCTTTTGATACGGTCGACCACAACATATTATTGATTCGTCTAGAACGCATTGGTATCTCAGGAACTGTACTCTCGTGGTTTAGGTCCTACCTGTCAGACAGGATGCAATGTGTTAACTATGGCAATATGACCTCTAAACAATCTAATGTCCCTTGTGGTGTTCCTCAAGGCTCTGTACTTGGCCCCCTTCTTTTTAGTATTTATATGATCCCGCTTGGTGACATTATCCGCAAGTATAATATTAGTTTCCATTGCTATGCAGATGACACTCAACTGTATGTGCCACTGGAAAAAAATGGACATTTAAGTTTTAGAAATCTGGAGGATTGCCTTACTGAGATTCAAAGATGGATGTCAAATAATTTTTTACGCCTTAACCCAGAAAAAACTGAAATGTTGATTATTGGTCCAGCTCACTGTCGTCATTTGTTTTCAAACATTACCCTGAACCTAGACAAATGTAATATCACCCATAGTGACTCGGTCAAAAATCTAGGTGTTATATTTGATCCTAATCTGTCGTTTCAGTTACATGTGAAAAATATTACTAGAATAGCTTTCTACCACCTCCGTAATATTGCGAAGATTCGTTCAATGCTGTCCCAATCAGATGCAGAGATTTTAATTCATGCGTTTATTACTTCTCGGCTTGATTACTGTAATGTATTGCTTTCTGGTCTCCCGATGTCTAGCATTAAAAGTTTGCAGCTGGTTCAGAATGCGGCAGCTAGACTTTTGACTAAGACTAAAAAGGTTGAGCATATTACACCTGTATTGGCCAACTTGCACTGGCTCCCAGTCCACTTAAGATGTGACTTTAAGGTTCTCTTATTAACATATAAATGTTTGCATGGGCTTGCACCCTCTTATCTCTCTGATTTGATTTCCCCCTATGTTCCTGCACGGAGTCTGCGCTCGGAAAATGCCGGTCTACTTGTGATTCCGAGAGCCAAGAAGTCTGCGGGCTCGAGAGCGTTCTCCATCCGGGCCCCGGTGTTGTGGAATGCCCTGCCTCTGGAGATAAGATCTGCAACTTCAACGGAAGTTTTTAAATTGAGGCTTAAGACACACTTCTATTCCAAAGCATATGATTGATGCCCACCTCGTATTCTGTTTTGTCCTGTCTTTTTCTGAGGCCTGCCTGGCTGATACGAAGAAGTAGGATGATTTGGGATGGGTCAGCGGACCGGGGTCTGACCTGCAGCATGTCAACCCCTGCATTTACCAGCTGGCGTCGTCGTTGATGTCATGCTCTTTCCGGACATTTTCAACATCTTACCTAGTGTTTACTATTCTGTGTACAGTAATGCTACTTGTAATTCACCCTGTTCAATCCTGGAAGGGGGATTACCACATGTGAGGTCCTTTCTCAAGGTTTCTCTTTTCTCCTCACACTGAGGTTTTTGAGTTTTTCCTTGCCCGCATGCTGGTTTGCTAGTTTAAGATCAGGTAACTGTGTAATTTTGTAACTGTAATCCTGTGCAGTCCTTTGAGACATTTTTGTGATTAAGGGCTATATAAATAAATTTGACTTGACTTGACTTGACTACGAGATCGTCTTAAGACAGCGGTGTCAAACACCTTTGAGCTTGGGGGCCACATGCTAGAAAAGAGTCTCTCACGGGGGCCGGACTAGATGATTAAAAAGAAAGTAAGAACAAAATAGAGAGAGAAAGAGAGAGAGAAAAAGAAGGAAGAGGAAAAGAGGGAAAGAGGGAGAGAATGACAAAGAAAGAGAAAAAGAGGGAAATAAAAGAGAGAATAAGAGAGAGAAAGAGAGAGAGAGAAAGAAAGAAGAAAAAGAAAAACAAAAATATAAGAAAATACATTGTTAGAATAAGTTAATTATCTGAAATACCAGAACCATAAAAAAATAGATACATTTTCATATTTTCTCCATAACCTTCGTCCAGTAGAGAGTTTACGTATGTCGTTACGAATTGTGAATTTACTTTTGGGTTAGGTTGGTTTGTTGGATTTCTTAACCATTAGGGTCGTAGGGGCACCATTTCCTGTGGTCTGTCTTGGGCAAGTACAGCCTGCTGGCGTCCATCCCTCTCTAGGCCAACATATTAGTGGAAAGAAAAGTATTCAAATTTATTTCAATACAAATTCCAAATTCCAATAATGCTGCTCGAAGTGTGACAAAGGGTCAACAAATTATTTCGGGAACATGTACAGTAAGCTTTATGTAACATGTAATTTTGATTTTTGCAATTAGCATTCATTTAAATCATGCCAGCCTAATATGAGAGTCCTTGCAGCAATGTATCACTCACATATTAAATCACTTCATTTAATAGCATTAGCTCTGTTCCAATTCAATGAAACGGATTCCCATGTAGTCAGATTGTGAGGCTGGCAGACTTTAACATTTATAGACATGGAGCAGCAAATCTTCTTTGAAATTGCTTTTTATCACTCGATGGTGTGCGGGGAATATTTATGGAACGCCTTTACAGGGACATACTGTGCGTCGGAAGGAAAATGTGAGAAAATGTACACCTTTTTACATCCATTTTTCTCTCTTCACAGAAAAAGTCCACACAGAGCTAAGCACCAGGTCATTCACTCACATATTCGTGAACCGCCAGGGTCGTCTGAACACTGTTTTCTGTAGTATGTCCTGGGCAAGTACAGCTTGGCAGCGCCCATACCAATTTTGTGGATAAAGGTTTGCTCCCCCACATGAAACCGATAGTACTGGTTTCCAACTATACCAGTAGCAGGAGAAACATGCTGATCTGACTCAGATATAGCACCTTTATCATCTGCTCACCATAATTTCTGGCCACCATTGTTTTTCAGAGTAAAGCGTCATCCAGCTCATTACCAGTAGCTAATATTATAAGTTTTTATCCACTGTTGTATGGCAATCTCATTTTGTAATTCCCATTCCAGAATGGATTGATTTCGTATCCCGGGAGTCTTGTGTACTTCTAAATCATTCCGAGCTTCAAAAAGTTTGGGGACCCCTGATTTCAATGATACTGGTGTCGGTGGATAACACTCTGCCTCTGCTAATCTCATTTTTTTCATAGTTTCTAAAGATAGGCAACTACAAAGGTGAAACTTTGCATCTGGTTAAGGAAATTGATCAGGCGAACCAGAAGAAGACCACATGTTTTCCATCACCCCTGCCTATTTTGCACTTGTTTAGATGCTGAAACAAAATCTCAAGTTTTCCCAACTTTCCTCTTGCTGTGTTTTTTTTTTAGTTTTTCCTTGTCTTCTTGTAGGTCATAAATCAAGGGATGTAGTCATGGTGTCCTGTGAAGATCTTTAGGCAATTTTGTGAGTAATACAGTAAATAGGACTTGTCTTAAGGATAGAGACAGCCATCACTAAGCACAAATACATGCACACACAAGGACACACACACACACACACACACACACACACACACACACACACACATACACACATTGACATACATAATAAAAGGAATGGTGCAACAACCCCTAGCGAAAATAATGGAATCACCAGTCTTGGGCAAGCCCTTACTCAGACATTTCATCCTGAAGAAAAACTCAGATCACAAACATGAAACAATCGTAAGGTCATACCAAAGTGCAACATAATGGCATTCAGAAACACGAAAATAAATTATTGGTGGTCAATAAATACTACCTTTATAAACCAACCACAGGGGAAAAAATATGGAATCACTCCATTCTGAAGAAAAAAATACGGAATCCCTAAAAACAACAATCAAAACATATCATTAGTATTTAGTTGCACCACCTTTGGCTTTTATGACAGTTTGTAGTCTCTGAGGCATTGACCTGATGAGTGACAAACAGTATTCTAAATCAATCTCATGCCAAATATCTTTGATTGCATTTGCCGGATCATCTTTGCAGGTCAGAGCCTTACTGTGAACATTTTTTTTCAATTCCTACCCCAGAATTTTAATGTGGTTGAGATCTGGGCTATTTGCAGGCCATGACATTGACTGGATGTGTCTTTCTCCAAGGAATGCTTTCACAGTTTTTGCTCTGTGGTATGATGCATTGTCATCTTGGAAAATGAACTCATCATCCCCAAACATTTGATCAATTGAAAGAATAAGAAAGCTGTCCAAAATGTAAATGTAAACTTGTGCATTTATTGCAGATTCTACCACAGCCATCTTCCCAGTGCCTTTGCCTCACATCCAGCCCTATATCATTAAGGACTTTGGGAATTTTGATGTTTTCTTTAGGCAGTCCTCTTTGTGAATCTCACCGGAACCGCACAAAACAAAAGTTCCAGCATTATCATCTTGTCCAATGCAGATTTGTGACTCATCACTGAAGATAACCTTGATCCAGTCATACTCAGTCCATGACTTCCTCTCCTTAGCCCATTGCAGTCTTGTTCTTTTGTGTTTAAGCGTAAATGATAGTTTTCCTTTAGCTTTCTTATATGAAAATCCAATCTCCTTGAGGCGATTTTGCACAGTTTTGTCACATACATTGACTTCAACTTCCTCCCATTTCCTTTTCATTTGTCATGTGTTGCATTTTCTGTTTTCAAGGCCTTTAGTTGTTTGTCTTGATGCCTACATGTATTCCTTGACCTACCAGTACGCTTGACTTCAATAAGCTTCTCAATGCCGTTTTTTACTTGGTCCAAATCTTCGATACTGCTGACTGTGAACAGCCCACATCTTTGGCAACCATAGGAGGAGAGTTACTTTATTCAAGATGTTTGACGATCCTGTCTTTGGTCTCAAGAGACATCGTTCTTGTTGGATCCGTGATTCTTGCCAATCCGCTTAGTACAGGAGCCCTCCAAGGTGTGATAACTGCACTGCTTGTATCTGCTGACTAACGAGCAGACTTAATCTAAGCCAAATAATTTATTTCAAAAGCATATTCAAATTACAATGTTCACCACTTTCCAGGCAAAGTTGAGCTTAGCAAGCAAATGCATCATTTATCAAGGCTAACCACGCATCGCGACAAGAGCCTAGCCTGGACGACACAAATTTTGTGATGGAGTTTGATAGAGAAAGCAGGGACAAAAGCACAGGTGATCACTTGTCATTCACCTATGCTGGCCGCACCGCTCCGATGCAGGAGTCAGGCTGGGTTGTTGAAATATTAATGCGTGACATTCCTCGGCTACGTTCATCGGAGTAGCTGTGGGTCAACAAGTGACACATTGGTGAGATTGTGTAATGATGACATCCACTGTGTGCGAAGAAAAGCTTCCTTGTACAACCATGCTGTCGTTTTGAATGACAGCAGCTTACCCGCTGTCATGTCAACAACAGCTCTCGCACACACATTTTGTAAATTTCCGGCTTCTTCCCTATCATGACCTCTGAAATTCAGTGACAAACAAAGCTTGCGAAGTGCACTGAGGTGCAAGTGGTTGTCCAGAGAAACTTTTTTTTTAAAGCGCAGGACACTTTGAAGACATTGACAAGTGACACAACAGCATTTTATGAAACAAATTTCTTTGCGAGTTGTCTTTGATAGATTGCATGAACGCGCACATAATCCTCCCGTCAAGTTTGGGCTGGTTAAGGTTCAATGTATAATTGAGTATGTTTTAAGATGTGTTTTAAAATCTTCTGATCCTTGTTTCAATTTGCATAAAATCCAACGAATTAGCATTTATTGTCTGGTGGCGGAGGCGTTTTGCACTGAGGAAAAAGATATCAAAGTTTAATGATGATCGAACCTCATCAAAGTCTTTCGTTTTGCCGCCTGCGCATCCATCATCTTTCACTGTGACCTCGTCGCCTCAATTAAAAATTTACCTTGAGGGTTTGCGGCGCCCACAACAACACTGAGTGAAACCCCGTGAAATTTACTCAAATGTTTGCTAAAAACAGAGAAGTGTTTTGTTGAGGATGTATTCTGTCAACACACAGTACCAGGAAAAAGAAATATTTTTTTTTATTATTGTTACAAGGAAAGGTCTTATGTTAAACGGACAAATTCAAAACCATCTAATAACACTGTGATAAAGTATTTGTTTTACCACATGCAGTAATTCTACTGAGATTAAATATCCATCCATCCATCCATCCATTATCTGCACTGTTTATCCTCAGTAGGGTCACGGGGGTGCTTGAGCCCATCCAGCTATCTTCGGGCAGTGGTCAGGGGACACCCTGAACCGGTTGCCAGCCAGTCACAGGGCACATAGAGACAGACGACTCACTTGTTTATTCACACCTAAGGACAATTTGGAATGGCCAATTAACCTGACATTCATGTTTTTGGAATTTGGGAGGAAACTGGAGTTCCCGGAGGAAACCTACACAAGCACGGGGAGAACATGCAAACTCCACACAGGAAGGTTCAAAGATAAAATATCATTTTTCCTAATTTGCTTTGTTTTTAACTTATTTTTTGTCATGTCCAGCATGGTCGCCGTGGTGACCGGCTGGCCCCGCCCCCTTGGCACCGGCTGTAGCAGATTTTCTAATTTGCGTGTGTGCTTCTTAAAGGCGGGTTTTGGGGATTGCCAGTTGCGGGTTCATTGCATTACTTTGCATTATTCTGTTCTGTTTGACTTGAGGAAACCTCTACTTGCCCATTCTGAGTAAAAGCCTGTTTTGTGAGTATTTCTAGTCTGAGTTCCTGTTTGCCTGTAAGCCTGTTTTTGTTTTTGTCCCTGAGTGTTGGACGACTTTTATTTCCTTAATAAAAGTTACTGATCGTTAACGTGAATGAGTTCACCCTTCCTGCCTCCTGCCTCCGATCTGGTCCGGTCTCGTGACATTTTTCCCTCATTTTTTTTTAAATGCGCATTTTTACCTGAACTTTAGACATTTCCATTGCGTGCTTTCATTGTGTGTCCACGCGGTGCCTCGCAGAGGAGGAGAAATCTGTTTTAACCCTCCCACAGAAACACCGGCGCGCGATAAATGAACGAATCACGACAGCCAAATCATGACGGCTCCTCGAGCGGAAAACTCTTGTTCTTTCCAGCCAGCGTGGACAGACGGATGGGGCTTTGTGCAAAAAAATGACCGTGCTGTTTGTGAATTATACCTCGAGAGCGTTGTACCTCGCACGTCAAGTGTTAAACGTCATTACGAGACGAAATCTCACTCATCTCATCTCATTAGCTGCACCGCTTATCCTCAGTAGGGTCGCGGGGTGCTAGAGCCCATCCCAGCAATCATCGGGCAGTGGGCAGGGGACACCCTGAACTGGTTGCCAGCTAATCGCAGGACACACGGGGACAGACAACTCACTCGCTCAGTCACACCTAGGGACAATTTGGACCGGTCAATTCACCTGAAATGCATGTCTTTGGAATGTGGGTGGAAACCGGAGTGCCCGGAGGAAACCCACGCAAGCACAGGGAGAACATACAAACTCCGCACAGTAAGGCCGGGAGCTGGATTTGAACCCACGCAGGAGGTTACCACGACCTCAGAAGTGTGCCGCACACGCGCTAACCACTGCGCCGCCGTGCTGCCCAAGCGATCTGTCCAACCCTCCTCTGCAAAATCCTCTCCCCTCACGTGAAGGTGCATTCTGCTGCGCTCTAGCTAAAGCGATCGCATTCTACATAATAAGTTTATTAAAACAATAAACCGAGCTGATTAAAACAATTAAGTTATCGTCGTCTAAATAACGCGTTTATTGAAACAAAGCACGATCGTATCCTACAAAATGTGTTTGTTACCGCGGAAGATGGCGGCGCGTCTACTAGACGCTGCGGCTCGGGCTCCAGTTCGTCTTTTGTTTTTCAGTGTCCCCTGATCCCTCTTATTTTCCCTTCGACTCCCTTCGCATTTACAATAATATCCACTACATCCCGAGGGATATACAGAGACCACCGGATCTCCCTGGAAGATTTGCCGCCTGCCGACAATGACAACGACGGAGAAAAGGCTGAGCTAAGCTAAGAAGGCGACCACACAGACCAGCGCTCCCAAGCACGTTCAACCAACGCCAGATCCATCCGTCCACAATGAGTGAATTGAGCTGCGGATCGCCACCAACAACGTCCGGAATTGGAGGACTTTTTTTTGCCATCACGGAGTCTTTGCTTTCCCGACGCCGCATTACATCACCGGCTCGAACGAGACGAAGACTCCGGTAAAAACAGGGGTTGGAGACTACGCGCTACAATAATAGCGGAACCATTGATACACAATGCTCACTCGATATGGAGTTTCTAGCTATGTACCGGGAGAGTTAACTGTGGTCTTTGTGTTTGCTGTATACTTTCCACCGCTAACAGTTTCACCACATGCTAACGTTAGCATAGCGCTATATCTCCTGCCCGCTGCTAAACATCAGCTTGCACTACCCCAACGGAGCTTTATCGTCGACGGCGACTTTAATCGGGCATGTCTATTGACTATACTCCCAAATCCTTTCAATTGTGGACTCCCAAATCTACTAAATTGTGGACTGAGCAATTCGGAAAAACGCTGGACTGTGTAATGTAAGATCAAACGTCCGGGAACTCTGTTTGACCCTCACAACAACATCCAACCCACCCCCCCAAACCTATTTTGTTTTTTTGTTTTTTGGCTTTGGGATCCAACCACAGAGGAATACCTCCACTTTGTGATGTGTTACTGAATAGGTGTTTGACAAATCTAGTTAGTTTCATTACTACTATTATTATTATCAATAATAGTAATATTATGAGAAACGTTCTGAAGCTCTTCAAAATTATTGTGCTGACATATTTATGTCACAGAAGGTTACCCTAGAAGTGACAAGTCTGTATCTCAAACAGGGTCCATATTAGCGGGGGAGTCAGATTTTGGCAGGTAAAATGCCCGCCAAAATCCCCCCTGCTAACTCCTGTATGAAAAGTCCTAATGTGTGTGTGTTTCAAGTTTTGATAGTTTCTGAAATAAGATTTTATTGATGAATGTTATGGTAGCTGTCCATATCACTTCTTTTTTGATTGTAGTTCATTGTTGATGAAGAATGGTTGAAGTCATGGATGTCTACAGGCCTTTCCACATGTTGCTCACATTCATTTTTTAGTTTGTTGATGAACAAGAATAGTGTAAGATAAAATTGGTTAGTTATACGATTTCAATGTATATCCATGTTGTATATTTGGACTGGTGTAAAATTACAGCTCTGTTGGATATAAAAAAATTATTGTGCGAGTCAGTAATCTTGGTGTGGCACACTGGTTTACAAGGAAATTTGAAAGTGGCAGTCCACACCGAAAAGGTTGCTGACGCCTGGGCTACGCTATGTACTAATGGTCAGGGCGAACTTCTTTACCACAGAGCGTACACTCTGCCAACGAAAGAGCCACTGCCCCCCAACAAAATGGAGGTGCAATTGCACCTCATTCACAGTTTATTGACAGTTTGGGGGAAAAAAAAGTTCCCAAATGTCAAACGTGACCCTCTGATCGAGCCTCATTTCTGTGCATTTCTCATAGTGTGATGTTCCAAAAAAACATCACAAATATGCCACATTTACTGCCCAGACATGTTATATATTCATGATATCATCCATACTGATTCCCTGATACCTTGCATCTTCAAGGTCAAACTACTATATCGAGACCTTTAGATTCTCAAAAAAGACCCTTTCAAACCCTGTTATCTAGACAAATCTATTCCTACAACATTTGACCCTGCAGAATACAGCATCCCGTTCTTTCTTTCACCTTCACGCTTGCAGAAGGAAGGGATACTATTATATTCTGTAGACTGATGGGAGATAAACTCTGACCTCCCTTCAGTTATTTAATACATTTTCTATTTGTGAATGAAATACAACCATTTTTACATTGTATCTGCAATGCAAGTCTCTTGATTAGATAGAGGAGTGTATTCACTCTTAAAACAATACGCTACTCAACAATTTGAACAATAAATTGATTTTACAGAAGTTATTGACATAAAGTCAGCAATCCAAACATTCCAAGAAAACCGGTCCCCTTTTACGGCACTTCTGACCTGCACATTGAGGTGGATAGATAGACATTTTGAGCTTACACATCCTAGAACAAGGACGTGTTTCCTACTGCAGGCTTAGAGTTCCAGCAAGATTGCCCAATCTTTCAACTCCTTCATACTCTCTGTCTCACAAACAAAGAGCACCACATCAGCTGCAGATAAATGGATATTTATCTGGCAGCTGCTCAAGTATCTGACCTACCAACTTTTGTTACAAGAGGTTTTAAGCATCACAGTCCAGATCAATGTCCTAACAATAAAAAACAAACAGGTCATGGGTTTGCAGGTATTGTGTTGAGATGCATCCCAGATATGTTTCTGTTGTCCTTTTTTTGTCTATAGAGAAAAAATATCAGGCCCTAAGCTCATATGGCGGATGTGCAGTGTATTATATTGTCGGTTATGCAAACGAGTGTGAGGAAAAAAATCCCTAAACTAAGTAGAAAAACATGTCTATCACAATCCTTTAACCTGAAAATATGTGGCTGCATCAAAACTGAACAAATGTCCATTAATCTCTGTTAGATTAGAAAATCAATAGTGCATTTTAAAATACCAGACACATGACCAAGAGCAACTTAATCATTTTACTTGAATGTTAATCAATACGCATGTGTGTGTATGTTCGCTTTAGCGCTTCTTTAGACGGGGTATGCTGACCTGTCTAGCCACAGCATTAAAACCATGTGGGCTGAAAAACTAATCTATGAAATAAATTGACCGTGAAGAAAATATAGTCCCACTGTCACACATTGGGTACTGAAATCAATAAGAGGAGGTCATGGCTGAGAATACTTGTTTCTAGATTAAAGAAGGAGATGTTAAATGAGACCTTGGTGGTGTTGGACCTTGCAGTCATCTTCCACTTATCTTGAGGTTGCAACAGAAACACATATCGAGCATCCCCACACCAACCGTGATAAAAAAATCTGTCAAGCATGTCATGGGTCATCATCATGGCCAGATGTGCCGAGAAATTCTGCCGTGGCCTCCTGATCAGATTAATAGTTATATCAATGCAGAGTAATTCTATTCTGAGCTGCTCCTGGATGACCAACCATAAATATACATATTTCATGGGGACAATCTGGACACCAAGCTGTCATTTTGACTGCTTTTACGTAGGATATTATTCTTGCTATGAACTACAGGTCTTGATATGAATATGAAATAACTTGTTCATCAAAATTTGACATTTTCACTCAGCTCCTTCTGCCTTATGACACACTGATGCAGACTAAGTCCGCATTACCCCTGATAAAGTTGTGTTCACTTCATTGTTCACTTCATTTTTTTACTTGGGGCAAGATCCTATAACATAGAGAAAGCAATATGCTGTAGAGACCAAACAGTTTGAATAGAGCATTAGGTGACCATTAGTCCCATACAAGATTTCCAAGGGAACAGAAACTTCACATAAGGTCCAAATGGAGGAAGTTACATGTACAGACTGGTCCAAAGCCAAGAGGAAAACTGAACTGCTCCATTAAATCATTTGAGGCCATGAATCCTCAGGGAACTTAGTTCTTGACTGTACTCTACTATGGTGTTGAGGTGAATGGTAGAATTAGAAGGTCAAGCTAAATTATACGTGAGGGGCTCAAATTTTAAGGGTATTAGTCGATAATTTCATTTTTCATTCCATAGCTCTTAACTACAAGTGTACAGTTTGGAAGACTGGTCCAGCCATTCATAAGGCATGGCAGCAGTGGGCCTATAGAGCTAATCCCCAGAGATCTATAGATAACGGCATGTGCCGGTGTAATACATATCATAGATGCACAGCCACAAAAATTCAATTACTGCCGAAATTGTAAACGATGACAAATGTGGTGTGCATGCTCCTTAATAATTGCCTTCTTTCACAGGTGTAGGATAAGTGTCGCTCCAAACTGATCTTTGGTCTCATCCCAAGCACCCCAATCAAAAGTCCCTGGGTTGGCATACCTTTTAGATGCTCTGACTTCAATATACATCTCCAGCTGAATTGCTTATTTCACTCCAACACAAAAATGGCCTTTGCTCTGACTAGCAAATTGATATACAGAGGTCAGCGAGCTCATTACTCACTGTCAGACAATGAATGACAGAAACATGAGCTGTAAAAACAAACATGTACAACTACTTATAAATAATGGTTTGAAGAGCTCTGGCTTGACATCCCATTTCGAATTCTTACCCACGTTGCCCTCTCACAACAATAGTCGCCTTCGCTCAAACATCTGGCACAAATGTCGCAAAGAGTTTCCAAGTGCCCACAGTCAAACTCACTCCTACTTTAATAGCTTTTACACCGAAAATAGAATGAACATATACAAACTACTGCACCAGACAAGGGCTGGCATGCATGCTGGGAGCTGCACATTTCAAATTTATTTTAATTGGTCACAGCTTTTCCCAGGGTAGAAGCTTTCTGGGAACACTAGACACAGTAATGGTTTGCCTTGGGAGCTGTGTATTAAACACAACATGGTCACCTCAGAGCAATTTCTCTTAAAGCACTGTCCCTTATTGATGCACACTGAAGGTGGCACCAAGGAACTGCATAACCTATTGCGTAAACCTACTCAGTTTAATATGTCTCAGGCAATATCGGTAAGAATTGCACTAAGATATAAATGACATTCACGGAAATTCAAACATCTTAACTTCACTAGAGTTTGAATATGTAATTGTATAATAATATATGAATTATTAGCAACAAATTCATCTGATGCATGTAGGCGATCTCTTAGCCTCCCAAGAGCTCTCTCTACATAGAGTTTTATATATATATATATATATATATATATATATATATATATATATATATATATATATATATATATATATATATATATATATATATATATATATATATATATATATATATATATATATATATATATATATATATATATATATATATATATATATATATATATATATATATATATATATATATATATATATATATATATATATATATATATATATATATATATATATAATGGGTTGCTTAAAAATGTAAAAAGTATTTATAAATTAAATGTGTGCATAATTTTACCTTATTATTGGTAATATATGGATTCACGTCTTCCGGATCCCTTAACCGCCATGGTTGTAGGGGCACCACTTCCTGTGGCGTGTCTTGGGCAAGTACAGCCTGGAGGTTTCCCTTCAATGCATATTTTATATTGTGATTAAAAAGAATTCAGTTCCAAATAGTTTCGCCCTAGTGATTATGATCCAGTATCAGAATTGTCACACAAACAGCACTGTCCGTCGTTGCCTAAGTCCAGCTCATCTCTGAAGAGAGGTATGACGCTGTACACCAAAAAACAACGCCAACTGGATTATGAAGGTGCTGTATCTGACTTAGAGCAGGAGTGCTCTTCTGCTAATAGTAACCATGGAAACCAATAATATCTGTTTCATAGGTTAAAGCGCCCCCAAAAAATCAGAAGAGCCATTTGGGAGCTGGACCAAAACAGCTGGTCTTCTAAAAAAAAAACGGGAATTATCATCACTCGATCACATTTCATCTACCCCATGTAGAGGTCTTTAAGTGAAAATAAATCATCTCACAAATGAAACTTTTAGTTCAGTAAACATGACTAAGTATAGGTTTAAAAGATTTTACAAACTGTTGCCGTATCTATTTTGCGAAAATGTATGCAGAGATTATGATACATTTATCTGAGACCATGTCAAACATGTCAAAGCAGATAGTACTCCACGCAAACATAAAATGCATGAATTATTCTCCCATTTCATTAACGTGGAACAGGGCCCTGAATATGAGCGGCTCGGCACTATCCATAGAAAACCTTTTATTCCCCTGGATTTTTTCCCCATGTACCGTTGAGACAAACAAGTAAATAAATGATAGCGCTCCTGCTCTTCAAACTAGCTTTAATTATCTTCAGGCAGCTTAATGGGAGGGAGGGATGTTTTTTTCCAGGGGGTGACAACCTCTTTGCCTTGAACCTTACAGGCATACGCGCGCACACACATCGACAAACACGGCAAGAACAGCCATTCATCATGTTGTCAGTGTAGAGCTAGCTAAGAGGAGAAAAAAATCAAGTCCCCAGGTTAAGTGTTTGTGTGAGAAAGTGGGTGTTGTGTACATATGTATTTGAGAGTCTGTTCTTAATGCTTCTGCGGTAAAATGTTTGGGTTTCTCTTTGAAACTAGTTTTTCAAATTAATGATTAACCCACCGACCGTTCCTTGTCGCACCAATCAGGATTATTGCTTTTGGTCCTAGTCACATGTAGGATGAGAGTCACTGACTGGGAGGAATAGGATGAATTGGTGAAGTATGAAAGCACATGTTCCACAGCATAAGGCGCAACCCCCAGAAATAATCGTTTTTAAATGTAATTTTCATACATAAGGCACATCAGACTATTAGGCACAGGAAATTGAGAATACAGTAAGAGCCACGGTGTGTATTCGTGTACAGCTGTGTCATTCTACACTTAAATACGTAAATAATTAACTACATTTTTCCAGCAACTTGCATGGAAATTTTATTTCTTTCAGGATACCAAAAATTTGGAATTTTTTGCCTGACCGGGTTGTTAGTGCAAATTCGGTGCAAACTTTTAAGCAAAGGTTGGCAGAGATAGATTTTTCAAATTTTCTTAGAGGGGGCGTAAGGTGCCCAAATTTGGCCATGCTCACTCTCAGCATTAGTTTTGTGTCATGCTTTGATTAAAGAGTTAAGTTGATTTTTTTTTTAATGGGATCATATTTAATATTTTTTTGGTTTGGTTTTGCCAATACAACTATGGATTTATTAATATCATAAATATTAAAAAAACATAATTATTTGTTAATTTAATACATAGTTGAGTATACTCATTCTTCAACATGTCTTGTCTATGAAGTACATACTGTATGTACACAATTTTTATGTTAGTACTGCATGTCTGGTGATAGGTCAAACAGTCAAACAGGCAAACCCGGGGCTGAATCAGGCCTGCCACAGGTTTTAATCAGGCCTGCAAGACGACATTGAGAGAAGCGCAAAACAAAAATGAGCTGCAGTGTTATATATGCCCACTTGATGTCAGCCAAGCTAGGTGCCACTCGCAAACCAACTGTAGAAGTATTTCTCTCTCTCTCTCTCTCTCTCTCGCTCTCTCTTTCCCTCTCTCAAAAATTGATTATATAAGAATTAATGTGTTCGCAATGGTCACAACAAGGAGCGAGCGTCAAGGCTACCTGAGCTGCAAGAAAGCATGTAATGGAAGTAGGGGGGCGGGCACGGGCTCGCACTGGGTCTCGTCTCGCCATCGAGGCTTGCTCATTTGGTTGTCTCACAGATAGATTGGATTGTATTGATGACAGAGTGTGAGAAGAATAATGATGGGGAAAAAATGTAATTTTTGAATGTACTATTACCATTCTAGATAGAACAAGTTTCCAATGTTATTTAGGGGATGGGTCTCCTATAAGGCTTTGGCTTCACCTGTCATCCCTTTTTCCCTTTTCGTGTGATTTGTCCATTTTGTGGTGTGATGTTTGTTGCAACATGCCCGAAAGAAAAAATGAAAAAAAATACCAAACTTTTGTATCGATGATATGATAGGTTGCATAAGTCAGAAATTTTTAAAAATACAACAAAAGCGAAGGTTAAACCCTTGCTGCTCAAGGGAAAAATCCCCCAGAAGAAAATATTTGTCTTCCACTTTATCTGTCCCATTTTTTTTATCTAGTTCCATACTTTCTTTTTATATTTTTCTTGTCTTCCCTGCAGACCTGATTGCTTCAGCATTATCCTTCCTCTCTGTCACAAAACAAATGTACTGAGGCTCCCTGTGCTGTTCAGCTCATGCACGGCTTCATAATGTGTCCCACAATTCCTTTGGAACACCAACCTCCCGCGTGGTGGCCTGCCAAGACATTTTGAGGGCAACGGACTGCTTTTGCATACACGTGCATTTCTCTTTTAAAGTATACATCTAAATTCATAAACATTTTTGGGGGCTTATATAAAGACCACATCTTGTATTATTGGCCTCAGTGAAGTATTCATCAACAAAATTCAATGCTAAAATGTCTAAACACATTTTCAGAAGCATTGCCCCTGAGTGCAAAACATAAAAATAAAAAAGTGTTTCTTGTTTTATTTATTTTTTAAAAACACACAAAAAACTAAGTATCAAGCCTCTGGGAATGATTTCATTTCAGTATGTTAAAACTCACTAGACGCCAGAAGTGACTTTGATCAGAACTTTGTCAACACATGGAGGAAGACCTACTTCCTAGTGTTGCTTCCTTTTTCCAGCAAATCAGTGTGTGAATGCTAAAAGAGTGTAGCATGGGCATCTTGGCAGGAAAACAGCTTGACAAATAGCATAAAGTCTTACCTGGTCCCAGGTCAAATGTTATCACAATCTGTCAAAAGTCAACATTTTATTTTACATATTTTTCAAAGGGTCATTCAAAGTATTTGAAAAGTGGCTTTTTTTTTGCAACAGTGTATTTCACTTTGGTCAATTTTTAGACATTGTGAAAGAGTTGTAAATGTTTGACTTCTCTTTCTAAAAGTCAATCCGGGATTGTGAACACTTGTGTGTGATAATCACGCGTGAGAATGGATCCCGGGTTTCATTTTGGCACGTTTATTTCCGGCTCTGATTTCAATAAAATTGCGTAAAATTACGTTAAGTATTTAATTGGCTAACCAAAGTGTCAATCAATATTTGAATCAGTCACTAAAGCTTCTTAAAGCTGAAGTAGGTGCTGACGTATTTCTTTTTTTTTAACACAAGCCTTCATAGGTTGTCCCAGGCTAAGGACCGGAAAGCTAGCGATTGGCCGAGAATGGTGTCAATCAGAATGCCGGAGGCTAACTACCATATTAGAATTCATCTGAAAAATCTGTTTATTTTTAGAGGAGATTTATGAAGTGAAACAGACGGACTAAAACTAGGAGCGTCAGGATTTTTTTAATCTGTCGGCATCATCGTGTGTTTTGGACTGAATATTTGAGACGATTGGAATTACTTGACTCTCGTGAAGGTAACCAGACCATGTTTGCTGGGAATCGTGTCATGAGTGGACTTTGGGGTGAGTTTTACCAGCTTTATAACTTTGGCTATCTTGTTTCAAATTATGATGGTTCTGCGATAAGTACATTTTTAAATTGTCATTATGTCTTGAATCTCAAGGGGTTAAGCTTTACAATGATATGTGGCATGACATATTTAAGTAACTCATAACATCGCGAAGTAATGACTTTTTTTTATCAACATTCTTTAACAAGGCACGTTATTGAGAGTGGGCAGCGGGTCAGGAGCTGGGGCACCACATACTTTCAATCTATGTACATAGGGGAACAGCGCCTTTAATTTCTTTGCCATCATTAAAGACTAGAGCTGACCAGTTAAAATACAACTTTATTCACAATATTTTGGTTAATAGGAAATGTGACTTGACTACCCTTTTCAATTCACAGAAGTTCTGGTGGTTTTCATCTCAAACTTGAGGTTGTCCTCTCTCCAAAGGTCACTTTGCCACTAAAGAACTGTTGCTAAAGTGACATTTAGAAGAAATCCCACTGGAGCAATCACCGGTCGTTAAGGCCCGGTCGTGGAAAGACCAAAATGTAAAGGATTACCACATTCACGCTAGTGCCATTATAATGAATGGAATACCATCAGCTTAGATTACACTTTCTGCGCCAATTCTTCTATGTTAATCTCATATAGTAATTGAAATGAATTGTCTTTGAATTGTCATTGATATCAACGTTGTGAAACATTGAATGGGACAAGATTAGACATGGCCCACCAGGGTAAACATGTTATAAATACTTTAAGGAGAAAATAAGATAAGACCGTCAATATAAATAGCAAAAAAATATTGACAAAGTAGTCTCCAAAGTAGTCAAGGGTCTCCAAATTGGTTCTTGACATCACCAGGGTGCCCCATAAATACAGCTGAGGTGCCCGTGGACCTGTTCTGAAAATAGCTCACCAGTTCAGTTTATCTAGTAAAATATTTTTGACTGAGGGGTTGACTGAGTCTATACAACCCTACTTCCAATTATTAAACTGGTAATAACAGAGTAAAAACATAGAAATAACATTATAAGGTTGTTAATTCAGAAATATTTTTGAAATTGGATACCATTTGTGCAAATTTCCAACAAAAAGTAGCTTTCAGCTTGAAAAAGTTTGGTGATCCCTGGCATAGTTATAATAAGTTTGCTATTCATTTATCCATTCATCCATTATCTGCACCGCTTATCCCCAGTAAAGTCATGGGGCTATTCATTTATAATATAACAATTATTACTATGTTGTTACTGTGTTATCACCAAGTTAATTGTTGGAACTAATTTCAAACAAACTCAGTCCACCACTTCAAAAAACATTTTATTAGAAAATCAAATGGCCTGTGAGTTACTTTCAGAGCAGGTTTCTAGAAACCTCAGCTGTCCTTAGGGGGCACTCTGATGCCCGTGGGCACCAGCTTGGAGACCGCTGATTTACATTAATTGATATTTATCATTTATATTTCATATTTTTCCATGAATTCTGTATTATTTCATTTGATGTTTGACTAGCGAATGGTAAAGCTTTATAACACAATTTAAACACACATTTCTACTCCCATTACACATTAAGCATTAGTTGTAGTCACAAGATATTTTCTCAGGCAGGAAAAATGCTTTGCCTTGTTCTGAAATGTGTATATGCGGTCGGTTGACTTCTTGCTTGGATATTACAGCGTGTGCTTTCAGTGCAGAGTTCAGTCTGCTCTTACGTTCCAACTCATTATTTCCTAGATTGTTGTCAAAGGTGTTTCCTACACGCCTCTTTGATGCCAAAGGTTAGCTGCTTGCATTGCATATTGAACCACCGACACGAACTAAGTAAGGTTATCTGTTTCAAATAGCTGATCTTTCATGGGTGAAATGAAAGTCTATCATGTAGAAGGGATACCAACAGCCCAACAAGACCTGACAGACTCCATTCCCAAGAAAGCGTCTTCTTCCTAACCCTCTTTTTAATGAGTTACCTTTTGCACGTCTTAAAAGTCAGTGAGGCATAGAACTGACATTTTCATTTGAATCAGTTAAAAAATGCAAAGGTGTAAAAGTTGTACTGATGTCTGGACCTAAGTGATTATAAACTACCTGTGTTATACATGTATAGGTTCTGATGTATTTTTAATACACTCTTAAGATCTTTCAGACCAGGAATGATTTTGTCCCCTTTGATAATGTTCTGCAGGGCCACACAGTAACATCAATCCTGGGGAGAACTGATCAAATGATCTGGGTCTGGTCTGCGGCTCTTTAGAGTGGCATCCTGGCGCTTTTCCCCAAAATTTTAAAAATCAGAAAATATGGGTTTTGGAAAAACATATTTGTTTGAAAAAAAAATTCTGTTAGAGGATAAACATGACACGTTTTCCAATGTTGAATAATGTGTAGAGTAAATATCACATTTCAAGGAGAAGCTGGTAGGAGTTGACGGGCTTCAAGATAAACTCCGGTGCACCGCTTCCCTGCTTTGGTCAGAAAAGGTGTGCGGCTCAAGCTCCGCCCCTCTTAAAGGCACTGTATCACAAGCCAGGCAGGTGGCTGTTTTCAACAAACTGGGCATGGAACGCCAAGTTAAAAGGAGAAAAATAACTGAGGAGAAGAGAGGATTCAAGGTTTCCTGGAAATAATAATTTGCATTCGTGGAAAATGCGTAAGGATTGCCAGAATGTTTGCTCTAAAGAGACAAAAAGAATAATGTGGAAAGAACGTTCCAGAGGAAGGCATACTACATTTGCAGTCAAATACCTGTGGGGATTGTATCACCTCTAAATAAGTTAGATGGGCGCAAAATAGATTAAAAAGTGGATTGCGTCTTGAAACTTCACTACCACCGTAAGTTGTGTCACAACCCGGGAAATAATAAAGCGTGGACATTTTTTCGCAAATGGTGACAAAATGAAGAACCAATTCTTTAACATATCTGAGTACTTATTGCAGAGTTAAAGAACCAAACCGTGATGAGACAGTTCCTTCTAAATCGGTAAGAGAAAGGGACAAAAAATGGCAGACAACATCACCAAAAATTGGATTTCTTTATTGCATTTATTCAATTTTATCAAAGCAATGAATCGCACTGTAATAGTGAAACTTCTTTGCATCCTTCAAGTCAAGTCATGTCGAGTCATGTTTATTTTTTACCCTTAATCACAAGGAGTCCCAAAGGGGCTGCACAGACCACAGATTATTACAAATTACAGACCATTATTACACCACCCCCTAATCTAAAACCTACATGAGGGCAAGGAAAAACTCAAAAACCTCAGCTTGAGGAAAATAAAGAAACCTTGAGAAGGGACCGCACATGAGGTCATCCCCCTTCCAGGATGACCGGGCTGAAACGGATGTTGCAATAACAAAAAATACACAGATATTGTCAACGTGAAATATAGGTCATTCATAAGCTATAGAATAGAAGTGTGTTTTAAGCCTAAATTTAAACAGTTCCACTGAGGTTGCAGATTGATTTTTAAAGGGCAGAGCATTCCACAGCACTGAGGCCCGAGTGGAGATCGCTCTCAAACCTGCGGTTCGACTGAGTAGTCACAAAATGGGCTGCAAGGAAAACAAACATTTAATCATGACAGTTCATTATGCATTTGTAACTACCGTTGTTATTATTGACAGTAGGATACTATGGCTAATATGTACAGTAGTTGTTCCTTTCACTATATGACTTACTGTATACAGCATTTACCATTTTGGGTTGCCGAACCCTGATGGGGTTGTTGTAACCTATTGAAAATAATAATAATAATAATACATTTTCATAAACATATATTTGATTTTTTTGGGGGGAATGGCTTACGTAATGGGTCTTAACTCTTTTTTCTGCCAAATGAAAAGCATTTTTTTAGTCGTTTCAATACAGATGATTACTTTGGGTTAATTTGTGCAATACGCCGCTAAACGGAGACACGAAAGCCGGGGGGAATCGGAGAGGAGGCGGACTTGCTAACACAAGGTGGTGTATCCCTGGATTTTCAAAAAGAAAAGTTTTCCATCTGCCGCAGGGATGTCGAACTTTTGGACTGGCGTGACGTCATCCACTCCGCTACAAGCACCCTTAGGGCATCATGTTCATCTGTTAATAAACAACGGAGTAGACTGCTGGAAGTGTGAATTTCCCTACGGGGATGAATAAAGTATCTATCTATCTATCTATCTATCTATCTATCTATCTATCTATCTATCTATCTATCTATCTATCTATCTATCTATCTATCTATCTATCTATCTATCTATCTATCTATCTATCTATCTATCTATCTATCTATCTATCTATCTATCTATCTATCTATCTATCTATCTATCTATTTATCTATCTATCTAATACGGCCATTTTTTGGCTTTGTTTCTTTCCTAAAGCAAAATACATTTTTTAAAGTGTTTTTAGAAACAAAAGTGACCCAAATGAAATGAAATTATCTGCATTTATATAGCGCTTTTCAAGTCCATGAAGACTTCCCAAAGCGCTTTACAATGTGCTTCACATTTACCCATTCACACAGACACTTACACCGATAGCGGCTGTGCAGCCATGCAAGGCTCCAACCTGCTTATTAGGGGCATTAGGGGTTCAGTGTCTTACCCAAGGACAATTCGACATGTAAAATGGAGGAGCCAGGATTTGAACTGCGATCTCTTGAAGACGAGTGCAGAGTTAGTTAAATGAATAAATCATGTTTACACAGTTTTTCTTTGTTCAACCCACTGTTTTATTTTTATTTGTTTTCATTTTTTTATACTGTATATTATTTTGTTCAATACGACCCAATTTTCAGGGGGGGGGGGTTTGCACAAGGGTACCCATTTTGGGTGTTATTTATCAGAAAATGACAGTTTTTGTTGTTGTTTGAGTTTTCCCTTGCCCTCATGTAGGT
This sequence comes from Urocampus carinirostris, assembly GCF_059441175.1. Classification (NCBI taxonomy): domain Eukaryota; kingdom Metazoa; phylum Chordata; class Actinopteri; order Syngnathiformes; family Syngnathidae; genus Urocampus; species Urocampus carinirostris. The sequence continues at coordinate 31,075,290 of NC_142349.1, forward strand.
TTTAGATCAGGGGATGTTGTAATAATAGTCAGTAGTTTGCAATAATCTGTGGTCTGGGCAGCCCTTTGAGACTCCTTGTGATTAAGGGCTCCGCTATACAAATAAACATGACTTGACTTGACTTATTGTAAATTATTTTGACAAATAAATTAGTTGATAAAAGTTTTAAAAATAATAACAGTTGCAGACCTTTTTATATGCAAACTACCTACTATTTTGACTTTTAAAGTGAACTCACTCGTTTTTGGATGTTCTCTTCATTTAAGTAGTCATTTTGTACTCAATCAAAATCAAATGACCTACTTTGTTGAATTTATAGAATTGCTTATTTTGAGGTTTGTATCTAAACTTACTATTTTCAAAGGTTTGGATTACAAGCACTCCAAATCAAAAGTCAAAAGAAGATCGAGCTTTTTTTGCAACTATGTGGACATAAAAATGTTTGTTTTACCTTGCGCTACTCATTTCCTTTTTTTTTTGTTGCAATTTTGGGGATGCAGCTACCGTGAGCCATTTGTTTTGCCTCAGCTTGAAACTCCTCTGTAATGGCATCATAATTGCTTCACTTACTTATTGTACCTCACTTTTAATTTATTTTGGCCAGTGGAGTTCAACGTTTGGGGGGTTACTTTAAAAATGCAATAAGATACAGTTACTAGTTAAATGTTGAAAAATGTAATCAGTAACGTAATATTAATGTAATTTTCTTCTTCTGGGGTCTCACAAGAATGGACGCTTCCTCTGACTCCTTATTTTTCTCTCCTTCATACTCCCTTTTTTTGCTTGGGAAATTGTTGTTTTATTCTGCAGCTACTGTTTTTTTTTCCTTCTTTTTGACGAACCTACGTTAAAAAAAAAAAAATGTCCAAAAGGAGGAAAGCAGGCGACTAATCTCAACAAAATCAGGGATTTGAAGTGGATTACAAAATGGAGAAAAGCTGAGGAAATGGAGAAAGTGCTGAAAGAACTGATGGAAACAAAGGAGGTGAAGAATGTGTGGAAAGAAACTGGCCTCCCAAGATCATACAATACTGATCTCAAGCTTTATACAGTATGCTCAGTGGACCGACATTGGTATGAGTAATGTCGAGATGGCTTTCATTGTGAATAACGCCGAGAGGCCATCTTGGTCTGCAACAAACAAACGTTACTGGAGAATACCCTTCATCAGGCTGATGTCATCTGAGCTGCAGAAGTCAATGGAAGGGGTCTGGTCGGGCTCTTGTGGCTCACTCTTGGTGCGCATCCGATCCCACTTTAAACTTTTCACTACAAAATGCGTGTTTGTCACAGTTTTACACATTATATTGTTGTTAGAGAGTAAGGAGGAGAATAATTTTTCATAAACTGAAAAATCGGGATTCGATAATGTCATTTTTTATGGATTGTTATAATGATGTGAAATATGATCATTTGTTTATATAATTGATTAAAGAAGCGCCCAAAGTTTTTGGGGACGGGTTTCTTCTAAGCCTTTGGTATCAACCGGTCATCCTTTTTTTCTTTTCAAGGTGTTTTTTTCATTTTGTTGTCACGGTTGCCCATTGCTTTCACTTGGGCCCGCCCGTTTGGCGCCAGCTGCTGCTCGTTGCTTCCCTCCTATTTAAACTCAGTGCTGTCATTCACTCCTGGTCAGTCCGTCAACGAAACTCTACACATGCAAGACTTGTGTTTTGACTCTGTCCGGTATCCTGCTCGTGTATTCAGTATCCGGTATCGATCCCGCCTGTCTCGTCCTGTTCGGTATCTTGCTCCAGTATCCAGTATTGATCCCGCCTGTCTTGTCCTGTCCGGTATCTTTCTCCAGTTTCAAGTATCTGGTATCAATCCCGCTGTCTCAACCTGTCTGGTATCTTGCCCCAGTATCCAGTATCGATCCCGTCCTGGCCGGTATCTTGCACGTGTATCCGGTATCGATTCCGTCTGTCCTGCCCTGTCCAGTATCTTGCTCGTTTATCGATTCTGTTTGTCCTGCCCTGTCCGGTATCTTGGTTGTTTATCGATTCCGTTTGTCCTGCCCTGTCCGGTATCTTGCTCGTGTATCTTCTATCCGTCCTCTCGGGTATCTTGCTTCAGTATCTGGTATCGATTCCATCTGTCCAGTCCTGTCCGGTTTCTTGTTGTTGTATCCAGTATCCCGTATCCGGTATCGACCCCGTCTGTCCCGTCCGGTATCTTGCGATCTTCTGTATCCAGTATCAGGTATCAATCCCGTCCTGTCTGGTATCTGCTCGTGTATTGATCTCTTCTGTCCTGACCGGTTTCGATCTCATCTGCCCAGCGATCGCCGAATCACTGGCGTTTGCGCATGCGCATGACTGCCCCATTCCCGTAAAATAAAGCTTGTGTGAAAACGTTACGCGTCTGGGTCCTCCGTCGGTCCGGGTTCTGACATTTGAGGTGTGATGTTTGTTGCAACATGACTGAAAATAAAAAAGATAAACAAAATACAAAATCTGAAATCCATAATACTGCAGTAATGTAACTTGATTACTTTTAATTACATTTGGATTACTCTAATACCAAATATGCTAAAAAAAATAATCATAACATGAATAGAATTAATATATTTAGTTTAAAGGGACATTGTGTAGTATATAGTGCCTCCTAGTGGTATAAAAACATTTTCATTCAATAAAAAGAAAACATTGATTTGAATACGGCAGCACGGCAGCGCAGTGGTTAGCGCTTGTGCGGCACAGTTCATGTCATGGGAACCTGTCGTGGGTTCAAATCCAGCTCCAGACTTCCTGTGTGGAGTTTGTATGTTCTCCCCGTGCTTGCGTGGGTTTCCTCCGGGCACTCCGGTTTCCTCCCACGTTCCAAAAACATGCATTTCAGGTGAATTGGCCGGTCCAAATTGTCCCTAGGTGTGAATGAGCGAGTGAGTTGTCTGTCCCCGTGTGCCCTGCGATTGGCTGGCAACCAGTTCAGGGTGTACCCTGCCCACTGCCCGGAGATGGCTGGGATGGGCTCCAGCCCCCCCGCGACCCTAATGAGGATAAGCGGTACGGCTGATGAGATGAGATGAGATGATTTGAATACTAGGTAATAATGCATTAGTTATCATACCACTGTTAATTTTTATAAAAATTAAAAAAAATCATAGGTCAAGAAATTTTTATTTCTTTTACATAGTAAAATCTCTACCTAGAATGCCCTGCATTTGGGTAACAGAGCCTCTTAAAACAGTTCGTAAAATGAAATAAAATATTTTTAACTCCAACCGCTCTTGCTCAGTTTGTGCTTTTAGGCCCACATTGGCCTCTGGACTCTTTTCGGACAAATATGTCCAGCCGGCAACCTACGCCTTTATCGCAGTATTTCAGGCACACACAACCTGTTAGCGTGAGACTGTAGATGTACTTTTGTAGGAGTAGCAAACACTCCTGTTCAAGCACGATTACAAAAAAAAGCATTTGGTGCAGCCCCCAATCATGCCAAATGGCTTTTACAGTACATACGTGGATAATACTTACCATCTCAACCTGTGTATTATTCATCATAGACTTCATTTCGGTGTCATGTGTACTGGAAATACTTCTTTTAACTAAAAAAACAAACTCATCACACTCTATTGTGAGATGTACCAGTTCCTGTGGCTCATGTGCTCATGCGTTTGTGAGTGTGGAAACTAGTAATCACCACAAACAGATGTTTAATCACACACACATTAAAGGATTTTACTCATCTGTATTGGCTAATGTGGTGTATAATCTGTGCAATTGGACAAGCTCAATTTAAATCTACACATAAATTTCACTGGTTTAACTCAAACCCATCAATACAAGTTGATTAAATGCTGCTTCCATCTTAGTTTGTATCGGTTTTATTGAAGCTTAAAAGCTGGGTAGGTTGTTAAAGGCGTTCTTAAAAAGTACCGTAAAATTCTGACTATAAGCCTAAGCTTTTTTCCCAAGCTTTCAACCCTGCGGCTTTTGCAATGACGCGGCTAATTCATGCATGTTTTCTAACGGCTGTCAGGGGCTACTAAGTAGCCAAGGTAAGAGTGGGGACGCGTGGAATAAATCTTTTGAGAAAGAGGCAATTTTAATGTAACTTTGCGGTTTGTCATTAATGAAACTAGCATAAACAGACCCTGATCATGGAAAAGCTGTCAATCGAAAGGGGAGGGCTAACAACCATATTGGGAATCATTTCACGAATATTTTTATTTGTAAACTGAGGTAATGTGGCAAAACGGACGGATAACAAGAAGCAATGTTAAGGGGCTAAAGTGCTGTATATTGTTAAAACATTTTTGTGTACCATCTTTATTTTTTAAATATCTCATGTTTGAACATGGGCACATGCGATGTAGAGTCAGGTGTGGCTTATGTAAGTATAATATTGTTTTTCCTTCAAAAATGTGTTTGGTGCGCCTTACAGTCCGAAATTTACATTAGAATTTTGTTTCTCTTTTAATTATTTTTCAACTATGTCCAACTGCGTTCAATCTGTGTTTATATGTTTTTTCCATCAAACCTATCTGCTTCTATCTTACTTTTAGCATAGCTATTCAGGGCAGAAAACATTGGAAATGAGGTATAGGTGGATGAGGGTGGAGGGGGGGTGGTGAGTGACTTCATGCACAACCCTGCAGGTGTTTGTTGTTGTAGCATGAAAATGGTGAGAGTCAGAAAAGGCCTGTTTGTACTACAGTCAAAACGCCAACCCTAACCCCCAAAAAGTGTATTTGAAGATTGCACGTACTTGCACTCTACAAGCTGACTAAAGCTGCAATCGTGACTTCAAACCTGGAGATGGGGACGTTCCAGATTCCGTACAGCACCTTTAAATTTGCTCTCAAAGATGGAAGTCAATCGTACGATTACCCTTTTTAAGAAATAGCCAAATAATTTGAACTAGCTGTCATTCACCTTTGTGAGAGCACAATGTTGGTCAGGTTCCAATAGAAGGTGAGAAAGCAATGTATTTCTAACCACGTTTGTCTTTTTGCTGGTCAAGCTCCTCTGAGCTCATCTTTTACGGACTTTTCTCAAAGGACGGATGTTTCTCTTTATTACATGAAAGGATGAGCATAATTTACAAATTCATAGATTCATACGAGTTTCCAATAACTAAGGATATATATATATATATATATATATATATATATATATATATATATATATATATATATATATATATATATATATATATATATATATATATATATATATATATATATATATATATATATATATATATATATATATATATATATATATATATATATATATATATATATTTATATATATATATATATATATATTTATATATATATATATTTATATAGTATGTAGAAACAGTATGTCTTGCCTTCTTTATAAGGCTTATATAAAGCTTTTAATTTTGCCCGGCTCCAAACTTATGGTGTTGGGGTTTTTCAGGTCCAGTATGGCACTTTCAACATTTTGAGCTGACAACTCCTGTCCTAGGTCAAGAAATTTGTATTCATTTCGCATGACATGCTGACATAATTATCTGCCATCCTGCTGCTAAGGATGCCCCCTAAAAAGAAAACAATTGTTAAAGGCTGGGAAAAAAGAGAACAAAATTGGTACAGTGTTGTCATTTTGAGTCGCGGCAGTTTGTATTCTTCCATGAGCTTTTGTAGCACTCATTTTCAGTTGCAATACAAAATACAGTGTCAAATATTAAATCAGGGATCTCCAATGTGCACCAGGTAGCTCCTGAAAAACACCTAACTCGTCTGCGGACAGATTCTGAAAATAGCTCACCAGGGGTGGGTCATTGTGATTTTCTTGGGGTATTTGATTTCTAACTGGCATGACATTGTCGTGGTTGCCTGAGCTTATTTTCACTCAATTTCTAAAATTGAAAAGCTGTTTATAACATAGTAATGCAAACAGTTAGCCCTTTCTATCAATTAGTAACAAAAAGTAGCTCTCTGCTGTATAAGACATCCCCTTCAAATTCAGTCTTGAGGCTGTTCAAACTTGGCGTCATCATCTCTTGGTGGTGGGATCATTTCCAAATGGGTAAAAGGAATTTATGAAATGTAAAACAATAAATGCATTTCTCTAATGCGGTTAGGTTAAGGTCAGGAAAAAAAAAATCATTCTGCAGTATTGTATCCGCCTATGCTGTTTGGTTAGATTCCAGCCTCTAAACCAACGTGACATTGAGCGTTTGTGTGGCAGTTGCTATCAAACGTCAGGACCTTCTTTTGAAGCGCGATATCAACGGTGAGGGGCAAGGCATTAAATCAAGTCGGGCACTCCCTTGCTCTCCACAGTATTTCCAATCCATCTAATATGCAGCCAAACCTGGGAACAAAAGCAGCAGTCAATCAGGGACCACTACAGTCATTTAAAGAGTAAACATAAAATATTGTCTTATTGTCTCCACTATTAGGCACACCCAAATAGTGACATTGTTTTCATATAGTGGACAGGACTAAAGGCACGTGGAATTAAAAGTACAGTAAGAGCTAAGGTTGTACAAAAAATAAAGGTAGCGTATTTGTGAATAGATCGATCACTCAGAATATAGCACTGATCACAATAGCATAACATTGCATGCAACAGTTATAGAACCTGGACTGCAGTGGAGAGCGTGCCAGGACCCATCCAGTAGACCATGGTTTGGGAACCTTTTTATTTCACTGTGTGACGTTTAATTAATTGATAAAATGTATGAAATAATAAAAATGTTAGAGCCTGTGTCCCATAGCAGTATAAATATACCACTTAAAATGCGTGTGCCTCCCACTGTTGCTCAAGAGGGTTTAGGCTCAATTTGACTGAATAATGGTTTTAAAATAAGGTGAGAGCAAAGTTTGTTTGTAAAAATGTCACAAAATACTGAAAAAAGAAAAGTTTGCTGATGTATTCCCCATTTGCACAGTGAGCACATGCAAGAGAGGGGACAGTGTGCTGTGTGTGCAGAGATCCCAATCACACCCAATCAATTTGCTCTGAGTGCTTTAGTGACGTTTCTGGGTGTTTACAGTTTTTTGTGGGTTTTTGTTACAAAGTATCTCAACATTGTTTAATGAGCTTAAATAAATGATTCCTTAGTGATGTACAGCCAAAACAGGGTCTGTTGGTGTGATACCTTGACTGTTACCTTTTTTAAAAACTGTGCCCTGTATATACAGCAAAGAAAAATTGAAACTTCCAGTGATACTTAAGCTTTGCATTTTTCGCAATTGGCTTCGAATTTGTAGAAATTGAAGAGAAAATTTACATAAAATAAATTTCATCTCCGAACCTAATCTATTCATGATAAGAGCCATTGGCTCCCAACCCCCTGCCACTAGACTATTAGGGACACTGACATCACAAGTAAAAGCATTGGGTTTTATCTCCTCATCACACTATAATAGTCAGAGTAGCAAATTGTCGTTGTTAATGTTGGGGCACGCCGCGAGAAAATTATCAGACATTAAACCGGTCTCTGGTGCAGAAATGGTTGAGGACCACTGAAAGAAAAGGATTTTAATGTCGACTCACAAAGTCTTTACGAAGTGCATGAGATTCCAAATTAAAAAGAGAGAAATGCAATGTGTAATTAGGTCTTTCTGAACTGAAAAAAACAACGGCATTGTGGGAAGTAATTTTTGTCATCCTAAAATATATAAATGTATTGCAAAATGCCTGTCCTCACATATTCAAATTGTTTGTCACTTGCTAACTCTGAGAAAAAGTGAAACAAATTTTAATAACGAACCTTTATCACCCTTTTCTCATGTTTCAAAACATATCTGGTACAGTGACTAAAGATAGTGTGATAATGAGGTAGGATGTAATGCCTTTTCTTGGTGATCTACCCTCTGCAAGATGGGTTTGATATCCTTGCATCAAATGTTATGCAGCTGTGAGCAGCCATCCACGTCTGTGACCTTGGCCTGATGGGTAAGCCTCAGTGCTCTTACTATTGCTCACTGGTTAAATTGCCGTTGCCATTGTTGTTAAGTGTTTGGGGTAAGTGATTCAATTTACCGATTTAGGAATAAATGTTCGAACATGGTAACACATTTGCAATCTTGTCCGTAAATAAAACGCATCGGATTACAAGGTGCATGTTCAAATTTCTGGCTAATTGGGGGGTTTCGGGTGCGTCTTATAGTCTGAGAAATACTGTAATTAAAGCACATACAAGTTGACGGATTCCTTAGGAAGTCTTATCCTCACCCGTGCAGCAGTATCATCTTGTTCCTGATTAATTTCTTCCAAAGTTCAGAGGAAGGATCCGTCTGACTCTTCTCATGCTTCTCATCATTTCAGAAAATTCATGTTCCTGCTCCCCGCCACCTCTGCTGTCAGCCACGTTCAGCGTTTTGCCCGACAGCCTCCGGCATCCCTGACAGCTGTTCACGATACTAATGGGGCAGGAAGAGAGAAGCTGTGACGGACACCGAACACTCAAGTCAGACAAGGACTCATTGGAGCAGATGCACAAGGCACGAGGGTCGCAAATCGACATCCAAACCCTCCAATCTCCCGTTCATCCACTTTCTGAGCATTGAGTTAGTGCTGGATGTTCCAAAGTCTCAGTTTTGAGCTCTATAATTAACTTGCTTGCTCTATTTAAAGACTAATTGTAAAGAAACTTCTTGACGTAAAAGGCTTCTTATTGCTTTATATTGTTTTACTGTTGACTTTTGTTGTAAAAAAATTATTTGAAGTGCAGTTGCCTATTTCTACTTGACCAGTTGTCTCAGGTTGTGAGAGCTCATTCATTTTACACTGAAGTGTTCAACACACTTTATACTGTTGAACTGTGTACTTGTATGATGTAAAAATACTTAAAGTATTGTAGCATATTTCTACTTGAGCAGTTGTCTGATTGCGGATTGTGATTTATATTATAGATTGAAACTCACTTTATATCTTTTACAATTTACTCTTGCTGTGAATAAAATATTTGAAGTTCAGTAGGCCAATGCCTACTTGACCAGTTTTCTCAGGTTGTGAGAGTTAGATTTAATTTATTAAACTCACTTTAAATTAATCACTGCTGAGTGTTATCTTATCATATTGTTTACTGTTTAATTTGTTGCTGGTGAGGAACAATAAATATTACAATGTTTATGATACTTGTCCCTTCTTCTATATTCAACTGACTCAAATGCTGCTCAGAAAATTTCGGATTATTTGACGTAACGTGCCCAACACTGTCCGTGACACACTACACCATCCATTTTTTTCCTTTCAATGTGAAATTGAAATACACTTTAGTCAAACTAAACAATTGATAACTTTACATTAAGAAACTAATTGGCAATGCCCCCCAAAAGAGTGTACAGTATTTTTCTTTTTTACTTAACAGGAAAACATGCACTGCATGTAAGTATATGGGACAGAGACACATTTGAAAGGTTTGGTACTTACCAGATAAACTAAACATTAGATGGATACGTTTCCTTTATCTATAATATACTGTATGCTCTCTTTCTATCACGCAAACTCATAGAGCACTAATAATTATTTATATTTTCTTGTCCATTCCTCAATACTAATAGCACAATTAGTCTTACATTGAGTACAACAACTTTGAATTAAGTTCAAATCACAGTGCATTTTTTATTTATTCTGTACTGTCCAAAATAAGCTTATGTGTCTTTCCGATTCTCTTAGTTTCCTCAATAGAATTCAAGCAGAAACTAGGCTCTGTTGCCGCAGTGTACAGAATGCATTTCCAAAGTGTTCACATTAAAACAACTCTCGGGGCACTGTAAAGTGTTAGGCAAAGACCACGTGCTTCCTGAATGTCTGCAATAATTCAGCAAAATGGAGCCAGTAAGCGCTGTGGGACAGACAAATTATCAGGATTCTCTCCCTGTGTAGGGCACTTTGGCAGAAGTAAGGAGCGGTTAGCCAAAACTGATCATTAAACTCATTTGAGTGTGCTCGGATGACAGTTGTGCTCAGCGACGTGTTTCTTTTTTTTACTATTATTATTCTTTTATACTGTTTTATCAATTTAGCTTCACATTGTATTTGTCACAATGAAAGATTTATCTGGCTTTCTTTTAGTATTGCAGCCACAGAGGACAGGAAAATTGCACTGGTTTCATGAAAGCACATTCATTATACTTTGTGTTCAATCTAAAAACAATGGGTAGGCAAGCTTGTGATCATGCCACTTTTTCCAGATGGAACAGCAGATTGTTTTGACCACCGAGATGAAACATATTTGATTAGCTTTGGTCTCATGTTTGGAGTTTTACTAGGCTCAATATCCAAATAAGTGAAACTAATTTTACATGGCTGCACGGCCGCTATTGGGAAATGTGAAGCACAATGTAAAGCGCTTAGGGAAGTCTTGACTTGAAAAGCGCTATATAAATGCAGATCATTTCATTTCATTTCATCACTCCCTGAGTATACTGACTAAATTCTTATCTCCGTTTCCAGGGAACCGTGTTAGCCTCAAATGTTCTACACTATGGAATCAACAAAACACTTATGCATACACTGAGTCATACACAAACAAAACTGTCTATTCAGTGAAGGTTTTAAAATGAAGCCAACATAAACACGGCTGATTTTCAAGACAAAGCCTCGAAACAAATGTGTGCGTGATACCTTTCCTACTATAGACACAGAGAGTGAGGAGCGCTTGAAGGACGTGAGTGGTACGACGGGTGTTGCGAGAGTGTTAGTGCGCGCACAGGAATTGTGAAGGAAAGTTCAGGACGTGTGGGTTGAAGTTTGAGTGGTGTTTAATAAAAAAGGTACTGACTGTGATGCCCTCACAAAAAAGCCATATGTGTTTTTTCTTTTGTATTTTTCTACAAGAGGAGCAATCCAAAACCTTCCCCTAAACGACACCCTACATTGATAGCAGCAGTGATTTTCGTTTTGGATTGTTTCCCTCCTCCTTTTGGAAATTTACCGAGCACACTAGTCGGCTAGGCTAACTGACTAGCAGAACGGTAAGGGAGCGGCATGTTTGGACATGTTAAACACGGCTGTATGGACTCTACAAGCTCTGAATGGGATGAAGACTTATACGGGGGAGCTGCTACTTGGGATAGTAGGTACAAGTGGCATACGAGTGGACATTCTGATGCCATTAAATGGGGACGTTCACAAGCCTTTTGCCACGTGGATTAAGCAATTTGAGGCGGAGGTTCAAGCGCAGGCTAGGAGCGGGAGTTACCGTGCAACCTTGGGGGCCTTTTTTCGACGAAACAGGACAGCACGTCTTTTCTGTCATGGGACGTACATTGATGCATGGCCATGCCAGCTGGGGGAGCTTTTGGACGTGTATGCCGCGAAGCGCTCCAAACTAGTGGCCGAAGCATTCTCAGAATACAGGTTAGCCAAGAATGGTGAGCCCTTTCTGGCTTTTCTAGACCCTGCTACTTAGGCTAAATGCCATGAGCAGGAAGCCACAAATGTGGAAGAGGCATTGATAATCGCAGGGCATTGCGAAAGGGTAGGCCTTAAGGGTAGGCACATTTTTAACTTCTCACTCCCCTATCCAACCATCATGTGGTCTCTCTGAAGTCACCAGGTCATAGTGTCATGGATTGTCATTCTAATTCACGCAAAAAGCTAGCTAATGCATTAGAGCAGCTAGTTTCAACGATGGACGATCTGCAGATGGAGGTTAGGGACTTGTGGTCACTTTCCCGAGAAGAGGACTATGGAAGCAGCTGATCCTTTTTCAGAAAGTAACCATCAGCTGAGTTCAGGAGTAGACGCCAACGAATCTGCCGCTGTGACTGTCGTGGTGCAGGCTGCATTTTCACCTCCAGTACCATCAAGATGAACCGCAGCGCAGCTAGGCGACCTCCCCATCGTGGATGTTACGAGTGAGGTCACAATCGAGATTGGTTTCCACACCACAAAGCAACGCTGAAGGACACGCCACGCCGGCAGACATGGACGGCCTGAGGGGTCAATTATACATGGCAGACCGGCGGGCAAGACCTAGGGTGAGATTTTTGTCTCCTTCCCCATATTCCTGCTTTCCCAACAACCAGGAAACGGGAAACGCACAGTAGATGGCATCAAGACCCAGATGCCGGCATTGTTGTCACCGGGTGTCAACGACAACATCTTTGCGGCGCCATTGCTGCCGGTGGTGAGGACCTGGATGTTGGGTGATTCAGAGCCTACTACTTATTTCAATGTGTTAATGGACTCTGGTCCCAACGACTCACTTGTTTTTCATGTGTTCAAGATGGCCCTCCCAACTCTACATCAACACGTCTTGGACACACAATACATATTTGCGCGTGCCGTTAATGGACAACTTTTAGACAAGTTAGGTTCTGTCACCCTTCCGATACAATTAGGGGGAAAGTCCTAGGAACAAACTGTGCATGTTGTGCGCCATTTTTCTAGGCTTTGATTTTATGCAATGGAATTAAGTCATAATGGATGCGGGTCATCACTAGTAATAATTCGGGATTCTCACATCGCTCTCGTCCAAGCAACTGACTTCATTCTAAATTGTTGTAATGTTTCAATGCCTGCTAATGATACATTTCCTCTGCTCAGCGAAATTATTTTCTCGGTCCAAATTGAGCCTCCTCACATCTTTAGTTTGAGGCCAGGTACATTTCTAAGCTACGTAGAAACTAAAATTGCTCAAGAAACAGGACCTGTTATTGTGCATTTATTGGCGCCGGTGAGTAACGGACATACAGTAGGCTAGTTACTTAACCCTACAGGCAATGAATTAAAATTAAACTCAGGTTCACATCCGGGAATTTTTCACCATGTTAATTAATTTGACATACCTAACCCCTTAACATTTATTTTGATGGTCTTTGGGGGGGTCCGGGGCTGACGACTTCCTCATAGATCGCCAACGTTACAAGGTTATAAATCACTATGGACACCTTGATGCCATGAATATAACTTTATATATAATAATACAGACCCTTTTTCTACTGTCTAATGAGATAAGTTTGCATAATAAAGAAGAAATTATATGACTATGCGATCAGCAGTAGCAACTAAAAAGTTGCTCTCTGTTGTCTCAGCCGCCCTGTGATACATGGATACGATAACTATGGTGGCTGTGGCTTAGCACTTTCTGTCGGATCTATTAATTGAATTGAAAGTTTTCATCGTAGTAAAAAGACGAAATAGAAGACACGCCGCGGACTACAGTATTAGCACATGCTAAGATTCTAGCGTGACTGTAATTTTCATAGTTTGAATTCTTCCTTTTGCTTTTTAACTCTCGTTTTTGCTTGCCAGACCGAGTACAGTGACATCTAATTGTCGAATAATACACACTGTCCTATTAAACTTCTGCGAACACACCTAGAGGCTGTTTATTTGAACCCTCTGTCCCCATCTTTCCACGAAAAAGACAGCCACCCTCACCAGGAATCAACAAAACTCGCATTAGACTACTTCAGAGCAACTCAGACAATTTTTTTTTCTGTAAAAAGCTGTTAGACATAGCAGCTTGAGCTGTTCTCAGGATGCAGTTTCATTAGTGCAGGATCAAAGGTAATTACAGGACATAATTCGAGGGCTCTTGAAGCGCATGAAGTGAATCGTGTTCCTGAGGAAATAAACAACTTCCTCTATGATGTCAATAAAACGGGTGGATTTCAAGTCAGTTTTCTCTAATTGCGAAGTATAATTAGGATGGCACCACTGAGAAACCGCTTTGTTGGTTCAGGAGCATAGTGAGGGTGGACGATACTGGGAATTTTAATATCGATCTGATCCAAGTATTTACATGGTATATTACATACAGTGTACAGTGCATCCAGAAAGTATTCACAGCGCTTTACTTTTTCCACATTTTGTTATGTTACAGCCTCATTCCAAATTGTTTTAATTTAATCTCTTATCTCGAAATTCTACACAAAATGCTCCATTATGACAATGTGAAAAAGTTTTTTTTTTTAACTTTTTTTTAATTTATTAAAAATAGAAAACTAATAAATCACATTTACATAAGTATTCACAGCCTTTGCCATGAAGCTCAAAATTGAGCTCAGGTGCATCTTTTTTCCACTGATCATCCTTGAGATCTTTCTACAGCTTAATTATAGTCCACCTGCAGTAAATTCAGTTGATTGGACATGATTTGGAAAGGTACACACCTGTCTATATAAGGTCCCACAGTTGAGTGTGCATGTCAGAGCACAAACACCAAGCATGAAGTCAAAATAACTGTCTGTAGACCTGCGAGACAGGATTGTCTTGAGGCACAAATCTGGGGAAGGATACAGAAAAGATTCTGCTGCTTTGAAAGTCCCGATGAGCACAGTGGCCTCCATTATTCGTAAATGGAAGACATGTGGAACCACCAGGACTCTTCCTAGAGCTGGCCGGCCTTCTAAACTGAGCGATCGGGGAAGGTGACCAAGAACCCGATGGTCACTCTGTCAGAGCTCCAGCGTTCCTCTGTGGGGAGAGGAGAGCCTTCCAGAAGGACAACCATCTCTGCAGCAATCCACCAATCAGGCCTGTATGGTAGAGAGGCCAGATGAAAGCCACTCCTTAGTAAAAGGAACATGGAAGCCCGTCCGGAATTTGCCAAAAAGCACCTGAATGACTCTCAGACCGTGAGAAACTAAATTCTCTGGTCTGATGAGACAAAGATTGAACTCTTTGGTGTGAATGCCAGGCGCCATGTTTGGAGGAAACCAGGCACCACTCATCACCAGGCCAATACCATCCCTACAGTGAAGCATGGTGGTGGCAGCATCATCCTGTGGGGATGTTTTTCAGCAGCAGGAACTGGCAGACTAGTCAGGATAAAAGGAAAAATGAATGCAGCAATATATAGAGATATCCTGGATGAAAACCTGCTCCAGAGCGCACTTGACCTCAGGCTGGGGCGAAGGTTCATTTTTCAGCAGGACAACGACCCAAAGCACACAGCCAAGATCTCAAAAGATTGGCTTCGGAACCACTCCGTGAATATCCTGGAGTGGCCCAGCCAGAGTCCAGACTTGAATCCGATCGAACATCTCTGGAGAGATCTGAAAATGGCTGTTCAATACCAATACCTTTTGCTTGAAAACGTCATGATCATTGAATAATTGAACCCTTCCCCCTTTGAGTTAGTTTATAATCACGATAAACACAGCATTCAAATGTTTTATTTTTTATTCAATAACGACATTGCAAATATTAACTGAATAAAAAATATAACGTCTATTTCTATTTATCTATTTGTATTATAACAGTTTCAGAACAAAAGCCAATAGAGTCAAGCCAAAAAAAAGCAGCATTGAAATGAAAATACAAATAATGTGTAACCATGTCGACGAGAGAAGTGCTGCACAGTGTTTTGAAAATAAATTCATTAACGCAAATAAAGTGTCAAGAGTCTCTTATTGGCTCTTTTCCCATCGTGACAACTAGTGTATGGGTTTTTGTTCAGGAACAGTAACATGTTTATATTTATGTTTGCAGCTCGTTTCTACCTATAGGGTGACCTTTTTTTATGATTTTATGTAAATTTTGGGTGTTGTCACAGTAGACGACAACATTACCACTCAAATTAAACCTGACATTGTCCTCTCCTGTAACTGAAATAAAAAAGGCCACACCATGTTGCGCTTTCGGGTTGCTTTTATCATTTTTAGCTTCTAGTAGGGGTTCTTGCATAACTGCTACACGCTCTTCTGTCTTGCAGGCGGGATGCTTGCGTAGGCCAGGTAAGGAGAGCGGCAAAAGTGTGTCTGTCAGACACACACTCAGCCCACTTAAAGAGTGGCCGAGAGCGTGGGTAAGAGAAAGGCTGCATTATATAAATGGAGAAGTGATGCTTTCAGGAAATTGATGGAGGTGATGATTCCAGGACAATAGTATCGATCCATAATAAAGATATTTGGATCGATGTGCCTACTCCTAGAGCACACAGGCAAGAAACTCGGGGGTGAAGACAGAGTGACGGGGAGGAGAAACCTTGGCTGTAGTAGCAAGATCCAGCTATCAGCACCTTGAAGTAACAGCTACTGTCCAAGAACCTTAACATGCTGCTTTTAGAGATTAGAACTGGAAAAAAAGGAAAGCGCTGCGAGAGGAAAGAAATGCTAGCACTTAGTTTGTTTTGCAAGTTACACTTAAAGGGACACTGTATAACATTTCATAACTCGATGTCACTGTATAGCGTAGTGCAACCGAAAACGAGCGCAGCAAATGCAAATTAAGAAGATTAAAAGTGTCAAAACTCACCATTTTTCTTTTTTTTGACGAGCCATTCACTAGGTTTTTGGCTTTGGGGGGTACCCATAGCATCAAGATGACGGGTAATCACGCCAGCTCTCTCTGAGTGAGACTCATGTCAATTCAAATAAACAAATATTTCTAGACCTACAAGAATTTTGTTAAATAGAATAGAATAGAATAGAATAGAATAGAATAGAATAGAATAGAATACCACACCAGTCTTTACTCGTGTAACTCCGTCATAGCAATAAAGTGCTAAACTTCCTCATCTTAGCTTTCGGGAGGAGACTTTTGTCTCTTTTCCGCATCTCTTTATCGGTGTGAAATAGTTTTTTCTTGGGTCCCTTGGGGGTCTGCTACACTTCGTGTCTACACTTTATACTTAATCATTATACTCTGAACTTTATGCACTGCGTAGAGGCTAAAAGTAAACAAAACCCTCTGCCACTAAGAACACCATTTCACCGAGGGTAGTAGAAGTGCAATTGCACTTTATTCTAGGAAAGTGAAAAAAAAAGTTCCTCAAAGTCAAACGCCTCTGCGCCCTCTTTGGATGGTGCCTCACGATCCCACACCAGAGTCCGCCCCAATATTTGAGAACCACTGATTTTGAGTTCCAGTAAGTTTAATTTAAAGCTAAAAATAAAATACGTATGGAGTATTGCTTCCTTCATGATAACTGCTAGAGATATTTATGAGGCTATTTCCATTTGGGTGGGAAACCATGAACACTAACTGCCTGTCCAATCGGTAACCACGGAAATATATTCTGTATCAAATGAATATAATTTAAAGCAATTTTCTCTACATGCATTCAATCCAAATGATTTGTTAAAAATAATATGGAATGGCGCCCCCATTTGCCCTGATTAATATTGTGTATGTGGAATAGAAGTTGACAAGAAAAAGCCACCTGTTTTTATCTCATCGTAGGGGCCGCCATTCTTAAAGCAGCTGTCAAGTCAAGATAACATTTCATTTACTTGTTGGGTAATGGCCAGTCTTGGTGGTTCTGTTTCAGAAAATTGGTGAAATGTGATTGATTGTTAGCTGAGCCCTGGGTAACATCCATGTCGCTTTTAGTGGACGCATGTAGAAAAATGGCCACCTGAAATAGACAAAGAAGTGGTTTTTGCTTCTTAACTTCTCATTAATCCATGGCATGTTAAGATTCCTGGGGGCCCATACAAGGTCATTTCTGAAATTATTTTGGTTTACTTTTGATTTAAAGCCCCAGTGTGTATTATTTGACCACTAAATGGCACTAAATTGTCTAATGCAAATCTGTGCCACAGAGCACGGCGTAGCAGCAAGATGGCAGACAAACATGATGGCGATTTCTAGGTAGGCATTGCACTATGTAAAAGAAATACAAATTTCTCCACCAATGATTTTTCATAAACATTAACATTGGTATGATAGATCATGTATTTTTGCCTGGTATTCAAATCAATGCCGGTTTCTGTACCTCTAGAAGGCACTAAATATTACAAACTATCCCTTTTAATCAGAGTTAAAGCTTCAACTTTTTGATTGTTATCCACTCTACGACTTATCGTTTAAGTAACATATTGTATTGTTTTTATTTGAGACGCTCCCTCGAACCCTTAAATGTATTTCTGTGGCAGCTCTGCTCTGCGTTGATGATGTCGCTCTAAGCTGTGCTATTATAAACATTTGTTATGGATTAGCGTGCTGACATCTGACTGCTTAGCAGGAAAAGAGCTTTTGAAAATGTTTATCCTCACCCTAGGTCGTAATTGTCTGTTTACATAGAAATGTAATTTGCCCTTCTGACGGGCAAACCTTTAAACTTCGTTACGTGGAAGGCTTAAAAGTTGAACGGAATTTCTTGACACTACACGGTAACTGAAGCCTTTCCAATTGATGGAAAAAATAACAAACATATCAAACATTAGAGGTAGTGTCCGAAATTACCGTATTTTCACACCCATAACATGTACTCTCCATAGCTGGTTCTATTTCTGTATTCATCAACACATGCGGCGCACCGGATCAATGGGCACGTGTGCCGTGTGACCGCCTTCCAAACACACAGACAAGCATACAAGTATGCGTAATTTTTGTGTAATTCTGGTTGCGAGTATTTAGAACACTGGAGGCAACAATCGGTTTCCAAAGGCAGTGTTCTAGTGAACCAAAGCGGCGAAGGTGACAATCCAAGTGTTTAGTTGGCGACATTCATGATCCAGATGGCGGGAATGGATTTGGTACACTGGAAAAACAAAGAGCTGAGACAAAGGTGCCTAGGATGTGATGAGGAAGTCAACAAACTTGTAAGGAAGCAAGGGAACAGAGTACTAATAAAAGGAAGAGGATCAGATGTGATAGAATGAAAAATCACAGGGAAACCAAGACAGGTGACAACAGCTGTGAGTAGGAAAATTAAACCCGGAAGTGAGTGGCCAAAGGTTAAGAAAGAGAGAGAGAGAGAGAGAGAGAGAGAGAGAGAGAGAGAGAGAGAGAGAGAGAGAGAGAGAGGTAGAGAGAGGAACCAAAAGAGAAACAGGAACCTGAGAGCAGGAATGTGACAGTATTATGTCATGGTTGCCATGGCGCTCAATTGGTCCCCGCCGTGTAGCGCCAGGTTCTGTCACGGTTGCCACGGCGCCCAAATTGGCCCCTCCCACCGACATCAGCTGAAACGCATTGACAGATTGCTGCCGGACTACTTAAACGAGGTCTCGCAAGTTGCCTAGTTGTGAGAGCGTCTGTGAAACTTCTGCAAGACTCCTGTTAAACCCTGTGTGAAATGCCTAGTTCTGTGAATTTGCCTGTGTTTGATTCTGTTTTAATTTTCGCCTGATTTCTTTGATTTTGACAACTCTTTTGTTCGGATTTCAATCCACTTCCGCGACCATCGATCCCCGGATCGAGTGTGCGCACATTCCCCCTCTCCCTAATAAACTGTGAGTATGTTACGCGATTGGGTTCTCCATTCCTGCTTCCTGTCCTGGTTCGTGACAGTATTATCTATGAATGCCATCATCTTTTTAATTATACGGAAATGCAGAATTTATACTATGGCATAAATCGCCATGAAGGACAAAATTCCTTCAATGTCAGGCGATTCTCTCAAATGGAAAGTGTGGGTGCTAGTTAATCTTAGCAGCTCTATAGCTATATACTGTAGGCATGGGACATATTGAACCAAAACAAAGCTTCAACCCTTATCTTGTATTACAAAAAAAAAATTATTTTACCAATGTTTAGTCAACAATAGTTCAACATTTCTTAGTTTCTTGAAAATATGTGTTTCTCCAAAAACTTTTGAGAAAACAGCTTTTTGGAAAAGGCTTCATATCAAGCAGAACTTTCTTTTTCTGCATTTGTGATACCTCCAATATGGGAATAGATATTTCCATAAACACAAGGACATTTTGCTTGCAAAATAATATTATATTATTAGAACACCAACCTGATGCATGAACTACGCATGAACGATGCATGAACATTTGGTCAGCATGGAGATCGTGTTCCCTCAGGCCATTGCGTTCCTGCCGACGTGCACGAGAATCCCTCCGACCAGACAATGACAAATGGACTTACTATTTAATCATATCTTCGCTATTCTCACCACACCGATTCAGTAAGCCTACCCGCTACGTGGGGCCTTCCACAAACTCATTGTCAGGAAAGGAAAGCAACACTGGGAAGTAGGGGCTGCAATGATGTGTGGACAAAGATCCGATCAAAGCCACCCCTGCCGGTGATTTATCATACTAAAATCATTCCCAGAGGATTGATTCTTACTGATGAGCAGAGCCCTTTCTAAAAGTTTTTTTTTTCTTTTTTTTTAAACAGAACTAGAAAAATATATTTGAATGTTTTGGCACTCCGGGAAAATGCTACTGAAAACATACGTATTTATATATTATGGCATTTAATTAGTTATTATGGGAGTGAATCGTAAGTTTCTCACAGGTTAGCGATATCTTGGATAACTCTTTTGTAACTTTTTTCACGGAGATGTCAAGCTGACTGATGGAGTCTGAAGTCCTTAAAAAAGTCCTGCCGACGTTAAACATTTCATTTCCTTTTCTTATTTTTTCTCCTTTTCCACTTTTCACTACTCCAGCCGGCTGGTCCAAATAGAACTCGGCATGCGTAATTATATGTAATGGCAGTCTTGCGGGAAAGTTATTTAAACGGCGTACAGAATATGCGAAGAAGCGGCAGCAACACAGATATCAAAAGAGGACTGCCTGTTTTCATTCAAAATGCATACAAATATTGAAAGGACTTAGTTATGAGAAAAAAGTGGGCAATCCTTCCTTTTGCTCATGCCATTCTGGGTTTGTAGCAGGACCTGAAAAGCATGTGGCATGCAAAGATATTGTTACATTAAATCAAGTGCATCGACTAATTGACCTTTTACATGAGGTGGTTAATTAGTGTTTCAGACATTTTAATTATGCTGATAACCCACATCCCCACACCTCACCTTTGATACCAAATTATCGATCTGTTCCTCTATAGCGCTCATGCCATTTATAACGTTGCCTTAGAGAGTTTGAAATAGAAAAAGCGCTTTGCACAAAAAAAAGGGAATTTAACAAATATACTGTTCTTGGTAATTAGAGTAAACCAGTCCAGAAACTGAACTGCAATCAACAATCAATCAAGTCTTCCGGAAAATGAATGCTGTCAGGAGCCCTCTGGTGCTTTTGTGAAAGCACAGATTGGTCAAACAGTTGGTTGTCCTTTAATAGGGCAGTGTTTGTTGCAAAGAATGTCAGGCAGCAAGGCAACAGTATCCAGACCACGAGAGGCAAACATTGGTCACCGAGGCAAGAGGTGGCAGGATCCAGTCAGTCTCAGCACGACGTGGACTGTCCAAAATTTCACCGGGCAGTATTCGTAGTCCGGGAGGTCAGGCAGAGGTTCGGTGCACATGGTAGATTAGAGCGCAGAGAAGTAATTGGCGTGCTTGGTACGTGACAGGCAACGAGTAGGCAAGAAACCAAAGGGATGGAGTACTGATAAAGGAACAAGGATGAGTCATGACAGGAGGGAAAAACCGCAGGGAAATCAATACATGTGACAACAGCAGTGAGGAAGAAAATAGGACCTGTAAGTGAATGACGAGATAAGATACAGTCGAGCAAGAAAGACGAGGGAGAGAACATGGAGAGAAAGATCAGGCTTGTGTCAAAAGCAGACCTGCGTTATGTTCCCTAACAAGAGGCCGGACCTGAAAGTCGTGTGTGGATTTATTCTTCAAAAATCAGCAGGAGAGCACGATAGATGGTGAACATTACACAGGTTGTTATTTTTCCAATTGCATTGAGACCAACTGAACGATAAACTATTATAGAATTTAAAGTGGGATTTTAACTCTCCAATGGATACGGTTTAGTTGACACCAAATAGGTAAGCTAGCCAAGGGGATTCCCTAATAATACCCACCTACTTTATGAGAACGGTGCCTCGGAATACTGAAAGGATTACAATAAAATTGTAATATACCGTAAATTCCGGACTATAAGCCGCTACTTTTTTCCCAAATTTTCAACCCTGCGGCTTATTCAGTGATGCGGCCAATTTATGTAATTTTTTTTAAGGCAGCCAGCGACGCTCGAGTATAAAAAGTAAGATTTAGACAGGCGGAATGAATGCCCCTAGAAGACTGCAACTTCTGAGCGTATACATACCCTCATTGTTCAAATTGCATTTAGAAAGGTTCATGACGAGGCTTTCAAGCTAAAAGCAATGGAGCAGTCCGATATAGATGGAAACAGATCTGCTACAAGCATAGTGTTCCATGTGAGTGTAGGGCTGGCGAATATTGAGAAGAGGGAGAATGGGGAGGCAACAACATGACAAAGATTCTTTCCAGAAGCTGAGAATAGTGTCTTAGATTATGTCATTTATAAGTAGGAAGAAGAGAATGGTTTACCACAATTCTTCCATATATGGTGTGTGTTTTCTTAACAGTCTTGTTTACTGGTATGCGAGCGTGTTGTTAGTAGCGTGAGGCTACCTGTCAAAGGCACGGTTTAGGATGAAAGTTATATTATTATTATTAAAGCTTTGAAAACTCTCTCGGTGTACCGTCTTTCTTTGTAAATATGTGTAATATGTATTTGCAACTTTATGGTTTTGTAATTTATTTATTTGTATTTATTTGAGACACTTATTCTGAACGGGACAATTAAAAAAGAGGGGCGGAGCAAACGCGGGCTGATGGGAATTCGGGACCGGTAAAGGTGAGTTTTTGTGGACACAGCGGACAATAGTGGATATATATTTTTCCCACCCTTACCTTTGGAAATATACACTTTTTTTCCTTGGATTACTATCAACGGGCACCCAGAATCTGCAGGTCTGCAACAAATTGTAAGTACCTATATCATTTTATGTTCATTTTGAGGGCCGTGATTTTCAGACTTTGTGCTTCAGTGAAGGACTTCTATAAATTTGTTCAGACAAAAAAAACCACATCGACTTTGGCCTGGACAGATCTATTGACACTAACAAAGATGTTATATAATGAAATTGTGAATATGCTTGATTGCTATTAAGATTTTCGAGAAGGGTTGTTCAAACCTCACATTGTGCTTGCTGTTAAAAAAGTCATATTGAAATATAATATTGTGAATGTGCTTAATTGCTGTTGAGATTGTCATGATTGTTTTTTCTGTTATTAGTGTCAATAAATTTGTTCAAACCAAACCACTTCTAGTTTCAATCGTGGTACTTGAAATTTGGCTTGGATTAATTTTGTGTTTGTGATACGTTTTCTGATGTGGTGCATGTGGTGCATGCTGTGCATGCGGCTTATATATAGGTGCGGCTTGTGTGTGGACAAAATCGGTTTTCCCCTTAAAATTTGATGGGTGCGGCTTATAATCGGGTGCGCTCTCCAGTCCGGAATTTACGGTACTGAAAGACTAAACTAATTATTGTTTTTTCTTTAGGCTGTAATTTCTCCAAAACCTTTTTGTTCTTGGAAATGCAAAAAAATTGCAATATGTTCTAAATAAATATTAAATGAGATGAGGGACTACGATTTTCTGATTCCTTGCCAGTGTTGGGTAATGGCAGTAGCTTGGCGTGAGGCCCATGATGTGTAAAATTCCATTTTCCTCACCATTTTCTATGGGTTACTCTTTCCTCTGTTATATTTTTTAGTTAAGGTATTTTGGTGTATGATTTATGATTATTTCTCCAAACTTAAATAAGCATGCAGATCATGTTGTGGAACAAACTACATATCATGTATTTGTGTTGTTGTTTTTTGTCCTTTTTGATTGTGAAGAGCAGTGGAAATGAATAAGTGTAAACTTCAGTAGAGACTCAAAATTTGGAGATATGACATTAATGCATTTGGAATTTGCAAGGAGACGCTTTCAGATAAAAAAGCCCAACCTCTTCTAAAAGTCCTGATGCCTTTCTTATTAAATATACTGGGTTACAAAATTTGATCCGCCCTAAAGCGTGTGGGTATCAAAAAAAAAAAACACCCAACTGAAATTGGTGGTTACTGAGTTAAAATAGAATTGTTACAAAATGGGTTGAACATATTGTGACAACGAAATTGGACGTGGCACTCCAAGTTCACAACAAAGAAGATAAAGGAACAAAGAAGATGTTGATGTTGATGCTGCTGTGCGCATGCGTCTGCCGCCTGGGGTTTTCCCATCATGCATCATTTCGGGAAAAAAAATATATGTGTACGATTATTTTGTACGGGAAAATACGACAGTTTGTATGGGCATGGAGCCGTGGAGGTTGACAAGTATGCAATTGTGTTCTGTTTGGCACTATGTGTTAGATCAGCAACTTACAGTATCTTAGTGGTGAAGGCCTTTTCCTTGCAGTTCTGAGGTTTCTTGAGTCAGTTTTTTTGACTTGCTCTCAGTTTATTGGATTTCCAAATTGGCCGTGCGTAAGGGATGTTATGGCAGCAGCAGTTCGAAACCAATTTAGTTTACTCCTGCAAAGCCTTCATATTTTTCTGTGCATATTTGTGCACATAAAACGAACTTTTAGAGCATGCTTGTTTTACAACTCCTTTTGTCTTTTAGTATCTTTTTCTCGCCAGTTGTATTCCCGGTTGAGTTTTCCAAAAATCTATGTTCACTTTGAGACAGGATGTTTTATATGTTAGAGTTATCTGAATAACTTCTTATATGTTATGTCGTTACTGCGAGTGTGTGTAAGATATGCTCGTACGTGTAATGTTATTATACAGTAATCTCTATTTTGTTTTGATTTTAAATTGCCTTTCGAGATGACATGAATGTTTTCGGTGTTGGATTCTATCAAATTCATTCCCCCCAAAAATGCCACTTATATTCAAAGTGCAGTTTATACGTGTTTTCAATTCTTAGTTATACATTGTTTAAATAGTGTGACTTATACTGCGGAGATACTTAAAGTGCAGAAAATACAGCACATACCCAAATGTCTGGTCCATTTTAGGGCTGTTTCAAGTGCTAGTCGAACAGAAGAATTAATATGGCTAATATAAAAGGGATTTGTATAAAAATGTGTCAGCTTTAATGTTTCAGAGAACGTACACTAAGGTAACATTCTATCCCTATTATCTTGAAATCAATTGCAAAGAAGAGTGACAGACATCGCATATCAACTAATTTGTTTCCCGTATTTTACAAATGTTTTGATTATTTCAAATTGTGTATGCCGTACAACAATTTTTGTGCGGGATGTTTTTTTCAAATTTGTTTTTTGTGAGACCGATTTTGTCTTGCCCATCTAGGCTCTACTCCGAATCGTCTCGCTCCCTAGCAGCAGACGTTAACGTCATTGTACATTGCTAATATTGTCGCCATGCTGAAGAATACAACCTCGAACGAGCATATTTTGGACGCATATATTGTTTACACAATTTCTTTGTTGTATTCCAAATAGCTGCCGCTTTGTGTTTGTAAGGTTCATTATAGATAGATAGATAGATAGATAGATAGATACTTTATTCATCCCCGAAGGGAAATTCACTTTTCCAGCAGCATCCCTAAGCTGAGAACAATCGAAAATAACTGAGAACAATCGAAAATAACACGGGAGCTGCTGGAGTGGCTGCCATTCGTGACGGCGCCGGAGAAACGATTCAATTTGAATCATGTACAAACAAACAATTGAATCATGTACAAGAAACGAATCAATCTGAATCATGTACAAACAAACAAACAATTGAATCATGTACAACAAACAAACAAAATATTTATGTTTCAATAAGTGGAGTGTTAATAAAATGGGGGGAAAATAATTTCTGATACTGATATAACCAGGTAAAACTAATTTTAAGTTACCCGTCCAAATGAATGTTGTGCCATCATTATCACTCAATAAGCGGAATTGCATCCATTAATAAGGGGAGCAATTGGTTAAGTATCAATGTTTTGCCCATTGGTGTTAATTTTGGTGTTTGGTCGAAGTACTATTATCTTAAGTTTACTACCAGTTTACTAAATTGCTACCGTCTTTTGAAACATTTACAGGATGTGAATGTAATAGTGGTAAGATCGGGGCGGCAGTAGCTCAGGAGGATCCAGGGATCCCAGTTCGAATCCCGGCTCGTCCGTGTTACATGTTGAAGTGTCCTTGGGTAAGACACTGAACCCCTAATACCCTCAATAAGCAGGTTAAAGTCTTACATGGCTGCAATACAAGGCCCCTATTGGGAAATGTGGAGCACATTGTAAAGCGCTTTGGGAAGTCATTGACTTGAAAAGCGCTGTACAGATGCAGATCATTTCATTTCATCGGGCCTAAAAAATTCAGCCCGGCCCGAGTCGCGGGTATACAGTATAAACTCGAACCTGCCCAAACTCTTCGGATTAACTTGATTTGATAAACAAGCCCGAAATAAACCCAAAGCTTTAGTTTGCCGCCAAAGTAAACAAAAAGCTTTTCTCCGACTATGCACGGAATTGTACATTTCGGCTGAACTACGCAGCTTAGGGGTAACCTAGGGCAGAGTCATTTAAATCAAGTGTGCACTGCAAGTGCAGTGCCTAAATTAAGGGTTTGGCGCCGACGTGCTCATCTCGGCGATGTGCAGGGAACGAAAGTGAAACAAAACAAAATGGCACCGAAAAGAAAATCCAATTTAGCAGAATACAAGCTGCAAATAGAGAAATATTTGGTCAAAAACCAGAAAGTAAGTTGGTGAACCTTGTTAGCTATTAGCAGGAAGCGGAAATGTCGTCTGACTTGAGGGAGGTGGAAGGAGTTAGCTGCGCGTTTTTTACCCCAACACAGAGGAGGAAATAGTCTTTGGATTTATTGATTTTGAGTTAAACTGATAGTTTGGTCAGGGTTTTCTTTATTTAAATATTTACTTGAGTAAGAGTAAGTGCATGCTGTGTAGATCCTCCACAAAGGGGGGAAAAAAACAGAGTGAGAAGCCGACCGGCCCCAATTAATGATTGACATTTTAAGCCCTAACTCGGTTCGAATTTGGGCCCGGGCCCAAGATCTTACTTCTAGAGGTACAGTGTCACTGGGAAGAAAAAAAAGGGGTCACTATTGAATTCGATACCACTGCTCATTTCAGAAAGCATTGCTCTTCAAGGCTTCATCATGTAACACATTACAGAAAGTGATGTAACCATCAAAAATCCTCATCTTCCACATATGAATCCCCTATTGAGATTTGCGTGGTTGTTGCCACAGCAGCATTTCAATCCAAATGAGGTAATTTGCCCCCATGAAAATAAACGAAAGAAAAAGGAGACATTGCATATATGTTTCTTCACAATTTTATTATCTGCACCCAAGAGTCCTAATAAACGACATCTGACATACGGCCATCAAATTACAACAAATATCACTATAGACAACTTTTGGAAAGCACCTGTGGCCTATTTATATTGTTTATGACGTGACAAACAACCATTAATTCATCCAATGGCAGTGTTTTCATAAAAAAAAACATATATATATATATATATATATATATATATATGTAACGGGTGTAATAATAACTTTTATTTTATTGAAATTCCTGCTAAAATATGTGTATAGTTTTTGGTAAATGTCCTGCAATGCTGAGTCCAACAGTGCCATCTGCTGGTATGGGGTGGGGTTTGGTTTTGGCTTCTAACATGTGACCAGGAGGCGGGGTTTTGTCAGTTTTACCAGAGTACTACAAAGAGATCAAAGAGATCAGACCCAGCAGAAAAAGCTAATGTTGTGACTCATCCATTTGCAGAACTGTAATAATAAAAAGCTCATCATCCAGTCCAGCGTGAATGTGGATCTTTGGTGGGACACGTACAACGCGGTTACAATGGTGCCGTGACCCGTGACTTCTATCAAACTCGCCGAACCGAGGACTGCCCTACCTGCCACATGAGCTCACAGTATTTGAAATTTTAGTTACATGAGCGATATTGTTTAGCTCATTACAGTGCAGTGTCACAGTGATACGAAGGCTGCTGATTTATTTTGTGATTTTGACTTATTTACATTTTTTTCTGTTAATCTTTGAAACATGTTTAATCAGAGCAATGTGTTAGCTCCACAATTTGACACACCTATTCACTTTGGCAGGGGCAGGGGCATGTTTACCCCCATCCCCTCTGATAATAGTTCTACCCGAGGTGGTGCTACACATAGAGTAGAGGCAAGTTCCAGTGTGAGCACCCATAATGCAGCTGACCAACATGCTAGCCTACCTTCACCTCAGGTCAGACCCACATCTACGCCAAATTCCACGAGTAAAATTTCTGAGGGTTTAGCTGATCACATGACAAATATTATTCAGGAGATAGGACATAAATTGGCTGATAGCATATTCTCAAATATACAGTCACATAATATAGTAGCTCCTAACGCTGCTGCCACACAAGATGTTGACCATACTTCAAGTGACAATACGGAAAGCCCATCACAGTGCTCTGAAAACATGATCCCTTTGGGTATGGGTCTCCCAGACGAGACCCCATTGAACACTGACCATCTGGACGCAGACTCCCCTGATACTGACTGTTTAGACTTGACTGCCCCAGACCTTCAAGCTCAGGTTATTTGTGCTCAACCTAACCGTTATGGTCTTAGGGTCCGCCAGTCCATCAGGCCTCCTAGTCGTCTTATTTGTCAGATGAATGACCATGTGGTAGGTGACAATCCTCTGTCCGCAATATCTGCAAGTTCCTAGTTTAAGTTCAGTAGAGATGCACTTTCAGTTTGAGTAACAAAGCTTGAGTAAGAAACAAGAATTGTGCCTATGTGAGCACTTACAACTACAGGAACAATGTTTGATATTTCAGAGATGTAACAGGCATCTTTGAGTCTGTGCTTAGTTAGGAGTTTGATCGCCTCCTTTCTTTTCACACTCCTTTTTGGGAGAGTTTTAGAACTGACATGCACTTCAGTTTGTTCCTTGTAATACTGTACCAGTTTTCGTGTCCTCTTTTTCATCAGTATTTGCCTTTTTGGCATGTGATTTTTTTTTCTGTTTAGTGTAGCACTCCCATATTTAGCCGAATTTCAGGGGGGTGTATGTAACGGGTGTAATAATAACTTTTATTTTATTGAAATTCCTGCTAAAATATGTGTATAGTTTTTGGTAAATGTCCTGCAATGCTGAGTCCAACAGTGCCATCTGCTGGTATGGGGTGGGGTTTGGTTTTGGCTTCTAACATGTGACCAGGAGGCGGGGTTTTGTCAGTTTTACCAGAGTACTACAAAGAGATCAAAGAGATCAGACCCAGCAGAAAAAGCTAATGTTGTGACTCATCCATTTGCAGAACTGTAATAATAAAAACCTCATCATCCAGTCCAGCGTGAATGTGGATCTTTGGTGGGACACGTACAACGCGGTTACATATATATATATATATATATATATATATATATATATATATATATATATATATATATATATATATATATATTATATATGTGTATTTCTAACAAAAACAAATAAATGAATGTTAAATTTGGGAATACGTTAAGGCTTAATTTCAGATTGGAGAGCAGTTTGTAGAGATGTGTTTTTTAGGTCTACTGTAGGTTTATAATATTGTTCAAAGTCATACACAATAGATTGTAAATAGAAAGTGCTCTGTCTAATAAAATGGCAGCACACCCTTAAAAAAATCCATTAAATCAATAATATAAATAACAAGGTGTTTAACCAACACCTGAAAATGAGTAATGTTCACATGTATGTTGTGGGTTGCTTGAATTTCAATTCATGTATTTGACTCATTGCAATTTCTACTAAAGGGCCATTGAATTATTTTGATCACATCTCTAAGTAAAGGTGTCAAACATGGGATTTTGAAATTAGATACAATAAGAAATCATTAGCATCATCCTCATCTGTTAAAAAATAGAATGAATCATGTCTGCAAGCAATGTCAGACAAACTAGAGAGTAAATGTTCATTGCACTCACTTTAAAATGAAACATAAGAAAAATATGAGGAAAAAAGAACAAGACCTGTAAATCACAGATGTTGAAATAAATTAACTATTTAATTAAAAAAATACAATTATATATCATCATCGTCAGTTAACAAATATGATATATATAAAATCGCAGGAACTGTATAAAAAACTAAAAATTTAATTTTTGTTGCACAAACATTGAAATTACTCTAAAGGATATGAGGGGAAAAAAAGAAAAAGATCTGTAATCTGCAGATGGTGAAAAAAAAATATTTCTTTAATCAAAATAAGAATATAAAAATTCTACTGCCTGAACCCCAAAGCATGAACTTGCAACGAACATATCCATCAGCCCAGGGGCGGCAGTGGCTCAGGAGGTAGAGCGCTCGTCGTGGGATCAAGAGATCGCAGTTCGAATCCCGGCTCCTCCGTGTTACATGTCGAAGTGTCCTTGGGTAAGACACTGAACCCTTACTACCCCCAATAAGCAGGTTAGCTGCACGGCTGCTATTGGGAAATGTGATGCACAATGTAAAGCGCTTTGGGAAGTCTTGACTTGAAGAGCGCTATATAAATGCAGATCATTTCATTTAATTTTCATTTCAGAAGGAAGATACAACAAAAACATATTATCAGTTGGCGTACAAGGAAAAAATTGGGAGCGAAAACAAAATGAGGCAGAAATTGCAAACAGGAGAGACAGGAGAGAATGAAATGTAAACGACATTAAACATCAGCAAAGTGTGATTTGGAAATTCACAATCCTTCAGACAGCAGTTCGATATCAGGACAAAAACGTTATAACTCATCTGAAATTTTGGTGCAAAAAGGGGGCATATCTTGCCCAAAATGTCTTTGTATACTTCCAAAATACTTGATAATACTTTGCAAATGCAGCTTTTCTACAGAAGTCAGAAATTGCAAAAAAAGCACGTGAAACGAAAAACCCGGTTGCCAATCCAAGTCTGTTGCTTGAGGTCTCGAGGGATGCGGGTCCTTAGAGAACGTGCGCGTTTTAAAATAACTGAGAGCTGGCAAGCCTTCATGAAGAAAGAGGATAAGGCCATATTGTTTGTGTTTTGCTGACCACTTGAAAGTGAATTCTCTAGAATATCTTTTTATTTCCTTTTCTCTTTGAACAAAGGGACCAAATGTTTACAATGTGGATTGAGCTTCTTGGGTTATGTATTGTTAACACGTTGGCAAGGGATTCGATTGAAAAATAAATCAGAAGATTCGCCATGTAAATTGATGGCACTGAAAACAAATGCTTTGGATATACAGTTGTATGAAAAGTTGGGGCAGTCCTGAAGAAGTTCAGAATGTTCCTTCATAAGTCATTGGAGATTTCAGTTAAATTTATCAAACAACAAACAGTCATTTTTGAGAAGTTAAATTAAGCCATAGGATTTATAGAAAGTGTGCAATAATGACGTAGACGAAAGGAGACGGATGCATACATTTGGGCACGCCAGCAGGAAAATTACATCATTATCCTATTTATATTTTTCAAAGATGACAGCCTCATAACCAGGGGTTGACAACATAGTGCACGTGGGGCCTAGTTAGCCCTCTTTGGACAGCTGAGAGCCCCCGCAGACCTGTTCTGAAAATATCTCACCAGTGCTGGGTCATTGCGGTTTACTTGTAAATTTATATATTTAGTGGTTGAGTGAGTCTTTTTAACCCGACTTCCAATAGTTAACCTGGTGATCATAGTAAACTCGGAATAATAACATGTTATTTAAAAAAATCATATCAAACTGGTAGTCCTTTGCGCTAATTAATAACAGAAAGTAGCTCTCAGCTTCAAAGAGGTTGGAGAGCCTGGCCCCAAACGATTCCTATCGCTTCCATTGTGGGTGTGGATTCTGATAATACAACCACCAAATTTAACTGTGGGTAGCAAGCATTTCTCCTCAAATGCTGTGTTCTTTTAACACAATTTTAGTGGTTCCACCATGCTGTGGGGCTGTTTGGTCAGTGCAGGTACTGGCAATCTTGTTTAAAATGAAGGTCTCGTGGATTTCAGTCAGTGTCAACAGATACTTACAAACAATGTTAGCTAATTAGTAACACGGTTGAAGTTGCGCTGAGGCTCGATACTTCATCAAAGACCCGAAACACTGCTCAAATTCTACTGATGAATGAATGAAGGAATGTTCTTCAACGTCATTGCTATATGATATATTTAACAGAAATTTCAGAAAAACAATTCATAAGACCAACGTACGTATATGCTACTCAAAAATATTTGCATTTAAAGCCTAAAAATATACAAAAATGCGGATATTGTTGCTAAGTGCTGTTGTTTGTCCCACAATGGTTTCATGGAAATGGAATGAATTGGGATGTCGCCAGGAGACAGGGTGTCAGTTTCCATAGTTACACAGACGACACCCAGCTCTACATTTTCCACTGACGACACAAGTCCTATAGATTCTATCTATCTATCTACCTTGGTCATATCCCTCAAGAGGGGTGACCGACAGCAAGACACAAGAACGTCCTACAGCTCAAACAGGACAAAACAGGGGTCTTAGTCATCGGTCCAGAAACTCTCATCCAAACTACTAAGATTTTAGACCTTCAAATAGTGTTAAAGATTTAGGTGCTATTTTTTATTCTGGGTTTAATTTCATTCCACATATTGAAAATATGTCTAAAATTGTG
This sequence comes from Urocampus carinirostris, assembly GCF_059441175.1. Taxonomy (NCBI): domain Eukaryota; kingdom Metazoa; phylum Chordata; class Actinopteri; order Syngnathiformes; family Syngnathidae; genus Urocampus; species Urocampus carinirostris. Next base: position 31,107,487 of record NC_142349.1, read on the forward strand.
TTTTATCTTCTCAAGAATATAGTCCACCCAGTTCTCTCTTTCAGGCAAACACAGAGTTGCTGATGCATGCTTTTATATCCTCTTGTTTAGAATATTTTAATGCCCGGCTCTCCGGTATTCCCAAAAAGAACATTGCCAGCTTGCAGCTACTACACATCACATGTGCTCACAGGGGGCGGGTCATCGCATTACACCAGTTTTAAAATTGCTGCGTTAAAGAAATAAAATTTCAATCAATGAGCGGCCCCATTCGTGTGTTTCAGGATCGATTTTAGGTGCTTTTACTATTTCTAAATGTCCTATCGGTCTTCGGCCATCCTATTTGTCTGATTTTCTTTGATTATATCAGCCACTACAGTCCCTGAGGTCCTTTGGCAGCGGTTTGTAAAAAAAAAAATCTTTAAAATCTATTAGTGGAGGTTTACTATAAGGGAGGAGTGATCTTAACCTGGAACGAAACTCAATGCACTCCAGCAAAAAGGCCCTAGCTGGGGATAAGCATTTGTTGTGATGTGGTTTATTTTTCACATAATTTTTAATTCCCTATGCAGTTTAGCAACTATAGATTGTAAAGCTTGTTTTTGCGTCAACAATTTTCTTGCACAATGCCCCAAAAAATAAATATCAGATGACTGACAGGTACAGTTTGACTCTCTGAAAGTTGGTTCAAGACCAATTTGCGTTTAAGTCCCGATGCGTATCCAGTTGAAGTCACCATTCTTTTCAGACTCAACAAATTGCAACTTTTGAGAGAATTACTTCTTAGGATGAAAAAAGAAAATCTGTCTATATGGGCTATACAATTCATTTTGAATGTCCCTATTCGACTTCAGGCCGATCGCCCTGACATCACATGTGATGAAAACCATGGAGCGGTTGCTGCTGCACCACCTGAGGCTCCAGGTCCGCCACGACATCGACCCTCTGCAATTTGCTTACCAGGAGAAAGTGGGAGTGGAGGATGCTATAGTCTAAATGCTACACCAATCCCTCTCTCACCTGGATAGCGCTAAGGGGGCTGTGAGGATTACATTTTTGGACTTCTCCAGTGCCTTCAATACCATACAGCCTCTGCTACTTAGTAGGAAACTGACAGAAATGGGAGTTAGCTCACACCTTGTAGAATGGATTACGGACTACCTGACAGGCAGACCCCAGTATGTGAAACAGGGGGGCTGTACATCGGACACTGTGGTTAGCAGCACAGGATCTCCACAGGGGACCGTGCTCTCTCAGTTCCTATTCACCCTGTATACGTCGGACTTTCATTCCAACTCTGAGTCCTGCCACGTGCAAAAGTTTGCTGATGACACTGCTATCGTGGGATGTATCAGAAGTGAGCAGGAGGAGGAGTACAGGAAATTGATTCCGGACTTTGTCCAATGGAGCGATGCAAACCACCTGCACCTGAACACCACCAAGACCAGGGAGAAGGTGGTGGACTTCAGGAGAACTAGAACTCACCCGGTTCCTGTAACCATCAAATTAGAATGTGTAGAATTTGTCCAGACCTTCAAATACCTGGGTGTGCAGCTGGACAATAAACTGGACTGGACTGCCAACACAGAAGCTCTATGTAGGAAAGGTCAAAGCCGACTACTTCCTCAGAAGGCTGGCGTCCTCCAACATCTGCAAAAAGCTCCTGAAAATATTCTATGAGACTGTTGTGGCAAGCGCCCTCTTCTATGCGGCAGCGTGTTGGGGAGGCAGCGTCAAGAAGAAGGATGCCTCTCCTCTCAATAAACTGGTGAGGAAAGCGAGCTCTGTTGTGGGCACAGAGCTGGACAGCCTGACAACGGTAGCTGAGAGACGGGCACTGGAAAAGCTGCGGTCAATCATGGACAATTCATCACATCCACTACACAGCATTATCTCCAGACAGAAGAGCAGCTTCAGCGACAGATTGCTGTCACAGTCTTGTACCACCGACAAACAGATCTTTCCTTCCTCATGCCATGAGGCTCTTTAACTCCACCCGGCGGAGTTAAGGCCCACATTAAACCACACCCCCTACATTGCATATTACCGTATTTTTATTGCAGTGTGTTTTCTGTGTAGCACTATCTAGATACTCTATATAACACGCAACATTGGGTATTAACACGTCACATTGGGTATTTGTGTATTGTATTCTTTTTGCTTTATTATTGTTTTGTTCTTCAGCGCAGGGATGCTGCTGGAAATGTGAATTTCCCTGCTGGGATAAATAAAGTATCTATCTATCTATCTATCTTCCTAAAGTGGACTTAAAATGATAATGTGGTGCAGTGGTTAGCACATTTGCCTAACATGCGTGAGTTCTTTGGTTCATGACCAGATGGAAACTTTGGTTCGCCTGGAGAGGGATGGGCGCCACCAGGCTGTACTTGCCCAAGAACCATCACAGGAAATGTTGCCTCTATGATCCAAATGCTTAAGGGACACATCCACCCATACAGCTAAAATGGCAAAACCCCCTGAGTGTCACGGTAATAGTATTGCTACAATAGTACCAAAAGAGTTCGACAAGACTTTGACATAAGAGCAATTCTTACCAGTCCATATATGACAAACTGACTTTAAAGGAGGAAATGGTATTTATGAACTTCCAATGATAATGGGGAGTTTGTAAAAACCCTACAAAGACTGGTTATCCTGGAAGGGGGATTAACACTTGTGAGACCCCTTCTCAATGTTTCTTATTTTCCCCGTGCTGAGGTTTTGAGTTTTTCCTTGCCCGCATGTTAGTTTAAGTTCAGGGGACAGTGTAATTAAGACCTGTGTAGTCCTTTGAGACATTTTGTGATTAAGGGCTATACCAATAAATGTGACTTGACATGACTTGACTAGATGTTCGACGTTCAAAATAAATCTTTTAGGGCACACAGCCTTTCATTTTGAAATTAAAAGGCTGCAAAACATCAACCCCAATAAAAAAAGAACAAGGGTTACATAAAAGTACATAGACAGTTAAAGATTGTTTCTAAAAGAATCAAAAGTTTCATCATCCATCGTAAAAAAACAACATTAACTGCTTTTACTGTAGCTTCCTTCATCTATTTTGTGGCACCGCATAAAAAGCAACTTCCAAGTGCTGCCATGTGGGATCCAAAACACTTCCAAAAACTGCTGTCGTTGATACTGTCAAAGCTATATTTTTGAAAGTTCCCTTTACCATGAGAAAAACGAAATACATTAAAGCAAGAATAAAAAACAAGAGATCGCTGGTCTGATAAGTTCCAAATCCCCCAAATCATATTTTGGGGTTTGAAATTGTGTCAAAGTTCAAAAGCCAGCACCTATGTTATATATTTACAGTGCCTTGCAAAAGTATTGCCCCCTCAAGAACGTTTTGACATAGTCTCAGGTCTCTTGCAGACTCAGCTGATTTTCTGCCAGAATCTCCATGTATTTGGCCCTATCAATCTTACGATCAACTCCAACGATCTTTCCAGTCCCGGCTGAAGAAAAACAACCCCAAAACATGATAGTGCCACCACCATGTTTGATAGTGGTGATGTTGTTTTCAGGCTGATGTGCATTCTTACTCTTACACCAAACTTACACTTTGCATTCAGCCCCAAGTGTTAAATTTTGGTCACATGTGACCAGAGTACCTTGTTACTCATGTTATGTGTGTCTCATCTAGGTACTGGCAAATCCCAAATGGGTGGTTTATGGTATTCTTTCAGAAAGGGGTTACTTCTTGCCACTTTTCCATAAGGGGCAGGACTATGCGGAGTATGGCTAATAGTTATACTTTAGCTCGGCACTGTATATTAGGGCTTCAAGCTTGGGTGATTTTGTTGACAAACCACGACACGCTGCTCTTCAAATATGGGCAGGTCGTATATCAAAATGGGAAATGATTCCGCCAAAACAGTTGTTTTCAAAAACTTGAGTGTTGTGGAAATAATAGTCTGTGGTAAGCGGCCAGACCAATTGGAATGTGATACAGTTGTTAAAAACATGAATATAAAAACTTGAATAAATAAAACATGTTGCATAAGGCAAAGGGAAAAAAACAACAAAGGTTGTTCTGATTATACATAACAATTTCTTGTTTTTTAAAACACAATTGAATACTAACGGAAATGCTATTGTTCAATCAATGCAAAGTCTGAACAGTCACAGGGAAAGGTTCCAAACAGAGGTTTGCAGCATGATGTGTTTTCCTTATGGCCTGCAAACATAAGAAAGTTTAGAATTAGATTAAGACTGGGAAAAACAAACCCCAATGGACAAACAATTACGCTCACATCATAATTTTGTGCTGAGCAGTACAGAGGCCCCTGGCTACTTCGCGCCTCTGTTATCGCTGGTTCACTGTTCCACACCTTTCGATTTAAATTGTCTTTATTGTCATTAATATCAACGTATCAAGCATTATGTTCTACAGCAGACAGCAGACAGCAAATGCTATCACGGGCGCAGGTTAGGGAGGGCTTTGTGTGTTGGCTGGGCGAGACTGGGTGTGATTGGCTGGCGTATACTGTCAGTCAAAGAGCAGAACAGGCAGTGCACCAGTCAAAAGGTTCTCCCAAAACAAACAACGGCAGGTAGCTCGTAGCGACTCGTTACATTGAAAAGAAAATTATTAGTTAAATCAGACTCTAAGAAAAGTCAGAAGAGCGCAATAAAATGGTGGTCGCCAGCGGGTGCTCGTTGGATTATTATTAAATTCGGGAAGCGACTGAGTCATCGGGAGAGAAGGCAATCGTGAGGTTGCAGATCCAGCCTACTGCTATGGCTATGCTAACAACTCTCTTGAGCCACCCATGCCACCGCTGTATCCTCTCCAATGCGAGATCCATCACCCATGAAACAAATGACCTGGAGCTACAACTAATGGAAACTGCTACATTAAGATCTGTAATTCTGTGTTTTTATTTTTAGATGACACAAAAAATGTATAAACGTGTTAACCATCTTACAAAGATAAATCTAGTTAAACGTGATTAAAGAAACAACGGACAAAATAACAGCAATAATAAAAAGTATAATTGCAACAACAAAATAAAAGTGAATAAAAGTTATATTCACAAATCCTATTTAAAGGTATTCCCAAATTCTTGAATATGCAAATTCTGAGGAAATAGTACATGGTTTTTGCATAATGGAACACCCTGGCAAGCCAGTCACCAAATTGTTTCAAAAATGTTACGCGTGTTTTAAGCTACGTTTTCTTTGGAAGTTTTTCTTCTGCGCTTCTGTTAATCATGAGGGAAGAAAAAATGCAATGGCAAAGCGAAGCTAACAAAGAGTAGTGTCGGCTTCATTTTTAAGCAGATTTGTTGTGAAACATGGCAACACTTTCAAGCATTCACAAGCACCTCACCCAAAATTCAAGCACTTTCCAATCCTTTCAAGTTGGTTGCATGAAAGCAGGTATATATTTAGCATGGTGGTGAGTTATTCTCTACAACTTGCTTGTTCCTGAACAACTGGGCTAAGATTATTCCAGGAGATACAACTGGCACATCTACTATCTTGGGTGTGAGAAATGATTTGGTTTATAACCCCACCTACACCCTCAGAACGGTTTATCCTTGGATCAACACAATTCATGTAAGTCACCCTTTTTGACTTCAAAATGGTGAATTTCTCCAAAAGGTGAGAGAACTTGGTGCATGTTATTTCTTCATTTTTTTCCCTCCAAAATTTTCAAACTAATGCAGCCTGCCACCCCAAAAAGATCGCCCACCACTGCTATAGAACCAAATTGCCATCATTCAAAACGTACCTGTGTTGTGTTGCACTTCCGTAGGCATCCAACATCTGGATGCCAGCCACCTCCAGGTTCCAGTCAGATGTCTCCAGCAGCTTTAGACACTCGGGCCTGCTCCTCAGACCCAGACCAAACAACTGCTCCACCTAAGGCAAAACAAACCGCAAATATAAACATTAAGGAAAAACCGAAGAGACATGATGTTTTTTTATTGCCGGACATAACACTGCAAGTATTCATTGATTTGCGGCACATTTGAAAACAGCTGATCCCAAAAGTGCGAACGTTCAGAGTAACACATTTTGATGGCCTTTTTTTCCCCATTTTCTAACTGTTTTGCTGTTTGTTAAGAAACTCTTAATGGCTCCCTAGAGCCATACCTTTCTTTTACAGTGCCCAAATTGGAACAACGGGCCAGACGCACAAAAGGAGAGAGGGAAGCAGAATTATTTATCTACAACTCATTCTTCAAAGCTGCAGTTTCTTAATTTCCCCGCAAGGATCAACACAGCAATGTTATGGCCTGAGAGGAATCCACTCGGGTAAAAATGGCAAGCATCAACCTACAATGACTACCTGTTTGCAGCTGCGGGATCGGTTATACATCTAAACGTAAGTAAGGCTTGACCTGGAATGCACCAAACAGGATCTCTGCGGAGCCACAAAGCATTTTTATCGCAAATGACTGCTTTTCCTAGACAAAAATAATGGGCTTCTATTTTAATAGATTTTAATGATTTTAAAATGAACTTTGGGATGTCATAAAGTTGAAGTTATTTTCTTTTGACGCGGTAACCTTGACTGATTTGACGATAATTTTTGAGTAGAATCCTTTCCTTGGTTTGATGAAAGTTGGACTTTCCATCACATGAACTGACAGGGGGAAATAATATATTGATGGACACATGAACGACAAAGACGGATTAGAACACACCCCTTACATTAGGACACAAAATAATGAAACTGATGAGGAAGATACAATATAATATAATTGCACGGGTAGATATATAATGGCTCGTTTACTTAAGACAAAAAGGGCTTCTTGTTTTTTTTATACTCTACTGGTATGGCGTAAGGAAAGACTAAATGCAACTGAAAATTAGGAGTGGAATTAATTTGTCATTTTAACTAATGTCAATTTGAGAATTTACAAAACTCGGAAATAGAGCTTAGTAAATTTAGCATTTCGTTTGATTTCTTACAAGGTGACGTTGAATATCAAACAATAGTTCCTAGTTACTTGTGGCATTGATACGTTTATTCTGTTTTTAAAAGTAGATTTCATAGGCTGCCAGTTCTTTATTTTGAATATTATTTTTTTTAATGCAGTTTGTTGTATAGGACATAATTACATAATTGTCGCTATCAGCCAATCATGTTGCGGTTCTCCGATTTCCACAGCCTTTAGGGCTGATCTGTTTTTGTAACCTAGGGTATGTAATAAGCAGAGAGGCTGCAGGGGAGGGCCTCTCGAACAGGTCGGGATTTCTTATCGCCTTTCTCTACATGTTCAAAATCTAGAGATGGCCTCTTTCCTTATTTCAAGTGTCTACTAAAGTTAAAACCTATTATGCGTGTACCTTATTTTTGTGACTATAAGGTGCACCAAAAATGATTGGACTTTTTTCTATATGTGTGGCGTTCTGTATAGTGTGACGCGCCGAGTGTGTTGTTGTAAGGCGGACATGGTAAAGTATACAATGAAAACATTAAAGAGGAAGTGTGATTGTTTATGAAAGAACGAGTATGTGCGTTATGCAGACCAAGGTGCTTTATTTCAAGCATTACCATCAAACTGTGCCTCTATGCATCACAGAGCTCACACTATCTGTGACCTTCACCACAGACAATCATCATTTTGCAGGCTGGTGCGACAATTCTTAGTGCCAATCGTGACAGACCTTTTCTACAGTATCTTTTGCATCAGCATGCTGTCTTTTTTATATTATTTGCTGTTAATAGTGTCAATAAAATTGTTCGCATATGTATACCCAGGAATATTTAGTAATGCCGTATGCCGTAAGTTAGGAAAACTGCACTACGAATGGTCAGGTGATCCCCAAACACATGATAAGCTAAACGTGAACCATCTTCAAAAATGGCATCTGGTGTGCGAGAGACAGAGCTGTCAGACCGAGGCTCTTATCCTCAACAGCGTCTCGTTGAGGAGAATTAACTCTGAGGGCGGATTGTGGCTCTTTGGCACTCCATAATGGCCTTCTGGTGTTTTTTTCAAACATGCTGTTGTGTTTTTGTTTTGGTCCAATATGGCTTTTCAACATTTTTCCAATCCCTGAGCTAACATGTCTGCTGGAACTGTTGTTCGAGCTTTCTCAAACATAGGCATGGTTTCAGAAGAGATCAGAAAGTGAAACCGACATTTGGCTCAGACACAGACGATGAGGAATTTTATGTGAGTGTAAGTGAAGTTTATATTGTATTATTGAAATAATAACTATCAGAAAGGTTGACCCAACCTTATAGATTTTTTTTTATTCAATTTTGTGGCACAGAGGATTCCACCCAATTTAACAAACAAAGTTATTGTGTATAAATAGCAATAGTTGTTTTACCTTTAAATAATGAACAGCTTTCTCAATATTCCAGTTGTGGTTTTGGAGGGCAGTCTGGCATTCTTCAATTGTCACACCATGCACTGCCTCCTGCACCTGTAATACAATCAAACCAAGGACAATTTAGAGGAAATCAATTACAAAAAAAGCAAATGCAGTTATCTAATGAAAAAAATGTTGGGATGTTTGAAACCACCCTTTCGGGACTGTTATCAGTACAATAACTCATCTTTAGAGTTTTCACAGATGCTAAGTCCTAATAACAATATCAACTTATAATAGATGAAAGGAGCACCGCGGTTTTCCCTTTAAAATTCAATACAATCTTTGTCAATTCTCTTTTCTTGTTTTTAATTATTCACCAATACTGCCAGAACCATTAACTTGAAATCAAGCTGGGTATCAGAGCGCTACTGAAACTTTGTTTTGGTACTACTTCATGCTAGTAGAAAGCAAATTCCTGATCGCAAAATGGCTTTCGGATGGCCTCTGATACTGAAAAGGTTTGGTATTCGCCTAATACCTGTTTGTAGTCATCCATTACTAATATTAAAATGTATACTTACTTGAAACGTAAAGATATCCAAATGACAACATATTGCAAAGTGAAAATCACTCTATGACACGCAGATAATTAACTGTTAAAAGATTTCTCATTTTTTAATAGCGTTACCACCATTTGGTAAATTTGTCAAAAACATTAATGAAAGAATGCTGTATTTCAAAATGATATCCTATGTGCTAATGGCCTTACAGTATGTCAGTACAGCCATTATTGGATGTTGGGTATGTAAATAGTTAAGGTCCACAGTAAAATCTTATTTATACAGTATCTAAAAGTTCATGAATCGATAAATAACTGAGACGGTCTTCCTACCTCCTTTACATCGAAGAAAATCGCCATTGTCACTAGAGATTTACAAATCAATAACGTTAGATCTTTGGTCCTTAGGGTACAATGGCAAACCAAGCGTGTTGACTCTACAAACTTTACCACAGGTTATTGTTTACAAATAGACAATTACTTAGTTCATTCTGCATAATTTCAGCCCTTCAGTATATTTCTAGGTCATTACTAGCAAGCAAATATACTGTAAAACATTACCACTTTGACTTTGTCGGCAGAGTTTTCCAGTCTGTCTGTCCTTGGGCAGTAAGCGCTGCCTGATGGTGCCGTCAGCCCTTCTGTACAAATTCCAGAGAGACTGTCTGATGTCTTCATTCCAGTCCGTCCTTCAAGACTGCTGTTGTTGTTGGAGAGAAAATTAGTTTTCATCTCAGCCAGCGGGTCAACCCCACGTCCATTTAGAGTGCCGTGCACCATAGGCTGGACCGTGGCGGTGTTAGCTTGCCGCACATATCTGCCTAACACGGCACTGCCACTCAGGCTCTCGGTTCCCCTGAAGAAGTGGTTGTATTTGTCGAGGTAGGGCGGCCTCTCTGGCAGAAGGTAATAGTGAGTGTGGCTGACTTTTCGTCCATCACGGACAATAGGGAGGATGCAGGGCCCTTTGTTTTCAAAGTCCTTCCCCTGTGCCTGCATCACTTTAGGTGCAGCATATTTGGGATTTAGGGCAAAACTGTGCGTAGTTGGCATATATTTAACTGGAGAGGTAGAGAGGTAGGAGCTGCAGTTGTGTGTGGTGGGGCAGGTGTTAAAGGAAACTGGAAAAGGGGTGACAGCTTCCGGGCCTTTTGGACTTGGTGTTCTGGAGCCAGGCTGTGACAAGGCGTCCCTCGGAGGGATTCGTGGAGGCCGGTCCCGCTCTAAGCCTGAAATGTCATTGGTAACATCAACTGGGCCTGGAGACAGAGAGAGGTCCCTTGACCAACGAGCTGAGGAGTAGTCACCCTTTTTAATTGGGCGAGGGGGAATAGGGACACGAGGAGGGATCTGGGGTTTGTCTTCAGTGGTGGACTTGTGCTCCTGTAGACATGAGGGCGTAATCGGGACGTTGAGCCTCCTCATGCACTCTTGCTGAAGTTCTTGGAATATTTCTACGGACTGGGAGAAAGAGGTAGTTGGGCCCTGGCTGTGCTTGCTAGGGAGAAAGAGGTTATCATCCAGGCCTGCTCTGTCCATAACATGGGTCACAACCTCAACTTTTTGTACCAAAGACACATCCTCCATAGAGATATGGACATTCTTCTGCTCCTCAGAGTGCAGTTGCAACCTGGTGTTGATGGAACTTACCTAAACATGAAAAAATAATGGCAATTTTATGCAATTATATAATAGATACAACCTTTACGGCAGTAGTTTGCAGTTCAAATGACACATATGTGTAATCTCTAGGAAATGTATCGAGTTTAACTCAACGCCAAATCCATTATCCATAAAACAGATGACCTGGAGTTACAACTCATCGAAAACACCTACACTCGTAACGGTTGTATTTCAATCATCATAGAGACCTGGCCAACCCAGGATCTACGATGCTAGAGTGCAGATAGCTGGCCGCTCTCTACATTGCTTTTTTACACTGAAAAGAGAAGCCTCCAATTTTGTTTTTCTATTGTATAATTATAATAAAGACCATTCATTCAACTGCAATTCTGTGTTATGTGGTTTTTTTTAGATCTATACTTGTTATATGGTTACAGTCGTATATTTTACATGTTACTGATATCTAATAAATAAAAAATGTTTCTATTTTGAGGGTTTTGACTATTGCAAGATCTTTTTGAAACGCAACCCCCGCTGTAATTAATAATTGGCTGTCATCTTGGACACAAAATATGAAGACCGCACCTCCAGATCGTCCTCATCTCGGGCTACATCGTCGTACGTCGGGGGAAGAGGTAAAGGCAGAGCATCCCAGTCCACCACTGGAGTGGGGTGAAGAGGACGAGGCAAATATTTGGAAGGACTCTGAGGTGGTGTCCGATCCAAAAGATTCTCTGCTTCCAAAGCCAGCTTTGCGAGCGAAGAAATTGGGAATTCCACCACAGGTGACGGGGAGTGTGTGGGTGATGAAAACTCTTCCCCAAAGTCAATGAGGGATACTTCTTTCTTGGCAGTCCCATGTTTGCAAGAAGACACCCAGGCTGTCGGTCGGAGTTTGAGGCCTTTGATGGAGCTTGTTTTCCGAAGAGGCTGTCTCTTCAGTCCCACGGATGTCAAGTCCTCATCCTGATACACTGCGTCGTAACAAGGCTCTGAGGAGAAATGAGCATTATAATTCATTACTTTTGGAGACTTAAGCATCTGATAGCACCCAGTGTTTTAAGTAACGCATTACAAAGGAACGGGAACGAGTACTCTAAATAAAAGTTGTGACAACTGATGTTGGAACATTGTGCGCTACTCAGCTACATTTTAAAAGTACACCAAGACAGTTAATCTTCCAATTATGAAGCAAAGTACAATCTATTATCTGCCAAATACACAACTCTAATGTGATGGTTGGGTTTGGTTATGGTACCTACAAAATACAATTGAATACAGTAACGGTGCTGCCGTTTCAAGAACAGACGCTGAATTTCTCCCAACTGATATTTTGATATTCTCTCTACTATTTAAATCTAAGCCTTACTTACAACCATACAATTAAAAAATGAAATCAGGGGGTCAGTTTATATGCGTTATTTGTGTTATTTGTGTGTCACCATTAGCGAATGGTAGGCAGCATGTGCAGAGGGGTGTGGCTTATACAACAAACTAATTGTAAATCAATGGGGCAATAAAAACACAATTTAGAGTAGAAGCGCTGATTTTTTTTTTTTTCTTTTTAATTTGTAAAATCATTTATGCGTTACACCATGCCTGGAAAAAAATAATGCGTTGTACATTACCCAGAAATAGAGAAAGAATTCTTCAGGTGGTTTGAAGACAAAAGACAAAATGGATATGGAGTGTGCAAGCTTTCAAGATTGCACACGCCAAGGAATATGAGGGGTTCATCGCTTCCACAGGTTGGTCTACACTCTTTCTATGTCTGTTATCGGCTTCAATGTGAGTATACATGGTAATATGTAACTATAAAATACTTTCAGATTAACGGCTTACTTTTGAGTGTCAGTAATCTGGGTGGTAAAGCAATTACTTTTTAAATAAAGTCACTAGTTTTTTTACAGTAACACGTCAAACACTGTTCACACCATATAACTCCAAAGGGCATTGTGCTGGCACTTGGCAGCAGTGTTGAATATTGGTAAAAGCAACGGAAGAGTCACAGATCAACAAGCAAAAAAGGAAAAATGCATGAGGTGTACCTTTGAAGAGCTGAGCTAGAAGAGAGAAGAGAGGACAGGAGCAATGGGTGAGGGGCTGCAGAGACAAAGAAGACTTACTCTTGATTACCGGTGTAGGTTGAGGAGGACGAGGAGGAGGCACTTCTGGAAACAAAATGCGGCCGCAGGCACCGCGCAAAGATTGAGAATGGGGGGAAAGAAAGCACAGCAAGTAGGTCAGAAAAGAAGTAATCAAAAATGTCTGAGGAAAGAAAAGAAAACAATTTTGCAAGGCACATTTCAATGTCAAGCAAAGAAATATTCGAAAAGCAGCAGTTTTGACAGAACATCTGGACATAACAATTTCATAGTCATAAATGATATACATCATGTTACAAAACATAAATATAAATGGTCTGCATTTATTCAAGTCAGTGGAGACCTCCCAAAGCTCTTTACTATGTGCCTCACACTTACCCGTTCACACACACTCATATACCGATAGCAGCGTCAGCCATGCAAGGCAACAACCTGCTTGTTGGTAAGTGTTTGGAATTACCAACCAGTGTCTAAGAGTTTTTATTGGTTCCATATGCACATCATTTATTCGTATTGGTAGGTCAGAACGCTAAAGAGCAGAAAAGCACCTATTCACTCCTTTTTTTCACCTTTACACAAACAAGAAATTGAGTAACCCCAAATAGATGTTTTGCAAAGGTAAGAATTAGATTGCTTAACTACAAGGAGGACATGCTAACCAGTATGAGTACTCAAGAATTGAGTAGAGATTTTTTTGTTTTAGGTTTCAATTTAGTTAATGAATTCAGTGCCATCTTAATTGAAAACTGATCTTTCATTCCTTCGTACTTTCTATATAGTATGCAAATATAGCATGTCTCTTCTCAAGGTTCTTGTAACTTAAAAGTAGGGTAAGTCGGGGGTCAAAAACCAGCGGCTCTGGAACCGAATGCAGCTCTTTGGCACTCTCAAGTGGCTCTCTAGCACTTTTTCAAAAATGTTTGATAATGTAAAATGATATGGTTTCTGTAGGACAACAAATATGACACAAACATTCTTAACATTTTCCAAAAGGTATATCAATGTATACAGCATGTGTTGCTTTCCTTAAATGCCTTTTATAAATCAATTCTCTTTTTTTTTTGCATCTTTAAAAAATATGTTGGGTTTTTTTTGCCTTATATGGCTCTTTCAACATTTTTGCTCGCCAACTTCTGGGTTAAGTATTTGTCAGTTGTTTGTCACCCCTGCCTTAAATACATTTAGTATTTAAAGTCACGGTAAAAGTGTCATGTCCTGCACGGTCGTCATGGCACCCAGCTGGCCCTGCCCCTTGACACCGGCTGAGACGAATTGAATTGGTGGAGTACTAAAACGCTCCTTTTGGGATTGCCCGTTGCCAGACCATTGCTTCACTATGAGGAAAACCTGTTCATGCCTGTTTGTTCAGAGTAAATGCCTTGTTTGTAATTTTGATTGCCTTTAAGCCTGTTTTGTTTTGTCTTTGGTCCCTGTGTGTTGGACAACTTTTATTTTCCAATTAAAGTGACAGATCGTCTACGCATTTGAGTTCACACTTCCTGCTTCCTGGCCCGTTTCCTGACAAAAAGTGTTGTTTTATTTTGTATTTTTTTTTCCATACTGGCATTTTATCTATATTAACGTTGAATTATTTTTGTGTGTATGGATTTGAACGATGCTGTTTCATTGATATCTGATTTTGTAGTAAGTACAAAAACTAATATTCTGATACATTGTACAGAAACACATTCGTGTGATAATCGACAAATTATAAAAGCTACTGAAATAACATTAACATAGATTAACATTCACTCACTTTTAGCTCGCCCTGGCAGCTGAGTGGGCCGAGCTGCACTTAGGTCGGAACCCAAAACATCAGGAGGATCCATAGGATTCCCAAGATATAAACTGGTAGGGAGAAGACAGCAGAGATCACTTAGTCATCATCATCATCATCAGAAGCCTTCCATTGTTATAAGCTACTGCTATCTACTGGTCTAAAGGTCACACTGCAACTTATATTAGCCTATTTCTTGAATGTAATCGTTAGCCTAACCTCATCAACTTGTCACCTAAACTGCAATCAAGCAATTAAGAAGCTTTACTCATCAATCCTGTCCGGGAAGCCCCAGCAGCGATGAGGGTTGGCGTCTCCGTGGCCGGTGTGGATGAAGCTGTTTTTGAGCGGGCGGCTGATGTCGTGGGCCGACAAACCCGCGACTGATGTCACCACGTGCCTGGGGAACGCTCCCACTTTCAGGGTACGCTTATTCTGACCTCGCCACCAGTAATTCTCCGCTCTGAAATATTGAAAATGATTAATAAAAGACTGGAACCTGGAAATTCACATCAACTGAATAACAAAAAACAAATGAAGCCGGCGGTTACATTGCTTCAGCCCAAAAAAAAAAAAAAAAAAAACGCTCTCACCGGCCCTCGATGATGGTAATGACATCATCGGCATGAATTAGGAGCTTATCTTGCATATTAAAGTCCTGCAGGGCACACATGTCCGTCGGCATGGTCTGCAACACATACAAGTACTTCAGACACAAACACTCACCTCATTGGATCACGCTGTAAAATATTTTTCATGATACTTATGATATTTTTTTATTAGGTAGGCCTCTAAGAACACCTAAGTAGCCTGTGGATGGGGGTTTTGGGGTTTTTAAGGGTTATTGTTCTATCTTCGTTATTCATTATCCATTATCCGTTATCGGTCAGTTCATAATACGCTACAAAGCCAAGGAGCCGGGACTCTTACTCTCAGCCAAAAGGCCAAGCTAAGGTCCTAGCCCTAAAGCCTTGCTGCGATCTGAAAATACCCCATTGTTATTTTCCAGGAAATTTGATTTCTAACTCACATACTGTTTTAGTGGTTGACTGAGCCATTTTAACACAAAGTCTAATAATTACAACCTGGTAATAACATAGTTACAACATAGAAATAATGCGCTAAATTGTCATTTTAGAAATGCATATCAAATTGGTAGCTCTCCGTGCCAATGAGTAACAAAATGTAACTCTCAGCTTCAAAAAAGTTGGTGACCCCTGGTATAGGGTCATTGGTTGATGAGTCGGGCATTTAAGTTTCTTGCCTGTGTCTTCAAACAGGCTTTTCCAATGGCTGGATTTTGGTCAAAGTAAAACACTGAGAAGGAATATAAAGATCTCAACATCACATTCCGTTGAATTTAATCCAATTACCAAAGTTGGTAAATATTGTGGGATGGGTAGGGGGGAAAAGGCTTTGAAAAACCTTGATCTGATCGGGATGTACAATTTAGGATTTTAGCTGGATGTTTTGTGCGATCAAATAATGATCTCCTTTCTTTTCTCTTGACATGTCGATGGGAATTCAGTAAATATCTTACCAGCAACCTTAGAGAACAGACTAAGTGCCATTAAATTGAATATCTTGTTCAACCACCGTCAGCACCCGCACAGACGGAGGACTCAGACGCGTAACTTTTTCACACAAGCTCTATTTTATGGGAATGGGGCGGTCATGCGCGTGAACACTAACGCCAGGGATGCGGCGATCGCTGGGCGGAAGAAGTGAGACAGGGGAGTCAGAGGCAGACGAGATTGAGCTTGGACAGAACAGATGGGATCAATTACAGGACACACGGGTAGATACCGACGGGACAGACAGAATCGATACTGGATACCGGAGCAAGATACCGGAGAGCAGGAAACAGACGGGATCGATACCAAATACTGGAGGCCAGAGCAAGATACTGGACAGGAGGAGACAGACGGGGTCGATACTGGATACTGGTACAAAATACCGGACAAGACGAGACAGACGGGATCGATACCGGACACTGGAGATGGGAGCAAGATAACGGACAGGATGAGACAGACGGGATTGATACCGGATACTGGAGACTGTAGCAAGATACCGGACAGAACGAGACAGGGGGGATCGATACCGAATACTGGATACACGAGCAGGATGCCAGACAGACTCAAAACACAAGTCTTGCAAGTGCAGAGGTTCGTTGACGGACTGACAAGGAGTGAATGAGAGCACTGAGTTTAAATAGGAGGGAAGCCAATGAGGCAACGAGCAGCAGCTGGCGCCAAAAAGGCGGGGCCAAGTGAGGGCAAAGGGCAAACGTGACAACCACTATATAATTACTCATTTTAAATAGCATTGTTCTTACTTTATAAAAGGACTGTTTTACTAGAATAGGAAAAAAATGCAGGGAAATGATTTGCCTTATTTATCGATCATTTAAAATCTATAATATAATATACAGTTAAAATATGACCAACATCTACAATTTTGATCAGTATTTTCTGTATTTTTTCAAGAAAAACAAATTAGGAATGCATTCATGTAAATTAAATAGTACAGAAAAAGATCTGCCTTATCGGCGCGGGTGGTTAGTGCATGTGCGGCACAGTTCTGGGGTCATGGGTTCAAATCCAGCTACCGACCTTCCTGTGCAGAGTTTGCAGGTTCTCCCCGTACTTGCGTGGGTTTCCTCCGGGCACTCCGGTTTCCTCCCACATTTCAAAAACATGCATGTCAGTTTAATTGGCTGGTCAAAATTGTCCCTAGGTGTAAATGAGCGAGCAGATTGTCTGTCCCTGTGTGCCCTGCGACTGGCTGGTAACCAGTTCAGGGTGTCCCCTGCCCACAGCCCGAAGATGGCTGGGATGGGCTCCAGCACCCCCGCGACCCTACTGAGGACAAGCGGTGCAGATAATGAACGGATCTGCCTTATAATGTCAATCATTAATGAATTCCACTAGAATATCTTATTGTGGGTGTATCACTGTAAATGAAATAATCCAGAAGAATGATATACCTTATTATTGTGATCATTTAAAAAAATATCAAGAATACAGTATAGTTAAAATAGGACCAACATCAGTATTTACCGTGTTTAATGAGGAAAAGAAATTGGGAATGCATTAATGCAGGGGTCGGGAACCTATGGCTCGCGAGCCATATATGGCTCTTTCTATGAGTATCTGTGGCTCAGAGACAAATTTGATTGCATGCAAAATTTCTCCATCTTGTTTAAAACTTGAGTTGTCTATCCTATTTTGATACACGCAAAGCCAAACCAAAGCTGAATATCATGACATTACTTTGCAGTATATATAGGGCACGTTTTTCACTACAATTTACAGTCAAGGTGTCACACAAAAAAAGGGGGAAAAAAAACTCGTTTTGGTTGTACAACGCTAAAGAATCCTTTATATAAAAGTTCACTATACAATCTGTGTTCAGTGTTCAGATACCTTATGATGAATCCACAGAACTGTAAATACGCCAAAACACCGGAAGAGAACTTAGTCATTTGATTAGGTGAGGGGGAGGGTTGGGTGGAGCTATGCAAAAAGTGCAAGCACTCCCTCCCATCTCTCGCCCTACGCTGTCTGCGCCAAAAGTGAGCTCATCAGGCTCCCTATTTGCAGAATGTTGTGACGTTTTTACACAATAACTGCTTGCATCTGGTTTTGAAACCAATATATATGAAAAAAAGGGTCAAAAGGATCTTGAGTAATTGCAAGAAAGAGACAAGTTTAAAGTGGTATGTTTGTTGATTTTGGGACAGGGGTTCTGGCATTATTCTCTTTTCATAATTTTTATCAAATCATCAAAAATAAATGTGCTGAACACTAAGCTTTTGTCTGGGGCGCGGGTTTAGCAATTTAGTAAATTTGTCTCATAATATATGGCGTGGCTCTTTCCCAAAATAAAATTAATATTTTTTGCTTTTATGGCTCTTTGAGTCAAAAAGGTTCCCGACCCCTGCATTAATGTAAATGTAATAGCAGAGCAAAATGAGTTACCTCATAGTTTTGATCATTTAAAAAAATAGCAACGATCATTTTAAAATACGATATACAGTGCACTTACAATACAGTCATTATTTACCATATTTTACAAGAAAAACAATTTTGGGAATACAGTAATGTAAATGGAAAACTAATAAAGTACTTAAAATGAGCAGAATTGTCTGCATCTGTTGTTTCTGGTATTGCTTAATGAGTAGATCCCCTTAAAACTACAGTGGAACAGTTAAGCATTTGCTTAAAAAGAGGTGCCACGTTACCTCCAGCAGGAACTCCCGCAGGGCTATAAAAGTTGGTCTATCATCTGGTTTTTCTGCCCAGCACTGCAACATGACATTATAAATATCCTGTGGACAGTCTTCTGGCTTGGGGAGGCGTTCGCTTTCTTTATCAATTTTATGCAGGATCTGCGGGAGGAAAAAAAAAGAGAACGATATCTCAGTATTTAGGTATGAGTAGTTGTGTTAGTTCTTTTGATCAACTGCAATTAAATAATTTTATCTTGACAGCATTATTTCTGAATATTCCCTATTTAGGCGGAATTCTCATAAGCACCTGGCTACCATTGAGGCCTAGCCAAGGCTCTTGGCCGTGCGTGAACATCTCCCATAAAGTCACACCAAACATCCATGTGTCAGTTGCATGAGAGAAGGTTCTGGTCTTCAGACTCTCAGGGGCGCACCTGGAGCACAGAAAGAGTCATAATGTATTTCCAATGGAATGCATTAGAAAGGTAGATATGGATAAGGGAGAACACTAAGGCTCAATCTCATTACTCTCCCTCTTCGTTTTGCACCTTAGGCAGGCAAGTGTGCTCACAAGGAAGGAAATAATTTTCCATTTCTCCACAAAGCGTAGAGGGAGTTGGAAGTGGAAGGTGCACAAGCCTTTTTTAACAAAGTTAGGTAGGGGGCCACGCCCACTCTGCGCTATAGTCCAGGTAGAAGCAATTGTGGAAGGGAACTAGCTAACTCATTATGGGTTTAGCTTGCATAATGGGATGCAAATTCCTACAGAGGGCACAACAAAACAAGGAAAAGTACGGAGAGAAGTGGTTGCTGGGAAGACGAGGAAGAATCAAGCACAACAGTTATTTGGTAACATAGTTAAGTTTCAGGCATGTTTAACACTATAATGTATTGTTTTCACCAAATTAAGTTTTACATTTTGAGGTGAGTAAAAATAATCATAAAACGTTCTTAAAAAAAAGAACTTAAGAACTCTCATGTATGTTATATCACAAGCGTGGTTCAAAATCTAGGGAATTGGTAAGACTGACGTATGTTCCCAATTCCCAGGGGAATACTTCCCTTACCCTTACTTAATAAGTGGAAGGGAGAGAGAAAGAAACTAGTCAAAGTCAGTGGGTGAAGAGGGAAATGTTTTGCAGTGTGTAATAACATTTTCAGACCTAAATATATTTTTATCATTTATTATTATGCTTTTGACAATGATTTCTACATATCTGCCCAAGTCTTCAGCTCAAATATTGTATTCTCACTTCAGTTCACTCACCAGGCAAAGGGAACCTTTCGATGTTCTTGCATGACATAATGCTCGTGATTGTTCGGGAGGGCCCGCATCAGGCCAAAATCACCAATCTTCACCGTGTGAGATGATGCCAGCAGAATGTTCCTGAAGAGACAAGTCAGTCAGTCATGTTTATTTGTATAGCCCTTTATCACAAGGAGTCTTAAAGGGCTACACAGACCACAGACTATTGCAAACCACAACTGTTATTACACCATCTTCTGATTTAAAACCAACAAGATAAAAACACAATCTTTCTTTAACTCAGGAACTTTGGGTCTCAATAAATGTTGGGTGTGGAATAAGGTGCTTTTTTGGCCCCTATTTACGCCATTTTCCCCACTATACGACATTAACTACAAAGGGAATTCATCTACCCAAATCTCCTGCCCGCTGCTATCAATAAACAGCAGCTTGCACTCCCCAACGGAGCTTTATCGTCGACGGCGACTTTAATCGGGCATGTTTATGGACTGTACTCCCAAATCCATTCAATTGTGGACTGAGCAATTCGGAAAAACACTGGACTATGTGTAATGTGTAATGTAAGATCAAACATCAAATATTCCGGTTGTATCCAGCAACTCTGTTTGACCCTCACCCCCCTCATCAACACCCCCCCTGGAGGAAAACAAAGCCTACTTACAACAAAGTCAGTTAGTTCTTTGTTCCTTTATCTCTTTGTTTCCTTATCCTCACTGTAAATGTGGGACTGGAGTCGTCCAATTTCGTTGTCACAGCATATCCCATGTTGTAACAATGACAATAAAGGCATATTCTATTCTATTCTATTCTATTCTATTCTAAAAAACTCTAACTCTGCGGTTTTAATGCGTGTGACGAGTTACATCAAATATTGGCTGTTTGCTTTTGGTCGACACCATATAAAGAGCAGGTCTGCTATTGGTTTGCATGAAAATGCCAATATGGTTTTGGCTGAACTACTTCCAAAATGTCTTTCTGTTGCTTCATTTAGTTTTGAATCTCATGTGCTTCATAAAGGCTTTGCGCATTGGCAATACAATATTGTATTTTTTTGTACTGTATTTGTTCGCTATGGGTCCCAAAGTTTGCAGTGATGCGAAAGGGAAAAGCAAAACCATCGAAACAAAGCTTGTGATTATCAGGAAATCACTAATTTATATAGTTGTAAATTGACAATAAGGACTTTTCTAAGAGCATTACAAGTTGAACTTTTAGAATTAATTAAATTTTGAATCCACTGTCTTAGACTTCTTGTACCATCTGCATCCACCCACTACGACCCTAAGTCATGGCACGCCAAAGGTAACTCAAATTTCATGTTTCATTTCCGGATATGTTTTTTCATATTTTTTCTTAGTAATATGCAGGTATATAACACATAAGTAGAGCTTACTATATATTATTTTGTTATTCTTATGGTTTTATCTGGGGTACCTGGGGTTCTCAGCCTCTTACCAAAGGTTGCTATCTCTTGCTATGCGGCATTTTCACTTTGCGATCTCCAACTCAGAACGGATTAATATGGTATTCTATAGTTGTAATGAATTTATGAAAAATGTCAAATGCCATACAAATATTCCATGAAGGAAACCGAGACAGTGAAGACCACCCAACAACATGTTGAGGATCACACCCCACCGGTCGTAAGCCTAATAATACATTTTACCTGGCCGCCAGATCCCTGTGGATAAAGCGCCTGTGCTCCAGATAGGCCATGCCACAGGCTACCTGAACCGCATACTGACATAACGTGTGGATCAGCAAAGGGCCTTGTGGATGGAGGCACCTCAAGCGTACTATCAGGGAACCAAGTGGCGCCAGCTCGGTCACCTTTGGAAAAAGAGGGATGAACGTCTGCATAAGGAGGATAGGCGCTTTAAAAGAACTCAAACACATTGTAAAATTAGAAGCGTTAGGGGTGCTTATGTTGACAAAGGTGACAAAAACAGGAAGGCTTTAAAGAATGACACAGCTAGCAAACTATTTGGCACTCAGAGGTAGCACTTTGTTGGAAAGGCAGTCATTGCCAGGGGTTGTTTTTGCTCCGAGTAAACTTGCTCTCCTCCCTTCCTGTTTCTCGCTGCTCTCTTCCATCCATTTACCACTCACACACAAAGGCCCAGGCCTTCTGTTAAAGCAGATTAGAAAGGACTGGAAGGTCATGCGTATATTAGGGCATCCTGGCTGACAATTTGTATCGGACAAGAACAAGAAATAAAATGTCACACAAGCTTATGTCAATGACATGAGATTTTGGGGGGGTGGAGGATATATTACCATTATAAATGTTCCACATGTCATTGCTGACAATATTGTTTTAAATTGCAAATTGTTCTCAAAAATTAATTCTGGAAATGGGAAATACATTTTGTTATAAGGTTTGTTTTCAAATTCTGCTAGCATACATTAACAGGTGCTGTTGACTGATTTTTTTACGCTATATGACCTAAAATACTTTGATTAAATATTTATATTAAATTTAAAATTTAATGTTTTGATATCTTATATAGTAATAGTAAATCACATATTTTAAATCAAATGTATGCGTACAGTAAGTCCGAATTTATATGTTACAAAAAATACTTTAAAAAACATTTTTGTTTAAGCTTTTGACTCATTAATGTTTTATATCTTTATGACAAATGCTTACTTGTTCATTCTTTCCATGTTTTATTTCATTTTTTAAATATATTCCTGCCCTGCTTATACTTATAAACAATCCTGAGATATTTTTATTCTGTACGACTTGATTTTATGACTTTTAGAGCCTTTTTTTGTCGGCGATCCTTGTCTTAACGCTAAGTTTAATGCTGTTAAGAGCATTAGCGAATGGAGTAATAATAAAAAGCAACATTAGCAGCTACCATTTGAGGCCACGTTTGTCACAGTCGCCAATAGTATAATTGAGCAAACAGTCTCATCTGCCAACTAGCCACTTTACCATTAGCGGGCATTTAACTATGGTTAAAATATAACTCATTATCTTTCATAAATTAAACCAAACTTAACACTAAGGACTGTTGTCAGCATCAAGTTCAGCTGAGAAGACCCCAAAATAAGAGTGTATCAAGGCCCAGACGTTAGTAAATTAAAGTTAACTTTAAGATTTGGTCTTCAAACATTATGAAAAAAGCACAGTACTGACACAACTGTAAAACTCATGGTGCCATGCCCATCGTATGTACAATATTTGCAATTCTGTCCCTATATGGGATCTGTTCTGTGTGTGTGCACTACCATCTTCATCGGGTGTGTGAGCGCCACACCATAAAGGCGAATGAGGTTCTGATGATCTAGGGAGTGCATAGCGTTGACTTCACAGATGAAATCCTCCAGAGCGTCAGGCTGGCTAAGCACATCTGTCTTTAAACACTTGACCGCCACGTTCATCTGAAAATCCAAAAAGTTACGTACGGATTCACTACGTGACATTTGGGTGTTGAACATGCAGGAACAAAACGTATCCTCACCACATTTCCTGCAGGTGTTAGCCACTCTCCTCTCCTTACAACACCAAAGGACCCATCCCCCAGGTTTTCCAGGAGAGTCAGGTCCTTTTCCGGGATAAGGCAGGTCAAAGACTGCTGATGCACACCCAGAGCAGTGTCACCAGCGGGATGCATTGGCAAGACCCCCTCCACCAGGCCCAGAGGAGGTGTGGGAGACAGCTTACGGAAGGAGGAGGTGGGTTGGCTATGCTGGAGAAAGTCGGCACCATCCGGACGTTTACCACTGAATACCTGGCAAAGTTTTGAAAGTGTGAAAAAAGTTAATCTGAAAGTGAAAAAATGCAATGGGACAACATAGTACAGTATCGGAAGCTGATATTAGTATCGGTGGCTTTAAATAAAGTCGGATATTGGTAGTCTGGGTACGTTATAGTTACTCACTACTTCTTCCAAAAAGTAACTGAGTTTGTAACTAAATTACCCAAAGTAACTATTTCCATTACTTTAAAAAGAATTTGAAATTTTCTGAGCGGTATTCAAGTCAGTTGAACAAACAGATAGTTGTGTTATAGAACCTTGTAATAATCATTGCACCCCTCCAGCAAGAGATTGATTCTACACTTGAAGTGCAGCAAAATTAAACAGTAATCAATACAGCAAAACAAAAATCAACAGTAATTAATATAAAGTGAGTTAAGGAAATCAGATCTAACTCTCATAACCTGAGAACTCTGGTCAAGTAGACTTATGCAACTGTACTTCAAGTACTTTGTTCACACCAACTTTCAACTGCAAAACCACATAATGTGAGTTTCAATCTATTGAATAAATCACAACCTCTAGTCAGATAGCTGCTCAAATAGACATATGTTACTCTACTTCAAGTATCTTCACACAACAAATGTTCAACAATACAGAGTGTGTTTAACACTGCAGTGTAAAATAAATAAATTAAACCCTCACAGGGCAGCACGGCGGCGCAGTGGTTAGCGCTTGTGCGGCACAGTTCATGTCATGGGAACCTGTCGTGGGTTCAAATCCAGCTCCAGACTTCCTGTGCGGAGTTTGTATGTTCTCCCCGTGCTTGAGTGGGTTTCCTCCGGGCACTCCGGTTTCCTCCCACGTTCCAAAAACATGCATTTCAGGTGAATTGGCCGGTCCAAATTGTCCCAAGGTGTGAATGAGCGAATGAATTGTCTGTCCCTGTGTGCCCTGTGATTGGCTGGCAACCAGTTCAGGGTGTCCCCTGCCCACTGCCCGAAGATGGCTGGGATGGGCTCCAGCCCCCCCGCGACCCTAATGAGGATAAGCGGTACAGCTGATGAGATGAGATGAGATGAAACCCTCACAACCTGAAACACATGTTCAAGTAGAAATAGGCAACTGCGCTTCAAATCTTTTGTTCGCAACTAAAGTTGACAGAAAAACAATATAAAGTGACTATCCAATTCCTCTCTTTATGTGATGTTATGTGAACAAAATTACCCATCATGCAACATCCTTACTAAACATGCGCGTCGTGTCCCCTCATGTTTACAGTCGGATGGTTTACTTGGGAGTGACACATAAGTAAACACCTGTCCATGCCAACACGCCTCGTCTCAATTAATAGATTTGACAGCACTTTTTTTCAACTAATCATAACGAAGGGCAGACGACTTTTTTGTATCACAGACAAGCATGGCATGGTAGCGTCGTCACCATCTCAACGTGCATAGGATCGATGGGAACCGCAACAATGTTATTTGTTCTACAGTAAGTGTTTTGTCTTTATTACACTGCTGTTGGGTCAGTGAGAGAGAAATGTGTAAGTTACTGAGGTCTATTGAGTTAGTCAATGTAACGCACGGCTTTTGACCATCAGTAATGGTGGAAGAAAATAATTAGTTGGATTACCCTGTTACTGACTAAAATAACACCATTACGTAACGGTGTTATTCCCACCACTGGCAGTCACCCATCACAAACTCATGCAGGTTGCTTTCAAGCTGGGGACTCCAACGTTTTTCAAGCTGAGAGCTATTTTTTGTTACTAATTATTCAAATAAATATAGAAAGGTTTTTAATTAATACGTTTTTGTCACCATTAAATGATGCATTACAACACATCATGTCCCTTTATAGCAGGGGTCTCCAATGTGATGCCCCTGGTCACCAGGGTGCACCCTAAGAACAACTGGGGTTCCTGCTGACCTTTCTGAAAATAGCTCAGCAGTGCTGGGTCTCACCAGTGATTTTCCTGTAAAGATACTTGTTTACGTGTTAACTAAGTCTATTAAACCTAACATCCAACAATCAACCTGCTAGATACATAGTAACAACATGATAAGTTATTTTACAAATGCATGTCAAACTGGGTGCCCTTTGTGCTACTTAGTGGCGAAAAGTAGACATCAGTTTAAAAAGGTTGGAGAAGCCTGCTGTAGTGGTTTAACTGTTTGTAGACAAAATGTGTTTATTTTATGTTTTATGTCAAGAGAATGTAAATAAGCTCTATGAAATCGTGTCGCATTTATGCAGATTGTGCTAGTGTTCATTGATGTGAATTGTCCCTTTCAAGTAAACAATAACTAAAGAAAGTAAACAAATTTTTAAAAAATGAATATTTGCTAAATAATGAATACACAACAGCTCTGTCATTGGCTTGTTTTGGACTAAAATGTGCTGCCTGAGCAGTCAGGAAGCAACTAAAATGCATGCACCCATCATGAAGGACTCAACTGGGGAAATGCTTAACTGCCAGGAATTGCTCAATCGTCCAGGCACTATTAGATTAAGTCAAGTTAATGTGAGCCTGTGTTGGGGTTTTTAGTTTCCCTTAGCATGGTCAAGTATAACAGTCTGCCTGCTTATTGAGCAGACATAGTTAAGGCTCAAAGAGAGGAATTCATAATACCTAGCACTCCCACTGACAGCCAATGTTAATTCCAGTGCAAACTACGGCAGTGTTTTTTTGTCTTTGCTGTATTTCCTGTCCAAGAAATGTTTGACTGAGACTCAAAATAAACAGTTGCAGTCTGTGCTAGGAATAAACCGTCTTGCAGTACCAGACATGACATAATGCTAAAATAGTGGGCTGAGCGTTAAAAATACTCTGAAGGTGACTCAACAGAAAATAAAATAAACCACAAGGGGTAAAAAGGAGTGATTAGTCATGTTGAGAGTGGATAATCACGCGCTGCAGGCTATGCAGACAACAACGTGGACTTGTTTTAGGTTAAGATCTAAAGGGCCACTGTGTAATTTTTGACCACTAGGTGTCGCTGTATTGTTTAGTGCAAGGGTCTCTAATCTTTTTGAGGCTATGAGCTACTTTTTGTTACTAATAAGCGCGAAGGGGACCCAGTTTGATATGCATTTCTAAAATAACAAATCATGTTATTACTATGTTGCTACTATGTAATTGCTGTGTCACTAGCAGGTTTATTATTGGAAGTATGGTTAAACAGACTCAACCAACCACTAAAAAACATTAGTTTAGCACTGGTGAGCTATTTCCGCAACAGGTCAACGTCAGAGACCCCTGCTGTAGTGGAACCTAAAACGAGAGCTAGGAAGAATACCAACTACGGAAACTCAAATCGCACCATTTTTATTCTCATTTTTTGGCCCAGTCTTTCACAAGGTAGTTGGTTCTTGGGTGTAACTGTAGCAATAAGATGGCGAACAGCCATGTCAGCTCTCTTAAGGTGAGCCACAGGAGATGTTAAATGAATACAAATTTCTTGACCTACGAGGATTTTTCAAGAAATGCATGTTTATATGATAGTCTATTAGATTTTTTTAATGAATTCGTTTTTTTCCCACTAGGAGGAGCTAAATAATAAACAATGTTCTTTTTAAAGCTTAAAACAAGACCGTCGAGAACCGGACCAGGAGGTGAACCCAAATGCGTGACGTTTCTCAAACAAGCTTTTATTTTACGGGAAATGGGGGAGTCATGCACGTTAACCCAAAGACCAGTGATCCGGCAATCGTTGGGCGAAAGACGTAAGGCAACAGTCTGGCGTGGAATGACAGGAAACCAGAGGTCGACGAGATCGATACCAATTACACGAGCAGATATCGGACGGATGGGGTTGATACCGGACAGGATGGGACAGACGGGATTATATAGAAACTGGATATCAAAATTAAACAGGACAAACTAGACGGGAACGAACCTGGAGATCGATAATAAACAGGACGAAAATAGACGGGAACGATACCAGACAGGAAACACAGGCAGGAAACCTGACAGAGTCAAAACCCCTTTCTTGCGGGGCAGAGGTTCGCTGATGGACAGACAAAGGGTGAGTGAGAGCCCAGGAGGATAAAAAGAAGGGAAGCCAATCTGTCAACGAGCCGCAGCTGGTGCCAGACGGGCAGGGCCAATTGGGCGCCATGGCAACTGTGACAAAGACCAAATATTTTACTTAGTCTTGTGTCAGCTAATGGTTTATCCACGTTCACAATGTGTTACTGTCTAGATAAGAGGTGAGCAAACTATGAAGTCTGCATTTACTGTATATACAATCATAATTGATGAAAATTGGATTGGTCTCCAAGACCGGGCCCTTAGCCAGATTGTTTAACCCCATGTGGTCTGCAAGTCAAAACGTTTGCCTACGCCAGGATTCGATTCTGCAAGCACTATACACATGCAGAAGCAGTGCTGGTTTTTCCCCAAAAAATGTCACACATTTAATATATCGATATAAATGTGTTTGTGTGCACCTTGCTCATCCAGGACTTGCGCTTGCACATTGCTTTTCTCTTCTTTACAGCCTCCCACAGTCGTCTTTGCCCTGTTTAAACAAAAAGACTTTTCACACCAATAGAATATTATCAATCACGTCAATGCACCAG
This sequence comes from Urocampus carinirostris, assembly GCF_059441175.1. NCBI lineage: Eukaryota > Metazoa > Chordata > Actinopteri > Syngnathiformes > Syngnathidae > Urocampus > Urocampus carinirostris. Next base: position 31,135,611 of record NC_142349.1, read on the forward strand.
ACAACAGCAAAGAACTGAACGGTACAAAATATATCGAATGAAAAACTTTGCAAGAAAACAGCACTGTATATTAATTCACAAGATTTCCAACTTCTACATACACAACCATGCACGAAACAAAAACAAAGTCTGCCGATGTACAAAAGGAGTGTCCAGTTTCTCACCAGGTCGGCCCATGCCAATCTTCTCCAAGTCTTCATTCTTGACGTAGTCAAAATGAGAGAGCCGTGTGACATTTAAGTCATCTCTGATTCGCAGAAGGTACTGCTGCAACTGTACTTCCATCAGCAGCTCCAGCAGCCATTCCGTGCCTTCCTCGCACTGCATATTACTGCCCAGTTTCTGCAAAGACACAAACACAATGGGGGGAATGACTCGTTAAATACTGTTGTTTTTAATTAAACTTTGTTAAAAAAAATGTAAACCAATACACAGAAATAGAACAAAATACAGCTAGATTTGAATATTGTGAGTACTATACATAAAATGGCATTAGAACAGTGGTGGGTCGTCAGGCTTTCTCTGCTGGCCCAAAAAAATATCTAAATCAGTGAGATGTTATTAATATTTTGTCCATGAATTTAATAATTCCAAATTGTCTGTCCGCTTTCTTTCATCCTTGCCGTGTACTGCATTCTGTTTAGCTTAACAGTCCATAGGTGAATAGGTATAGGTTAAACTAATCTACAGTAGGTACAGTATACATTACTTTTATTTAATAAACAAATGGTTGGGCCTGTGAGAAGGTATTTTATTCAGTATCAACTTATAACACAGTATCTAATTGTATAATTGTTCAAAAAAAATTATGCTTTTACTTGGGGAACATAACCCCGTGAAAACAAGGGTTCATTGTATATGCATGCATTTTAAAATGTATTGCAACGCATGATTCAACAGGGGAAAAAGGGTTACAACCAATATGTGCCGAATAAAGAGTATGATTACCAAATCAAGTACAGAGTCAAGTAAGTAATTTTGTAATCATTTTAAATTCTTTATCTAAAAAACAGGACATTCCTTGAAAATTGCAATGTGGAAAAATGCAAATGAATAAATTAATAGTAATATAGTTTCTGATTTCTCTGTAACCATTTAAAAAAAAATTGAAAAATAAGAGTACCGTCAGATATTTGTGATTCTTATATATTAAGAAAACGTGTACGTCATTTCGTCTCTTTAATTAGGTAGTATGGAAATAACAGAATAATAACGGTTTGGAATCTGAATTTCTGAGGATTTAGGATTAATAAGTAGTAGTAAGAAGTAATAAGGTCTTTGGACATTTTCATTTTTATGATGAATAAATTAGTTAAAAGTATTTTCCAGAGTGTAAGTTAACAGTAGGCCAAAATATAACTGTGCTATCAAAGCAATATGTAGGAGGAGACTAACAAATAAAAAATCTTATTTTTATTATTTTTTCAAATAAAAGAGAAAATACATATGGAGCAGTTAATGAAATAAAATGTATCAAAAAATGTACCGAGATGTATTTGTTCACGTGGGAGTAATATTAAGCTGCTGCATAAACGTTTGGTATGAAATGGTATGAAAATAAACAATGGTTGACACAAAATCCGTTCCTCGAAGAATATGGAAGCAGATGGTTTGACAATGCACAATTTAAATCAGTATCTTGTTTAAAAATGACATATATTTTTTATGAATACATTGTTCCAGAGAATGCAGTACATCAAAGGAACAGCCAACCAATGGAAAAATGTAATACTGTTTGAACCATCATTTACACTTATCCTGCAAACTTTGGGGAAAACGTGGGACAAACCTGGACAAGAAACACATTTGGAAATTTGACTGAAGTACTTCATTATTTACTAAGGCTGGATAGATGTGTTAAAGTGGAACACATGACAGAATATCCACATTTTCACACATATATACTGAACACAAACAGAAACGTATGAAAGGCCATAGTCATGACCCATCTTAACTTCATCCTGCTGCAAAAACAACTCTCCCAAAGGACAGCCTTGGTCCAGCTGCACCCACACCCATAATACTTTCTCACAGCAGAAGCCAAACAAACTTACTCGATATACATGAAAATGTGCCAGGAAAGATAATGACTTTCTCAGCTTGTCAAAGCGGCGCATCCTGAAATCTTTGCTAATTACAATGCGAGGGGCCAAAAAAATGCACCCTGCGTTTTTGGCATGTCCTTCAATCCGTTAGAGAAACATTCCCAACCGGAGCTTCCCAGGATCCGAAGGTAAAGCACTTCCTGGGATCCAGATCTGGAGCTTTGAAGCCCAAAAGGGGGCAAAAAACGTCCCACAAAACTGTCTGGAAATCTACCACATTCCATGGCAGGCCAATCCTTCCAAAAGTCCGTACTCCAGCTTAGACTCGCTCAGAGAGCTAAAAGGGAATTCTGGTGTGCTAAACGGCCGTCCTACCATGTGTTCTTCCACTGCAGTCATAAGCCAATGATCCAAAGTTTGCAGAACTTTAGAAATGAATCACTCCTCCCATTCCCCCTGCCTCTCCTTAAATCTCTTGCTTGCAGTCCGACTCTGCATGCGGCGCTACTGTCTGTTTGCTTTTTCATTCTACCGTCCAGCGTGGAGCTAAAAATAGGAATTCCTTCTCCCTCAGTCAATCACCGTGCAGTAAGCCAGCAAGACTGGAGATATGCAGCCATTCCCAGTCTCTGGTTTCATCTTTTCTCTCTCTCTCTCTCTCTCTCTCTCTCTCTCTCTCTCTCTCTCTCTCTCTCTCTCTCTCTCTCTCTCTCTCGCTCTCTCTAAGTGCAACAAAATGAGTTACCGGATGTTTTTAAGGAAAGCACCCCCTGCTTCCCGTGATGTAACTTTAAATTCAAAACCTCTCTAAATCCCTGTGATTTCAGTTACACTGTGTTTTCTCCTTATACTACCTTCTCATCGGATGCCTTAAGCCACCTCTGTAATACCTTTCCCTGAGTCTGTCCTTCAGTTTTTCTGCCTACTCTGATCCACAATAGTCAGTCAGCCAGCTAAGTTCAGAGCACGATGCAGAAGACAGAGGCGTTATGGTATTCGCCCCTGGAGGAGGATTTGATCCAGGGCCAAAAGGTCACATTCAACTGCAGAATGGAGACCTCGCTTCCTGTGATGCAATCAACCCCCATCCTCAAAAGATATATAAATACACAGTTGCATGCACAGACACACACACAAGTTCATGTTGAAATGTGTTCAAAACATACACTTGAGATATAATTATTGGTATTTATTTTTATTCTGGATTATCAAGATGAGTAATAATAAATGAATGAAAAAAAAATGAATCATAATCGTAGTCTTCCTCTTAAAACTAGTTCCATATGCTGGGGCAGTTATTGTCTTTTTTATGCCCAAAAAAAATACAACTAAGAATCTATCCCTCTATCCCTATTCTGTATTTTTGGTTTATTGTGGATAAAGGTAATTCTGAAATAATACTTTTAAATGATTGTTGTAGTTGGTGCCTTCTGGCCTAGGTACATGTTTTCAAAAAAATAAATAAACATTTAATTGAAATAAATATCCTACCGGATGAGTCCATTTTTGGCAACTCTTCTTATCTCCGTCTCTTTTTTAAAATCGCTCCAAAGTTTCCTATTCCAGTGTCAAAATGAACAATGGCATTTGCTTCTTCATTTGGTGCTGCTTTTTATTTCCTGCTGCTCATCATCCAAAAATTTGATCTCTATCCAACTTAGCTAAGAACGAACCCTACTAGCTGCCTTTTTTACAGCAACAAATCTTATAGATTCGCAATACTGTTAACCCCCCTGCATGTTTTCAAATGCCACAGCTTATTCTCTCTTCCTGTAACTTATTTGTTGTTGTTTTATGGTCCGTTTTCCTGGGGAAATACATTTTATTTTTGTTCTTATCCACCGCTTTGCACTTCTTTAAGAAAAAATGGGCACCATGGATTGGGAAGAATAACAAAATAACAACAAAATGTGTATTGAAACCAGTCACTGTCATAGCACATATTATGGAATATACAGTGATACCTCTACATATGAGGTGCTCGACAGATGAAAAATTTGAGATACGAGAGGTCTTCGTGCGAAAATCTTGCCCAGCATTGTAGGGAAAATCCAAGTTAAAAGAATTTACAGACACTGTCACCCGAGACCACTCGAAACCGCATGAGACCGCTCACCACTAGATTCAGCTTGTCGCAGTTAGCGCATGCATTTCCTGTCAAAAACAAACGATCCTGCGCTGTTGTGTTGTTGTCTTTTTTAGATCACATTACATCTCCCCTGCGTGGCTTTTTCATGACCCTAGCAATAAGTTTTAGAAAAGGAAATTGTAAGATGTTTTCTGAGAAAAAAGAGGTGTTTGTTTAAATGAAGCAGGAAATATTAGACAAACACGACTGTGTCAGTCACCTAACTGAGCAGTACGAAGGTTCATCATTTATACTTTGTATGATATTTAAGAGAAAGAACTATCCATCCATCTATCAATCTATCCATTCTCTGCACCAATTATACTCAGTAGGGTCGCGGGGGGGCTGGACCCCATCCCAGCTATCTTCGGGCAGTTGGCAGGGGACACCCTGAACTGGTTGCCAGCCAGTCGCAGGGCAGCAGAGACAGACAATTCACACGCTCATTCACACCTAGGGACAATTTGGACGGGCCAATTAACCTGACGTGCATGTAATTGGAATGGGAAAAGGAAACCAGGGTGCCTGGAGGAAACCCACGCAAGCTCGAGGAGAACATGAATACTTTGCACAGGAAGGCTGGTAGCTGGGTTTGATCCCACGATCTCAGAACATGGCAGTGGACATGCTAATCACTCAGCTGCCATGCCGCTGAGAAAGAACTATCAAAACTAAAAAGAAAAATGACCAGGGGTGTGACTGTTCTTTCCAAATTGAGAAGCAATAATCCAGACAAGATGGAGAGACTTCTGTTGTTGTGGATGAGTGCCAAGGAGCTTGCGGGAGATACTGTCAAGGAGAGCATCTCCAAGAAGGCGCTACAACTTGAAGCACAATCAACAGAGGGGGAGTCATCGATGGGGACAACTGGAATGGATTTACAACCACCGACTTCCTCCATGGTAGGTGCTCAGAAAAAAAAATCACATTTTATTTCATTATTTCATTATTTAGCCTTCTGCTGGATTTTTTTTTTATGTTCAACTACTTTATGAATGTGTTTTTGGTGATCAGGGAGATATGTTTTAAACCTATGTAGGGTAATTTGGATGTTTTTGAAATGCCAGGAATCGATTAACTAGTTTTCAATTATATCAAATGTGAAAAAAATCACTTGTTACAAAAAATTGAGATCTATTTAAGCTGCCAAGTAGAAGTGTCGCTATAATTTTGAGGCAAGAGCCATGTTGAAATTAGCTGGCTTCATTTTTATATTTGTGCTTGTAAGATTGTTTACTTTTGCCTAAACATCTTGTAATAGAATAGTTATGATGACAGACAGATGATAAAAAAATCATACAACTAAAAGCTAGAAACACATCCAGTCTTCTTCCTGTTCCGTTTTTGTGAGGAACTACATCTGGCTTTTTTAGGATTCCCTTCAGTTAATTAGAACTTGTTGATCACACAGGATGTGACAGGACAACAACAAAATGAGGGGTGGAGTCCTGCCTGCAGCCTCTTTTGTGTAAGCTTCTCCTCACTTCCATGTGAGGTCACTTAGGTTTGGGAATGTGTAAAAGTTCAGGAGCTCTGGTGGCTAGGACAACTAGGAACATATTTAGGGATTTGGGATTGACTGCAGTTACTGTCAGTACTATCCGTGAGTAAGAGTGACCTATCAAAGAACCTTATCAGATATGACTTAAACACCAAAAAGTTATTTTTCTAACTTGACAATTTCATGACAGTATGATAGAGTTTACCTGGTAATGCAAGCGTTTATTCCCACTGACTTGCATGTCAGAGAAAAATATTCTAAAGTCGAATTGAACTACCAACAAATATTCACTAGCCTTTCTAAATATTTCAAACAACTCTCAGTATGTGTGGCCACGGTGGAACACATTTGTAAGTACTAAAACAAAATGCAGTGCAGCGTTGATGCATGCAAGTATGGAACAAGGCCATAATATAGGGCCACAGGGTGCAGCTTAAAAACATCACCACAAGGAATGCATCACAATGGTGCCAGCTGCTTCATCACTAAGGAGATTGGACCAACAGGATTAAGGCAATGGTCAGTGTGTCAACCTGCTGCTGTAAACTACTGCCACTTGGTGGCACTAAATCCAATGTGGCTGGGGTGGAGTGTGAAAGACATACTTATATTCAAGTCAAGTCAAGTCATGTTTTTTTTGTATGGCCCTTCATCACAAGAAGTCTCAAAGGGATGCACAGACCACAGATTGTTGCAAACTACATACTGTCATTACTTAATCCCCTGATCTAAAACCTACATGAGGGTTAGGAAAAAATAAAAAACCTGAGCATGAGGAAAATGGAAAAACCTTCATAAGGGAGCGCACATGAGGCAATTCCAAACTGCTTATGCTCACTGGAGTCATGGGGATGCTACAGCCCGTACCAGGTAATACTGGGCCGCACAACAGACCTGTTGCCTACTAATGGTCTGCAGTATATTGTTTATAGACCTTTTAAATTGTGTATGCCATATAACAATTTTTGTCCGAGGGAAATATAAAAAAATTGTTAAAAAAAGATCTTTTCTTGCCCATGACGGCTGTAATCCGGATCATCTCTGTCATTTGTAGCAGACGTCAACGTCATCGTATATTGCTAATATCGTCACTAAATTCTACGTAGTCTGTCTTGTTGTGAGTAAATAGGTGCCGACTTGTGTTTGTCGGTTTTATTATTGCTAAATAAGGGAGTTTGCGATTATTCGTTAAGGGGAGCAATGGGTTGAAGTTAAGTATGGATCAGTTAACCATAAAACTCTTAAACATTGAGTGACAAATATAATGGGCTGATTGTTTAATGAAGCATTTGCCTCATCGCTTGTACTACACAAAATAGATTTTTTTTTTTAAAAAGAAGATAGCAGAAATGATGTTTGAAATCAGCTGTGGAACAAGCCATAATAAAGAACATCTTTCACAGAGTATCAAACTTGTCATTTGCAAATTTAGCTGTCTAGACAACTGCAATTGGGTGGTGAACTGGTATCAAGGATTTCTCCTATTGTGATTTTATTATTACTAGAGTACAAATACGACCGATATTACACACTGCGTGCATCACCCTTAAATTGTTTTTGATCTATTTATATATGTAACACTAATCCTCCAAATGTATGCAGAGTATTGCATGATGATGGTGCCCCATTGGGACATTGTAGGAACTAAATCAAGTCGAAATTCAGTTTATCACAGCATTTCAGCTTATTTTTTTTTGAACTGGTCGCTAGCAGGGTGGGTATAATAGCAACCCATCACTCTTAAAATTACACTTTAGGACTCAAGTTAGCCACATGAAAAACAAATAAATGAAAATATGAATTGTGACGCAGGAGTGCTATATATGTTAGCAAAAGAGGCACCATGCATTATCTAGTAGTATCAAACACGTTTCGTTTCTCTAAATACATTTCAAGAATACAAGTTTTTTTAAAAAAAACAACCTTCATGAACAGTCAAATGACTCAAACCTTCAATACAATCTGTAAACCATTAGACCTCTTGTCTGCAGAAAATCGGAAGTCAAACTAATGACAAAATAAAAAGAAAGGTCTACCTCTTCCTCATCACTTGTTCCACAATGGTTGTCAGATTCCGAAGTCTCCTGCAGCCTCTGGTATTCTGCTGTCTCCCCCATGGCAGCACTTCCACATCTGTTGAGTATCTTCTTCCAAGTCAGTCAAATGATCATACAGCTTGCTTCAAGGCTTTTGCTTTTCTTGGGAAGATGGTTCCAGTATTCTTCATTCAATGGTTTTGCAGAGATTGGAATTCATTTATACGCTGTGCTGCGATACTCTCAACTTCATTGTAGTCCTCATTACAGTTGAGTCAGCTGGGACAAAGAGTTCACGGTTCAGCGATAACAGCGGAGCTTGCTGCCCAGGTGCTGGTCTTTGCAATAACTGATTAGATGGAGCACTCCGGTCAGCATTTACAAAAATACATTTCGTAAATATTAGGAACTTCCTCGGTGGTCCACAGATGATCTGATCACTTCGTCATTGTGGTTAGCCCAGAATTTGGAATCATTTACTTGAGTCCTCAGTTTAGCTGCAGTAGACAGGATTGGATCCTAAAGGATACCGTTGCATTGTTCCTTTGGACAACAAACAAAATTGCCTTATCTCCTATTGCCAGCTTTTATACGCAGTGATTCTGCGCTGTATGATTTTAGCTCAGTGCTCCAGTTGCAAGTATTGCTTTCAATGAAATAAAATTTTAACAAATGTCTATCCAGGAATTCATTTTTTTACCTCATGTCATCCTTCTTCCCTTTCAAGTGACGTCCAATACTTTCAGAAATACAGTCCCAGGCTTTTCTTGGTAATGCTGTTTTGACTCAAACAGTCTCCATGATTGCTCGGCCGATGCCTAATCCCACGTTGTTGTTGTTGTTATTGTCAACCCGTCCCTTCCTATTCTGAATCTGGACCCTTTTAATCTGCTTTCCACTCCCCTTTTTGATCTCAGAACAGATTTTGGTGAGTGTTCACCTACTCTATTACACTGTTAAAATACTCCGCCCCCATTCTTCTTTGCTGTCCCGTATTCAGAAGCCAGCATCAATCCAGTGTACGGTGGTCCTAATAAAGGTCGCCAATGACGGCAAGGAAAGCTATGCAAGAGGAAAAAGTAGGCAGGACAACGATAACTGCAATGTGGGGCCGAAAGAAAAGAGTTCATCTTTCAAATAAGGAGGACCAAAAAAACACACTTATGATCCTTGTGTCTATATAACCTCCCCCGGTACTGGGAAGGTATCCAGACCCTCTGAGTTAACATCGAGTGGACATTTGAATGCAGAACAAGGTACAATAAAAAGGCAATATCTGGACAATATGCAGACAGAGAGTTATATTGGTTTGGACATGACAATGGAGGTTCTTTGAAAGATGTAATAACAGCACAACGCTGCTTAGACAACACTTATTTTAAAGCACATTATTATTCCTTCTACTCAAACCACCTTCCTTTCTCTGTGCCTTTCTCCCACACCAATTTTGTAGATATCCTCAGGTGGGTTATTTGAAGCTTGCTGCTTACCACCAGCTTATTGCTCTCATTTCCTGTTGCTCTCAGTCCCATGAGCATTACACTGAAGGAGAACTTGTGGAGTGAGAAGTAGAAATTCGTAATCATCAATTATTAAAATGACCAACAAACAAAACTTAAAATTGTAACATCTGCGTTGGGGGAGAGCAATTAATACAATTTTGCACGATAGCAAAATGTTGGATGGGTTGTTGGCAAGAACTTTGTAAAATAGTAATAAACTTCTTACCATGAGCATTGTCTGTCAGCAAGATGTGAAGTGTGTGGCTTACCAGAAGCATGACTTACACTACATATGGATATATACAACAGTTGCATTCACACATATAAATGGATTGTAGTATTTTTCGACAAAAACGTGGAGAGTAATATGAAGACGTCAATAAATCATCTTTGTGGCACGATGTACTATTAAATTGTAAATGCAATTTATATTTAAATGTAGGGCTGTAATGGCAAATAATCATTGATTTGTTGCGTCACTCGATTTATGCGCCACTCATCACGTAATTCAATACCAATAAGAGCCTATTGAATTTTTTTGTGACGTTGAGGGGAGATGCTTACCACTTTAATCCAGCAGAGGGGGGCATTTCGTTTTGCAAATTCCTCTTGATTGGGTGATGAGCACTTTGGCCCGACAGAGGGTGCCTTGAGACCATTTTTATTTGAAAAAAATATCTTAAATATTGGGAGGTGAATAATATACATTTGTAGGTATTTTTGTTTATTCTTAAGCTATTTGACAAACAATTAGATTTTTTGTTGCATTATATTATGAAATATTCTGTTGTTTTGTGCAATATTTTTCTATCCATCCAAAACATAAATATTTGAATAAAGGGGAGCGAATTAAAAGTGTTTTTTTTTTTTATTCATCGTTTCATCGATTAATAGAGAAAAATAATCAACCAAATTCCTCAATTGTTTAAAATAATCGTTAGTTGCGCTCCAATTTAAATCGGTCATACTTGACAGAAATTCCCATCACGGACGATTACAGACCATTTTAACAGCATAAATTGAAGTAATACTGTATATGTTCTTGTGATTTACATACTGCATCATTTTAAGTGTTGCTATCCTATCATGCGCTGTGATTTGCAGGCAATCAATCCATAGAGTCGAATGCCCACTGCCCTAAATCAGCTTGGAAGGCTCCAGGACCCCCGTGACCCTATTGAGGATAAATGTTCGAAAAATTAATGGATTATTCTATTAATGTTCATGTATGGGCGGAACGGCGGCTGAGTGATTAGCATCTCTACGGCACAGTTATGAGGTCATTGGAACAAACCTTCCTGTGTGGAGTCTGCATGTGTTCCCCGTGCTTGCGTAGGTTTGCTCCGGGCACTCTGGATCGTCCCACATTCCCAAAAACATGCATGTCAGGTTAATTGGTCGGTCCAAACTGTCTCTAGCTTTGAATAAGCGAGCAAGTTGTCTGTATCTGTGTGCCCTAGGACTGGCTGGCAACCACTGCCCAAGGAAAGTTGAGCTGGGCGACATTACTGAGGATAAGCAGTGCAGATAATAGATGGAAGGATAGATGTTTAAGTATTTGTTAAAATGCTTGTCACGACCAAACTGTGCAAAAAGTGTGCATTAATCAATCCATTTGGCTTCATCCTTATTAGGTCCTGGTAAAACAGGCTCCAGATGAAGAAAAAAAAATATTCTTTGCAGAAAACGTTATAACTGATGACCCCAGACTGCAACAGTTTTATCAGTCAGGCAGCTTGATGTCAGAAAAGAAAAAGCAGAGCCTGTTTAAACATGTAAACTCCTTCTCTTTCCATAATAGGGTGCATCAAGGGAGGCGGATCAGGTAGGCCGTGGGTGTAAAGCTATGGAACTCTCCCATAGGATAAATTCCCAGGGGCCTACTCAATCAAGGTGAAGGTCGGGGGGAAATATCGACTAATCAGTTTTGACTTGAACTGCAGCATGACCAACATTTTACTAATAACTTGAAAATGGTTGCATCTCCTTTGAAGTTGTATAATGTATATTGGGAGGTCGGACCAAAGTGTCAAAGTAATAGAAGATGCATTGTTCAAAGAATAGCCTGTTCATGATCAGGTCAATTCATCATCTTAATGACTACAATGCAAAAGACAATAGGAGCTACTGAGGGAAATATTACCCTTGAAATTGCAGCCCTCCCAGTCCATTTCCCAGAAAAAATTCTACTTCTGATCCATGTACGTGTGCGACATAATTGGTAGCTCTCATGCCATCATTCTAGGAAATTTAAGAACACATACACTGTGGGAGGTGTTGGCTTCCCCTGTCCCTTCGGGCTAAACAGGTGGGATTTAAGAGTCAGGCACAGTATAGAAGGTGGGATTAGGGGGCAAAAGTATAAAAGGAGAGCCACAAAGCCACAGCTATGTGTGTTTATGCAGCGTCTGAAATAAAGTCTCCCCGGATGTGCATCTTTTACGTCGGGCGTACAACTTACAAAACGTCTCTGCCTGGATGGCCGATAACTTTTTCAAGAAAAAAAAAAAAGATCTATCTAATTATCTAGCCTGGTCATATCCCTCGAGAGGGGTGACCGACAGCAAGACAAACACATACAAAAGAAAAAAGAAAATAAAAATTGGGGGGAAATCTTCGTTCGTTTTGGAAATTTGTGAAAAATGGGGCGGGTAACTTTATGGCTGGGCAGGCAACTTTTCAGAGCTGGTCTCCAGTAACTTTTTGTCTAAGGTTCAGACATTAGTCAATGTTGTTTTTTTTTGCACACCTTCATTAAAGGGACTCGCCGACTTACTGACTGAGAGAGAGAGAGAGAGAGAGAGAGAGAGAGAGAGAGAGAGAGAGAGAGAGAGAGAGAGAGAGAGAGAGAGAGAGAGAGAGAGAGAGAGAGAGAGAGAGAGAGAGAGATGCATCATTAAGGCTGCATGACAAAAGAAGCAGGACACAAACTCTTCTCAGAAGAACGCAGAACAGGTGTCCCAGTCACAGTACAGTATGAAAGATGATATAAATTGGCCAATCGAAATCAGAGATCTTAGATGATCTTAAGAGCTGATGGCAAATCGGCGTCAATCTTGGCTGACCGAAACATTCCTTCGTGGTGCAGGAAGCATGAGTTGTTTTTTTATTTTTTTGTTGTTCTTTAATTGAATGGCCAATCAGCTTGAATGCTGCATTGCTTTAAACGTTCATGGTGGTGTCGGAAGCATCCCCTGTTTTGTTTTTTTATTCAATCTTTTTTTTACCTATTTTTCCCTGAGTGAACCAGCGATAACTGAAGCGCAAAGTAGCGAGGGGTTTCTGGTGTATCAGAGCTATGCACACAGTGCCGTCTGCACCAAAAACACATATGTCAGTACCCTTGTTTGCAGTAGTTTATGATTTTTTTTAAATAGAACTATGCTTGCACCTTGTTTTGAAACCATTATTCATGAAAAACATGAAGGTCAAAATGAGCTTCAATGAACTTAAGTTTAAAGTGGTGCATTTGTAGATATGAGACACTGGGACAAAACCTCTGGCATTATTCCTATTTCAAAATGTATCTAATCTAACGTCACACAGTGAAATGAAAGGTGCTGAAAAGTTAGATTCTGTCTGTAGAGCGTGTTTGGTGGTTTTGCAGAATGTTCTCTTGAAATAAACGATACGGCTCTTTCCCAGATGCGTTTTTAAATATTTTGCTATTATGGCTCCTGGGGTCAAAACGTTCCTATAGAAGTAATTAAGGTGGGTGCAAAACAATGAAAGTCAATTATTCTCAAGCTTCCCTTATCTCCCAAGAATCCAGGGCCAATTTATGAGGCAAACTGCTTGAAACTCGAAACACTCGGTTGTGATCTCATGGGCTCCGCCACTACTATCCAGGTGCTGGTGGATAGAAAAATGGGAACCGGATACACGGCTTATATTTGAAAACCAGTATTGATATTATATCAGAGATTTTGGATGAAATCTGATACTGTTTAGGGGCTGATATCAGACCACAAAGCAATTAAGTATCCGATCATATTTACTTTCCAAATTATTCAATATGTTTCAGTAGTGCACATTAGCCTATCATGTGAAAGGACCCCAGTTCAAGACCGGGTGGAGACATATGTTGGCCTGGAGAGGGAATGGCGCCACCAGGAAGGCACCACAGGAAATGGTGCCCCTATGACCCTAGTGCAGGGGTCGGGAACCTTTTTGACTCAAAGAGCCATAAAAGCAAAAAATATTAATTTTATTTTGGGAAAGAGCCACACCATATATTATGAGACAAATTTACTAAATTGCTAAACCCGCGCCCCAGAAAAAAGCTTAGTCTTCAGCACATTTATTTTTGATGATTTGATCAAAATTATGAAAAGAGAATAATGCCAGAGCCCCTGTCCCAAATTCAACAAACAGACCACTTTAAACTTGTCTCTTTCTTGCAATTACTCAAGATCGGTTAAACTCCTTTTGACCCTTTTTTTCATACATATTGGTTTCAAAACCAGATGCAAGCATTTATTTTGTAAAAACGTCACAACATTCTGCAAACAGGGAGCCTGATGTGCGCAGACGGCGTAGGGCGAGAGATGGGAGGGAGTGCTTGCACTTTTTGCATAGCTCCACCCATCCCTCCCACTCACCCAATCAAATGACTAAGTTCTCTTCCGGTGTTTTGGCGTATTTACAGTTCTGTGGATTCATCATAAAGTATCTGAACACTGAACACAGATTATATAGTGAACTTTTAAATAAAGGATTCTTTAGCGTTGTACAGCCAAATTGAGTTTTTTTCCCCCCTTTTTTGTGTGACACCTTGACTGTAAATTGTAGTGAAAAACGTGCCCTATATATACTGCGAAGTGTTACCTTTACATTAAGCTGTGTTTGGCTTTACGTGTACCTGAATAGGATTGACAACTCCGGTTTTGAACAAGATGGAGAAATTTTGCATGCAATCAAATTGGTCTCTGAGCCACAGATACTCATAGAAAGAGCCATATATGGCTCGCGAGCCATAGGTTCCCGACCCCTGCCCTAGTGGTTGAGGGATCTAACCAACGACCTTGATCCATAATAATTAACAATAACTCAAATAAAAGCAATAATGAAAACATGACAAATAATAACAACAGTTGTAAGAATAAGCATAGTGTGAGCAATGGTATCAATACATCAACATAATAATCAGCAAAAACTAATGGAACTTATTTAAATTTCTATGCAGCCCGGTACCAAATGCACTATGGCCCCTGTGGATGGTGTATTCACAAAAGAAAAAAAGGAAAAAGAAAAAACTTTCCCTTTCTGGAGATAATATTCTTCATTCAAAATGTTTGACACAGAAAATATGTTAAAAATGACATCCGATTTTAAAAAAAAAGGTATAAATCATCTTTATGAAAATGCGAAAATACTCAATTTTCATAAAATTACATTTTATTGTTCAAATAACAACACTGAAAAGAGCTAAAGTATCTACTATATATGCTCAGACTAACCAGTTGAGGGTGTCCCCTGCCCACTTCCCGAAGATAGCTGGGATGGGCTCCAGCATCCCCGCGACTCTACTGAGGATAGCCGTGCAGATCATAGATGGATGGATGGATATGCTCAGACTATGGATTGTATTAAGTTCACTCCTTCAAAAATCAATTAACTAGTAGTTGTTTTAACAGAATAACACAAAAATAAATGCATACAAAAAATATGTTAATGTTTTCTTTATCTATGACCAAATGAAAAACACAATCTTACAAGTTATCTACAATGTATAATAAATCATGCATATGAAAAATAATAATCCATAAAAATCTTTTATATTTTAAAATTATATGTATTCATCATAAATATATCATTGTTATTAGTGTTTTTGTTTTATTAATAATATCAATAAAACTGTGTATATCAATCATTATCATTATTTATTAGAAGTACCTTGCCAGAAAATACAAACTTGATGAGGTTTACGTCAAAATGAAAAGTTTAGTAAACCCTGCTGCACAATAGAGCAAGGGCTTCAATTTAGTTTTTGGTTTTGGTGGGGACCAAATCACAATTATTTATCTGGTCGTATTGAAAAATATTTTTTAGGTTTTCAGTAGATTTAAATTAGTTTCACGATATCCTCAACATTCGATCAGTCTGGCCCTCAATTTGTAGCTTTCTTTTCTATTTGTCCCCCAGTCCATTTTCTTTTAATACCCCTGGCTTACAGTACTAAATTTGGAGCACATTTTAGATGGTCTCTCTACGACCACAAGAGGGCAGCGTTACTGGTTAAGAGGCAATTGGAAGTAGAGGTGGCTAAAATATGCACAAATGGATATCTCTCACAAGTGGCGTCACCAGACATCAGTCTCAGGGGGGCATATCAAATGCATAGGGGGGACAACTATTTTTAGGCCAGAGATCCTTTGCAAAGCACTAATGCACGTTAAACATAACCAACAGCACCTACAACATATTGCATCAGGCTTCATTATTTAAAACAATAGGCTTCCTTCAAGACGCTTAGTGACTCTTGTGATTGGTCAATAAGCATCTTTTTCCTGTGGATACTGTGTTGCTGATTTTGAATTGGTTGAGTATATAAAACATCAAAATAGTTTTGTATTTCTTTTAAGATTTGTAAATATTTTGATATGTGTTTTCAGTGTTTGTCAGGGAAGTGCTTGACAATTAGCTAGAAAGTTAGAAAGTTAAGTCTTCTTTTCCTCTTTTTACCAATTTTAGGGTTTTTTTTCTTTTGTTTCTTTCTCTGAGCTCTTGACTTATTTTTTATTGCTGTTTCTTTCTTTTTACCTATTTTAATTTTATCTCTTCCTTCCTTTTTTTTTTTTTTCAATTTTGTCTACTTTTTATTCTTGTTCTTTATTCCCCCCCTTTTGAAGTCATATTGTGAATAATGTTACATAATAATTGGTAATATATGGATTAAAGCAACAACAAAAAATCTGAAGAGCTGTTTGGGGGCCGAAAGAGTTGGCTCTCTTTAGTGAGCCGAGCCGAAAGAGACGCTTCCATAAAAAGTAAACAGAATCTCCATCACGACAGGCTGTACCTACTCTGAGCCGAGGCAGCAATTTTCTTCGTTTCGGACACTTTTCTTCCTTATCTTGTTCCACTGACAACATCTGGGCTGGTGACCGAGTCTGACAGTGTTTCAAATATATGGAAGCTAACAAAAACAGCTCATTCTCTCTCGCGATGTTTTCATGTTATTCCAAAATGCACGCTAGCTTGGGCGGCAACATTGACGTAATCACGTGGGTAAGTTAGGTCATGTTATGTGGAAACTGAGCTGAATGGTATAGTATGCGCTGCTCAGACTGTCCTCATTACTACATCCAATTTTGTTTAGGAGGGGAGCGCCTGTCTATGAGTAGGCACTGCCCCCTGGTAACATCCCTGGCTAGACACTTATGTGGGCTATTCTGAAAATAATTCGCCATTTATGTTCATTGTAAACAAATGACAACTAATGATATTATCTAGTGTGTGCATGACACCACAAATAGCCAATACAGAATGGCTTCATAATTGGCCGATAGACACTCTCCACAAAAAGTTCAGTCAATGATCCAGCTATTTCGAGGTTTAGACGACGCAATGAAATCCATATCCTTCC
The DNA here is from genome assembly GCF_059441175.1 of Urocampus carinirostris. NCBI lineage: Eukaryota > Metazoa > Chordata > Actinopteri > Syngnathiformes > Syngnathidae > Urocampus > Urocampus carinirostris. Next base: position 31,152,411 of record NC_142349.1, read on the forward strand.
GTATTCCTCTTTTCTCTGTCAGCTCCCCAACTTACAAACAAAATAATCTCAAAGACGTTTTTGATAACTTAAAACAGGAGCGAAAGGTAAACAATGCCAAATAAAGAAAAGGGCTACAAGCAGATAGCTGGACTGATCAAATGTTGAAACATTTTAAAATGACGTAGAGTAGTGCAGGGGTCTGGAACATTTTTGACTCAAAGAGCGATGAAAACAAAATATGTCGATCTTTTATTTTGAGAGGAAAACCATATAGTTTAAGACAAAATCCATCAAATCTGCTCTCCAGACAAAAGCTAATTCTTCAGCATATTTCATTTCACAGGGTGATGTTTAATGGTTTGATAAAATCTATGAAATACGGTAACAATAATGCCAGGGCCTCTGTCCCACATCAACAAATATAATACTTAAAATGTGTCTCCCTCCCTCCCCTAGTTACCTAAAATAGTTGAAGCACATTTTGACCGTCATTTTTGTCATAAATAATAGTCTCAAAACAAGGTGCGAGAAAAGTTCTTTTGTAAAAACCTCACAAACTACTGCAAACAAAAGGGAAACAGATGTGTTTAGGATATGTGTGCGGAGAACCGGCGGCAGTAGCTCAGGAGGTAGAGCGCTCGTCTTGGGATCAAGGGATCCCAGTTCGAATCCCGGCTTGTCCGTGTTACATGTCGAAGTGTCCTTGGGTAAGACACTGAACCCCTAATACCCCCAATAAGCAGGTTAGCGCCTTACATGGCTGCAAGGCCGCTATTGGGAAATGTGGAGCACATTGTAAAGCGCTTTGGGAAGTCATTGACTTGAAAAGCGCTATATAAATGCAGATCATTTCATTTCATAACCCTTACCCAATCAAATTGCTCTGGATGCTTGGCTGGTGTTTTCTTATGTTTACAGTTTTTCTGTCGGTTTTCATCATGAAGTGTCTCAACAGTGAACTCGATTGTTCAATGAGCTTTCATAAATGGGATTCAATAAAGGCATACAGCCAAAGCGGGGTCTGTTGGTGTAACACTGTGTAAACAGTACTACTGTAAAATCTACTATAAAATCTACAATAGATTTTGGACCAAACAAATAACTTACTGAACAGGTTTTGCTTTGCATACACTAAAATTGGAAAGTCACAGAGGAGATTCTTTTGGTCCTTCTTTTAAGGAGAATGGCCCTTCTTTCATCTCCAAGCCAGGTTTACTCATGAAAAGAGACACATCTGGTTTGCAGGCCATATGTTACTGACCCTTGGTGAACTGAATTTATTAAAAATATGACAACTTTAGTTTCTATTTTTGCAAAAGTGGGATAAATTTACGGCAAAGAAAAAAATAATTAAAAGTGATTTTCACTCAACTGGAATCCCTTTTTAAAATAATCATTTGATTGCAATACAATAGAGTGCAAAAGACTATTAAGCAAAAAGACAACTTTCATCTAGGAAAAATACCAGAAACAAAAAAAAAAAACAGAATGATTCTTGGTCCACACTACCATAGTGAATCAAGATCATCTCAGGGAACCATAGATTCTCACAGGGCTTTGACTTTGACATATGTGACTCAGAGCAGTGTACTGCAACCTACTCTGTACCACAGACAAGTTTTAAAGTCTGACTATATTCTCATGGCCAGGCCCAATAATCGCATTAGTAATCATATTACTAATAACAATAATAATATAACAATAATTTAAAAAAAATATTCCACAGTGTAAACCACTAGGGATATTGATGACATATGAAAAGGCACTCAATTTAATCTCATCATCACACCATTTTTACTCACTGTACCACGTTCTATATTGTTGTTTTGGCTGAACTCTTTCCCATAATGCTACATTACAACATGAGTAAACATAGTGTGATGATGAGGTAAAGACTCATGCCTTTCCTTTCTCATCTACAATCCTAGTGGGTTTGGCGCTCTTGCTGCCGCAATCTGGGTTCGATTCTTGTCACATCCAATGCTGAGGAAAAGAGGTCAGCGATATCCTTCGATCAACCATTGCTTAAATACGGGGATATACTAGCTGCAAACTAAACAGCCAACTAAACTTTGTTTCAGGAAAAAAGAATGCGTGTATACACAAATAAATGTGGTATAAGTCCAAAAATGAGGGTTTTTCTCTTTACTTGCGGCCCTGTACCAAATGCCTCACGGCCCGGTATTGGTCCGCAGCCCAGTGGTTTCCGACCACTGGCTTAAAGGATATAAAGGTGAAAAACATGCTACATAAATTACTACATCTACTTACTTGAAAACATTTCTGCTTGTTATTTATTCATATGTAAACAACGATAAATTTTCAGAAACCTAGCTGGGATGCATCCTGTGTGTGAGTCTTTCCATAGCACAGACAGGGGGATCTTCAAAACCACAATGAATCATACTTCCTTCCACAAAACTGTGACCACTCGAAAAAAAAATCAACAGATTTAATTTCACTCTATGTTCCGGTCTGGAGCCTTCACTCCGAAAATGCTGGTCTACTAGTGATCCCAAGAGCCAAGAAGAGATCTGCAGGTTCGACAGTGTTCTCCATTCGGGCCCCCAGTGCTGTGGAATCTTCCGTCTGAGATTCGATCTGCAACCTCAGTGGAACCGTTTAAATCTAGGCTTAAAACAAAATCATATTATATAGCTTATGAATGACCTATATTACACATTGACAATATCTGTGTATTATTTTTTATTGCAACATCCGTTGCAGCCTGATCATCCTGGAAAGGGGATTACCTCATGTGCGGTACCTTCTCAAGGTTTCTTCATTTTCCTCATGCTGAGGTTTTTGATTTTTTCCTTGCCTTCTTTTAGGTTTTAGATCGGGTAAAGGTGTAATAATAGTTTGTGTTTTGCAATAATCTATGGTCTGTGCAGCCCTTCGAGACTCCTTGTGATTAAGGGCTATACAAATAAATATCGCTTGACTTAACAGTCCCTTTCATGCAAAAGACATAGAGTATAAGTGATACAAGAAATAGTTGCATTCATATTTTTATGAAAAAAAACTCTTACTTGCGATGTTATGGCTTTAGATATGCAGTCATCTGCCAGACGTTGTTCTTAGGTTGTTGACGGAAAATCAGACAACCTTTGCCTCAGCCCCCAATCCATTTGTCCAGCTACAAGAGCATGACATGGGGATTTCGTCTTCATTACTTGGTCAAAACTAATCCAGGTGTTCAGTTCCTGAAAACAAAACAAAAAATGAATAGGGTCAAACAAAACCTAGAAATGTCTGTCCATCAGTTCCCTAATAGCATGAAAATAAAAGTAAGAAAACAAGAGTAATAGCATATCTAAAAAGAATAACAAAATCTGTATCAATAAAGATATATGATAAACATTACCGGGTACTTTTGTTTGTTTACCAAGCCGTTTATCATCTCCTTGTTAAAATATCTGTAACTATGTGATACACAACGGATGGAAAGCAAAAACATAAAAAGGGTAAACAAGAGTTATTTGCTCGCACAACACTTTTACTTGTTTTGTTTTTGTTGGTTTGAAAAAAAAGGTTTATCATTAACCTGTGTGAAATAAACAATGTATTTCAAAGTCAAAGAGTAGCGTATTTTTTCAATCCAAGCATATTGATCAAGTAATATTAGCAAATAATATTTATAATCTCATTCGCTCTGACAACAGCAAATATTTTCCCAGCACTACTACATCTTTGCCTAACACAGGGGCAATTTCCAGGGCTGCATATGAATTGCGTTTAGAACGTTCCAAGCCAGGTCTGTAAACTGGTGTCAAAATGCCAGAGGGCTGGTGAATGAATGAACTTCACACATAAAAACTGAGACACATTCAAATATCCCAAAATACGTAAATGAAATGACTAAAGGATGCCAAGAGCCGCTCAACAACGTTTTCTCCACAAATGAAGGCTTTGTGCGCGGGAAAACACTAAGGGAATTGTGTTTGCGCTTCAATCTGCACTTACTGTCCCTGGTGAATAAATACGGATTCTCAATCTGGCAAAGTAAAATCGTCTACATCAACCATTGGTGAAAAGGGCGAGTGAGCCAAATGCAAAACTCGTCAGCCGCAAGAATGCCATATAACAGAGTTGTTATGATGCTGAACTGGAAGAAGGCTCCTAAAAGGTCTAGTTTCTGCACTGACACATGCACGGAGTTGGAAAAGCCATCCATACATTATCTGCACAGCTATCCTATGTAGGGTTGCGGGGATGCCGGAGCCTATCCCAGCTGTCTTCGGGCAGTGGGCAAGGGACACCCTGAACTGGTTGCCAGACAGTTGCTCATTGACACCTCGGGACAATTTGGACCAGCCAATTAACCTGACATGCATGTTTTTGGGAATGTAGGAGGACACCAGAGTGCCCGGGGGAAGGCATGGGGAGAACATGCAAACTCCACACAGATTTGAGAACAAAATAAAAACAAGTGAACAAACAAGTAGAAAAAAAACACACAGGCGGGGCTCTGACTTGGAAAATAAATCTCGGGGCGGCAAACAAAAGTTCCCACTGCTTTGACCGATATCGGAAAATTCTGTACCAGTAATGAAAATGGCTCAGGGCTTAAAAATGTGAGAAGGCTGTGGAGTAAATACAGTATTTATTTGTGTATAATGTGCACCCTTAGTTTTTTTTTTTACTACAATTTGCAATACAACTTTTGACTTTTTCTCAGCTCAAACCAAGCATTGAAAGTGACAAATGTTGAATACATGTTACTATGATTCAAATAATGTATCGACAACTAAGAACCCGATACCAACATAAAATTGACAAAATGTATCTTTCAGGACAAATTTCTGTTTCCTCTATTCTCTCATATTTGTCTCTGGTACCATAAATAAAATAGTGTATTAGTGAGATCAAATCTAATGCGCAATACAGGTTTGTGTTGTTGTTTTTCTTACTTTAATCATTTTCATGCTACACTCGATGCTAGGTCCTTAGCTTGGCCTTTTGACACCTCTTAGCTTGGCCTTTTAGCTTGGCTTTTTGGCCTAGAATCAGATTTTTGCAATCCGGAGATGGAATAAGAGCTTGCTCTGTCCACTCCACGCATCGGCCCGGTATTGCAGTACCTTCGGGAACGGTGCATTAGCAATGATCGCAGCAAGGCTTTAGGGCTAGGACCTTAGCTTGGCCTTTTGGCTGAGAGTAAGTGTCCCGGCTCCTAGGCTTTGTAGCGTATTATGAGCTGACCGATAACGGATAATGGATAATGAATAACGAAGATAGAACAATAACCCTTAAAAACCCCAAAAAAACCCCACTCGAGCTTGAAATCACTCTCCAACTTTCCGACTTTCGGAGGACACCTCAAACGACACACCCCGCCTTTAAGTCTTAATATAGGTTTATCCTGGAATGCCATTTCTAATTGTGTTATAAATAATGTTCACTACATTGTTATCAATGACAAGAAAGACAATTCTAAGGCGTTTTAGCATTTTGCTCCAAAAGTGACACCGGAGAAGTTTGCAATGCAAACCCTAAGTAACTTTATTCAAAGCACTCCACAAATAGAAAGAAATTGATATGAGCATACTGTGCCTTTTTTTTAAGAACTCACTGTTAAAAAAACACTGCACTTACCTCTCATTTTTTGTCATAATATGTATTGTGTTCTTAGCTGTCTATCTTTTTTTGTCAACACAGGGTTTCAAACAAACTAAAAAGGCTAAATATGACAAAATTGCTTAAGAAGAAGGAATCATCAAATTAAAGAAAATATCTACACAGAAGAGTTGCATATTTGGTTCAGGTCAGGAAAAAGGATATCCACTCTGGTGGCCAAAGCTGAAGATGATACTCTGTGGGAGATGAGAACTTTAGATGTTTTTGAAAGCCTCAACTGCAGGGAGTCCTATAAGTATCTATTACAGTTACGCAACGAGGGGGGCTAGCATGTTAGCATAAAAAGCATAAAAAGAAGTACCGTTAGTACTATCCATCCATCCATTATCTGTACCGCTTATCCTCAGTAGGGTCGTGGGGGTGCTGGAGCCCATCCCAACTATCTTCAGGCAGTGGGTAGGGGACACCCTGAACTGGTTGCCAGCCAGTCGCAAGGCACACAGGGACAGACAATTCGCTCGCTCATTCACACCTAGGGACAATTTGGACCGATCAATTAACCTGACATGCATTTTTTTAGAATGTGGGAGGAAATCGGAGTTCCCGGAGGAAACCCACGCAAGCACGGGGGGAACATGCAAACTCCACACAGGAGGCTTGATCTCATGACCTCAGAACTGTGCCGCACACGCGCTAACCACTGCGCCGCCGTGCTGCCCCCACCTTTAGTACTATCACGGGTGATACACAGGTACCTCCTCAAAAAAATCATTAATCTGTCTAAAAATGTCAATCAAAAATAAAGATTAATCAGCATAAAGCTATAAACCCTTTGAAAACAATGTTCAGTAAGGCCTTTTTCTGAAATGTTGGCTTTTCCGAGTCACGCCACTGGAATGTTAGGCATGTTTGTGGCACAGGTGTTTTATTAAAGTTTTACTTCAGGAATGCTTTCGTTGACCAAACACTTCGAGTAAAAAGGACAGGAAAACGTTCTGAAACAAAGCACAACTCTCCTGAAAACTCAAAAAAGCTTTTAAATAGATAGGTTGCTCCTAAGTAATTGCTAGTTTTGTATTGTTTCTTCAGCTGTATTACAAAAACAAATGTATTTCTTTCATTTGAATAAGGTTGGTGATAAGACTGAGTCGTCATTTTGTGGCTTTCATTGACTCAAAATTTAAAATGAGGCACGTGCCTACATGCTGAAATCACGCATTCCAACTAAATGCGTGCTGATTCAATCAATCCTCATTGAGAAAATTGAGGAAATAGCCGACTTTATGCGAGTGATTCTTTTTAACTTTGAATATGTCTCATGCCCTGTTTTTCTAAATAACTAATACAGTGGAACCTCGGTTTTTGAACGCCTCTCAATTCGAACAAATCGGTTTTCGACCAAAAATTTCGAGAAATTCTTGCTTCGCTGTTCGGTCAAATAATCGCAGTTCGAACGACGGTACGCTAGGGTGCGATGCTGAGCGGCGTACGGGTGTAGATTGCCCCCCACTCCTCGTGAAGAACTGTTATCACGTGCGGACGTGTTTCATTTTGCTTTTGCTTTTAATATAGGTGTACCAAGTGTTTTAGCCCATAACTATTCCTCCGAAGAAGGTCGGTGCAAGTAGCAAAGTTGCTACAGGTGAAAAAAGAAGAGTAGTGCGTACAACTATTGCATTTAAGAAAGAAATAACAGCAAAATATGAAGAAGGTGTGCGAGTTTCCGATTTTGCTATACATAGAGCATGGCTTCTGCTGAGCACCACAAAGGTAAGAAATCCTATTCGTAATTCTTTTCTTTACCCTTTGTTTATTTTTACACGTTCATGTTAGCGTAATCATTCGTACGGAAGATTACGATAACGCGAACGTACGATTAGCCTGGGTTAGCTTCATGTTTACGTTCATGGTAAGCATTCAGGGTGTTGGAACGGATTAAAACGATTTTACATTACTTTTAATGGGAAGAACGCTTTCGGAGATTGAACAAATCGGTTTTCGAACAGGGTTCTTGAACGGATTATGGTCGAGAACCGAGGTTCCACTGTAGAAATTCCGGTAAATCAGTGGTTGCGGAACAGTACCGTGCCATGAGACGTTTGGTGGCCGCACAGAAAGAAAAATAACTGCCTTAGTTTTAGCTTGTATCGATTTAATTTGTTTACATTCGAGGTCGACTGATTATCGGGTGAGCGAATTATCGGCACCAACATTTGGGAATTTGACGAATATCAATATCGGCATTTTGTATTATTCGACGTGCCGATTATTTAGGCTCAGATACAGCTGAGCCTTTCTTACCCTCTCTCCCTCACTCCTGCTTTCTGTCTCACAGGCTACCCACCTGCGCGCTCGGATTGGATAAGTGACCGGTGGGCGGAGTCACAAAGTCACATTAGAGTGGCGTAAACAAGGGCAGCACATGCATGTCAGGTTAATTGGCTGGTCCAAATTGTCCATAGGTGTGAATGAGTGAGCGAATTATCTGTCCCTGTGTGCCCTGCGACTGGCTGGCAACCAGTTCAGGGAGTCCCCTGCCCACTGCCCGAAGATTTTAAAAAGTCTGAAAAGCGTGTGTGTCATTAAGAGACAGCGTAAAAAGTGTAGTTTACTTGTTCAGGTGGAGACTGATACATTAGTGCATTTAAATTTGGGGTTTTGTTTTAAGCTAATTTAAGTCATTTTAATTGTATTGACTGTTTTATTTATTTATTGTATAAAATGACAGTGAGCAATTTAAATTTTTATGTACTTTTATATGAGTTGCTTCTGAGCCTAATTTTATTTCCTGCACTGTTAGTTTTTGGTTTAAGTGATATATGAGTCATGTTAGTTGTGTTCAGAGAGCTATTAAAGTTTTATTTGAATTTATAACAAATATTATTTGTTTCTTTTCGCATTTTAAAAAATCTTTTGCCAATTTTTAAACTTTTACAGCATAAATGAATATCACTCCAACTATGAGTTATCGGCCCCCTCCTAATACTAATATTTGATGTTTGCATCAGTCCTGAAAAACGCAGATCGGTCGGTACTCAGTTTGAATAATCTTACATTGTTGTGGAACGTATTGTTGTCCACAACAATATATTCTTTCTTCAGTAGTTAGCAAACATTTAGCTTTAGCGTTTAGCTTTTATTATTTCTTAGAGTAAACCAGCACAACATTAGCAGCCAGCATTGCTTTAACAGCTAACATCCCAGACTGTCAGAACCTGAACAGACAGAGGACCCAGACGCGTAGCGTTTTCGCACAAGCTTTATTTTACGGGAATGGGGCACTCATGCGCGGGAACACAAATGCCAGAGGCAGACGAGATTGAAACCGGACAGGACAGAAGGGATCGATACCAGACACAAGATACACAGACAGGAGATACAGCAGATACCAGACAGGACGGGACAGATGGGATCGATGCAACAGCAATACACCGGAAAGGACCGGACAGATGGGATCGATACCGGATGCCGGACAAGACGGGAAAGACAGGATCGATACTGGAGCAAGATACCGGACAGGACAAAACAGACGAGATCGAGACCGGATACTGGCCCAAGATAACGGACAGGACGAGACAGGCGGGTTCGATACCGGATACTGGAGACTGGAGCAAGGTACCAGACAGGACGAGACAGAAGGGGTTGATACCGGATACTGGATACACGAGCAGGATACCGGACAGAGTCAAAATACAAGTCTTGCAAGTGCAGAGGTTCGTTGACGGACTGACAAGGAGTGAATGAGAGCACTGAATTTAAATAGAAGGGAAGCCAATCAGGCAACGAGCAGCAGCTGGCGCTAGACGGGCGGGCCCAAGTGAGAGCAATGGGCAACCGTGACACAGACACACGTGCTATCTTTAGTGATTGTTAGCTGCGACTAGCACAATATTACCAACTAGGAGCTTCTTTCAATGAGTGTTCATGTTATGGGGATTTTTATATTGAGGATTTTTTTCTTTTTGTGGTTGTTCAAAATTCAATGCAATAATATTGTAATACATTTCTTGGGTTTTCAGGAATTTCGATTAACTTCACCAGACAATAGTTGAAAAACTGTCAACATTCCATCAGTCCACCCACCGGCTTTGAGTCAAATTTTTGATCTTGCCCTCCATCCGTGTGACTTTAACACCCTGACAGAGAATAATTACGAGTGGAACTCTGAAAGCGGAAGAATATGTTCATCAACCCTGAAAATCGTAAGAATAAACTCCACAAAACTGGCCTGGCTCTTGACAAATCAATGAATCAATTGTCATGCTCTGGGCAATTGGGAGATCTTATAAAACCGTCATCAACGGACCAGCACATGACAAAAACTGAATTTCTCCTGTCAGGAGACAGTGAGGAAATCACATTTTACAGTCTGACACAAGCAACCTTTAACTCATCTCAACTTTATTTGGAGAGCATTGTAAAGCAACCACCACAACATACAAATAGCACAACAATCAATACAAATCAGACATCTTGTAAAGATAAGTAAAACATTTATATCATAATTACAGCAATAAAATAAACTAGTGTGGACTGAGCAATTCGGAAAAAACACTGGACTATGTGTAATGTAAGATCAAACATCAAACATTCCGGTTGTATCCAGCAACTCTGTTTGTCCCTCACCCCCCTCATCAAAAGAACCCCCCACGGAGGAAAACAAAGCCTACTTACAACAAAGACAGTTAGTTCTTTGTTCCTTTATCTCTTTGTTTCCTTATCCTCACTGTAAATGTGGAACTGGAGTCGTCCAATTTCGTTGTCACAGCATATCCCATGTTGTAACAATGACAATAAAGGCATATTATATTCTATTCTATTTTATTCTATTCTATTCTATTCTAGTGCATTACAGAATGCTGGTAAATGCTGATAAAGGTAACTTTACAATATACTTGTTCCACTTGTAGCAGTGTGTACATTGCTTGTGCATTTTTTTTGTCCTACAATGGCCAGGCTGAGCTCAGATTAACTTTAGAAAGCAGCAAGTGAAATGCTTTACCCTTAGGCAATGTATATGATACAAGGCGTGGGGTCTAATTTAATCCTTTACCAGGGGTCTCCAAATTTTTGAAGCTGAGAGGTACTTTTTGTTACTAATTAGCAAAGGGCACCAAGTTTGTTATGCATTTCTAAAATACCACCTTATCGTGGTACTACTATGTTGTTACTATGTTATAACCTGGCTAAATAGACTCAGTCAACCATTAAAAAAGTATTTTACTAGAAAATCACAATGTGAGGTGAGTTATTTTCAGATGAGGTCCGCGTGCACCTCGGCTGTCCTTGGGGGGAACTACATAGGAAACTCCTGCTTAAGATAGATGCCAAAGTTGATGGGGAAAGTAGTATGGAGATCATTACATAAAATACGTGGAAACAAGAAAACATTAAAAGGCCAAACAATAAACTGACTAACCCGATGTTTACTTTTTTGGGGGGTTTCCTGCATTTTCTAACTCCGCTTGTTAGTATTTATATCCAGCTTGTACTATGGTCCTAATAAAAGCTGGCATCAGTGGTTCCTTTAAGGAAACCAAATTATTACAGAACATTCTGGGCACAAATGAGGTACGACAAGAAATCTTATCAGACACCAACGAGGTCAATCTTGAAAAACGTGTTTCCTCTGTAATATCAAATAATGTGTCGCTCCAGATTATTTGCAATTGTTATCTAATACACAAAGAGGTAAGTATTAGTTTCAGGAGCGAGCAGCAGCAAGTCAACTGCAGGAGAGAGAGTGGGAAAGGTGAGAGGAGAGAGAGTGGGAAAGGTGAGATGGCACAACAATCATTTGGACAGGTAACTTAAAATTAGTTTTACCTGGTTATATCAGTATCAGAAATTATTTTCCCCCCATTTTATTAACACTCCACTTATTGAAACATGAATATTTTGTTTGTTTGTTTGTTTGTACATGATTCAATTGTTTGTTTGTTTGTACATGATTCAAATTGAATCTTTTCTTCCGGCGCCGTCACGAATGGCAGCCACTCCAGCAGCTCCCGTGTTATTTTCGATTGTTCTCGATTGTTCTCAGCTCAGGGATGCTGCTGGAAATGTGAATTTCCCTTCGGGGATAAACAAAGTATCTATCTATCTATCTATCTATCTAATCAGTGTCTCAATATGATCTATATTAGAATAATCATATTCATGATATATTATGATAACAATCATATCAATAATAATACCGATACTGGCAACCAGTTAAGGGTACCCCATGCCCACTGCCCGAAGATTGCTGGGATGGGCTTCAGCACCCCCGCAACCCTACTGTGGATACGCTTTGCAGATAATGGATGGATGGATAATAACAATAAACCTTGTACCTCTGTGTAATCACTAGACTACTACGGATGTAAATGACATTGGGATGGGCTAGAGCTACAGTCTAACATTTGTCTCTGGTTCAATGAATAATAATAGTTTTGTTAGGGAATGAATTCTAATGCCTTTTCCCATGTCATTTACAATCTTAATTCTCTAGTGGTTAAAAGCTGGCGCTCTCGGGGCTGTGATTCGGGATCAATTCCCGTTGCATTTAATTTTGTGCAAAAAAAGATCAGTAATAGTTTTTGACTGGTGAATCTTTGCTCGAATACCACCATGAAACCAAAATTTTGAGTTATTTTGTGGCTTAGAAAAAGTGTTATCAGCAAAATCTTTCTTATAAAATAAGGCAACTTTTTTTTCCTGTCTGTGCAGCCCGGTACCATTCCGCGCCCCGGTGGTTGCAGACCATTGTCTTAACTATAAAAAATTAAGTTCTTACAAAAACAGTTGATAGTCTGTGCTCAAATACAGGTCTATAATGTCAGTCTATTAGTCTTCTCTGCGCATGCACGTACCTGTCATCTGGACTGTTTGGAGCCCAGTTCCGGTGCGCCTGACAACCCAAAACTCCTGCTCCAAAGTAATGAAGGTTGACACATTGGAAGCTTCCAGGAACTAGACCACGCCTGGATAATATCCGTCGCTTAAGAGGCAAAATTGTTCCGCACCAAGTAAAAGTCGTATCCCAAAATGCAACGTTGAAGCCCTCGCGTCAATTCAGTGGCGTCTTTGTCCCGTTCGGAGATCGTCGACAGTTGCGAGAAGTGTCACACCATGAGAAATTTTTGGGACTTAGTTGAGTTAACTCTTATAACTGTACCTACAATAATTATCAATTACGTTTGAAAAATACTCAAATTTGATTTTCTGTTAATTTTTAGGCAATATTTAAAATTTGGACCAAGTGAGCCACCATATTAGTATGCATTCTCTTTATAATGCGCTCACACTTTCTTCCCACACTTAAAGGGACATGCCGGACTTTTTTGTTTATAATTGTTCGGCAAAGTTTTTCAGTCCCGGGCCACATAAGGTTGAACAATTTAGTAAAGGGGTCGATCCAGGAGTCAAGTCACGTCATGTTTATTTGTATAGCCCTTAATAACAAAGAGTCTCAAAGGGCTGCAGAGACCACAGATGATCGCAAAGCACTATTATTACACCATCCATCCCCTGATCCAAAACCTCCATGAGTGCAAGGAAAACCTCAAAAACCTCAACATAAGGTGAATGACGAAACCTTGAAGAGGGACCGCACATTCGGTAATCCCCTTTCCAGGATGACCAAGCTACAATGGATGTTGCAATAACAAATAATACACAGATATTGTCAACATAAAATATAGGTTTTCCATATGCTATAGAAAAGAAGTGTGTTTTAAGCCTAGATTTAAACAGTTCTACTGAGGTTGCCGATAGAATCTCAGGGGGAAGAGCATTCCACAGCACCGAGGCCCTAACTGGAGAACGCTCTCGAAGCTGCGGGTTTCTTCTTGGCTCTTGGGATCACTAGTAGACCAGCATTTTCAGAACGAAAGCTCCAGACAGGAACATGGGAGGAAATTAAATTTGAAAGATATGAGGGAGCAAGTCCATGTATGATTTTGTATAATACCAACAGAACGTTAAAATCACATCTTAAGCTAACAGGGAGCCAATGCATTTTAGCTAAAATCGGGGTAATGTAATCAAACTTTCTTGTCTTAGTTAAAAGCCTCGCTGCAGCATTTTGTACCAGCTGCAGACTCTCTTGATTTTGGACTTCGGGAGACCGAAGAGTAGCGCATTACAGTAATCGAGATGGGAGGGGAAAAAATGATTGACTTGTGTTTTTTGCATCTACCATTAGAGTCAGGTCAGCAAAAAAGAAGAGTAGACTGTGGACCCATCATGCTCTTCTCATTTGAATCAATAAATAAGTATACATAGGCTACAGATATCTGTACATGTTGATTTTAAAACATTTAGAATGAAAGTGACAATATATTAGACCCATGTTTTTAAACACTACATTTGATTAAAAAGAAGCATTGAAAAATTTAAAATGCAAACCTGAAGTGTCCTGATTATTGATGCGACTCAGCTGTGCCTGCCCATTTGGCACCAACTGCCGCGGGTTCTGATTGGCTCCCTGTCAGTATTTGAACCCAGTCCTGTCTGTCCCCAATTGTCAGTCCGTCTGCGAAGCTCAGAGTGTACTAGGCGAGCCCTTTTCGACCCTGACTCCCACCTGTCCTGTTTTTGCTCCCGTCTGTCTTCGGCTACGACCCATTTTGATCCTGACCACGTCTGCTCCCCTGCCCCGGCTTATGACCCGTTTCTGACCCTGACAACGTTTTTGCTCCCCTGTCCTGGCTATCGACCTGTTTTTCCACCTTTGACACCGCCATCGCTCGCTACGGAAGATCCACTTTTGTGTTCGGATCACAATCCGTGTACGAGAGTGACATGCTTCCCGTGCCTAGCGAACACCGGATCGTGGGCGCAGCCCTTCCTCTTTCCTTTAATAAAACCTGTGGGAAACGTAACGCAATTGGGTCCTGTTTCCGTTCTGGTCCTGACAAGAAGGGTTTATTTTAAATGAAACTTGACAAATATCCTGATGAATAATATAAATTCATGTTTTTACAAAACTGCAAGTCCAGAATAATGTATCAAGCTATTTGAATGATGCCCTTGAGTGCAGTACAACTTAATGCTTCATGAAAAATACTGTGTTATTTTAAGGACACTGGAAACAATGAAGTCACCAAAATAACAATATTTCATTAGTAGTACTTATATAATTCATTTTTGTTTGGCGGGGCCGGATGTGATCCACGGGACGTAGTTTGCCCACCCCTGACTCAGTAGATAGGTCATCCCCCCAAGACACTCGACATTTTCTCTATCAGGTAAGGACTTAAATGGTGGAAACAAACAACAACGATCAATCGTTTTCCCTTTTCATCTCGCGGCTCTTATCAAATAACTATTTTTAGCGGGGTGTAGAGAATTCAAGTGTCCCCAATATAAATGTGAAAGAAACAGCCAAACACCTCATTCTGACATGATTGTTTATTGCAGAACAGAAACAAATTGACAGCTTGCATAGCCTACATTTGAAAACGTGTTACTTTGAAAATGCATCTTTTCTAGAAAAAACCCTTTTCAAATAATACTATTTCCCGTTTTAACAGCAAATTAACTACTGTTTAATAAAACTTTTGAAGCTCTGAACAGCAGATCATCTCAAGGTTAATGAAGCATGTCTCTACTTCAATTGTGTGTATATAAATCATGATCATTTCAGTTCACTTCTAATGGCACTAAAACCATGACACTGCTAAAAACTGAGATGTTATTTTGATTTTGAGATACCATTTGCCTTCGAGTTTGGCACAAACACACTTTCTACACGCATAAATATAAAAAATAAAACCAAAATGGCACACATTTGGAAACCACTGGTTGAAGAAGCTGCAGTGCATTCATGAAACAAAGGTCACAGGAGAGTTTCTTGAACAACAACAAAAAAGCACCTCAATGGAAGATAAACTGTGAAACTGCAGCAAACAGATAAATGAGAAATCAATTTGAAATCAACATACTGTGAGTGTTGGATTCAAATGTAGAAATAGGCTGACATAAGGAACCCAAAATGCAAATGAGGCAATCAGATTCCTCGCCTTCATTCAAAGTAGATAAACACATTGGCGTTGGATAGGGTAAAAAGTACATACAAGATATAACAAAAACTGGAAAAAAAGTTGATTCTGAATTTGAGCAAAAGGACGCATTGTTCTCCTAATGTGAATGACTTGTACGTACAAAGATTATGGGAAACACTGTCCCCGATAATAAAAAAACCTCCACCCCTACAGTGAAATATGGAGGGCACTGCCTCCGATACAGACACACACTGGTAGACAAAAACTACCTTCTTCATTTCTACATTATGGAAGACGCTGCTTCCGATAATGGCGCCTGGAGAAATGCACATACGAGCGCCTTCGAGGACGCTTACGCGCGCTCGTAGCTGGCTGTGGGTGCTCGTGCACTTCATTTAGCAGATGCTGCTTTTGTTATTTCGACAGTATAACTGTCATAATTATGGAAGACACTGCTCCCGATAATTATCTTATAAAAGGCAATTAAAAATATTGATAGTGAACCCTGCCACTGATGAATAAATAACACAATAAATATACTTAGGTTTCAGTGCCGCCCAGTAAAATACTCTCCTTTTTAGTATTAAATATGATTTTTCTAACTGTATCTTGTTTTTATTCAGTTTTGGTTGTAAGGATGATTGAGGGAAATGTCTCAAAACATGGCTTTCAGAAAATACTTCTAAGATCGTGTATGCATCTGAGGTAAGATCAGCCTAAAAAATAAGATCTAGTTTTGAGAGGTGGGCCTGTGGGAATTAAAGCCTGAAACCAGCCCGATCCCGACCAATTAACTTGATTTGCAAACCCGAAATTTCTTGTCAAGCTCATGCGGAAATGGCATTACTGACAATTGAGCAATTGCAACAGTGTTTACAGATTTCTCTCACAATAATGGCCTTGTCAACAATTTAGTTAAGGCAGTCGTCTTATCTCCCATTCCTAAAACCATAGATCAAAAACAAATCCAGTATTGCAATTTTCAAACAAAAATACTTGTGAGGGCTATGGAGTAGAAGTAATTTATGATAACAAATGAAATCATGTATTTTTTTTAACGAAATCTAAGTTAAACAAGACTGTTTAAACAATTTACATATTTTCTATTTCTGTGTCTGCAGAGTCTACATCAACTAACGACTTTCCATCAGTGACAAACTTTTTTTTTTAAAGTTGACAGAAAAACCTTAAGTACTTCTGTCATTTTGATGGCTTTAAGAGAAAGGGGCCGAGAGAGAAAAAACAATGACGGGTGGATAATAATAAAAATAGGGAGAAGCTCAGCCATAACATTATAATTGTCATTTAAGACATGACCCAGGCTTAAGACTTTACCGATCATGGCTCTTGTTGAGAAACATAGAGCTACTCCTGCAAAGTACAAAGTACAGTCCATTTATTACTAATAAATTTGAATGGCGGGTGAGTGCTTTTGACTTTTTTTTAAAAAAAAGGAAAATTATTTTTACTGTAAATGAAAAAGAATGCCTTTCTTTTCAAACAAATCTTATACAGATGTCTTTGATTATAAAACCACTAGCAATAAAATTATTTGAAAGTAATTACAATAGCACCAAAGTAATCAAAAGTGAAGATTAAGCACCACAACCTTAAAATCGAGCACAACTTGAGACAATACTGTCATAATAAATGTCGGATTTTAAATGAAAACAAAGAGAGATAGGGCGGCTTTTAAATATTGTGATTTACAAATACTTTGTTTTCTAGACTATAAGGCGCACCTAAAAACCTCAAATTTTGAAAGAGTGCCATATAACCCGATGCCCTTTAAGTACCACAAAAAAGGGTGAATAAGGTTGGAAATGGCATACAATATTAATATGTGTGCATTACTACACGAGGTCTTACAGAATACTAACATATTTATGCAATGATTGATCAATCGAAACACACATCCCTGACAAAAATGGCCAAATATTGCATGGAATGGGAATCGGACCCAGGTCGCAACGGTGAGAGCGCTGACACATGAACACTACACCACCAGTGATACAGATAACGTAAAAGGCATTACAATTGATCTCATCATCACACTATTTTACTCACAGAGCCAGAAACGAATGTTAGAGAATGGCCAAAACAGAAAGTTATCCTGAAGTATATAAATAAACGCAAAACAAAGGAAACGATTCTTATGGGTCCCTGATGATGAATCGGAATTTGAGTGAGTAAAAATTGTGTGATCAGCCCAAATTCAATGGCTTTTTGTATGTTATCTGTATTGCTAGTGGTCTAGAAGTTGGTTACTGCTCTAACTTCTGTATCTAAGGTTTGATTCCTGTTGCATACAATGATTATTGACATTTGTAACCTGATCAATCATTGCATAACTTAGTTGTATGAAATGTGCAACGGTTATACACCAATATATATATATATAGGTAGCTCTTGTTCTAGTTGTTGTTGTTCTAGTTCTAAATCCAGAGTCCAGAGCGCCTTATATACAGAAACACTATTTTTGAGAGGTGGGCCTTATAATGCGGAAAATACGGTTCTATGATTGTTATGTTTATGATTATTATTATATATAATTCGTATCATGATGGTCATTATTATTTTTAATGAACACAGGGTGAAAATCCTTTAAATTTCATTATCGAAGGACCACATTTCTCCTGCTATCGCGGTGGCACAACCCTGAATGGTCCATGTTGCCAAAGCAAACTGGTTGCGGAATTGGTCAACGTCGGCTTCCGGGCTGTCTGTCCTGAGAGCGTCCAGGTGGTTGGCCAGGCCTTTGAGGGTGTGAGGACCCCAGCCGAACAAAATGTGACGGAAAGGGCTTTCTCTAGCAGACACGTATGCCGAAAGTAAGTTTCTCTCCACCTAGAGACAGCCAAACAACACACAATGAATATGCTTTGGCAATGTGAACATTCTCCTCTATCTAATTTTTAGTCTCACAATGTCATGATTACAGATTCGGGGCACCTGCGGCTGCCCTGGTCGCTGATTGGCTCCTTGCCACTTTTTGAACCCCCGACTCCCTGTTACCGGCCCTGTTCCGATCGTTGCGAAACTTCAGCTTCCGCTAAGGCAAGCCTTCCGAACCTGACTCCCTGTTTTATGACTCCCGTACGTCTCCTGGCTTCGACCTGTCTCCGTTTGATGACGTCCCCAGCGACCTGCTCCCCGAAATCAACGATCACTGGATCGTGGGTGCCAGCTTACGTCTCCTTTCTCAATAAAATTAAGAAACTAACGCAATTGGGTTCCCGTCTCTGTTCCTGACAGAACGTGAAAAGAACCCAGCAGTTTTTTACGAGCGCAGATCGGCGAAAGGAGACATGCAACGTTCGCACTGTACCGAGGCGGAGGTCCGATGGATGTAGGGGTGACGTTTCAGCCTTTCTACGGATTGTTCGACAGCAACAGGAATGGCTTCAGCGGCACCAAAAAAGGTTAGATGCGCTCCTGGAGATTCTTGCTCGTCAGCTGCACGCATCGGCCCCGCCCCCCGGTGATTTTTCTGCTGCAATGCCATTGCACCCGCCTGTCCCGTTCACAAATTCTCCCACCATCGAAACGGCAGAACCTTGAATGGGCGCGCCGGAGAAATTTTGTGGCGATCCTGCTTAGATGCGAGCATTCCTTGTAGACTGCCGACTAATTTTCGACCTGCAACCCCGAAACTTTGCATCCAAAGCGGCCAAAGTGGCCTTCACTATCAACCATTTGACTGGGAGAGCCGGACTCTGGGGAACGGCTGAATATGAGAGAGGTTCAGCTGCGTGTTCCTCATTTGATCTCCTGCCCTAGGAGATCCTCAAGGTACTTGACACAGGATCCACATCAGTCGACGTGTCGAGATCTCTGATGAGGATACGGCAGGGAAGGCGATCGATCACCGATTATTTGATCGCTTTTCGGACACTCGCAAGCCAGAGCAACTGGAATGCGGAGGCGTTAGAGAACGCCTATCTCAACAGTTTGGCAGACTACATGAAGGATGAGATGGTGTCCCACGCCCCGCCTACCAACCTCGACGAGGCCATTGCGCTCACGGCCCGGATTGATCGTCGGGTTCAGGGTCGACGTCATGAGAGTCCGCCAGAGCCACCCAGTTTCCTGCTCACCCAAGGGGACTGGCGCCCCTTCGGATTTCCAGCAGCCACCCGCAATCCTGCTAGACCTGTCATGACTACTGATTCGGGGCACCTGCGGCTGTCCCTGTGGCGCCAACAGCCCTGGTCGCTGATTGGCTCCTCGCCACTTTTTAAACCCCCGACTCCCTGTTACCGGCGTCCGATCATTGCGAACCTTCAGCTCCCGCTAAGGCAAGCCTTCCGAACCTGACTCCCTGTTTTATGACTCCCGTACGTCTCCCGGCTTCGACTTGTTTCCGTCTGATCACGTCTCTGCTCCCGCGCCCCGACAACCCGACCTGCTTTTCCCTCTTCGACACCGCTATCGCTCGCCAGAGAACTGCCACTTCTGCGTCCCGAGTGACCTGCTCCCTACAATCACGATCACTGGATCGTGGGTGCCAGCTTACATCTCTTTTCTCAATAAAACTAAGAAACTAACGCAAGTGGGTTCCTGTCTCCATTCCTGGTGCCTGACACACAAGAAAACCCGACAACAAAAGATGAAGCTCAGCAGTCTTACCGACATGATGCGATCGTTGTAAATGCGGCACATCTCAGTTTGACTCAAATCACTGTTTTGGATGTCTTTCATCAGGTTACGAGAAGCTCGACTGTAAGAGCCAGAGGCGGACATCAGCCACTGGACTGTTGTGGGAACCAGATTGGGCTGCATCTGGACACGTAGGATGCAAAACACTCAGCTTAAAACTAAAATTAACTGTCGAAAAAGGTTATGTCTGTTTCTTTAATGACGCGCGTCAAAGTGAAGCGCGGTCTCTCAAGTTAATTGGTTGGGCCCAGGCTAGTTCGGGCTTTTATATCCGTGGGCCTGGTTGGGTCGGGCCAGATTTATTTAGACCCGATCTTACCTCTAATCCTAAATCAATCGTGAATAAATGTGTGGATCCGAACAATTCATGTGAAAATATTTCTCCACATATAGGTGTTGAGAAAAGTGACAGTAATATGTATATTACTTTTTGAGTTGTATACATCTTCCAATTGCGATTAACCACAAGGAAACGCTACAGTCATTTTTTTTTTCCCTGGGCTGCAATAAATGTCCATAATTCATAGGTAATCCTTGCACTAATACACGTTTGTTATTATTATTCCTATCATTGAATTGTTAGGTGCGCTTGAATAAACTCTTCCTTTTTCATCTTTTCTGTGGTTCAGGTTGGGATTTGGACTGTGTTTAAAACAGTCCTTTTCTTACGTTCACCAATTTCATCCTGGGATAAAAGAAAACACCAACCATGCCTGATATTACTCTAACTAACGCCCTCACCCAGCCTCCTTTCCTCCAGCGTAATCTGCCTCGTGGCCAGAACACAGATGATAAAAGTAAAATAAAGCAGAAAGGTGCTGTGGAAAAAAAATAGATAAAAGCTCACTGAACTCAATTGGGCAATTGTTCACACATACTTAATAGAGAAAATATCTAATTTTAGACTTTTTAAGGACATCTCAAACTATGCGCCCGACCAGATGACCTTACACGATTAGTTAAATGATCACCCAAATATTATATAAAATGTGTTTGTCTATTTTTACCAAAGTGTATCGATTCAGCAAGTACTAGCATCAGTAGTCACCAGATTACATTTGAGTTTACAAAAAAATTTCCACTGACAAAGGTAAAAAAACGAGTATTAATTTACATTTTGAACTAAGGCTGCAATGTTAAAGTTGACAATATATATTCGAAAAGTAATAGTATTTTTCATAAAGTGGCACGGAGCATAACTTGTTAGCACGTCTTCAAATTCAGAAGTCCTGGATTAAACTACAGGGAGTGCAGAATTATTAGGCAAGTTGTATTTTTGAGGATTAATTTTATTATTGAACAACAACCATGTTCTTAATGAACCCAAAAGTCTCATTAATATCAAAGCTGAATATTTTGGAAGTTGGAGTGGGGCTTTTTTAGTTTTAGCTATTTTAGGAGGATATCTGTGTGTGCAGGTGACTATTACTGTGCATAATTATTAGACAACTTAACAAAAAACAAATGTATACCCATTTCAATTATTTATTTTCATCAGGGAAACTAATATAACAGCTCAACATTCACAAATATACATTTCTGACATTCAAAAACAAAACAAAAACAAATCAGTGACCAATATAGCCACCTTTCTTTGCAAGGACACTCAAAAGCCTGCCATCCATGGATTCTGTCAGTGCTTTGATCTGTTCACGATCAACATTGCGTGCAGCAGCAACCACAGCCTCCCAGACACTGTTCAGAGAGGTGTACTGTTTTCCCTCCTTGTAAATCTCACATTTGATGAGGGACCACAGGTTCTCTATGGGGTTCAGATCAGGTGAACAAGGAGGCCATGTCATTAGTTTTTCTTCTTTTAGACCCTTTCTTGCCAGCCACGCTGTGGAGTACTTGGATGCATGCGATGGAGCGTTGTCCTGCATGAAAATCATGTTTTTCTTGAAGGATGCGGACTTCTTCCTGTACCACTGCTTGAAGAAGGTGTCTTCCAGAAACTGGCAGTAGGACTGGGAGTTGAGCTTGAGTCCATCCTCAACCCGAAAGGCCCCACAAGCTCATCTTTGATGATACCAGCCCATACCAGTACCCCACCTCCACCTTGCTGGCGTCTGAGGCGGACTGGAGCTCTCTGCCCTTTACCGATCCAGCCACGGGCCCATCCATCTGGCCCATCAAGACTCACTCTCATTTCATCAGTCCATAAAACCTTAGAAAAATCCGTCTTGAGATTTTTCTTGGCCCAGTCTTGACGTTTCAGCTTGTGTGTCTTGTTCAGTGGTGGTCGTTTTTCAGCCTTTCTTACCTTGGCCATGTCTCTGAGTATTGCACACCTTGTGCTTTTGGGCACTCCAGTGATGTTGCAGCTCTGAAATATGGCAAAACTGGTGGCAAGTGGCATCTTGGCAGTTGTACGCTTGACTTTTCTCAGTTCACGGGCAGTTATTTTTCGCCTTGGTTTTTCTACACGCTTCTTGCGACCCTGTTGACTATTTTGAATGTAACGCTTGATTGTTCGATGATCACGCTTCAGAAGCTTGGCAATTTTAAGAGTGCTGCATCCCTCTGCAAGATATCTCACTATTTTAGACTTTTCAGAGCCTGTCAAGTCCCTCTTATGACCCATTTTGCCAAAGGAAAGGATGTTGCCTAATAATTATGCACACCTGATTTGGGTGTTGATGTCATTAGACCACACCCCTTCTCATTACAGAGATGCACATCACCTGATATGCTTAATTGGTAGTAGGCTTTCGAGCCTATACAGCTTGGAGTAAGACAACATGCATAAAGAGGATGATGTGGTCAAAATACTCATTTGCCTAATAATTCTGCACTCCCTGTACATTCCCGGTGTGGGGTTTGCATGTTCTTCTCAACCATGTCAACCATGCATACCAAAAACATACAGCCTGTCACTTGGTGTGTACAAAACAATGATCCCTTGTAAAAAATGTGACAGTGAAGGGTTGTCTCTGTGTGTTCCGAGACTGCTGGCGACCAGCCCAGAGTGCCTACTGCCTTAAGTCACCTGGGATGGGCTTAAGTAGCTGGAAAATGAATGAATGCAATGTTTATAATTTCTACAAAATATGAATTGAGATGTGTGCAATGAAAAAAGTGTGATTAGGCTGCAAAAAGTATCCCTATAAAATGTGCAAATTTAAAAATTGAGTCTAAAAATCAATCTGACCCCAAAAGTTTGACCTCCTCCAGAAAATCCTAATGGATAAAACTCTTCAGAGGTTCATTGTTCTCAAAAATTAGCCACAACAGACGTAATGCACACCTACCCTCTGCACGGTGTTGACTTTCCTGTTGATCTGCGCCACATGACTACGAATAATCTTGTCGTACTTTAACAAATCCATTTGCAGCAGATGATCGTGGACCAACCTCAGCACGATGTGACCTGCAAATTTGGCAGCTGCTTCAGCTAGCTGCAGATGCTGGTTGGACGTAGCAGCAATTAACTTCTCTTTGGTATCCAGCAATGTGCCAAAATATGGATAATCCTATGGAAAGAGCCTGATTAAAAAAATCCATACAATATATGCATTTTTTACATGAATGCCTTGGGTGGTAAATATTACTAAGTGGTACCTGTTCATACAAGTTTAATTTGTTCCGGACCAATTTTCTCAACCTCCCAAAAGCTTTCTATATATCACATCTTCCTGATCACTAAAAACACATTCATATAGGAATCAAACATGGAAAATGCGGTAATAAGATCAATAAGATTAAAGTAAAGAGACAAAATACGAGTTGTGTGGAAGAAGGAGCGGCGGCTGTGTAGGGGGCCTTAAATTGCATACGTGTTCCCCGTGTTTTAAACATTTTTCACTATCTCAAATTGTGTACGCTGTTTAACAATTTTTATGTGGGAAAAAAATATGTAGAAAAAAGACCAATCTCTATTTAAGGAAATCAATTGGCGTATGTTGACAGGTATGGGATAGAGAAACTGTTAATAAAACGTAAGCACTAACTGTACACTTCAAATTAAAGGTACTGCAAATGAACGTAATAAACAAAAAAAATCATACAGCACAATTTTTTTCTGTAGTAGTTTGAATGCGCAAAATGGACAAACCAATGCTAGCAGTAAGCAGTCAAGAGTGGCTAGCGGTCTTTAGTGGTAGCCCCTGGGATCGCTTGTGAACCTGATTTTCCTCCATATTTTCTTTAAAAAATACTCGGAAACCAAAATTGCTGCTTGTATGATGAGGTACCACTGTATTAGTTCTAGATTTATGTGTTACAAAAGCACCAAACTTACTAGATTTCCAGAGGTGAATCGAAATGATAGGGACGGGATGCCAGTAAAGGCAATGAAAGGATAAGCAGCATTATCCAACTTTAAGGGTTCCAACCTAAATGGACAAATAATGTTTTCGATGTACACATCAAAACAGCAAGCTTGAACATTGTGATTACCACCCAGTATTGGTACTGTACATGTAAATGAACATACACGTTTGCTTCCCAGTTGCTGTTTCCGAATTGTGAAAAGAGCGAGTTAGCCTTATTCCGCAGGCCCACCTGCGAAGAAAACAGTGGCATGCATTGTTGTGTGTAAAATTGTAAATTAATTTTGTTTTAAAGATTTACCTCTTTGAGAGTACGTTCAATCAAGCTGTACATCATTGGACTTGCTGCTACTTTAAAACCATTGTGACCTAGAAACATTTGTTTTGGATTCAGTAGGAAAATGCACGATGTCAATTCGGAAAACAAATACAAAGTTGGAACGTATTGTTTGGAATGAAAACTCAAAAGATTGTACAAACCGGCCACAATTCCATCAAGGTTTATGTAAGAAAAGGCCTTCATGCTAAGAGACGAAAGATAACCCTGCAAACAAGGAACAGATAACAGTATATTCTTTTGAGATTATTGCACTGTCAAATCATAGTTCAGTATGTTATTCCTACCTCCAGCCACTCTGTGGCGCCAACGCTCCCATATTCTCCAGCACTCCAACTTGCAAACACAATGCTCCTCCTTGGCTTGAAGCCGTCTAGTTTAAGGATGAAAAAGGGTCAGTAAAAGGGTTATACATGCGGTGCATAAACTGGAAAGAATAGGTTAGAGACATATTACCCTTCTTCAGCATTTCTGAGATAGAACGAGCAATTTCCAACAGGACACCGGTGCCAACGGTTGAAGAAGCAAAACCCGGACCCCAAGCATCCCTTTGGGCACCGATAACCATGTACCGATCTAGAGTCAAAAAAAGGGCAATTCATACAATACATTATCAATTTGAACAATTAGTTATGAGGGTTATGTTTATTAGCCGTCTCTGTTAATAGAAAGTTTTTAACACCTGCATCCACAAAGCCTTCGATGACGCCAAAGACATTGTTGATCTTTCTCTCAGTAAGAACGTTGTTGACTTCCACAGTAATGACATCACTCTCACTACCCAGTTTGTTGAAAACGCCCCACTCCTCTGGTGCGTTCGGCCCCTCCAACTGTCTGTGGGATGGAAAAATAGTACACATTTTGTTTCTATCAACTCATACCAATGAAAAAGTGTGGTTATTGAGCAATAATAACGCTGATTACATAAAAACTAAGGGAAAAGTACTGTAGATAGATAGATAGATAGATAGATACTTTATTCATCCCCTAAGGGAAATTCACATTTCCAGCAGCATCCCTGAGCTGAGAACAGTACAATAATAAAGCCAAAAGAATACAATATACTAATACCCAGTGTGACGTGCAAATGCCCACTTTAGCATGTTATATAGAGTAACCAAATAGTGCTACACAGAACACATAATGCAGTAAGATTCAGTAATATCCAATGTAGGTGGTGTGGTTTAATGTGGGCCTTTACTCTGCCGGGTGGAGTTAAAGAGCCTCATGGCATGAGGAAGAAAAGATCTCTTCAGTCTGTCCGTAGTACAAGACAGTGACAGCAGTCTGTCACTGAAACTGCTCTTCTGTCCGGAGATAATGCTGTGAAGCGGATGCGATGGATTGTCCATGATTGACCTCAGCTTTTTCAGTGCCTGTCTCTCAGCTACTGTTGTTAGGCTGTCCAGCTCTTTGCCCACAACAGAGCTCGCTTTCCTAGCCAGTTTATTGAGACGAGAGGCATCCTTCTTCTTGACGCTGCCTCCCCAACACGCTGCCGCATAGAAGAGGGCGCTTGCCACTACTGTCTCATAGAATATTTTCAGGAGCTTTTTGCAGATGTTGAAGGAGGCCAGCCTTCTGAGGAAGTAAAGTCGGCTTTGCCCTTTCCTACATAGAGCTTCTGTGTTGGCAGTCCAGTCCAGTTTGTTGTCCAGCTGCACACCCAGGTATTTGTAGGTCTGGACAAATTCTACACATTCTCCCTTGATGGTTACAGGAACCGGGTGAGTTCTGGTTCTCCTGAAGTCCACCACCATCTCTCTGGTCTTGGTGGTGTTTAGGTGCAGGTGGTTTGCGTCGCTCCATCGGACAAAGTCCTGAATCAATTTCCTGTACTCCTCCTCCTGCCCGTTTCTGATACATCCCACGATCGCAGTGTCATCTGCAAACTTTTGCACATGGCAGGACTCAGAGTTGTACTTAAAGTCCGATGTATATAGAATGAATAGGAACGGAGAGAGAACGGTCCCCTGCGGAGATCCTGTGCTGCTAACCACGGTGTCCGATGTACAGCCCCCCTGTTTCACATACTGCGGTCTGCCTGTCAGGTAGTCAGTAATCCATTCTACAAGGTGTGAGCTAACTCCCATCTCTGTCAATTTCCTACTCAGTAGCAGAGGCTGTATGGTATTGAAGGCACTAGAGAAGTCCAAAAATGTAATCCTCACAGCCCCCTTCGCCCTATCCAGGTGAGAGAGGGATCGGTGTAACATGTATAGTATAGCATCCTCCACTCCCACCTTCTCCTGGTAAGCAAATTGCAGTGGGTCGATGGCGTGACGGACCTGTAGCCTCAGGTGGTGCAGCAGCAGCCGCTCCATGGTCTTCATCACATGTGATGTCAGTTTTAATATTTGCATCAGCATTCCTATAGGTCAGGAATCTATGGCCTGCAAGCCATAAGGAGCTCTTTCAATGAGTACATCTGGCTCAGAGATGAAATTTAACATGCACAATGTTTTACTGTATTGTTACATGCGAAAGTGAATTTAGCATTTGCAAAGTCGGTAACACACTGAATATGGAAATGTTTTTGTCCAGTTTAAATAGGGCCCATTCTCAGTCAAGGTGTCACACAAACAGACTTCGTTTTGTCTGTACATTGCAAAATAATCTATTATACGGCCATTAAACAACCACTCTTGAGCAGTATTGGGAATAAGGCAATAATAAATAATACTGTTTCAGTAACGGGGTAAGCGGTGCATGACTTTAGCGGCAGATCAGTGGCGCGGTTTTCAGCTCTCCTCAAAGTTGTTAACATCACATTATTTCGGATTATATCACTCTTCAAAATGGTGACTACCATATGGTAAGATAGCAAATACGAATATAGCATTTATTTATAGTATTATGATTACAGCACCTGATTCGTTCGCGAACAAAATGTCTCTATGAGCCGGCCCCTGGAAGTGAACCAAGGGAGCCGGCCTCGCAACAATAACAGCTAGTTCCCTCCGAGATGCCTCTTTTCTCTTATGATTGGTCAATATGATTTTTGGGGGATTCTGTGTTGTTGACTTTCAATTTGTGGGGCATAGGAATGTTAAAATTGTTTTGTATTTTGTCTTTTTTGTAAATTTACAGCTATCTTAATTTTACTTCCTGTGTTATTTAAATATAATGTGTTTATATAAAATGTTAAGTTTATTCTTTTTTCTTTTTTTATCATTCCTTTTCCTTTTGTCATTGTATTTTTTCTTTTTGTTCCGGTTTTGTCTCATTTTTTTTCCCTTTTGAGGTCATTCCCTGCATAATGTTACATAATAATAGGTAGTGTAGGTATTACAGCAACAAAAACAACCAGAAGAACTGTTTGTGATCTTCTTTTTGGAGAAGTGCCTCTCTGAGATAGTTAGAATTTCCATCTCTACAAGTAAACTCTGTGTTTCCTATTTACTCAGATTGTTTTTTTAAATACTTTGACATAGAAACAACTTATTTTTAAAGTAATGGAAATAGTTATTTTCCCTGGTAACTAATTATTTTTACTATTAAGTTATTCAGTTACTAACTCAGTAACTTATTAGAAAAAATAGTAACTATAATTACCTTTTTAAAGTAACATACCCAACACTGCTGTTTATGCTCTTTATGATGAAAACCCACAGAATAAATTCTAAACACCCCAAAACTCTGGCAAATAACCCAGAACTAGTTGATTGGGTGAACAGTAGGAATTGGCAGAGCTATACACACAGTGCGCGCATTCCTACCCCTCCACGAAGGAAATAGATGCAATTTTCGTAAATCTTTACATAAATGGCCAGGGATTGAACCTTTGGCTTCCCAGTTTTGGGCCTGACCTTTTTCATTTAGTAAACATTAGTTGTTGCTTCCTTTTTACTTCATTAGGGGGGCTCTACCTAGTGGTAAAACTGATATACCACAGAGTGACAAAGAAATTAGTCTAACAGTATTTGTTATTCATTTTGGATTTTAGCACTCGTTGTAGGTTGCACTACACAATTTAGTAACATTTACTGGTCAAATGAAACACATTGTCCCTTTAACACAATATAATTGCATGTTTAATAAATTCATGTTGAGGTCAAAGTGGTGGTTGCATACTTGAAATGTGGTAACTCCTGTTTATTATTACAGAAATGGAAATACTTTTTGAATGTCTACAGATACTTTTTGAATTTTAACCGCTTACTCAAGAATGCTGGTGGCTGTGCGAGCAGTGATAGTTTGAGCCAGAATTCTGGGCAGTCCTGACGACTCAGCAGGTGGAAATTGTGTGTGGTTAAAGGAAGGGAAGCCGGGGGTATAGGGATCCCCTGAACCTAAATGAACCTGAGAGAGAAAAGAAATTACTCTAAAAAGTCTAAAACGTCAAAAATTATCTTAATTTTCCATACTAACATGTCCAAAGAGCTGTGAGTTAAGTTCAGAGGAATAATCAGCAGGATCTTTGTATATCAGTACAGCAGAGGCCTTCATTTTGGCAGCATTGGCTACCTAGAAAAACAAAGGAAGTGTTGATTGTCAAATTTTCAACAAAATTTCAGTTTTGGAGATACCGTAATCCCTTGCTATATCGCGGTTCACTTATTGTGGTTTCGCTACCTTTTTCTGCATTCTGATTGGCTTAACAGTCGCCCGCTCGTTTTTGTCTGTGCATTAATGAAGATGTGGTCCCAGTTGTAAACATATGTAAAATAGCTTAATGAACCTACATTAATTATATGCAATTTGTTATCACATCAAGTTTTTCTAAAAGCCGACAAAAGCACCGGTTGGCGGGCCCAAAAGGCAGAGGTAGATGCTTTCTATCGCCAAGAAAGTTCACCTTGTCAACCAGCTAAAAATGCATTGGAACCAGTGGCTACCTGGGACTTTTTCAAAAGTTTTGGATAACAGAAAAATATATGGTTTCTGTAAAAGGACACCTTCTTTCCCAATGGATATACAGTACGCGTTTCCATTCTTATATAAGGCTTTTAATTTTTTGCAGCTCCAGATTTTTTTTGTAGTCCAATATGGGTCTTTCAACCTTTTGGGTTGCAGACCGGAAACTAAATGCAGCTTTCCATAACATCAACATGACAGCGACAAAGTATCATGTAAAGTGGATTGATACAGTTGTGCAATAAAGCGTCAAAAATATTTGTAAGATTAAATTTGTCACAACGGAAGTTATTTGTGAAAAAATAATACGTTTATGAAATACAGAACTCTTATTTGTTAAGCAAATATTTGTGCCTGTACATTGGATTTGTTCTTTGGTTTCAAAGTAAAATAGTATTTCATAAATAAATGGAAGTTTCTTCTTTGCTGGTTTTGAATATCGCGGGATTTTTTTTAAATGCAACCCCCGCGAAAACAAGAATTACTGTATCACCAAATAGTGACACTAACCTTTTCCGCAAAGCTTATCTTTCCAGCTCGGATCAACATAACTCTACCAGTCATGTTGATGTTCCTGTCCCGAAGTAACCTAAAGTCACTTTCTTGTCCATAGTACGCGTACAGAACAGCTCCCTGGATCAGACAACAAAAATACGAGTTTCTGTGCACCACAAACATTAAATCGTTTTTTTTTAATCCCTTCATCCTCCCGATGACTCACCTTAACATTTCCATTAGCACTATAAGACAGAAAACCTTCTGGGCGCTCTTCTTTGCCATTCTTGAAAACAATTTTGTTGTAGCCAGAAAATGGGCGATCCTGAACTTTTATGAAGTGCTCATCGGTCCAGGTTTTCAGGCCGTACTCTTGAAACTTTTTGATCACCTTGTCTGCCAAAGCGTCGTCACCGGGGGAACCAGCCCGGTGGCTGCCACTTGACACTTCACTAGGAAAGAAATCGAAAAAGATAGTTTTCAAAACAGTTATGGGAAGAATATTTACCTAATAAAATCTCCATTTTATCAGTTAGTCTGGAGGTTATGATTTTAAGCAAGCTTAAACAATTTATTCCATGGCAGCTGAGTGGTTAGCGCGTCTGCAGCACAGTTCTGATGTCATAGGATCACATCCAGCTACCAGCCCTCCGGTGCGGAGTTAGCATGTTCTCCCTGTGCTTGCGTGGGTTTCCTCTAGGCACTCCAAATTATTCGTAGTAGTCAATGAGCGAGTGATCTGTTTGTCTCTGTGTGCCCTGTGACTGGCTGGCAACCAGTTCAGAGTGTCCCTTGCCCACTGCCTGAAGTTAGCTAGGATGCTCTCCTGCATCCCGCGACCCTACTGAGGATAAGCGGTGCAGATAATGGATGGATGGATGAATGGATGATTCCCCAGAATTCAATTGTATTTAAAAAAAATTCTGATAAACAGTTTTAAAACTGATCAATTAATCAACTAAATGGGGGGACGCCGTGTAGCATTTCACCACTGTATGTTGCTGTATTGGGTAGTGCAACCAAAAACGAGTGCTACAAAACAAAACTACAGAAACTCAAGAGTGACCAAACCGCACCATTTTCATTATTATTTTTTTTGCCCAGCCTTTCACAAGGCGTTTGTTTTTTGGGGCTACCCGTAGCAGGAAGATTGCACACAATCATGCCAACTCCCTTTACGTGAGCCTCAATTTAGAATAAATACTTATTTGTCGGCCTAGTATTTATGTGGTCTGGAGAGGGATGGACGCCACCAGGCTCTACTTGCCCACGACACACCACTGGAAATGGTGCCCCTAAGACTCTTAGGGGGTTTATATAATAGTTTGTGTGATTTCCCGATTCACATCAATTATTGTTTTTTAAACAATAATGATTTTTTAACCACTAAATAATAGACAATGTCCCCTAAACCCTGTAAAACACGGCGTTTTTGGTCTAGTTGTTAAGTGCTCTCATTACCGCGACCTGCGTTCGATTTCCGTTGCATACAATACTTATGAGATAATGGTCAGTGATGTTTTTCGATTGATCAATTATTGCACAATTACGCTAGTATACCATGAAAACTTGTGTAGTAAAGCTCACGCATAATTGCTCTATGCATTGCCCACCTTACCCACCGCATTTTGTGGTAAATAAGGTGAATCACATTATAAAGCGCACTTCCGAATTTCTGGCCAACTATGAGTTTTTAGATGCACCTAATAGTCCGGAAAACATGGTACTTTTTTTTCCTAATTCTGTGACAGCATATGGTTCTACTTTTACCTGAAGGCAGTTTGAAAGTTAGATGCAGTCAACTTTTGTGCAAATGCATTCTTGACGTCATTCCAAGCCATTATGGGAGCAGCTCCGGTGTCTGGCACGGCGGGCTCCTCAGGCAATTGCAAAGAGTTTTCACAGCTGAATGGCAAATCTTTTTTGCGATGAACCAAGTAGCCAATCAAGTACCCTGAAAGAAGCAGCGGTTTAAAATACAAATAAAATTCTGCATTGGATTAAATCTCAAATACAAGTCACCAACTTCGTATACTGTGCAGACCACAAACTCAGAAGCTTTACACCTCAACTTGCAGATTACATTTCAGACAAATAGTGCATTACATCATTATTAAAATAACTTGATAGATTAATTTTGTTTTAAAGGTAACAGTGCACAATTGTCCTGTTTTTTTTTTTTATTGCAACAGAGCGAATCATCTAAAAACGGCAATTTCTGAATTCAATTACCGTATTTACCACACAATAAGGTGTACCGGGTTATAAGGTGCACCCCCAAAAAAAGTATTTTGTGATTTTTTTTTATATTTAAGGCACACCGGACTATAAGGGGCATGGGATTCAAACGACAGTAAGGGCAAATATTGCATAAAAAATAAAGAAATACCATATTTATGCATTGAATGATCAGTCAAAATGTACCACTGGTCACAATTAGAAAATATCGGATACTACAGGATTTGAAATCGGATTGCAGCAGGAGAGCACCATATCCTATATAACTTGAATACAAGGGTTACAGATGCCCGAATAGGCACACTATTATCACACTATTTTTTACTCATGGTGCCAGAAAGAAATATTAGAGAATGAAGAAAACAGAAATTTGTCCTGAAAGATTTAAATAAACGCAAAAAACACAATGACAGAAATAACTCTTTCATGTATCTCATAAATAATTAGACTTTGAAAGACATTAAATAAATACATTGTACATTTTATGTTGGTATTTTGTTTATAATTTATACTTGTCACCTTCAATTCTTAATTTGAGCTGAGAAAAGTGAACCAAAATTTTATATGATTTTTTTCCCAAACATTCGTATCTGCTATCGTGATAATGAGATAAGACCTTATGTATTTCCATTCGTGTCGAAGTGTCTGTCCGAAGTGGGCTGGTGGTTAGAAATGGACGGTCTCACTTTTGCTATTTGGGTTTAATCCCCGTTGCCACCAGTGTTGCGCAATTGTGCTCAGCAATATTTTTCGACTGGTCAATAAGTGCACAAACATGGTAGTTCACTGGTATGTGTGTCCTAATTTGTCTGTACGTAAGGTTCACGTTCAAATTTGTGGCCGATTTGCTGTTTTTAGGTGCTCCTTATAGTATGGAAAATATGGTACTCTTCAATCAATATTCAAACAAAGACATTTAAGATCCATATTTATTTATTTTTTTAAAAAGCTCCTAAGTTCTGTCACCAATCTTTACCGATGATAAAGATGAGAAGGATGGTAGCAAACATAAAGCAGAGGTTCTTAGGCGTGCGTCCTAATTTTGAAGTCATGTAGGATTTGTGGTTGGAGTTGTGATTGAGGTGGGCCCCCACTCCGTTTCCTCCAACTTCTTCATCCGCGTCAGACGAAAGCTTCATCTCCACCTGACTGTTGTCCCCTTCCATATTCTGGGTCAAGTTAAACCGCGTATACGAATGCGGTTCTCCATTAAACTACAAGAGGAAGATAAATATGTGAAAGCTCAAAGTTGTGTTAGAAACAGTAAACTGTCAAAAAGAATCTAATCCTGAAAGTCTGGCATCATTTGATGTTGTGACTAAAGCTGCAACAACTAAATGATGTTCAAATTAATTGTCATTGACCAACTGCAATTCTATCTCATTGTAGAAGACTTTCAATCCTATGGTGTTTAAGCAAATTAAGTGGGCAGCTGATGTTGGAAATAAACCTCGTCACAATTTGGTAAATATATTTTTCTAAATCTAAAATATGTGTCAGCGCATGTGCAGATGTTAGTTTTACAAATGTTGAATCAAAAGTGCAAAAAATGCAAAGTTTAAGAAAAAGCATTTCTTCATCAGGGTTTTATTAAAAGATATTTTGGGGGGAAGGAATAATAGAGCCATACTGGTAATGTAATTTCTAGATTTTGGTAAAAAAAAATCAGATAATTTTCCTTGTCAAACCAGTTAATAGATAGATAGATAGATGGATACTTTGTTCATCCCCGTAGGGAAATTCACACTTCCAGCAGTCTACCCCGTTGTTTATTAGCAGATTAACATGATGCCCTAGGGGTGCTTGTAGCGGAGTGGATGGCGTCACGCTAGTCCAAAAGTTCGACATCCCTGCGGCAGATGGAAATCTTTTCTTTGTGAAAATCCAGGGATACACCACCTCATGTTAGCAAGTCAGCTTCCTCTCCGATTCCCCCCGGCTTTCGTCTCTGTGCAGCGGCGTTGAAGCCGGATAGCTCCGGGTGGCTACACGTTAGCGTCCGGAATGCCAAACGTGAGCCACATTTCCGCAAAACACAGCAACTGCGCTCCCTGTGCGCTTCGATGTTTTCCGCCAGCACTCGATCTTATTTGGTCGTGAGTTCGCATTTACCATGATTACGGATGGTACCGAAGACTTATAACGCCGCTAGGCGCTTAGCTAGCTCCGGCTCTTCTTCCACGATAGGCCCCTTCATCACGCCGGTACGAGAATTCTTCAGGGCAAGGAGTTGATTCCTTGAATAGACGCATTTTTGTGCGCTAGAACCCATGTCCATAGGATAGAAGTAATCCATAGTGTAGTTGTCAAAACGGGAAGAAAAACACCGAAGATAGGAGCAGACAATAAAACAATAGGGCAGCTGCTGGAAAAGGCAGCCGCTTGTGGCAGCGCCGCTTTGATGATAGTGATTGAATATAATAATCAACAATTTGTTTAACATTAAGAAAACACATAATGAGTCAAGCCAGTAACTTAGTTGTAATTAAACATGATCAATTAATATGTGTAAGATTAAGAAAACAGAGCAGCTTCAGCGACAGACTGCTGTCACAGTCTTGTTCCACGGACAGACTTAGGAGAGCATTTCTGCCTCATGCCATGAGGCTCTTTAACTCCACCCGGGGGAGTAAAAGCCCGCATTAAACTATACCCCTGTTTTTATTACAGTGTGTATTTTATGTAGCACTATTTAAATACTCTATATCAACACGTTACATTGGGTATTTATGTATTATATTCCTTTTACTTATTATTTTTTGTTTTATTTTCAACACAAGGATGCTGCTGGAAGTGTATGGGATGAATGAAGTATCCATCTATATATCTATATTTTTTTGTCATTATTTCATAACATATATTTTTTTATTATTTTAGATCAGGAAATAGTATAATACACTGTGGTCTGTACGGCCCTTTGAAACTTCTTGGGATTAAGGGCTATATAAATAAACATGATTTCACTTGACTATTGTATTTGACTGCTAGGTATTGTATGTGACCGCATTGTGAATCTCAAATATTATTATTTCTATACTAACAAATTTAATGCCAAAGACAGATATCTTACCTCCATTTTCTATTTGAGATGTTAACAACAAAGAATTAATAGTACAAAAGAAAATTGTTGTTTTTTTTTCCATGTAATATAGCTCAGAAAAATATCCTACAATGTCTCTCAGATACAAAGTCATCCCAACAAAACAACGGCAAAAATACCGGCTAAACTGAAGGTCACATTGTTTAGATAAAGTAGCTATGTTTCTGTTGGTAAAAGATCAAAGCACCAGACATAATGCAGAAAAAAAAATAAAACAAAGTAACAATGAATTTGTAAATACTCACAATTTTTGTTATTGTTGACCTTGCTTGGTCCATTGTTGCTTGACGGAACTCTAAAAAAAAAAGAAAAACAAACCAGTCATATCGCATCAGGGAAAAAAAAATAATAAAATGATTGACAAAAGTTGTCTATGCAAGTACAATATGCAATACACTTGGGTGTAAGGGAGAAAATATTTCTTCTACGTTTCATAAGAATATAGTTGCGGTAGAAGAACGTAAAACCTGTTTGACAGTACTACAAAAACAAACACAAAAATCAGAAGATGCAAGTGATCACAATGACACAAATCTATGCCACTTTAGCTCTCACGTCCTAAAACAAACCTTTGAGTTTCCTGAGCAATTCACTAAAAAGCAGTTGTTTAAGCACACAAAAGACCATATGAGATTAGAACCTTGATCTCCACAGGCACCATGGGAACACCATTGCCAGTGTGATACAATTACATAAGAACTGGCTTCTCACTCACTTGAAGAGACACAGAGAATGGTTATATTTCTACTAAACAGCAAGAGCTGAAATGGAACTCTTATAAATGTTTATTCTTATTTCCCATATTACAAGCAAGG
Organism: Urocampus carinirostris; assembly: GCF_059441175.1. Lineage (NCBI taxonomy): Eukaryota > Metazoa > Chordata > Actinopteri > Syngnathiformes > Syngnathidae > Urocampus > Urocampus carinirostris. Next base: position 31,188,734 of record NC_142349.1, read on the forward strand.
TAACACCAGCAATGAGTGTTACCAGAAAGGTGTTTACCCTGAGTCCAATCTAAATCAATCACAAAGGTAAATCTTTTCTCAGAACAGTCAGCTAAAAATAAGCTTGCTTGGTAGAAACAATAGAAATCAGACAAATCAAAACTCCATATGAACACACAATCATTCAAAGATGGACAGAGTTATTCTCTAAGGCAGTGGTATATTTGGGAATTTAACGGATATCGGTATCTACGTTATTATTCATTCGACTGGCCGATTATTCATCTACTGAGGCAAAAGCTTTTCTGACTCTCGACACTGCAAACAGCGGCAGCCCTGCTAACTCCCTGACATGTCCGAAAGAAAACGCAAATTTTTCCTAGGTGTGAATGAGCGAGTGAGTTGTCTGTCATTGTGTTCCCTGCGATTAGCTGGCAACCAGTTCAGGGTGTCCCCTGCCCACTGCCTGAGGATAGCCAGGATGGACTCCAGCATCCCGCGACCCTACTGAGGATAAGCAGTGCAGATATTGGATGGATGGAGGGCGCACCGTGTTAAATGGTCCAATCTCTTTGGCTGGTTATATTTCTCTATTTACTACACAGAGCGCACCACAAGATAGGGTCTGGGTGACCTCTGCTGTGGCTGCTGTTGTGCTGAAAAGTTATAACAAGTATTATAACTAATAATATAAAAACTGTCATATAAAGTGACCAAAAACTGTGCCATTCGCCATGTAAGACATTCATTATTTAAGTTAAAGTTTAGTAGGTATAACGTAAGAAAGATAATACTAAAAAAAATAATAATAATAATAAAGTCTCTAAATTGGGCATTTTACTGTTAAGTCAGTGACTGACAATTACCGGTAATTGTTTTTGTAAAATCTAAAGTGACAATAGATAATCTGAACCGCTACAGTGTTCGTAGTGCATTCCAAGTTAAGTATACAGCACTGATTTTATTTTTCTAAAAAACGTTTTGAACTGCTCTTTGGCCTGTCTGTTTTGAGCTTGTTTGGGGTGGGATTTTTCTTCATTTTTTATAAGGGAAATTGTTAAAAACTCTACAATAACCATGAGTTTAAAAAAAACTAAGAACAACCAGTGTCCTGAGAGCATGTTCTTTATTGACCATTCTCTATACATCCAAATTTTTCAATGTTCTTGATTTTGTTGCGTCTCTCTCAATATTGTTTGTTTTGTTTTTTTCACCCTTTGTCACTTTGATAACCACTCAATAATCATGACAAGTTCCAATAAAATATAGATTCAATATAAGTCTGTACACATAAGGTTGGGTGAATCAGGGTTGCATTATGAGAGTGGATATGGAAGGAGCGCTAAAGAAGCTGGACAGCTTTTGCAACCCATTGTCTTGCACAATGCGGCTGACAGTTTATAATGATTAGCTTTATAAATTGCTTACTTTCTCGAAGTACAATAGTTAATCACAGACATTCTACCGCTAACCACTTTTTTCCAATTCATGAGAGGTAAAATCAGTTTTTATTTGTATAGCTTTTAATACAATAAAATGCAACTAAAAGTGCTGATAATTCATCCACATTGTGGGAGGGCTCCTGCTGCATTAAGACAGTATACATAACTGTCCACCCTTTAAACACAACTTTTAGCGTCCGCAACTATGAGATCAACAAGTATTTTCTTTCCATAGCGAAAAATGAGCACCGAGGCAAGCTCTCAACCAGTATGATCTGTGAATGCATTGTGCTGCTACTTTCTAATAGTATTGCGGGTTTTAGTCAGTTCTTATTAAGGCCGACAAAAAGAAAAGATGCAAATAAATTGGGTGCTGGTGCAACCAACTGAAAATGTTGAGCTTGAGCTACCATTGGAATTTTTAGCATAGAGGTCTACTAGTAAACTGTTCACTGACTTAATTCATGCGCAGGAGGGCCGATGTCTCTACTTCCACAGTTTGTAGTTCAATATTTTTCTTGTTTTTAATTTATTTGTGTCTTCCCTACAGTCGGTAGGAGTTAAATCACTAAATCTAGACTTCTAGTGTGACACTATAGCCTGACACTAAAGAAAGACTTAAATATAGCCAATTGGCCATGAACTCCTCAAGTGAAGCTAAATAGAAATAGTGCAAAACCTATGTTGTAATTAATTCATTTCAAACACATTATTTGTGAACTCCATGATAAATGGGAGAAGGTCTTAATGACCTCCACAGACTAATTTAAGAGCTCTGCTGGAAGCTTGACATTGCGTGACTATAAAGTTGTGTGGACAAATGCCAAGGGGTTACAATTGACTTTTCAATCAGACCAGTTTTGCTAAAGAACTGTCTTGCCAATTAAAAAAAATATGTTTGCAAGATTGAAATTTTAGATGGCCACAACATAACAAATCAAGTCAAATGCATGTGAAATTCACCTCAACCCCTGCCATAATATTGCTGAAAATTGGCTTTGATACAGTATTTCATATGCACCATTATATGGCCTAAATTGCAATAAAACACGATAATGGCGGGACACACCGGTGCAACGGCTAATGGCTCTCCAGTTTTGTTTTTTCTTACCATGTTCTTATTACAACATATTCCAGTCCCCAAACCCTGCCTTTTAAATATTTGCCGATTTACCCTAACATTCTTTTAATCCTTTATTTTTTTCTCTGAAATTTTATCAAAATGTTCATCTAATTTTGTAAACAATTTTCACTACGTAGGTAATATTGTCAATAAATATTATTCTAATAATCTAATTCTAAATTTGTTGATCATAGCCTTGACTTACGATAAAAAAAACTATGAAATACACCACTTAAACCAGGGGTAGGGAACCTTTTTGACCCAAAGAGCCATAAAAGCAAAAAATGTTTTAAAAAGAAATTGAGAGAGCCACATCATATATTTTCAGACAAAATTGAAAAAACTGCCAAACACACTCTCTAGACAAAAGCTAATTCTTCAGCACATTTGACTTCACTGTGTGTCATTTGATGATTTAATCAAATATATGAAAACTAATTAAATGAATTTACAATTTGTCTTCCACCTTCAGTTAAGAGTGTTGAGGAAATTTTTTTCCATGAAATTTGTCCTTAATAATGGTTTCAAAACAATGTGCATGCAAAGTTCTTTAGTAAAAATGTCACAAATTACTGCAACCGATAAGCATATCGTCATATTCACTTTCGGTGTAGACTGCACTGAGCGAGAGAGAGAGAGAAGGAAGTGCCCTGCGCTGTGTGCAGGGATCCACCCACCTGTACTGCTCAGTGCTCACCCGATCAAAGTCGTTTGCCAGCGTTTTTATTTATCAGTTATAAACTTCTGCATTAAGTTGCTTCGGCTTTATATGGAACAAAATCGGGATGAAATCACTTCACTTTGGAACGCCACAGAGAGATGTGCAATAGTTCCATTTTATTTCGGAGCCATATGTACTCATGAAAAGAGCCAAATATGGCTCCCGAGCCATAGGTTCCCTACCCCTGACTTAAACTACTGTATACTTCACTTTCTAATTCATGGTAATTGTTGCTGCAGACTGTTAGAAACTATTCACAAAAATGATTTACTTTAAAAAGCTAACTGCTCACTTTGGTGGGAAGAAAAATGCATTAATCTTACGTGCCAAACATACCACTTTAAATCAGCTAATACTTTAATCAGATTAACTGTTCTTTTATTCTCTATTGACAGACATGCTGTCATTTCCACTCAACGCAATAATAAGAACAAAGACAAAAGTTTTTAATTGCCAAAAAAAAAACTTTCAATGGAGGACTTGAGTATTATCTTGTAAGGCCTTTCCACAAAGTGACGATTTGGTTTCTTCAGTAGTACCTTTTCTAACCCATGTGTCAATCTTAGATAATAACCAAAGTTGCATCACACCCTTGTAGGAGCAAAGCTTGTCAGTTAGTCAACTTCAAAGGACAGTTGTGTAGAATCGCTTGACCCGTAAAAGCGAGGCATTTTGGCAGAAAAGGGCATTTATAAATTGTAATTCAGTACGATGGGGCCAATTTCTGACCAATTTTAGTACATTGCGTTGGTTTATGTGAGGCACCAAAAACAGATCCATAGTTTTTTTTTACAGTCAAGGCGGAGAAAAGTCAGTGGTATAAGCTAAACTTAGAACCACAGGTGGGTAAAGTAGCGGGGGAAAAATACTCAAGCAAAAGTACTGTTGCTTCAGAATAAAATGATTCAAGTAGAAGTAAGTAGTCCCCACAATAAGCACTTGAGTAAAAGTAAAAAAAAAAACGATGTGCTCCAAAAAATACTCAAGTACTGAGTAACTGTAGCCATGTCTTATTTCTTGATGTTTTTTTAAAAAAAACAACCATTAAATCAAATCATCAAATTACAACCAATCAACAATAAATAACAAGTCTGTAATTATAAGTCTGTGTACTTAGACAGCCATTTAAAAATGCACATACAGTACATTAAAGAAATGTTCTCACCTTGTTCACAACCCTGATTGTTTGGGTAACTGGTCAAGTCTAAATAAAAGAAACAAAGTCTCTGACAAAATAAATGCGCTTAAGCAGACAGACAGACTCTTACTTACATGGAGGGGATTTAGGTAACGGGTTCAATGTAGCGTAATGTAGCAGAGTAGTTTCCTCTTCACAAATCTACTTATGTAAAAGTAAAAAGTATAGTGATGTAAAATTACTCTTAGAATTGCAAAATGTCCCAAAACTACCCACCTTTGCTTAAAACACGGTTGAAAATAAAAATAGAAACTTAAAGAACACAAGGGGGTAAACTTACTAATAACCGACTACGACGGAATCAACAAAGCAAATACGAAAAATAAAAAATAAAACGAGTCTGCATTTCATGTTAATGACAATTAAGACAATCTTGAATCTTAAAAATACTGAAAAATTGGGATCTTATTTATAGACCTAAAAAAATGTAAAAAATCACAACCTTAGGCATAGAAACTTACCAATTTGTGAGCACTGGCGTTCATGAACCAAAGCTTGACTGGAGAAAGTTGTGAGAATGACAGATGGCGAGGGCAGGGGGGCAAGCAATTGAAGCTTGCTCAAGAGCAGAGTGAGCAGGGGGTTTGGGGCAACCCACACTCTTTGTGCGGGACTTAATCATGTGAGAGTCACATTGGGAAGAAAAGCTTGAGAAAGTAGTACTAATAAAGTGAGTTGAAGCAAGTAAATCGCATCTTTTGGAATACGCCAAACACAAATGATTGTACAGAGGAGTTTGGGCAATGACTAGAGAGCTTCTTATTGTCCGATTTATCAATGACCTTGGAGGAAGTAGCACTATTTAGGAAGCAATTCCAACCGATTATATTAATCATATGTCTGCGCTACTCCACACAAGGCAGTTGCCATGTGTTTCCATAACAATCTTGTCAAGTTCACCTGCTCCTTATCCAAACAGGATAATGACCTCTGCTCTACTTCTCGTGACCAGGTTAGCGAGAAAAACGATAAAAATGAAGAAAATATTTACATTCTCGTTGTTGGACTGCAGAACTGGGTAGGAAACAACCTTAAGATATATTATCTTTTAGCAAGGCCAGAACACATCCAAGCCAAGGTAAGTGTCATGTCTACGTCTACCTAGTGATCCCGGAGGAAGGTCGCACTTGAAGGCAGCTAACGGGCACACTTATTAGCGGCTAGCGCCAGAAGTTAGCCGTGGTTGCACCTTCGTTGCGTTGGCAACGCGATGCGCAGAATAGTTTTATTGTTTGGATGTTGTTTTTGAAACAAAGTTCACAGAATTGAATTTCGAATAGCTTTTGTTTGCCAAGCACATGGCTCAAGGTTGGGGGGGCTGCATAAATTGGTGGGCATGGGGGAAAGTAAACGGTAGACGATTAAATAATGCATGACTCCGACATGATACAAAAGTACAATAAGACATTTTAATACTGTACAGCGTATACATTTATAAAAAGCATATATCGTTTTAACACCTCATTCGACGTTGTATTTGCTGAAGTACAACACGATATGGATATGATGATTAAATGTTAAACTCCTACCTGATCAGTCAATTTTCTCCAATCTTTAACTTCTCCAATCGTGTGCGTTCCCCTTCTTTTTGCAAATTTAGCTCCAGGCGAGAGTTTTAGCCTCGTGTGCCCTTCAGCCTGCTGGTCCCTGCTTATATCTGGTTACACTGCATGAAGTGGGAGGGGGCGAAGAGAAACACTTCAATAGACCTTTAACGAGACCTTTGTGGGCGCATTTTTCAAATGTCCGAATGCAAACATACAAATATAAATGTATGGAATTGTTTTAGTCTAACTTTTTGCGTGATTATGTTGAAGGAAATGGTGTGATGAGATATAATATGATTCACCAGCTATACTATTATACGTTTCAAATGTCAAGTCAAGTCATGTTTATTTGTAGATAGATAGATAGATAGATAGATAGATAGATAGATAGATAGATAGATAGATAGATAGATAGATAGATAGATAGATAGATAGATAGATAGATAGATAGATAGATAGATAGATAGATAGATAGATAGATAGATAGATAGATAGATAGATACTTTATTCATCCCCGAAGGGAAATTCACTTTTCCAGCAGCATCCCTAAGCTGAGAACAATCGAAAATAACTGAGAACAATCGAAAATAACACGGGAGCTGCTGGAGTGGCTGCCATTCGTGACGGCGCCGGAGAAACGATTCAATTTGAATCATGTACAAACAAACAAACAATTGAATCATGTACAAGAAACGATTCAATCTGAATCATGTACAAACAAACAAACAATTGAATCATGTACAACAAACAAACAAAATATTTATGTTTCAATAAGTGGAGTGTTAATAAAATGGGGGGAAAATAATTTCTGATACTGATATAACCAGGTAAAACTAATTTTAAGTTACCTGTCCAAATGAATGTTGTGCCATCTCACCTTTCCCACTCTCTCTGCTCGCTCCTGAAACTTTATCAAATAGTCCAAAATTTTACCTCATCTTCTCCGCTCACCTCGTCGTCCTCTTCTCCTTCCACTTCGCACTACAGAGACTTTTTAGCTGAGCCGTCTCTTATGACACCATCCCCTGATCTAGACCAAACTAATGCAAGCAAAAATGCAATGGCAAAGCAAAGCCACTGAGGAGCTAAACGATATACGTAGGGCGTACAACTTACACGACGATGTCTGCCCGGGTGGCTGACAACTTTTTTCTAGAATTTTTTTTTTCCCCAAATCGAACGATTGCTTTATTCCGATTTCGAAATCTTCGTTTGGTTTGGAAATTTCGGAATTTCGGTTCGCTAGGCAATTTGCATACTCGGCAGCCAATCAGAAGCCTGCATCGGATAACTTCGTGCTTCCGGACTTTCCTGAGCCTTATAAGGTCATGTATTTGCATATCATTTTCCAAAGAAGACGCACAGAGAACAAAAGAAAAATGATAAGTGGTTAGGAATCAAGCCAAAACCTCAGCCCCAGAAGAAATATTCGAGAGAAGCTAACAAAATTTATGACGTAAATAATGTACATTAACGTAAATGTACAATAAAAGCATTGTGGAAAGAGGAGTTCACGTGGCTTGTAGCAGACCACGCAACGCAAACATTGCATGAATGAAGATGAGTAAGTAAATACAGGTACCGTATTTAGGTTAACTACATGTTAGATTGACCATTTAACAGTCTAATGGCCAGGGGGACTAGACTACTGCGGAACCTGGTGGTCCTGCACCGCACACTGCAGTACCTCTTCCCAGAGGCTAGCAGAGTGAACAGTCCATGATGGGGGTGAGAGGGGTCCCCGATAATGTTCTTAGATGTTAATGTTAATGTTCATGAGATATGCACTATTGCCTTTTCATATGTCATTTGTACCTCTGGTGGGCTAGTGGTAAAGTCCAGGCCTGCTGCCCCGATGCAGGATCCGGGTTTGATTCCCACTTCAATGAATAATTTGCATTTTTAATCAGCAATTCTCGCCAATTGATTAACAATTTTTGTATAAGGAACCAAAGGAATAAAGTCAAGTCATAGCCCTTAATCACAATCAAAAAAGAGTCTCAAAGGGCTGCACAGATCAAACACTAGCTCTTACTATAGTCTAAATTCCATGCACTTTATAGTCCGGTGCACTTTATGTATGAAATATGTATGACAAAGGTCAATTTTTAGGGTGTGCGCTTTAGAATCCGGTGCGCCTTACAGTGCGGAAAATATGTTATACTGAAACTCAGAACTAATTTTGTGGTGCATTTTTCAGCTTGTCCGCTTAGCCTTAATACACAGTTGAAACATTTATAGTTTAACTCTCCTACTGTGAAATATGTCTTAAGGGATGTGCAACATAAAAGCCATTGTTTGAATTTCCTGCACAGTAGGTTGACCACATCCAAGGAAACTGGTTGACTTCCTGATGATACGAGAGGAAGCTCAAGGAACTAAAGGAATCACTTGAGAAAATTGGACACTCCCGAAAAAACGGTTTTGAATACAAATCCCAGATGTTTAATAAATAGAATGTATAATGGGGTTCATCCAGCCTCTACACCTGATTTCAACTTGGAATAGATATTTCTGTACTGAATGGCCTTTATTGTCTTTATAGCCTTTCTCCTTTCAGTGCAAGTAAAACACGTTTAAAATGGTAAACATGTACAAAAGGATTAAAACGTTGGAAAAAAACTAAATATTAAGGATTGTAATAAAGATGCGTTCATTCACAGTAGCAGTTCAACAGAACATTATAAATAGACAGTTAAAAGTATTTGATTAAATTTAACCAAAAACTACCCTATTCCCAAATTCACTTCATTGGTACAAAAAAGTGAAAGGTGAGAACATACAAAATACGCACAAAGCTGGTAGCTGGATTTGAACCCATGACCTCAGAACTGAGCTGCGGACGCGCTAACCACTCAGCCGCCTTGCCGCCCACTAAGTATTGATATAGGCCGATATTTTGTGAACTGGTGACTGTCTCCATTTTTCACTGTAGGAAGGATCATGTTTTACAAGTTCAAGAAATTGTCCAGTGGCAAATGATTAATTAATTATATTTGTTAAGAGGGCTTGCAATATTCTCAATTACTCGTTTAATAAAAGTCCTGTCAAGCAGCGTCAGCCATGCAAGGCAACAACCTGCTCATCAGGGGGCATTAGGGATTCAGTGTCTTGCCCAAAGACACTTCGACATGTATAGCCCTTAATCACAAAGAGTCTCAAAGGGCTGCACAGGTTATTGCAAACCACAGACTATTATTACAGACTATTATTGCACCATCCCCTGATCTAAAACCTACATGAGGGCAAGGAAAAACTCAAAAACCTCAAAATGAGGAAAATGAAGAAACCTTGAGAAGGGGGCGCACATATGGTAATACCCCATTCAGGATGACCAGGCTGCAATGGATGTTGCCATAACAAATAATACACGGATATTGTCGACATGAAATATAGGCTATTCATATGCTACAGAGTAGAAGTGTGTTTTAAGCTTAGATTTAAACATTTCCACTGAGGTTGCAGATCGAATCTCAGGGGGAAGGGCATTCCACAGCACCGGTGTCCGGATGGAGAACGCTCTCGAACCTGCGGAACTCTTCTTGGCTCTTGGGATCACTAGTAGACCAGCGTTTTCAGAAGGAAAGCTTCGGACTGGAACATAGGGGGAAATTAAATCTGAAAGATATGAAGGAGCAAGTCCATGTATGATTTTGTATAATACTAAAAGAACCTTTAAATCACACCTTAAGCTAACAGGGAGCCAATGCAGGTTAGCTGAAATCGGGGTAATGTGATCAAAGTTTCTTGTCTTAGTTAAAAGCCTCGCTGCAGCATTTTGTACCAGCTGAAGGCTCTTGATTTTGGACCTCGGGAGATTGGAGAGTAGTGCATTACAGTAATCGAGACGGAAAGTAACAAACGTGTGAATTATAATCCCCGCATCTGACTGAGACAGCATACGACGAATTTTAGTTAAGGCGCATGTCATTTAATTGTTTTTTAATTTCCCTTTTTTGATTTTAAATATGTCTTCTTACATTTAGGGAAAGTTTAGACCCGCCAATAAACCTGACGTGCATGTTTTTGGAATGTGGGGGGAAACCGAAGTGCTTGAAGGGACCCCGTGCAACCACAGGGAGAACATGCAAATTACGCACGGGAAGGCTTGGCACATGTTTGTTTATAATATATTGTATTGTCCAACTTGTGAAAATATGTTGTTCCCTTTTGTTAATAAGTGGCTGACGCTGTTTTTGTTGTTGTTTTTTAGTGTTGTCCCAAAACAAATTAATTTCATTCATTGTAATTACACATTTATTATCTGGCTTCATATTAAGTGTTCTTTTGTTTTTGAACGATGATAAGATGTGATTCATTTTGCATATCCTCATAGTTCACAGATCCGTTAACCGCTTGGTTTATAAGGGCATCAGTGAGGACGCAACTCTGGTCTTCTTTCTCCACAGCTGACGGTTCCTAGCCTGTTTTTGGATTGTGGCAAAGTTGGCATATAATACCCTGTTTTAATAACTGGTTGCATGATTTGATTAACGGGAAAAGTGTTTTGACTGTCAAGGGGAAGAGCTCTGGCATTTTTCCCGTCATTCAACTTTTCACCCTCTGTTTCAACAATTGTTAATCAAAGTTGTTGTTTTTCAAATATTTGTGACATTGTATTTTTTACGAAAAGAAGAAAAAAATATTATTTAATGTAACCTCTTCGGTATTTATAAGTTGAAGTGAAAGTCAAATACCTAAATGGAATATATATTCATTCACGAAAGCCCCAACGTGTAATAGTGGAGCAAGTCAGCTTTGTGGTTAGCTCGCAGTGCCACGTCCAGCTATCGCACCCTGCCCGTGTCGAGTTTGCATGTTCTCCCTTAGCTTGGGTGGGTTTCCTCAGGGCACTCCGGTTTCCTCCCACATTCCAAAAACATGCATGTCAGGTTAATTGGCCGGTTCAAGTTGTCCCTAGGTGTGACTGAGCGAGCGAATTGTCTGTCCCTGTGTGCCCTGCGACTGGCTGGCAACCAGCTCAGGGTGTCCTTTCCACTGCTCGAAGATGGCTGGGATGAGCTCCAGAACCCCTACGACCCCACTGAAAATAAAGGGTGCAGATAATGGATGGATAGATTTGTGCGACTAAGGGCCAGTGCTACAAAGCACAGTGTGGTGGTATCCTGACGGACTAACATTGAGGTGGCTTTAGTGTGGATTTCTCTGTGTAAAGCAATACAAATTTCTCGACCTAGGTTTTTTTTTTAATAAAAAATTAATATTTGTATGATGGTTCATGTGTTATTGCCTAATATTCAAATTAATGGTTTTTTTACTGAATTAAGCATTTTTTGTACCACTAGGAGACACTAGATATTACACACTGTCCCTTCAAAGACAAAACAAAATACGTTAATAATAAGATAAGATAACAATAAGATATTTCAATTTATTTCAACAGGCTCACCTACAGGGTACTGACATTATTGTCTACCATCTTGCTGCTAAGGGTACCACCAAAAACTGGGCAACAAAAATTAAAAGAAAAAAGGAATGGTGAGTTTGGGTCACTTTGAGTGCCCGTGGTTTGTATTCTTCCTTGTGATTTTAGCACTCACTTTATGGTGCACTACACAATACAATGACATCTAGTGGTCATATATTACAAACTGTCCCTTGAAGGCAGGATTCTCAAAGTTGCGGCCCGTGGGCCATTTGCAGCCCCCCGCTTAATATACCTGTATAGGTTTATATGGTGTATAGGTTTACCTGTATTAATTTATCTATTGGTTGATTGATTGATCGGTCGGTCGATCGAGCTTCATATTTCTCTTTTTTTTTTTTTACATCTTACATCTATTTATTCATAACTGACACATTTGTTCTAGAAATTCCCTATACTGCTTACTTTATCTTTTAAATGTATTTTTTGGGGGGAAAATTGTATTTGAGAATAATGGAATATTTTTAGTCTGAGCTTCTCTTTCGGTGAACCCGATTTCACACAACCTTGACCAGACCCAAGCTCCTGCAGACCCCAGCTTTATTGAGTTTGAGACCACTGCCTTAATGGCATCAACTACCATTTGATTGTTTTTCATTGAAGTGTCATAAAATGTTGAATCGGTAAAAGCAATAAATGTGACTAAAACAATGAGAAGCTCCTCAAATTTTCTGTAAACTGAACTTCAGTAAACTGTTTCAGTTGAAATAAAAAATCCATCCAATTAATAATATAAACATGCCATTAGATGGCTATTTTCATTTGAGAGAAACTGTAGTTATCGGCAATGTCTATGTCCTTGTATAACCCAGCCAAGTCCTTGTGCAAGGAAGTCTTTGCCACACCATGTGAAGTAACGCAAAGTCTGAGGAGGCAGGTGAGGATGCGCCTCACTTGTCATCATGGATCCAATTAAGATTATACTATTTTGGGTATATTTATTCAGTGTTAAAGTTCTTTCTCATTAAATTTCACTATTTTTCTTTTTCAAATTTTCTTAATTTTCACATTCTATTATGAATATTACTAATACAATTAGTATGTAATGTTTTACTGTGCTGAGCGTCTGCAGATGCAGACTGAGTCAGACAATTCTCTTACCTTGTAGCAGAGGGTCTAATGGGACTAATGATTCTTAATCTGGTATACTCCTTAGCCCCAAACTATAAAATTAGTGACAGTATTAATAAGCAAACAGCAAGTCAAGCCATCCAGTATTTTCTTTCCAATTGCATGGATTCGAATGGTGGACTACCCATTTATTGATGTATTTATTCAAAATAAGCAGCCCATTCACTTTGTTTATACGTTAGGTGTTAAGTTTATTTGATATAGATGATTATATTTGTTTTAGCTTGTTATTTTGACGATTATGCCAGTGTCTGAAACTCATGACAAAAACTTACCGGACACCAGGGCAGACAACTGTGAAAAGTTGCCTGCCCATCCATAAAGTTGCCTGCCCCACTTTTCACAACTTGAAACACAATAAGGCTACTAATCGCAAAAAAACAAAACATTGTTGCAAGATATTAAGGATTGATAATCACAATATATAATAGAACAACACTTTAAAGTTAAGTTTAGTATAAATCTACTTATAACATTCATTGCATGTTTTCCATCTTTCATCAGTACCTGTATTTACTCATCTTCATTCATGCAATGTTTGCGTTGCATCGTCTGCTACAGGCCACGTGAACTCCTCCTTCCAGGATGCTTTTAATGTACGTTCACAAATTTGTAGCGTCATAAATTTTGTTAGCTTCTTTCGACTCATGTTCACCTAACTGTTTGAAATGTTCTCTTAAAGACGACCCTAAAATAAAACCCTTAGCTTGATGCTAAAGAATGCATTTGAGTGGGTGTGATCCGGCAAAACAGTGCCTCACCTTTTAAAGGTAAACCGAAATAATACAGAACGAGCCAAACCAAGCGGAACAGTTGAGTTTTGAAGCAGCTTTAAAAATATCCTTAAAAGAAGGAGCAAGAGGAAGTTAAAATCTATTTCATGTTTTGGTTTGCTGACTAAGTGAGAGGGGAAGAGATTTTTCCTGTTAGCTCATCTGCTCTCTTCGTCTTTTCAATGAAAGAAACAAATTTTAAAAAAAATGTGTTTATTGTCCAAGCGTAGATTTAAGAAAAATATTTTGAATTTGGTACCCGATGTTCTGATGACTTCTGGAACTAATTGGCAGGACTGTCTGGAGAAAAACAACACACGTCCGCCAACCATTCGAGTATATGACTTTTGAGTCATGGTTCTTGTATGCTGGGATGGCAAAGCAGTCACCACTATGATTGGATATGTTTGGTGGGGAGTGACAGAGCAGACGCCAGTGATGGTAAATTATTAATTCACCTTGTAAACACTTTTTCTTAAATAGTGTACTCTTCGTGCACCACCACAATGTATTATTTTACCCATAACAGGCTAAGTCATGCTTGGGTCTATAATAACACTGAATGGTGGTCCCAAGCAGCTGAAGTGTATTTGAAGAACAAGCCGGGTGGTCTATGGGCTGAGTTTGAATCATTTTGGGGGGTGGGGGATTACCCCATAGCTGCTACTGTGAATATTCACTCCTTCACCAGTGCATACAGTTAAGTCAGAGTGTTGTTGTTAGTATCAATTTGTCCCTGGTTTGATTCAAGAAACAATGTCCAATCAAGATGCCACAAACTAATAAGTAACACAAATCTGCTGTCCTTTTAACAATTTGAATAATTTACCCAAATAACACATTATAATACACTCAAATCAAATCCTTATATACAGTACGGTACTGTTTCATCACTAGTCAAATATTAGTGTATGAAGTTAGTAAACCAAATTGAATCACAATCAGATCAAACAAATTTTAAGTTGGGTCAAGTTACAATGCACTTTTCTTTCATTTATGAAATTACCAAATTCTTTTGCTCCCTTGAAGACAACTTATTGCCAACAGCGTCTTTGCCCATCTCTCCATCTTTCATCTAGACAGAGAGTTGGTATTTGAGTGCTTTATCTATCCGAAGCATCTTCTGGCTTAATATGTAACAAAAAGTAGCATGAATACATACAATATGAATCAAATGTAACTACAATATTAGAGAGGTAGATTTTAAATGTTTTTGAATGTTTACAATACTAAAAAAATATTTCAACGGTATCAAAAATTAAAACAAGCGTACCAGATTCAATTCAGGCTGCCTTCATCATGTACTTACTGTGATATTTACAGCTCAAATGACAAAGGTTTTGAAAGACAGAGTACATCAAGATAATTAAATCTTCTCCTTTTCCAACCCAACAACCTGATACACCTTTTAGGAGACAGTCATTTGGACCCTGGCAGTCTCAACATCTCATTTGGTGTTTGCATAAGATGAAATGATGAATAGACATTTATTTGTTTTATGACATGTTGTTCAGGTTTCAGCTGACAACAAAACATGGCTCTGCTTCAGAAAGCAGGTTAACCATGATTGATGGTTCACTGAGCCCTGGGCAACAACCATTTCTTTTTCATGGACTTTGCTTCTAAATTCCTAATCTACAAACAAAATATTCATCAAAATGCTGTGATTAGACTAGCATGGTCCCACATAACATACAGTATTATTGAAATCCTACACTGTAGACTTAGAATCCTGTTCTGAGTCAAACCAAAACCAAAACTTTCCACTTTCAATCACGCAGTTCTTGAATTGTGTTTCTATCCCACCCTAATTTAGTATAGTATTTTATGGCGATCTTTTCCTTACTTACCTGTCCTTGGGATGATAACCAGTGGTTTTCATGTTTTACAGACCTTCTGCACTTACTGTACCTTAAAAAAAGGTAGTAAGGGCACGTGAATGAAAACCCTGACAAAATCTTTAAAGTATTTTAGTTTAACCAACAATCGAAGAGTGGCTCTCATAGAGATTTATTTATAATCTCTATTTTTCAAACGGTCAAGTGTCAGCCTCAAGATAGTGTCTTGATTAAAAACGTGAAAAGTTCAACAGCACTTTTAATGTAGCTGTCGTTATAGTTTTATACACCAAAGGCCTGGAATGTGAGAACCCGTAGAGCTGTCAGAGAAGATATACATGTACGGACCGGTAGGGTGAAATCTTGCATTGACACTGGATTTAAGACCTTCTTTCTGTTGAGACATTGAGTTGTTTCCTTATTTATGATAGGTTCTGACTTATTGACATTTATTTTGACTAAAAAATGTCTGAGGCTCCAAAACAAAACACACAAATCTTCACTGTCACTATTCTTCATAGATCTGAAAGAGCAATTTACCCAACATTGATTTATAAAGAACAAACAGCTGATCGTTTGTTGAGGTATAAAAAGATCAGAGCTTAAACTCATCAGTACTGACTTTCTTATCTGCTTTGGCCCACAGTGCAATGTCATTCTCCTGCAGGAAATGCGGATTCTGCAGCTGCTGATAGGGACAGTCCCACGCAACTGTCGCACACCAGCAAAAAAAAAGGAGCACACCATCACGGTTAACCAAAACTTAAATCTCGAAACACACTTTCTGTCCATACACATAAAACGGGTTTTACCCTACAGGTGTAGGGCCATCATAACTCAAGTGAGACGTGCAATGATTTAATACGCACGCTAAATGAACATTTTAAAAACCGGTGAGACAGAAGCAACCCAAATTGGTTTGGCGAATACGTGTTAGCTACAGAGGTGAATTTGACCCAGCTTCGACACTTGGGTCCACCCGTAAAACGTGATAGCTTCCTGGGTTCTTTGGCAAAGAATAAATCAATACAAATGTTTCATCAAGAAAAAAAAAAACAACAATTCAAAAATGTTTGGTCACGTTCTTGAGAGTTAAAGCAAATCTAAACTTGTCTATCCTATTGTAAAATGAGTATTCCCTCCAAAATGGTGACATTTTTCTTAAAATTAAGCTCCAAGATTAGGATCATTTTGTTTGAAACACTTACAAATCGGGCTGATAGATTTGGTGCAAAAAGAGATAGTTTTTTTTTCAAAATCTCCTTTTCACCGGTAGTGTCATGGTATCATCGGTGTCATCCTCATATTTGGTTTCTCTTCTACTAAGTCCTCGGAGTATCATCGTGCATTATATTCTGCGTTCTGATTGGCTAATTAGCGTAGATATTTTAACAAGCATAAACAAATGTTTAGAAGTAAATTGTACCGTAGTTTTAGTTGCTAAACGAATGATTTGGTCTAGAAAAAAGGCTGTTCTTTGGTTTAATTGTAGAGTACTGTATTTAATTGTATAATAATTAAAAATAGAAGTAAAGCTTTCTCCAAGGGATTTCGCCTATCACGGGCTCATCTGCTAAGACCTATAGATAATGTGTACAGTTCAGCCTGCAAAATGAGGTCATTTTATCATAATCACTTAAAAATTGCTAGTTTTTAACTACCTGAACCCCCAAATGGGTGGTTATGTTTAAAACAACGTAGAGATTTATCAAAATTTACCCAAGTAGTGGGTCGCTCCATTTAAAAAAAAAAAGGGAAAAAAAAAAAGATATCAAATTTAGGTCATGTACGGTCACATTTAGTATTTATATTTTATTTTAGTATAGCCCTTAATCACAAAGAGTCTCAAAGGGGCTGCACAGACTACCATTATAACATCCCCTGTTTTGAAACCTCCATCTGAAAACCTGAAAAAAACTCAGCATAAGGAAAATTGAGAAACCTTAAGAGGGGGTCGCACATGAGGTAATCCCTTTTCCGGGATGACTAGGCAGCAATGGACTTTTGCGTGGGCACCAATATACTTTAGGATTTGTTTAAGGGTGTATCACACTCCTAAAACAAGAATATACCCCCAAGCCTGACTTTTTCATTTTTATAGTATCTCTTTGCATCACCTCCTCCATGTGCATCATTATCCCGAAAAGGGATAAGGTTATTATTTATTTATTATTTAAACTTATACAGATATTCGTTACCGCTCAGACTCACTGAATAATACGCACTGTCCCTTTCAGTGCAGCCGAAGCAGATTAGGAATTACGAATTGATTGATTTTCAAATCTACTATTTTTTATATATTCTTTTAATGTTGGGATTTTTAAAAAACCATATTTGAGAACAGTGGACTGTTTTTTTTGTTTTGTTTTTTTTAAACCTTTTGGTGGAAAAATCACCCAGACACCTATCAGCAGCCCCCCAAGTTTTGAGACCCCGGATTTACACTTAACGACAATATTTTAAAGAATCATCTTTGGACTTTTTAAATTTTCAGGCGTGTCAGTCAGTGCTTGACCACATCATCACCTTTGAAGAACTCCAACGGCTGATGCAACTCTCCCAGGGTGAGGCTGGTTGAGGTCCAGGGGCTTGGTCGGCTCTTCAGGGTGCACTGAAGGCTAATGATTAGCTATCTGTCTGAAAACAGAGGCCAGACGTATGCACATGGCGCAGTTTCAAATTACTTATGAGCGCTTCGGTTAGGTAATAATTCCTATTGATGAGTGGCTGGACTGCTACAACTGCGCTAACAAGGACTTTGCTCTACATTCTGGGAGAATATATAGAACAACAAATACATTTTCTAAAACAAGTACTTTTTTTGTTTCAATTTGCTTGAGGTGACAACAAAGCATACACTTTACTCTGGTAGATTGTCACAAAATGAAAACGGAATTAAATGCATTACAAAAAAGAAAAAAACAACTACCCTTTCGAATGATATTTTCTGCAATATAAGGCGCACCCCCCCAGAAAAATAGTATTTTGTCAAATATTTCCTATATATAAGGTGCATTGGACTAAAAGGTGTATGGAATTAAAACTATAGTAAGAGTTAGGGTTGCATTAAAATAAATACATTTAAATTTAAATAATTCATTTCTTAGAACATAAATTTACCATCTTAATTTCTGGTTTCACCAATGAAATCATTGAATTATTGAAATATTTGCAACAAAAAAGGATGCGCAACAAGGATGAGAAAAGACTTTGCTGCCTTTTTCGCTCCCCCCTGTCAACAACAAATAATTATGTTAGCCAAAAGAGTAATCTTTAATTCCACACTTTTGTTCAGTGACCTCACACTGGCACAAATGATTGTGAACCAACCATTATTTATACCTATTTGACTAAATATGCTGAAAAAGCACTAATATAAATGACGGAGCCCTGAAAACTGGATAAAGACAAACTACCCCACATTTCTGTTATAATAAGAACCCCTTTAATCATTGCAACAAGCATGTACATTGATTATTTTAACCACAAAAAGGCACTCAAAGACCACTCTTTATGCCTCTCTAAAGTAGGCGATAGCATATGCAGCATCATTTAATTGCAACTATGTATTTCCAGTATTATCCACATTCTTTTTTTGTTACCTAAGGCACACTTTTAAATTTCTGGCCAATTTGGGATTAATTGGTGTGCCTTGTAGTCCAGAAAACGCGGTAATATGTTTGCTTATACTTATAATTGCAAAGTGTATGTACTCTAAGAGTTTTTGAAGTAAATCTTGAAAACCCCGCAGGCATACGTCATGCAGTTTCCAAGTGCCTGGTCTTCCCTTGCAGCTTAACAGAAATGCAGCCTTCGTACGACTAAATAGTGACCACTGGTGGCTGGAGTTAAGCACAACGTCTTAAACAGATTAGAAGGGAGATGTAAAAAAATATTTATTGGAGAAACACATTACTCAGAAAAAACTGAAACCAATGTTCTTATTCACATTATAATACATTAGACGTGTTACGATCACGGACTCAAACACACAGATTCACACTTAGTCCCTCACACAGACAGATGACCATAAACCTAACTCACACAAGAGAACACATTTTTGGTCTTACTCAGTGGCTTGGTCGAAACTGAAACGGTATCCCGGTTATAAAGGTCTGCGCTGGGTACTGGGGACAGGCGTTGGGATGGGCCGACGGAAGGGAAGCCAACGGCGTATGAGGAGTGTGTGCTGAATGGATGGGGTGCGAGGCGATCGGAGAGAGGGAGGCGTGAGGGCTGAAGGTCAAAGGGGGCGTGTGGATGTTGTTGTAGTACATCACCGGGCCCGACAACACCAGCTGGAGCAAACTGCCAAAATACACAACAGTGAACTTAGTCAGAGAAGACATATATGCTGAGGTAAGTTCAGGCCTAAAGATATCCAACCCGACCCAGACCCGGAGGAGGGTATTTAAGCCCGACCCAGCCCGAGCCTAACCAATTAAATTGATTTGCAGGAAACACGAAATTTCACATTTCATTTTTGAAGATTTGGGGCGAAAAGTTATTTATTATAACAAATTAAAGCATGTCTTTTGTAAGTCAAAAAAGGCTGTATTAACATATACATCTTTTATATTTCCGTGTCTGCAGAGATTACATTAACCGGCAATTTTTCATCAATGACGAATTTTCTGAAGAGTTGACGGGAAAATTTTGAGACCATCCCTCATTGTTACATGTTACATGTTACAGTGTTAATGTTACTGTGTACCTGACTTGTTAACCTGACTGCCCATTTTGCACATCTGGTTAGCTACTCTTCTTGCACTATCGGCACTATGGTAAAATACTATACGTAGCCAATTACAATACAACTTTATTTATATCTGTACATTCAAGGAAACTGTGGGGGTCAGATGCATCGACATTTCGTTCTGTATACACGTGTACTAGAATGACAATAAAGTAGATCTGAATCTGAATCTGAATTTTGGAGGGTTGAAAATTGGGCCATAAACCAAACCAGCAGCACGTCCTTACAAATGTAGTGCAGTACTTTGAAAGAGCGAGGCGGGGAGACAAAGAAGAACAATTAAATAATTTAGAACAGTATCCACACATCGTTTTTATTATACATTTTTGAAAACATATAAGATTATTTTTTTGTGGTCGTATATTGGCATCCATAGGAGGGCGCTGTTGATAATTAAGTGACTAAAAGACACAGCTAGGGATGCAACAAACCATGATTTTACATTTCAATATTTTTTTAATGGATGGAAAAACTAAGACCTGAGATATTAAACCAAACAAGCTTAAATAACCATTTGATTCCAAACAAGTATTAAAAATGGAAATACTCTTTAAAGGGACAGTCTGTAATATTTAGTATCTCCTAGTGGTACAAAAAAAACTTCATTCAGTAAAAGAAAACCTTAAATTGAATAATAATCAAAAATACATGAACTATTATGAATAATTTTAAAAGCTAAAATTAGTATAGGTAGAAAAATGTGTATTCCTTTTTCATAGCCAAATCCATACCTAGTAGCCGCCGCCATGTTTGTCTGGCTTGCTGCAACGCTGTGCTCATTTGGCACTAGTTTTCGTTCCCATTAGACAATACAGTGTCAGCTGGTGGTGAAATATTACACCATGAACCTTTAAAATAAATATCTCGAATCACAAAAGACTAACTTTTAGGGGTGCACCTTATATTTCTGTGTGCCTTATAATACAGGAAACACGCTAATTTTCAGATTTAAAAAGTTGGTCCACCCTTGTTCGAAACACTATGCTTTTTAAAATATGGCTGTGTAGACAAGAATGAAAATAAGAGAAATACATGAGATTGTGTCTTACTTGTTGTGCGGCAGGCGTGAAGCGATGGCCCTCAGGTCCTCTGTGAAAACAAGTCAACAAATCAGTCACACGACAAGAACGTATATATAATTTACGTTTTTTTTTTATTCAGAGGAAGAAAACTCGAATCGACATTTAAAACAATTCAGATTGACGATGGAGACATGTACCTCTAGAACAGAGCAGGGCTCCGTTGGCCATGGCCACCTGTAGCGCTTGAGCCAGCCTGTCCAGGGCTAGCTGCGTAAGTACATGCGTATCTGCGGCTGTTGTGTGCGTGTGTTTGTCGGCATGGTCCAGTTGCCGGGAAAGGTCAGCAGTCAGTGAGGCCAAGGAGTCCATCTGGAGGAGCGCCAGGCGACCGAAAATGCCTTTCTCATTGAGTATGTTTGGAAGGAGCATAAAAACCTTAAAATTAAAACAGACAATGAAATATTGGTTAATACTGGGTTGTTTAGGGTACCGTATTTTCCTGATTGTATGATGCGGCAGGGGTAAACCAGTGAAATCTGTCGGGCCCTGCTGTTGAACAAAAGAGTGTGTTGTGTCAACCTGACCCAAGTGAAAAGGCCGCTTTCTTGTGTCCCGTATCATCTGGAGGGACGAAAGCATGACCAACTTAGGTGCCAAGGTGCCTAACTTGTTAGGGTGTTTGGGCTGGCCATGGTCCAAAAATGTTTGTGTGTGTTTTCTACTACTTTTTCCCCCTTTTATTTTCTTTGTCATTGTATGTGTTTGTCTTGCTGTCAGTCACCCCTCTTGAGGGATTTGACCAAGGTAGATCGATAGATAGATTTTCCAGATTATAGAGCGCACCTTAAAAGCCCAAAATGATCGGACATGTAAAGGTACCCCCTATTATCCGGTATGCCTCATATGCAAACGAAATTGGAACTACGTTACCATATTAGTGCAATTATTGATCAGTTGATATTTTTTTTTTCCCCTGACCACAATTGCATCACACTGCTGGCCACGGTGACCAAACAGAATCCTAACCACGAGGCTGCTAGGTAGGGGGATGGTTGTCCCGATTGCATAACATTGACTTTAACGGGATAACCTGGATAGTGGCAGGAAGAGCGCCAAATCTTATCTGCTAGACCAGTGTTTTTCAAACTTTTTGAGCCAGGGCACGTTTTTACATTGGAAAGGTTTGGAGCGCACCACTAACCAAAATTTTTATAAAATGACACTGAACAGTATGTTTAATTACAATATAATTTATAATACCCCCAGTTTTCTTTGTCCTTTTTTTATTCACAAACACAGACAGAAATAACTAAACCCTGTTTACTGCATTACCCATAACCATACCACGCGTCAGGATGGACGTCAGAAAAAAAACATCCATTCCAGCCAAATAACTCACGACTTTGGGATGTGTGGAATGACTGCGCCCCCTATTGGAAAGTACCCGGACATACACAGGCTCATCACAGAGACCACAAGTCTTCAGCAGATTACAATAAAGTCTGATAACATGAAGTTTGTGATTCTGATACAAAGATAGATGGCTGTGAACGAATAATGATGAAATGATGCTCCGGGATGACAAAATGTGCCAGTTTTGGTCATACTCCGCTTTAAAGACCAGCCCCATTGGTGTCAAACATTCTTAAGGGTGGTTTCTCACACTTATTACACAAATTTAACCCAGGACCTTTAATCTTACGTAACCGGGCCTATAAAACCGGACATCGCCCAGGTACTAAGGGATCTACCACTGAATCAATTGCAGTAAAATGGCACTTCAACAGCACGTGGACTAGAGGGCAATAATGCCCTGCTCGATCTCACATTTCTGCTCAGCCAATCGGCACTTTCCCTATTGTGTTTGAGAAGGGTTACATTTTATCAGGATTTTCATTATTATTCCATTTTTCTGCCCATAGTAACGGGTCCCAAGAAAGTGATAAGAGAAAGGAAATTTTGGAAAAAAAGTGATGACAATGATTGTGTCAAAAAAGGAAGTGATTGTGAAATACCAAAATGTCTAACGAGTGTCGGCCATTGAAGCGCTACTGGAGTGTACAGTAATTGGTATAAAATGCTATATTTTCAGCTTTTTACCAGTATATTATTTTTATCTACAAAATCAAATAATCACCAATGTTCAGGTGCAAGTTTTATAAATATTTTGGGTACAAATTTTAGTATGAGGCTATTTTTAGAGGGTCACTTATACAAATACATTTGGGTTTTGCTGGTCAATTTGTTTTTTGAAAAAAAGGTGAATATATTCGACTATATCTGCTTTAAAATGCACAATCTTTTCATTTGATAAAGTTAAATAGTGGATTTTTTAATTGGGGTTGTAACTTTGACATTAGGGTGGAATGGTGGGTCCTGAAGTCAGAACAGTTGAGAACCAGTGGTCTAATCTATAGGTACCATTCTATTTGCATCCAATGTTTTACAATTGTATGCAAATGTGATCAATAGTATATACAGTCTAATCAATCAATGTGCAAATATGGCACTTGTTATTTCTAGTAAAGCATTATACAGTAGTTTTTTTTTCGATGCGCCTAATAGTCCGCTGCGACTTTAGTGCAGAAAATACAGTAAATAAATGCACGCCTGTAGGCACACAGAACAGCACTTACCTGTAGAACACTCAAATGAAGTTTGGAAAAAAGAGCTGCCACTTCCTGCTCATTTTCTGAGCTTCTGGGTAAAGATGACTGCTTCTTTTCTTTTCTGTAACCGAAAGGAGCTTTGACGCACCAGCGCACGAGTCCCCCTAAAGGTGTGACATCAAGGGAGCTGACTGGCTGGTTGCCAGACAGCGGCGTGTTCAGGAAGGTGACCAAGACCAGGTGAGGATCCTCTTGGATCCAAGACACAATCATCTGGAGGAGCTCTAGAGGAGGGACTAGCTCTTCTGAAGGACAGAAATTTAAAGAGGTACTAGATTATAAATTTGGACATTGGGGTATGACATGATTTTAGAATTGAAAATCAATCAATTCAATATAGTCTCATGCAAAAAGCCACATACTTAAGCACATGAATGACTTCCTCTAATGCCAAAGAATCTATTTTGCTGCTGTTGGGGTTATTCCCTCTAGAATTTTTTAGATTCACAAAATGCTGTAATGTTAATTGGGCCTGGGCTGTGTGACTCAAAAATGAATCTCTATTTCAGTCAGTCTTGGTCATTATCATTTTAATCAATTCAAAAAAATAAATAAAATAAACCTCAAGCAATGGCTATATAAAGAAAATTTGATTACTAAAAACATCCTGGTAAAAAGTTCGGACAACAATCAATTGTTTTGACCAACACGATATACATATTTTTAGAAATAAAACTTATTTATGGCCAATTCCTAAATGCAATTGTAAAAGTTTAATCCACACCACTTTTAGCATTCTACCACTTATACAAAGGTAGAAATGACAGTCCGAACTTTGAGTGATTAATACGTTAATGCTATTTTTAATATTGAACCCCTGCAAATGAGATAGCATAAGGTGACAGTTTTCTATTTTGACTAGGATATCTCACTGTTCTTCCCTATATTTTACTGTTAATGTGATTGTCACTATCAGCCAATAATGTTGCTGTAATTTGATTTCCACACCCTTCAGGGCATATCCGCTTTTTGTAACCCAAGAGATTTAATAATATAAAGGGCTGAGAGCAGTGTTAAGAACAAGTTGGAATTTCGGGTCCTTTACTGTTCTTCTTGCAAGTTTAAATTCTGTTGATGCCATCTCTACTTATTTTGAGTGTCTACTACACTAATCTCTTAGAATGGGTTTTCTCCCTAATTTAAATTCTTAATTTATTATGTGAAGAATTAATTGAAAAAATAAATGTATTGCCCTGCCATACAGTTTAGTAAACCAAATACCTGAAGTGAAGTCATAGAGTGTGGTAACAGCAGTGATGAACTGGCAACAAAAACGTGGACTGGCACTGTGGATGTTCTGTAAGGTGGGCACTGAACCTGGCATCATGGTGCAGTAGTCGTCCACCAGCACCTGTGCTATGCGTACGCAGTATACGCGGTGGGTCCTCTGGCAACAAAATAAAACAAATCAAAACCAGGTGATATATAATCAGTTATCATCAGACTTCTATGTTTTTCATGTATGGAGGGTCACCGCGTACTGTAGACTAGGGCATCAGACATAATTACTTGCGAATAGTTGAATGTTGCTAACTGACAAAATGAAGTATGATATTCAAAAGAATACAATGTAAGGTTTAAAGACGCAAAAACAGTCCCGACTCAGTGGTGTTTTTGCGCTACAACGCTTACCTGCAGCCAAGTGGCAGCACATTCTAAAATGGGAACTCTGCCTACGGCGACTGCCATCGAGACAAGCTTGCCAAGCAGTCCCATGCGGCTGTCATCCGCTTGGTTTCCTTGTAGGCTGAAGAGTGTGGAGAACATAAGTTGACGGACAGTATCACGACTCTGTTCCTGGAAGCAGCTGCACATGATCTCCATTAGTTGGAGCTCCTGAAGTGCAGTCATTCTCTAAAAGAAGATAACCAGCCCTAGTTGATCAGTCATTTGTTTTGAGAGCAATGTCGGTTGGGCTGTTATTGCTGCCTCATCCCTTACCCTGGTCAGTGTGCTTCTGTCCTTTGGTGCATGTAGGATGAATTCCTCAATGAGTTCCACGGTCTTTGTGTCCACTTGAGGAGGCTGCCTACCAGATTGCACCAGGTTACTGATGTAGATGTCCAAGTAGTACAGAAGCTCCTTGGCGGCACTCAGCACATCACGAGGCAACAAGGACTGACGAATGTCTCCCATTACGACCTAGGGGAACCCAAATATTTATAATCATATCACAGTCCCTGGAGTAACACGTTCCTGGGACGCAATAACTTATCTCGGTAACAAGAACCGTAACACGTTATTAGAAATGCGTAACTCAAATGGCCTAACAACTTGGTTTGCTCCACTACTTATTAAACAAATTCACGAATTTCAACGCCATCTGAATGGTACCTATTCTGCCCTTGCTCAGGACAGCACTGAAATTAGGGGATCAGCCTAAATGCACAAGTTTGTTTGTGTGTGTCACCAGTAGCGAATGGTAGGCCGCGGAAGGGGGCTTCTACAGGAAAGACAAACCAACGAGAAATCATTGGGGCAAACGTAAGCACAGAATGTGTGGTAAACGTGTTCTAAATGTTGGTCTTTTTGCAATACAGCATGAAAACGTCTTAAAAGACACTTATATTTTATAGCTGATGAATGACCTATATTTCATGTTGACAATATCTGTGTATTGTTTGTTATTGCAAAATCCGTTGCAGCCTGGTCGTCCTGAAAGGGGGTGACCTCATGTGATCCCTTCTCAAGGTTTCTTCATTGTCCTAATCTTGATGTTTTTAAGTTTTCCTTGCCCTTGTGTAGGTTTTAGATCGGGGGATGGTGTAATATTAGTCTGTGTTTTGCAATCCTATGTGGTCTGTGCAGCCTTTTAAGAACTCTTGTGATTAAGGGCTATAGAAATAAACACGACTTTACTTGACTTTATGCCACAAACCAGGATACAATAAATTCATAACACAACCACTTAACCCAGCAATCGTTATGGAAACAGGGGGGAAAAGATAAGTGGGGAAACTCTTGGAATTATAATTGACCACGTTTGCTTAGCTAAAATGGTTAATACGTATTTATTGGAATTCAAGTCAGAATCATGTGTCACGATGTAATGTTAGGAATTAACATCATTATATTAGGATCAATTGCGTAAAACTAAAGAGTCCTCCCATTTAAAAGTTCCACAGAAACAAAAGCCGCATTTCTTCATACAGTTATACATTCAGAAAAAACTATTTAGGTTAAAAGCGAGTCACTCATTCTGCTTCGGCTATTGTTAGCAAGCGAAGCTAACGTCAATGATTTCCACAACACATACATAACTGGTGCATGGAAACACTTTCATAGCAGTAAAAAACAGAACTAGTGGACTGAAACAAGCTCATACCTCGGGAGAATTTTGCAAAATAGGAAAATCTAGAGAGGATGCTAATGCGACAGACCAATGGCCTCTAATCGTCGCCGGGCCACTTCCGGGTACTACGGAAGTCGGGAAGGAACAACATTTTGCTATCGTAGACGGATTAATTAAAAAAAAGGAGTCAGACTCTCTGTTATCACAGGAAAAAACATCTGAAGTATATAAAACCAAGTTCGTTATAATTATTAACGTCACTTTACAGACGCAACTACTGATAATCGTAAACTTATACACACTTTGGTGGGGTAAACTCCAGTCATTTTTTCCAAAAAGTACATATTACAAAAAAATTATATTAAATCTACAGTGTGTTCCCCTGAACCTGTACCACATGCCCCGTGGTGACAAAATTCTGATCAAAAAACTGTAATTTTACAGCTCATAAGTTTGAAAATGGGTTCAAACTATTTTGGAAAGATGTTGTACTTGGACTATTTGAAGTTAAAAGAAACCTTCATTGCCAATCTTAGCCAAGTTCTATATTCGCAAATACAAATATACATTGTCTTTCAATGTGAAGTAGAACAATTTATTTTATCCTGAAGGATTTTATTTTTTATATATATTCGACTAAAAGCGATTTTTTTTACGATAAAATACAAATTACATTTAAATACAAAAGATATTCACTGGCTGAGCTGTGGGGCGAGGTAATTGTAGCCTAGACAAGAATGATGTTTACAGAAAAACAGCAAGAAGGGGGACAAGGGCTGACGCCAGAGGAGCCTGTGACGCGGGAAAGGAGACATTGTTTGGCTGATAAGCTTTCTTGTTGTGAGTTTTTTAGACGTGGCGGCGCCTTTCGGCGAGGAGGTGGTGAAGCTGGCACCTCACCCGCCCAATGGGGGGTGGCAGACGCGGCGGCTTTTGAAAAGATGTGGACAGAAGACGGAAGCAGGGACGGGAGATCAGATGGGAGAATGAGAGGGAGGCTCGACGAAGACAAATTACACTAATTTGACAATGATTCGGCTAAATTTGATGGAATTCACTTAGTTAAATACTTTAAGAAAATAAATCTGCCCCCGTGTGGAAATGCCTGTCGCTTGTCAATATTTTCCCCTAAATTAAGAGACAAGCATGCATTGTTAGGAGAATGAAGTTTGTGTTTGGTTAATGGAGTCAGATAACTAATTTGAACAATTTGGTAAACGCGACATTAGTCATATAGTTTTTTCCCTAACAATCCGTAAAGGTTTCCCAAATACAAATGGGCATTAAAACAAATAATACTTGTTCAATGTTTGGTATTTTCATGTAACTTGTCCCTGGTTAATTAACC
This sequence comes from Urocampus carinirostris, assembly GCF_059441175.1. Classification (NCBI taxonomy): domain Eukaryota; kingdom Metazoa; phylum Chordata; class Actinopteri; order Syngnathiformes; family Syngnathidae; genus Urocampus; species Urocampus carinirostris. The sequence continues at coordinate 31,217,019 of NC_142349.1, forward strand.
TGACATGCATATTTTTGGGAATGTGGGAGGAAACCCCTGCAGGCACGGGAAGAATATGCAAACTCCACACGGGGAGGCTGTGTTAGGGGAACTTGAACCCTGAACTTCTGCACAAAGAGGCTGTGCGGTAACCACACAACTGCCGTGATGCTATATTAACAATAATAATAATGATAATAATAATGACAATACTAATGATAATACTAATGATAATAATAATACAATTATATGACGAATACAGAAATATTTTTTCATACATACTAACATTATGTTTGTTACACACACAAAAAAAAAACTCAGCGACTGCTTTGGTTTTAATTCTGCTGTGTACTCTGATCATTGCAACGAATATTTTATCCATCCAAATCAATCTGCCCCTTTCTAATCCGCTTTTAGCGCCATTGTGGTGCGCGTAATGGTAAAGAGGGAAGCGTGCACGTGGCGTGCGCGTTTCCGCCGCCACTAAAATCTCTCGCACTTGATGCTGCTCCATCCACTGAGTAGTGAGTAGGGCTTCTTCCAGCATCACAAAAGATGACCATCAACACTTTGGCAAGAGGAGGCTGGCACCGGGAACAAATGGCATGCTTTCGAAAGGTAAGAGTTGTTGGGGGCTAAATCCGAGATTTATTTACGCTGGAAAGAATTGGACAGTAGTTGATTTAACCCAGGAAAATCATTACACTATCATTATCATGCGTTAAAAATGCAGAGATTTGCAAGTGTTTTATTTAAATTAAAAGTTCTGGATTCAATGTAAAATACTTATATGCAATATCATTATTTTGATTGCTATTTGTTTGTTTCAAAAATAATGAAGTGAAGTGGTTTTGTTATTGACACAAGTATTTTTGAAGAGGGACCATATAAAATCAAGTTTTTGTATTGAAAAACACACGAAAAAAATTCTTGGAGCTAATATTAAACATTAAAATGTATATTTCAGACACTTACTGGGTTTGTACGGGTGCTTGAAATCCTTGAAACTACTTAATTTTGATATTGTGTTTTCAAGGTTTGGAAAGTGCTTGAATTTTGGGTACAGTGCTTGTAAATGTTTGAAATTGTTGATATGTTATTCAACAAGTCTGCTCAAAAAGGACTACTCTCTGGTGGCTACGCTTTGCCATTGCATTTCTTCTTCCCTCATGATTAACGGCAGCTGACATTAGTTCGCATGGCATTGTCCTATGAAGTGTCATTGCTCCCTATGGGTCGCGCCCAAGGGGACAAGACCATGCTACTCCTAAACAGGGCACTGTGAAATGTGTATTAGTGCAAGGATTATGCCTCAATTATGGTCATTTATCATGAACCATGCAAAAAAAAAAAATAGGTAGAGTTTACCCGTGGTAAATTGCAGTTGGAAGAATCTCTTGCAAATGAAAACATACGCTACATATTACCTACATTTTTACACAACCCTTATATGCCTAAACATATTTCAAACGTATCTTTGAGGTCCAAAAACATATTCACGATTTACTCAAGATCTAAAAATCATAAGTCTTGATAAATAGACATGCAAGATTAAAAATTGCGTATGTAAATAACCGATACATTTGTGGATGTGCAAAATACGTGATTCACACCAGATTTTTTCTTTTATTGGCACTGGGTTAATTGAAAAAAAATGTCTCTGAAAGTCCTTAAAAAAGTGCTTAATTTTGTCCATGAAAAAGTTTTCGAAGCCTGCACTTAATACTAAAATTGTAAATTGTGTGTCGTATGCATATGATCAATTAGAAACGGAGCATTTGCTCATAGTGAGTGTTTGAATCAGACGGTTTAAGCCCAATGAGGTCTGACGAGGTCACCAGATGGCAGAAAGTGATGCTTAATGGATGGGGAGGGGGCGTCTGTAGATGGACAGAGTGAGGGTTTTCTATGGAGGTCTGTAAGCGAATCCTGATTAGGGTATTGGGCTGCAACTAACAACTATTTTAACAGTCAACTTGTCACCGACTATTGAAATGATTAGTCGAATCATCTAATAAGTTTCTTCTTTTTCTTAAATTTAGCACGAAGTTGATTGAATTGTGTGGCGAATGATAATAAACTGGGTACCTCTTCTATGGAACATGTTCGGGATCAGTATAGAAATACACTAAAACCATGTAGGCACTGTTCTCAGTCAGTAGAGATGTAGATACATTGAATAAGCCTCCGTCCATATTTAAGGACAGGGGAAAAACATTATCTGTAAAAAACAAGTAATCCAATTTCATGCCTGTAACCTAAGCACATTAGCAACAGGAAAAAGCCAAAAGGCACCCAAAAAAAGCCCCCGATAAAAACAAATATGTTTGAAAGTGATTCTGGAAGGGGGGATTACCTCATGTGTGCTCCGTTCTCAAGGTTTTTTAAATTTTCCCCATGCTGAGGTTTTTGAGTTTTTCCTTGCCCTCATGTAAGTTTTAGATCAGGGGATGGTGTAATAATAGTCTGTGGTTTGGAATAATCTATGGTCTGTGCAGCCCTTTGAGACTCTTTGTGATTAAGGGCTCTACAAATAAACATGACTTGACTATAGAACTGTAAATAAAACAAATAGGATGTCTATATGTGAGATGAACTCAGTTGTCAACTGCAAAGTTTGGAACAAAACTACTTAATGATTCAGTTTAAACAATTTGTAATTAAACGGTTTTAACAAGTGACGTTTATTCTTCATTTCATCCGGCATAACGCTGTTAGATATTAAAATGTACCGTTTACCAAATTGTTCGAATTAGTTATCTGACTCCATTAACCAAACATAACTTACATTCGCCCAACAATGCATGCTCGTTTCTTTTTGTGAAAAGACGGACAAGAGACCGACATTTCCACACGGGGCAGATTTATTTTCTTAAAGTATTTAACTAAGTGAACTCCATCGAATTAGTAGAATTAGCCGAATTAGTGTCGCTCGAGTCTTCGTCGAGCCTCCTCTCTCGATTCTCCCTCAACCTTTTCCCTTTCTCAATCTCCTGAAGTTCTCCAGGCCCATGCCTTTTTCCACAAGCCGGCGCCCCGGCTCCTCCCATGGGCGCGTCAGGATAACCCCGCACGTGGGCTCCACCTCGTCGCCTCGATGTCTGAAATGGTCAAAACATCCCAGAGCGTTTCCACGTCATTAGGGCTTTGTTCTCCAAAGATCGCCTGCCGTCCCCCGTCATCAGGGCCCCTCTGCGTCGTCAGATGTGCTGATTATCTTATCAGCCTTTGTCCCAGTTCCCGTTGTTTCTGTAAACATTATTCTTCACACGGTTGCATTGACCTCGCCCCACAGCTCATCCAGTGAATATCTTTTGCATTTAAATGTAATTTGTATTTGATCGTACAAAATCCCTTATAGTCAAATGTAGTATAAAATCCTTCAACGCTCAAGCTCATGTAAAATGTATAATTCAAGTCATCAAAACCATATCGGCTTCAAGTTTATTTGAATCTCTGAGGTAAGTCGGACTTGGTTTCGTTCAACTGTCCAACATGCTCTCAAAATGTTTGATCTTCACCGATCTACCTGCATCATATGCAAGATCCGCTTTACAAACTTTGCAAGCAGTCTTTTTATTGAGCTTATCAATGCTAAAATGCTCCAAAACTTTAGAAGTTTGGTACGTGTAGTCGATCGTAACGCTGCTCTTTTGGTATGTTTATGTTACCATTCGAAAAAGAGATGCTATTGTCCATTGCAGAGATTATAATCATGCAGAGATCCCTCTCACTGTTGGGAAAACATGTCTGGTGACAATAGGTGGTATTTATAGAATAGAATAGAATAGAATAGAATAGAATAGAATAGAATAGAATACATGTATACCTTTATTGTCATTGTTACAAAATGGGTTAACATATTGTGACAACGAAATTGGGCATGACACTCCAGTATCACACATTCACACTGAGGTAAAAAGCCAAGAAGATAAAGGAACAGAGAAGATAAGGTTGTAAATCAAGGAGGATAAGGCTATAGTTATAATTTACATGATATTTACACAAGAAATGTCGGCATGTAGGATGTTACATACAGTTGGTATCGTAAGGGTTGTGCAATTTTGCATTTGGTGCAAGAGTCATCATAGTGCAAAAAAATAGTCAACATATAAGTTGGTGCAAACATAGTCATCATAGTGCAGAAAAAAATGGTCCACATTGTGCAAGGTGAGCAGTAAACATAGTGCAGTCAACATGTGCAAGCACATAGACATGAGTACCACTTTACATTCGTGTGAGGTAGTGTTTTTGCAAGTTTTTCAGTTTTTTTCTGTGCGGTGTCTGTTTTGAGCAGTAAACATAGTGCAGTCAACATGTGCAAGAACATAGACGTGAGTGCCATTTTACATTCGTGTGAGGTAGTGTTTTTGCAAGAGTTTTTCAGTTTTTTGTGCGGTGTCTGTTTAGGGTGGTAATGGCTGTGGGGAAGAAAACTGTCTCTGAGTCTGTTATATTATATATATATATATATATATATATATATATATATATATATATATATATATGTTATATTATACAGTTATATTCACTGTTGTCTATTTCTATTATCGATTTTTGTCGACAACGCTGACTATGGGTTGCAGCCTTATCCCTGATGTGTTCTGCCAGTAATTCTGCTTCTGACATGAGGCACGATTGGTAACAAGAAACAGAAAGAAGTTCTCCTTTATTGTATACATTTTAACAGTGTCATTAGGGTCCTGTCAAGCTGGATGAAGGGATCAATACCTGCTTTGTCACAGTTTTTTCAAAAGTCAGCTGATGCCAAGCTGAGATTGCTGCATGCAGCCGCACTTTTCCCTTTCTTTAAAGGGTGAGGACACGACCCCTGGGATGATCCCGTGTGTAATTCTGTCTGACTCCAGTGCAATTAACGCCTGCCAATGAAAACAAGTCATAAAGGGATGCAGTATCCCAACCTGCTTATTCCGTTGCATGTGCCTGTGTAAACTTCCAGATGGAGAAAGTGATTGTGGCCATGCAGGACCCGGACATGGGCGTGAAGATGAGAAACCAGAGGCTTCTTATAACCGTCATCCCACACGCCATGACAGGTGTGTGTGTGTGCGCGCGCTTATAAATTCCCGCTGCAGCAAGTTTGTCCCAATGCTCATGCATAATGCAGCTGTGATTTTTTTTTTAGAAAAAAATGTGCCTGACTAAGAGCAAGTGGGGAACTTTATACTCCTTTCTCCCACCTTTTGTCTCCTGTCTCACGATTTTGCAGGGCGTGACATCATCGATTGGCTCATCCACAAATACAACATATCCGAAGAAGGTGAGGGGCTTTACAAGTGAATCTTCACAATTCACTGTGTCGGGAAAGTAATTAATACAACTAGAAACTGCTTCAGTCCTCCCTGCCCGCTGAAGAGAGCGCATGTTTGTAATGTGGACGTCTTATTGTATGTGTTGCCTGGTTATTGTGCTCATCCCACATTCAGCTGAGTGGGAGCAGTCATATTTATCATGGGGTTGCTGTTTCGAGTAAACAGGAATGTGCTCTCCAGAGGATACGAGTTTGATCAACCCACCTGGCGACCCGTCTCGATGAAGGAGATTTGCAACCACAGGAGAATTTATAGCTCTCTACTCAATTAGAGGCTGGGGAAAAAATAAAAGTGGTCCATTTGGAAGGGAAAGAATCAGTAGGGACTAATTAAATTACACTACATAGGTCATGGTTATTTTTACTTCTAGTCGAATGGGTTAAGTTGAAAAAATGGGTGTGTTTATACATGCGTGATATTAGGGAGGCACCGAAATTAACATTTACAGTAATACTGGAAATATTGACAAAATAATAAGAATAATTAAAACGTTGCTTTTGTGCTGTTTAAAGGACAGTAGTTTTCCTCTCTTCTCCTTCAGTTGTTAATTTAATTTTAGGTGATGAGAATGTCTGTAGAATCCGAGGCCGGAGATGTACTACTACTACTTGAGAAGTTTTTTAATGGTAGAATATTCTGTCCAGGCTACATTCTGGAAATGGTGTGCAATTGACAATTGAAGCAAGAATTTTATACTTTTCTTCAGGCCATGCAAAACCACTGTTTAAGTTCTAGTCAAGTCAAGTCAAATTTATTTATATAGCCCTTAATCACAAAAATGTCTCAAAGGACTGCACAGGATTACAGTTACAAAATTACACAATTACCTGATCTTAAACCAGCAAGTTCTGGGTTGCTTTTCATCATTGATAATCATCCTATTATCATTTCTTTTGAGAGCTATGTTTTTTCCATCATTGACCATATCCCACTATGACACCTCGCTCCTGTGGTCTTCTCGACGTTGTACTCTTTGACACGAGGCGCGTTTGCATTTTGCACAAAAATATGAATTCATGGTTCAAGTTGATACACTTCTTTGTATAGTACGGTCATATTCACAGCTTCTGATTTAAGTAGGTTTATCCATCCATTATCCATCCATCCATTATCTGCTCCGCCTATCCCCAGTAGGGTCACGGAAGTGCTGGAGCCCATCCCAGCTATCTTCGGGCAATGGGTAGGGGACACCCTGAACTAGTTGCCAGCCAGTCGCAGGCAGGGCACACAGAGACAGACAACTCACTTGCTAATACATACCTAAGGGCAATTTGGACCGGCCAATTAACCTGACATGCATGTTTTTGGAATGTGTGAGGAAGCCGGGAAACCAGGAGGAAACCCACGCAAGCACGGGGAGAAAATGCAAACTCCACACAGGAAGGTTTGATCCCATGACCTCAGAACTGTGGCGCACAGGCGCTAACCACTGCGCTGCCGTGCTACAAAAGGACATCAAAGTGCTTTTAAAATAATCCTGACGGACAACAAAGTGCAACGAATGAAGTAAAACTGCTGAGAGATATGAAATAAAAATGACAAAAGCAAGTTCCTTCTACTTAGGTACTTTTTTTAAAGTGGTTGTTTATGATTAAAAATAACTTGAAGCTGCTGCAGTGAACAGTCTTTCTATTTTTGGGAGAGGACAGTCAGTAGTTATAAGAAAACAGGAGAAGAGGGGACCTAATGATGATGATTGTGGTGGTGCTGGAGTCAGTCTTGCCTAATGCAAAAAACTAATCACACTGCATATTGCATATAGCTTTGCACCAGCCATCCAACCAAGGGGAAGAAATACTGACTGTCACAAACAAGTTTTTCCAAATTCAAACTGCTGGACTGTAGATAGTTAGTTCTGTAGTATTACCATGCAGACAACAACCCAAGTTTGTCTAGAAGCTACCAAAAACGTGGGAGAAGAGGGAACTTCGGAAAAAATCTCTTGTTGGTGTAAGATTGGTAGAGCTGGCGTTTTGACTTCCCTCTCCATCTTCTTCCTTCTCTCGTGTAAAGTGAAAATATCCAGACACAAACTTCCTCTGTGAGCCTCACCTCATTTTTACGTTACACTGTCACAAATTATTTCTGTGCCACTTTTTCAGTTTATTTCATTTTTTATATTTTCCTTTAGCCAAAAGCAAAACCCAATTTCTGGTGCTTCATTGTCCAGAGGTCGTCAGACCAAAGCCCAGTGTTCATTGTCTGGCTTGTGATTTTTACTGTCAAATGTTTTCTTTAAATGTTATTTTGGAAGTATTTCAGCTCCCTTCCACATGCCAAATTACACATGAAAGGGTAACCATGGCGTGCATGTTTACACTTGTTTAAATGTGCCCTGCAATCTCCTGTTGCTCAAGTCAGTTGGGACACGTTCCCTCTTACCATGCAACAATAATGATTACAAGTCCAATTGAAAACGGATGGATTGATGCATTTGTGTGATGAAGCTCTATGGGGAAATAAGAAGAGGCTGAGATTCATTTTCTAAAATATGTCTCTAGAAATGCTCTTATTGTATTCTGTCAACAATAACAACAGTTGTGTATTTCACAATGATGCAGAACTGTAAACCATTTAACGAGATCTTCCAAATATTGGGAATTTATGCATGGGGTGTTGATCACATTTATGATTCATTTAGAGGCTCTGCACCTCGGAGGCATGCTAGTGCGGTTTGGCTATATTTACCCTCTCAAGGAGCCTAGATCGCTTGTGCTACGTCCGGATGAATCACCTTACCGCTTCCAGGTATCTTCCATCCCTCATTCAATATTTTTTTTTAAAATAATCTCACCTCAACTCTGATCCGCCAAAGTTATCCTTCGATTTCAGACTCCTTACTTCTGGACCAGTACTCGGTGGCCTGCCTCAGAGTTGGACTACGGTAAGCAAAGATGACTTATTGTTTATTGGCAAAAAAAGCTCCAGGACATAGAGAATGAATGAATGAATAAAAAAATGTATTCCAACATAAAAATAAAAACAGAACAAAAACAATTACTCAACAACAAAATAACGTTACATAATATGTACAAAAAGGGGTAGTAAGAAGCAAATGCTTATATTACCTACCCCTTCATCTTCCCTACCAAATACACCAATGATATAACAACACTTGTAATTATATTAATAATAACTGTTATGATATGAGAATAGCAACAATAACACAAAGTTAACTGGACGCACTATTCCCAATCTCCCGCACCACTCATACCCCACCCTCCTCATCTCTGTATTCCGCCAGGAATGTTCCTTTGTATTTAAACCTGAACAAGTGAATAGTTGGAGACCGTTTGATTTCGTCTTGCAATCCGTTCCAAAGCTTGACTCCACACACAGACACACACATACTTTTCCTGGTGGTTGTCACCTTTGGGATTATGAATTCACTACAGCCCCTTAAATTATAATTTCCCTCTTTCCGAATGAATAATTTATGAATGTTTTCTGCCACTATGTTTTTGTTGACCTTAAATAGCAGTTGTGCAGTGAAAAATTTTACAAAATCATCTAATTTTAATAATTTTGACAGCAGGAATAAAATATTAGTATGATCTCGATACCCTCCCCTTGTGTATGGTTCTAACTGCACGTTTTTGAAAGATAAAAAGGGGCTGTAGTGAACCTTTGTAATTATTGCCCCAGACTTCTGCACAATATGTTAAGTATGGCAGAACTAGAGAACAATATAATAAATACAATGCATTATAGTTTAAAATGAATTTGGCTTTATTAATTATTAAAATGCTTTGAGATACTTTGTATGTGTCTGATGTGTGTTTTCTAGCTTAATTTATTGTCTATTATGACCCATAAAAACTCAATTTCTGATACAGCGTCTATTGCAGCACCATCCATTTTTGCTTCTAAATCTTGATTTGCCTTGCGATTACCAAATATTATTACTTTGGTTTTATTTAAATTTAAAGATAATTTATTTATATCCGTCCATACTTTTAGGTTATTTAATTCACGATTAATACAGGTTACCAAATCAATATAGTTATCATTTGAAAAAAAATGTTAGTGTTGTCTGCAAATATTACTATTTTCAATAGTTTTGAAACATTAAAAATATCGTTAATATATAAATTAAATAACTTTGGACCCAGGATAGAACCCTGTGGTCCCCCACAACAGATGTCCAAGTATTCAGATGACAACCCTCCCATTTTTACATATGGCTTCCTCCCCGTCAAATAACTTTGGATTCATTGCAAAGCCACGCCCCTTGGACTGTTGTGTAATTACACGGAAACCATTATAATAAAATATGTTGATTATTCAGTATGCAAAAGAATGGTGAGGAAACAAAACTGGTACTGATTTCGATTCCTCTGTTTCTTGTGTCCGTCTCCAACTCAAAATTGCAGAAAGTGCAGCTTCGTTTTGCTATGAATACAATGCACCTCAAGTCATTTTTTCAAATCAAGTCATTTTTATTTGTATAGCCCTTAATAACAAAGAGTCTCAAAGAGTCAGTGTGTATTATTTGACCACTAGATGTTGCTGTATTTTGTGGTGCAACTGAAAAAGAGTGCTAGAAGAATAAAGAAGAATCTCAAGTACAGAGACTCAAAAAACAAAACAAAAAGCACACTCTTTTCTCGTAATTTTTTGCCCAGCCTTATGCAAGATTTGGGGGTTTTGGAGGTACCTTTAACAGCAAAACGGTGGATTATCTTCTTTTTCTCATGTTACGTCAAACAAATGCAAAATTTTCGACCTGCAAGTATTTAAAGGAGCTGAGCGGAATTTGGAACTTTTTCACTTACATCCGTGGTCACCCGGCTTGTGTCACCATTGCAGACTCTGTTGGCTTGTTCATGAGGCGCATGCAAGTATTGAATGCCTTTATAGTTAAAATTTAAGTTCTACCACAAGTGCACGCTTAAATAGGAATAAGAAATATGTAGAATAAAAAAAATAGAATAAAATCAGGTAAGAACATTTTGCAATAAAACCAGTATTGAGCTACTGTCGGCTATATCTAAAGTGTCTGAAGAGGTGCAAATATGCTGTCATACGGTAGTGCAAAATGATGATTAATTCCGGTTCAGTTTTTTATTGCATACTGGAGTTGGGAATGGTGAAAGCTTTTGGGAAGAAGCTGTCTCTGAGTCTGTTTGATTTGGCTAGTATGGCCCTGTAACGCCTACCAGTACGTGTACCAGTACATGTAGTACATTCATTTCTCAGACACATTTGAATAAACTCTACTTTTTGTCTAATATTTCTTGGAGTTTGGGTTAGCATTTAGACTTTACATCTTACTTTCACCATTTTCATGCTACACCAGACACATTTTTTAAATCCCTGAATGGATGAGCACCCACTATTTGCTGCTACTTAAAGTCTTCTGACACAAACAGCTTTGCTAAAAGTAAGATAAAAGCGTAGGGCCGCGATGAAAATAATAGCATAAGAGATCTTTGAACTGGAAATAGTTAGCACATACTTAAATGGACAGTGTGTAAGATTTAGTGCCTCCTAATGGTACAAAAAACTTGGATTTAGTAAATTGATTTGAATACCAGACAAAAATACATGAACGATCATCTCATCTCATCTCTCATCTCATTAGCTACACCGCTTATCCTCAGTAGGGTCGCGGGGGTGCTGGAGCCCATCCCAGTAATCATCGAGCAGTGGGCAGGGGACACCCTGAACTGGTTGCCAGCCAATCGCAGGGCAGACGGGGACAGACAACTCACTCGCTCATTCACACCTAGGGACAATTTGGACCGGCCAATTCACCTGAAATGCATGTTTTTGGAATGTGGGAGGAAACCGGAGTGCCCGGAGGAAACCCACGCAAGCACGGGGAGAACATACAAATTCCGCACAGGAAGTCTGGAGCTGGATTTGAACCCACGCAGGAGGTTCCCAAGACATGAACTGTGCCGCACATGCGCTAACCACTGCGCCGCCGTGCGTATGAACGATCATACCAAACTTAATTTTCATTTAAAAATATCACAGGTAGAGTGTCACGTCTGGCGCGGTTGCTATGGCGCCCAGTTAGTCCCAGGCGGGTGGCGCCAGATACTGGCGCGGTTGCCTCTGCGCCCAGTTGGCCCCGCCCATGAACACCGGCTGAGACGCATTTGACTGATTGCTCTTGGAGTACTTAAACGCGCTCCTTTGAACTGTGCTTTGCGGGTGCATTTGTTATACTTGTTGAACTTCTGTGAAACGTCTGTGAGACTTATGTGAGACTTCTGTTAAATCCTGTTAAATGCCTAGTTCTGTGAATCTGCCCGTATTTCTTTTCTTTTGTTTGAATTTCTAATCCACTCCGCGACCATCGATCCCCGGATCGAGTGTGCGCACCCTCGTCATCCTCCCCCAATAAATTGTGAGTACGTCTACGCGAATGAGTCCTTATTTAGTAGCCTAGATGGTAGTGTGCCCGCTTTGAGACTGGGAGGTCGCTGGTTCGCGCCTCGGCCGAGTCATTCCTAATTGGTAAAATGGCGGCGCCCTCTGTTGGCTGCGGCTGCATCGGCTCGCTACAACGGGTCAGGTGTATCGACATTTCGTTCTGTGTACATTGTTACAAAGAATGACAATACAAAGGAAATTATTATTATTATTATTATTATTATTTCCTTTTTCCTGCTCCGCTCCGTGTCAGAAGGCTCCCGCCAGTTTTGAACCCAGCGAATGATCACACCAGCGCGGATTGGAGGAAGCTGGATACTCCCTACGCTCTCCGGCAGTTGGATCGGATGGAGGGCGCCGTCTGGTGATCGCCCAGTGATGTCACCGCCCTTCAACTGCAGGTCGAGCAAAATTTGACGCCAGATGGAGCAATTAGCTCAGCGGATTGAGTTCGTGTCACGTCAGCTGAATGAGCTCCTGTCGGCAACGGCCCCACCTCCCGGGGCCCCTTCTCCGGCCGCGCCGTCACCTTTCCTGCCCATCCGACCCACGGCCCCGCCCTCCGTGGCAAGTGCTGTGCCTTGAATTTGGCGCGTCTGTCGGCCTCAACGCCGCGGCTCGCGGCCAACCCTCCATACCCGTCTGTCAGTCTGACTCCCCAGCTCGTCTGCTTGTCTCCCCGGCTCGCCACTCGGATTCGTATGCCCACCACTCGGATTCGTCTGCCCGCCACTCCGATTCGTCTTCCAACCACTCCGACTCTTCGACTCGCCCGTTCGTCTCTCCTGCAACGCCCGATCTGTCTGAGGTTCCCGCCTGCTTGCCTGATTCACCCGTCCGCCTGTCTGATTCTTCTGCTCGCCACTACGATTTGTCTGCCTGCCACTCCGATTCTTCAACTCGCCCGTTCGACTTTCCTGCAACGCCCGATCTGCCTGAGGTTCCCGTCTGCTTGCCTGATTTGCCTGTCCGCCTGTCAGACTCGTCCGTCTGTCAGCCCACCATGTCGGTTTGTCGACCTTTCTACCTGCCTGATTCACCCGTCCGCCTGTCTGATTCTTCTATCCGCCATTCCGACTCGTCTGCTCGCCACTCCGATTCGTCTGCTTACTAGCCCGGTTCATCCGCCCGCGACTCCGATTCGTCCGCCTACCAGCCCTGCCTCTCCCCGTTCCTGCTTTTTCCTCGGGAACATCAGCCCATTCTGGGGGGTGATGTATTTATTTTTTGTTGGGACTTTAGGAGCCGTCCCTAGAGGGGGGGATTCTGTCACTTCTAGCGCGGTTGCCATGGCGCCCAGTTGGACCCGCCCATGAACACCGGCTGAGACGCATTTGACTGATTGCTCTTGGAGTACTTAAACGCGCTCCTTTGAACTGTGCTTTGCGGGAGCGTTTGTTATACTTGTTGAACTTCTGTGAAACGTCTGTGAGACTTATGTGAGACTTCTGTTAAATCCTGTTAAGTGCCTAGTTCTGTGAATCTGCCCGTATTTGATCCTGTTTTATTTTTCGTCTGATGTTTCGTTTGGATTTCTAATCCACTCTGCAACTATCGATCCCTGGATGGAGTGTGTGCACCCTCCTCATCCTCCCACAATAAATTGAATGGGTCCTTATTTCCTGTTTCTCGCTCCGCTCTGTGATATAGAGGATTTTTTTATTTCTTTTATATACTGAAATTCCTAACTATTACCTGCCTTCATGTTTGTTTGTCATCTTGCTGCTATGCTGTGATCAATTGGCACTGGGTTTAATTCACATTAGTCAACACAGTGCCATGTATTGGTCAAGTACCACACCTGGGGCCTTTAATTGCGAAAATATTCAACTTTACACTTTATTAAGGACACATCAAAAGCACCTCACCTTTAAAAGTGCTCATTTATATAATAGTTTAGGTGTGTTTGCTTATTTTTTTAATCAATACTGTTTTTATTAAATAAATCAAGGTTTGGTTTTTCACCACTACAAGCCACTAAAATACACACTGTCACTTTAATGACACTAGTGAATGCTTGGAACATGGTTTGTTTTTACTCTTAAAGGTACACTGGAATATTTGACCTCTAGATGTTGCTGTATAACGTAGTTTAACTTAGCACGAGTGCTACAAAGCAATAGGAAGATCAGAAACAGATATTATGTAACTTCTGTTTTTTTTGCCCAGCCTTTCACAAAGTTTTTGTTTCTTTGGAGTACCACTAGCATACCTGTCAACCTCCACGGCTCCATGCCTGTACAAACTGTCGTATTTTCCCGTACAAAATACAAAATAATTGCACACCATATTTTTTTTTTTTGAATGACGCATGATGGGAAATCCCCAGCCTGCAGACGCATGCGCACAGTAGCATCAAACCGTTTCGCTTTGTTTGAAACGAAAAAACCCATACCGAGATAGAGCCTTCCACGGCGAACTCCTTTGACTTGATTGATTTGCCGTTTCGTGATAGTTGGTGTATACCGGATGGTACCCATCATTGACAAATTTGCGTTTTTCCGTACAGATTTCTTTATACGTTGTGCTCGTCTTAAAATGCATGAAAAACGTACGTTGTATGGCAAAACCGTACAGGTTGACAGGTATGCATTAGCAGCAAGATGGCAGCCAATTGTTTAAACTCTCTTTTAGTGAAGCTCATGTTATGTCAAATAAATGCAAATTGTTCAACCTACGAGTTTGAAAAATGCAAGTTTGTACGATAGTTGATTCATATTTGCTTCTTTCTTTTACTCAATATTGTCTTTTTTTAACCAATGAAGTTCTCCTCTTCCACCAGTAGGCGTTGAATAATACACACTGTCCCTTTTTGTGTAAAATTCAGTGAGTGGCAAAACCTGCATTTTTACTTCCTAGTGAGCTTTGTCACATAAATTTGGGATACTGGCAAAGATGTCTTTTGCATTGCAACATCCAATACTATTTATAATAATAGTGAGAAAAGGGCTTTGGAGACGTTCAAATGAAATAAAGTACACTAAAACAGAAGTAAAGTGGTTCCTCTCACCTTGCACTATTCCTTGTAGTAAGATAAATGTGAAAAACAAATTTGTATTTGTTTTCATTATTTCCCTGTTCATTTTAATCAGAATTGATTTTTTCCCCTTTACCAACAATATTTGACTTGATCAATTATTGAATTGCAACAATTATTCACTATTACCTTTTTTTTAAATTTACAAACTAACAGAACAATAAAAACGGGAAAAATAACGAGGTCTGTACAATTTAACGCAGAGGTGACAATTGAACGATGGTTTGTCATTCTTAGAATCTTCACCTTTTTCCTTTTCTCAGTGTAATATTTTGTGCTATTAATGACGTAAATCTTTCCTATTGTCCCATTAAACACTTAAGCAATCTACTTGGCAAAAAAGAACATCAGAAAACAGGGAGAGCTGATGGAATTTGAAAAGGTAAGACATCAAAATTGCTTTGTAAGGCTACTTTACATATTTTTCCGAGAAAAAATATCTATTACAAAGGTCATCGTTTGGCTCTATATTTTTTAGGAGCGCTACAGTCTTTTGCACAGGAGGATCAACCACACTTGGGACTTTGTCGTGATGCAAGCCAGAGAACAACTCAGGTATACACACAATCATATAAAATATAATTGTAGTGAATATGGGTGGTAAACAAATTATTCTAACAATTAATTGACCAATTGAATTAAAGAGCCGAGTTTATTCTTTTCAAAACTGGTCTCGCCTTTTTGGGGAACCACATACATTTTTATATTATTATGTCAGGATGAAAAACCATTTTTGGTTATTCTGAAGGGTGGCTACACACACTTTTGGTGAATTATTTTTCCCGTTTGGATAGTTTAATATACTTTAATCAAGATGCACACACTCTTGGATTTATGGACTTTTCGTTTACTAATCATCTACTAAAGAAGCTTGAATAGAACACAAAACAATAATAAGAAAATAAAACAAAAACAACTAGAAGTTGAGAACTTAAACTGGCACCATTTGGATAGACAACAATGTTGGCTTGATTATCACGTTATTGTATTTTGATAGAATTCTCCTTATTACGTCACACCAATACCAATACCCAGCAACAACGTGATGTTCTGAGAAGTTCTGCGTCGATGAAGATGACGGCTCAGTCTTTGTGTCCTCAACTGTAGAGCAATGAGGAATCCTGGTAGGATTGAGAGACGGTTGGGACGAGGACCACAGGATACGTAGTGTTGAGGGAGAGGTTGACTGCTGGTGGCCTGAAGCGTCTCTAAGTTCGCTGGCTTTGTCCCACTGGTTTGGTCACTAGCTTGATCAAGCTTGGCTGCTGACTTGGCAAGGCTCTCTGGCTGCTTGTTGAGCTGAGACTTGATCAAGACCGGCCAGGATTTTGATCCAGTTCTTCTTGTTAGGATATACCCTGTTGCCTTCTGGCTGGCCAAATTTAGACTGCCATTGCGAGGTGAAAGGTGTACCAGCTCTGGGTTCCGGTCTCCTGGGAGGAGCGGAGCCCCTGTTGTGGAGTTATCACGGCGACCTTTCAAATGCAGCGAACACCCCCCTCCCCAACCTCACATTCCAGCAGAATCCGTCAGATAACATATCTATGTGATTGACTTAAAACATAGTATTCACGTCACATGTCTTGCCATTGTTTGATCATTTTCTGACATTGCGAAACGAAATTCTGACCAAATATTGGATACTCTACATAAAATAGTAACTCAAATCTCAAATGCATTCATACAATGAGAACCTCACAATGTATTTGTTTTTTAGAGCATCCAAACAGAGGCGCAAGGCTGACCGCATTGTTCTGGAGTGTCAGGAGCAAGCTTATTGGCTCATCAATCGACCGCCGGTAAGTTCCTACTTATAACTCCAGCATTCTGTGCCAAGAAATCCTAC
Source organism: Urocampus carinirostris (assembly GCF_059441175.1). Lineage (NCBI taxonomy): Eukaryota > Metazoa > Chordata > Actinopteri > Syngnathiformes > Syngnathidae > Urocampus > Urocampus carinirostris. The sequence continues at coordinate 31,233,598 of NC_142349.1, forward strand.
ACCTTAAAACATCTGTAATTTCTACATTGAAAATCAATCATCTTCTTGTATTTTCCCAACGTTTAACTGCGCACTGCAATGGTATAGGGCTCATTATTATCGCTTAATAGGAGGACTTGCAATCATTAATAGTGGCAGGGATTGGCTGAGGTTGACATCAATGTGTACATTATTGTAAGGTAAGCATGGTTTAAAGGCGCGGTGTGTAATATTTAGCACCTCATAGTGGTACAAAAAAACTTTCATTCAGTAAAAATTTAATTGAATACAAGGCAACATAAATGAACTGTTATAACAATGTCAAGTCAAGTCATGTTTATCTGAATAGCCCTTAATCACAAAATGTCTCAAAGGACTGCACAGGTTACAGTTACACTGTCCCCTGATCTTAAACCAACATGCGGGCAAGGAAAACCTCTAAACCTCAACACAAGGAAAATAAGAAACCTTGAGAAGGGGCCTCACAAATGGTAATCGCATTTCAGGATGACCATGGTGCAATAGATTTAGCATTGGGTAACTGCACAAAAGATAGAGAATATCAATAAAAGAAAACATAGGTAATATGTTGAAATTTGTCCAGAAATGTAATTTCATCCCAAAAAAAAAGTCATAGGTCTAAAATTTGTATTGGAATCCCTTCTTAGGTCGCTGCCATATTTGTCAACCGTCTTGTTGCTATCCGTGGCACTGGTTTTTGTTCGCATTAGACAACAGTGTCATCTTGTGGTCAAATATTAAACACTGTGGCTTTTAGTTGACTGAAAGCGTTCCTTTAATTAGCACCATTACAGTCACAAAAGATATTACTCCGATCATGTCACAATGCTAGTATATGTCCCAGACAGAGCCACCATTTAAATGAGACAGGGCCACCAGACACAACATTAAGTCCTAAACACTCATTTGAGATGCAATCAAGAAATTGTATTAACGTGTCTTTGAAATCATGATGACGATGCAGGCATAGCAATCCATATTCTAAACGAGACCCCGAGCTTACCTGGCATAAAAGTTGGAAGACCGCTGTAATTTTCAGCTTTAACGCAGTCTGCCTCCTGCATGAAATATTCAACCCATCTGGTTAAAGCTACAGCTGACAGCTGTGAAGTAACACAGAGAAAAATCAGAGTGTGGGCAGGATTTAAAAAAAAAACGTATTATACATCATCTAATATTGTATTGTTCCTCAAATTTCCCATTCTGCACTTTCTCTCATCTTAACTGAAAGTGTGAGGTGGCATTGGGATGGGTTTTAATGGACAGTTTGCAGACAAGAGGCAAGCTGAGGACAAATCTTTGGAGAAGAGACTCCATCTTGACTTGCCTTTATAAATTAGGAACGAGGGCACGGGCAAAATGAAAAGGAAACTTGGGGATAAAAAGTCTGAGTCAGTGGCGTGGAAAGCTTTGAGTGGGCTAAGTGCTCGCTCACACGCATTTCATCCTAACCCACATGCACACAAACAAGACAAGCACGCACATTATTAATGCGCTGATGTGTGTTGTTTACTTTCAGCCAGGGATGCCTAACGTGCTGGACATGGGTTTGGAAAAGCCGAGCAACTGCAATTTACGCGTGGCATTGGTGAAGGCCTCACTGAACATTATTCAACGTATTGTTTTTTTAACGTAGAGTTTTAACATAAGGTTGTTTTGTTTCTCTTCTGTTTTTACTGGCGGTGCTGTTCTCAAGTAAGAGTCTGAATATGTATTGTTTATGAAATCGTCAAGCAGAAGTCAACCTGAGAAAATTACCGTATTTTCCGCACTGTAAGGAGCACCCACCAGAAATGTATTTTTTTTTTATAAAAAAGGCGCAAAGGACTATAAGGTGCATAAACTAGAGAGTCCAGTAAGAGCTACAAAGTTTATTCATGTCTACTGTAAGAGCCATGTCTAATCATAATGCTCTTTGTACTCTTTCATCCCTCCATTGTATGTACTGCTTATCCTCACTAGGGTCGCGGGGGCGCTGGAGCCCATCCCAGCAGTCTTAGGGCAGTGGGCAGGGGACACCCTAAACTGGTTGCAAGGCAGTCGTAGGGCAGACAACACATCTAGGGACAATTTGGACCGGCCAATTAACCTGACATGCAAGTTTTTGGGAAAATGGGAGAAAACTGGAGTGTGCGGGGGAAACCCCCACTCAAACACGGGGAGAACATGCAAACTCCGCACAGGAAGCCTGGTAGCTGGATTTGATCCCATGTCCTCAGAACTGTTTCGTGGACGCAGTAACCACTCAGCCGTTGCACCCTTCTTATACACTTATGAGATATAATTGATTAACCGATTAGTGTTACTGATTGAAATTGCATAGCATCGTTTACAAGGTAATCAACCCACGTTGATCCCGCGAGGTTGGAGGTGGTAGGACATGTAGACATTTTGCCACTAGACCAACAATGCTACAGATAATCCACGTAAAAGCACCAGAGCTTCTCTCAAGATCAAACCATTTTTGCTCACGGTGCCAGAAACACTGATTTGCATAGTGCGTTTTGTTATGCATTCTGACAGGTAAAACTCTCCACTTTTTTACCTGTGCGTCAATAACGTTGGTGTTTAATAAGGATACGGACGTAGTGAGCTTGTGTAGTATTTTGTTGAGAGACATTCTGTCTTCTGTTTCTGTCTTTTGCAATGTAATTGACGCTTAGGTTAAGAAGTGGAGATGTTAGGCTCCTTCCACCAGAGAGCCCCAACTGGGGTTTGAACTGGGCACAGGTGTGTGGTGATTGGACACGATTATTCTGAACTCTTTAGAGGGAAAATTTTCATTTCATAACTCGTCGTTTCATTTTCATTTTTATTTCAATTCCACCACCATGCAAGGTTTGTTTGTGTTTGTTTCTCGTTTCTTTGTTACTTGGTTCCTTGCATTTTTCAGTTCCACTTTCTGTGGTCAGGTTTGATTTTCTTTGGACATGCCATTTGTTTTCATACCGTCATGTGCAGTTGTTACCTTGGTCCTGGATTTAAAAGATACCTTTTTTGTCTTTAGCACTCCTGCCTTCAGTTCCTGCTTCCCCCACACGGGTCCATTCACTCCCAACTTTTAACATCAGCGTTTCCGGCACGCTGGGTAAAAATAGTGTGACAATGAAATAAGATCTAATGCATTTTTGTATGTCACTTGTACCACTAGTGGTCTAATGGTAACATGTAGGCGCCCTCACCAAATTAAAAAGGGTAGTAATCCCGTCTCGCTTTGGGCCAGCGTTGATGATCAATTAATCACCCATTGCTCAAACACGGTGGTATACCATCAAACCCGGTGTAGGAAAGCACATGTGTGAATACTGTCGGTATAAAAGGCAAACCAGGTGAAAAGATGCACTTATCTGGCTAATTTGGTGTTTTTAGGTGCGCCTTATACCCTGGAAAATGCGTTATATTCTTGTTTTTTGCCTGACAAGCTGAATAGATTTTTCTTCTTCTTCACCTTCTTCTTCATGTTCTTCTTCCTGACCTTCTTCTTCACCTTCTTTTTCACCTTATTCTTCCTGACCTTGTTTTTCTTCACCTTATTTTTCGACCTTCTTATTCTTCACCTTTTTTTTTTGCCTAATTTCTCTTAACTTTATTTTTTGACCTTCACCTTCTTCTTCTTCATCTTACTTTTCGACCTTCACCTTCTTTTTCTTCTTTACCTTCTACTTCATCTTCTTATTATATGAATTATTAGATGTATTTTATTATTTGTATTATTATTCCTACAATTATTTTTGCAAATATAAAATATCAGGGGCAGCACGGCAGCGCAGTGGTTAGCGCGTGTGCGGCACAATTCTGAGGTCATGAGATCGAACCTCCTAGGTGGAGTTTGCATGTTCTCCCCGTGCTTGCGTGGGTTTCCTCTGGGAACTCCGGTTTCCTCCCACATTCCAAAACATGCATGTCAGGTTAATTGGCCGGTTCAAATTGTCCCTAGGTGTGAATGAGCGAGTGGATGGTTGTCTGTCTCTGTGTGCCATGCGATTGGTTGGCAACCAGTTCGGGGTGTCCCCTGCCCACTGCCCGAAGATAGCTGGGATGGGCTCCAGCACCCCCGGGACCCTACTGAGGATAAGCGGTGCAGAAAATGGATGGATGGTTATAGAATATCCATTAGGCAAAAAAACTCAGCTATTATACTTAAGGGGGTGGCCATTTTGACCCTTGCTGTCGAGTAACAAATCGAGGCGCCGCTTCAGAACCGTTGTTGGTTGTTAGCTGACCCCCGGGTAACATTCAAGTGGTTTCAACATGGCCGCTCCAGGAAAAAATCATAAAGGTGGTGCTTAACGCTAAACCTACAAAGATTAATCAAACCGCTTTGTTTGAACTAATACGACCCTCACTCAACGTAGTATTGCAATAAAAATACTCGGGTTGACTTCCCCTTCATATGCAACTCTTGAATTTGCGTTTTCTGTTTTTAATCGAGTGACAACTTGTTTGTATTGATTTTGATCCTTTTTTCTCGTATTTTGTCTTAAACAGATCAAGGATAGCGATTACTACAAACGAGAGGTAAACATCAATCAGTTATACAGTGCTGTAATTTGAGGCTTCTTTACAAAGACCCCAGTAGTATTGTATTTTTTACGTCATCAGCCATCAATGGCAGTTAATGAACAAGGCATGATATTGAAGAATTGTGACGTTTGATACCAGTCGTCTGTATAATCCCCATTAATGCTGCTTTGACATTTGAAAAAAATATTTACCTCATTGTTGCATGCAGGTAATAGCCATTTGTTGTCGCAAAAACTTTGGTTGCATATTTGTTATATATCGAGTAAATGGCTGCGGATACCTCGAACCGCTCTGATATAGGCACCAAAACCAATGCCTGCAATCGGTATTATCCTTTCCCAAAATATTATGATTAGTATTAGTATTTTTCATTTTGTATTTATCTTTTTAACAAGTAGCCTGCCCTCTTTAGTCTTTTGAATCAATGTTTACATTTTATATCATGCTGCAATTTTGTGGAGGAGCCTTAATAAGAGACAGTTGATACTAATAAGCAATAATATACCCATTTTTTACTGTGTTTGATTGCATTTTCCCCTTCAAACAAAAATGACGTCGATTGCTCCTTGTTCACAAGCTTCACGTATGTTTTACAGATTGAAACTTCCAGGAGGGCCCTTGGAAGAAACCGCGTCAAGTCCTCCATTTGCCTTGAAAGGTGTGTGGGGGACAGTGTTACTTTAAAAAAAGTAATGAGTTATAGTTACTCGCTATTTCTTCCAAAAAAGTAATTGAGTTAGTTACTGAGTTATTCTATTGCAGAAGTAACTAGTTACCAAAGAAAGTAATGATTTCCGTAACTTTAAAAAGACGTTATATGTGAAAGAATTCGAAATTTTCTAAGCAGTATTTGAGTCAGTTGAAAAGAGGACAACAGACAGGCAGTGTTATAGAACCTTGTCACATTTATCCTACATTTGTAGTGCAAACAAATAAAACAGTCAACAATATAATAAAATAACAATCAGCAGTAAAAAATATAGAGTGAAGTTTAATAAATCAAATCTAACTGCAATGGTCTGTCGTAGAGATGGGAATTCCGACTTCTTTTAGAGAAGCGTCTTTTTCAGCTCGGCTTACAAAAAAGAGCCTCGCTCTCCCGGCTCCCAAATGTTACTTCAGGTTGTTTTTGTTTTATAATCCATATATTACCATGTATTATGTAATCTTAGGAATGATTTAAAAGAGGGGGAAATAAAGCAAAATGAACACAAAATCATTAACACTGAAAAAAAATTAAAATATTAAAAGATTTATAAATGTACAAAGAAAATATACTAAACAAATTCAACCTTTTTTTTATACTCAAAAAATTCAAAGTCAACGGCACAGAATCCCTGAAAAAAAATGCATTTTGACCAATCACAAGGGGAAAAAAAGCATCTCGAAGGGATCATGAGCCTGTTGCCGCACCAGCCGTCATTCGCCTTTTCTTTCGGCGATTTCGCATTTAGTATATTCTAATCGCTATTCTGCTATATGTTAGTCACTATTTTAAATTGTGACATACTCCGAAAAGACATAACGTAAACAATTTTGAGGAGAGTGGAAAACCGCTTTTTTTAAAGTAACGGACCGCTTTTGACCGTCTGTGACGATAACGGTGTTGTAACGGCAGAAAGAGTAATGAGTTACATTACCGCATAACTGAAAAAAAGTAACAGCGTTATTTCTAACGGTGTTATTCCCAACACTGAAGGATATATGTATCTTGTCAGTCATGTTGAAATACACTTGTGCTCAAATGAATGTAAAGTGTAATGGACACAACCTCGCTCCTTCACAACTGCACAAACACATAAGGCTTAGTCCCCTCACTGGAAGAGCTACTAATGGATGTTTCCTGAGGCAAGTTGGAATTAGTGCCCATTAACTCCTATGATCTCAAGCAGTAATACAATAATACACTCACTGTGCCTGTGTGTATGTGTGTGAATGGGAAGTTTTTTGAAATTCAGTGAGCAGTACCAGAGCCACGATCCCATTATGCAAGGCTGCCTTCCCAGCAATCCCTGGATCTCCGATGACACCGCACTTTGGGCCATGAATGGGGACATGTGAGAAAAGAAATCCTTTCCTTTCACATTCGACTCTTGATTGTTCAAAATCATATTTTTGGAGGATACAAAAAGTTAGCTCAGCTTTTTTTAGCTGTGAGTTTCCTGTCTGTGTGTGAGTGAGTGACAGAGATGGAGACAGAAAGAGCAAGAAAGAAAGCATGAGAGAGAAAAAGAGAGAGAAACAAAGAGATGGAGAGCCAGAGAGACCGATCGACAGAGATAGAAAGAAAAATAAAAAAGACAGAAAGAGAGAGAGAAAAAGAGACAGGGTGAACAAAAAAGAGATAGAAAAAGAGAAACAGTGAGTAGGAGAGAGAAAAAACAGGATGACCAACAGAATCAAAAGAAAGAGAAATAGCAAAAGAAAATGGAGAAAAACTAAAGGGAAAACAAAAGTGAAACATAAAGAGAGAGCGAGAAAGCATGAAAGAGGGAGATAAACAGAAAGAAAGAAGGAAAGAAGGAAAAAAATAAAAATGAAAGAGAAGAAGAGAGATAAGTAGGAGATAGGCTTAAGTTGCCTCAGTCAACCATAATGAAAAAAAATAATTTACTAGAAAATCACAATGAACCACAAGTGGTGGGGTATTTTCAGAACAGGTCCGCGGGCACCTCAGCTGTCCTCTGGGAACACCTGGGGGCCCGTGGGCACTAGGTCGGAGACCACAGCTGTGGATATTGCAGAAACTGCAAATGATTATGGATCTGTTCCTTATGTGAAAATAGGTTACTTCTAAACATTTTACAAGTACTCCAATACTTAATGTCACAAATATGATATCAAATATATATAACCATAATATATTCGTATCAAGTGACGTTATTTTTACTCTCAACATTAAAAGTTACAATAAGTAGATTTGGAGATAGGAATGCTCATGCATCAAGGTGAAACTACGTGGGGCAAATATGGTATTTAAATATGAAAAGTACACTTTGTGCATGTCCAGTACAGAAAAGGAACACATAGTATCAAGATGAAGTACGCAAACAATTATCTTAATCAACAAGCAGAAAACTGTTTTTGAGGTTTATTTTGTACAACCTGACCCCAAATACATATATTTTTTTCACCGGGTATTCAAATATGTATTGATATTTTAATCAAAGTTGAGATCAAGAATTCCTTATCAATATCTTTCTGCAATTAGCGTGTCCACTCCGACCCGGCTACGAGTGGAATGCTGGAGCTTCAGTTTCATGGCGCTTCTTAATGACAACATGGGGAGACGACAGTTCATGATTTATCTGGAGAAAGAATTTAGTGGTAAGATGATACAATTGTGTCCATCTTTTAATTGTGTCATTATCCAGATAAGGGGGTGTCCAACCTTTTTCAAGCTGAGAGCTACCTTTTGTCACTAATTAGTTTTATATGCATTTCTAAGACAACGTAATCATGTTATTACTAAGTTGTTACTATGTTATTGCCTGGTAAATAATTGGAAGCGGGCTTAAATACACTCAGTCAACCACTTAAAAAAAGATTTTATTAGAAAATCACAATGAGTTATTTTCAGAACGGGTCCGCGGGCAACTCAGCTGTCCTCAAGAGAGCCCCTGGTGGCCACTGGCATCATGTTGGGGACTCCTGATTTAGAACATGGGTGGGCAAACTTTCAGGTTAAAAAAATTGTGTTAGGAAGAAAAGAAAATATTTTATTTATTTATTTATTTTAATCTGCCTAAAGCTGATGGGGGATTTTGTAAGGTTTATTGTTCTATATTCTTTATCAATTATCCATTATTCGTTATCGGCCAAATCATAATACGCTACAAAGCCAAGGGGCCGAGACACTTGCTATCAGCCAAGAGGCTGAGTCAAGGTCCTAGCCACAGAGCCAAGCAGCGATCATTGCGAATGCACCGTTCCCGGAGGTACTGCAATACAGGGCCGATGCGTGGAGTGGACAGAGCAAGCTCTTATTCCATTTCCCGATTGCAAAAATCAAACTTACAGCATTGCTGTAACTTCATAGAACCTCAATTCCAGAACCACAGTCCTGCCATGATACACAATTCCAGAACCACAGACTGCTAGAATGAGCTATTCTTTGGCTTTCAGACATGTCGACTTTTTAAGAATATCAAGGTCGGCTACCTTAATTATTTTGGTTCACGGATGCCTTAACTGCCGGGGTTGTTTGGGCACCATTTCCTATGGTGTGTCTTGGGCAAGTATGGCCAGGAGCTCATCCCTCTCCAAGATGGTTTTTGGGCAGATGTTTGCTCCCCCCCACATAAAGTAGATTAGAAGACTCCTGATCTGACTCCGATACAGCACTTTTATCATCTGGTTGTTGTTGTTTTCGGTCAAAGATGAGCCAGCGGTGCTAAATCACTGGGGAAAAAACTTTAAGTTCTAGTAAGCCTGTTTTGCTCGCATTCAATACAAGTCACATAATTAACTTGGCTGAAACCCAACAATCGGACTCAAAAACGCTTCGAAAATGTTTTCATTTGTTCTTAGATTGCCAGCAAGCCCACATTCTTAAACACATTTTGGTTGGCGTCTTTCCTGCATATACATGAGGAAAAACTATATAGTAGGCTGATCCAATTTTCTTATATGCATTTATGAATAAACAAAAGCAGACATTTACGTGTAAATTTTATATTTATTGGCTTATAAATTGATTAATTTCCTCAAATTGGTTTTGGAACACTCAGAAGAAAATCAAATAGTGGGCAACCTTTAAGCACCAAGTTTAATAATATGCCCAGTTGAATCCGTCCCATTTGCAGAGGTGGACTCAAAAGCAGGGAAGCCGGAATAGAGGTCCTCAACAAAGGATGGTATTTATTAACAAAAACCAGGAACAAAAACAAACCATGTTTCAAAACATATAGATAACTGTGATATTGCAGAAGTGGCATGGAATTGGAAATGACTCGACCCAGTCTACTGTCCAAGCAGTCCTTAAATAGGGTCAGGGAAATCACAACCAGGTGTGGAGAGACTGACCACAGGTGTGTTCAGTTCAACACCGTGTTGGTGCCTTCTGGGAAAAGATGGCGTGCCGGATCCAGTCATTACCTCGAGTCGAGGTCCGAATGTCAGACGGCCCAAAAAAAATAAAAAATAAGTTAATGGAGGCTGCAGCAGACAGAATTTCTCCACCGGAACATAGGACGGCTGGTAGCCCTTGCCCATTTCTGCAGAAACGGGGCCATAAGCATCCGAGACAGGGGCCTTCTCAACATCAGGACAGGGTTGGTCGAGGGTCCTTTTCTGTCCGAACAGGGCCTAGAAGCATGGCCTCCTTTCCACCAGGACTGGAATTTCTTGTCGTTGGGACAGGGTACAGATCCGAGGGATTTTTTTTCCTCACCCCCAGGGCAGGGACGTGGAAGCTTCCCACAGGGTCCTTTGAAAGTCGGGTCATTCTGTTATGTTTGTGGAGGTTGCACCAAATGCAGGACAGTCGGAACTGAGGCGAGTGTTCTCTACAATGAATATTAATTGTTATTTAAAACCAGGAACAACAAACAAAAACGAACCAGGTCTTAAAACAAGTCGTAAAGTGCCCATGCATAAACAAAAGCCAAAACCTGATATGGTAGCATAAGACAGGATGAAAGGGGTATGGAAATTGCAATGACCCAACCCCATGTGCTCTCCAAACAGTCATTATAAAGGGCCAGGATAATCACCATCAGGTGTGGGGAGATAGGGTGCATGTGTACCCAATTCCACACCACTTGTTGGTCACCTTCTTGTGAAAGTGGTGTTCCATATCCTGGGATTATCTTCTGCATTGGTCGAGAGTTTGAGACAGGAAGCTTATTGTTGCTGTAAACTGGAATTTGTGCACGATTTCAGTCTTTTTTTATATATAATTTTGATGTTGACTGTGTATCGTCTATTGAGGCGCTCACAACATCCGTTGCAGCCAAGTCATCCTGGAAAGGGGATTACCTCATGTGCGATCCCTTCAAGGTTTCAAATTATTTTCCTTTTCGTAGGTTTCAGGTCACAGGATGTTATAACGGTGGTCATGGCACCCCATACCTTTTGTGCTTAAGGTCAACATTTTTTGACTCTACTGCATTGAAGCGTTTCTCCATTCGTTTTCCTTCTCTCACCAGCTGAGAATCTGTGTTTCTGGGAAGCCTGTGAAGATGTTCGGCATGGAGAAAGTTCCAAGATCTCAGAGAAGGTGGAAGAAATATACAAGTAAGAACACTCACGCCCATTTGCACAAAATCACTCGAGATGTTTACCTTTTGCTGTTAACCGTTTTATTGATCGTAAAACAGGAACTTTTTGGCGCCCGGGGCTGCACGCTGGGTGAACATCGACAGTAAGACCATGGCCACGACCTTGGAGGGAATCCAGCGCCCTCATCGCTTTGTAATGGACGATGCGCAAATGCACATCTACTTCCTCATGAAGAAGGTTTGGGCTGTCTCCTGTTATTTCTTTCCCATTAGAAAAGGGGTCAATTTAATTTTAGCTCAGGGGCCACATAGTGGAAAAAACACTCCGACGGGGGCTTCACTTGTAAATTTATGGCATAAAATGTGTGCCGTAACAAGAGGGATTTGATTATATATATATATATATATATATTTTTTTTTTTTCCATCACTATGATCAAATCTCTTGTAGTATTTGTCAATTTTGCATTTGTAAGAAAACAAAACTGTCAGGACCAGAACGGAAACAGGACCCAGTTGCGTTACGTTTCTCACAAGTTTTATTAAAAGAAAAAAAGGAAGGGCTGCGCCCACGATCCGGTGGTCGCTGGAAGCAAGTCACTCTCGTACTCGGATTGTGCTCTGAACGCGGAAGTGGATCTTACGTAGCGAGCGATGGCGGTGTCAGGGACGGCAAAAAACAGTCAGTAGCCGGGACTGGGAGAGCAAGGCGTGGTCGGAAGCGAGTCGAAAGCCAGGTCAGGAGAGAAGATGTGGTCGGGGAAACAAAAAGAGGTCGTAAGCCGAGACGGGAGAACAGACGTGGTCAGGAGCACAGCAGGTCGTAGCCGGAGACAGACGGGTGCAAAAACGGGACAGGTCGGAGTCAGGGTTGAAAAAGGCTTGCCTAGTATTCACTGAGGTACGCACAACAGGGGATTGACAGGAGTGGACACAAATAGTGAGTGGGAGCCAATCAGAACCCACGGCAGTTGGCGCCAAATGAGCGGGCACAGTCGAGTCACATCAGTAATCATGACAAAAATAAGGATTGAAATTAATTTCCACTCCAGTTTATTTAGCTCAGTGCACTCATGCAAATTGAAAAGAGACAAAAATAACAACATTATTTTAATGGAAACGATTCAAATGATTCAAAAGTATTTTTTATGCTTTTTATTTATTTTTGGGGAAAAAGTCATTTACAACACTGGGTTTTAAAGGGTTAAAAGAAGATGAAATGATAAATAAACAAAACGATCGGCTAGCAGAAAATCTGAAATTTCGTTATCGTCATTGTAAAGTCTTGACTGATGCTTAAGGTGTTCTTTATTTTACATAGCACTGTGAAAACTGTGTGTCAAACAAACATAAAACCAAGCCGGCTCACAGTCTTCACTCTACAATCACAACTCCGCATTAATATCCAAACAAGCGTTCATACATGACATTACAAACTCACAATACTACAAGGATACGATATTTAGACAAATAAGCAAACAGACATACCTTGCTGTGCTCACCCAGGATGCTGAAATATTTGTGATGGTTTTTTTTTCTGTCACAGTCCTTTTCGTGCTAATGAAAACATTTAAGCTGGAGCCTGCACAACAAACCTTGTTGCTCGGGCTAAAACAAAGCAGCTTCCTAATTAACAACACCTGTGGGTTCACCTATACCTGTCCCTCTCTTCTATAGCTACGGTGTCACTCAAGGACAAAATTCATTCAACACCTATACCCATCCAAGTCCATACACACAACTTCTCTCTCTCTTTTGTTTAAGTACACATAAAACAGAAGCATTATTTAATCTTTTAAAGTTTGATTTTTCTTAAGAGATCAGGCAAATTTAAATAGTTTTACTCAAACAAAACTCAAGGACGAATGTGGTCCTTTACAGTCATCCATAGCAATGTTGTGAAATGTTGTATGCAACAAGATTAGAGATGGCACTCCAGGGTACGCATGTAACAAAGACTTTAAAAATAAAAAATAAAAGATAAAAGACTGACAGGATAGCTGGACAAATATATTTACAACAATCTAGTTATAAAAATAATGCAATGAAAGAATAGTGCATTTTAAAGAATAGTGCAACGAAAAGTAGTGCAATAACATTAGCGTTCCCAAATAAGTCGCTATACTAGATCTATAGTTTCACAATTTTGTACGCTTGTTTAGTGTGGTGATGGCCCTGTGGAGAAAACTGCCTCTGAGTCTATTTGCCTTTGTTTTAAGGGGCCTGTAGCGCCTGCCACAGAGCAATTGATCAAAGAGGTGATGGCCGGGGTGGGAAGAGTCCTTTACAATGTCGATGGCTTTGCTGCGGTATCAAAAGCCAGCAATGACCTCCAGACTCGGCGTAGAACAGCCAATAAACTTCTGGGCTGTGACGATTACTCTCTGCATGTTTTTATGTTAACAACTTTTGCAGTGAGTGGTAAGTGCGTCCACAGTGCAGCTCTAAGGTCATGGGTTCAAATCCAGCTGCCAGCATTCCTGTGCAGAGTTTGCATGTTCTCCCCGCTTGACTGGGTTTCCTTCGGGCACTTTGGTTTTCTCCCACTTTCTAAGAACCTGCATGCCAGGTGAAATGGCCGGTCCAACTTGTCCCTAGGTGTGAAAGAGCAAGTGAGTTGTCTGTCTCTGTGTGCCCTGTGACTGACCGGCAACCAGTTCAGGGTGTCCCCTACCCACTGCCTGAAGGTAGCTGGGATGGGCTCCAGCACCCCGCGACCCCACTGAGGATGAGCTGTCCAGATAATGGATGGAACTTTTGCAGTGTGTGTTCTGTGTTATCTAGGTCTAGATTATCCTGGTGGGGACCACCATATTTTGGTGGTCCTCAGTCATTAGTGTCTCCACAAAAATAGTCCAATAAACTTGTGTCTGTGTGTGTTGTAGGACTCCTATCCCAGATATCTCAAATCTGACCTTTACAAGAACATGCTGGCCAAGGCGATTATTCCTCAGGAGACAAAGAAAAGGTGATGACTCACATGCATATTGCGTTGCTCTCCTTAATGCACGTCAGCTGAACTTCACTTCCATTGTCTGATGCGACAGCGTGTTCCCCTTTATGAGGAGACAACGACACTCGAGCCCCTCACCGGCCAAGGCCGCCATTCAGGAAGACGGCCACGCCAAAGTGTCCGGACAGGCAGGAACAAGCTCAGCGGCCGTCTGACGCGATGCCAAAGTGCAAAAATCACATCAGTTTCACCTTCTTCTCATTTCTCCGGGTTCAACGCATTAAATTATCAGGCTTTGGATCACAGATTCACATTTCCTTCTACACTTTTCAGCGAGGAGAAGAACAAATGAATCGCATATCCCTTTCCGTCCTTATATTTGGTAGTTATTTGACCGGAAATATTCCATCTTTTAGCACAATTTAGAAAAGTCAAATTAAAAAAGTTATGAATGCAATATTGTTGGTGAACTTAAGTCATTCAATCAAAATGTGTCATTTCTTTGCCCTCTATGACAGGGGTTCTCAACGGGTCTGACTTCAAGAACCAAGATCCCATCCTATTAACAGTTCCACTTCTCAAACGCATTGAATTATTTAATTGTACAGTTTAAACCAAAGATATACTGTAATCCCCTGTTTTTCTCTGGGGTGACGTTCCAAACAAGTCCTGCCATAGTCAAAACTTGCAAAGTAAAACATTTATTCATTTATTAGATATCAGTTAGATATAATAATTAAGGCTGTAAAAAATAACAACCGCAGATCAACAAATACAAACTCAGAACAAAGAATTGCACTTGAATGAATGGTCTTTATTGTCATTATGCAATACTACAAAAAAAATTGGAAGGCTTATCGTATAAGAAAGCGATGTAGTAAGCAGCCAGCTAGCTGCACGCTAGCATCAGGGAATCCTCGGGTTGAGTCAAGTTTCCGTTAAAGTACAAGAGTCATGAATGTAGCCGTTACCCACAATTTGTAGCTCCAGGTCATACCATTTCATGTGTAATGGATCTGAGATTGGTAAGATACAGGCTCAACAGGCGTACCTTTTTACATAACCGTTGCAGTAGGCTGGATCTGCAGCTTCGCTTTGGCTTTCTCTCCTGGCGCCGCCTCAGTCTCTTCACAGACCCGATAACAGTCCATGGAGTACCCGGTAGTAATCAGTTTTACTTTGCACTCCTCTGACCTTCCTCTGATTCTGATTTAATTGATGAATTTCTTGTCAATGTAACAAGGAAATACTAGGTTGCAGTTTCACAGTTTGTTTTGGTGGACCCTTTGGTGGTTTGACAGCAGACACCAGAATATCACAGTCGCGCGCATGACGGCAGTCACACACATGCACACACACACACATGCACACGCACACAGACCTTCCCACCCTGCCTGTGATAGCATTTACTGTGTGTTGTCTGCTGCAGAACACAACGCACGGTGAAAATCTGCCAGGAATGGAAACTGTATAAAGTAAACCGCAATACAGCGAGGGATTACTGTGTTTGCGATCAAAACAAACAGCAAAACCAAAATGACTTCAAGTAGAGTAAAATATCGGTTGTAAAGGGGCAGAGTGTATTATTTAGCAATGGTTAAGTCCATTTGATCCCTAGGACCACTCTCACCCCTGATTTTTTATCATAGTATTTTTGTAGTATTGCTACACTATTGTCTCTGTTCTGAATGAAAGCAAAATAATGCATGAGGTCCCTGTTTTTAAGCACTATATTTGATATTTAGTTTTGTAGTACTTTTGTCGTATTTCTGTAGAAGTTATTGTGTTGCAGACACACGAAGGTGACAATGAGGACAAAGTTGGCACACAAAAAATTCAAGCGCTCTTTGGGGCCTCCTAGTGGTCGCTGAGCCCTTAGAAGCCGCTTTGTTCGCTTATGGATGGATGGATGGATGGATGTTACATCACTTTAAAGCCCCAATTTGTAAGACTTGACCACTAGATGGCATTGTTGTCTAGCGTGAACGAAAACCAGTGCCCGGGTAAGCAGCAAGACGCCAAATAAACATGGCACCAACCTTAGGTATAGATTCCACTCTGTATAAGAAAAACTAAATATTATTTTCATAAAAATTAACATTGATATTATATGTATTTTTGCCTAATATACAAATCATCGTTATTTTGTCACTGAATGAAAGTTTGTTTTTGTACCACCAGGAGCCGCTGAGTATTACACACTGTCCGTTTTGTTGAAAAAAAAACGATTTTTCCCAGCCAGACACTCACCGTTACAATACACATTACTTAGAAAAGTTATCGAGTCCGGGAGCATGTTCCTTTGAAACGCATTTGTCCCAAAACTGGCTGTACTATGTAATAAACACCACTTATGTGTGAGCCTAGTTGAGTCAAGTCAAGTCACGTTTATTTGTATAGTCCTTAATCACAAGGAGTCCCAAAGGGCTGCACAGACCATAGATTATTGCATACAACACTATTATTACACCATCCAATGATCTAAAACTTCCATTAGGGCAAGGAAAACAACATGGGGAAAATGGAGAAACCTTGAGAAGGGACCGCACATGAGGTAATCCGTTTGTAATATATTTAAACCGATTCCATACCTGTCAAACTCCACGGCTCCGTGCCCTTACAAACGGTCGTATTTTCTCTTACAAAATACCAAAAAATCGTACACCATATTTTTTCTTCAAACGTGTTTATTTGTGTAGTTTAACATGTTATATTGTACATGTGTTTCGTTATATCATATATATTGTCAATTAACATTTTGTTGTGAGACACTGAGTTGCTCGACATAATGGGTTTATTATTAAAAAAAAATAATCAAAAATTAAGTAGCTTGGACGTTCACTGTAGAAGGAAAAAATACATGGAAATATAATTAAGTAGAATATTACATTTTCTCATTCAAATTATAAATTCATTTTTTGCGTTATAATAATAATAATAATAATTTCCTTGTATTGTCATTCTGTGTAACAATGTACACAGAACGAAATGTCGATTGCACCTGACCCGTGCAGCCGCAGCCAACAGAGGGCGCCGCCGACCACTTTTTAAGTCTTAGGAATGACTCGGCCGGGGCGCGAACCCGAACCTCCCAGTCTCAAATATAATTGTTGGTAATATATTGATTAAAGGGATAACCACAAACCTTTCTTTTCTTATTTTTCTCCTTTTGTACTTCCTTTTTTTCTTAACTCTTCCATACGACATAATAATTCGTAAAATATTGCATCAAAGCAAGTGAGCCGTGTGAGAGCCGGCTCTCCTTAACGAGTTGAGCTGAAAAAGACGGTTTTCTAAAAAGAGACGGACTTCCTTTCACTACTCAACTCGAACTCGTTTGATTCGATTGATTTGCCGTTTCGTGATAGTCGGTGTATACCAAATGGTACCCATCATTGACAAATGTGCGTTTTTCCGTATAGATTTTCTTGTACGTCGTACATGTCTTAAAATGCATAATAAACGTACTTTGTACGGCAAAAACGTACAGGTTGACAGGAATGCGATTCATCAATTCACTCAAACTACTTTGCAGTACATTTACACAACACAGCCCTGCCCGTAGGGCACATTTGCAGATTTCCCCCTTCTTTAAACTCAATTGTCAGTATGTCACTCATTAAAAGTAAAAATAATTTCTTACTTTTTCTAATTGTAGTTAAAAGTGGTTCTTATACATGCACATGATAAGTTTTTATCATTTTTACATTCTAATAAAACATTTAGCCCCCAATGTTGTGTTGAGATCTGGTGAAGCTGCAACCCGTGCGGTTTCCCTTAAAGGGACATTGTGTAGTTTTTAGCGCCTCCTTGCGGTTAACCAAACAGTGACGTAAAGTCAGAAGAGGGACAGCTTCCATTCTCATTATGGAAAAATAAAGGTAAATATTGATATATTTATTCAGTAATAACGTGAATTTCGTTTCTCTTCCAAATTCCAGAGGTTCACATATTATTAGGTTATTGAGTTTTAATGCACTGCAGACGCACTCTATGGGGCCGCTATGACATCTAGTGGTCAAATAATACAAACTTTCGTATTTAGGCGGGGGGCTTTAACTTTTATCCTGGAGGACGCAAGTTTGAAAACCATTAAAGAGAATCAGTCGAAATGCGTGGTTTCAATCAATGCAAACAAACCTTATGTTACTTTGTGTGTCATTCAGTGTTGATCTGTAAAAATGGAAGCTTTGTAAAACCAGCCCGTGCTTTGACAATTCTTCCATTACTGAGATTTAGCAACCGGCCCGCTTTGGGGAACCTGACGAGTATCAATTTATCTAATGGCCTCCAGCTTCTGCACGCGCACACACATGTGCAGCCTGAGTGTTTCAACACTACAAATACCATATTCATAAGGATTATAATAATCTGCTTCATTCCACTTCCTGTTTGGGCACTGGCATATGAATTACTGCTCAACAATAAGAGGAAGGAACTTTAATAAAACACCCTCTGCCCTAGTTTTTCTTTCGAGTGAAAAACAGTCATCTCAAAAGTGCACAATCTCGTTAAAGATGCATTTATTTTTTTGTTCCGTTGACATTCAAACGATATGATAATCAAAGGCAGCAAACAGTGACTTTCACTTAAATTTGGAGAAAGAGTGCATTTATACACATAATATTGAACAACTTTAGGAAAAGAAAACAGGAAAACACACAAGACACAATAGTGGAGGCAGAATTGTATGCATTTACATTCAAGTTGCCTTCATTGCACACTGAATTCACATATATAACAAAAGCTCTTCAGGTTGAATACAGTATAAAGACCTGACCGGAATCATTGATAAAAACAAATAAAAAGTACTGAGTTAATTTCTGTACACCCTGTTTTGGTCTGCGAGAGCTTATTCCAACTGAGTTCTGGGTTAAGGACATATATTACTCAAGGTGGGTTGCAAGTAAGACGGGGCACATATATTTTAAACACCATCACTGGGGAAGGAATTTAACCCTCAAAATAACAAGATTTATAAATCTTTGGTGCAAGCAAAGCGCCGTTACCAAAAGCTGTACAGCAAATATCGCCATTAGCAAAACATACAAAACTGCGGTCAGGCTACCTGAATACAAACATATTTTTTGCTAAACTGGAGGTAATGACACGAATAACATTTTTACCCTTAAGAGTTAGAAATAACTTGATCTACACTCGAGGTATTTTGTATTTTTTACTTTCAACCACTCCCGTTTTTTCAGGATGACCGTAGCCATGCTTTTTGATCGCCCTCCGTAGTTTTGTCAATGCTTTTTCTTTGATGATGAGTCATCAAAACGATCGAAAATACAAAATACGCAAAAATACCTCCTAAGGGTTGAAAATGTCTGCAAAATAAATCAATGTAGGGGTGTAATAATGTTGCTACACAAACCTTGGCTCACTTTCTTGAAAACATGTTAATCCACTATCTCAACGGTCAATCTTGTGACAAGTAGCAATCTTAAACAAATCCAGCTCTCATAACACGCACGTGCATTTCTTAGACACGCTCAGATGAATTCATATTTTTTCATCCTTCATTGGTTGGTGTTCCCACCTCACATAAAGCAGGCCTCTTCTTATTTACGCCATTTAAAAGCTACACTTACAAATCGAAACAAGAAAGGCTTTTTGACGAGCATGACGTCAACTTATTTAAGGACACCTTGAACGATGCACCCCAACTTTAAATCAATATTGTTTTGTTAAATGAATGAATCATTTATTTTACCACGAGGAGCGTAATAATACACACTGTCCCTTTAAATAAACGTATCATAACACCACTAGTTATATGGCTTTTAACTTCGCAGCATTAGTTTTCTGTGGACTGTAGTGTTTTATCATTTTTCGCTGTGCACCCCGTAGGGACTACAGTGTATACATTATAAAAGTGCTCTGTAAAAACAGTGGAACGACTAAGAAGAGGCCACAGCATTTCTGATGCCTGTGCAAGAAAGAAATTGCAAAAGTCC
The DNA here is from genome assembly GCF_059441175.1 of Urocampus carinirostris. Taxonomy (NCBI): domain Eukaryota; kingdom Metazoa; phylum Chordata; class Actinopteri; order Syngnathiformes; family Syngnathidae; genus Urocampus; species Urocampus carinirostris. The sequence goes on from NC_142349.1 coordinate 31,253,255, forward strand.
GTAGCAGTTTGACGAAATCAGCGGGACAGCCTCATGTTACAGTTTGGAGCTCATCTTTGCTACCCTGGCACAACGTATACCCACAAATGCGAGGAGTCAAAAACCAGGCGCAATTGTAATCCGCCCTCCATCCCTTGGTCCAATCGAGGGGGGGGCGACTGGCTTCACGGGGCGGAAGCAACAGGAGAATGCTGGAGGCCACCATGACATGCCAAACCGAATGTGTGATGTAGTAGTTGTCTAAGGTCTGGCCAAAGACATAGATAAACAAGCCAAGGAGAGTGCAGAGCGTGCCAGGGATGAGGTAGTATGCCCATCTCTTCCAGGTAGGCGGGTAACATTGGCGACGCTTGACTCCTCGGTACACCTGGCAACACAAGGTTTCTTCAGGGCAGTTCCCTCGGAATTCATTCATGTCCAAAACACATTTCCAAAAATAAACAAGATGAATCTGGAGTGTCTGAATGACATTCTTGATTTGCTTCTGAAGACAAATTCAAAGTAGCATATTTTCTGGACTATAAGCCACAACCAAAACGCCCAATTTGGCCAGAAATTTGAATGTGCGCCTTATAGTTCGTCATATTACCATTTTTGTGCATTTTTATCTCTGACGACGTTTGCATAATAATAGTGGCAACGGGGATCAAACCGGATAGGTTATAGCATAGATAGATGTTCACAATTGCATAACATTGAACGCAACCCGAATTAAGGCGGGGTGAGCGCTGGGCCCTATCCACTAGACCAATAGGGATACATCCAAAACTTCTGAAGGTTTCTTAATTTTCCTGATGGCATGTTTTCTTTGCGTTATGTAGGTTTCAGATCAAGGAATGTTGTACTGTGGTCTGTGCGGACTTTTGAGACTTTTTGTGATAAGAGGCCAAATACCGCTAAATATGTCTTGACTTGATGAAAACAATGAAGCACGTTGTGGAAGCCATGTGCGATAATACTGCCTTACACAATAAACAACTTCAATTGTAATTTTCTGCTGCCTCAACCTAAATAGGTTTGAATGCTTTTGAGTGAATTATGAAATAGTTCTTCTGAATACACGTAAGGTGTAAACCCTCCGGTTGACTTGTGTGACTCTGACGCAATTTAATGAATGCACGCATGCTTGGTTCAGCAACCATGTAATTAGGGCGTTGTCTGATTCTACTTTGCCATGACTGCATTCTTACATTCCTTTTTCTAGTTTTTAATGTTCCGCGTTTCAAGTGACTTTTACAATGTTAAGAAATATGTTATACATTTCAGTACTTCAAGAGTTTTGTGTTGCCAATAAGGCAATTCTTTTTAAATTAAATTGCCGAAGGCAACTGTAATTTAATTGAGAAGTTCTTTACATAAATATTTTTGAGATTTTTGTTAAAAATTTAGCGAAATAATACTAATTCCATGTTCCTGCACTACAAAGGGGCCTTACAGTAAAGAAAAGACTCACGCTAGAGGTAAAATTGGTCCTAAAAAATAATGGCTGGCTTGCGTGTATTTAAACCCTAACCCGAACCCGAAGGATAAACTTGATATAAGGGACTCGGTCCGAAGTAAACCCAAAGCTTTACGTCAGCCTCGAGGTCATCCCTAAGTTTTACTGTTGCGCCAAAGTGAGTGTTTTTTGCTGAGGTACACAGCTTCGTGTTTACCTCAAATCAAGGATGCACTTCGAAGTGCAGCATCGAACTGCAGCAAAATTAAATTGAACAAAACTGCAATGAAAAGAAAATCATATTTGGCAGATTACACACTGCAAATAGTAAAATATGTGGCCGAAAAGCTGAAAGAAAGTTTGTAAAGGTTGTAAGCTATTGACGAGAAGCAGAAATACCATCTGATGTAAGCCTAGTAGAGGTGGAAAGAGGAAGCGGCAATTCTTCTACTGTGACACAGAGGATGACATATTTTGGCATTTTGTGGTTTGGAGTTAAACTGATAGTCTGGTAAGCATGTCCTTTACGATAGAGTTATCTGATTGATATAACTTTGACGCCGAAGTACGCATCTATGCGCCGAACTGCAGCGCAGAAGTATGTTACTCAAGTAACAGTGTTGTTACTACTGTTTTATTTTTAACCCGTCAAAATAAAGGATAGTCTTAAAATGTTCCCTTCAACTCTTTAAAAAATCTGTCCATGACAGAAAATTGTCAGATAATGCAACCTCTGCAGACAGAGGAATTTTAAATTGAAATGTTTTTACAGTCTTGTTAAACTTTAGAAGATTTAGACTTAGACAGGCTTAAATTTGATATCAGAAATCATCTCTCCTTCTGAGTTCTCAAAACTAGAATGTGAAATTTTGTGGTTTGCTTCCGGCTCAATCCAGCAAATCAAGTTAATTGGCTGGGCTGGGTCGGGCTTCAATACCTGCGGACCAGGGTCGAGCAGGATCGATTTTTTTTCGGCCCAAACTTACCCCAGATTTTTGCTGAAATTCGCATTTGTTTAATACAAAACCAAGAATTATTTTTCATTTTGTCAAATTCCATATTAAAGGATCATTGTTTTTTTTACCATAAAATTCGGACTATAAGCTGCAACATTTTTCAACCCTGCGGCTTATGCAACGATGCGGCTGATTTATGCATTTTTTCTAAAGGCCACCAGGGGCGCCAGAGCAGTGAGACAGGTAAAATAAATGTGTCGAGGAAGACGCAAGTTTAATGTAACTTTGCGCTTTTTAGCATTAATAAAATGAGCATGAACTGACCCTCATCCTGAAAAAAGGTGTCAATAGAAAGGGGAACGCTAACTACCGTATTGGGAATCATTTTAAGAGTCTGTTTATTTGTAGAAAGAAATAATGGGGCGAAATGAACAGATTACAAGAAGCGATGTCCAAGGAAGCAAAAATATTTTAGGCAGATTTCTATTTATTTGTCGGTATTATCGTATGTTTTGGAGTAAATATTTTACTCGATTGGATTCTATGGATTGTCCTTGATGCAACAAAGCCATTTTCGTGGACATTCAAAGACGATGAAGACAGGGGAAGTACTGGTGAGTTACGTCGGCTTTTTAGTTTTCGGGTAACTTGTTTTAAACTGATCGTGATTTTTCCCCGATTTGTATATTTGAAATGTTGATCATATCTCAAATCAGAAGAATATAAGCTTTCCATATATGTGGCATGACGTATTTCAGTGACTGGTGACATCGTACAGACACGAATCTGTTTATCAATAGTCCGCCGGCACCATATATTATTAAAATTCTTTCTGTGTACTGTCTTTGTAATTTTCCATGTGGGCACATGCGGCTTATGCATGGACAAACTGTTTTTTCCTTTCAAAATGTACTGGGTGCGGCTTATGATCAAATGCGTGTCATACTCCAGAATTTACTGTAATACAAATGATTGAGTAACATTTTTATCCGTTTCAAAGCAGAAATACAGTCTTTGCATTTAAGTTCAGTCAAAGAAAACCAAAATTCAAATCACAAAATGACAGAGCATCACAGTTTTGCATATCTTACCCAAGCAGTCACCATGATCAGCAGAGCGGTGAGGATGGGGCCCAAAAGGTTCCACAGACCATTGCGGTCCAGCTGCAGTGACATGGCGATCAGTAGAGTCCCAAACAGAAAAAGAGTCTGCCGAAACAATAGAAAAACGAAGTTTAAACATCCAAAATGAACACAAAAATCAGAGGAAGGTGTCCTGTCTTACACATTTCACTGCCATGCTCTTAACGCGAGCCATGCACAAAATGGTGACCCATATGCAACAAACAGAACCTAGGAAGTCACAGTACTGGAGGGTGTCGTAGTCCATGAGGCACCACACAGCTGAATCTGGCTGATCACAGGCGTGGTAGAACTTCAGCATACAGGGAAAAAAATAAAATAAAAATTCAATCTAAGGCTCCAACAACAAATTGATAAAATCGATCATTGAAAGCGTCGGAAACAAATTGCATCATTGATTTGTTTTGTCACGCGATTTATTCAGCACACAGCACGTTAATTCAAAGCAAATTAGAGATTGCATTGAATTACCGCCTGAATTTGTAGGAGCACTTAGCTCCAAGATCATATTTTGATGCACGAGGTCATTTTGATCCAAATCCACATGTATTTAGATTTTCGGACACCAAAATGCAACTCAAAGTGCTGTATAACAAACCAAAAACAATGTACAATACAAAAAAGAAAGAAAAAATAAATAGAAAGTTAAGGGTAAAGCAAACATCTTTAAGGAGGCAATTTTGAAAAAAATCGCAAGCAATCTTGTTAAAAGATTTGTTTGCGGCTTTTTATTTAGGCACAACGCACAATAAACCCAGCATCATTTATCAAAATAGGGAACAAACTATTTGCACACATCTGACAAAGTACTCGCATTCCCCTCCTGATTTCTCCCTCTTTTTTGCACGTTTGTGCACAATGGTTCTATCAAAAACGTTTTGAATAGAAGAAATCACAAATGTTTTTTCTTTTAAATCTTATTCATTGATTGAATCAAGTTAATTGACAGATAGATTGAATATTAAAATAATCATTAGTTGCAGCCCTACTTCAGGCGGGGTAACATTCATCATGGTCATGTCAAGTCTTACCGTAGAGAAGAACAAAGTAAAGAGGTAAACTGACGCCTCAGCAATGTACAAGCGTTTGACAGCCAACACGATTGCTGGCAGGAAGCTGAGGTTACTGAGCGTGAGCATCAAAGTGACCAGCAGCTGATAGGAATAAGAAAGAACTCTATGACGACCACTGCAGGCCCAACCTCTCCAACCTATGACAAGATTTTGAATATAAGGGTCAAGTCAGAGCAACATCAGTATGGCAGTTTCTTATACAGGATTTCATAAAAGTAAGTACACCCCTCACAGTTATCCAGAGATTTAATCATAATTTATAATTGAGGAACACTGAAGACAAATCACTTCAACAAAATGAAAGGTACTCAGTCTGTGTAAAGATTATACAGCAGTGTAAATGTTTTTTTTCTCTCAAAATATAGCCCCTGGTAACAACAGTGAGTACACCCTTAAATATAAGTTTTTTTGGCCAACACGATTTTGATGAACCACTTTAATCCTCCTGACCATGGATTTCACCAGAGCTTCACAAATTGCAACTAGAATGCTATTCCACTCCTCCATGACAGCATGACTGAGCTAAGGGATATTCAAGATCGTGTGCTTCTCCACCTTCCGCTTAAGGATGCCCCAAAGATGTTCTATTGGATTTAGATCTAGAGACTTGCTTGGCCAGTCCATCCCGGTTACCCTTACTCCTTTAGAAAAGCCTTGATCATCTTGAAAGTGTATTTGGGGTCATTGTCAAGCTGCCCAGTTTCTGGAGGGAGAGCATCATTTTCTGCTCCAGTATTCCACAGTATATTCTGTGAGTTTGTGTTTCCCTTAATGAAGTGCAACTCTCCAATTCCAGTTGCACTCATGAAGCCCCAAACCATGACATTCCCGACAAAAACATGTCTCTACTTCTCAACTGGTTGCCGCCACACATGTTTCACACCATCTGAGCCAAATAATTGCATTTTTGTCTCATCAGACCAGAGGACATTCTTCCAGTGAGCCGTGGCCTTAGTTAACATACTTCTTTTCATTGTGTCGAAGTAAAGTTTCTTCAGTGATGTTCTAGTTAACATTATAATGAAATCTCTGCAAAAACTTGAAGGGTGTGCTCACTTATCTATGTGAAGACTTACCAGCCTTGCACGAACAGGCCCCGTACATGTAGTTGGAGGACCTGAGTAGTACACATTTCCCAAATGTGCCGCAGTCATCCACACAGGCACTGACAAAAACCTCCGGGTTCACGGACACAACTGACCCGGTGGAGCAGTCACTGTTGCACACACGTAAACCATATTACAGATTTTGTGAAAGGAAATCAGGACCATTCACAAATCTTTCAAGCTGGGTCTTGTTGGCGTCTGTTAACCAGCTAAAAATAATTATCCAAGTATCATGGCAATTTTTTTTGTATTCGCAGTTTTATTAATTAATTTAATCTGAAAACACAGTATTACAAAAAAAGAAATTACCAGCAAAAAAACAATTCATTGAGTGCTTGTTTGTAAGCACGTTTGTTCCCTGGGTCATGAAGAGTTTGACTTGCTGTTTATCTAAATTTCACACTTGAAGGGACTGTGTAATATTTGACCACTAGATGTGGCCAAAAATGAGTTCTAAAACGCACAAAGAAGAAACATCACTATTTTCAGATATTATAAACAAAAACGTGGAGCAATATTGATTTAAGTAACGCATTTCAAGGTTATAAAATATAATACCTGATGTGTCTTAGGGGCAAGGGGCCATAAATTTAAATTACAATATAGTTATGGATGCTTATAATGATATTTAGGATGTAGTATTAACTATATCAATCAATCAATAGTCCTATCTCTTGGGTTGTCAGGACTAAAGAGCAAAATTTTGTGAACTATCATAAAAGCAAGCAGGGTTGAGAAATTCATTTTCATAACATGAGGCTCACTTAGAGGGAGCTGACATGATTGTCAGTCATCTTGCTGGCAAGAGTATCCCCAGAAGCCAAACACCTTGTGAAAGGTTAGGAAAAAATTGAGAGGAATGGTCTGGTTTGCTCACTTTGTCTCTGCAGTTTGTGTTCTTCCCTGTGTTTTTGAGCACTCATTTTTGGTTGCAATACACAATAGAAATATTACTTAGTCTTCTTTAAAAATACTCAAGGGATATGGACTTGATAAAAAAATAAAGATACATTTTTAAAAAACTCAAAAAAATTGTGTCACACATCAGCTTATCTCATATTTCTGAGTCCCAAGTGATGGGTCTTTGTGATTTTCCAGGAATTTTGATTTATAACTGGCATGACTGAGCCTATTTTAACTCAACCTCTAGTAGTTACTACTTGGTAATAGCATATTAACAAGATTGTAATAACATAAGTGGTCATTTTAGAAACGCATATAAAACTGGTCCGTATAAAATTGTAGCTCTCAGATTCAAAAAGGTTGGTTACTCCTGATATAGTCACTTATCTGCCACTACATAATATTACATTTCGAAGTTTTTTTTCCACGGACGTTATTCTTTTTTTCCCCCTTTTTCTCAAAAATATTGCCCTTCTCAAGAAAATATGTTTTTAATTTGTGGCTTATCGCCCAGCCCGCACCGCACGAAGAAACCAAAGAATATTTTACTTCATTCAAGTTGTTAAAAAAGGATTTTAGCTTTCAAATAAAAATTAAAAACTAAGAACTAATTACCTGATGCATAGGAGCTGCAGAGTGAGGTACCACGTTTCTGACACAGGAAAAGGCAGCTGGATGACAGCTTGGGGAACGCTGGTGTTCACGTTCACACCATACCCTGACAAGATTTGTACCACAAACTGAAAATCAAATGTCTGTGGTTGCACAAAATAAGTATTACAAAACAATCGTTTGCCTATAAATATGCTCACGGTGTACAACAACCAAACTCTGTGAAAACTGTTACCAACAAAGGGCTCCTTGGGGTGGCCGTGTCTATGTTTATGAATAAAGTACAACTGAATACAGTTATGGCGTCGCCGACTCAAGCACAGAGTACAAGCATGCAGAGTTTTTCGTCATGGACATATTTTGCAAACCATATATATTAACATCTAAGAAATAATTCGAACTATACTGTCTAAAATATTTACTGTAAAAGACAATAATGACTGATTAAAAAATTGGCCTAAAAGCATTTCTGCATCATTTCACGATCCTTGTTGAAATGAGTTTGATTCGCTCCCTAATTCCCCTTTTAAAATGAACAGACTCGTCAGATGATTTCCAATATGGTCGTTAGGTTCTGACTTTTTGAATGACACCTCTCTCTGCCAATTGCAAGTTTTGTTATATGGTCCTCAGCCTGTGATAACCTCTGAAGGCCTGTATTGTAAAAAACGACATGAGCCACTTTCTCTAACCGATAGTCACAGATTCAAATGTTGATTGACACATTGGTTAGCTAATTAAACGCCCTATACAATTTTACGCAATTTTTTGGGCTGTATTGAAATCAGATCCGAAAATAAGTGAGCGTACATGCAACGCAGGATCCATTTTTATGCGTGATTGTCACGCCCAAGTGTGCACAAACCAAATCGGAACATAGGGGGGAAAAAAGTCCATGACTTGATTTGACATGTGTAAATTACAATGTTTAGTTTTTCAGATTGTAATTAAATTTGACCTGGGATCAGGTAAGGCTTCATGCTATTGTCCCAGCTGTCCTGCTAAGATGCCCATGCTACAGTATTTTGCAGACATGTAATTAAAAAAAAATAAAAAAAATAAGGCGAGAATAAAAACCTTCTATTTCTGTGTGTTACTTAATGTTAGTAGCACTTGCAGCATTATTTTGGTTTGGGATAAAACTTTAAATTACCTTTCAAAAAAGACTATAACGGTCCATATTCTCTAAAAGAACAGAATTCAGTTTAGTCATTCTAAACATATTCAAACTAAAGTGTCTGTTTTTGGCTGTTTTGTGTGGATTCTACAGTACCTGTTTTGCAATCCAGGTCGTTGGTAAACTGGAAGACCGGTGCTCGGGGTGTCAAACAGGCCACCACGGTGCTGCTGTTCTTAATTGTTGTATTCGTCTTGAAGAAGAAAAACAACAAATCAGACATCTGATACGCACAGTATCCAAGGGTTTCCTCTAGTGCAGGGGTGGACAAATTATAGTGTGCGTGTGTGTGAGTGTATGTACACTTGAGATCAAATTAAAGAACAACTTGTAAAACGTTGAATTATTTTGAAACAAAAAATACATTCCTTATACTCCGGGTAAGTCTTATACGTTTTTTTCATTCTTAATTAGTTTTTTTTTTGGGCTAGTGCGACGTATACCACAGAGCAACTTATAGTTTGGAAAATATGGTAAGTTTTGCCAGGGAAACCCTCCTATGTGGCATATAATACAATACATCAACACTCACAGTGTTGAGTGTCAGCCGCAAGTTGAGTGTTCCACCGGAAACGTATGCAGGAAGGGGGTATGTGAGGAGCGTGGGGTAAGTGGCCCTGACACTGACGTTGGTTCCAGTGACCGGAATGAACTGAAGCGAGAGCGGATCGGCCTCCACAGAGAGCACCGGGATGCTCCATACACACTCGGAAAACAATAAATCCAGTAATTTGGATCCTTTGTTCAAAGAAGTAGGCTCTGTTGCAGAAGAAAAGCTGCTGATGTTCAGGAAACTGTCGTCATTATCGATTGAAAGACCTTCGTTTTTTGGCTTGCAGGGTACTGAAAAACAGACAAAGAAAATTAAGTATATTTGAATATGAATTAAAGAACAACAACAGTATAGCATAGTTGTTTTTGTTTTGTTTTTGGACTGTATAACCAGCCATGATATAGTCACAGAACATACAGGGCGGTATTTGTTTTTGCCTATTTATCTTGATAGAAGAGAAAAATTATAAGACAGTCTTTTTTACATGTTTTACCCTGTAGTGCCATGTCTAATCTCGTTGCATACAATGCTTCACAACGTAGATATCAAGGAGAATAAAAACAATTTAATTCAATAATTCAATAAGTTTAAATTTGCCCCATTTTTTGCTTTGATTCATTTCTTTTTTATATATTTTCTCTGTCCTCTGTATTGTATTCCCTCCTCTTGACACAAGGACAACACCACACATGTTGACTATTGGATTCGTGGGGAGCCAGCTTCCATTATTCACATCAAAGACCCAGCTCATAGAAACATCGCGTTCGCAAACGACTGTGTATAGCTAGTGCTAGGGCGGCATCCTTCCATTATCTGCACCGCTTATCCTCAGTAGGGCCGCAGAGGTGCTGCAGCCCCTCCCAGCCATCTTCGGGCAGTGGGCAGGTGACACCCTGAGTTGGTTGCCAGCGAATGGCAGGGCACACAGAGGCAGACAACTCCCTCACCCATCCAAATAACCTGACATGCATGTTTTTGGAATGTGGGTGGAAACCGGAGTGCCCAGAGGAAACCCATGCAAGCACTGGGAGAACGTGCAAACTCCACACAGGAACATTTGATCTTGTGACCTCAGAAGTGTGCGGCAGACGCGCTGAACACTCAGCCGCTGTGCTGCACTAGGGCTGCAACTAACAATTATTTTAATAATCCCTGATTTTTTTCCCTCCTCTTTATAAAAATATAAAAAATTTGGACAGAAAAATAGTGCAAGTAATACAAATTCTATATTATAATACAATAAAAAGAAAGTGTTTGTCAAACAGCTTAACAATAAAGACAAATACCTACATGTCATGCTATACACCTGCAGATATGTAAGGTAATTTTTGAATAAAGTGCAAAAAAATAAGAATATCAGAGGAGACCGTTTTTTTTGTAAACGTCTATCCTTTATTGTTCTAACATTTATCCTTTCGCACATGTTTACCTTTTTATTTTACCTGCACTGCAAGGAAAAGCCCTCCACTTTTGTTATACTTGTATAGTGACAATAAACTCTATGAATTCATCCATCCATCAAAATATGGTCTCAAGGTGCCCTCTGCTAGACCAAGCCAGATGAGGACGTTGACCAATAAAATGTGGTCTAAAGTCACCTACTGCTGCATTAAAGTGGTACTACAAGGATGCGATCTCAACGTCACAACGAAATTCAATGCACTCTTATTTGCATTGATTAACGTGCTAAATGGCACGTAAATTGCGTAACACAACAAATAGATAACGGAATTCATTGCCAACGCTTTTAAATATTTATTTTAGTCTATTCAATCAATTTTATCATTTGTTTTTGCAGTGATAAATGGAGCCAATTTGATTTAATTAGGGAAAACATATTTTATAGATATTTGTATTATGCAGATATATATATATCTTATTCTTTTTCTTTTTTTGTTGGACTCATCAGTCGAGCCCTTATTTCTATTATCAAAAAGGCACCAAAATAGCCTGTCTTCCCAACACTCTTAGTTTTTGGTTTGAACAAATTTATTGACACCAATAACAGCAAACAAACAACGCGAGGCTTGAACCCTTCTCGACAATCCTAACAGCAATCAAGCAAATTCACAATTTCGCTATGTAACATCTTTGTTAGTGTCAATAGTTTTTAGTTCTCAAAGGGTTTTTAAAAGAGATTGAATTACACACTCTGTAACTGGGAATTGCCTAGAAGGCAAAGTGTATGAACACACCCTGTTTTATGTAAGGTATAGCTATAATTAAAAGGACAAATGACAACAAAAACGAAAAACAAAAACAAAGGACTGCTTTGTTTACACAACACAGTTAGCGTCTGTCACTATCCACGTGACACGCCTTGTAATAGAACCCCCCAAAAAGTTTTTTGATCCCAGATTACATTTTGGCGAGCAAAGTCATGTAACTATGACAATGAGTTCCTTGTGCGCATTACCTGAGTAGTTGGATTTAATGTTGAAAATCACTGTTCGGGTCTCTTGAATACTCTCCACCAAAACAAGTAACCAGGTGTCCCAAGGCGGGCTTTGGAGAGTAGCAACGCAGCTTTTCCCGGAGCAGTTGAATTTGGAGCCGTCATTAAGCAGAGATAGCGAGTCAGAACCCACGCTGAGAGCCAGTGAACAGTCAATCCCTTCCGTACCCTCAGGGGAGGAACACTCCTCCACAGTGATCGAAAGAGACGAGCAAAACTGTGGAATATACAACCTATAAAAAAATAAAATAAATCAAATCAATCATATCAATTCCATGAATCTAGAGTTAAAGGTAGAATGTGTACTGGAACCAAAAACGAGTGCTAAAAATCACATGAAGAACACATTCTAAGCAGCCACAAAGTGACCATAAAGCACCATTTTCTTCACGAGGCTTTTGGTTTGTGGGTATTACTGGCACAATTGTCCTGAGATCCATACTCTGCTCCTCCACCGATTTCCTCAAAGTGCAAATATTCTGCGCTGATAGTACAACCCCTCTTTCTCACCCAGCGCGCTCTGCTAATCTCCCAGTGTATGCAGAGTTGTGACAGATAGGTTAACTTTCGAACCGCTCCCTACCTGGCCTACCAGGCAGAAAAGAAGACCACATCTACGCGCCGTAAAAGGACAGAGGTAAATGAGCGTGGTGTGGACTTTTTTTCACCAACAAAAAAGGGCAATGCCAGGTGTAATTTGTGTAGTAAAGTTGTCTGCTAATGTGGCAACACCACAAATTAACATAAACATATGGGGAGAAAGGAGAATGTTCAATGGAAGGTACTTTGTTTCTCAGTATTTGCATTTTTGTTGCATTGCTGCTTTTTGTTTGACTTGCTTAGCTTTGTTAGTGGAACCGTTCTAATGGAAATATTTCCATTTTTTTATACTTTTAAAGTTGCCAATGTAGTTATTTAACGAAACAATTAAAAATGTTTGCGCTTTATTCATCGAAATAATAATCTAAAGGGGGAAGGGTTCAATTATTCAATGATCATCATATTTCCAATAAAAATGTATTGATATCGGACTGGTATCGATTAATACTACCCTGCATTTACTTTAGACCTAAGATTTATGGCCCGAGCCCGAACCCAAACCCGAGGCAATTTCGGGCCGGGTCGGGCCTGAAATGTCAGTCATACGGTCGGGTCGGGTCCGGTCCTGCTTTTTTTTTTTTTTTTTTTTAAATTAATAATTATAAATATATGTTCATTAAAAATATATTCTTAAACTATGTATGGATACTAGACCAAGGAATACTTGTTATAAAATAAATAATTTGGATAAAACGGAGAAGGAGCTGTAATTGCTATTTAACGGAGCCAGAGCATGCTCTGTGCACGTGACGTGAATGCTGTCCTTGTAGTGGGTTGTACATAATTCACCCACGGAACCATTGTTTAGTTAGCGAGTTCCTAGGGGGACTCTTAATTCGGCCGGTTCTAGCGACTCCCGTGTTTGTTTTGTAATTGCAAGTTTACATGTCATTAAAGCAGCTCCCGTTGGCACCTTTGTTTGGCACTCCGCCTACGACTCCCGTCTCTGCTCGCTACATCCTCTTAATAATCTTCCCCTCCGCAAATTCGCATGATTTTGGCCTGGTATCCCCGATATGGAGTCGGACCAACAAGAAGTGAAAGATGAACTAAAGAGAGGAGAACTGACAAGGAAAACACACTCTGGTAAGAGTGAACTGTGGAGCACTTTCAAATTGATCGTCGAAAATGATACAGACACTTGCGTTGGCTTCGCTGTGTGTCAATTTGACACTCAGCGAAGCCAACGCTAGAATCTTAAGGACGTACTGCTGCTGTGGATTATGGCCCAATGATCAAGTCGTCAAAATGACGGACGCTCTTAAATGTTTACGCCGCCTCTAAAAAAAAAAACGTCAATGACAGATTGTCGCTTAATGTAACATCTGCAGTGCAGACACAGAAATATAAAAGATGTAAATGTTTATACAGTTTTATTTAACTTAGGCCTAGATGTTGTAACAAAAGGCAGAGTTTAATTTGTTATCATAAATCACCCCTCCTTATAAATAAAATATGTAATTTCGGGCTCCCCTCGGGCCGGGCCAGCAAATCCAGTTAATTAGTCGGGCTCGGTCCGGGTCGGGTTTAATACCCCTCGGGCCTGCGTCGGGCTCGGGTGCTTTTTTTTGGCCCGATCTTACCTCTAATTTACTTGGATTGGATCCTAGCTAGTATTGCTTATTATTTTATTATATTATTATTTTTTTCTATAAAGGAATATTCTCAGACAGCATGAGGTGCTAAAGCATACACATTGTCCAATTAAAAGGGACATTGTTTATTATTTAACCACTAGATGTATTTTGCACAGCAACTGAAAACAAGTGCTAATACGTTTTTCTGACCTCTATGAGACGCTAAATAATACACACTGTCCCTTTATAGGGCGACACATCACTGCACATTGATTTTATACTTAAGTCGTGCTGGTTTGCTGGTGCTAGCCATCTGTTGGAGCTTAATTCCTTTCTCCATAACGGGTGTGTCGACAGCCCTCCTGATGGACAACTCTGACTGGAAAAAGTAGGTGCACGATGGGAAGCCCTGAAAAATATAAACATACAAAATCATTATTTGAAGAATTGTATTAGTGGGGCCAGCCAAGATCTACGCCTTGACCTGAGATCTCCGGTGCCAATTCATACCATGTCTTTTCATCAAGAAAAAAACAAAAGAAAAACAAAAGGGGTGCGACACTAGCTTGACGATTTGAACTTTTTGCAGTTAATGGGGACCAGAACAATCCACATTAACCACAAAACCGGGGGATCTCTGTAAATGTGTTGTTATTTTTAACTTATGACTTTACATTTTATTTTTATTTTTTTAAACCTCTATTTTTCGTTAAATGTCTTCCAAAGAGAAGCCCGGTCTGAATACGATGATTGACATTAAATGCTCAACCTGGGCTGAAATCCAGGTCAGGTCAAGCTTGGACTTGGGCTTGAGACTTTGCCTCTGACACGATGTCCCTTTAAAATACAATTTAATTAAATACAGAGACCATCCGCCAGTTCGCGCTTCTGTGATTGCCGGTTTACTTCTTCACGGATTTTGAGTTGAATTCTCTTTGTCATTGATATTACCATATAGTGCATTGTGATCTGCAGGAGACAGCACACAGCACAAATACTATCATGGAGGCAGGTTGTAAGTGTATGTTCAGTAGGGAACCATTCTTTCAACTGCAATTCTGTGTTTTGTGTTTTTATTTGTATATTTCGTTGTTAGTTTGTTACGGTCATATAATCTCAGTCGGTGAGAACGTCATCTCGAGATAGGTTCAAACCTGGGGGGGTTTTATGAGAGGTGTCGCTACTTCACGGATATTCACAATTCGCATGGGGTTATGGTCAAAATTAACTGTGATAACAGAAGGATTACTGTAGATCCTTGAAAAAATATTTTTTCAAGCATAAAACATTAACAACCAGAGTAAGTCGAAAATTAATTTGAAATATATTGGGTTTTTTTTGTGTGGCGTGTTGACAGACCTTTTGCTCAATGCGCCTGTCATCTTCAGGTAGGTGGGCTGCAACAAACCAATCTCCAGCTGCGGGATTTGAAAGGTTAAAGGTTGCTGAGCTGAACGAGGTCACTACCACGTTGAGGGATAGAGGAGGGCTCCACAATGTTGTGTTCGGAAACTCGGTGCCAAGTGGGTTTATCACTGGCGGTGCTCCATGCCGAATATAACTAGGAAGAAAAGTGACATTAATATGTGAAGAATATTAATACGTGGGCAAACATAAAGCGGTGGTCTGCAACCTTTTCTGTACAAGGATCGGTTTAAATGTCTGACAATATTCTTGCGGGCCAGACCAATAGTAATAATAGTAATAATAACGATAAAAATCAAGATGATAACATTCCTAATTCATTGTGTAATTACGAGATCTCTAGGGGTTCTAGATCCCATCAGAAAAGGCATTATACTTTATCCCATCAATATACTATTTTTACTCAGTGAACCACGTTGCACAACTTTGTTTTGGCTGAAGTATTTCCCATAATGCTCCATTACAATGTTGTCCAAAGTGGCACCCTGAGTAAAAATAGTGTGATGATGAGATCAAAATGAATCCCATTTTCTATGTCATATTAAATCCTAATTGTCTAGTGCAGTGATTTTTCAATGCAGTACCTCTGGGAACGGTGACCGGGAACGGTACATTCGCAATGATGGCAACAAAGCTTTAGAGCTAGGACCTTAGCTTAGCCTTTTGGCTGAGAGTAAGTGTCCCGGCTCCTAGGCTTTGTAGCGGATAATGAACTGACCGATAACGGATAATGGATAATGAATAACGAAGGTAGATCAATAACCCTTAAAAACCCCTTAAGGTCTCACCAGCCCACCCTAAATACAACCGCAACCCAAATCAAGACAAATTTTCCACTTGTCATATTTACTTGATGCGTTTGAGCCAGAGATAATAGTATATTAACATTTGAAAACAAAATATTTCTTTTTATTTCTTAATTGGATGCATTTTTTATAAAATTCAAAACACTTCACTTGAAGTTGAACAACTCCGGTCTAGTGGTTAAAATTCAGCGCTCACACCGCCACGGTCCGGGTTTGATTCCCATTGCATCCAATGTTGAGGAAGTGGTTGACAAATTGCATTTGTCGACTGATCAATCACCGTTTGCCCTCTGTTGGCTGCGGCTGCATCGGCTCGCTACAACGGGTCAGGTGTATTGACATTTCGTTCTGTGTACATTGTTACAAAGAATGAAAATACAAAGGAAATTATTATTATTATTAAATACAGTAATGTACAACCATAAAATCTCCTTTAAAACGTGCACCCAGACTTTGTTTTTTTGGGGGTAAAAAAATGCTTGTCAATGTAAATAAATACAGAATAAGAACAAAAAAAGGTAACTTATTTTTCTTTCTGCGAAGCCCGGTACCAGTCTGTGGCCCGGTGGTTGCAGACCACTGACGTAAAGAACAAAACTTACATTGAAACATTGCGCTCTGTGCAGGTAAATATGTTCTCCTTGTTAACTTTGAAGACCCAGTGAGCGATGGCGGTCTCTTCTGGTATATGAAACAGGTGCAACCTTGCATTTCCATACCAACCATACTTGGACAATTTCTGACGAGCAATGGACGAGCGCTCAGATACGAAAGTCAGCTCCTGAACTGTGAGATGTGTAAAACCACTACTTAAGGCAATTTATTCAGTCAGCAACAAAAAAGAAAATGCAGTCACACATAATTAACCCTCTTCTTGGGTTAGCTTTTAGATAAATCAGCCGATGTTAACTGGTTGTACCATAAATCAGCTGAAAAATATGCTAAAACAACAATTCATCACCCAATTTTCACTTATGTCTTGGTTACCTTGTTAGGCTTCCTTATCCATTAAAATATTGCTTTTTCCATTTATGGTGTGGATCTCTGGGTCCTCTTTTTGCAGGATACATTCTAATTTTGATTGAAAATTGTTCAAATGAACCCCAATATAATTTTATTTAAAAAAAACAAGAGTTTTTTTGTCGCCTGTATGATAATATAAATTGACAATAACACACATTATCAGTGTTTTTGTTCAGTGATGACACTTGCAGCCTTTACCTGTGTAGATCTGTAAATTCCAGATGTTGTTTTTTGCATCAGAGGCTGCCCAGGTTTTGATGCCATAATCACTCCCTTGACTGACTTTAGTCAGAAAAACTGAGGTAATATTGCTGACAAAAAAATTCCAACTATATTAAAAATGGGCCGTACATGTATTCACAAGTTTTTCGTTTTAATTTGTGCAGATATATTGAAAAAAAAGGCAGAATGAAAACACCTGGAAGCTCACATGAGTGGATAGTGGCTGGTTGTCTCCATTTGATCTGAGAGTCTACTTATGATTTATGTTTTGGCGGTAGTTGGTATTGTATAATCTTTCATAACCAGGTCAAAACTGACCTTAAGTATACAAATTTAACTATTCAAATCGTAGCATTTTTTACGTATTGCCAACTATTTATGCTGTATTTTGTTGAAATAGACTGCCCTTACGTAGTCAAGAAGTCTTGATGCAATAAACAAATACATGTGGTTTTTATATGCATTTAAAACACAAGAGGAGGGTTAATGAACTGTCGTGTGATTGTGTTTGTAACTCGTAAGAGAACATAAACCACACCGCATGCATCATATAGCAATGACAGATATTTGTTCAATCTAGAGGCAAACACGAAAACATACATTTGATGCCTCAGACCTGAAATACTGCAAATATAAAAATGACCTCCAGCAGCACTGGTTTTAATGGTGCACTTGTTCGGTGGAGCTTAGCCAAGTTGCTAACGTGCGGTCACTCTTTCTAAAGGATTTCTCGCTTACCTTGTCCAAACATCGTCTTTGCAAGGGCGAATAAGAGGATAAAATACAGTGCCATGTTTGTGAAGCGACCGTCTGAAACATCACATATTGCTTTCGTATTCCTCAATGTCAGACAAACGCGTTCTCCGTTGGTTCACTTCCTTGTTCTTTCGGGCGAGTGACGTCACACACTCTTGTATCAGATCAAATATGAACATAACTTGAGACCAAGTGGAACGATTAAACCGCGTTGTTTTAATCTATGACACCAAAATAATTTTGGCAGTAAATTATATACTGTATTCAGATTACATTGTTGAATATTGTACAAAACAAAAAGCACTATTGACGTTATGGCTTTGTAAACAAATCAAAAGTATCAACACAACAATCGCACAGTATGTTTAGTACTTCTTGAAAATTCTAAATCAAAAGATAATCTAGTGCGGTGATTTTCGACCATTGGGGCGGGGAAAACGAGTGCCGAGACAGCTTAGCGAGTATGCCGCTGGTTCGCAGTTCATGGATCACTTAACCGCCTGAGTCGTCGGGGAACCACTGAGGACGCAACTCTGGACAGCTTTCTCCACTGCTGAAGCTTCCTGGCCTGAGTTTGGGTGGTGGCAAAGTTTGCACCAATCCATTCCTTGAGGTTGTTGGCCCAGTACTTTTTCCTGTTTTCCTCTCCTCCCGTCCCTTGATCTTGGCCAGTCCCAGTGGTTGTGATGAAAACGTACCACTGCAGACAACAATTCTTCATAGGGTCCAATGTGCCCTCTGCGCACTTTTTCGCTTATTACATTGGCTATGTAGCTGATGCGTAAAAGATTCCTGTAACGTTGTATCTTCATGGCCTGGATTTTTCTTTCCAGCTCTGCTGTGGGAGTTTATGTCTCGCAACCATAGAGGAAGATGGAAGTAACCAGTTCTTGCATGAATCTGATCTTTGCCGCAAGACATTTTGTCCAATTTTATTTGAGCAAAAAGGCATAGCATTGTTTAGTTGCTTGCTTCCAGTGGTCATCCTGTAACATGCATCTATCTCAGTAGGTGGCAACGGATTATCTTTTTTCTTTTTATACAGGTATATTGGAAAAGGTTTGACCCCAATCTGTGGGCCAATCATTTTGACAATTTTCTTTGGCAAGTCCTTAAATTTCCAGAACTTGTGCAGAAACGTTTCATGTTTTTGTGCATGTAACCTTTGGTATTTCTGTCTTTTCAGGTTAGGGAATGCTGTTCACTTCAGAACAAAAGTGGAATGAAGTAGGCAAGTAAAACCTTCTGCTTCAAACTACTCTCTTACTCGCTACTCTCTTATGTTTATAAATTATATCATTGTACTGTACATGTGTTTGTGTGCAAATATGTTGTTGTTTCCTTTTGTGAATTAGTGCTTGAGGTCCGTTTTGTGCTGTGTCTAAATAAAAAGACAAACAAACAAAACAAAATCTTCTCATGAGGTAATACAGGGAAACATTGTAATAATGTATGTTTTATAAATGTATCCATTTGAGATTGTAATGCAAAAGTGATCAAATGAATTGAACTCAAATTGTGCACATCATTTTTATTACTATTAATTTACTAAAAGAATGGGGGGTTGTTGAACGCAGTAAAAATTCCATGGTTCCATGGTTACCAGTAGAAGTAGGAAGCTCAAGACCTGACTCAGTTAAAGCACTTTAATCATCTGGTTGCCGTTGTTTTTTGTTGTAAAGCGTCCTCCCGCTCTCTGCATTTATGGGCAGCAGAATGTGTGCAACAACACTGATACTACATCATAAATCACTGTGAAAAAATATTTTGTTGCAAATTTTGATTGTCACATACAAAATGCAATGCATCAGGCGTGTCAAACTAATTTCCCCCGTAGGGCCACATCAGTGAAATTGGCTGTCCTCATTGGGCCTGATGCAACTTAAAAATGTAAATACTCCTTCTTGTGAAAAAAACAATAAAGTAATTACTCATTTAAGTCACAAATATTAAAGTTGCATTGAAAAAAATATAGCTATACATATATATATATTTATATGTTATTAACTACTTATAAGAAAATCTTCTTGGACATTTTTGAGATAATCACTTAATCCCACCTGTTAGGCATTGTTATGGAAAAACTGCATTGTAGCGCCAAGCCATCAATTCGTAAGTATCGTAGTCGATGGGCATTGTGGGAAATGTCATTTTTGGTCAAAGAAGTCGAACCATTATGCAGAGATCCTATCAAGGATTACACTTCATAACGAAATGAAATCAAATAAGGTAAATTTGCTCATTTCAATTATTTTTTGTTCACGAATCCCTTAACCCCATGGTCGACGGGATAGCCCTTCTTGTGGTGTGTCTTGGGCAAGTACAGCCTGGCAGTGCCCATCCCTCTCCAGGCCAATTCTATTGGTAGAGGTTTGCTCCCCCTGAATGAAACGGATAGTATTGGTTTCCATGGTTGCCAGTATCAGAAGAAGCCTCCTGTCCTGACTCAGATACAGCACCCTCATCATCTGGTCGTCGTTGATTTTTGGTTTAAAACGTCATCCCACTCTTCAGAGATAGCCTGTGCAGCAGTGTGTGAAAATACACATACTGCATCCTAAATCACTAAGGGAAAACTATTTTGTTCCAAGTTTGGAGTATCATATCGTACAATATGCATCACACCATTTGTGGCTTTCATATTTCTATTTTACAACAAAAAAAGAAACTTAAAAATATTTTTACTGCCAGATACATTACCTTAAAAAACATATGAGAAAACTTACTGCTTTCAAAAGTAATGATTCATTCACTTCAATATCACTTGCATTATTCAGTTGGAAATATAGCCTCAGATTCAAGACGTGTATTCCAGCACCTCTAATTCAGAATCATAAAAATGTCACATCATCCTGGGACTCTATCCAGCACCATCTAGCATCATACCCAAACAATGCTGCAGCCGTTTTCTTCTCCTCTTCTGTGAGATAGCCCTGATTTCGTTGTTTTGCCTCTTGCGACGTTTCATTAAGGTCAACGCTGTTTGATCCTCTCGCAACATTGTTGGAAGGGTCAGCACCCACAAAGTCGGTCCAAGCCAGACAGTTTGCGGATGAACAAGACTCTTGACTTGAAGTTTCAACACATCTCCTTTGAAGTGGACAGTCACTGCTAGGGTGCAGTGTATCATAGGATGATTTTTCACTACACACATAAGGCAAATCGGTTGTTAAGTCTCATATTCAATTAAAGTAAATCAATGTTGTCAAAGACGGCACCTGCATGAAGGCAACGAGTGTGCAAGATCCTCGACTGTCAGCAGGCTGCTTAGACTTCCTGTTAGGCTACTGTCCCGACTGGCCAAGGTGTCGCGCTCCATGAGCCAACGCATGGATTCGATGCCTTCGTGCACGGCAACCAACTGATGTAAGATTTTCACATCTGTTGAGCGCATCCACAGCTGAAGACACAGTCAACACTGAAGTTAAAGACAAACGAGCCGTACACTGTGAAAGAAAACTTGTTGTGTACTATTTTTATTAATTTTTGAATTGCTTTTTCCCTAAAGTGCACCAAAACACATTGCCAAGCAAAATAATTTACTTTCTTCTTAAATTGTCTTGACTATACTATACTATACTATACTATACTATACTATACTATACTATACTATACTATACTATACTATACTATACTATACTATACTATACTACAGCAAGATGGCCGACAATTATGTTAGCTCCCTGTGAGCCTCATGTTATGTCAAATTAATGCCAATTTTTCAACCTGAGAATTTTAAAAAAGCATATTCATATGTATTACATGCATTCTGGCTTATTCTTGAAAAAAGTGCAGTTTTTTATCCCAATACAAGGCGCTAAATAATACACACTGTCCATTTGAAAGGAGTATTATTACTTAAAGTTGTTTTTGTTTGGCTGTTTTTATTTTTTTTTTTTAAATAAACTAAAATATATATCTTATTTAGGCTACAGGTTTTTTTAGTCAATGAATTAGAGATTTTTTTTCTTGATTTTGGTTGTGACTGTAAGTAGGTTGGGATGGTGGGTCCTGTAGTCGAACCAGTTGAGAAACGCTGATCTGGATCCCCTAGTGGTCCATTGATTACACAGTGGATTTAGGATTGTTATTATTATTATTATCATTATTATTATTATTATTATTACTTATGTTTTGGGGTTTTGTTATTCTCTCTCTCTCTCTCTCTCTCTCTGTCTTCTGCAGGTAGTGTGTGGCAGGGGTCGTGGCAGGCCGCTGCTGTTGTTGTTGAGTAACTCGAGGCACCTGAGGATAATCCTCAATAGCCCTAGACGCCCATGTGGGAAGCCTCTTCGTTCACTGGAGCTTGGCCGATTCTTCTTCTTCACCTCAGAGATGCCACATCATTTTTGCACTTCCCTTAAAGTCCCCCTTGTTGCGAGGCTCAGGAATCTGACTAGATGCCTTTAATGTTTTATAAGCAGCCCAGCATAGGTGTGATACTGCTGTTGCTTTAGTGAATTATTTAATTTAGCCCTGCATGAATGCCTGGAGAAACGTTATCGCTTTCAAAAAGCTAGGGGGCGGTAATTCATCAAAACAATTGTACCAACAGCCCACTGTTAACCTGCTGCACAAGCAAATACAGTGTATTGTGTTGATTCAATAGTGTCAACCCACATAGGCTGAAAGGGGGAAATGAATGGACGCAGATATACTGTCAAAGCAGTTTTCCAGATGGACCTATATGAGAAAAGCTAAACATGGTTTAAAAAATCGCAACAGGAATATGTTTTGTCCGCCACTTTCAGCCTGGTCCTTATCTGCTGAGATCGACACAGATTTACGTTACCACATGACACTTGTTTACTAATAAAGTTTTTACTGGAGTGTTAATGTTACTGTTTACCTGACTTGTTAACCTGAATGCCCATTTTGCACATCTGGTTAGCTACTCCTCTTGCACTATCGGCACTATGGTAAAATACTATACGTAGCCATAATACAATACAACTTTTACTTATATCTGTACATTCGAGGAAACTGTGCGGGTCAGATGTATCGACATTTCGTTCTGTATACACGTGTACTAGAATGACAATAAAGTAGATCTGATTCTGATTCTGATTCTGACCTCTGTTATGGTGGATGAGACAACAGACGTGAGTAACTGCAGCTTGCACTGGGTATGGGTTATGTCACACATCACATTTGAATGTCTGGGTAAAGATGTGGTAGAGTGTTATGGCGTTGCAACTTTCATGTCTTCTGGACTAAATGGGGTGCAGATTAAAGTTAAAGAAAGGGCACCAATGGCTTTATGAGTTGTGTTTTTGCTTCACACATTTAATGGCATTTTAAGCTCAACAAATACGAAGTGAACGACACAGAATCCCTGAAAAAAATTGAGCCGGTCAATTCTCTAACAGCACATCACTAATTCAGACTGGAATGAAGGCCCAAGGGCAAAATTCTCGGCACTCCACTGGTATAATATAATGTTATATCGTATAATTTAGTATAAGATTGTTGGACATTCTGGGGCTGCTTTGTTTCTACATGACCTGGAATCTTTTGGGAGATTAATAGAATCCTAAATGTGTCCTGTTGCCAGAAATAAGCATGTTCAACTGTCTAGTTCGTACATAAAACTTGACATGATTTGACTTGAACTACAGAATAATTTAACTACAAAATGAGATCTACAGCTACGTGATAACTATGCTAAGCTAGCGCTACGTCCACCGAGTCTCCTTTCGCGTATCCTTCCATAACACGTTCACCTATATGGAGGACATTTTTTTCTGTGTAAGTTTGAGTTACTTTTTTGTTTTTGTTTTTACACAATAGTTTGTGGGTAACACTAAGCTAACGTCGAGCTAAGCTAGTGCTCATTGATCGCTATGCTAAGCTAGTGCTACGTGATTGCCATGCTAATGTGGTTAAACTAACGTCAGATTTTCTGTTTAGACTATCGTATTTGCAAGATTGGAAAATGTTTTGTGTTGGGCTACTTTGTGTTACTTTAATATGTTTATGCAAGGGTGCACGTCTGCTAAGCTAAAGATGGCCTAATGTTAACGCTAAGTTAATGTTAAGCTACTGCTAATATATTCCGAGAAGAAAATCGTTCTGGTAAGTATAAAAAAACGTTTGTGTTAATCATATACGTTTATAGTACTCAATGGTTATCCAAATATGGAGAACATTTGTGTGGTGGTAGTTTGTGTTATTTTTGTGAGTATGATGTATGGGTAGTCAGGAGGCTTCTCCTGCTACTTGTAACCATGGGAACCAGTGCTATCTGTTTCACGTGAGGAGCAAACCTCAACCCCTAAAATACGGTCTGGAGAGAGATGAGCGCCGCCAGGCTGTACGTGCCCAAGACATGCTACATGATGGACAACAACTCACTCTTAATACCGGCTCGGTCGTCGCCCAGGACAAAAAGGACTGCTCCTTCCGGTAACTACCAGTCGAAGATGATACCAAGTGTTTGGCTGGTAAGAAGACACCTAGATTGCGTGGTCAGAACACATTTACCACTGGCACATGGAACGTCCGCACCTAGAATAAACTGAAGCTTAAATAACTCATCTGAGAGATGGAAAGATACTCTTGTGAGACCAGATACAACTTTACAGAGATGACAACTTATGTGGGCCATGTTTTCTACTATAGTGGAGAAGCTAACAAGCACATGCAGTGTGGGATTCTCGATGCACGAAAACATCAAGGCTTCTGTATTGGATGTCGCCCAATCTCAAGCAGGCAAATCACAATACGCCTCAGTGCCTCGCCGTTCAACACCACAGTCATCCAGGCCTGTGCACCAACCTTAGAACACAGTGACGAAAAAAATGGAAACTTTTATGTCCACGTTCAAAACTTCAAAGACAAAGCACCAAATAAGATATCATCCTGCCAGGCAACCGGAATGCACAAATTGGTGTGAATGCTCATAGAGACTGGAAGAAAACATGTGGAACAAGCTCTAATCTACAAACCAATGATAGAGGATAATAGCTTCTTTAACTAACTACATACAGCAACTCGGTGCTGGCAAACACTTTTAGCAACCACAAAAACTCCAGAAAATGGACATGGCACCATCCAGATGGAATCCACTATAGTTAGGTTGACTACATCACCATTCCACAATGTTTCAAAAGTGGAATCAATAAAGCAAGCATGCACACATGTCCAAGGAACCAATGTGGGTAACGATCACGACCTGGTCATGATGAACTTCCGCAGTTGCCTCCAGAAAGTCAAGTAGTCACAGAACATGCGGATCAAGTTTGACCTTGAGCAACTGAAAGATCCACCGGTTGTCGAGAGCTGCCAGGCATTTATCGGCAGGAAGTTTGCTTCTTTGCTCGCATTAGACTAAGATGTCGAAACCCTGCCCACCAAGTTCTAGGAGATGATTACTGAAGAAGCAAACGAAATTGTAGGAAAACACGAAAGAGGATGAAGCCGTGGGTTACAAACGAAAGTCTCTAAAATTGTGACCTGAGGCGAGAACCAAAGAAGAAAAGAAACAGCCTTGGAGGAGCAATCAAATATAAAGCAGCCAACAAGAAAATTCACAAAAGCTCAAGAGAAGCAAAGGAGAGTATCTCAACGAGAACAATTCAAAGAAAGCCTTCCGGATCTTAAAATACCTCACACAAACAAAATGGGCAAAAGTCAGCAGCATTCAGGATGAGGCAGTTTAGGTGAAGTTAACTGAAAATACCTCATTAACAGATGGACAGAATACTGCTCCAAACTCTACAACCACCCGACGCAGGGAGACCCTAGGGTCCTTAAGAATTCGGCCCTGGGGAAAATTATGACTCTCCAATCTTTAGATAAGACGTAGAAGCAGCAACTAACTTGCTGAAGAATGGAAAGTCTGAACTGAACCGACGAAAAGCACAGGTTGAAAACATCCTAGCCTAAAAACAGGCATGTTTCAAGGAGAAAAAGAAACGCTTTTTTGAACTGTGCATTCTATGTGAAAAGTTTCAATAAAACTAAAGAAATCTTTATCATGTTTTTGTTGAATTCAAGAAGGCAATTGACATTGTATGGCAAGCCGCTTTATGGGCCACCACTCGTAAGTATAACTTGGGCCAGAAACTAGTTCAGACCATTGAACAACTGTATGCCAATGCCAACAATGTGATACTGACCAATGGTACTACTGGAGCCTGGTTTATCACCACAGTTGGTGTGAGACAAGGCTGCATTCTCTTTCCAACTTTGTTCAACATCATCCTGGAGAGGATCATGTCTGAATCTCTTGAGCAACATGAAGGTACAGTCAGTTTTGGGTACTCAACATCACTAACCTGCGTTTTGCTGATTATATTGCCGGATTGGCTGGGGACGAACAGGAACTGGGAAATCTGGTCAAACGCCTGGACAAGGTATCAAGCCAGTATGGGATGGAAATTAGCACAGAAAAAAAACAAAAACAATGTCCAACAATGCCCAAGGTATCACCACAAACATCACCATAAACCACAGAGAGCTAGAACCTGTCACCAAATTGAAAAATCTTGGAGCTGTCGTTTCAGAAGATGGGTCAGAACAAGAAATCAGGGCCAGGAAAGCTCAAACCACAGCCGCACTTGCCAGGATTAAACCCATCTCGAGGGACAAGAACAAAGCAGTGAAATCAAAGATCATTTTTATTCAAGCGCTGGTTACTTCCATCTTCCTCTAAGCTTGTGAGACAGGGACTCCCATAGAAAAACTAGAAAATAAAATCCAGGCCATGGAGATGCGATGCAACAGGAAACTTCCAAGCATAACTTGTGCCCATGAGACAAACGAAATGGTGTACACATTGGACCCTACAAAGAACTGTTGTCAACTGTGTGCAGACGGACACTTCAATGGTATGGTCACGTCACAAGATCATCAGGACCGACCAAGATAACTCTCCAGAGCACAGTCCAAGTATGTAGGAGGAGAGAAGGACTGAAAAAGGACTTGGCCGACAAAAAAAAGGAATGGACTGCTGCCAACTTTGCCACGGCCCAAGAACAGGCCAGGGACCGTCAACAGTGGAGAAGGCTGTCCAGAATTGCGTCCTCATTGGTGAACCGATGACCCATACGGTTACTGTAACATTTGTACAATTGTTTTTGTCACCTTAAGTTTTTTTTGTTATTTATTTAGCAGGTTTATGACGGTCCTATATTTACTTGTTTGATAACAGTAAACTGGGTTTGGGGATTACGCAAGTACCTTTTCATGCAAGTATTTTGCTTTTTAGTTTACAATTTAAAACAACAATGTACAACCCAAAAAGAAAAACAGCAGAACCAAGTATAAAACTACAGGTCAATTTAACAAAACACATCTTGTTCTTCTTGTACTATTCTGAACTACATTAGAAAAAAAAAACTCATTTCCCATTCTGTTGACATATGTCTATTTTTGCTGGAAATACTGTCCAGTTGAATTGCAGATATGCAGGTATTAGAATTTGAATCAAAATTGTCATTAAAGTCATTGATAATATCATTGTGTAGTGTAGATAATGTTTTACTCAAACCGCAGCTATCCAGTTTATTTTGTTTTCATTTTGGTATATTCAGGTCAAGTAATCTTCCTTACCATCTCTTGTTTAAGGTAGCGCAATTTGTTGGCCAATGAATCACTCCCAAAGCAGTTTAGTTCTTCCATCTTTGTGTCTTCTGAGTCGGCAGCGCCCCTCATCCAAAACAAAAGAGCTTCAGGTGTTTTTCGGCCAATATAACTTTCCAGCAAGTTCATGTCCAGACATGGAACATTAGCAAAAGTCTCCTTCATGTGACACTGCTCAACAGCTCTTGATTAAAGATAGATTTATCCGTTTTGGATCTACCGCTCCAGCTGGTAGCTCCTTAAGAGTAGGCTACACAATGAAACAGCGATAAACAAATAAAAAGGCTGTGGGGGGAAAAAAGAGCCAATGTCACTATGCAGTGACACCACATAGTTTGCCGGTTTTGTGGGAGAGGGGGAATTATGTCCTTTGTGTGTGAGACAAACAATGCACGGGTGAAGCCTCATTCATCTGTAAACATTTAGAAGCTTAATGATTCCATACCACTGATCTATAGGAATGATCATGTGACCACAAACCAGCTTTGACTGTCAACAGTAAGTACTGTAAAGTAAAACGTCTATATGTTTATCCCGTGTACATAAAGTATTCTGTTGTTCTAGACTTGACTTGGGAAAAGAATGGCCTGCAGATAAAACACATTCAAGTTAAATCCACATAAAAAATAATGTATTAACTTTAACATTAAAAAACAGGCATGGATTTTTGGTGAATTACTACATTTTATTATAATATGATCAAGTAATTCGGTTAAAACACAATGGTTTCCTTTTGGATAGAAGTGCGTTAAGGCCTCTAAGCCAACAGAGGGGGACAAACATTGCTCTTGCCAACTCATATGAACACTGATGAGAACTACAAAATCCAATTTCTCACTGGTACACGGTAAGACCTTTTCACTAGTTTAAACCGTCCCCACGTTACTATACTTTGCATTAATTGTTTAATGATCATTCAAAAGTTAATCCATACTGTGCATTATTCTTTTTTTATCTTTTTGTTGACAGTTATATCACGCACAAAGTTCACAAGGATGGAAAGACGACTTATGTGACATGAATTGACAACATAAACACACCTCAAGTCCACTATGAGGCCCTTGTGGGTTTAACCCAGTGGGTCATAAATCAACCCAGTCACATTTAATGTTCTGTGGCTGCAAGTGGGGCGTAAATCTGCAAACCATGTGAAAAAACAGTAAAACTACACATCCAAAATAAGTTTTGAATTAACTTGCCACTGTATAAAAGAAAAAACTAAGCACCTACAGTGGAGGTAAGATCTCGAATTCGGCCCAAAGCTGGCCTGATTCGGGTCTGAACGGGCCTAAAAAGTCAAATCAATAGTTCCAGTAGGAGACAGGCTGGGCTTCTCTCTCGCTGCCTTTTTTTTTCTTTTCAAATTGGCTCCTCGTCAAATGTTCTTTGATTCTTTGTGGAGGATTCGCGCAGCATGTAAGTTCGCCGGTGTGTTCCCTCGTCAACGGTGCATGCGCGAGTCGGCTGACTTTTTTTTAAAATCACCCCCTCGTCATTTGTTCTATGTTTCTCTTTCTTTACGCCCTCATCGGCGTGTGCCTACGAACTGGGGGAACTGTCGGACATAGAGAATTGTGGAATCGGCCAAAATCACCCTTTTCCCACGTCCTCACAAACAAAATATTAAATTTCGGGTTTGCTTCAGGCTCGATCCCTCAAATCAAGTTAATTTATCGTGCTCGGGCAGGGCCAGGCTTTAATACGCGCGAGTTGGGTCTGGTGGTTTTTTTTTTAGGCCCGATCTTACCCTAAACTCAATTGTCTTTGTTGTCATTGATATCAAAGTCGTGAAATGTTTTATACAAAAGGTTTAGACTTGGCAGGATAAAATGCGATAAAGAATTAAAAAACAAAAAAGAGAAAATACCGTCATTTACAACATAGTGTTTAGAGTCTGGCATAACTTATAAAATAGTGCAATTGAAAGTTGTGCAATACCACTTATCAGCAACAGAATAACCCCCAAACAAGTTATAAGGTACAGTGAGGCCTCTACTTACAAATGTCTCCACCTACAAAGATCAAGTTACAAAGTACCTGAACGGAAAGATATTGTCTCTAGTTACAAAGGTGTTTCAGATACAAAGAGTCCTACTTGCTAACTTGGTGCGTATGCGTTAATCCTGTCATGCTCTTCGTGTCCCCTTCCCGGCATCCTCTTTGTGTCCCCTTGCTGCTCTGTAAACAGTCCACTGTATGGTACTGCTACGAAGAGCAATCATTCACAATGGACCCTAGGAAAGGTGTACAAGGAGAAAAAAAAGAGGAAAATACTTTTTTTCTGGCCATTCAAACAAAGCAATAGATGATAAAAAAGTACAAAATCACACACTGCCGTGCAGGAGGAGTTAGGTACGACAGGGAGGATAACG
This sequence comes from Urocampus carinirostris, assembly GCF_059441175.1. NCBI lineage: Eukaryota > Metazoa > Chordata > Actinopteri > Syngnathiformes > Syngnathidae > Urocampus > Urocampus carinirostris. The sequence goes on from NC_142349.1 coordinate 31,283,036, forward strand.
CAGCCATCATTCCATTAACCCAATTTAGAGACATTTTCGTAAAATTCCTTTAAGTTTCAAAATTTGTGTAAAGGATTCACCCAGCACAAGTGTTGACAGGTCAGTCCATCAGTATATCAGTATATGCCTCTTATGTTATGTTTGTTATGCAGTCAACTAATTTGAACATTATTTGTTCCATGATGCTCTTTTATGATAAAAAAAAACAACCAAAAACATACTTTTGCAGGACTCCGAACGGATTAGGGCATTTACATTCATAAGGTGTCTCTACTTACAAATGTTTCAGGTTACAAAGCTTCTCCCAGAATGAATTAAATTTGTAAGGAGAGGTAGCACTGTATATGTTATTCACAGTCTCGTGCAATAACATTTAGCAGCAACAAAAACCCAATGCATGCTTTTACAGTTTTGTGCGCTTGTTCAGGGTGATCGCCCTGTGGAAGAAGCTGTCTCTGAGCCTGTTTGTCAAGTCACATTTATTTGTATAGCCCTTAATCACAAAAAATGTCTCAAAGGACTGCACAGGATTACAATCACACCATCGCCTGATCTTGTCCTTATTTGAAGGGACCTGTAGCGCCTACTAGAAGGCAACTGGTCAAAGAGGTGATGGCCGGTGAAGTTATTGAATCATCTGCGGTATCGCTGTTTATCACCCCACCCGCCTACTCTTAAAAAATATACGCATTAATATTCATTTCACACAAGCAATCTTCAAGAGATCTTAAGGACACATCAGGGCCTTGCTGATTGGACATCTGCAAAATGTGCCTTTTGATCACTTATGCAAGCGACGTAATCCTCACCCAAAAAAGTTAGCTGCAGTCAAGACCGAGAAAGGTCTGTAGAAGGCAGCAGTCATTATACGTTCAGCTGTACAGGTGTGGGATGATGCTCCCGAGCCTGAACGTTGTTTTTTTAACCTCTAGGATTCGTTTCATGATGTCCAGCAGGGATTATGTTGCACACTGCGGCAGCCCAACCCTGAAAACTGAGCCTAGGTCAACATAATGACTCACCGCCTCCACAGTAATGAGATTTTGCATGAGGTACTAAGCATTAGTTCCACGTCTATTTTAACCTACATGCTTGATTGCAGCAGAAAGGTTCCCCAATATAATCAGAGAGCAAATGAGTTCTACCTGACAGAATGGTGTAATTTCCTAGGAATTGGGAGGGAGGAAGGTTAGGTAGACATGTAAATTTAACAGCGAGGCAGGCAGTGGCTGAGGTCAGCCTTTCATGAGAGAACGGGCAAAACCATAAAAAATGTGGCACACAGAGAGGAATTATGTCTTTAATGAGTCAGTGTCCATAACTTCCAGTTTGAAGGAAATCATAAACCTGAGCAAACATTTCAAATGGTTTTTAAAAAAATGTGCAGGTTGTCGAAAGGCCGTCATTATAAACATACAATATTTAACTGCGTCTGTCTGTGCAGTTCCAGATGATTTAGGGGCAATCATAAAGAAGGTCGGTGTTTTATTTGGGCAGCTGTTCTGCTTGATTCCAGGTGGCAAAATTCCAGACGTACGCAAAAAGCACAGACTCTGTTGCAAAACATCAAATCAAATCAAGCACAGACTCCTAAAATACAAAGGGAGGATGAGGGCAAATATACATGCAAAAATGATTTTAATATGTAATACTGGGTCACAATACATTAAAAATATTTATATGTTTAAAAATGTGTCTGATTCAAACGGGGGTGGGATATTACACTTGGAAGGCGAACTAATGGAGATTTTGATTTTACAAACAATGGATTGATGGAGGATAGGTTGGTAAGTAAAAGAATGGATGAAGGGATGAATAGATTAATGGTTGATGGATGGATCGATGGATGGAGAGTAGGTGGTGAGCAAAAGAATGAATGGATAGATGGCTAGCATTATGATGGATTAAGCAATTGACGGATATAGGGACGTATAGATCATCAGTGGGTGGATGAACGGATGAAGTACTAAAGGAAAGGAGATACATTGTGGCAGGAGTGCTGGATTGAGGTGACAGTGCCAGATGGACAAGGAGCATGCTTTAATCATGTGATTGTGCACATATTTATTCTCAAATGGAAAATAATTTTGTAGATGAGGCCAGTGGGCCAGGAAATCCGCCGGCTTTACACGGTCTGTAGAAGTCCACTGGGGAAGTGAGCAAAATCTTTCCTTTTTACTGCACAATTACACTCTCCCACTCCCAAATCCCCAATTTCATCCAAGGCCCTGAAGAAGAATAAACTTCCATATGTGTCCAGATGTCAAGTTTCACTGGCTGAACGTCTTTTGGAACAAAATCTAAATGAAATAGAATGAATTAAGATTCAGCAAAAAGTTTTATGTCGTTTTGTATCCATTTAGGATTGTAAATCGAGATTACGTTGTGCACAACTAATGGCTCTCACATGTATGGTATGTAAACATGTAGTTTTATGTTTACTTAAAATAACGTAAACAATGTTGGTGTAGGTCAGTGGTTTCTTCTTCCTAAAGGGGGGGGGAGCGTGACAGAAAATATTTGAGAAGCACTGGTGTAGTGTAGGTACTCGAGTTACAGTGAACAAAAATCAAAGTCGCTAAAAGTTTTTGCAGAGACAACAAACTTTGAAATGCTTGATGAAAGTTCAGTTAGCAGCACACTATTCAAAAGCTTCCTGTTGCTTGAATATCTGATTTTTAAACAGACGACTGTGGCAAAACAGCTTTGATCAAATGCTTGATCTGAAGAGCCCAAAGGAACCTGAGCAAGAAGCCAAGGGGGTACCGGGTTCTAAGGCCATTAACATTCCTGAACAAATAACCCCAGGGAACATTATTGTTGAGACGTTTAACAGGAGTTTCCTCCCAGTGCCTGAGAGAAAGATTAGACTTTACTGTTGTGTGTTTACATCTTTGTGGAGCATAAAAAATAAATAAACGTCATTCTATTTGCTTTCAATATAGTAATGTGTTTCCCATTATAATATTACATTTTCTGTAATTTTCTGCTGTTATTTGTATTTTCATTGTGGTGTGTTCTCATCAATACATTTAACTGTATTTCCCTGACTGTAAAATGGTCTTTGTTCAAGTTGGCTGTTCTTGCAAATGTATTTTCTAGTTTTATATTAAGTATAATTTTGGTTTAGAATCGGGGGATGGTGTTATTGTAACCTGTGTAGTCCTTTGAGACAAATTGTGATTAAGGGTTATACAAATAACTGTAAATTGACTTGCCATTATTGTGCAGTATTTTCTCAGCTTCAGTAAACCCCGCCAAGTAGTTTGATTTAAAGTTTTTTACACATTCACTGCTATAACTCTCTTTTAGTTTTTGGTTTTTAGTTATTTCAAAAAAGTATGACAATTGAGGCAAGCATATTTTTTCTCATTGACTTTATGTGTGTGATGTTTTCGGTGAGTTGGTTCAGATGTAAAGCTGGATTTACTCAACTGTTAAACGAATAAACACATTCATTGCCGTACACGAAAATCATTTATTTCCCATTGTTTGCTTATAAAATATGCCTCATCATCTGTGATGTGTAGGGTAGACAACAAATATAGGCGGAATTATTAGGCATGAACTGAAAAACAAAGTTAAGTATTTGGTGTTTGGTATTTTTCGACTGATTCGGCTATCCTAAGAACCTCAAGTCTGGATCCGGCTACGCTACGAGCAAAACAAAGTTTGACATGCCTTCAGTAGATTAACCATTAGAAATAGGTGAGTCCCTCTGTTGGTGTACAAATAGTAAATATTTATCCACAAGATGAACAAATATATTACTCTTATCTGGCCAAAGCATGTTAAAATTAATTTCATCATTTTTTATCCAATAACTTTGGGATGAGCTACAATAGAGATTGCAAGCCGGGCCCCACTAACCAACTTTTAACCCCACAAATGTTTTTCAGGGTAGAAGAACAAATCTTCCCAGAGATGGATGCCAAAAACATAGAAGACAAAGTCTGCTCAGATGAAATGTTAAGCAATGACTGTGATCCCTTCACAGTCTGATCTGTTGCAAGTGTGGACTACAGAACTATGTCATAAAATGTACTTTTGTGAAAAACAAAAAACGTTGTTGGATAAAAACATATAACTTTTGTTTGTTTCAACGTACCAAACTTTTTTTAAGATGGGAAAAGTTCTAAATTGTCAGTGTTTGGAGTAGGCCTTTTTGGACACAAATGCTGAGAAGCAGGGAGAAGAGCCAAATGGGTGCCAAAAAGATGACTCCATTAAACTGAAAGATCGCCGGCAATAACGACAACACCTAAAAACCCCAAATTAGCAAGAAATTTATAAGTGCGCCTTTATAATCCAGTTCTTCTTTATATACTCAAAAACACGGTGGATAATATTGGAAATGCATCGATGCAAATAAATGATACTGTATTTGGTAACTGTTCCGCCTTTGAGTGCCCTCTTTTGGTTGACAAGTTAATTGTTTGTTGCTCAAAGGAAACAAAAGAGAAATGGTCACTATTGGCTAAAGTTATTCTGAGTTAAAGGAGGCGGGTCCTTATTAGCATTTGCCAAGCGGGGCAAAACAAAGGCTGCAATTGGACGAAAAATATGTGAATCAAAAGTTTGGTTGCTCTACGGCCTGGAGAAAACCTTTTTTCCTTTGTTGAAGTAGATAAATCGAGAAATCCGTCTCATACGTGTTCACAGAGAATGCAGGAATCAATGACGCAAGAGGGAGCTCTTTTTTATTGATACAACAATTTCAACAAGAAACTCACCGAATCTCAGATATGCGTGGGTCTTTATAGTTTCAACACAGCATGTGTAACCGGTCTAGCCCCGTCCCTTTTACGTGGCATGCCACGGATTCTGTAATCATCAATTCTTGGAAATGTTTTTTAGTTTGGGTCAGTTGGCCCTTTGCCGTTATCCCATGTCCTCCCTTAAGGAGGATTGTTTATACTAATTCGTCCGCCGAGACCTTCTCGAACTGTAAGCAACATTTCTCCCAACTGTAAGCAAGTCTTTCTACATGTCAGCAAGTCTCCTGAACAAATGTATGCAAATCTATTCTACAAATGCAAGTTTCTATTCTACAACACATACTGTAGTCTCTATTTGTAAACAGGAATTATGGGGCTACACAGACAGCTGGCAACAAGCAACGTCCATCGATGCAGAGATGCCTCTCTGCGGAGTTTTTCTTTTATTCGTCGGCATTATTGCTGGGTTTTGGAGTATTTAAATATTTTACATGGTTGGATTTACTACACTCACAGATGTAAGAGAACAATGGTTGTGTATTATTATTGAATGTGATGGCTACAAGACAACTTTGGTGAGCTATCTCGGATTTATATTTTCCCGGTATTTTGTTTCAGACTGATCTTGAGTTTTCTGTGATGAGGCTATTTTTAAATTCAATCGAATTCAAAGTGTTTATTGTCATATGCAAAGTAAAGGACCACGTTTCCCTGCGTAATGAAATTCTTTATTTGCTCTCTGCAAAGTCAACAAAAAAGAAAATAAATATTAAGAAATGGTTGGCATTGAATCCCAAGAGTTTTTATTCTTGCTAATGAAGTGTGGAATGACGCATTTGACACCATGTCCGGACGTTTCTAAGACACGTATTTGCTTCTTTGCAAGCCATTGGAATGTTAAGGGGTTAATAAGTTTGACTGAACTCTCTGACTGTTTTTTCGATGTTTGCACCTGAGCGCCTGTATGGAAAATATATGACAAAAAACTATTTTGGAGGGGTGTGCCTTATAACCCGGTGCGCCTTATAATGCAGAAAATACGGTATTTATATTCAAATTTTTGTTTATGGTTACGTTTTGTAAAAATGTAATTTTCATTTTTTAATTATTGTTAGCATAATTTATCTTAGAATGTAGAGTATTGTACTTTGTTTTTAGATGTACAGCAACCTTATAAGATTAATGGTGCAGGCCATTGTCTGAATAAAAACAAGAAAACAAGTCTGGGTATTCCCTAACCCTAACCCTAACCCCAACCCTAACCCTAACCCTAACCCCAACCCCAACCCTAACCCTAACCCTAACCCAACCCCAACCCTAACCCTAAAAAAAGGCAATACTTAGGAGTGAGTATAGCACAGTAGCCATTTAAAAATGAATTATTGGCCAGCAATTTGAAAGTGTGAATATATTATAATATATAATCCGTATGGATTATATATATTATAATACATTATAATCCGGTGCACCGGTATACCTTGACATAGGATGGATACGTTCGAAAATGCATACAGTCTCTATTTGCGAGGTTTTCTGGTATACTACCGGAATCATGCAACGATTGATAAGAATCGCTGACAAATTGTTTATAGACGGACAAAACAAAGTCTTTTAACAAAATACTATACAAGTTCTTTTACAAGTTTACATACCAGACGGCAATGTTTTTGACGCACAGGCAAAGAAGTGGAGAGACTTTTTAACCTACTGTAATGCAGAAAAAAATGCACTATGCAAACAGTGTTTCTGGCACCGTAAAATTGTGTGATAATGAATTAAAATCGAATGCCTTTTTATATATCCTCACTGAAAGTCTACTGATTGTCGGCGGTGAGCGCTGAGACCAGGATTCGATTCCTGTTGCATACAATGTTTTGCAATTTTGGGCAGCCATGTCTATTGATAAATTATCATTTCACTCATTAAAATAGCCCAATGGTTTTCAACATAAACTCAGTAGTTTTTACGGGAGTGTCAATTTCATGCGCCTTAGAGTCCGGTTAGCCATATATATGGGTAACATGTGACAAAAGACTTGTTTTCGGGTGTGCGCGTTATAATTCAAGGTGCTTTATGGTGCGGCAAATACGGCAATCTTTTAGCAATTTTGAAATACCTATGATTAAGACCTTGTGATTATATCGTGAGTTGTTATGTCCAAACTGTTTTAAACCACACTGTTTATAAGTGTGTATGCTTATTCCTAGTTTTGAAACAGTTCCATCATCTGAGTAATAAATCTAAATGGAATGAAACACATTAGCTTCTCCACATCTCATCCTGCAACTTCAAGATTTCTCTCTGCCAAATATTTGCGGTTCTTAATAATTCCTCTCTGCTTTTTTAAGTGTGTGTGTCATGCTGTTGGAGACAGATATGGTGGAGAGACACAAACCACTGACAGGCCATAAGCCGGTGCTGGGAGTACAGCCGGGATTCTTACAGATAGGAGCTGAGGCCCGAATTCACCCTCCTCCCGCACAGTGACGCACACATGCCACAACGCTGGAGGTCAATCGTGACGGAGGAGACGTATTAATGAGGAGTTGAAACATTGCCGGACTCGATTGGGTGATTTTTCTCCGTGAGAGCTCCCTCGTAAGCAATCTTTCGCCGACGTGTACTCAATGTTGGAAAGGTCACAGTGGTCGCCCGTCGAGCGACACCAGAAAGAAGGTGAAAAACAATCAAAAGGCGTCTGGCGGTCGTCCAAAGGCAACATGTGGTCCGGTGAGCACTGGGGGGCGGCACCTCAGATTAGAAGTAAATCACTTACGTTTGTCTTTTCTTTTGCTCTTTTTTTCCTTTTCTCCGGCATAATATTTTTCTGCATCAGCTTATTTTTTCTGTTACTGCTTGAAAACATTTTGAGCCCATCAGACGCTGGTCTGCTTTCCACAATCAACAAGAAACGTCTTTTAAACAACACAATTTTCAATTTTTTGCCTGTACTAGTTTGCATGCGCAAACCTGACAGGCTGGTGATGAGTGGTCATGAGCCATGAGCGGTCTCTAGTGGTAGCCTCTGGGACAGTTTGTGGACTGGATTTTCCTACAGATAGCCAGCAAGATGTTTTTCTTAAAAAAAAAATGTGTAAACCGAAATTCTCGTGTTTGGAGGTGCTAGTATAAAGAGGTACCACTGTATATTGCCAATGCATTTACAATGAATCACTTCAATATCCGAGACATTCTGCACACACTCGCCTATCCCCCAACTGATAGGAGAGTGCCAAACAGCCCCCACTCCAGCCTTATCCCAAAACATGCGCCTTGCGAAGATAACAAGGCAGACTGACGAGAAATGGCCATGCTGCAGTCAGTTGATGACCCACCCTTCCAGGTGAGCATATGGAGAGCATCAAAGCTCCATGTTTGATGAAGTCAATGTTTGTGTTCAGTCAGCAGTATATTCTTCTTGGCTCTCTTCCCATGGGGTTCCTTTAAGCACATATGGAGGTAATTTATTCAAAATTCCTAAGCTGAAAGAAAGGGAGGGAGAATTACTCTGGGATTTAAGGGTTGGAAATAATGCAGAAGGAATGGCAGGGGGGGCTCTAAAGGTTTGAGGGGGTTATATGGCTTTAGGGTGTACAGTTGTCCTTAGAACAGCAACTAGCGTGCAAACTTGAGGTTAAGCTTTCCAGTAAAACTGCCAATTAAGAAAATTCATTAATATGTATTTTCTTGTTTCTGAAGAAACAATAAAAAAATCATTTTAATAAATGCTCCACTCGAATAGTGGTTGTATTCTGTTATATGTGCCCCGTAATTGTCGCAGTGACGAACCATGTAGTTTACACCTTAACCTTTACTGGAGCTGAATTAGTAATGTGTCGTTTGCAAACGAAACAGCTTTATGAGTCAGGTCAAGTCTTTTTTATTTGTTTGTATAGCTGTCTCTTGGAAGTGAAATGTTCAATTTTCTTTCTGACGACTCCGATGGAGTCCAAGTGAGTCCTGGTTCTCTGGGTCCAACAGTGCTGGACCCCGCTGCCTCCGAGGGCAGTATGCTCAGGGTGCCCGCAAGCGGACTGCTTGAAAAAGGGGGTCTGGGGGTCGCGACATATAAAGCCTGCCTTTTGAAACAAAATCTGTGTCAAACAAGACTGTATAAATAGAAGAACAATGACAGGTGGATACGTTTTTAAAAAGTCAGCACAGCCGGACCGTAACATAATGATTGACATTTTAGCCCGACTGGGTCGATATTTGGATTGGGTTGGGTCAGACTTAGGCTCGGGCTCCAGGTGTTACCTCCACGCTGAAAGTGGTGGACAGAACCTTTTCAGGCTTGAGAAAGGCTCTCTTGTTTCGTAGTATTGCTATTGAATCAACACAACAATATGTTTTCCTTTTTTAAATGTCTGTTTGTGTCACTTTGGTGGATTAGATTGATTGACTACGTCTCAGGCTATGCAGGATTTTTGTCAAGGCATCTGGGTTAACGCTTTTTCAAAGATGAAATCACACATTTGAAAGAAGGGCACTAAGGGAGAAGCAATGAGAGGTAGCTGACAATTCGGTATTATATAATAAGGACAAGATATAATCAACATCACATGATTCAGATATTTTCTAAGGCCAACAAAAAAGGCCTTGCAGGCCCTCACAGCCCATCTCTGAAGTGTGGTTACCTATTTTTCATTGCATTATTTGAGAATTCACTTAAATCTTAGGTCAGTCTACAAGCACAATTATGCAAATATCCCCCATTTATCTTTTCAATTTTTTTTAAGTCTTATTTTGTTTTCTTTAAAGTATTAAATTACATTTGCGTACTGCAGTGCCAACTTTATTCTCGTGAAAAATGAGTGAATCAATGATTAAATGTGTATATGTATATATGCGTCTGCGGCACATGTTTTTTTGTCGCTGCCAAGTGTTACTGCACTACTTTTCATTTCGCTACTGATACGATGTACTATTCTTTCATTGTACACATACAGTAGTTAGTATAAGTATAAGCCAGTCTTTAGGCAGTACTTTGTATTTTTGCCTATTTATCATGACAGTCTTTATGTTTTTTCTCTTTAAAGTATTTATTACATGCTTATCTTGGAGTGCCTGATCTCGTTGCATACAATGTTTCACAACGTTGGTATCAATGACAAAAAAGAACAGTCAATTCAAAGTAAATGTTTCGAGGATTACAATTTAAAAAGAATCATTAAAAAAAACCTTAGGCTAGGAAATGGAGCTTGTGGAATTTGGGAGGCACGTTAGCCTAAAAGTATGCTGAGGATAAACATGTAACACAATCCCACGTGCGCAAGGGCCCCCCAAATTAAGAAAGAGCACTGTGACATGGCATTAAATCTTCATGTGACCTAGTTTTGAACATGCCTTTCAGTTTGTTACTGGGGCTGACAGGAAAGCGAACAATAAGGAGATCAACCCAAATATCAATATTAGCGATACTGACCGAGTACTTGAATTGGAGATGACTCTTGTCTTACAATGTGTGTGTTTTTTGCTCTTTTTTCCCTTTTTATTTTCTTTGTTTTTGTATGTGTTTGGCTTGCTGTCGGTCATCCCCCTCAAGGGATATGACCAGGGTAGATAGATAGATAGATAGATAGATAGATAGATAGATAGATAGATAGATAGATAGATAGATAGATAGATAGATAGATAGATAGATAGATAGATAGATAGATAGATAGATAGATAGATAGATAGATAGATAGATAGATAGATAGATAGATAGATAGATAGATAGATAGATAGATAGATAGATAGATAGATAGCAAGTAGAATATTTTTGAAGTTACAGACACAAACTTTTCTATAAAATAGAATGTGTTATTTATGGTAATTATAAACTAACTGGGGGGAGAAGTTATTCAATGATTATGAGATTTCCAAGCAAAAAGTAGCGGTATCGAATGAATATCGATCGATAATACCCTGTATTTACTTCGAGCGGATTAATACCAAAAATCCCTGTATTGCTCACCCCTAGTGAACAAAAAGTGAAAAACTTCAACAACAACAACAACTTTGCATTGAAAGGCTGCTAAGCTTTCCCGCAAACGGTTGTTTACAATGGTGCCATTAAGCTTTGGAAGCTCGCAGTTGCTCAAACAGTCGATAGCGAGTAGTGGCATTAACAAGCTGAAGAGTAATCACGTCGTGAGAACAATTCTGCTTCGAGCAAGCTTGTGATGGAAGAGTGGACTCCTGCGAAACGTTTACATTATGTCAACCCGAAAGATGATGATGAAGAACCAGAGAAGTTGATAATGAATGCCTGGAGGAAACTGCCTCAGCCTAACATTAGAAAATATCGAGAATATTTGCACACATACTGACAAATCGGTTAAAAAATGCGTTTCTTGAGAATGAAAGTGAGTCATCACTCTAAAAATTCATTAATTATTGTCCAACCAGGTATGTGGATTTTGGCAGTGGTGCCTTCTCTGCTGGCCTCGAACTATCTGAATCATGTGTAAATGGCTCACGTTTAGCATTCCGGACGCTAACGTGTAGCCACCCGGAGCTATCTATCTATCTATCTATCTATCTATCTATCTATCTATCTATCTATCTATCTATCTATCTATCTATCTATCTATCCATCTATCCATCCATCCATCTAAATGTGTCAACTTTCTTTCATTGCTTCTCCATGGTTTGCGCTGCTTCCCTATGTGTGCTTTCATATTCAAGCATTTTACCAATTATATTTCAGTCATTGGTTGTTGCTAGGCTCAGAAATCTACCTGAGGCCTCACAAAAATCCTGAAGGCTGTGTCCTATAATATCAGTCTTTGAGAAAATGATTGGTTTAGTTGGTTTACATATATTGTTTTGATTTAATAGCGAAAGAATGTAAAACTCCAAGACAAACAAGCCTTACCGAGCAGGACATAATTATTGTCCGCCACTTTCAGCCTAGAGGTAAGATCTTAAGCCCGAGCTTGACCCTGTCCCTATTATGGGCCAGGTAGGCCCAATGGTGCCAGGCAGAACTTCTCTCTCTCTCTCTCTCTCTCTCTCCCACTCTCTCTCTCTCTCTCTCTCTCTCTCTCTCTCTCTCTCTCTCTCTCGCTCTCTCTCTCTCTCTCTCTCTTTCTCTCTCTCTCTCGCTGATTTTATAAAAAAAAAAAAAAAAAAACTATCCACACGTCATTAATCTTTCGTTTTAACTTAGATTTCGTTACAAAAAGCAAGATCTCTTCGCGTGCCCCCTTCTAATGCAAGTCTGTGTTACTCGCTACTTAAGCCGGCCGTGCTAAAGATTGTTTAAAAATGAAACCCATTATGTTGGATAAAATTAACCCATTGAAGAAAAACATCTAAGATAGAAAGCCCCATGCTATTTTTACAGTTTAATACAACTTCAAAGATTTTTTTGTCTTAGAGCATAAGTTGCATCCACCTTTTGCAATTTGTAAAACGGGATCTGCCACATTTCTCATCTTTGGATTGAATATTTTCTGACTTTTGTGCTGGTGTGAGTAGCGTGAGATTTTTCTATGGTAAACTGTTTGCCTTGGCTAATATAAGGGGGAATACCACCACCCCCTCTAAGATTCTCCAAACAACCTTCAGTATGATGTAGTGGCGTTCTTAAATTGCAAATCCTCCAGCATGATGGATTCAAAAGGGCCTGGAAAAAGCGCCACAGCTTGGCACGGCTTAAGAGTAAAGCTCTCAAAGAGAGCTAGCCATCATCGTGTTGTTCCGTGAGTGAGAATAACAAGCTGAGTGGAGCTGTAATGAGGTCACATATCAGTGAGGGCATTGGGCGGGAGCTCCCCCATTTCCTCTCGGCATCCATCTTGCCAAACTACCATCCGTCTGTCGGGGAGAGAAGAAATGACCTCTTACCGTTGGCCGATAACTTGACTCGGCTTCAAGGTGACACCAAGGGCAAATTTGCCAAACATTCAGAGGTTGAGTTATGGAGCCACATTTGAATTTTACACTTTGTTTTTGTTACATTTTGAGTACCTAGTCCAGTAGTCTCCACAACACAGCCAGCCTCCACATTCGGTCCGATCCCCTGAACAATATCATAGAGCATTTTGATGTGCATTTTTTAAACCTAAAGAACTTAATCTGCATGTGCATCCAACTCTTAGCACTAGACTACATGTGATTCACTTGATATAAAAAGGCATTGGGTTTTTATCTCTTTATCACACAAGTCACGGTACCAGAGAGTAATGTTAAAGGTGGTGTGTGTCGTTGGAGGTGTCAGACCTGTTTGGGGCTTGCAACACATTAAGAAGCAGAAAAGGGGGGAAGGAGAGCGATTTCATGCTCGTGCTTGCGATTTACTGTCAGTGAAACTTAAAAATGATACAGTAACAAAAGGCCTGTTTCAAATATAGTCCAGACACCAAAAAGATAAAAAAATAAAAGTTTATTCGAGCGCATTTAAGAAAAGCACTTACTTGCACGTGCTTTACAAGAAGCTTAATAGTTGCTGCAATGATGACCTAAGCCAGAAGATGGCGTCAGCCTGGAGAATGTTACAAATATTATTATCTCTTGCTCATTTTATTGTCATTGTAACATATCAAATGCACAATGAAATTAACATTTGTCTCTGGTAACATGACTAAAAATTGTGTGATGCTGTAATGAGATAAAATATACTGCCTTTTCGCAAGTCATCCATACCACCTTGTAAATCCTCAGTGTGTAAAATTTGACCTTTAGATGCCACCGTGTTGTCTGGTCCTAGCGAGAACAAGTGCTACAGAGCATAGGGTGGCGGCTGGATGCCTGACAAACATGGTGGATTCCAATGTGTTTAAAAAATACAGTCGCGTCCTAACTTACGAACGAGTTGAGTTGTTCCTAAGTTGCTTCAGTGCTATATTTTGTATAGAATGTATGTTTAAGGTTTGTATAAGTAACCTGTATTGTTTGGTACTAAAAAATAAACATTTAATAAAAGAATATGCCCTATCAGGATAGATAAAGTTAAGTTAAACTTACTTTTGGAAGATGCGCTACAAGAGGTCCTCCTCCGTGGTAAAAAGTGGCCGGAAAAAAGCGTTCCGACCATTTTCTCAACTGCATCAAGTTTTCTTGTTCCACTTTTGTTTCAAAAGAAATGACTTGCCCCTGGATGCACGAGATATTACACAATACAAATGTCAAAGTTCTTAGCGTGCTGGAGATACAGTATAGAATGTTTACACACAAACTAGGAAGAGGATGCGGATTTCTTTTACTTCCGAGTGGATGCTGGTTGACCTCTCACAGCGTCACACGCCGGTAGCGGCAGGAAGAAGCACGACAGTTATGTCCTCTGGTCGGTAAAAGGCGCACACAATACAAAATCTAACTTACAGACATGTCCGGATATTTTTTATCATCCAGAAAAAGAAATGATCGTATCTACCATTTTACGTACATCGAATGGTCTTAAGTAGGGGAGCGTCCGTACAAATATTTTCGATCTTTGATTTTTTTTTTTTTAAATGAACGTCACAGAATATTTTGTGTATTCTTGCCTGGTATTCAAATAAATGTTTTTTTTTAACTGAATGAACGTTTTTGGTACCACTAGAAGGCACTAGTCTCATCTCATCTCATTAGCCGTACCGCTTATCCTCATTAGGGTCGCGGGGGGGCTGGAGCCCATCCCAGCCATTTCCGGGCAGTGGGCAGGGGACACCCTGAACTGGTTGCCAGCCAATCGCAGGGCACACAGGGACAGACAACTCATTCGCTCATTCACACCTAAGGACAATTTGGACCGGCCAATTCACCTGAAATGCATGTTTTTGGATCGTGGGAGGAAACCGGAGTGCCCGGAGGAAACCCACGCAAGCACGGGGAGAACATACAAACTCCGCACAGGAAGTCCGGAGCTGGATTTGAACCCACGACAGGTTCCCATGACATGAACTGTGCCGCACAAGCGCTAACCACTGCGCCGCCGTGCTGCCCCCCTTGGACCTTTTTGTTATTATTTATTTTCTGACTTTTGTAAAGAATTCAGAGGGTTCTTTTGTGATTTATCTACTCAATAACATTATTATTCATTTCATGACTTTTATTCTGGAAGGAATCCAGAGGGGTTATTTGATTGTGGCTTTTTTGGAAAACATTTTTACCTTTAGGCAGTTCTGCTCTCGTCACAATGTTTCTGTTACCAACTGACCCCGGCCTCTTTTCAAAAGAGTTATATGACCCTCACAGGAAAATGTTGAAGACCCCTTAAAAAAACCCAAAACATTCCAGAAAACCAGATAAACCATTTCATGAATCTATTGGATAAGAAATCAAATTGTTTAGTTTTATTTTCATGCTCCCAATTCCCATTTGCGTATATGTGGATATAACTTTGTAAGCCCGCCCTGTAAATCCCACTGGGAAATAAAAAACGAAAGTGGGAACACAACAGTTTTATCCGCCTCCAATAAAATGTGATAAGAATCCTGATGTGAGAATCTGAAGCATTTAAGATCAAGAAAAGGTTTTTGCGTCACCAAAGGAAAATCAGATCCAGCTGAAAACTTGCAACATTGGAAGACTGCCGAAATCATAAACTGAAAGAAGCTGCAGGAATTCGTGTTCATTGAAATATACATGGGGATATTTTCGAGGAAATTTTGCTACAGTGCTTCCTGAACCCATCATACAGTAGAAGCAGGGCAATTGTGAAATTGTGGTGCCTTGTTTATATTAAACAAAGAATATATATATATATAAATTTCATACACAATATATAATAAAATGTAATAATAAATGCACTTTACCCTAATTGTTGATTCAATAATTATTATTAGTATTGTTTTACAAAAACAAGTATAAGGTTCCAGGGCAGAATATCCAAAAAGAGCCCTAAACAATAGCATGGATGGAGGGGACATATCCCCACCAATATCGAGCAATAGTTTTGTCTCTACCAACATGACGTGATAACTTTAAAAAAATAAAAGCCAATGTTCCCGTCAATTCCTAGACCAGACCTACGTTAAATATCAACAAATGTACTACTTAAAACTTGTTTCCCTCTCACAGTTACTTAAGATCATTGAGGCTCAATTCGAACGTCATTTTTGTTTTAAATAATGGTTTCAAAACAAGGTGCAAGCAAAGCAAAACACTGCAGACGATAAGGATACGGATGTTTTGAGGGCAGTGTGCAATGTGCGCAGATATCCGCCCACCCATTCCATTGGCTGGATTTGTCAGGTGTTTACAGTTTGTTCTGTGGGTTTTCATCATTAAACAAACACAGCTTGTTTAATGGGATTACATATAAAGGATTCCTTAGAGACGTACAGCCAAAATAGGTTCTGTAAACTGTAGTTGAAATTTTACTCAATGTATTTTGGACGGAACAAAAGACATGCTGTGTTGCTTCGGCCCACACCAAAACTAGTACTGTATTTAAGTCACACTTTTTTTTCATAATTTCGCCGAGGGTGCTACTCATAGTAATCTATGCAAAAACATGAACACATAATTGTAACATTATGTTTTACATTTTTATCACTGGGACTGTATATAATTTCACCTTATTTTTCCTGTGAACCGCAAGAGGGCGCTCTATTTGTGTTTATAATTTCAACACAGCCTTGTTGTGGAAGGGTCATTTTTTTTTAAACGGAAGGGGGAAGCAGTTTATTGTCTTTCCACTAGAATTGTGGGAATTGTTTACCGGTTGTTTACCGGAGGATAACAATTACATTGGATTTAGTGATTTGAAGTGAAACAGATAGTTTGGTAAGCACGTTCTTATTTTTATCTGAATAAATCTTAATATGTTATGTAGTGGGCAGCACGGCAGCGCAGTGGTTAGCACTTGTGCGGCACAGTTCATATCATGGGAACCTGTCGTGGGTTCAAATCCAGCTCCAGACTTCCTGTGCGGAGTTTGTATGTTCTCCCCGTGCTTGCGTGGGTTTCCTCCGGGCACTCCGGTTTCCTCCCACGTTCCAAAAACATGCATTTCAGGTGAATTGGCCGGTCCAAATTGTCCCTAGGTGTGAATGAGCGAATGCGTTGTCTGTCCCCGTGTGCCCTGCGATTGGCTGGCAACCAGTTCAGGGTGTCCCCTGCCCACTGCCCGGAGATGGCTGGGATGGGCTCCAGCCCCCCCGCGACCCTACTGAGGATAAGCGGTACGGCTGATGAGATGAGATGTTATGTAGTTACTGATGTATTCGATAAGATATGTACGTACAAGTAACATTAGTATACCATACACCTATTCAGCCCGTTTTCCTTTTTATTTTGAATTGCCTTTCAAGATGCCATGTACGTTTTTGGTGTTGAATTTTATCAAATAAATATCCTCGAGACACAACTTATGTTTTTTCCCTCTTAATTACGCATTTTTCGGCTGGTACAATTTGTAATCCGTAGCAATTTACAGTCAGGAAAATACCTAGTCTCAAAGAAACGTACTGTGGCTGTTTTTTCATCTCCGAGCCAGATGTGCTCACGAAAAGACTCCTACCTGGCTCGCGAGCCATACGTTACCCTGCCCTGAATATTAATTTGCTTCGCAGCACTTCTTTGGCGAATGTATTTCCCACATTCTCACTCCCAAAAGTTCTTTCTCCTCAAGTAGGTTAATCCACAGCACACCAAACACTTTGGAGCTTATTAAACCAAGGAACACTAAACTGCTTTGTAAGTGACGCGCAGAATGATCCATGAGCACGGCACGTGAGCATACAAGTTCGAAGCGCCAGCTCTTCTCATGACCCGGCCATAACCTAAAGAAGCCTTTTGTGGTAGCTGACCGCTGTTATTCTCTTAAGTAAACGTGCACAGCCACTTTGCGGAGCTATGCAGAGTCTATATTATCCCAGAGGGCCATTGAGGAGAAGGTTTATAGTCTGGAATGTGCACTATTTCCCAACAGGAAGTTGAGCATGGAAGTTGGGCATCGCCCAAGCTCGCTCCATCACAAGCAAACTCCATCCAAAATTCAATCACTTGCGTTCTTTTCTCATCTTGCACTAAAAACATGAAAACAACTTTTGATGTTTGTGTGCTTTATTCAAAGTACTTTTACATCCTGTAGTGTCAAACACTTGAAAAACACTTGGGTCAGAAACAACCCAAATCAGATAAACGTTTTACAATGTTTTGCCTGCAGTTCCTGTAAATCTGTACACGAGCCTGAAATTGAAGGATAGTCAGCACATAGAATGTATTTTAATGTTGTTCGAAGCCACACAAGTCATTAATATACAATAAGAACAATAAAGGTTTGCAACTTTGACCAATTTTCTCCAACATATTATTTTTTGTACATAAAGGACCTAAATATTTGTGTAATTACAAAAAAAGCAGTGACCTTGTTTAAAACAACAGCGGTTTTTAAACACAAATCATTTTTTCTGATTTCTTTGAAACAAAAACAAACAATTTGCTTTTAATTAGAATGACCGGATTTCATCAGTTTATTTAAAAATGAGCATCCATATCTATTTCTTTTTTTAAAGAAAGTAACCATATGTGCGATAATATTTTAGAGTAATTGACAGATTATTGGAGTGTTTAAACAATTTGTACAAGGCCGAAATGTACGGATTGCCTACGAATGACTTAGATCCTTCTTTGCGTATTTCTAGTCAGAACAACCATTTTTTATATGATGCAAAAAAGAGGTATGCTCAAATGACTGAAAATCCCTTATAGTGGATCATGCACTCTTGACCCAAATTTGGTCAATTTTGACCCAAATGTTTTTAAAGTATCCCCAAATTGTCAACACTGAAAACCATCAATACAAAAATATAATGAGGCACTTTCAAGAGAAATATGTTGAATATTTTTTTAAGCTCTAAATATTCACAATGACTTTCACCTCCTTAAGCAGCAGGTCAAACATTTACACAGGTGAGGGAACACAAAGTCCGAGTGGGAGTTTCCAAAAAAGACACGATATGATACAATATAATCATGTATTATACATACATTGCTGATGTCGTCTACATTTTCAAGATAATCGCATAAAATACTGGTTTCCCGCAAAGGAGATGACAAAACTGTCAATCAGTGGTATTGTGTTCGAAAATAAAACAAAAACATAGAACAAAAGCCTGTTTAAAATCTCAAACAAACAATTAACGGATCCTGACTGTACAACGTTTAATGAGGTCCTTAGAGATGTGCCAAATCCAAGAGTTATACCTCTAATACTGTTTTGTTAAGTTGCGCATTTCGAAAAAGGTCCCCGCCTAGCTAGTAAGCATACAAAATCCCTGTGTGTACAATACAGTATGTTATGAGAGGCCGTTTGAGAAGTAAATCATATTTGCTCTCACAAATAACAGCCTAATCTGGCACCTGCACAACTACAATCTCACGCAGACACAGTTATACCCAGGCATATACACTTTTATACTCTCTCTTACATACTACGGTGCTATACTCTCATACGCACTTCTATACTCTCTCCGCACACTATAAACACATACAAAAACTACAATACAGTACTCTCTCTTTTACAAAAGAGTATGATTCTCATTCAAACACTTCTTTGCTGTCATAGACATGCTACTATACTCTCACATATACTACAATACTCCCTCACACATACTACAATACGGGGAGCAACTCGATTTTACGCCGAATTGTACAAAATATACATAGATCAGTGTGGATCGCTAAGGTACCCAAAATAAAACCACTAAGAGATAAGGCAATCCTTAAGCTATGTTTGAAAAATAGTAACAGCAATTTTAATTGTGTTTGCAAAATAATAATGTGTTTGAGACAGTCTAAAGTAGTGTGTGTGGGAGTGTAGTACTAGGTGGGTAAGAGTATAATAGTGTGTGTGAGACAGTCTAAAGTAGTGTGTGTGTGGGAGTAAAGTACTATGTGTGTAAGCGTATAGTAGTATGTGTGCGAAACCATGGTAGTATGTGGATGAAAGTAAAGTATTGTCTATAAAAAATACAGGAGGGTTTGTGCAAGAGTATGACTGTGTCTAAGTGAGTGTATAGCTGTGCATGTGTGAGAGTATGATGTTCAATGCGAGAGCAAGTATTAAGTATGTTTTACCGGTACTTCTCAAACGCCCTCTCACAGTATGTCACATGAGTTGTCAGCGGCGGGAATTGTCACAACAGTTTAGTTGGAACGCTGCTACGTCTCCTTTGGCAGGTGTTCCATCTCTGGCTGGTCAGAATGGCAAAATGGCAGCCTGTAAACGCTCACATACATAAATGCACAACATATGGAGACGGGGAAGCATCACTATCCGCCCAAACACACATACTTTCTCTCTCTAGCATACACACACGTCTGCTTCATGTAACAGACAGTCGTTTCATGTAATGGCTCAGTGGGGGACTCGTCCGAGCCAGCAGAAAGAGGCCCACGTCTAACATACGTGTGCCCAAATGTGCACATATGTGGCACATGTGCACTTAACAAACAACACTTAATGCTTTAAAGCTTTCCAAAGCTTCACTTCGAGTCAGTCAAGTGGTAAAAGCCGTTAATGAGTTACGCTAAAATAGTGCTTAGACATAAAAACATTCCTTTCAAATTTGCATATTGACAACATATTGAACAAAAGAAAAAGTAAAACACCATCCTTCCTCGAGTCAAGGAATTTGTAAAAGGAGAAGGTCTCCGAGGTGATGTCTACTCCGAAGAGTTTGCATCATGGAGTTCCTTGCAGCTTTTCTCATCGAAGGGAATCTTTAGTACTATACTTCCAGACACACACAACTAAACAAATATCGACGATATTTGATTGGTCAGCTTGGCGCTGCTGGAGGTCATCGAGTCCCCGTTTGTGAGGTCAGTGTCTGCAGAAGTGATTAGGAGATGGCCGGCTTGTAGCACTGGCTACGCCATGATGAGATGGTTGCTCCTCTCTCTGATGTCCGCCGGAGGGACCAGTTCTTTCTTCACAGGAGTCAAAGAGGAGGCGGAACGTCTACCTTTGGTCTTGAACAGATCTGACACGAAAAACACCTGCGGGAAAAAAATCATTTTGTGAAAAGAAAGGACGATATTGTGTGCAAATAAATGTTTTTTGTTGAATAAAATGTGACTATATTGCTAAATAATATTGACATTTTATGAGGTTATAATTGATGGTTTTTTTAAATGTGTCTCAGCCGTAGCTGCAACAAATGTTTCGTCATAAAAATAGTAATTAAAGGTTGGATTTATTTGGACATTGCACTATTAAAGGCCGAGGTATGATATGTATGGCCCGCCACTGGGATGTATATATATATATATAGGGATAATTATGCTGTGTGACATTTTTACATAACGAATAATTTTACACGGTAATGATAACTTAAAACACCAAACTGTGGTATTAAAGTCAATGTGCGCCCCTGACCCCTAAAGCCTCGGGTGCTCCGAGTCATCTGAGGCTCCGGGCGGGCGGGTGACCGTGTGGGGAGGGATCAGAAGCGTCCGTAGTTGCGGAGCGGCACTTCGGGCGACTCGGTGACAGAGGTACACGTCCAATTGCTACCGTTATACGGCGGGTTAAAAACTGACTGTGCGTAAAGTCATGTTTACTTGTATAGCACTTAATCACAGAGTCTCAAAGGCCTTCACAGACCAAAGATTATTGAAAAACAGACTATTATTATACCATCCCCGATCTAAAACCTACATGAGGGCAAGGAACTCAAAACCTAAGCTCCAACGTAACGCTGCATTTACCAAAACGGGGAATACTGGATTTTTACGGCCGAGACATTGCATTTATTGGCCACAGATCAATAATGTCGGAGAAAATGAAAAATAATTTCATGACACAACGTTCCATACTTTTGTCAGTTCACTTATTACGCAGTTATTAGCTCTATCATGCCGATAAGACAGGGACAAATTAAGACATTTGAGAGTTAAATTCAAGACTTGTAGACAAAATTCAAGACATTTTCAATGCCAAATTTAAGACTTTTTTAAGACCCTGGGGGAACTCTGTTGTTAATTCTTTCTAACAAATGTTTCTGCAGGTATTGGTATATTTTTCAGAAACAAATTTAAAAAAATCCTTTTGACCAAAATAAGTAATTAATATGTAGTTTATAGTTATCTAGAAACCTTAGCCCTGCTTGTCAGTAAGCTACTCACAATGCAGTAGGCCACCATTGCCCCTTGAATGAAACCAGCCACAACGTCGGTAGGGTGATGCTTGTGATCGGAGACGCGGGACAGACCGGTGTAGAAGGACATCATGATGAGCGTGAACTGGGTCAATGGGCGCAGCAGACGGGCACCGTGCCAGGTGAATCGGGACTGCAGGTAAAACTGGAGAAATGACAAAATCGAACATTCGTTTAGCATCCTTTGATTGGTACGACGGACCTCTGAAGAGAGAATAACAAAAATATAACTAAAATTGTAATGCCCAGCTCTCCGGTCTTCCTAAAAAGAACATTGGTAGCTGGCAGCAACTACAGAATTCAGTAGTACAATTTCTCAAGGGGGCTGTGGGAGGGAATTTTGGTCGTTGAACCCATTGAGATTTTTTTGAATTAGGGGTTATTCAAATAAATATGGCTTGACTTGATCAGTTTTAAAATCGCTCCCAGTGTCCATAAGGGTCAATTGAAAGGTGATTTACTAGCTTTAAAATGTCTTAACGGACTTGGGCCATCTTGTCTGTCTGATTTGCTTTTATTATATCATTCCTGGCGGTTCCTGCAAGAGGTTTGTTTATTGTTCCTTGCATGGGGATTAAAATCTATGGTGAAGGGGCATTAAGCCGATTAGGTCCTTATCTATGGAACGATCTGCCGGGGGACATCAGGACTGTAGGGACCCTTGATATTTTTAAGAGGAGGCTCAATACTCACTTTTTAAATTCGCCTTTTAATCGAACTTTTTTATTTAGTTCGATTCGTTTCATTTCTAACATATTACTTTTACAAATGTTTTTTTCAATTTCACATTTTAAGGTTTTTGTTCTGCAGTTGTTTTTTTTATTATTTCAGTGTTTACTCGTGTGGAGGGGACCACACTGGTTAGGTGTGGTTCAATGGCTTAAGGTCCTTTCGTGAGGTCTTCTGCTCCCTTCTCTATCAGTGTGGATAAACCTCCCTCAAGTCCCTTTCCTCACAAGGTTAGTCTGTGCCTTTGCCATAGTTATATTTTCACGGTTCACAGATCCATTAACCACCAGGGTCATCGGGCACCACTTCTTGTGGTGTGTCTTGGGCAAATACATTTTGACGGATCCCATTCCTTTCCACTTGTTTTCTTTTTTAGAGGTTTGCTCCCCCACATGAAACAGATAGTACTGGTTTCCATGTTTACCAGTATCAAAAGAACCCTCCTGATCTGAACCTTCATCATACTGATACTGGGGGAACTATATTGTTTGAAAATTCTATGTTTATTATTTTTTATTTTATTTTATCCATTGTGTTTTTGTGTATTAGGTGTTGCAGGTTTTTGAGTGGGGAAAAAAGAGGGGATTTTTTTCCCCTTTTTGTACATAGAATGTTTTTACTCAGAGTGGGAATTCTTTGGCTGAGAAGTGCTTTACAAAAACACATTAATTTGAATAACTCACCACCAGATACAGCATGGTGTACATGGAAAAAGACGCATGTCCAGAGAAGAAAGACTTCCTGGAAACAAAAATGAGAACGACGGCTTCTGTCAGTATGCGCCTTTTTTTGGACAGACACGGTGATGATGTCATCACCTGGCCTCCTGGACCCGGCTTTCGGGCCCCTGACACTGGTAGTCGGTAATGTAGCCCAAGGAGCAATTGATTGTCGTGAAGTCGGGCTTGCAAACGTCTAGGAAATGCGGGCGAAGGCGGCCAACCGACACTTTGGCGATGTCGGTGAAAGACTGGCTAATGGCGCAGCCGAAGACGAACAAGCCCACTTGCTTGTACAAGGCCGAAATGTACGGATTGCCTACGAATGACTTAGATCCCTCGTTGAGGAAGTAGATCCTGTAGCTCTCGCCAATGATGATCTGACAGGGAGGAAACAAATTTAGCATTGTTTCACAATGCTAAGCGTGTAAATCTCGTTTGTACTTAAGTAAAATTAATGACTGCAGTAGGATCACTATTCTCTTCTACTATTATTATTATAATTATTAGTTGTTTACAGTATTTCTTTCCTTGCACTCCAAAATATAGATTGTTATTTTTCTCCTAGCCTTTCGTGTCTTGTCGGATGTCATCTTTAGTACAGTAATCCATTGCTATAACGACGTCGACTTTTTATAGTATTTGTTACTTCACAGACTTACAATGTGTTCTGCATTCTGATTGGCTAAACAGTCTCCCAGCTTATTATTGTTTGACGGTACGGTAGTAATTTGTAAAAAAAAATAAAATAATGGACCAACAAACCTTTATACAGTCATTTTATTTGTTGAAAAACGATCAAGCCTATTGAAAAATGGTTTGTTGTTGGTGTATAATAGAGCGTATGATAAAATGGTAATTGTAAATGAAAAAAGTTTTATACTTCAGGGAATTTACTTATTTATTTATTATTTTTGAAACATATCCCTCAATGGTAAACAAGGGATTACTGTATTTATACAATAAGCCACCGTTTCTCAACCGGTGGGTCAGGACCCAAAAGCGGGTAGCGGGCCCATTTTCAGTGGTTCCCTGGCAAAATAATCTAAGAAAAAGAAAAAAACCGAGGGTCAATTACACAATAGACTGTGATATAGCCCTGCTCAATTTCTTCTTTTTGTTAAGTCATTTGGCATTGTCCCAATCATAATTGAGAGGGACCATGTTTTTCTTATTGAGATTTTGCTTGTTTTATTTCATTTTTTCTGCCCATGATAATGGGTCACAAGAAAGTTAGTGATAAGGGGAAGGAAAGGTGGAAAACTGACAGCAACAACGAGTTAGACAAGAAAATGTTTGCAAACTATGAAAAAAAATGTGTCTGCCATTTAAACATTGCTTGAAGGTACAGTCAATGGTTTAAAAACTTAATGTTACTAATTTTTTTAACAGTATCTTCATTATCTACACAACTAAGTTATTATTTTTGTTTAGGTAAACGATTTGGGAACAAACATTCTACTATGTAGCAACGTGAATGCAGTTTTAGGGGGTTGCTTATATTGATTGTTGGCTTATATGGGAGTATATACAGTACCTGAACTTGTTTTGGTTTTGCCTTTGTTATTTTTTTTAAAGGTAAAATATATTCTACTATCTTTACTTTAGAACTAAAAATTATTTCATTTGATACGATTGAGAGGTGGATTTTTTTTCTTGATTAGGGTTGTAGCTTGTCATTCGGGTGGAATAGTGGGTCCTTTAGTCAGACTAGTTGAAAACCATGAAACAAGTTACTGACAAGATATGAGCGACAATTAACCTCTGGGCCATAGTTTGGATTGTTGGAGTTGGGAAATGGTTTTAAATACATTCAAAAATACATTCCTTAATACTAGTGGTCTCTAAAATGTAATGACATTAACAGAAATTATCTAGTCTTTCTATTTGGAACAAAGGCCACAAGGGCCTTTGAATTAACAAGTTGAATTAAGGCCAGCGACAAGTGTCAAAATACGAGTATTCGCATTGTAGTTAACATAGGAGTCATTTTCTATTCAAAACTACTTCAAAACTGCCTGTTTATGTTATGGTTTTTGTATTTCTACTTATTATTTAAATGAATATTGTTATTTTTTATAATACTTTCAGTTTTTTAACCAGGTTCTAAATAATGTCCTTTAAAAGTAAATGCTTCTTTGTCATTTATTAAAAAAAAGTAAAAGATAATTGGGTTCAAACTTTTTTTCTACTTAAGGATTTGAAATGGCACCGTAAATATCACTTCCTTTTTTCCTAGGAGCAATATTAGTTATTCTACTATTTTCTTACTGACATCACAAGGGGCAAAGCTCTAACATTTGAGTTATGTGAAATAAACCCAAGTCGAGAAGCGACGATGGACATGTTAAATGGAATCGGAGTTTAGAGTCACTTTAACTCGCAACAGCTGTTCTCACTCAACAAGATGTTGTTCTCTTCACGTCTCAAAAGTTATGGGACTCCCGGTCCGATGGACATGTGATTCGGATGATTGAAAATGAAGAAGAATGTTGCAAAGAATACAAACAATGAGGAGCAAGGAAGGAAGTCTGAGAAGGAATGGAAGAGTGGAAAAGACGAGAGCTGCTTCCAATTATGAAAAACGCTGATATTGGATTTTGGAAGGCTGACTCCAGCAGACGAATTTCGGGGGCCGCCATTGTTTTTCCTCATTCTCGCCGAGAGCTCAAGTTTCAGCCGGGACGGCAGAGTGTTTTTATGTTAGTATCGAGGTTTCATCGTACATTCTTCAAATGGGCGCAGAAATAAGCTTCACCCTGGGAAAGACTTTGCTGATGGTTAGACCTCCACTGAGTTTTTTTCCACCATCCAAGCCTTTAGAGCCGGCTGATGGGAAAGAACAACAGGTCGTTCTTGAAACAGGGAAAACAGAATGTGCCGCTGGGAGACAATTACCGGGGAGGGATGCAAACTTTTAAAGTTCCAAAAGGTCCTGAACTTCTCAAACAAAAGTGAGGTATTTTTTTTATTGTGGGCTCTTGCCATCTGAAGGGAACACAACAAACGATTTTAAACCAAGGCTTCCTGTCTGGGTTGGCGAGCACAAAGGAAGGTCAGATCAAGCAGACTGCAAAGGTCATAGTAAATGTTACTAAGTGTTGGGAAAAAAAAATAACAGCAGGTTGGGTCAAGAGCTCTCATATAAGGTGTTCGCCGTGATTCCGGAGCGATAATTAAGCGAGGCGTAAACTTTATTTACAACTCCCACAACTTCTTCCAACTATGAAGAACTGGTAGTACTTTAAACTAAATTTAGGTTCTTATTTTGTATTCTTCAATGCATCTTTTAGATATGTTTATTAATAACTTATAGGCAGACTGTGTAATATTTGACCACTAGATGTGTGGTGCAACTGAAAACGAATGCTAAAAAACACATGTAAGAATACAAAGGACAGATAATCAGTGACCTAACCCCACCATTTTTCTTATCATTATTTTTCCCAGCCTTTCACAACATTTTTCTTTTTGCGGGTAGCCATAGCAGCATGACGGAAAATCATCTCAGATCCCATTAGGTGAGCATCATGTTGTGTAAAATAAATAACATTTTCTTGACTGATAAGTATTTAAAAAAATGCACGCTTATCATAGTTCATGTAATTTGCTTATTATCAACATAGTTTTTTGTACCACTAGAGGGCGCAAATTTTTTTATGTGCCTTATACAATTTGAATGTTGCAATCCATCTATTTTTAAGGGTGTTTACTTGGTGACGCCATCTTTTGGCTTACATCATCATTGCAGCCTCTGTGAAGCTGCTTGTATGGCTTGTGCAAGTATGTGCATTTCTGGTAATAAAATGTTCTTTCTTCATTTTCTTTGAGATTTGGGTTGGCATTTGGATTGTATTGGAAACCGCCCTTTTCTTACTTTACCATTTTTATGCAACACTAACAAAAAACCGCGAGCACACGCATGAAATCATTCTCCTCTTCACTCCCCCTTTCCTGTTTCCTAATGTGTTGCAAGTCCCAAACAGCTCTGAGAAAAGTAAGATAAGAGCAGATAAGTGTGGTGAAAAAAAATTAATAATTTAGTTCCACATTGTTAACACTTACTTAATGAAGAAAATATTAAAAAAATAAAGTTCATTTTGAGCAATGCTGAGGCAATTAATTATTTCTTGATTAATTCTGTAAAAACACAACTTTGTGTTACATTACAAATTAAAATAGTGGAGCTGTAATAAAAAATACAAAAGCTCTGCCTGGTCAATGCATCGCTTTAGAAAATATGCTGTGGACTTCAATGTTTCTGCAAGGTACATATTGTAATTCATTTTTCTGGTGTTATTTTGAACATTATAATTGTACCTACGGCATTGCCAGGACACAAAAACATTTGAACATCGTGACGAACACACAAGTGCAATAAACAAAATTGACAGTCAGTAGGTGCTGCTAGTAAGAGTGAGGCTGGCTGGAAGATGATGGTGACAATGGCATTAGTGAGTGAGGGGACTTACAGAGAGGATGGTGATAAGAATGCCAGCAGCACTAAGCACACCATCGCTAATGGTGTCTCCATTTTTGGCGGGGTATTTGATGGACTCATCGTAGCAGTAAAAGCCTCTGCGGTAGGGCTGCACAGCGCTGGTCTCAATGACCAAGAAAGGCAGGCCAGCTGTGGTGAAGATGCAGTGAGCGACATAAGGAGATAGGAGAGGACAAGGTTGGTGGAGGGTGTGTAGGGTTGGGGAGAGGAAATGGAAGGAAATGGAGGAGCTAGGTTAATGATATGCACATTATAGAGGTCATGGGTGCAAGCAGGAGGCAACAAAAGAACAGCATCTGGACCTGCTCAATTCATTTTGTGCCCATGTTGCTTAGTATCAATAAATTTTGAGTGTCGCTTTGAAGCTGGACTCTATACTTTGCTTTGATTTTTTCATATATTCTATTTTATTTGTACTTGAATAGAGAAATTGTCCATGAACAAATTACCTCCCATTTCTGATTCCTTTTCTTGTTTCAAAGCTAACTATTATATCTTTAAGAAATAATTATTTTATTTTTGGTTTACCCTTTTAACAAGTGAATGAAATTGTTTGAATACTTTAATACTCAAAACAGTTAAAAATAAATGCATGAATGGCCTTTATTGTTATCATGCAAGTATAACGAAATTGGAGGGTTTCTGCTACAGGTAAAACAAATCAAAACGGTTAAATGTGCAAAAAGATAAAAACGTTGAAAAATAATATATTAATTATATATGATAAATATATACAGCAAGTAAATATTTTACTGATGATACGCTGAAAAACAGTAGATTTTTAAAATGACAAAGTAAATGATTAACAATTCATAAAAATAGCTAGCTATTCATTGGATAATCATTTAGTTATTATCACTGCACCTCTAGTTGAAAAATGTAAATTGTTTGACAAGTTTACAAATAGTGTACTTTTTCCAACAAAGCACACATATTAATATTCTAAAAGTGGACTATATTTCATATGTGTAATGTATTAATCAGTAAAAACTACCATTTGTCATCTTATAACAGACAAAATTGAAGTTGAATGCAATAAACTCAAGTGGTAGAATTCAATTGAGTAATTCAGATTTTAAATTATGTATTACTCTCAAGATTACTTTATTGACAACAATTGGAAAACATTCAAATGATTTTTTTATTAGTGTACTTGCTGTTGAGTGAAAATTTTACCACTGATGATTAAAGCAGCGTTTAACTAATCATGGATAAGTAAAATTTATAAGGTGAGTTGTAATTTAGGAATAATTAAGCATTGTAATATATTGTTCAGTTTACAGTAAAGTAGCCAAAGTCAATGATTCTGATAAGAATCAAAACAATATTATTTTAATGAAAATATTGATCAAATTATAATTTTAGATTAACGGTACTACAAAGAACAAATTATTAAATAGAAAATCCTTGGGTTTTACTTCCAAAGAGTAGGATTTACATTTTACATATCGCTAGACTATATTTTCTTCAACATTAAAATTTTTGGCACGACGTGTCGAAAATTGTTTATTTGATTAAAAATTAATAGCAAAGCATAGAGTATAGAAGCGAGTGAGGCTCACCTCAACTTCAGGAATTATGACTCATTGTAGTAGGACAGGCCAACTTTTGAACCGAGAGCATCCCTGATGCATGTTCTCCCATTCTCCCGCTGCACCGCAACACAACTTACTGAAACCACAGGCACAGTAACCCCCACTGCTGTCAGCACTGTGTTGGACACTGTGCTGCTCTTAAAATCAAGACGGATGCTGTTGTCATTGCAGAAGAATCCTCTCTGGTACGGCGGCAAGGGAGATTTGTGCAAAAACACAGCGACAAGCATCACTGCGTAGTTGGACAAATAACACAGTGGACAGCTCCATCAGTACATCATTAATTTTTTTTTACTAAAAACAGCATAAGTATGCAGGGATGTTTTTATTTTTAAGCCATTCAGAGGTGGACTTGTTGGTGTGCTTTGAAACATTGTACTGCTGCATGATCCAAGAGCGCTTGAGTTTGAGGGCACGACTTCGAGGTCCTCTGGTAAACACCAGAATTTATTATTCAGCAAATTGTCCTGGTCCTGAGGCAGCAAAACAGCTCTAGACCATCACACTACCACCACTATCTTTTACCGTTGGAATCATGTTATTTTTGCCAAAAGCTGTGCTATTAATGCACCAGATGTAACGAGCTGCACCCCTTTCCAAAAGTCTAATTTTAGACTCACCAGTACACAGAATGTTTCTCCAGAAGTCTTGAGGATAATCAAGATGTTTTTGGCAAATATGAGATGACTTTTTGTGTTCTTTTGTGACAGCAGTGGTTTTCGCCTGGGAACTCTCCCATATATGCCATTTTTGCCCAGCGTCTTTCTTGTAGTGAGGTCATGAACACTGACATTAACTGGGGCTGCTTTGCATTAAGTTTTTTGCACTTGAAGTTGCCAACAGATATCGTATCAGTCTGGTGACAGCAGGCTGAACCTGCAGGAATTGGGCAGCTAATTTTCCCACTTTCCGACTTTGAAACCTGAGTGAAGACGTTTCCTCAGGAGGGGTCTGTTGGAGCAGACCAAATTCCTAAAACACATGTTTTAAAGAGGTCCTTAACTTTCAGTCTAGCAGAAGACAGTTTCATTCATCCTTGAAACATTCATACATTTGGGTTTGCGTCTGATGTGTTTTAAAGCCCTCGAGCGGCGAGGTCAGCACTGCCCCACGGTGAAGGTGGGATGGGGAGACAAACCAAAAACAAATACACAATAATCCCCCTTAAACCTGAAGACACACACACACACACACACACACACCTGACTGGCCTTTGAAAGTCCAGCTGGTATGCGATTGTGTTA
Organism: Urocampus carinirostris; assembly: GCF_059441175.1. Taxonomy (NCBI): domain Eukaryota; kingdom Metazoa; phylum Chordata; class Actinopteri; order Syngnathiformes; family Syngnathidae; genus Urocampus; species Urocampus carinirostris. Next base: position 31,313,623 of record NC_142349.1, read on the forward strand.
CACGCTCTACTGATGGGAACTGCAGAGCACATTCAGACAGATTTTTATGAGCAACGTTTTTGTTTTCACTCACATTCCTCAAACAAATTCAACAGGGACCTAAAACGTTCAAGAAAATCTGTTTGGTCTTTTCAAATTCAAAGCTTAGACTTGAAGATTGTTCTGATCTCAAGGAAACGTTATCCATCATCTGTTTTAATATACAAATTTTATAGCACATTAAGCATTAATAGGGGCCGCACGGGGGCACAGTGTTTAGCGCGTGTGCGACACAGTTCTGACGTCATGAGATCAAACCTCCTGTGTGGAGTTTGCATGTTCTCCCCCTGCTTGCGGGGGTTTCCTCCGGGCACTCTGGTTTCCTCCCACATTCCAAAAACATGCTTGTCAGGTTAATTGGCCAATCCAAATTGTCCTGAGGTGTGAATGAGCAAGCGAATGGTCTGTCCCTGTGTGCCCTGCGACTGGCTGGCAACTAGTTAAGGGTGTTCCCTGCCCACTGCCTAAAGATAGCTGGGATGGGCTCCAGCACCCCCACCGTGGATAAGCGGTCCAGATAATGGTGGATGGATTTAGCATTAAAAAAAAAATTCTTCATAGGCAATAATAAATAATTCATTAAAAGGGACACTCTGTAATATTTGACAACCAGATGTTGCTGTATTGTATAGTGGGGGAGACACAAACTTGTGGATCTAGAGATTTTTCAGAAATGTTTGAAAATGGCAAAAGATGGGTGAAGGAAATTATATATATATGTGTTATGGTTTTCCATAGTACAATATAATGCATGGCTAACTTATGTATGAATCAAATTTTCTTTAACGTTTTTTTTTTATAAGGCTCCAGGCATTTTATTTTATCGTGTTTGTTTTTTGGTCCATTATGGCTTTACCAAGATGCTGAGTTGTCAATGTAGTGCAACTGAAAACAAGTGGTGCAAAGCACAACTATTTCAAACTAAGGAGACTCAAAGTGACCAAACTGCACCATTTTCCTTTTCTTTTTTTCCCATGCTTTCAAAAGGTTTTTTTTTTTGGGGTACCCGTTAGGCAAAATTGTCGACAACCATGTCAGCTCCCTATAGGTGAGCCTCATGTTATGTAAAATAAATATCATCACTTTCACCTACAAGTATTCTAAAAAATGCATGTTTATATAATCGTTCGTGCAATTTTGCTTTGTATTTGAATCATTATTTTTAATGAATTTACCACTAAAAGGTGCTATATAATACACAATGTCCATTTAAGCATCGTAAAGGGCACTGAACTTGTAAAGAGTTTTTAAGTTCTTATACTCAGAATGCTTCTGCCATTTGATAACAGCTGTAGCTGGGATTGTTTCTATTATTGAATAGTTAAAGATATCCAATATTTTCCTATTCAGATATAATTAATACAAAAACAAAAAATCTTAAATATGAGTAGCCAGGTGAACATCATTTTTTATATAAACAATGTGGCGTTTGCGAAACTATCCATTGATGCTAACACTGGCAATGCTAGCTGTTAATGTTATCAACTGCACTAGTAAGTAACAGCAACTAAATGTAATAAATAATTGGAAATTAAACTGTTGTCATTCATTAGAAACATAGATAGGATGTCCAGGCCTAGAAGCTCCCAAAAAAATAAAGATTAAAAAAATGGTAAAGAGAAACAGTTGAATAGTAGACAAATAATCTAGAGTTTGTTGTCTACATCGATTAAACACCCTGAAATCTGTTGAAAATGCAAAAGCCGAATTACAGCTAGATCATGTCAGCTCCAGTTTTCCAGACACGCATTTGGGGATTTTTCCTCAACTTCGCCAACTCTTAGTCCGTCCAAACAGTGCAACATCAGCTGTGAATGCAGCATCTTGGGATTTTCCCTTCACCCCCTTCCCTTGCCTAAAAGCCAAGGGTAGGGGGCAGGGGGTTAGTGGACCTCGCCTGCCAGTAACAACAACAGTCATCAAGCACGTTTTTCACATTAGCACATACAAGGCAAATAAACCAAAGTTGTTTGGTCTACTCCCAACATTAGGTGACATTTGGATCATTCTTTTCAAAATTGATGTAAATAGGCAAAATGATACACAGTATTCTCATGCCTCACACTTTCCTGTATGCCATGTGCCCCGATGCTCCATATTTTGGAGGATTTGCCAAAATACCAGGAGGTGTGACTATTCAAATAAACAGACACACATTTTCCATGCAGAGATTCCTCACTGTCTGGGATAGAAATGTGTACATGTCTGAGGCAGTTGTGGTATACACACGTCACACACACAGTAGTTTTTTCTCTGTGTGGCCCACACAACTTGCTCCGTTTGCCCAACGCTACAACATGCAAAGATCACAGCATCTTTGCATCAAAGGCAAAGCCCTATTTATGTTCATTCAATTGCATATAGTCCATCCGTTACACTTATGTTGAACAAAAGCTTGGATCAAGTCCATCGTTTGTTGTAAAAAGTTTTTTTTTTTTTTTTTTTAAATGTTTTTCCTTTTCCATTTAATTCATTACACTCACTTTGGTTGTTTACTCTTTATATTTGTTGCATTCCAAGTGTAGAGGAATAAATATCAAAAAATAAATATTACAAGGTTTTATGACACAAATACGTACTTGTTCTTCTCTATTCAACAGACTCAAATGATGATCAGAAAATTTAAAATTCTTTGACATCCAACAACTTTTCAAAACAGCTGAAACAGTTACTTGCCTGGTAACTATTACTTTTACTATAAAGTAATTCAGTTACTAACCGAGTTACTTTTTGGAAGAAGTATTGAGTATCCATAACTAGTTTCTTTTTTAAAGTAACGTGCCCAACACCGATCTAAAGTATGTTTCCTTAATGAAATAAAGAGATCCAAATACAAAGAAGACAGCCCATTATTGTACTTTATAAAAGTATACATCGCTTTTATTAAACGGCCAATACTTAATTAATGGGATAATGTAGCTCCTGTTTAAATGTGTTGCACGGCCACCAGGAGTTAAAGTCGGACATGGAATGAACTAATGAAAAGTCAAAACTTCCCATGATTACAGTAGAGAGCAATAAATCAATCCATTGTCTTTTCTTTAAGGGTAACACTCAACACCACAACTACATGTCAGTGCATTCGGCATAAAACAACCATTTAAATTATAAACCGGATGTCATTCTCTTGTTTCAGATTATTAATAAAAAGATTAATGTAGAGATATAAAACAAATCAAGGTATTATGATTTACCCTGCACTTTTTACGTGTTTTTAAATGAATGTAACCATTAACCACCTCCCAGCGGAAAATCTTTGAAAAATTTCGGAGCAAAATAAACCAAACTAAATATATTGAACACAAACCTAACACTTGTAGCTCACGCAAAAATAGCTACTAAAGTGGTTTATGGCTTGTGCCTAATATTCTTTAAAGCATATTGTAAAAATTTACCACTGCGTGTCGCTGTATCGTGTAGTGTGATCAAAAACAAGTGCTACAAAGTACCAGGAAGATTACAAACTAATGAGATTTAAAGTCAAAAGTTTTTTTTTTTTTACCACAAGATGTGTGTAATAATACACAAAGTCCCTTTCAATGTCACCATGTACTTGTATCTATGGTTTAATAATCAGCAGTATAGAACACCTTAGATACAGATACCTACTCTTGGTTTCACAACTGAACACATTTTCAAAATAAGATTAATCAAATTAATTTGATTTATTCCCCAGGCCTAGACTAATTTATAGTGTGAGTTTACTTATTTTAGAACAACTTTTCAACTTGGAGCAGCTATAATCAGAGACAAACGAGCATTTGCCCAAATCCTAAATCATATTGCAGTTCTAAACATAATCACAATTTGCAGCATTAATCTAGAAAAACCTATGAATCTACAGAGTTGTTAATTAATCACTTACTGCACAAGACATTTTTGAATTTAGACTCTTTTTAGGAATAAATTGGTTTTTGGATCACTTAAAAGTTTATTTGCACTGATGGCAAAGCACACCACCGGCAGCAATTCAAGGGTTGGGGTCATTCTCAAAATATCAAAGCCTAAGTCACTAGGATCTTGGGGTCAAATCCACATTTACAGCAGTTACTGTAGCGCAATGGTACTCCTTCAAAACAATGTTACTGTCTTTTATATGCACAGTATGGCAAGTCAGCAAATGCTCTGGGTAAGATCATTCATTACTCCACCTAAAATAGTAGTACATTACTATGAAAATTAGTTTGATGCCCTTTGAAGTTCTTTTATCAGATCAAAGGGAAAATATTCCGTATTCAAATGCTATGAAAGTGTCAATGTCTAGTGGAACAAACTTCCTTTGGCTGACAGATCACACATTTATGAGGTTGTCAAGGCCCAATAAGATGACGCAGAGGGAAACTCCAACGTAATTGAGTATATTCTGTACTGAGGTCCACCATGCATAAGTGGGTGATCACTTTAAGTGCCTTGCTCTGAGAACTTCAATTTAAGTGTGAGAATTGAAGGAGTGGTGATTACCACTTCTGGCCCACTGTTTCCTCCCTGTGGTTGTGGCCTTTTCAACCGCACGTCTTGCTAGAAAAAACACTGTTGGTTTGTTGACAAGTTTCTCTGTGGAGAGGTACACTCACATAGCACAAATCATGGGGATTTACAATTCCTGAAGAAGGATCAAAATTGTTTGTACAGTAAATCTATCATGATATACTTTTAACAATTGCAACAAGGTTGCTTAACAACCCCTTTATTGCATTGTTCCAGGTTTGCTGCAAGACTGCAAAAATTCAGCCTCAACATTTGAACATTACAGGCACAAACCAAAATAACAACAAAAAAAAATCACTAATGATCCGTTTACAAATAACTGCCCTGCAGAACATGAAATCTGAAACATGTGGTGACCTGAGGTCAGAAATTAAAGGAGTAAAAATAGATAAAGTGTAGAGCGTGGAGGAACACACCTTTAGGAGGACTTTGGGGCAAATATAAGTGTTTCAGCCACAATGACAACCCTAAACCTGTATTTGCAGCTGTTTGACATCAGAGAACCAGGGCTAGGAAACATTCCAGCCTATACAGACGGCTGACCCACTCACCACTTCCCTTAATTACTCCACATATATACACCAACACATATAATGCCAGCTGTGAACATCAAGAGAATTCCTGTCCAGAGGAATGCAAGACCTTCTTGAAAATATCATAAGTCAAAACAGATCTTGTTACATACAGTTCAGGTGTGGAGCTATTTTAGCTGAATTCAAAGGACAGTGTGCCTTAATTATTGCCATGTAGTGGTGAACCGATAAAATAAATTGATTTTGAAGCCCACACATTGCCATGGAACAGGGATGTTGAACTCAGTTTGGCTCTGTGGACAACTTCAGACTTTCTGTTTTGACGTGCACCGGATCGGCAAAAGAATGTCAACTACAAATTTTTAGCTGTTTTTTTCCCTGTATCATGCTTTATCATTCAGTCAACATTAGTAACTATTAAAATCACAGATTACAAGGCATTTTTTTTCCAATCACAAATCTTTCATTCACAAACAAATCTGAAAAAGATTTTAATGTTTGGCGTCGAAGTGGTAGCTGATATTATCATTTGAGTGAATGCAGTTTTACACCTGAACCAAAAACATTATTGCAAAGCATGTAAAACCCAGTCAGAAGTTGTGCAACTCAAGTAGTAAGGATGTTTGATGACAGGTTATATAGATATAACACATAGAAGTCCCTGATTCTTGCAAAAATATGACTGATTTTCAAGAAATACCTTTGTAATATTTGTCCACTAGAGGTTGCTGAATTGTGTAGTGCCAACAAAAATGGGTAATACAGAGCACAAGGGAGAATACAAACTTCAGATTCAACGTGACCAAACCATAGGTCAATCCCAAGAACTAGTTAGAAGGTACGCACTTCTGAGTTGTGTATTTTCACATTAAAGGGACAGTGTTTATCACTTCACACCTCCGAGTGTTTATAAAACCTTCAGTCATTAGAATATATTAAAATTATATCCGGCTCGGTGTTATTTGGGGTAAGGAGCCCGCCCCGAGACTGGGAGGTTGTTGGTTCAAGCCTCAGGCAGGTCATACCCAAGACTTACAACCTTGGTACCCATTGCCTCCATGCTAGGAGCTCGCCAAAATGGGTTGGAATTGGTCACCCAATGAGATGTTGCAACACATCAGTTCGGTTGAACGAGAGAGCTGGGAATTCCCTCCTTTGTATCAATCTCCCAGAAATTGTCCAAATGCGAACATGTTCTTAACTCTGAGCAACCTCCCACTAGGGGATATGGCTCCGGTGTGTGTGTGTAAGTATATATATATATATATATATATATATATATATATATATATATATATATATATATATATATATATAAATAACCAAAAATAAATGAAATATAATATAGACATTTTTCAAACTACTCATAGGTCAATAAATTTGCTTTTATTCTACATAACATGAGCATTACCTAAAAGGGAGATGACTTGATTGTCCACCATCTTGCTGCTACGGGTACGCTTAAAAAGCTTAAGGTAGGCTGGGACTAAACACAAGTTTGTATTCTTCCTTGTGTTTTATGCATTTAGGTTGCACTACACCAGGGGTTGAAAAATGTTGAAATAGTTATCCATCCATTATCTGCGTCGCTTATCATCAGTAGGGTCGCGGGGGTGCTGGAGCCTATCCCAGCCATCTTCAGGCAGTGGGCAAGGAACTCCCTGAACTTGTTGCCAGCCAGTCGCAGGACAATCGGAGACTGACAACTCACTCGCTCAAGCACACCTAGGGACAATTTGGACTGGCCAATTAACCTGACAAGCATGTTTTTGGAAAGTGGGAGGAAACCCACACAAGCACGGGGAGAACATGCTAGCTCAACACGGGAATGTTCGATCTCATTGCCGCAAAACTGTGCTGGACGGGCGCTAACCACTGCGCCGGCGTGCTGCCCTGAAAGAGTTATATTAAACCCAAAAAGATACAAATGTTTTAGGACGCAAAAAATAATTTATATGTAAAGAAAAATTTATATGTATGTATGAATGTATGTCACACAAAAAAAAAAAAGTACAACCCTCACATTTCTGCAGAGATTTCATTATAATTTAGAATAAAACATCACTGAAAAAACATCGCTTTGACGCAATGAAGTGTGTGAACAAAGGCCACGGCTTGCAGGAAAGATATCGTTTGGCCTGAAGAGACAAAGATGAATTAATTTGGCTCAGATTGTGTGAAGCATGTGTGGTGGCAACCAGATGGAGTACATACATAATTGTGTTGTGCCTAATGTCAAGCATGGTGTGTGGAATGTCATGGTTTGGGGCTTCATGAGTAACTGCAATTGGACAGTTGCATTTCATTAAAGGAACCGTGAACTCAAGCATGTACTGTGAAATACTGAAGCAGAAAATGATGCCCTTCCTCCAGAAACTAGGTTGCATTACAATGTTCAAGCCTGACAATGACCCAAAATACACTTCTAAAATAACCAAGGCTTTTCTAAAGGGGCTAACGGTAAATGGGGATGGACTGGCGAAGCATGTCCTGGGATCTAAATTGAAAGGAACATCTTTGAAGCATTCTCAAGTGGAAAGTGGAGAAGCACAAGATCTCGAACATCCCAACTCTGTTGTGTAGTCATGGAGGAATGGAAGTGGCAATTTGGGAGGTTCTGGTGAAATTTATGGCCAGGAGGATTAGAATGGCCACCATGATTTTGCAGAACCACAAAATTTTTGAACTTTTACCTAAGGTTGTACTCACTTTTATTACCATGGGTTCAGCTACTAATGGCTGTATTGAGTTTTTGAGGGGGAAAAAATATATGATAGCCATGCAGAAATGTAATGTGTATATATACATATATATATATAATCTTTCATACAGTAGCATCAAACCGCTCGCTTTATTTGCAAGGGAAAAAAAACGAGATAGACTTGATTGATTTGCCGTTTTTGATAGTCGGTGTATACCGAATGCTACCCATAATTGACAAATTTGCGTTTATCCGTACAGATTTTCTCTGTCGTCGTACACGTCTTAAAATGCACAATAAACGTACTTTGTACAGCAAAAACGTACAGGTCGTCAGGTATGCAAAAATAAACAAAATATGAACATATTTCAGAAAAACTAATTCCGAACTGGAAGCTTCTCTTTTTATTGCACTAATGGCACACGTGAAGTATACGCTGTACACAGTAAATTCTCTACATTATCGTTTAAAAACATCCAAAAAGATCGACTGTATGTAACATAAAACGTTCTGTAGGGTTTTTTTTTTCCTGCACCATCACTGACCATTAGGCCTAAAATATGTACAAAACAGTTCAATTTAAAAAGTTCAAACGAATTTGAATTAATAACTGAATATTACGTGACACATCCAATTCAGTTTCAGTCAAGTCGTTTGATTTCCCAAGCGACTACGAGCATCCCATTGAGAAGAGCGTTTCTCGAGGCAAAAGCCACGTCGGAAGGTAAATAAATCAAATTAAGGCTCACCCAAAAAGAGACAGAAGAGGTCCACACCGACCAGCAACTTTCTCCTACTGTGGTCTTTGCAGTTGCTCAAAGAAGTTCCGCCGTTTTTCGTCTCGGCTGCCATACTTTTCTCATAAATCAAGCAGCGTTGCATTTAAACACTGGTCCAATTCTTCAAAGCAATGGGAATTCGTTCACTGGTGGCTTTTTCCCCCTCCCAGAGAGGAATAGTCTTATGTGTCGAGTGAGAATTGGCGTTCTAGTCTAATAAAACTAACTCGCCGTCGTCGGGTACTGGACCATCCTTGAATGCTTCTTTGAAGGTTTGAAGTGAGAATCAGACAAACTTAACTGGAGGAATGGAGTCCCTCCTCCAACCCTCCCCTTTCAATTAAAACAAACTGCGAGACCTCCCTCCTGGTGGGCTCCGGACGGGTTTGGTCTAATAGCCGATTCCATACAGTTTTAGAAAGACAAAAGCAATGCGTTGCGAGCGAAGTAACTCAAGACAATATTGCATTATTGTTTTATAAAGCAGTGAAACCCGACAGCTCATTAAACATTGGCATTAAATTCAAACTGATCAGTAAATTATCTTTGGAGATGGCAAAAAAAACAAACAAAAAAAACAAACAAACATGAAAGAGCAGGAAAACATGAAAGAGTACAAAGATAAAGGGCAACTCAATTGACACTCCAACAACCAACTAATTATTAAATTAATGACAATGTTCTAGTTTTTTACATTAAATCCGTTTTGGATGAGTTTCTCAACAATAATCTTTACTTTAGTAATACAACAATGACTATTCTGAATTAAAATCAAGCATTTAGTCACTTAAATAGTAGGAAGTGTGTCTTATAAATCATTGTTTTAAAGTTGGTCTGAAAAAAAAATGAATGTGGGTTGAATATTTTGGCTTAGGTTTTTTTCTTTTTATCCAGTTATAACAGGTATAAGTGCCAATACTATTCTTGTTTTAGGATATTTCAGATAAAGACCGCAACGGCTATTGTACAAATTACATTTAGAAATACAAAGTTTAAAAAGAAATCAATTTTCATTTATCGGATGCCAATGTTTTGGGATTCAAAAAGGTACTTTAAAAACATTACGGTTATAGTACATCGAATGTATTAATTCAGCACTTCTAGTTGCATTTTGGTGTCTGGAAAGCGCTATGCAGATTAATTTAGATAATAGTGATTCATATTTTGCTAATAGCGCCAAACTAGTACTTATATTTTAATTTGTTTTCACGGTATTCATTCGACCTATTTTACAACACAAGGTTTAAATTAAACAGATATTTAGCTTATAAAATATTCATTTGGTTTAGCACTGGACATAATCTGCAATGTTTGTGCCGTCAAGTCCAGAACTAAAGAGACTTTCATCTTTTAAAAAACACAAACGGGTGATCAACAAACAAATTTAACACTTACCAAATAAATGTGTAAAAATGCACCGTTTCATCTTTTGCATGTGAGCTTTGTATTGTGCAACAACATGAATAACACACCAAAGAAACAATGTGATCCAGATGTGGTAGCATCAAAGTGAAAACACCCTTATGTGTAACTGCACTGTATAAAAAACATAAGCTTCACTCATCAGGATGCTTATTTTAATTTCAAGGATCAATCAAGGTTGGCTTATTACTTCATTTTCACTTGCACGACAGATATACAAGTGAATAGTTTCCAATCGTATGAGATATTTCACTCCGTGTCCGCATATAAAGGTGGCGGAGGAAGCAGTTCCAACTCTGAAAAGTCCACTTCCTGCTCACTGTACATGAAAGAAAAACAAGAATGAGTGAGTCTCATTCAATGCATCAGAGAGAATACAACTAAATCCAAAACTAAAGAACCAACGGCATTACTTTGCTTTCACCTAATACTTACATATAAGGAGGTTCTTCAACAGCAGACAAGAAGTCTGATTCAAAGAAAAAAAAATGTCACAGGTTCAGTATAACTCAGTGTATAGATAAATATCTACAGGCAAGACTTCCCAAAAAGCTTAAGATAGTCCTGCGAAATGATTGATTGTTTGCCGCTGCTAAATGTCTTTGACTATTGGGTGTGACACCTTAGTGGTAATAACAGTGAAAGCAAAGAAAACACTTACTTGGAGGGTCAGCACTTGGGACAAGAAAACAGTTGAAAGGAATAATTGTTGATTAATGCATAGCTTAACAAACATGGTGTTATTCCTACAATAACAAAAGTCTTGTAAATGTCCTACTTGGTGGGAGTTGCAGCTCCACTTTCAGGCAGATCATCAAAGTCATCCTTGCGGTGTTCAAAGAAGATAACAAGCTTCTGCAGTGCTTCACGTCTTTCCCTTGAAGAGGAAAACAATTTTAGGGTAGTTAATTGTGTGTAGATAAAATCCTTTAATATCTCTTTGCTCTTTACAGTACAATACACTTTTGCTTTATAAACTATTACAATATTGACAATATCTGTATTGTTTGTTATTGCAACATCCATTGCAGCCTCGTTATCCTGGAAGGAGGATTAGCTTCACAAGGTTTCTTCATTTTCCTCATGTTGAGGTTGAGTTTTTCCTTGCCCCCTTGTGGGTTTTAAATCAGGGGATGGTGTAACAATACTCTGTAGATCGCAATAATCTGTGCAGCCCTTTGAGACTCCTTGTAATTAAGGGCTATACAAATTGACATGAATGTACTTGCCCATTACAAATTTTTCTTAACTAAGACTTACTGAGTGTGCAGATCCTCCAGTTTGGCATCAGTCAAAGCATGCTGGTTGTTTGCAAGGTCACATGCTATCAGCGTAAAAGAGAGCAAGTGATGGAAGGATGGCATCAATAAACAAAGACAGCATGGGACAGAGAAATGATGGATCGAGCCATGTAAATCCACATCTAAAGAATTTCTGCTTAATTGAACGTCACTATAAACAGTGACCACAAATGCAGCTCACATTTCGTTTTGACAGATGACTTTAGGGGAAATACTAGAGGTTTTGTGTTAAACTTCAGAAATGAACCATGTATCAAAATGTACTCACATGTTTCAGGCATCGGGTTGCTTTGATGGAGAAACCTACGAAGATTGAATGGGGGAGAAGCATTTTCAGGAAGTAGAATAGTACATCCAGAAAGTTGTTTTATTTCAGCTTATAAAACGACAACGTAAAAAAAAAAAAAGGGGGGGGGGTGACTATCATCAAGGCCAAATTACAGAAACTTATGGTTATTTGCAAAGGACATTAATATGAGTTCTTTACTGGCTATTGTAGCAAGTTGAGAGAGTCTCATCTTCACAGGCCCACTCTTCACTGTCGTCTGTGACTGAGGAAACAAACATCTTTGAATAAACATTCTGCTTATTGATGGCAGAAGTCAGGAGAATCGTACCAACCACCGTGCAAACATTTTTCCCAAACAGTTGTATACTGCAATTCTTCTGCAATAGTAAGCCATTTAGATGAACTCATTTGGTGCTTTTCTGGGGTTCCTCTCCAAAGCTTGGTCCCATATTTTTTGCAAAAGACACATATCCGGAAATAAAACGTTTTTAATGAACAAGATAATCAGATTGGCTTTTTCTGCTACGATACAGAGAAATATGAATACATATTTCCCACATCCTGCTGCCTTGTGCTGTTAGCCTACAGCAAAGGAGTGTATTTTTTCCCCCTCAGCTTTAAACAGGTGTCATGTTCTTCTAGGGTAAAAACTAGCTTCTTCTTTGTTTACCCCCAAAATGAAAGTAGTCATTATTTGCAATATACTGCTTTGTTGCAGAATCTGGGGTGGAGTCGTCGATGGAAGTTGTGAGTTTTAGAGGTTGGTTGGAAAACCCTGGTATTTGTTAACACAGCCACCTGAAAGCTCTCAGGTATATAAAGGCAAAGGAAGACCGAGTACAACATTTTTGGCCTAGTGCTATTCCGCAGCAACATAGCCCGCAATGGAATCTACAAAATAATAATGATCATTTTATATAGCAGCTAGGAACAAAAAAATCTCAAAAGCAATTTGACAACACTTATTTATTTACAAAACTAAACCATGAAGCCCCACACACAATGCCATTAGCGTGGGGAATTCAGTGTTACACTCCAGAACGCCAATGGCGCCATCCCTTTTACTCCTGAAGTCGTTTTCAGATCTCCTCTGAGTTGCCCACATCACGTTTTCTGATCATGTGACAATTTAAGATGACTACCAGAGTCAGATAGTGCTTTTAAAGAGGAGCAAAAACAGACAGCATCTCATGGGCAACGATACTTTAGAGAATAATGCCAAATTGCAACACAGACGTGTGATGACATCTTTTTGTGTTTTTGTCATTGGCGGTTAACGAAGACACTGACCACATTGAATTGGCTTTTCATCGTTAAATACCAAATAAATTACAGTCAACTCTCATTTTGTTCCTGTAATGCATTGTACGAATTCTGGCAAAACTGACTTATTTCTAGAAGGGCGTCGGAAATATTACCGTGGTGTTTTGTATTTAGAGCACATGCTTTGTAGATAAGAGCAGCTTGCCTTCTTCCTCCGTGCCCAGCACACTTTAGGAATTTAGCTACTGAGCACCAGAATTATGTTTTAACATCTTTGATACTCAGCGCTATTGGCACTGTGCTGTTTTTGGCATTTATTTTACATTACATGAGCCTTAATAGAGGGAGCTGTTATGATTCTCCGTCATCGTGCTGCTAAGAGTACCCGGAAAACCAAACACCTAGAGTTAAATTGGGCAGAATAATTTTAAGAAAAATGGTGCTTTTTGGTCACTTTTAATCCCCCTACCTCGTATTATTCCTAGTGCTTATTAGCAATGTTTTTCAGGTGCACAATACAATACAGCAGCATATAGTGGTCAAATAATACACACTATCCCTTTAAGCACATGTGGAAGCAAAAATCAACGTCCCCTGTCAAGCTTACTTGACCGAAGGTCTTATTAGTGGAATGTGTAAAAAAAATAAAAAAAAATAAAAAATAAATAAATAAATACAAAAATAAAAATAAAAAAACAGACAAAAATAACATTTTACAAATTATTGCAATGTTTTGACACTCACAACTGCTTGTGACGACATGGTGGCTCGAGGACCTGGAAAATGGATGATTAAAAACAAATCGCTGTTCATGTCACATTCCCTTGCTCGAGTTTTGCACCTGCTGCCAATGCTGATGGTGTCGCCATCCGGGTTGCTGCCACGTCCAGTAGCTTGAGCCTTTTTGCCCAGCTCCAACATTTCCTTGATATTAAGTTCCACATTCATTACTGAGATGTAACCATCTGTGAATCACATGATACATATATATCTATATATAATTTTGGGTACAATGACAATTGGTCCACAATCAAACTCACATTTGTGGTGCACATCCCGTGCCAGCCATTTACCCTTGGGGCAGTTTGTGGTGCGAATAATGCTGACCGTGTCCCCGCTTTGAACAGGCAGGTCATTTTTGCGGACTTTACTGGCCACCATCACCTTGGCATGGTACATGGGCTCTTCATTGCCAGTCACCTGGAGACACCGCGGCTTCCTTTAGCCTCAAGTTTTACCAGGCATCATATTTTTCTCAAGTATGACAACCAGTAAAATAAATTATACATATTAAATACCGAAAGCCAAAGTAATTTGAACAAGGGTCGAGAATCTATGGCTTTTCATGAGTACATCTGGCTCCTCGATAAAATTTTGCTTGCGCCAATCTTCTGTGTCGTTTCAACTTTATTAAGTGAAAAGCCAATTACGGCACATGCCAAGTATAAGCAACACATGAAAATTATAGGGGTTTGTTTCAGTATATTTCGGGCAAACTCTCGAATTTACAGTTTACAGTCAGGGTTTTATACCTACGGACCTCATTTTGACTGTACGTCACCAAGGAATCCTTTATGTGGACCCTCATTAAACAATGATAGTTCACGGTTGAGACACATTACGATGAAAACCTACAGGAAAAAAATTATCACCTGAAAATGCCAGCAAAGCACTCAAAGTAATTTAAATGGGTGAATGGTAGGGATGGGCGAATCTTTGCACACAGTGCACATACTCTCTTGCCAAGGTAATTATGTCTAGTATTTTGAGACATTTTTACTTAAGAACTTTGCACGCACCTCGTTTCAAAATCCATTTAGGACAAAAATGAGTCTCAAAACTCTTAGGTAACTGCAGGAGGGAGACTAATTTTAAATTTATATGGGACACAGTCTCTGGCATCATTGTCTTGTTGAATTTTGTCCTAAAATACGGTGTGGTTCTCTCTAAGAAAACAATATTTTGCTTCCATGACCCTGGGTGGATACAGCTGTCGACCCCTGAATTAGACTTTGCACTTTAATAAATAGCACCACTATGATAATGATGAGATGGCACAGAGAAGAAATAATAATCTTGAATAATACCCTCCAATGAACAGTTCGGACCTACTTTAAACTTTTTCTTCATTTCATTTTCTTTCTTCTCCCTCTCTTTTTGCTCCTTTCTCTCCTTCTCCAGGCGCTGTTTTTCTCTCTTTTTCAATTCCTTATATTCAGCTGTGTTGGGACTTTGGCGTTCCTTACTGAGAAGAGAAATTAAAAAAAACGCATGTTCAGCTTGTTCTCCATTAAGTGTAACAAGCATGATTGGCTGAGCTTGAACTGAACCATATGCTTGCATGACTGACGGAAGACGAAATGGGACAAGTTTGCAGTAGAAAGTCTCATTTGAGTCAAAGCACGAGTAAGTGATGAGTAACATACTCTACCTGAAGGCGTGATTATTAGACGAATGTTCTCCTGATATGTTGCCCCTGTTTGATTAAAACATTAAGGGAAAAAAAAAAAAATCAAGGACGGAACCCATCTGGCAGAAATCAACCCCCCCCCCCAAATTTTTAAAACAAGTGCTCATACCAGGGGTTTCGCGGCCAGACATTGAGAGACGGCTCTTCTTTCTTGAGGTAAAAAAAAAAAAAAAAACAACGAAAAACACAAAAAAACGTATTCTTTTATAGTAGAAAGCTAAGCTAAATGTGATACTGGACTGCCATGTCCAATTTCGTTATCACAACATGTTCAACCCATTTTGTAACAATGATAATAAAAGGTATATTCTATTCTAAGCAAAAAAAGGGGGATTCAAATTAGTGCATACTGTACATTCTGGCCAGTCACTGATCCTTTCTTTGGAAAATCTGCCCTGTCCGTTTTTGCTAATATTGTTCTATTGTGAAAATAACTGGCACTATCAGTGCAACAAGTGATGATATTATATCACACTTTTATTTTCCAGACATAACTGTATGAGTAATGAACTGGAGCAACAGCTGATACAAAGCAACCATCAGTACTTTTGGCAAAAAGCAAAATTGACCAAAGAAGAAGAAAATAAATTTATGTTTAATAATACTTACCACAGGAAGGTTCTTGTCAGCATATGGATCTGAAATAAAAGTTCAATTTAGCTCATCAAAGGTTATTCAGGAGGAAAAAAAATATAGTCTCACTCTTCAGATTAGCCTTCTGCTTGCGGGAGTTCTGGCACAGAAAGAATTTATTGATGTTTTCCACTTCTTCATAAACGTTGTCACACTCATAGCTGCAGAACAAATGATCAACTTAAAAAAAAAAACACCCCGAAAATTGATATTTATTGACTCACCTTGTTTGTGGATTAGTCACATCATGAGCGGGAGGTGTTTGAAGGCCGAACTCGCCTTCATCTCTGGAAGAGTGGGCCTGAGCACTTGACAGTTCAGCCTCCTCAACTTGAGAGGTTGGCGGAGGAGGAGACGAAACAATCAAATCCTCATTCTGGCTCATTTGGTCATGCGTGATGGACTCTGTCAGATTTGATGGTCCAAGGAAACCGGCTGGATTATGAGGCATTCCGTTTATGCTGCCAAGTTTCAGCCGTCGGACAACAGAGCTTTCATTGGCAACAGTGGAGGTGCATGTGTCGGATTCTGAAGACTTGGTTTCAGGGACCCTTAAGTTATTTGGCGCCGGAGGTGCGGTGCTAAGGCCACCCAAATCTAGAAATTCCAGGTCTAAAGTGGCAATATTTACAGCTTCAGTCTCAGTGCGACCTGACTCTACATTTTCAAAGTCTGGGAAGACAGGTGGATCCAAGACAGCACTTGAGGGCCGTTTTTCTGAATCTGGAGCTTTGGTTGGCCCTTGGCTGAGCTCTTGGAATGTTTCTAGGAAAAGAAAAAACACGTAACCAGATTTTCTCTCTTGACACAAATATGTACAAATAGTAATGAAATATTCATAAAGGGAGTAGACATACAACATTAATGGCAGTTAACACACCATTAAATAAAGGTTTTTGGAAATGTCCAAGAGCTACTAATGGTGGTCTTGGTGGCTTTACTGGCTTTGACCCCAGTAACGTTGAGTCAGGGAGAGGATTCTTTAGTGGAAGTGAATGGGAAGGTAAATCTGCAGTCACCAAAGGACGTTGAGCTTTCTCTGGTCGACACGGCTTCATCAACGCAGATTCTACAAAGGAATACTGTTATTTAAATGTTAATATAACTTAATGCACAAGGTTGCAACTAGGGCTGCAATGATTAGTCAACGTTGTCAGCAAAAATTGATTATATAAACAGTTGACAATGAATTCCAATGTTAATTATTGTTTCCTGACAAGTTTTTTTTAACAGAGTGAGGCCTCTTATACGATTATAATCCCTGTTGAGTTGCTTACGTCCAATAGCATCTCGGGAACAAAACTATGACAGTGTCATAATCAACTTCTAAAATTTGGGAGCATTTTATCCTGGTTCAAGTGAACGAAAAGACTACTTGCAAAGTTTGCAAAGCAGACCTTGCGTATCATGGTAGTAATTTGTTGATGCAAACATTTAAAGACATCTTCTGAAAGTTGAGCGCAGCGGAGTCTGACTAGCCTCAGCAAGATTCAAGGAACATACAAGCCATTACGGTTTTCATGACATACATAGTACATTTTATACGCAAATATTTTGCTTTAAAAGAGAGATTGAGCATTACGCCAGACTGTTCCTGACAAACGCATTGGAAATTAAAGTTTGAAGAATGTCAGTTGTTGAAAGTTTTGATTTTTAACTGTTGATAATTGTTAAGTTCTTATGTTACAGACTATGCAGTTGACCACTGAATGTAGGTCACAAAACAAACATTTGTTTTATTCATCAATTATACTGTTCTACTGCTGCTAATGATTATCGTCATGACTTAAAAGGGATACAAAATGTTTAATTGATTTTCATTGATTCATTATTAGCCTGTCCCTAAAAAATTGGACAGATGTTTGGTTATGAATTTATGTCTACTGACAGAGCACCGTCTCTAATTAGTTTTAGTGCATTTTTATTTTCATTGTATAAATCTTTCTTGTCTTTGTTATCATTTACACACAATTTCACGCTAAATTTAAGAAAAAGAAATAGCCAACAATTCAACTATTTGTTTGATAATCAGTGACGAATTGACGATTAAAATACTTAGTTGGAGCCCGATCTGCAACATACTTCGAACAGTGTTGTTGACTTTGGAGAAAGGTCGGGCAGATATGCACGCAAGGTGTGGCATGCCAACTGGTGGAGGCACAATAGGAGGTAGGCCAGGCTCAGTATTTTCAAAGTCGTTTGGCGGGGAAGGGAATGAAGTCTCGCTCGATGCCAGCTCAGGAGAAAGCAGACTCTTGGGTTTCAATATGTGTCGGCGAGAGAACTTTCTCTTAGCTTTCTCCAAAGTGCTGATAATGCGATTGTCAGAGTCAACATTCATCTCTCCAAACAATGGAGTGATAGTGACCTCTGGACTGGAAAGGCGGCGCCCTGTGCTTATTTGGTCTCCATCTTCCGAGCTCTGCCTTTCCACAGATGGTAGCTCACCAGGGGCACTGGAAGGTCTGGTGGTCAATTCAGCATATGTGGGCTCCTCTTCACTTCCTGAACTAAACTTTGACACTCTTGAAGACCTCAAAGCATGTAGAAAATGATTCTTCTTGGGTTTTACTTGAGGGTTTTCTTTCGTCAGATCTTGTTCTAGTGACAGATTTTTGGTTAGAGGGCCAACCTTGTGCTCTTTGGAACACATGACTGGAAGAACCAAAGGCATGTGTCGGCCTTTGAGAGAAAGCATTTTTGTGCCATCTCCATTTGTGGATAGTGAAGAAGGGGAAATCTTTGGTGATTTCACTGGAAAAGAAATTGGCCGTTTTCCACCAGAAGCACGCAGTCCATCTCTGAAAATAACTCTTGGAAACACCGTTGTCTTGTTTTCTGTGGCAATATCAATGCTGCTAAACACTGAGCTACAGTGGCCTCCAGGAAGGGGAAGGTTTTTGGGCTTTTCAGCAACAGCTGGTCGAGTTGTTTTGGACTGAGCTAGAAGAGCTTCTTCCTGAAACTTGGCTCTCAAACTTTTGAAGTCTATTTGAGTGTCCTTTAAAAAAACACAAAAAAAACAGACCAGAATAATTATTTCAAAATTTTGAACAGAGGGTCTTCAGAGATTGCAGGGCCTTTTCTGCTGGCCTAAAAAAATATATGAATCACGTGATGTTATATTTTGTACGTAAATAATTATTCAATAATTCCAAATTATCATCTTGCTCTTATTGCCTTTCCCCTGCTTGCGCTATTTCCAGGTGTGCGCTTTCATATTTATGCATTTAACCAATTTCATTTTAGCCATTACTTGTTGCCAGTGTCGGCATACTTGGATACTTTCACAATCAGCTCAGCAGGTCCTGAGGCATAGAATAAGTGATAATAAAGCTGTTGATTTAGTCAAGAAGATGACGAGTTTGCTAGGCAGCGCCTTCTAGAAGGTGAAAAGAAAAGTCAGTGGTTTCACAAACTATAACTGGTTATGGGAATCTTTTTTCTTAAAGAAAGGAGGATGATTTTGTGTTCTAATAGAAATGTGGCTAAATTACAAAAGAATATTGATATTTAACAACGTTATAATTGATGCTTTTAATATATGCGCTTACCTTTCAACCTCCACGGCTCCATGCCCTTACAAACTATCGTATTTTCCCTTACAAAATAATCTTACACCATAATTTTTCAAGCGTGTTTATTTATGTAGTTTACCATGTTATATTGTACATGTGTTTCGTTATAGCATATATATTGTTAATTAACATTTTGTTGTGAGATACTGAGTTGCTCGACATGAATGAGGTTTATTATAAAAAAAGTTCAAAAATTAAGTAGCTTGGACGTTCACTATAGAAGGAAAAAATACATGCATATATATAATTAAGTAGAATATACATTTTCTTATTCAAATTATTAATTCATTTTCTGCATTAAATTATTGTTGGTAATATACCGATTTAAGCGATGACCACAAACCTGTCTTTTTTCATTTTCTCCTTTTATACTTTTTTTTATGACTTCTTTATACAACATAATAATTCGTAATATAATGCATCAAAGCAAGTAAGCCGTTTGAGAGCCAGCTCTCTTTAATGAGTTGAGACAAAAAAGCCGGTCCTCTAAAAAGAGACGGACTTCCTTTCATTACACAACTACCACGTGAAATCCGCTTTTTTTCAGACCACATGTATTTTAAATTTACTCAATCAACCCCGCCTGTTGTCTTCAGATCAGAATGACTTACGGCGTTTTAATTCAGGTTCGACCATTGCGACTCGATGATTGTATCCAAAGAAAATTCAAAACTATGTTGAAATGTAGGCCTACTGCTCTGATTTCTGATTGCGCTCAGAATGATGCATGATGGGAAATCCCCAGGCGGCAGATGCATGCGCACAGTAGCATCAAACCACTCGCTTCGTTTGCAACGGGAAAAAAAAAAACGATACAGAGAAAGAGGCTACCGCGGCGAACTCGTTTGACTTGATTGCTTTGCCGTTTTGTGACAGTCGGTGTATACCAGATGGTACCGATAATTGACAAATTTGCATTTTTTCCGTACAGATTTTCTTGTATGTTGTACACGTCTTAAAATGCATAATAAACATACTTTGGAAGGCAAAAACGTACAGGTTGAAAGGTATGTATGCGTCACAGTTGCAGCTTCAGCAAATGTTTTATAGGCATAAAAAAAGTTATTGAGGGTTGGATTAACTCAGTTTCCTGAAGGCCTAGGAGGGACATTCACAGCCCGCCACCGATTTTAGATAGGGTACGAAAAAAGTGTCTGGCAATTTTACAAATCGCCGTGTTGGTTTTTATATTGAATTTCCCCCCTTGCTCAATATTGAATTTAAATCACACGAAACAAACAACTCAAATCACAGAAATAAGAATTGGGTTATTTACAATTGAGAATCTTTAAACGTTCCCCTCCAGTACAATCTTGCCACAATCTTCCTCATCAATGTCACGCCAAGATAAAAGTAGTTAAGGGCTGTTGATATACTAAATTAAACAATAAGGAGCGCCACACCCGATTGTCACAAAACCAGGGACGCCAGGTCGGCTAGGACAGGTAATGATTCTATCGCTAGATTTTGAAAATCCAAACCAAAATGCCTATTTAATTACCTCCTCCATTGTAGCTCGTTTGAGTCGTCACTTCCCGGTGTTTGCCTTAGAAATAAAGTCTGGACGTTGTTGTGCTTTTCAGTTCGAGTGAGGTTTTCAGGTGATGTATGTCGCTAATCAACGAAGAACCTCACCCAAACTTTCAACGCGCCCACGATGCAGCGCGCATGCGTAATCTTGTATCACTGTATTAATTCGCTTTCGCAATTTTGAGGGGTAATAACATCTTTCATGATGCTAAAAGTCGATATCAAAGTTTTTGCAAATGCGATTTAGGGCCATTCTGCGTTTATATTAATAAAGTAAAAAAAATCTCGATTCAAATGTTCCAAAAGGCAACTGTAATATTTGACTAGTTGATGTTCCTGTGTTGAGTGCAGGACTTCACACGCGTGGTGGTTGTTTTCATTCATTCTAGGATGAAAATGGTGAAAGTAAGTAAAGGACTGTCCAAATGCTAACCCACCCCCCCCGAAAGATGACAAAAAGAACAGTTTGTTCAAGTGCGTCTAAGAAGGACACGTAGGCGCACGTGGCACTCAGACAGAGTGATAGAGGCTGCAATGATAATTTCAGCCAGGAGATGGATTATGTAAGCGTAATATTTTGTTGTTGTTGGGGTGGCACAGTGAATGGGTGGTTAGCACGCAGCTCTATGGTGCAAAGGTCTAGCGACTGCAACCTCCATGTGAGTAGTTTGCATCTTCTTGTGTGGTTTCCAACCCACATTTCAAAAACACGTATGTCAGGTTAATTGACTGGTCCAAGTTGTCCCTAGGTGTGAATGAGCGAGTGAGTTGTATGTGCCCTGCGACTGTCTGGCAACCAGTTCAGGGTGTCCCCTGGCTTTTATACTTTTGCTCTCTGGTTTGAAGTATATTAAAAAAAACCATTAAGATGACACGACTGTCCACACTACTGTGTTTATTCACCGTCCATCATGCCGGTGACTACCAACTCTTGCAGGAGTGTGTGACATCCGTCCATACGCTGCGCATGTTAATGCGAGTGTGAATACTACACTGCCCAAAAATGGCAAGGATGGGTCTTCCAGCACCCCCGCAGTGCAGATAATGGATGATGGATGGATGTAATTCTAGTCATTAAGTGACCAACTCCCCTAATTCCAACCCCCTAATGCCAAGCATGGAGGCAATGGGTACCAATGTTGAAAGTCTTTGGTATGACTAGTAGCTGAGGCTTGAACATGCGACCTCCCAGTCCTCGGACAGGAGCCCAATCCCAATGAGGCCACATAGCCTGTAGTATATATTAGAATTTATGGACACCACCTTTTTTCCTGTGAATATAATTGATTTTGAAATAGTACATACAGAAATATCTGGCCTGCTATTTGAATGTTGGCAATGAGCACAATAAAAAATAGTTTATAAGGGGTACACACAATGGGACAAATGTTGAGAAATCCAGGTTAATGAAATGAAATGAAATGATCTGCATTTCTATAGCGCTTTTCAAGTCAATGACATCCCAAAGCGCTTTACATTGTGCTTCACATTTCCCAATAGCGGCCGTGATCTGTGCAGCCATGTAAGGCGCTAACCTGCTTATTGGGGGTATTGGGGATTCAGTGTCTTACCCAAGGACACTTCGACATGTAACACGGACAAGCCGGGATTCGAACTGGGATCCCTTAATCCTAAAACGATCGCTCTAGATCCTGAGCTACTGCCGCCCCGAATTTGTATTGCCTTAAACAAAATAATATAAAATCTGGGAAAGCGTTTCCTCAAATGTTCTCTGCTTGATAAAAGGTAGTTAGCATATACAGCTGAAATGGGTAGTCTGGAGTGACATATGACTTTGGCGAAATCCAGTGGACAGATTTAAAACTGCAGGTAATGTAAGACGAGAAGCAGCTCATTTTATTCTTATGCTTCTCTTTGCAATGTCTTGCAGGGCAGATTAGATCAGGCCTAAAACAGCCCGCAACCCATTAATTTGCAACCCCGGGTGTAGCGCAACCAAAACTGAATGCTCAAAGCTCAAATGAGAATACAAAAATGGAGATTCAAAGTGACCAAAGTGCACGATTTTTCTTCCAACCTTCAACAAGGTTTTTGGCTTTTGGGAGTACCTGTAGAAGCAAGATGGTGGACGATGATGTCAGCTCCCTCTACGTGAGCCTCATGTTATGTCAAATAAATACACATTTCTCGACCTATGAAGATTTTTTTATTGCACGTTTTAATTATAGTTCATGTATTTTTGCATATTATGAAAAAAAAGACGATTTTTTTTTCATTAATGTTTTTTAACCACTAGGAAGCGCTAAAACGGCCCTTTAAAAGATAAAGAAAATTAGAATGAATGTCATCACAGTCAATTAAAACAAATCATGGTATTCCAATGCTAAGTTTTTTATGTCGTTTAATTGCGTTTAAAACAGATTTTCTGACTCATTGTTCCTATTTGCTTTTACTGCAGATAAAATAATACAACTTTCCCAACTCTTGTCAATGCCTTTGTTTACTCTTTATTAATGATTCACTGTGGGTGGCCAAGATTGCATTGCTCAGAAGAACCCCATCCAGTTGTTCTGTGACGTTCCATTTGTATCTTCAACATTACGCTAATGCCGTCAACATGGGAAAAGAAATTAGCTTACTGCTATGTTTGTGCATGCTTCATCTTTCAATCAGTTTCCACATTAATTTGAATGAATACAAGATGCAATTGGAAACAGCACGAAACAGGTACTGTGTATATTATGTTGCATTTCTAATACATACAGCATATCAAGTGATTAGTATTTGCCATTAATTTTGTATTTATTCTAATCAGAACTAGTTTAGCTCCTACAAGGAGGGTAAGAGCTGTCAACAGACCAATACCTGTCAACTGCAAGCTTGGGCTGTGGTCAACATGGACTTCGTGTAACTCATGCACAGACAAAAAGGTACTCGAGAAATTGTATTTGGAATTGATGGCATAATATAATTATTCAACTTGGATTATATTTTATGAAATTTGGATTTGTCTAAACTTAGCATTTTTGCCCCAACACCCACATTTAGCAGCTACATCGTGATGTTTTTTGTTCTAATTTGTAAAAACTTTACCTACTGTATATCTGGATTTTTTTTGTACTGTAGCAAAACCTGGGCTTCTGACTGAAATAATCCTTTGAAAACGTAACTGGAGTTATTAACAATTTCGAGGGAATGAGGGCTGCTGATATTAGTAATTTATAAGGCATCTCTGGCCCATACTAGCACCAGCTGCCTTCTTGTGGCCTGTAATAAAGATCTAGAAATGAGAGCAATAATAAAGTCCCAATATTTCAAATTATTATTAAAAAAGGACAATGTGTATTATTTAGCACGTCCTAATGGTAAAAAACCTTCATTGATTTGAATAATAAGCAAGTCAAGTCATTTTTATTTGTATAGCCCTTAATCACAAAGAGTCTCAAAGGGCTGCACAGGTTATTGCAAACCACAGACTATTATTATAGACTATTATTACACCATCCCCTGGTCTAAAACCTACATGAGGGCAAGGAAAAACTCAAATTTAAGCAAATAATAATAATTGTCATAAGTGAATTAATTTCACATTTGATTGTATTTTGAATAACATGGGACTCACTTAAATTTGGTTGACCAGATTTCTTCTACAGGTACCCCATAAAACTTTGTTAAAAGGTTGCACAAAAAATGAGAGCTGTTTGGTCACTTTGAGAGTCCAGAGTTTATATTCCCTTTTGTGTTTTGTAACACTCATTTTTGGTTGCAAAATGCAGCAACATTTAGATGTCAAATACAACACAGTGTTCCTTAAAGGAAAATATAAGAGTGGACTTGATATATTATTAAAAAAATTGCAGAAGATGTTTTTTTCATATATTTATGGTATCGGTACGGGTCCGTATCAACGTATAAATCACTACTCAAAAATTGAGTATTAATATTACAAATAAATCTGCTTGTAAACATCCCTTACATTAATATTCCATATTATTATCATTTTAAAAGCAAGGATTTTTATTTAATCAGATAAAACATTTTGAAACTCCTCTTCTACTTAAATTTTCGCAGTTCCGTTTTAGATATCTGGAGAAACCATCCCAATTTGGTGGTACGCCATGTTTGGAGACGCTGTGGGAGACGCTGGAATGCCCAACAGCAACTGCACAGTGTTTGGTGCCAGATTACTGCGGTGAAAGCTTCACCTGTAGAGAAACAGGCAAGTTGCATTATTCACATTCACAGATAAGCATTACAGAAAAATGCAGTGTTAATATTTATTTCTTCATCACAAAAAAGATTTAAAAAAAAAACAACTTTTATAATTGTTAAATAATCCTACTTAAGATGATCCGTTGCTGCCATGGCAATAATAAAAATGAAATACTCTTCTTCTAGATTAAAAGAACAGCATGTCTAATAACATGGGTTTTTCTTTCAAAGGTACGATCACTATATACTTCTTTAGTAAATTAAAATTAATACTGTGTATGCCTTTTTGCTGCAGGCCGCTGTATCAGCCAGTCCCTTCGCTGTAATGGTCAAGCCGATTGTGAGGATTTCTCCGATGAAGAAGGTTGTGATGTATTCAACTCAAGAAACGACAAGTGCTCCACCCTCTTAACTATCCCTGGTAGTGAGCGTGGCACTCAAGGGTAAATAAACACTTATGATAATGTAAATCAAGCATTTAGTATACTTAAAATGCTTATCAATCCTTGTATTTTCTTAACTATTAACAAACAACTGACACCACTCATTTGCTCTTTTTTTAGAATCTAGAATAGCCTGACGAACATAGAATAGAATAGAATAGAATAGAATAGAATAGAATAGTCTCTATAGCCATTGATAAAAACGTAGGGAACATTGTTTGCAAAAAAACTAGACATGGCACTCCAGGGTAAACAAGATCAACACATTATAAGTACTGAAAAAAGAGATATAATTATTTTGGGATATCAGGCAAAAATATTTACAAGGTACTGTAGTGTTTGGAGACTGGCCTAAGTTGTAAGAGCAATGCCTTTCATAATTGTAGCACAATGAAAAATTGTGCATTGTGACAAGAGTGCAATGAAAATTAGTGCAATAGCTTTAAGCCGCACACCCATTTTTTGATACAACCGGCAACGTATATATTTTTTACAGTGTGCGCTTTTTTAGGGTGGTGATGGCCAAGAAACTGTCTCTGAGCCCATTAGTCCTGGTTTTAGGGAATCTGCAACACCCGCCAATCTTTTAAGAACTGGTCAAATGTACACAGTTTACTGCTATTAAAAATATGCATTCCTTTTCTAAATTAGTCTGTTCCACAGTTCTCAGTATGAATAAAGCACAATCTACCCACCCAGCCCCAGATTTCTTTTAGATGTTATTAGGGCTAAATCTGGTCCGGTTCTTTTGACACATGATTCCCCCTGAGATCCGATCTGCAACCTCAGTGGAAATGTTTAAATCTAAGCTTAAAACTCACTTCTACTCCATAGCATATGAATAACCTACTCTTCTCGTCGGCCGAAAAATAGTGTGTAATATAGTGTAATAATCTGTGAAGCCCTTTGAGACTCTTCGTGATTTAGGGCTATACAAATAAAAATGACTTGACTTGACTTGACTTGATTTAGTCCAAAATAAATACATTCAATGTGGAGAATAAATCAAGCCCCAAAATAGTCATATTTACCTTATCTTATGTGGTTTAAATTGAGCTCATAAAGAGTATGTTTTTCAAGGTTTTAAAAAACTGGTTTATTCAATGTTCACATTTCAACTAAATAACTGCGTCTTTTGGACACAACCTCTGCGTCTTTTTAACATCTTTTTAAACATGTTTTGAATGTATTTCATAAAGTTTCTCCTGGGAGTGTACTATTTGTTGTAGGTTTGAGAAAAAAAGCTAAGCTATTTAATTTGGCAAAAATAAAAAATGAATAAAAATATCTCCTTTATTTTTTCAGCTACAGTGCCTTGACCGGAGAATTTATGGACCGCGTACTGGACCCAAAATACTTTGGAGGAAAATGTGAATATGTGTATAACGGTGAATGGAGAAAGTTCACTTATGACTCTTTCTGTGAAAACCTGCACTATAATGAAGATGAGAAAAACTACAGAAAACCTTACAACTTCCACACCTACCGCTTTGTGGTACTGTGATTTATTGTTGTGTGAAGCCCAGCAGATGGACTGAACTGATATGTGCTAATGCATGTTTATATTCCACAGGCTGAGGCTCGATCGGAGGGCACAGACGAATATTACAGTAACGTAGTGAGCCTGTTAAATGCAAGGAAAACCATGAGATCCTCCAATTTGGGTGTCACTGTTGGTATTTCCTATGTGGAAGTGGGACTGAAGGGAAGTACGGAGTCCGAGTTCCTAAGGAATATATCACAGCATAAAAGTCAGGTAGTGTAAGAGTACTTAATATGTACAGTGTGTTGTTTTAGATTAAGTATGATCTTCCAATGCATTTTTAACTCAAGGAAGAACAAGCACAGATTCCAACATTTGGTATCTGTACCAATGGGTGAGTATTCAAAAATCATTAAAATACAACAAGGAGAAAAAAATGTCATTTGGTCGCTTACTTGAAAACAAAGATTAAAA
This sequence comes from Urocampus carinirostris, assembly GCF_059441175.1. Lineage (NCBI taxonomy): Eukaryota > Metazoa > Chordata > Actinopteri > Syngnathiformes > Syngnathidae > Urocampus > Urocampus carinirostris. Next base: position 31,341,222 of record NC_142349.1, read on the forward strand.
TGTCTTTCATGGCCAAATTAAAACACTTTTTAAGGACTTTAATATCCAATTTTCAATTTACCTCGTACCATTAACAGAAGAAATCAGGTGTAAATCATGTATTTTGCAGACCAACAAATATACCTCTGATTTGCATTTGCAATTTTCTAATCTTGTGTGTGCATTTGTCAAGACGTGATTTTTAGTAAATCGTCAATACATTTGTGGATCTGAACAATATGTGTTTAGATATTTAGATAAAAATCTGGTCCCATATATGTGCTAGGTAAAATGACAGTATTATGTAGCTTACATTTGCAGTTGTAGGACGTTCTTCCCATTACAGTTTACCAAGTGAAACTCTACTTTTGATTTTTGCATGGCCCATGATAAATGTCCAGATTTGACACTTGATCCTTGCACTAATGTACATAGTGCCCTGTTTAGATGTAGCATGCACCTGTCCTTGATCAGTAGGGGACAATGACTTTTCATAGGACAATGCCATTCAAACTAATACCAGCTTCCGTTAATCACGAGGTAAAAGAAATGCAATGGTAAAGAAAAGCTACCAGAAAGCAGTGTTGGTGTCATTTTTAAGCATACTTGTGAAAAATGGCAACACTTTCATGCATTTACAAGCACTTTACCAAAAATTCCAGCACTTTTCAATCCTTGAAAACATCACATTAATATTCAAGAATTTTCAAGGATTTCAAGCACCCGTAGGAATCATATATTGGTACTTGACTGTGCCTTGTACCACTTTCTGCTGCCCTCAGTTGTTTCTTAACAACCAGGAACCGTAAATTATATGAAAACTAAATTATCATTTATTTCTTCCAAGTTTAGGAAAAAATATTACTTTTTATTTGTAAATATCTTTTTAGAAGTGGTAATCGTTATGAAAAAATGTTTTGTATTTGTGTATGCATACCTGGTATAAGTATCTTTTACTATTCAGTTGATTCAAATTTTAATTTCCTTCTTTGGACAGCAGTAGATTGCATTTATAACAACATGCATGTCAACCCTCTCCGTGCCGCAGGGCTCTACTTGCCCAAGGCACACCACAGGAAATGGTGCCCTCACGACCCTAGTGGTTAAGATATACAACCACAACCACATATAAATTTCATCTCAATTTTACCTTGAAAACAACCTTTGCTTAAATTGCACGGACAATTTATAATACAATAGCATTTTAATGATTGTCATTGCAACCCATACAATAACAATTTTTTGGTCCACCAAATAAGTAATTTGTCATTATTACAATTGGCACAGTGAGCAGATCACCCACCTCACATTTCTGAGACTCGAAATTTTAATCCTGTACTCGTTTTGTAAATTCTAAATACAAACAAAATCCTACGTAAACATGTATTCTGTAGTAATCATAGCTGTAGCAAAATTGTATACAGATTAAAAAAAAACGTTGGGGTGCGCACAGGTTAAACTTGTAAGTTGACAGGTATGTGTTTATTTCATCTTTCAGGACCTTGGATTTATCAGGCTTTGGTCCAAAGTGGAAACAGCTCACTTCAAGATGAGAAGTCAGGAACTGATGCTGCATGAGGATTTCTACCTCTCACTGATGGAACTCCCAGAGCAATATGACTTTGGCGTGTATTCCCGCTTTTTCAACGTATTTGGAACCCACTATGTCACTCAGGGAACAATGGGAGGAACTCTAGAATATGTGGTAGTGGTCAACAAAACGGCTATGTCTGAATCGAGTAAGGCTTGCCCTGAGTTGTCTGCATCATTAAAACATGTTTCTTTTAATTCAAAAGTCATTTCTTGACAGAACTGGATTCAAAACAGACTGGTTCATGCATAGGTGCCTCCATTGGTTTGAGCAAAAATCTAACTCCCTTGGCAAAGCAAAAACTCAACGTGGCGGGACAATTATGCGAAAAAGGTGGACCCTTATTACACGGTGAGTGAGGCTATGGACACAAGCAAGACTAGCAAAACTGTTGATTGATAACTTGAATGTAGCAAGACTCGTGAAGACATTTTTGGACTATTTTTATCTACCTTGTTTAGTTTTATTTAACAATGGATCAAATATACTGAGAAACCCAAAAGTAATGTGAATTTTTTCTACTTTCACTTAAAGTGACCGACAGTGGTTCCGCTATTATTAAGGATGTTATCACTCTGGTGAAGGGTGGTAACACAGATACAAGCAGTGGTTTGTTGGTTATCAAGGATCCTAAGACTTTTCGCAAATGGGGAGCGAGCCTCCGATCCAACCCAACCGTTGTTACACATGAGGTAAGACCCTTGGATTTTTCAAGTAATGCATAGTTTCCTTTTCGCCATGGCCTAAAACATAAGGAAGACAGACAGGCTATATTTGATTTTATAGACTGTCCGGTAAGTTTCACACACTCTGATTACCCCATTGTCTTCTTCTACACTGAGCCAGATCATGCCAATCTATGAGCTTGTGCGCCTCAGCACAGCATCTGGTCACGTAGGAGCCAGACTGGCGAACCTCCAAAGGGGACTGGAGGAGTATCTGCAGCAATTCAGTTCATGTCGTTGCGCTCCCTGTAGGCATAACGGGATCCCTGTGCTCACTGGCACATCCTGCAGCTGCATCTGTAAACCAGGCTACCGAGGAGATGCCTGCGAGGACACGCACCGATCCGGTGAGGGAATAAGCAGTGATTGAGCAATTATTAATCCATAAACAATTATAATTCTGTTCTTGCTAACAGTAACCAGAACGGAAGGGTCGTGGTCCTGCTGGGGAAGTTGGTCGGCTTGCACATCAGCGAAGAAACAACGTACGAGGGCCTGTAGTAATCCGCCACCGGATGGAGGTGGAGCTCCTTGTCTTGGCTCCACTTCTCAATCCCAGCGCTGTTGAAACCTGTTCTGAGGTGTTACTGAGTAGTTTCAAATAAAATGAAAATGAAATGAATACATGTATTTTATGGAAAAAGTAATTGTTGGAGTTATTATCCAGTAGTGTAATAGTTTTTTTTTCTATTTATTTGTATTTTTAATGTCAAGTCACATTTATTTGTACGGACCTTAATCACAAAGAGTTTCAAACGGCTCGGCTCCTGCGAATAATGGCGAGCCGAGTTTGTGGGTCTAGCGGGGCGGTAGGTTGAGGGGAGGGCCGAGCCTAATTTAGCCTGCTCGTCTGCAAGGTCGTTACCCGGGAGGTTGCAGTGACCCGGGACCCAAATAAGCCGGATGCTCTTGGATGGGGAGAAGGCCGCAATTGAGGAGTTAAGGGACAGGAGGGAGGGGTCTGTTATATTAGGGTTGGAGAGAGCTTGGAGGAGGGACTTGTAATCCGTCATGATGGAGGCTGAGGACCAGTCGTTATTGTGGTCTAGCCAGGCGATTGCAGCGATCATGGCAGACTTTTCGGCCTGAAAAGAACTGCTAAAGGCCCCGGTTGCAGGGGTTAGGAATATACATACATATATATCTCATCTCATCTCATTAGCTGTACCGCTTATCCTTATTAGGGACGTCGGGGGGCTGGAGCCCATCCCAGCCATCTCCGGGCAGTGGGCAGGGGACACCCTGAACTGGTTGCCAGCCAATCGCAGGGCACACGGGGACAGACAACTCACTCGCTCAGTCACACCTAGGTACAATTTGGACCGGCCAATTCACCTGAAATGCATGTCTTTGGAATGTGGGAGGAAACCGGAGTGCCCGGAGGAAACCCACGCAGCACGGAGAGAACATACAAACTCCGCACAGTAAGGCTGGTAGCTGGAATCCAACCCACGCAGGAGGTTCCCACGACCTCAGAACTGTGCCGCACAAGCGCTAACCACTGCGCCGCCGTGCTCCATATATATACTGTATATATACTGTATATATACTGTATATATATATATATGTATATATATATATATATATGTACAGTGAGAAACACTTAGAAACCATGGAGGGTCTGAAATTTTCATCGTAGGTGCATGTCCACTGTGAGAGAGATAAACTAAGAAGAAAAATACAGAAATCACCATCCATGATTTTTTTAACCATTTAGTCTTGATTATTAGTTTTTGCATATAGTGTTACATTCTTATTTTGTAAAATGATGATAAAATGGACCGCCATAACCTGTCCTTTCTCCTTTTCTTTTTCTTCTTTGATTTTTTTATTGTTCTTTTCTCTTTTTCTTAGCCTTTGAATATAATCTGAACAGCCGTCTGAGCTCTTTTTCGTGAACTTAGCCATAAGAGTCGGTTCTCATGAAAGAAGTGAATTCCCATCACTATTCTCAATCCAATGATGACATTCGAGTCAGAAAAGAAAATTGTCAGTTTGAAATTTAATACATGTGTGCAAGTGGCGCTATTTCAAAAGCAGTCAGTGGACTCTTGCTGCAAGCCTCTGCATGGCAGGCCTTCATTGCTCGGTGTGGGGTTGTTACACTGGCGACTCCTTGTCTTGGTTGTGCCGGTGCAGGGGGACCATGGACCCCAGCAGCTCCAGCTGCCATCAATGTCAATTTCTGCAAGACATTTCCGTCACATCAAATTTTGACACTTGTGCAAGAGTAACAATAATGCTCAAAGGTGTATGAGCTAACCTTTTTGTCGGTGTGTGACCTCGCAGGCGAGGCCACTATAGCCAACAGGACACAGGCAGTCACATCTGGTGCCTTTGTGCAATTAAATGAGACAGTTTTAGCATTTTGATTGTATTCTACTGTACTGCACTTTTGTGTTACCCATATTTTTCAATTGACTGGGATCAGATTTTATTCTCCCGATAATTTTCATGTAGTGTCACATGCAAACCCTTATGTAGACCGTCGGCCATACTGGATGGGTCCAACAGACGTGGTTCGATGTCATGATAAATCTACACAAGAGGTGTAAAAACTTTTCAGAAAGCGGGACAGATTTAGTAAGCTGAAAATGTGTGACCATTCAGCCTGCCATCCTTTGAACAATTTGTAATAAATTCCTCCTCTGTTAAAGGTGTGCAATGCTTGGCAATCAGCGTTGCAACCTCGTAGGTCTTTGTAGCATTTTAATTCTACACGCAGGGTCTTGTGAAAAAGCGCTGCTGTGCTGTTAAAACAACTCCCAATGCTTCACCTTTTCACAGCATTTGTTTCCAGTTAGCTTGTCGTAGTCAGCGGATAACCAAGGGCAGGTTGGCCAAAGGGCTACTGCCATCATCTGGTGAAATGGTGAATATTTTTTTTTGTACAAATGTATTTTATACTGCAGTCAATATTACTGGGCCACATATCACTGATTTTATGACAGAGGCCAAGGGCAAGTAGATATGTGATCATGGGCTATAACTGGCACCCAGGCTGGACTTTGGTCTACACTGTAAGTTATTGGCAGTTCTAATTAAATTGAAGGGTGTAAGCCTGTGGGGCATCCGTGTTTCTTCTCCTTGCTATAGTTACCTTTCAGCGCGAGAGAAATAAGGAATTGTCGACGAGGAGGTGAGGAACATGGTCGTTGAAGCTTACTAGAGCAAACCCATCACCAAATCATATCCCTACGTGAGAGTCTATTCTGAATTTTTAATAAAAGATAGGTGTCAAAGTCACATTAGAATGAAATATGAATATATGGAAACATGGTCGTATTTCTTGTATATGTTTCTGTCTTTTGGGTAAACAGGTCACTTAACGTAATTTGTTCGGCCACACATTTTTTTTCCTGACAAGTGCCAGCCAGTGGCTGTTTTAGGCACGGGCGAGGCAGGCATCTGCCCGGGGGGGCATTTTAACCATTGAGGGTGGCAGAAGAACTTCCCAAAAATATAATAATGGTAAATGTGTGCCACAAAGAGGTTTAGTTTTATATATCAACATATGACTTTGCCTCTTGTCAAATGGGCGCCCCTTCGTTGCAGCTTTTACGCCCATGCTTTCTGCTAAGGTGTGCAGAGACTGACAGGCTTCACGAGCTAGGAAAAGGTTAGGAGAGGGGAGGGGCAGGTTGTGCGGGAGGATTTACTGTATTTCTATACCTAAAATAATCAGTTGGTGGCTCATGTCTTCCAAATAAAGCACATTATTCACAACTTTTAAAATACAGGCCAGCGGCTTCGGATTTTTCTGAATTGCGTGAAATGGACAAAATATATAATAAAAAATTGATTACAAAGTGATTGGCCTTGCTCTAATGAGCATTAATCACTAAATAGGGGAGCAGATTGCTTATGGCGATATCATCGATCATTTTGCATCAAGGAGATCCAGGAAGGTCAGGTTTTAGTTTGTGTTTTCTTTTCATTTTGCAACTAGTTTTTATTTAATATTTTTTCAAATGTGTGATTGTGTGATTGGCTGTATAAAAATAAAAGTCTATTTTATTACTTTATATTATTGTTCGACAGAAACTGGCTTTTTGGGACATGGAATATCACCTGTCTGGCGGGGAAGCAGCTCAAGCTGGTGTGTGAGGTTGAAAGATTTTGACCTGATATAGTCGGAGGACTCACCTCCACACACAGCTTGGGCTCTGGTACCAGGGGTTGGACTCTTCCATGTAGGAGTTGGCAGTGGCAGAGTTTTCTGAACAAAAATGTCTTTTTAAAGAGTTCAGGATGATTGGGCACAAGTGTGTGATAATTGGACACACCTGTGTCCCGTTCAAAATTGCAGTTGGGGTCCTCTGGAGGTGGGAGCTATGCTAAACCCTAACAACTGAGGAGGTTAAAAAGCTCTTCTATGGCAAGGCCCCTGTGGAGATGAGATTCGCCCGGAGTTCATTAAGGCTCTGGATGTTCTTCAACATCGTATGGGTGTCGGGGACAATACCTCTGGACTGGCAGACTCGGGTGATGGTTCCCCTTTCAAACAAAGGGGACCGGAAGGTGTGTTTCAATTACAGGGGAATCACACTTATCGGCCTCCCTGGCAAGGTCTCTTTGGGGGTACTGGAGATGAGGGTCTGTCAGAAAGTCGAATCTCCGATTCAAGAGGAGCAGTGCGGTTTTAGTCCAGGAACAGTGGACCAGCACTACACTCTCTGCAGGGTCCTCGAGGGTGCATGGGAGTTTGCCGAATCCAGTCTACATGAGTTTTGTGAACGCATTTGTCTGTGTCCGTCGGGCAGACCTGTGGGTGCTCTCTGGGAGTATTGGGAACAGCAGTCTCATCAGGGCCTGGCAGTCCCTGTATGCCCGGTGTCAGAGTTTGGTCCACATTGCCAGCAGTAAGCCGGATCCTCCTCTGCATTGAGAGGAGCCAGTTGAGGTGGCTCGGGCATCTGAGAAGGATGTGTCCTGGATGCCTCCCTCGGGTGGTGTTCCGGGCATGTCCCACCCGCAGGAGGCCCAGGGGATGACCCAAGACACCTCGTAGAGACTACGTCTCTAGGCTAGCCTGGGAACACCTCGGGATATCGTTGGATGGGCTAGATTAAGTGGTTAAAGATAGTGAGGTCTTGGTTTCCTCGCTGAAGCTGCTGCCCGCGCGATCCGACCCCAGATAAGTGGAGGAAAATTGATGGATGGATGGAGTGTATTTGTATTTATTATTTAAGCATGTTTATGTGTAAAGTGTATTTATATTTTTTAAGTATTTGTGCAATTGACAAATATATCTTTCTCTTTTATTTGTGTTAAATATGTGTCTGAGCACTTTTTTGGTGGGGAAGATGGGCTAGGGGGCGCTTGGAGGGGCTCATGCCCAAGAAGTAATTTGTATGTAGAACCACCACTGGTGCCAGTTATAACAATAACAGCTCCTTCCTTAGGTAAGCTTCAAGTTCCAGCTATCCGTATTTTTTTCAGATTATCTCCGCGTAGTTAATAAACAGATATGCTTATTTACATACCATAATTACCATATTTTTCGTACTATAAGTCTTTCTTCAGTAAAAGTCGCACCAGCCAAAAAAGGCATAATTTAAAAGGAAAACACCTATATGAGTCAAAATCGGAGTATAAGATGCAATTTGGGGGACAGTTATTTTATAACATTCAACACACAAAACATACATGTCATCTTGAAAGGCAATTTAAAATTAAAATAAATACATAATACTAGAGTACATGGTATACTAACGTCACACGTAGCTGCATATCTTAGACATGCGTGTGAGTAACAACGTAAACTATTAAGAGTTATTCAGATAGCTATAGCATAAAGAGCATGTTTACCAAACTATCAGCTTCACTTCAAATCAATAAATCCAATAGAGATTTTATCCTTGGTGTCACTTTTATCAGTAAACAACTCCTCCAAGACGATAAGCTGCTTCACTTCCTCTTTCCACTTCATAAAAATGTCCTCCCACTACAGGGCAAGGTTGAAAAGATCAACACAGGTTTAGAGTTTCCTCTTGCGGTTTAGTGTGAAAATAACATGTGAAGTCATTTACAGTACCGGTAATACAAATGTAAAACTATTAATTGAACTAATAATTTGTTAATAAAGTATGAAAAAGTATAAGTTGCACCACCGGCCAAACTATGAAAAAAACTGTGACTATAGTCCAGAATATACAATATACAGCCTTAAACTCCCATTGAACTAGGTCTTACTGAACTTGTATCCAACAGGCAAACCATCTGCCTTGTACTCTTTTTGAAACCATATATTTTAGACTTCGCAGAAGAAAGACAAAAAACTCATAAAAGTACATAAACTGCAACACATAACATTTTTTAAAATCTATCGCCTTAAAGTTCATCTAACAAAACAACCACGTATACAAACACATACTCATCCAACATGGTAGCTACCACTCGGATTGCCCAGGAGTAAATCACGTGATTAGGAACCATCAATATCAGGTAGTAATCATTTTACATACTGAAAAATCCAAAAAGATACATGCGCTACTCTGATCAATTTTTTCCTCTTTAGCCAATGAATCGTAGTGGATTCCGGTCTGCAAGTGGCCCCAGGGCCATGGTTTGCATTGCTTTTGACCTAACACAACATCAGTTGTTAGATGTAGCTAAATAGTTTATGACTAATGTGACGTACCTTTTAGTACAGCCACTCCGTTATTGCGGCAGGGCGCACACCGACATGAACTGGCCTCTTCAAGGTACTCAAACAGGGCCCGCTTCAGATTTCTCTTCAAGATAGCATCATGGACAAAGTCTCTGGAGGTGATCAGCTCATACAGCGGTCGGGTCTAATAACAAAGCACAGAATCTTGGAATTACAAATAATTTGAACGCGTCCCATCAACCGAGTGCTTTGATTTGGAACATTTTCCATTTGGCATAGTTTGCTGTTTAGTCTGAGACTAAATGCTGATCAAACGGGCTTTGGTTTAATGACTCATGCTAATACCAGACAATAAGAAACTATGTGGGTCATGTTTATTTAATAAAACATACAATCTACAAAATGCCAAATTATATAAATGATGGATAAACTCAACATATATAGTTGTGTTCTATAAGCAGAAAATATTGCTTATTTTAAGTGATGATTTTATGATTTTACAGAATAAAATGTATGTTGAATTAATTTTTCTCAAGGAGTAAGATAAATAATACCCATTTAAAGTATTCATGTTTCCTATTTTACAATGGCTCAATGGGCAGTGAATACACGCAGCTGAAATGAGTTCCTACTACAAGGTGGCTGGGCTTTCCATTATAGAAAGGCCGAGAAGCTATGTCATCTGGGAAGGTCTCAAATAAGAGCTGCTGGGCTTCTCTGCTGAGGCTGATGCTGAATAGGCGGATGATAATGGATGGATGGCCGGATGGATGGATGGATGGATGGATGGAAGGGTGAGTGGATGGTTGGATTTCTTAAATATTTGCTGCAAGTATTTTTAAATAAAATGTAAAATGACTAAATATGACAAGAAGACTACGCATTAAAAAAAAAAGAAATAAAATAGATACCGTAAATTCCAGACTATAAGCCGCTACTTTTTTCCCAAATGTTCAGCCCTGCGGCTTATTCAGTGAAGCGGCTAATATATGGAATTTTTCTAACGGCCATCAGCGGTGATGGAGTATAAAAGGTAAGATTAAGACCAGTAGAATGTGTGTGCCAAGAAAGACTGCAACCTCTAAGTTTATACATACATTGTATGTTAAGTAGAGGTACTTTCGGATAATGAGGAAGACGCTCTTGTTGGCGACAGTTGTGAGGAGGAAGTTGAGGACGATCAACCGTGGAATTTACAATTACGGGATGCTTTTATTTTGACTGGCACATTTGATGCATTGCGAGCGTGATCCTACTAGCGTGTTGGTACCTTTCAAAGGCACGGTTAGGGATGAAAGTTATATTATTATTATTAAAGCTTTGAAAACTCTCGGTGTACCGTCTTTCTTCGTAAATATGTGTAACCATGTATAATGTGTATTTGCAACTGTATATTTTTGTAATGTATTTATTTTAGAGATTTATTCTGTTATGTGTTCTACGGGCCAATCAAAAAGAAGGGGTGGAACAAACGCGGGCTGATGGGAATTGGGGTAAAGCTGAGTTACCGGTAGATCTGTCTGTTGTCGCAGCGGACAATAGTGGATATATATTTTTCCCACCCTTAACTTTGGAAATAAACATTTTGTTTCCTTGGATTACTTTCAACGGGACCTGGACTTTACAAGTCTGCATCATACGTTAATTACGGGTAGCATTGTCCATTTATGATGCCGGTTGTAGTACTTGGGTAGTGCACTATTTATTCTCAGATTGTGTCAGTGTAAGTGTCCCGGCTCCTAGGCTTTGTAGCGTACAATGAACTGACCGATAACGGATAATGGATAATGAATAACGAAGATAGATCAATAACCCTTAAAAACCCCAAACCCCAGATTGTGTCAGTGTGTGGTTAGGAGGCTAAGACCTTGACACAGCCCCTTGGCTGGGAGCAAGCGTCTCAGCCTTTTGGCTTTGTAGTGTGTTATGGTTTGAAGAATGAAGGGCAATTGATACGGAATATAGAACAATTAATTTCCACAAAATCACAATTGTGGAGCTCTCATCCTGGCCTGGGTTAAATTTATGAATGTGTCATAAATATCAATGCGGGCGCAAGCGGCTTATACACAGGTGCGGCTTGTGTAAGAACAAAAGTGGGAAAGCACTTATAAAGTAGTGGGTGCGGCTCATAATCAGGTGCGCTCTATAGTCCGTAATTTACGGTACATGTTCAAAATCTAAAAAAAAATCTGCAAGAGGAGCCTGAAGATTATAAATAGAAATGTACTCATTACTAATAGATTTTTTCCAATTTATTTGCAGTGTAGGAGCCTGGATTGAGACAAACAAGTTGTCAATTTAGCATCAAAACACTTCTCCATCACAGTCCATCCATCCATTATCTGCACTGCTTGTCCTCAGTAAGGTCGCGGGGGTGCTGGAGCCCATCCCAGCTATCTTCGGGGAGTGGGCAGGGGACACCCTCAACTGGTTGTCAGCCAGTCGCAGGGAATACAATTCACTCCCTCCTTCACACCTTGGGACAATTTAGACCGGGCAATTAACCTGACATGCATATTTTTGGAATGTGCGAAGAAACCCACGCTAGCATGGGGAGAACATGCAAACTCCACCCAGGAATGTTTAACCTCATGACCTCGAATTGTGCCACAGACAGAAACAGCTGTTTCATTATTGTGTTTTTTCATTCTTCATCCGTAACTGATCATCTCAGTGTCAGTAATTGTCTCGTCAAGTTTCATCATGTCCAATTGAAATTGTTTTTCTTCCCCCATGTTAACTAATCAGCTCCTTCAAATGCTTGTCTCTTGTCCAGTTGTAACTCACAGTCTGGTTAGCGTTTAATCTGGTGAAAGTAAGAAAAAACAACACGCTTTTTGATCAACATTTGCCTTTTTTTAGTGTTGCTCAAAACATATTCCATAGAAAATTTTGTAAATATTTGAATTAATTGTCATTCGGTCATTTATTGAAATCGCTTACCTGCATTATAGCTAGGCATAATTTTGAGTGTAGCGGTTACTAGCAATGTACCGTTCTGCGAAGGAAATCAGGGTTGAAGCGCACTCCCTCGCCCCATAATTTCATCAGCTGTGGAGATGGAAGCTTCTGAGAAACCAGAGCAGTGATGGATTCACTGCTACCTCCCCTTACCACCGCCACAGTGTCTTCAACCATGCTACCATCTTTTGTGTCCTCTGGAAGTAAAGTGTTAAACAGAATGTTGAGTATTTTCTCCTACCATCACTGCTATTTTAAAATGACTCATCTCAATTTTTGCAATGTTTTAGCATAAATAGGTGAAAATAGCCATATAATTTGTGTGAAGAAGCAGTCCAGGGTGTCCCCTGCCCACTGCCCAAAGTCAGCTAGGATGGGTTTGAGGATTAGTTGCTGGAAAATAAAGGAATTAAGTGGAAAAATGCAAAAGGAAATTTCAAAATGGCGAAAAATGGAGCCACGTCTTTTTAAAATAGCAGCAATGCCAAGAAAGTGTATTTACAACCAATCTTACCTCCCATCTCATTGAGAAGACCGTCACATGATCCTCCTCCAAAGCCCACGGATACATAAACACCTTTTATATTGGCGCCAAGCTTGAGTCCTGACTGGGTGCATGATTTGTAGTCCGTCAAAGAATAATCTAGAGCAACCAATACTCAGTTAGGCCAAAAGCAAATACCTGAAGGATTACCTGTAGCTTCCTTTACCTGCCTTCTTGAGTTTTTCTTTGTCCAGGATGATGGTGAGCTCATAGTCACCACCAAGGGCTGCTTCTGTAATGTAGTGAGTACCGTAGTCTTTGTAGATCTGCCGGTACTCACCATAAACGTAGGCCTGAGGTAAGGAGCGAAGACGCTGCAGGAACTCGGTGCTCAACATCAAGTTGTCTGACTTCAGCATGTACTGGGCCAATTCCAGTTCAGCCTTGGCCCGAAGGAAGCTGGAGGACTGATGATGGCAACTTCTGTTATTTTCTTTAGGGGCATGATGAAGTTTTTGTACCATAAAAGACATCTCACCTTGCCTGAGGCTCGACGAATCTTCTGGACCGACTTGGAGTATTTAGCGTTGTTGTGGTTGAAGCCAAATTCAAAAATACCCGGAATGCTAAAACCAAAGGAAACGGAGGTTTGGGTCATCCGCTCCTTCAAGGTGTAGTCCATGTAGTCAGAGTACGACTCAAAGGCTTCCAGAGTGAAATCGTACGATCCTTTTGTCTGAAAGAAATCTTCACGTTATGGTGCCCAATACTTTTCTCAGAAAAATAACTCAAGGCTCGAATTGGTCAGATAAAATTGAAATATAACATCATAGAACAAAGCGGAAGATAGCTTTATCTAAAAGTTGATGCTCTTTTAAACAGACCTTTTGTGTAACAATATTTTGATTACATCCAAACAATTCAGCCACTTTAATTACATATCTTCTGCTTTAGTTAACGGTGCTGTGCTCATTACTATGCCAAAGCTAATTAATTGTCAAGAGAATCTTTTTTTTGTTCTCGGTTGACAACAAAATAATTACGCAGCATTAGTCTATGAGTTTTTTCTTATCAGTTGGGGCAACCAGATTTTCATTTTATCTCTTACATGCAGGAGGCCATTCATTGCTTATTGAAAAGGTATAAGCCAAGCATTTATAATTTCAGATAATCAATGTAAGTTCACTGTGAGCTATTAGTGTACCTGCATGGTGTACTGCTGCAGGTTGTGAGGCTTCCTGAATCGAACATCTTGGATGTAGTGAGGCAAACAGCCACCAGCATAATATCTGTTATCCAGAACAACCCCCTCCAGGTTGCTATTCAAGATGTTGATTCTAAACAGAGGGAAAAAATAATGGGACAGAAGGGTGTGTTACAATTTAGATGTCTAAAATAAAAAAATGAATGTAAAGAGTACCGACCCCTTGGCAAGGTTCTCAATGCCCCAATACTCCTCCGCCTCAAATCTGCAGGGTTTCCGACTCGTTCCACATCCCGCTTCATCCGACATGTCACCGCAATCATCTTCCCCGTTACACTGCAGCGTTGTTGAAATACACCGACCTGGAAGGATTAAACCAGCTATAACTAGAAAAAAATGTATGGTCCAGAAACAACCGTGAATATGCTGTACAGGTATATCACATTTGGTCATGCACAGAATATGTTTACTGTAAAGAAACTTGGTTTGAGGAGTCATGGATTTAAAATCTCAGTTAAGAGCCAAAATACCTACAGTTTTATTCATGGTCTCCGGTTGCTGTTGTTTTGCATCCTTGTGTTTCTTTGCTGCTTAGGAAACAGTTATTGTGACGATATGAACCGTAATTGTTTTTACTCATGCACTCTCTGCAATTTTGAAATCAAATTATTTTTAATCCATCATGTGGAGCTTTGCTTTCTTGCTTCCCTCATACAATTTTGACACCAATATCAGTAGAACACTCTAATAATTATTCGAGAGGTATCAGTTTGTTGAGTGTGGTAGGAAAGCTTTAAGGCAGGATTTTTATATATATATATATATATATATATATATATATATATATATATATATATATATATATATATATATATATATATATATATATATATATATAAACTCCATCCATTTCAACTCTTTAACACCTACATCAGGTAACAATACAACTACTATGAAAATCCTTACTTTTCTTAAAAAAAAAAAAGTTATTTTCCAGAGATAGCTCTGATTTTCACATAATACTTTTCTTTAGTGCTGAATTCAATTGGCAACTCATTTTTATCGCCAGTGAGCAAAGCTAGGGTGGTGATTATGTTTTCTGGGATCTGAGTATTTCTGTTTGTTCATGTGTTTGAGAAAGAAAAAGGAAAAGGGTTTTTGTATGTGACTTTCATGGGTAGTCGGTTAGGTTACCCTGGATGTGAAAAATCCCAACAACGCTGACTCAGCACTTTTGGCTTTGTTGACTCAGCATTTTTCCCCCAGAAAAAACATTCCACCTGCCCAGGCCAGAACGGCATTGAATATCAACACCATATTTTACAAGGCAGGTAGGTTACCCCAGATGTAAAAACTGCAAAAAAAAGCTGACTTGACATTAGTGGTTTTGCTGACTCAGCAGCTTTCCGGGAAAGATAATCTATTCTCCCAGGCCAGGACAAGTTTGGCGAAGATCACAATCGTTTACAATCAGGCAGGTCACTCTAGAGGTGAAAATGCCGCCCTAAAATCTGACCCAGCACTTTTGGTTTTGATGACTCATTATTTTTTCCAGAAAGACATTCCCCTCTTCCAGTACAGAACAATATTTAATTACAACACAATTGCTTGCAGACAGTTGGAAAGGTTGATTTACAGTATATGTGAAAAAATGCCTAAAAGTTCAATCAGCACTCTTGGTTTTGCTGATTCAACATTTTTTAGTCTCCATATGTACTCAGTCTTACTCTTTGGGTTTTCCATTCTCATCTGCCTATGACCCTGCCAAAAAGGCAAATGCCACCCAAAAATGGTTTAGCGTCTCTACGTGAGCAATGCTCTAATGGCCCACTGCCATTCTTTTTCTTCTTAGTTTTAGTTCCTGATTAAATTGTCACAGAAGGGGGAGTTGATGCATCTATCGACCACAGCCGTGAGTACCGATGCAGTAAATAAAAAACACTGGTATCTTCGCGCTTGGCGACATTGGTCAGCACTCTCCTACCCGCAGAAAACAGTATTTGCTTTGCTGATTGGCTACGAGCAATCACATGGTTCTACATGATTTTGCCAATTATACTGTAGGTATCAATTTACTGAGATATTATTATTGTTATACTTTTTTGGTAACTTAAGATATATACTATTTTTACAATTGGGTCATTTTTTGAGCAATGTGTCTTTTAGGTCAACCAAATGTGTCAACTAAAATTAAGTTAAACCTGACGACAATTGCACTGAATGAGTGTCTGTCCGACTTGCCTGTTTGGCCGCATAGGAAACCTTGACATGGCGGAATGTTGTCACAGGTGTAACGCGCTGGAACTTGACAGCCTTCCTCCTCCCTGCCATGAAAACGGCACGGCTCCCCTCCAAACTGTGATGGCTGGCTCAATTTGGCATAGCGGTACTGCACGCATTTGACAGAGAGTGAGTGTAAACCAGTTAAAGACAAAAAAATCCTCTGTAGAGGTGGCAGAGGAGCTTTTAAAGAGGGCTCCGGGGTTCCATAAGAGCTAGAATCACATTAGTGGGCTGTTTTCACCTTGTCAAGTCAAGACTTTTAATCTAGCCTCCTCCAAATGTGGAGAAATTGAGTTGCTGTGCTGGAAAACAACAGAAGCGGATATATGTTTTTCTGTTGAGGGTGTCTCACTTGTTAAAATATAGTTAGGAGAATTGTTCACTTGACTGCCAACGTATCACCAGTTCATGCAATGGAAAATAATTGAATATGATATGAATATATCATTTTCTTTGTCTAGCCTTCCAGAAGGTTTTTGATTTTTGATGGTGACAAGTAATTACATTCCAAATTGTTTTTTTTTGTAAAGTGTTACATCCAAACACCGCTCGTAAGACTATTATTTGGAACACTGAGCAGACTCCTTTTTCCAGTCAGTTTTATTCAGGCCCCAAAACTTGATTTGTATGACAATATGCGTCAACTTACTCTTTTCCCTTGACAAATATCACAGCGTGACCATGGACTCCAGTCAAACAGAACACAATCCAAAGGCTGAACTGGTGCCTGGTCACCCACTGAGCGAGCTTCTCGGACTCTTGGAACCTCCTTAACGGCTGTTGAACTGTACACATAAAATACAATTTATATATGCTGATCACATCTATTTAATGTCTTTTTTGTAATTGTTCAAGCACTTTTGCACCTCTTTATTCAGATAAGAAAAAAAATATTTTGCACTCTCATTAAAGATAAAAAACACGTCAGGCATATCATCTTGAATGCATCTTACCTTGAAAGAAACACTATGAGTGTAGACGTGAGTAGATAACATTGCAAAGGGAATCCGCATGCAAAAAACATAATGGGAGGTTGTGACAGCTCGGGAACAGTGAGATAGAAATCAGAAGCCTTTTAAGCAAACACGATCACAGTATGACATGGAGGTGGCGCACAACACTCGGGGTTACAAAAATTCAGTTCCTGCAAGGACAATGAATTTAAAAAAGTGTTTTTTTAAATAAGGAATGTGCTCATCTCTACAAAAAAACAAAAAGTCATCCAAAACTCACCTGTTTAAATAGGAAAATGTTTGCTCTTGTGCTGTCGATGCTTTTTGTTTTATGAATCAGAGACAAAAACACATAATAAGTGGTTGATTGAAAAGAGCAATGTCGAAATAAAACATTGCTTTGTCAAAAGTACGTTTCTGGGACTTTTCACAAGGTTATTGATCCCGGCGTTGACCTTCAAACTTTGTTGTGGCTTTACAAAGTTACACAATTGCATCACTCTTTATTTATTCTGAAAACCAACACTATATAAGTCCTTCTCACACAATAATTTTCATGTGATTATTGGATTTTTAATTACTTGCAAATTAAAAATCTAAACCGTTAATAAAACTTGCAACCCGTCCCCCCGAAAAAACAGAATAATACCAAACAAATACTGAAATTTTAATTATTGTATGATAATAATAACTATTTTTCCATTGACAAATATTTTTTTTATTTTGAGGATATTTTTCTTATTTTATTAAATTCTCAACTCATTTTAACATGATATGATAATGCATCCATCCATTATCTGCACCGCTTATCCTCAGTAGGGTCGCGGGGGTGCTGGAGCCCATCCCAGCTATTTTCGGGCAGTGGGCAGGGGACACCCTGAACTGGTTGCTAGCCAGTCGCAGGGCATACAGGGACAGACAATTCGCTCGCTCATTCACACCTAGGGACAATTTGGACCAGCCAATTAACCTGACATGCATGTTTTTGGAATGTGGGCGGAAACTGGAGTGCTCGGAGGAAACCCACGCAAGCACGGGAAGAACAGCCAAACTACACACAGGAGGTTCTATCTCATGACTTCAGAACTGTGCCGCACACGCGCTAACCACTGCGCCGCCGTGCTGCTCTGATATGATAATAAATTCATTAATACCACTACTCAAAGGTGGTGTGCTGTTGTTTGAGGAGTCCTTAAAAAGTTAAATATTTTCTCTCTCAAGTATGTGTTAACAATGCAC
This sequence comes from Urocampus carinirostris, assembly GCF_059441175.1. Lineage (NCBI taxonomy): Eukaryota > Metazoa > Chordata > Actinopteri > Syngnathiformes > Syngnathidae > Urocampus > Urocampus carinirostris. Next base: position 31,359,257 of record NC_142349.1, read on the forward strand.
AACTGAGTTCAAAGAGCCCTTATTTTTTATTTTGCATGCGCCTATCTGCTTTTATCTTACTTTTAGCACAGATGATTACAGCTGAACCAATTAAGTTCGAGGAATGAGGGCGTGAGGGAGCGCTGGAGAGTGACTTTATGCTTTTTACCAAAGCTTTTTTTAAAATTATATTTGTCAGTGTAGCATGAAAATGGTGGAAAAAAGAAAAAGCCTCACTTGAGTAATGTCCAAACACAAACCCAAACCCTACGAAAGATAAAAAAAGAAGAGATTATTTGAGCACGTCTAGGAAATACACATTATTACTGAGGCTGCAATGATGATACAAGTCACGGGATGGCAGCAGAGGGTAACAAAGTTCAAAATTCCGTACAGCTTCTTTAATTGAACAGATTTATTCAAAAAGGCAGATCACTTTTTAGATTTTTATCTTTTGAGTACTCAATTTCACAGGATTTACAAGAACCCTCCAATTGGATACTGATATTTTAAGGTTTCAGGCAGTGCACCTGGTGAGTTGTTTGCACGAATGTCTCACAGTTTCAGGTTCAATTCCAGCTACCTGTCTCCTTGAGGATTTTTCATATTCTCCCCGTGCCTTTGTTTTGCCCCAAAATGTATGGCAAGTTGATTTTCAGGTCAAAATTGTCCTTAGGTTCTGATGAGCAAGTGATTTGTCTCTGTGTGCCCTGCGACTGGCTGGCAACCAGTTCGGGGTGTTCCCTGCCCACTGTCCGAAGATAGCTGGGATGGGCTCCAGCAACCCCGCAACCCCACTAAGGATAAGCGGGGCAGATAATGGATGGATCGATAAAAAAATAAGTTTGTTCTTATTTGATCCCTTGTTTCAGAGCTAAGTTAAGAGAAAACATTTACTTCTCTTCCCTTCTCTCTACTATTGGCTTCGATTTATGTCACTGCCAACCAAAGTTAGTCAATACAGTATCAGAATGCCTTAATTTTCTCAGCAGAGCTGGTCAAGTCATTGCTAACCCAATTTCAACCTTAAAAGATAACACATTTACCGTTTGTTTTTGTATTTTATAGTTTATTGGTAATGCCCTAAGAAGTAATTTTTTCATCTACATTTTGTTGTGTCATTTTTCAGGGATTCGGTGTTGCTGGGTATGAAAAAGTTTAAATTAGTTAAAGGTTAAATAATTAAAAATAAATAATAATTGAGTTGTGCAATAGCTCAAATAAAAAATTAAGTCACTTTGTGCATAATGTGAAATATTTGGTCCTATCGATTAAAGCAACAGAAAAAAAATCAGTAGAGTAATTTGAGAGACAAAAAGACAGCTCTTTTTAGGGAGCTGAGCTGAAAGAGGCGGTTCTCTAAAATTAGCAGGAATTCTTGTCTCTATTAATAAGAGTGGTACAATTTTGCCAGGATTCATGAGTTGTAATGTACATGAGGGTAGAAGTCAAAGGAAAGCACAGTGGAGTCAGTTGACAATCACATGATTTTATTTGTGACTCAACAGTGGCACAGGTACAGTGTATGGGGGAAATATACGTACAAAAGTCCCTTTTTTCTTCTCTTTTTCATCTTTCTTAGATTTATAAATAAAATTTACAAAATATTTTTGACTATTTCAGGTTTTCTTACACAAGCAGGGGGTACCGCTTTAAATGGTAGCTCTAGTCATTTATAGTGATATTTCTGTTGTTTAATATGAATAAATATCTTTTCGCAGTTTGATCCAGTGGGGTGGACACACAACGTTTCCCAAAATGTAGATGATGTAAACAACTAAGATGTGTAGGAGTCAGTCAAGAATTTAGCAGAAAGAAAGCACGGTGACTTTTCAAATCAAAGACCTGTGGACTAGAGGTAAGATCTTAAGCCTGGGCCTGAGTCCGACCCGAAATAGAATGTCAACCGATACGTTCGGTTCAGTCCGGGCTTCTCTCATGCTGGCTTGGATTCAATCGCCCGCCACAAAGAAAAAGAAACAAAAAACAATAATGGGTGGATCATTAAAAAAAATCAGCTAGAGAGAGGCCCTTCTCTTCCCGAGTCTTAACAAATAAAACATTAAAGAACAGGCTTAGTCCCTCAAATCAAGTTCATTTTTTAGGCTCAGGCTATGTAGGGCTTTAATACACGCTGGCCCAAGTCGGGCTGGATTTTTTAGGCCCGGTCTTATCTCTACTGTGGACAAACGTTCATGCTATTCTTTGAGTACAGGACCCTCCAAAATGAACGTGAGCGATATATCAGGCCATATTTTGTTGAATCGGCATGTAACACAAATTCACAGTTCATATCTCACCAAACATAAACTAAGACATTTTCAGAAAACAAACAACAATGATGTCAAAGGCTGAGGTGCATCGGATAGCGATGTTGTATGGCACAATTGGGAACTCGAACCATTTTTTTCCCCATTATGTTTTTTACAAAATAGTTTTTGGGCAAATTTGATTCATACAATAATGCATAATGTTTTCTTTTAATATTCTGTCAGATTTGTCATCACCAGCCAAAACCTGTAAAAAAATGAACAGCTACTTAAATAACACTAAACAGTGTTGATGTTTTTCTGAAAAAGTTTTCAACAACCACTCTCCTTTGTAGCTGAGCGCGCCAGATTTTAGGCATGAAAATAGGTCAGAGCTTAAAAAAGTGAGAAGGGCATGGAGGAAATACTGGTATTCATCTGTTTAACAAACTAAACATTGAAAGTGATGAATAATGTTGTACACATGCGGCTATGATTCAAATCATTCATTGACAACTATGAACAAGCTCTTCTTTCTTCGTTTTCCCCAGCTAATCTCATGTTACCATACGCCGTTGTAGAGTAATTGGTGCGGCACCTGTCGTTGGGAGTCATTATCTGACCAAATCCCCCAATTCCAACCCCTCATTCTGGGCACCAAGCAGGGAGGCAATAGATACTACTTCAGTATGATTCGGCTGAGGCTTGAACGAGCGACCTCCCGGTCTTTTTGGCGAGCGTCCTACGCCAAAGCCACCGAAGTGGTTTAGAACTATAAACAAAATACCAACATGGAATTTACGATGTTTTATTTCATGTCCGATTTATCATCAGATACACCAAAGAGTTGTTTTTCCTGTTGTGCTTTATAGCGTTTCTCTATATCTTTTGGGATGATTTTCAGTTTACTCCAATCTTTAGTATCTCTGGTACTGTGAATAGTGCGATAGTGAGATAAATTCTAATGCTCGTTACATGGAAAATATACAGTACTCCTGCGTGGCGAACTACGGTGATTTTAGTTCAAACGCAGCATCTCAATTGCCTGATTCACTCTGGAAAATGTCCCAGAACCACACTCCCCACCTTAAAACATGTTCTCCTCTTATGTATACATTACACGTAGGTCCACCGTTTTGACTTCAGAATGGCACATTAATTCTAAGTGTAAGAAATTTTCATGCCTGAAATCTGAGTAAAATTTGCTCATTCTAATGGATGAACCAACTGACGGGGTGACATCATAGAAAGATCGTCCATAAATTCACAGTTCTTCTCACAGTCTTTGCTGGTGGCGGTCCACAGAGTGAAGGTCAATCTTTAAATGACGCTGCTCCTCTCTCAAAAAATATATAGAGAGCAACATCATCACAGCCGTACAGTGTATGTCGTTGTCAAAAAAGTGAGTGCCCTCGACTCCATGCGCACTCTCAGGGGCGAAGATGAAAGGTCACTTCCTGGCTGAAAGGTTACTTGATTGGATGAGGAGTGAACGGCTAGTTTGAGAACTAGCCTTTAAAAAAGAAACCAAACAAAAGGGTCAATTTGGCTTGCCAGACGTATTTTTTTCACACTTGTGTTTTCACCTTTACAGCCTCCATTTCCTGGAAAGACAGAAACAGCACTGTCGTTAGAAATCTGACCACAAGAGAGCGACAATTAGCTTTTCTATATGAGGGAAGTGAAAGGAAGAACGTGTAAAACAGGTGTCCAAATGAGAGATAACAAAACTATAAAGGAAAATAATATAACACAGAATGCAAGGCTAATAGATTAACTGAGAGACTTATTGAAGAAAAAAAAAGTGAGCTAAAGGATTTTTTTAAATTTTTGGTAGATCAGGAATGATGAAATTCGGTACCCCTTTTCATGTTCTTTAGCTCTCTTTTCGTGGATTTGCTTGATCATCAGACAAATTATTGTCCCCACTGGGCATCGGAGAAGCTGTCCTTACAACACCACAATCCTACACAAAACAAAGCCAATTTATAAACACAGATGCAAATTAAGAAATGTGAAATATTGTCTGAACTTATCCAACAATTGTATTCTGACCAAGGATGTAGGTTTGCTCTAAGGACTGGCGCACAATTTTTCAAGTAATCACATAATACTGGTGGAGACAAAACACGATTGATCAATATTGGTGGGGACAGGACCCCTCCGTCCATGCCAAAACTACGCTCTTGATTCTGAGTAATATAGTATTTGTGGAATGTGTATTGTACATCTAATCAGGTTTCCATTTTGCAGCATGCTATCGGTAATTTTTGCATGACGTCAAATGCATCCCCCAATGTCAACTGTCGGCCATATTGAATGGGTCCAACAGAAGGGGTTTGATTTCACGGGTCTGCACTCTTTTGTTGGATGTTCAAATGAAAGTGGAGGATTTAAAGGCGTCGTTTTTTTCCCATGTACTGTTACCCGGTGAGAGAGAACCTCAATTAGTCAATGCAACTTCCGGCGTGCGGTATAAAGCCTGGCCGAGAATACAATGGGGTTCAGAGTTTCTCAGTTGAAGTTAGCTTCACGGAGCAACTCGCGTGTCCCTGAAATTCTGGCCATTAGTACGTTATTGAACATTTGTGGCCATAACTTAGCATCCAATCTTCCTCTGATAACAGCAAAACTAAAGCGTTGATTGCAATATTTCTAAGGTCAATCACAATATTAATGAGGTAAACTTACACCTATCCAATAAGGCCGCCATTGCTCGGGTTACCCGGCTGTAGATCATGTGACAGGAACTATCAATTTGCTGAAATGACATCACGGTGACTCTGGAATTGACTCATCTTACACATTTCCTGAATTTAGTTATATTTTCTAGAGGAGCCCACGTTTTTACAGGAGCCCTTGGCAACCCAGATGCCATTTTAGGACAACAGCAAGTTGAAAAATGGTGACAGTGAGAGATGGAGGACAATGGATGGATTTTTATGAAAAAATAAGCAAAAACACTATACCAACCAAAGTGCCTTGTTTGGACCAGCATATCCTCATAGAAAGTAAAATACGTATAGTTCAGAAATTGTCTGATAAAACGGGGTTTTGACTTGGGTAGTAGGCATTATCACTTAAGGATGAATAATCAAACTGTCTTATGGCAGTGATCACTAAACTACGGCCCGCTGGCTGTGTCAGGCCTGCCAACAAATTTAATCCGACTCACAAGACGATGCTGAGAGAAGCATAAGAAAATAAATTAGACGCTTCTCATCAAACAATGATTTGCAGGTTTAATATGCCCACTGGATGACACTAAACCCACTCGCCACTCCACTCACTGAAGCTGTACATGCTGACTACTATTAATCAAACAAAGAACATTTGTGCAAACGCCCATCCTGATGTTATTTGATTTAAAATAGAAGTCTTCGTTTAAAGCAATACGATTGCGCTAACCTGAAATTCTGTGTCACTGTGTACCCCCATAACATAATTCAATTCTGCTCATGGCCAACAATAAAACAGCTGGCCACATTTTTCTGTATATGCTTTTAAAAAAATCAATTTTATTCGTCAAGATATTACATTTAATGCAATAAAACACTTCTAAAGTAGCCCTGTTGAATTTTCAATGTGAATGATCAAATTTTAATTTACTTTCTATTACTCTTTAAATTTTTATTTGTAAATCAAAAAATGTATTTGTATATTTTGTGTGTTTGAAAAGCAATTGGACAAAATGATCCCTTTACGAACAATACGACCACAATACACACATTGTGCAAATGAAAAAAAAAAGAATGAGCTTATGTTATGTATTTTGCTCATTTATTACAGAGGTATCGGATTTAACACTCTATTGGCATATACAAATAAATCAAGTACATCAATCAGCCATGTTTTCTCTCCAGCCTGATTCAAAACCCCTGCCTTATGGTATTAGCAGATATGTGCCCCTTAGCTTTTACCGATTGCTCTTCCTTGGCATGGTTAAGGTCCCCGATGGCTTCGATGATGGGGAGGTCAGTGGTGCTTGTTTGGCAGTTTGATGATGAGCTCTGTTCTGGAGCTGGAGTGGATGCTGTAAAGAGAGTTTTTTTGACAGAGCAAATCATTCATGAAATGCCACCAATGTTCTGCATAAAGTCAACTCTATTGCTGCTACATGCATCATTGTACGAGTAAATATTAAGAAGCAAATGAAGAGTTTGGCTTTTTCCACTTCTGAATTTGAATGCATAGGTTAGTCCTTCAGGGACAACAGGGTGTAAAAATAAGATTCATGAGGATCAACTTCATTACAAAATTTCCCTGCTCCCTATAATGTATTACATAAATGTAGGAAAAATGCAGTGTTTTTAACTAAAACCCATGGGCACAGATTCACAACAATAAAGACGAAACTTGAGAGTTAAGCAGAAATTTCCTCGTTATATTTGTTTTGGTTTATTTGGACCAGGGGTCACTAACATGGTGCCGGCAGACACCAGGTAGCCCCCTAAAAGCACTTGAGTAGTCCGTGGACTGGTTGTGAAATAGTTCATTAATGATGGACAACAGTGATTTTCTAAGAAATTGGATTTCTACCTAGCAAGTTAAACCATTGGCATGATCAGTCTTTTTAAAAACAATGTGCAAACTGGACAAAATGATGCTAAAGCAAACATAAGCAGTGAGTGGCCTTGAGCGGTCTCTAGTGGTAGCCTCTAGGACTGCTTGTGACCTGGATTTCACTTCGGATAGTGAGCAATATTTTCTTCGCAAATAAAACACTCGTGTTTGGAGGGGTTTATATAAAGATGTACCACTGTACAGTATATCAGGTTCTGTGGCTAAAAAGGGGAAGGGGGGAAGTGATTTAGCATGCATGTGATCTCCACCATAACACTCACGTGATTCAGTAGATGGCGATGTAGAGGTTCCAAGGCTCAAGGTCATTCGAGACAAATCAAGGTCACTGCCTTCATCTTCCAGCGTAGCAGTAGATGGGGGCGACAGCAGCTGACTGCAGACCATGGTTTCGTTTACGGCCACAGGGCCTGGGGTCGCACACCTGCTCCCCATGGGCCCCGACACGGACGGGCCCTCCCCCGCATCAAAGTCGACGCCCATGCCGTCTTTCCCGAGGCTCAGCTGCCTCTGAAGCAGAACAGGGTCTGCCACGTGCTGAGGACTACCGATGGCTGAGGAGGGGGTGGACAAGTCGCAGGCTTGGGGGCACACAGTGGTAATAGGGACCAAGCCTTGGAGCATGTGGCCCCCCACTCCCACAGTCTGGGCTGGCATGTACGCCGCCATAGCCGCCCACTGCTGATGGGTGGCTCGGAAAATGTTGGCTTGGCTCCAGATGAGGGGCTGGCCTCCCGGGAGCACTTGGGCCACCTGCAAGGGGCCCTGAACAGGAAAGGCCAGAGTCTGGGCTTGGCCAGAAAACGGCTGCTGGGCCCACTGGGAGGCCTGCACCGAGCCCATGGTCATATACCCTTTTGAGGTAATGAGAGAAGGAAACCATTTTTATTACAACAGGAAAGGGGGACGTTTTATGATACAAATTGCTAATTTCCACTGCAAAGCAATTTATGTTGGATTCACAGAAATACAGTATGTGCTTTTTGCAGTGACGGGCTGTGTATTTCACAACTAGGCCTTCATTAATGACCTTTAGTGACGTGTTGTTCAAGAACAAACCGGCTCTTGGAATCGAGATGTTTTTTTTTTCTCTTGTGATTGGTCAATATACATTTTTTTCAGGGATTCAGTGTTAGTGACTTTACGATTGTTTGGTATAAAAAAGGTTAAAACTGTTTTGTACTTTATCTTTTTTTTCGGATTTGTAAATATTTTAATTTCTGTTTCTTGTGTTATTTTTAGGGATAATGTGTTTTACACAACCGATGTAAAATGTTTTCTTGTATTTCATAACTTATTTGTTGTTGCACTGAAAAGTAAACATCTTTATCAACATTTTGTTTTGTGTTTTTCATAAATTTCTGAGTTGCTTGACATTAAACTTGCTTAGTATACAGATTTCTGAGCTTGGAAACGAGTAATGGCTGAAATGTGATTGGTTTCATGCTTAAATATTAAAGCACACATCTGGGAGCAGTGCAACTAGGGGGAAATCAATGAAAGGAAACTGACAGATGATATGGAATTATTTAGTGCATTTTCATAGAGAAAATTAAATTACATCACACTATTCAATCTTTTTTTTAAAACAGCAGAGAAGGCCTTGCAGGCCCTGGCGGCCCAACACTTGCTTTTTGGTTGTAGTGCAGATTTGTATCTCGAAGACCCAATTCAGATGTACAACTAATTTACAAATAGCATTGAAATCATAACTGTGCCAGCAAGGATCCAAGTTATTAATACTGTTTCTTTTGTTAAGTCAAGCCCTTTAGTGTTTATGTTTAGTATTTTTGGAGGAGGGAAGGAGCTCCCCTAGTTTTAGGCACAGATTCTGATGGTCATCAATAATCATGAATCTTTTGGAGGTGAGACACTGTTGACATTGTAAGTGCCTTTGATTGAATTTATGCCTCATCTGGGCACTGTCCCTAGCAATTTGATATTTTGTGTTTCAGTAATAAATACATACTGTCCATTATGTTTCCTTTTGGTGTACATTGGTTAGATTCCTCTTTTTAACTTTTTAAAATGTTCTATTCATTTGGACTACTGTATGTATTTTCATAGAGCATCACAAAATATTTCAGTAACTGTTTTTTAAAAGGAAAATAATGACTGTAATTTTTAAATTTTAACTTAAGTTACTAAAATAAATGAAGAAATAAGAAACTGTTTTTCAAAGTTTAACACACACATCAGCTTAGTTTGAAGCAGGGGTCAACACACTTTTTGAGTTGCAAGTTGCATTGGTTTGCACAGAGGAGGGACAGAGGAAAAAAATAGCTTAATGATATATACAATTTTTTGGATATGCATTGCCAGTCTTAAATATCTCTGCAATACATGAGGAAAATAGATAACATGAACCAAGCCATTTTTTTCCCTTGTTTGCATTTAACCGCACAAGTTGTAATTCATTGTTTGTTTTTTTATAAGGGACCATTTCATCCGCTTGGTTTTGAAACACGCAAAATATACAGAAGCGGCTCAAGTTTTTCAATGCTTCTCTCAGCATTGTTTCGTGGGCTTGATATTGCTCACAGGCCTTAGTCTGGTGACCCCTGGTTTAAAGCATCATGTGTTTATTTCATACTCCTTAACCATGAGGTGCAAACTTGCATGCGTAGCTACTGCAATACTAGTCAGAACTAGCTAGCATACCAAGTTAGCCATCGAGCACCCTGGACCGTGTGCGACAGCAACTGAACCAGCCAACACCATGCTGCTAGTTTGCTAAAGCTTACAATGACAGCAAGTTCTCGGCTGCTGCCTGCCCTTTACTGTCCTTTTCTCCCCCGCTGACTCTATCAATTTAACAAACCACTTAATGAAATGCTGTTTATGTCATGTGTGGCTTTCTGACTTCTTTGACAGTTTTTGGGGGTGTTGTACATTTAGATTGTGTTCTTTCAGTTTGTAGCAGTTATCACAGATGAGGTACATGGGGAGAAAAAAAAACAAGCAGTACTAGATCGGATCCTCAGGTTGTGTTTACCACCCTCCGATTTATGCTCCTGTCCAAAAACAACGAGTGCAGTACCAAATTGGTTTGGTTCAAAATGTAAAATCTAGCCATGCTGTCCCATTAGTCGGCAAGCAACAAGTTGATAATAATTTTTTTTAACCCACATTCTATAGACATTGTCATAGCACCCCGAGCCAAGTAATGCAGGTAGACTGCTTCTATCATACTATGCTGTGTTCAGAGTCAACCACTTTAGACATTTTTGAAATCTTCTTTTGAATGTAATTCCAAATGTGAGTTTGACCACATGCTGCGTCGCCTGTGGGTTGATTCTGGCCCACAAAGACATGAAAATGACTGGACAATGCAAAAAGCACAATTGATTGCAACTGTAATACTAATATAGCTTGTGCAAAATAATCTTTTTTTTTTTTAAATGCAGGGAAATATAATGCTTCAATCTTGGCAACTCACCTGAGGGCACCGAGGTCGGGCTAAAGGGGGTGTACATCTCGGCAGTATTAGGCTGCTGCTGGCGGCTGCTCCTGCTTGGATCCAGTGTGTTGGCAGGTGAAGGAGGCATCTGAAAGAGAACATGTCAGGGATGATAACTCTATCAAAGGCACTTAAGGGTCAGCTTACTTCTTTTTGAGTCAGCAATAATTCCCATACTATCCCCTTTCACTTTTCACTCTTTTACACCTTGTTCCGTAATACATAATGTTTGAGGCTGGACACGAACCACTCCGTCAGAGGAGACCGTTTATCAGGTACAAAGACAAAACCTAGCTTCCCTTCCTCCCCACTTATTATAAACCCTACGGTGCCGGGGTGATGACATTTTTTGATTCACAGGTCACAAAGGGTTCTACAATTTGACAGAAGGACTGGTTTAAGAGGAAAAAGAGTATTGATTGGATAGTTTTTCAGTATCTGCCAATTCAGTCTCGATCTGATACCTCATTAATGCACATGGAAAAAAAGATGATGTATCCAGTTTTTCTGTTGCATCTATAAATACAGACACAGACATTAATTCAAATTATTTGTCATTAGTTTAACAATAAAGCATTTCATTAGATTGCTTTCAAAATGCTCTTTTCCACAAACAAAAACTGAACCATTACAGTTGCCCAGTTCATATAACTCAAAACTTGGAAGGGATGGAACGACTGCGTCCCCTTTTGGATAGTTCCCGGACATACCAATTCGCCATGTACCATAATAAAACCTGATAACATGAAGTTTTGTTTGTAGTTAAAACATCCACGGCTTTGTAATGATAAAATAATGTTCTCACCATACGTAATTATATCGAATGGAGAGACATTGTCAAGTATAGAACACGACGAGAATTTCCCACATCTTTGGCTTTCTGACAAGTTTAGCAATTTTAAACACCGCTATCCGATACTGGTGATTTCAGATATATGAGAACACGCCCAAAGAGGCATGATCTGGTCGAGTCTTTCTGGTCGATATAAAGGAATTAGCTGAGCTCATGGCTCATGGTCCTCCACGACGGCGTCAATGCGGCCATGCGGGCCTGTGCTGCGGCCATACATTGCAACCATCCGGAGTACGAGACCAAGTCTCTCCACGACGACAAATTAAAGAATCTCCCCAAATTTGACTAGCATTATAGCTGGAAACCTTCTTATTGTGCTAGTAACTTCCAGACTTTCAGAGGTTGAAAACCCCCATAATCTCCGCCCACACCACCTCCACGCCTCCTCAGTTTTTCCATCATTGATTCTCTGTGGTAATAAACTGTATGTGCTATTTCAAATGGCTTGGTTCATTAATTACATATTTGGGGGATTAGTAATTTATATTAGGACTCCAATAACTTAAAGTAATAACGTAATTATAAGAATTTTTAGCATACTTTAGAGAAAAAAAAATATGTTTACGGTGGAGCACAAGCAACACCTAGAGACAAATTTGTTAACTGAGTGCAGGAAAGAGTATTTCGTTTCAATCCTAATGATTTCTTAAATTTAAGCTAGAAAAATCCTTACATAATTTATTATGTCCCTTTTAATACTAAAATCAAACATACACATTGAGCATCTTAAAATGCAAAAGGGCCAGCTAAGATATCTTCTTTTTTTGCATGACATTTAATTCTTTCAGCAAAAATCCTGTTTTGTGTGTGATGGGATTGCCCATAGAGTTTTTAAGTTAAAATCGCAAGATGTTCCGCATGTTCTGTCATGATTGCCGATTAAGGGCACCTGTGACTGCTCAATTGGCGCCAACAGCCCTGAGAGCTGGACTCTTTTTAAACCCCCGGCTTTCAAGAGATCCCTGTCAGATCGTTGCGAACCGTTGCTCCCAGCCCGGCAAGCTCTCACGTTCAGACTCTGTTCCTGCCCTGTTTTTCTCTGCCTGATACCCGTTGCCAACCCTTTTCGGGACCTGACTCTGCCCCGTTCCGCCTTCCCGATATCCTACCTGTTTTGCCACGCTACCCTCCTGACACCTGTTGCCGACCTTGTTTCCGAACTTGACACCGCCCTTGCTAAAGACTTGTATTTCCTGCCAATCTTCGACCATCCTCGCTCGACACGGAAGTGCCACTTCCGCGTCTCCAGCCACCTGCTCCCCTTGTCCGTCAACCATTGGATTGTGGAAGCAAGCTCTACTCTGCCTCTTTATTAAAAACTGAGCAAACGAGCGCTATTGGGTCCTGTGTCTGTTTCTGTTCATGTTCAGTTGTACGCGGAAGCTAGTCATAGTTGTCTTGTGTTTGTTCAAAAGAATGTCTTGTAAACTTTCTTGTCAACATATCACTTGTTGCGTGGATCACAGTTGGGAATTAGCTACTAATATTCTCTCAACTTTTTGAGAGGTGTTTTGTCTGTGTGCTGTCTACTTGCCTTTCTCTGGTCCGCTGTTCTTTATAGAAGGGCTTGAAAAGTAAAGTGAAAAAAATCTCTATTTCTCTGTGGGCTACTTTGTGTATATGTTTTCCCTAATTATCCTGACATTTTTCTTATCGTATTTTTCTAAGTCTTTATTACGCGTTTATTCTGGAGTGCCATGTCTAATCTGGTTGTAAACAATGTTCACTGCGTGGTTATCGATGATAATAAACAGCCGGTAAACTATTTCAGCAACCTGTTTTGTTCTACACATGCACAAAGTGCTCAATAAAAACTGATGGTGTAGTGTAGTCTATCAATGTTCAGTGTGGTTTGAGTGCATCATCTATTTGAGAATCATGGGCATTCCAATATATTTTTACTTTACTATTTAATTCAAATCTGTCAGGAAAGATTTATAGCCTAATGGTTCCAGCGCCTTAGTTTTAATCTGGTACAGTGGCTTGTCATTTGTATCAATGAAATGTATTCTTTATTCTCTTCAACATGATACAATCCTTCTGGCCCAATTAAGGGGGTGTTAACAATCAACAAACCTATGCAAATAAACTGTCACTGAACACAAAGAAATTCTTCTTTTGTGTGGGTAGTACTAACCGAGGGAGGGGTAGACATGTCTCCAAAAAGATCGAAGTGGTTGATATTCTGTGAAAAGAAACAGGGGGAGATAGCAAAAAGTACAGTGACACATCATGAAATTGAAATTCAATAGTCATACAATCTTGAATTCATCGCGCCGCAGACTGAGTTGGTGCTCCTTTTGGAGGTTGAGTCAACTATTCATTTGGGTGTTTGTGCAGTGCGTGGAAAGAAACCATTATCGCTTTGTACTATTATCAGAAAATGGATCTTGAATGGCCTGTTCATGATTGGCTATATTAGATTGTGTAGGTGGCTATTCAGTTCTATTAAACAGACCCTGATTACATATTCTTGTGTCTGCCAATCAAAAAGGTCCTCTGAGAGTCTGACCTGCTTTAGAATGCTGATGCTACCCTTCCAGCAGAACAACTCAAAACAGAGGACCAGACAAGTAAAGAAGCTCTTGGAAACACCCGACTCAGACAAAGAGGTGGAGAGAGGTGGGGTACAATACAATTATCCAAGCTATGGAAGAGCGACGTTGCATGAAATGTACCAGGGGGCCATGCATAAACAGACAATGAGTATTTAGAAAAACACAGAAACACCAAGCTTTGCATGCTGTAAATAAAGCGCTGAATGTGGAATTGTAGAAACCCCAGAACGGAAACCAAACAAGACATGAAGAGGTATCCCAGCCATCAGTGTCGATGCAAACGGGTCTTTTATGTCCTCTTTGACATAAAGGATACCCCAGTTTGCACTTTGTGACCACCGAGGGCTCGCGGAATGACTCAGAGTTCCGAGAGGAGTAAACAAGTGCCCGCCCGGGGTGCTTAAACACGTAAGGGAAGCTTTCGGCTCTCAAAAAGCTCCGACTGAATGAACAGACAAGCAGTAACACTTAGAGATATGGAGGCGCTGCCACTAATACCAGCATGGAGCTGTATGAGCGAGATAGTTAGGGGCCAGTGCAGGTTATCTCTTTAATAACGCTGAGCAACAAGCACACGCACACTGGCTGTTTTTAATCCCACAAATTGGGGAAACATATTTTTCGAAACACTTGCTGTGGTTATCGTTTCATGAACAAAAAATGAAAAATGTTATTTGGTCAGTGCATTCAATGGATTGCATTGGGCGATTTTATTTTCTGAACAGTGAATAACCCTGTCAAACTGAAAATCTTTTATAGAGACACAGAATGTGAGTATGCACAAAAAAATGCTGATGCAGTTTATTGCAGTGGTTACGTTTCAAAAAGAACCCGATATAGGCGAAATTCGTGAAGTAGAAACCTTTATTTATTAGAATTATTACGACCTTTTTATACATAAATTTGTCTGACAAATACAAGTACTCTATATAACTATTGTTATTGTTTTTATTTTTATTTTTTACAAAGTTGAAGTTGAAGTTGTAGAGGTTTATTGTTCTATATTCTTTATCAATTATCCATTATCCGTTATCGGTCAAATCATAATACACTACAAAGCCAAGAAGCCGAGACAGTTTAACCAATAAGAATGAAGAACACAATGCACGATGCAAATCTGTGAAGTAGTGAAATCATGAAAAGTACTGGTAATACGCGTTTGAGTGAGGGATTACTCTATACATAATATGTCCATTTTTAAATAGCCCAAGGCATACACTAAGCTTACATTTGTATCTAAAAAAGGGATTTAAAGACAAAGAAAAAAGGGTTTTAAAGACAATTGATTATATTTGCAGACAAAACGTTTTCACTCGATTTTCTGCAGTGTCAAGCTACAAACCACACAAATCACGATGCCTTACGTAAAAAACTACAGGTAAAATGACAATGAATGTGAAAAAAAAAGCATCATAAAATGTAATATGACTGTTTATTTGTCTGTTTGCGGCTGTTGGATAAATATAAGTGCAAATGAGATGCTGATGTATATTGGAAGAATCAATATTAAAGTTATTATGTTATCATCATGTTATTCATGTTATCCTGCACCCCCAAACTGAAGACATTGTCAATGAATGTTTTAGCAAGTGGATTTTCAAATTGTACTTGAATATCGACTGTATGTAAATGTGTTCACTGATTTCTTAAGGAAAAAAATCTTGGGGGACAGCGTGTAGGCGGACTACATGAAGATTAAATGGCTCTTCTTCATGCAACTCAAGAAACAACACCCCACCAACAAACCTCGCATAGTCATCCTCTGAAGGGAGATGCAACTGACTCTCTGTGATTTTTTTGATACAAACAAGCGAACCGGATAAATAACATGCTGTTTTGTGTGGACCATCTGGTCAAAACCTGCATCAGATGTTGAATTGTGCTGCATTTTTGAGTCAGCCTCACTAATCTGTTTTGAAATTGCAAGCATGTCATGGGCACGCACGACCAATCGGAATAGATTTTCTTCAAGAGAACCCGGACAAGAGGTTTGGAGGTGGAGGCGTATAGGAACAAATAATACAAAATAAAAGAACACCTACAGTCATGAAATGGCGTTTGGGGACATCATAGATCCCTTCCTTCTGCTGACTGGTTGGGACCTGCATTGGATTGAAGGAGTTTGATTCAAATGATAATTGCATAGCAAAACTGTATATTTTTGTTTAGCAGAGTGAGTATTAGATATCACGAGTTGAACTATTAAAGAATAAAAAGCTTACTACATTCGTTTAGATTCAGTCCATTTTCTTTTATAATTGTATCTTTCGTTGCAGAGGGATTATGCAAATTCTACAGTAGCACTGCCGAATCAATCCTAGTTAAATCAATATTGATTGCAAACAATGGCTGAGGATGTTGGCTGAGCATTAAAAAAGCCCATTGTTATTCCAAACCAGTAAAGCTTATTTGATGATAAGAAATTGCCTTGGCTAGTACTTCACTTCTAAGTCAAGAAAACGAGCTGTCGCTTTTAACCTCTCCAACCGTCTCTCTTCCCTCCCAGTTCTGGTTAACTTTTGCTTGTTTTTTTTTACCCGCTCCAGTCTATTGATCTTGTTTCACTGCCAGTTCAAATGGCATGGCAAAGTGATTAATCTCTTTCTCCCTCTCTTCCTCCGTATCTTTCATCTTCTAAAGAAGATACACAGGCAAAAAGAGGAGGAGGAGAGAGAGAAAGACTGAGAGGAGGCTGTCGGATTAAACTATACAAGTCCCCGAAGTCTTAGCTTCCTCCTTCAAATGGTCTTACTACGGAAAAATAGTTAGGTCCTGAAACCACATAGATGACACTGACCTTGATGCGTTTGCATCCTCTTATGCTATGCAGGGATTTTTCACTTGACACCCTCAAACACAAACTTCCTACACTGTTTTCCCAATATCAGCTAAAACAAAGGCCCTTTCAATTCATGTTCAAACCTGAATCTGCAGAAATGTCTCAGAGTGATGAGCTAGACAGCCGCTTGCTTAAAGGCTATGATCATCTACCGTAGGGTTTATAATAAGTGGGGAGGAAAGGAAGCTAGGTTTTGTCTTTGTACCTGATAAACGCTCTCCTCTGATTGGGGGCCACGGAGTGGTTCGTGTCCAGCCTCAAACACTATGTACTACGGAACAAGGTGTAAAAGAGTGAAAAGTGAAAGGGGAGACACATGACAGGTTTGCATGTCAAGGACAAGGAGATGATTAGGGTGTAAAAAGGAGGGGGTGTAATCACATGATCAGAACAGACAAGAGCAAACGGGGTGAAAAGGTACAAATAAGTAGAATAGCAGAGAAAGGAGTGGGGCAATCAGCAGAGAAAGAAAAACATGTGGGAGGGGGGAGAGAACAAGGATAAGTCAGGTAGCAGTTCATAGCAAGGTAGATGTCGCAGAGGTCAATAAAAACATGAGGCTCTATATCTTTGAAACTATTTTCATTTCAGGAAGAGAACTGTCAGTGTACATATGAACTCAAATTAAAGAAATTACAAAACATGGCACAATTAGAAGAAGATTAAGGATTTAAACGGGTGCTTGAAATAGCCCTAATCTATCACGCTATTTGTCAAAGCCTACCAGCTAAATACAGGAGAATAGGGGTGTCAAACTCGTTTAGCTCAGGGGCCACATCGTCAAAAAAACACTCTCTTGGGGGCAGGCCAGAAAATAAATGCTATAAAAAGTGTGCTTTAGTTGTAAGGCTGGGGATCCTTTGGTTGCTCACTATAAAATTACAATTATGATTTTGAGGTGTAAAATTCAATAAAAAAACATTATTGTTGTTTTTTTTTCCATCAATAGTTTTTACCTCCACTAAAATTTAGTCTCTTGTAGTATTTATCACTTGTACATTTGTAGAAACATCAAAACAACAAATTTATGTCCATTACAATTTTTTCAAGTCAAGTTAACTCGTGCAAATTAGAAAGTGACAAAATAGCACGCGACCACAAATTTAAGTGAACATGATTTAAATGATGTATTAAATTTAATCTTTTGTTTTCTTTTTTTAATTGGAATGTTTGTGACTTCTATTTTAAGTAGAATAACACTGCGATAGATAAATGGTAGATAGCAAATACAGTTAAAGTGGGTGGTTTATGATGTGGATGACACTTGGCAACATCCAGTGGACATATTTAAAACAGCAGGTCATTGTTTGACGTGATGCTTCTCACTTTTCTGTCAAGCTTCTAGCATTGTCTTGCAGGCTGATTAAATTGTTGGCAGGCCTGATTCGGTCTGTGGGCTGTATGTTTGACACCCCTGTAGGATAGCATTTAAATTGAATTAGGTGGTTCCTTTACATTTGAGAAATCTTATGTATCAATTTCAAAGTACCGTATTTTCACGACTATAGGGCGCACCGGGTTATGAGGCGCACCCCCCAAAAATAGTTTTTTGTAATATAAGGTGCACCGGGCTATAAGACGCTACAGTGGGAACGTCAACAAAACAGTCAGATAGTTCAGTCAAACTTATTAACCGCTTAACATTACGACGGCTTGCAAAGAATGAAATACGTGTCTCAGACACGTAAGGACACGGTGTCTGTACGATGTCACCAATCAGTAAAATGCGTCATTACACATATCATTAGGAAGGTTAAACTCTTGGGATTAAAGAAATGCCAACCATTTCTTAGTTTCTATTTTCTTTTTCGCTGACAACTGTGTGGACAGCAAAGTAAGAGTTTCATTGTGCAGGGAATTGTGGTTCTTTACTGTGCATATGACAAACACTTTGAATTAAATTAAACTGAATTTAAAAATAGACTAATCACAGAAACATCAAGCTCAGTCTGAAACAAGATACTGGGAAAATATAAAGCCGGGGTAGCTCACCAAAATAGTCTTGCAGCCATCACATTCAATAATAATATGCAACCATGGTCCCCTTACATCCATGAGTGTAGTAAATCCAACCGTTTAAAATATTTACAAACTCCAGAACACCCAATAATGCCGACGAATAAAAGAAAAAATTCGCCGAGAAGCATCTGCATCAATAGACATTGCTTGTTTTTAAATACAGACTAGTAAAAAATGTTTACTCCATGCCGGAGACCAACCTAACGTGTGTTTGAAATTCTTTTTCGGCCAATTGCAGGATTTCATTTGCCCTGCTTTAGCCTATGCGAGCCTGTTAATGCTAAAAAGGACCCACCTTCTTTACCCCTGAATAACTTTAGCCAATAGTGACCGATTCAAATGATGATTGAAACATTGGTTAGGAAATTAAATGCCGGTATATATATATATCCCAGCATACACCGTGGACTACTTCTCTTATGGGGGAAAATTTTAGTCGGCAGCTTCTTGCCTTAGTAGCGAGACCTTGCGACTCACTATTGTTCCATATATAAGGTGCACTGTATCATAAGGCGCATGGTCAGCTTTTGAAAAAAATAAAGGCTTTTAGGTGCGTCTTATAATCGTGAAAATACGGTACAGTATTTGAATTCATGTCATCTAAACAGCTCCGTATATTACAATAACCAGATTTTTAATAGCTATTTACAGTAGAATGTTTCATAGACCATCACCCGCGTGAAAACAATTTCTGAAAATGTCAGGTCCCTGGGCCATTAGCAGGAGTTTTGTCAACCAATTTGTAAGTAAGAAAGCCAAATGAATGACTATGGAGATATTCAACAGCAACAAACAGATGATTCAGGACGTGTTTTTATAATATAGGGTAGCATAAAATTTAGCATTGTCTGTATTCAGTGTGAGCAGAAACACACACATATCAAATCATGTGCAGCCAAAAAAGACAGTTACAGTAAATTGTGGATGCGGACAGATCTTTGAAAGAAACTGGAGCACTGACACGAATCAACATAAAATATGGGTTTACAACATTGCACTGGCGAATGGAAGTTGAATGGTTGAACAAAACTGCAAAAATGGGGTTGCTGGGTGGTGGAACTTTTTGAATCATTAATTTGGAGCAGATTAGTGATCAGATCAAGTGCGCATATGAAGAATTTACTACTCCTAGATTCCCAAGCTGCAGCAAAGCAGGAAAGCTAGGGGGGCGTCTACCTGATAAACGGGATCGTCTGCTTCGTCTTCTAGGATGGTCTGCGGGTGCGGCGGGAGGGAAGAAGGCACATGACACATTTCATAGCAAAAAATGGTAGGAATCACTTTCAAAGTTAAGGGAGAGCCACACGTGTACCTACAAGCACCTTTAAAAAGGTATTTTTGAATATCATAGCTTATCTGTATGGAAGCTCAGTAAGTGTTCCTAAAAGTGTGTAAGTGTGCATCCGTGTGTGTGTGTGTGTGTGTGTGTGTGTGTGTGTGTGTGTGTGTGTGTGTGTGTGTGTGTGTGTCTGTCCAACAAACACAATTCAAATCGATTTGGTGTGAAGGAGATATCATGTGTAATCATGCATCAAATGTGAAATAAATTCTTGCAGCATGTTTTCTTCGTCCTACCTGGTAAACAGCCTGTTCACAGTGTTTGTCCTTCTGGGCCTTTTTCTCCAGCTCTTCCTTTTGCTTAATGTCGTGAATGAGTGTAAAAAGATCACGAAGGTCAATGATGAGAGGCTCCGCCTGTGCAGAGGAGTGAAAATCGAAGGGTATGGTGTGAAAAATTGGGGTAGTTCACTGTACTCATGCTAAAAAGGCAGATGAAAGATTGGCCAACAGATTTGCAAATGTGAGCTAGATATTATGTAGGATTTTGAAAACTACATATAGATACCCACACTCTGCAAATACTACAGTGCATTGTGCGCACTGCTTTGCCCTGGTTTCATACAGTGTTGGGCATGTTACCTAAAAACAGTAATTAGGTAAAGGTGGTGTCCGGAACTTGAAATTTTGTTACTCTCTGCTGCCATTTCCTGGCTTAAAGTCATGATCGGAGCCTTAGTATGCTCATTCCTTAAGCGCTAATAAACCCTTTTTTTGGGGTGGATGTCGGCGTTTTGGCTTTATTTGAAACATGGATTTTTATTTTTTATATTATATTTACAACTTTTTAAGGACATTTCAAATGGTGAATCTCACCTTTAAAGTCACTAGTTATTTAATTTAAAAAGTTATTCAATTAATCCCCTAATTACTGACATCAAACAGTAGTGTGTTATTCTGAAAGTCATTATCAGTTGCAAATAACCATATATGCTCGCTTGTAAGCCTAAATTACATATAAACCCGACCCCCTCAAACTGCCTTAAGGCCCGGACACACAGCCTTTCACGGGCGTATCGAGGCTGAATCACGGCCAGAAATTTCTGCCTGTGAAGAAGACGCTGTTGGACACTTTGAGATCGCCATACAGACGAGATACAGCCGTGCTTTACACGCGGTCGGAAATTCACACGCGGTTGGCCGCGCGAAAAAGTTTTGCGCTGCTCAAAACTTTAGACCACGTGTAACCGCGGGCGGCACACGTGGTACACACGAGGTAATGACGCGGTACAGACACGGAACGACCAGGGCGTGGTTACACGCGGGTAGTACGCGAAATTTTAGCGGGTAATCGTGGGTGGAGCACGGTCATAGCATGTTCTGCGCCTGTATTGCGGTGTTATCACGTGAATTAGCTCGTGTAACGCGTGTGACGGTCAAACGCCTTTCTCCGCGTATATACAGCGCAATTTGCCGAGCACACGTCAGTTGTGCTCGAGACGTCAAGGGGTGAACATGGATCCCCGTCACCGTAGTGACCTCGTCTTAATCCATTTTTATTTCTTGACATTTCTTTTCATTTCATAACAAGATAATAAAATAAAAATGAAAAACTATTACAATAATAACATATTGGCTTCTTCGGTGCCATAGCTTTAAATCTTGATCTTCACGGGACTGTGACCTGAGCGGTTATGATTTCTACAGCCCGGTGTTGTGCCGAGAAATGCATCCCTGCCGAGATTTGCATCCCCTCGCTACTATAACCACTTTTACTTCGTTTTATCTCACTTTTATATCATTTTTCGAGAATGTGATGGCGAAGATATAACCAAAACCATTTCGACTTGCATTTGTTGGGAATGTATACAATTTAAACCATTCTGTCTTTGTATTTGTTGTGAATGTAATCGAACGGTAATGCACACCGTATATAAATCACTTTTGAGAACTGTTATGCACTCTACCATAAAGCTTATTATGCTGAAATAAGCTTTATGGTAGAGTGCATAACAGTTTCAATACGAGCAATTTGAATAGAAAAGGGCAAAATAAACATGTTACCTGCTCAAAAGTGATTTATATACACATTCACAACAAATACGGAACGGTTTAAGTTGTATTACATTCCCAACAAATGCAAGACGAAGTGGTTTTGGTTATATGTTCGCCATTAAATTCCCTAAAAGTGATATAAACGTTAGATAAAACCAGGTAAAAGTGGTTGTAGTAGCGAGGGGATGCAAATCTCGGCAAGGACGCATTTCTCGGCATAACGCCGGCTCGGCAGCTTTTATACCCGTGGTCCACACGAGAAAATGACGCGAAAATGACGCGATGAGGAAGCGGAACAGTCGCCGGCGTCTGTTTTGCGGGCATACCACGGATGAACAGCGGGTTGGCCAATTTTGCGCATTTTCCATCGCGGGCAACCACGGGCAAAAAAAAAATCGCCAAATTTTACCCGGCTGTGTGACCGGGCCCTAACGTAGCTATATGGACCTGTGCAAGCATATTTTTTGGCTTGTACAATTTTAAAAACTTGCAAACAATTAGACGAGGCACTCCATACGCATTTTGTCTCTGGGCTTTAAATCACTCGAAGATCTCTGTCCATTGACCCACTGTTCGCACATTTGTCCTTGAATTCAAATGCCCCAAACGTATCCTTTTTCCTTTGTCTGACATTGTTATCATCTAAACCAAAATTTCTCGCCACGTCCAGGTTGCTTGTTTCTTCAGCCACTGTTTTCACTTTTAGCTTGAAGTCAGTAAAATAGGCCTTCCTTTGTTGGGACGAATGCATTACTGGTGGATCATGTGAGTGTATACGGTAGTGAGAATATCTCCATGAGGAGAAACACAGCATGTTCTGTGCTTGAACCAGCTCAGTCATCGCTGTCTCAGCTGTACCAAAACAATTGCATTACATACGTCCAACACTGGTTAGTCTCAACACTGCATGCAGCATATAGTAATCACCGGATGCTTGACAAGTACTCCCACCAAATTGCTTACCGACTGTGCGGTCTTGATCGCGACAAATCTGTGGTTGCCCTCCTTTCCACAGACGTAGCCAAAGGCCCGGTGGTCTCTTGTGTCCTTGGCAATGTAGCTGATTTCATGGACCGAATGCTGATGCTGGAGTACCTGGACAACAAAAGACGGAAAAGAAAAATGTTGGCTAAGAATTAGGCAGGATCATATTGCACTATAATCAATTTTGTCACCAATATATCATTACATTGTTTTAAGGCTGGATTCACATTCCAGATCTTAAAGACTGAGATGACAAAAATCAGGAAAAAAAAGATAATGAGGATTGCACTAATGGGCTAGAAGTGAGAGGTTTGTAGTAACACGGTACAATTGACCCATCGTACTGCAACCCTTCCATCGATGAATACTCCTGACTCATAGGGGAGGCAAAAAATATAAAATAAAGAAAAATAAAATAAAAAGTCAAAAGGAAGTCTTGCAAAATCTCCGGATGTAATACAGAATTTTGAGAATAAAAACAATTGTTGTGGATCATTGTTTTGACACTCCAGTTATGTGACCCCATCCCTTGTCTTAAAATTAACTTGATCTGGGATTGTTATTAAGTAAATCATTAGATGCCTGTTGTTTTGTTTTTCAGAGGATTAATACTGCTTATCTTCTTTCTATGATACAAAAGCGATGGAATGACAAGTGTATTAATTACCGTATTCTGTTTTTAGACACCTGTGAAAATGTTTGCCGAGGATGCAATGGTTGCCTGTTATTTTGACTTTTATTGCACATGGTTGTTTGTTATTCTGGGTGAGTGTTTGTTGTTTTGACTGTTATTTTGCACGGTTATTCGTTATTTGGAATATTATGCACTGTTTACATCATTGTGAATATTGGCAACTCACGTTGCTGACTTTTTGATATTCACACCCAAAACCTAATGGAATAATAAAAACAAAGGACTTGGAGGACCTTTTACCACATTGTTGAATTAGCCTTGTGAGGTTTGAGTACAGCCCTTTCCTGATCTCCTTGAAAGTTCAATATCCATTGATGTCTCATTATTTTGACTATCTACTAAACCAGAAAACATTCAGGGAAAACCTACATGCTAACCTTCACCACTCTGTAAAAAAATGCACAATTCAAATGAAAATTAGGACTTAGGGAATGAACTGAACTGACTTGTAGGTAGAGAATAAGTCTGAACATATTACAGCCTTTTCAGTAACTCACGCACCCTCAAGTACTTTGCTACTCTAGCAGATACCTTTTTTTCTTTACACAAATTCAGCGAGGTAAATCACATACGATGCCTAAAGTCATAAAGCGTACAAAACTAATACTAAGACTCCATTCGCAAGGGGAATCATGTCAGCCTTACATAAAGTGTTTCAATCAAAATGCTGATCCCTACTTTCTCCATAAAAACTCAAGAGATACGTGGAATGTTTACTGCCGGTAATCATTGAATTAAATAACAAGCATTAGGGGAAATGATTTTGCCCAACTACAAATAGACTTGGCTAAGGTGATGAGCTCACTCGTGGGCTTAATGGCATGCTATTAGCACATCAGTCACATACAAAATAGGAGCTATAGTAAAGGTAAGGGCGGTAGGATTTTGTGGCAGGGAGGTCGAAAGCTACGGGATAAATTCAGTGTAATTGTAAGTTTAGCACAGCTGAGGTGGAGCCGCAGTGTAATTAGTATTAGTGGAAATGATCATTAAGGGGTGGAACAGCGTGCTAATTATCAGTTGGCCTTGATGAGGCGAGTGGGCCTATCTAGCTGACACTCTGCCGCAGGATGAGGGGAGGGGAGGCAAGTGGGTGGTTGAGCAAGGCCTCTCGATCATCCCGTAATGAAACATCAGGCATGTGTGTTTGCCAAGGGGAAGAAGGCCAAGATAGAGGTAGAAAGAGCCTATCTCCTAACATTAATATAATAGTGTTCATTTCACTGTGCTACATTTTTAGCAGGCAGACAAGCCCTAAACGATCAGAGGTATTTCCCCGAGCATAGTGTTGTTCTCTCTGTTGTTGAAGTTGAACTGGTTTACATGTAATGCAATTAGCTTCAGCTGGAAATTCAGCAACGATCATTCACAAGCTGGAATTTATATTCTACGGGAAAGCTTGCCATTTGCAGCAACTGGTGACGATAATAATCAAAATACCCTTGTGAATTATCTCTCCTCTGTCTGGCAGTATGTTATTTTCTGCCAAGTTAACAAGATGGTAAACTTGGCAGACATTCTAAAATCGAGTGTGCAAACATCTGCCCTTTGGATGTCCTATACAGCAGATGTTTTATTGCAGCATCTGGATGAGACCTCCTGGTCTTGGATGGGGAAATATAAATTTGCTGACAGTCGCTTACTTGGTACTCACCCCAGATCTTTCACAGTAAATCTTGATCCCTCCAAAGGATACAGTCAAAAATACCCTTTGTTTGTGCTCCCCTTTGGAACGTGCTGTGGAAGCCATGCCCTGCAGGAGATGATAAGGAGAAAGGTGAGAAGAGCATGTGATTTATTCTTGGGGGACACAAGGCTGAATTGAAAATTTGGTGGATGGGTTGACGTTGATGACGTTAGATATGATCAGACAAATATTTCCACCTTAAAATATTTCAGATGACCTTGAGCAGCCAGTGGAATGTGTTTTCCCTCTTCCGGGCTTCACATATGTTCTTTAATCTATGTATTTTAGGATGGGCGTGTCAAATATTGAAGGCTTCAATTTGGCAAGGAGGACAAACATTTACCACTCGTGTCACAATGTTAAAACATGAAAATAGACAATCTGACTTGATTACAAAACTAATAAACGTCGATATTTAGGAATTCCAAAAGTGTTAGCCATGAATTTTGAGAAGGAGTATGTTTCT
Source organism: Urocampus carinirostris (assembly GCF_059441175.1). Taxonomy (NCBI): domain Eukaryota; kingdom Metazoa; phylum Chordata; class Actinopteri; order Syngnathiformes; family Syngnathidae; genus Urocampus; species Urocampus carinirostris. Next base: position 31,384,959 of record NC_142349.1, read on the forward strand.
ATGTCCTTTAAGGGCTGGGATCAATTACGTTCGGCAATATTGTACAATTTCCAGAAAAATTACCGATTTTTGAGAAGCTTTCCAAAGACCTGAGCTCTCGCCAGAGGTTTTAGTCCTTAATAGTTTAAGGAGTTGTACTGCACTTTGGTGTTACACACTTGAATACTAGCTGACAAGAATAAGTGAAGATTTGCTAAAGTTCAGTCTAGCTGACTGAACAACCGAGAGAGCCTTTGAAGACAGTTTTTTTTTCTCAGGGGGAGCAGTTAGACGAAAAAAAACCCCTAACATTTTGACTATGTTCCTTTTGACGTGACCAGTGTGCTTGATGTGTCGTTCAATGAACAAAGGTTGGCAGTGAATAAAGGGGAGGAGAACAAAAGACCTGCAGAATGTCTGACAAAACCACAGTGACATTAACAAGTGTGAACCTCGCTTTTAATCAGTCTTACTTCACCTCCAAACTTTATAGCTCAACTTTTATTTGACATGCATGTCAATCTGGTTCCTATCATCTGGACAGTGAGAAAGAAAGGCAAAGAGACAGTTTATATTTATAGTCTGTTGACTCAAAAGTGCAAAGCGGTGCACCATCAAACATGGTTTATGGTAGGGCTGACCTCAATTCGAAATGTAGTTGGTCATCAGGGGAATATTATGAAAGCCTCAAATCCAGCGACATGCTTTATGAAATGAGGAAACTGAGTCTGGGGATTCAGAGTTTGGGTATGCTTTTGTATGTCTGGGGGGCAAAGTTGCCAAGGTGGTTAAAATAAAAAAAACATCTTGCTGGTTAGAGCCTAGGTAACCGTCCAGGTTTGAAAAAATAATGTTTACACAGTTTATCTTGGTTGATCTGCAATATTACAGCAAAAACAAAAACAGCATACTGAAATGTGAGATCATGGGCTTAGGCCAGAAAAAAATTAAAGTACTCTCAAAAGCATGGGGATGATGTGAGTTCAAGTGACGTTTGGTCTTGTTTACAGGTAGATGAAAAGTTCTAATGATGTGGATCTGTATTGGGCTGTTGTACTGAGAAACGAGCAGTGGCGATATCCATCCATTTTCTGCACCGCTTATCCGTAGTAGGGTCCCGGGGGTGCTGGAGCCCATCCCAAGCCATCTTCGGCCAGTGGGAAGGGGACACCATGAACTGGTTGCCAGCCAGTCGCAGGGAACACAGAGACGGACAACTCACTTGCTCATTCAAACCTAGGGACAGTTTGGACCGGCCAATTAACATGCATGTTTTTGGAATTTGCGAGGAAACCGGAGTGCCCAGGGGAAACCCTTGCAAGCACTGGGAGAATATGCAAACGCCACACAGGATGGTTCGATATCATGACCTCAGAACTGTGCCGCACACGCGCTAACCTTTGCGCTGCCCTGCTGCCTGCAGTGGTGATACCTTTCCACAATTACCCACAGTTTGGTCTTTCCAGTGACCGAAACACCAATACTAAATCATTTGTATTTATAGGGATTGCGGATATTTCCATAAAGATTAAATAAAAAGCTCATTCACTCATGACATCTTAGGTATCTGGCAAGAATACCTGTTGGATTGCTGAATCATCAAGTGTACTTGTTGTGCCCCACTTTAAGGACGTCCCAGCAAAGATCTCACAGGCAATATGAAGTATATAGTCTAGGGATTTTTCTGAAAGAGTCTGATTAAAATGTCCGTCGAGAGGAAACTCTGAGCCTCACTCCTTTATTTTTAATTGGATCCCTTAATCATTAGTGTTGTAGGCCTGGTGACGCCCATCCCTCTCCGGGCAACATATTTTTCCACCTGGTCTTGAACCGAAGACCTTTCGTGCATTGGTTGAATGTGGTAACCACTGCGCTACAATGGAATATCAAATTAAAGGTTTTAGAAAGCCTTTGAGCCTAATGACAATCTGAAATACTGGCTAAAATCTATTTTTGTGGTGATTTGTTATGAATAACAGGCAGTCCTTATCACAAAATGCACAAAATCAGCTTCCACAGAACATTTGCGTGGGCTAGCACAAGCAACAGACCAGTGAGGGGGTCGATAAATCTTGTCAATCAAGCATCGCCTTTTCTATTTGGTAGATTAGGTCTCACGGTAGTGAGATGCAACTCAATTGTGACCTTGTCCCCTTTCACAATCCCCAACTTAGATAAAGGTAGGTCCGTATTGACTTCCACTGACTGTTGGTGGCTCACTGCTAGAGTGATACAGATATTAATGCTGGTTTGTCAAAGCCAGGTTGCCAAAAGTTTCTTAAATTAAATTTAGGTATGAAGAAGTTTTCATCTTTTCAAGAACAATTATTCTGCAAAGGAAACACTTAATTTGGGAATTCCAAAAATCACCCTGGAGTTGATTGCATGCAGTGCTGGGATTGGCCATTGAGGTTCCCTTTCACCCCTTCAACACCTGCCTCGTGCAGACAAATTCCATCGAAGAAAACTATTTGACCGGGACCCCTGACTCATTCTGAAATATCACTTATAAGGAAAGTGAGAAATACAATTTGTAAAAAATAACATGTATGTAAATTTGCTTGCAGGTTAAAACAACTACTAGCATTCCTTTCACTGTTTTGCCTTTTTCAGGAACTGTACAAAAAAAACAAATGAAAGCTGTGATCGAAATGAGTTAAAGTAATTTTCACAGATTGAGGTGAATTCTTTCCTTTATCAAATATGGTCTTTTGACAGGGTCTGTATGTGATCTGTAAAAGATCAACAACTCCTGAAATAGATGCTAATTTCTAGCGTTTGATTGCTGTCCTTTGGCTTTATGTGTTTACTTGAACAGTTGACACTGGAAGACGACCGAATTACGCTCATTTGCTATGGGCTCGCAACAAACAATATGATGCCTCAGTAAAAAACTTTTAAATGCACCAAAGAATATTACATTTTAAATAACTATCTCAAATTATTTCAGAATTTTTAAACATTATATCTATCTCCCCTGGTAAGATCCCTCGAGAGGGGTGACCGACAGCAAGACAAAAATATACACAAAAATAAAGAAAATAAAAAAGGGAAAACGTAGCAATAAATAGACACAAACATTTTTGGACCATGGCCAACCCAAATGCCCAAACAAGCTAAGCACCTCGGCACCCAGGTTGGTCATGCTTTCGTCCCTCCAGATGAAACAGGACACAAGAAGGCGGTCATGTCACTCACGTCAAGGTGAGACAACACACTCTTATGTTCAAGAGAAGGGCCCGACAGCTTTCACTGGTTTACCCCTGCCGCATCATACAGGTGCCCTGCCCATCCCTTAGAACACGTCAAAACATCTGACTATCTGTTTACAACAATCCCTCCACTCATTCCTATCACCAACAAGAGCTCTAGCTTCCACTATATTTAGACCTCTTACCTGCAGTGCACTCATAACACCATCCATCCATGTCAATCGCGGCCATCCTCTTGATCTCCTTCCATCTACTTCTACACTGTAGATCCTCTTCAACATTCACTCCTCATCCATCCTCTCCATGTGTCCAGACTCCAAACCAACCGAGTACTCTCTTATCCACACGCTCACAATTTCATTTGTCAATCCATCCAAACTTGTCACTCCTAACATACTCCTCAAACACTTCATCTCAAAAACATGTCATTTCTTTATCAAATCTGCATTCAGGCTCCAAGTCTCTGCACCATTCAACACAGTCGGCACAATCACATTTTCATACAGTCCCCTCTTAACATCCATGCTCATACTCTTTTGCTCATCACTCTCCTCAGAGCACCCAAAACCTTGCTTTCTTGATTCACTCTGTGCAATACCTCACACTCCATTCCACCAACTGCAGCCACATCACAACCCAAGTACCTGAAGCTTTCAACTTCTTCCAGCACCTGTCCATGCAACCTGATTTCTAACGTCATGCCCACTCCATCACGTGAACACTTCATCACCTTACTCTTTCCAACATTCACACATAACTTACGCCTATCACACACTCCTCCAAACTCCGTTACCAACCTTCTCAATGTTTACTCAGAATCAGCCACAAGCGCTGTGTCATCTGCCAACAACCACTGACTTACTTGCCACTCTGTTCCACTGTTATCCATCATCTCTACACCTCTGCCAGATACTGTAGCATTCACCTCTCTCACCACACCATCCATGTACACATTAAACAGCCATGGTGACATCACACACCCCTGTCTCACACCAGTCAACACAGGGAACCACTCACTTGTCTCATTCCCCACTCTTACACATGCTCTACTGTTCACATAAAAACTCTTCAATGCTTCCAACAAATTTCCCCCCACTCCATACATTACCATCACCTGCCACAGTGCCTCTATATCAACTCTGTCATACGCCTTTTCCAAGTCCATGAAAGCCATATAAACATCCTTACCTTTTGCTAAATATTTCTCACACACCTGACGTACTGCAAACACCTGATCCGTACATCCTCTTCCTTTCCTGAAACCACTCTGCTCCTCCATCACCACCTCAGCCTCTCATTCTCTTAATCAAGACTCTTCCATACAGCTTACCACAGACAACAAACTGATACCTCTCGAATTGCTACATTCATACTTATCACCTTCGCCCTTCTACAATGGCACCACACATGCACTACTCCAATCAACAGGAATATCCAAAAAAATAAAATCAAACTCAGAGAACAAGATTAGTATAATTAGTAAGATAAGCATTATTTTAATCGCTATTGTTTTTACTTTAGTTAATTTAAAAAATGGAGGTCTGGTAGCTGTGCTCCTTCTGGAAAATCTCATAGTTCCCTAATACCAAGACATCATACTCAAAACTGCCTTTTGTCTTTTTAGTTCTTTAGTGCAGTGGTTACTTACCTTTCGTGTGGTTTCATGTCTGACTATATTCTCTTTGCATGGCATCATAATAACATTAGTCATCATAATATGGTAATATCAAAAAGCTTAAATCCACTATGCCAACCCTAGACTAATGGGGATCTAATTGAGATGGAAAAATATATTAGATTTTATCCCATCATCCCACTATTTTTACTCACGATACCACAACAATGCATAAGCTAAATGCTTTCCCACAATGCATCTTTACATGGTAATATAACTTAATGTATTGGAGAAATAGCAGAATGATGAAATAAAACACTTTTTGATTTAACATGCACAATCCTAGTGAGCTTGTGGGTAGGATTGTGCACTCTCACTGCCATGATCCAGGTTTTATTCCTGCTCCATCCAATGCTAAGCAAATAAGGTCAGCGATATTAGTCGATTGATCAATCATTGCTCAATTATGGTGATATAGTATTGTAAAACCTCAGTGTTGCGCGCATCTAAACGTTGGTTTTCTTTTGGGCTGAAAAATAAATGCGTGTATACAAGATTACATTCAGTATATTCGAAAATAAAGGCATTATTTTTCTTTCTGTGAATCCTAGTACCAATCGACCCGTGGACCCGGTATCTATCCACGGCTCGGTAGTTGCGACCACTGCTTTAATGTTAAAGTGAATCGACAAAGCGTGAGCAAGGAGACAGTATTTGTTGCTTATTGAATAGACAATTCAGATGTGCTCACACATATTTTGTCCAAATCTGAGAGACACAGACATAAAGAGTTCAATTTTTCTCTCTCACAAACAGACTAACACACACTGAAGTCTGCACCTTGAGCTTCATCATGGAATCCTGGCACAGTTTGTCCCCGCGCGCCGCCGTCACCTCATCAATCCCGATCAACTTGGCCTTGTAGCGAACGCCGTCTCCACGGAAACGCTTAATAAGCCCAGCCTCAGTTCGGTCAGGACCTGAGGCGGGAAGACAAAGAAGGGAGGGGAGGACATGGGTGCATGAGTTGGCAGCTATGGCATAAATATTTATGGAACAGGAAATGCAGAGTGAATCATAAATTAGCGGCGAGTGAGGAAATAATGAAGCAAAAACTGTATTTACTGCCTTTCGTAAGCTCTTTTTGAAGTTGAACTAACTTTCACTAAACAGGGCCTTCCTTGGTGGAGGTAAGATTGAGATGGGAGGAGGCAGGGTTTCTTAACCAGTGTGCTACAGTACACCAGTGTGCTATGATACCTTGTCTGTTGAGCTGCAGGAATTTGTCCAATTTCATCTCATCAGGGTTCGTACACCTTTTTCATGACCAAATCCAAGCACTTTTTAAGGACTTCCAAATGAAAATTGTAACTTGCCTCAGTACCTTTGAAAAAAGAAATCTGTTGTGAAGTATTGTGCAGAATCACAAGTATATCTGCTATGTGCCAATTTTAATCTTGTGTGTGCATTTATCAAGATATATGATTTTAAGGTCTTGAGTAAATTGTGAAAACATTTGTTTTTTAAAACAATCTCTCCCATTAAATGTGGTGGGTGAAAATGTAGCTTACATTTTCAGTTGCAGGGAAATTCTTCCCATTACAATTTACCTCAAGGAAACGCTACCTTAATTTTTTTAATGGCCCAAAAAACAATTTCCATGATTTATACGTAATCCTTGCACCTGTCTTTTGTACAATGCCGTACAAACTAATGCCAGCTGCAGTTAATCATGCGGGAGGAAGAAATGGCAATGGCAAAGAAAAGCCAAGTGAGAGTAGTATGTGCGTCTTTTTTAGGCAGACTTGTTGAGAAACATGGCAACAATTTCAAGCATTACCATGCAATTCACTTTCCTGCACTTTTAAGACTTTGAAAACAGAACATTAAAATTCAAGCATTTTTAAGGATTTCATGCATCTGTTAGAACCCTGTCTAAATCTTTTCCTGAATAACAACACCAAGATGGAATTTACAATGTATTTATTTAATGTCCTAAAAAGTCTGATTCATCACTAGATGTGCCAAAAAGTCATTTCCCTTGTCATAATTTTTGCATTTATTTATATCTTTCAGAATGACTTACTTTTCTTTCCATTCTCTAACAATTGTTTCCGGTACCGTGAATAACAATAGTGTGATAATGAAATCAAACATATGCCTCTTCGTAAGTCATCCGTATTACTGATGGTTTAGTGTTTGGTGCTCTCCCCATCGCGACCCGGGTTCGATTCTTATTGCATTTAACGTTTTGTGATTTCGTTCAACAATATTTTTCGTCTGATCAATCATCATGAAATGAAATGAAATGATCTGCATTTATATAGCGCTTTTCAAGTCAATGACTTCCCAAAGCGCTTTACAATGTGCTCCACATTTCCCAATAGCGGCCTTGCAGCCATGTAAGGCGCTAACATGCTTATTGGGGGTATTATGGGTTCAGTGTCTTACCCAAGGACACTTCGACATGTAACACGGACGAGCCGGGATTCGAGCTGGGATCCCTTGATCCCAAGACGAGCGCTCTACCTCCTGAGCTACTGCCCCACCAAATATAGTAATGCAACGTAAGACGTCATGTATAACGCGCATCCAAACTATGGGTTCTCTTTTAGTTATACTTGTCTCATATTTTATTATGTACAAATGATAAAGTTTGTCTTATTTTTCAACAAAAACAAGTACAGTGTTGTAGTAAAAAGCAAAAATTTAAACACATAAATTAGCCAAACAATGTGCTCTGGAGATAGTATTGTTTGTTTTAAAGTGACGTCTGACAATTAGATTGGACATTTTACATTTTTATTTGCTCATTGTACTGGACAAAATTAACTTAGAAGGGGTTCTACTTATAGATAATTTTTCTCATTTTTATTCTATTTTTTTCTTATTGTACAAAAAAGGAGAGAAATCACAAAAAAACACAAACATTTAGTAAACAAATTGAAAATTTCCTTGCCATGGTGCCTCCAATCCATCCATTATCTGCACCGCTTATTCTCAGTAGGGTCACGGGGGTGCTGGAGCCCATCCCAGTATACTTTGGGCAGTGGGCATGGGACAACCTGAAGTGGTTGCCAGCCATTCGCGGGCCTCCAATCCTCTATACCCCAAATCTTTCTTTACTACCTTTACCCATTCTGATTCTGACTACCTGATAAGTTTATTTGTTTTTTAATATTAGACACCTGCAAAAGAGATTGCATAGTATATCAGTTTGTTGTTTTGACTAGAATTGCGCACTATTGTTTGTATTGTGTCAATACCACAGGATAGTGACACGGACAGTAATTTTTTGCAGTTATAATTTTATTGATATGAGCCTGAACCCGCAACATGTGTTCTTATCCGTACAAACAATTTTTCCTTGTAACTTGTGCTTCAAGGTCTTGAGAACCTCAGGTAATTTAACAGTTATCCAGGCCCTTCATTGACTCAATTCTAGGTCATAAGAACATCTTTTAACAACAGTGTAAAAGAGAATATGTGAGAAAAAAAAAGACACTCACGAGACTCTCTCAATCGCTAGATTTTCAACCTTAGATTTCATGACGTTATTTTTCGTGATGAAAAAAAAAACAAGAAATTATCTGGGTTTTTCAAATGAATGCAAAGTCGTGGGTGTAATACAGGCGCTTGTCTTGGCTATGCATACTCTCTATCATTAATTCATGAGGGCACAATCCTCCAAACGTTGGGGGAGGGCTTGATGATACTAAAGTCATTAAAGTCTCTCAGCAAGTAAATGTCAAATCTGAGCCTTATTTAGGATGTGAGTGCTTGCCAAATGATGATGAGTCGCAAATATGGCCACAATGTAGTCCACTGAGCACAGCTTGTCACGCAATCGCGCACTCATAAGGTAAACAACACTTCAATACAGCATGAAACTTAGGATAAAGAAACAAAATACAGTGATCTACCCGATTCAAACGATCCCTTTGTACAGGGCTCTACAGTCATATAGTATTAAGCGTTGCATGGCACTTTTACTGACTCATACTTGAATGTGTTGTAAAATGCATGCTGCTCCAGTTGCATTTTAAACACCATCAGTCCGAATCAGTACAGCTCTCTCCGATGAGTTTTAACCAGATGTTCTGCGCCATTTGTTACTTTACATTCGACGTGCCGCTTCCCCTAATAACACTTCAGGAAAGATCTACAGTGTTATGCAGAGATACAGATGAAAAAAAAAATCCTAATGTCTTGCATACTGAAGAGAGTCTTGACACAGTGGCATAACTTGTGTGAGACGTGCTCCGGGTTCAGATCAAGACAAGCCCGTGTGCTGTATTTGAAGACGAAAGTGCTGTGAGGCATGCTGTTTCATGTTGTCACACACTGTGAAGAAAAGAGTCGAGTGCGCAAGTGTGTTTGTGTGTAAAGTGCGGTGACACATTTTTCGCTGGCTTTTTTTGGGATTTGCAATTACCCAAGGTTCAATGGTCCTCGCAACATTTCTGGCATTTGAGCCTGAAGCTCGTAATGTGCCTGACAGAGGCTTGCCTGGAGTATAGTCTACTGTTGGTCTGCATTTAAGTGGATCTTAACATGCCAATAGGGGATGTCGTGGTGGTCTAAATGGGGTTAAAGCGCAATAGAGATCTTAGCCACAACAGCTGCCCGTTCAAAAACACAGAGAAAGAGTTTGATGTCTATCAAGAAAAAAACGGACGCCAGCTGGACAGTAAAAGCTTTCACCCAATACAACAATAGCCAAACTGGCTGTGGAACAGGACCGTGGAGAGCAGGATTACAGTTAGTCGTGCTCCTGCTTACTGTTTCGGGGCTCGTCTTCTGTCACCGCACTCGAATGGGGACAGCGAGGGGACAGATGGCAGCAGATGGAGTGTCAGAAGCATCCCTCCAGATATAAGGCCTTGGCAACTGCAAACTTTTCGTTGGGGAAACGGGCATCCGAGAAACTTAACCTTTGACCCCCTGCGAGGATGTACCGGTGTCGGCTTGTCTCCTCGCGTTAGAACAACACCGTCCCTCCGGCAATTCGTAATTGCCATGGCGAAGCTGCTTGTGCCTCGCCTTCTTATTCTGTAGATGCTACGTCCAATGGTTAATCCCTGCAGAGGACTTAAATGACAACAATCGTTATGTGTCCTCTCTGACCTCATATCATCTAAGCAGTAGTAAAGATGTTGAATGGATAATTTTTGAGAAAGGCAAATCTGTCCCTGCCATCTGCCTTCCTCATGCCATCAAAATAACTTTCATAAGCCTTAGCAAACACAGATACAGTTTTAAAGGCAGCAGACTGAGGGTTCATTGATGGATTGTACACACTTGCTGAATTAATAAGGGCTATTTAGTAAATCTTCAAAATATAAAATATTACAACAGTTTGCTGCAACTGTTTTCTGTACTGCTATCACAGAAGCAATGTCGGGGAAGAGAGAGTTCTGAAACCAGGTATATGTACCGAACTGATACCCTGCCTTAATTCAAGTCATTGGTGCCAGTAGAAGCCCAGTGCTTAACGATCAGGAAACAAAAGTACCAGATTAAAAGAATACAAAAAAATTAAATCGTCCAAAATTGATTGGCACATTATCTGAGATTATTCATTTTGACCATACCTTTTGGGTAATTGGGATTTTTAACAAAATATTTTCTGCTTACTTTTCAAAACCTTATTTACGCGCGGTACTCATGTACCCTTATCCTAAAAGGGTTTGTCCCAAAAGAAACATATTATAAAAATGTTGTTAATATAAAGATAAATGAAAACAACACTCAAAAGGTTTGGGGAAAAATGGGGTACAAAAACAGACCTATAACTTACTTTTGCTGTTCAGATTTTCGAGAAAAAAATGGATCTGATTGGCCTAAGTAGTGCATTGTCCTTTTTATTATAAAAATGGAATAGTTTGTGCCCAATTATTATTTGTGTATTTGAATAATTTTTTATTCATTTTATTTTAGAATTGTCATCACTACTTTCCATAGCTATGACCATCATGGATATTCAAGAGTTGAAATCTATTTTTATTTCAATTTAGGATACCAACCATTCAAGTGTGGGCCAGCTCGGTAGCCTAGATGGTAGGGCGCCCGCTCCGAGACTGGGAAGTTGCTGTTTCAAGCCTCGGCCGAGTCATACCTAAGACTTACAACATTGGTACTCATTGCCTCCCTGCTTGGCGCTTGGCATTAAGGGTTGGAATTGGGGGGTTTGGTCACCCAACACAGCAGTTGGGTCTAAAATGGCTGCGGCTGCATGGGCTCGCTACTGTTTAACTGTACGGGTCAGGTGTATCAACATTTCGTTCTGTGTGCATGGTGACAAAGAATGACAATAAAAGTAAATTCTATAATTCTTTAAAAAAGTGTGATGAATTAGCTACTGTGTGGTATTTTTCATTGCAAGACCCCCCTTTTCACCTCTCCCATCCTGTTGGACATGTCATGGACGTATGTCTTGGGTAATCTCATCACAAGTGGACGGATTAAAGTGACTGTTGCTATGGAGACGTAGTACAATTTTTGTCAGGGTCTGTGGAGGTGCATTATCTTTAGGATGCCAGAATACATGGAAATCAGGTTGCCTTTATTTTGTCAAGTAATGACAATATGTAAGACCAGCTGATCAAATTACTGCATTCTCCTGACTGTAAAGCGCAGCTAAAACCTCCAAATGCATGTGCAGAGTATGCCTTATATCCCGGAAAACACAGTGGATGGATTTGAAATGCATTATGCGCAATTAGAAAATAACTCAAAGTTTGGGTGTGCGCTACTATGCAGTTTTACATTATGGTATACGACCAAATTTGTGAAATGATTGATCAATTCAAAAATATTGCTGACCAGAATTGCAAAACATTGTCCACCAGAAATGTAAGCATCCTTTAACTCCAGAGTTAAAACAGCATTAAAGCTTTAACTTTCAGTTTTTTCAACAGCACTACAATTACCAGTAATCAAACCGGAATCTCTAAATACAAGGGGACCTTGAACTCCAGGATTTTACATCACTCTCAATAAGACGTTTGTGATTGTCAACTGACATTTTGTTCCAATTAATCAGAGCACATAGCTCCTTCTGTTTCTAGTTTGAATGTGTTCATACTGCATGTTTTCTCTCCTTTCATAGATTTCCTATACGATTCATACTAAGATACTTCAAAATAGTCCAATGCCATGTTTTTACCAGAGTGCTAGGGGTCAATATCATATTGGAGGGCGGCACATTCTGAAGCCAAAACAAATGTTCTGATGACTGGTAACATATTTTCCGCCAGAATTCTTTCGCAGTACTGATCGTGGACTGCACAAATTATAAACACTGATTGATGCAGAAAGCTGCCTGACCACACTGTATTTTTTCCCTGAAGGGCGAGAACAGTGTTGTCCCTTAATGTAAGAACTTGACATTGTAGCGGCCTTGGGCCTGACATTAAAAGATGGGGTGAAAAAGAGACATTTGGATAATTGTTGTTGTTTTGTGATGTTGTCTGATAAAAGGTCATTCATGTTTTCAAGCTAAATGTCGCACTGGTTAGGTCAGACATTCTAAAGCTTTATCTGGACACATTTTCATTGCAATTAGTAGAAAATAAGTAGAATATAAAACAACAGATTCAGGAAAATAAATCTGACTTACGATTACAGCTTACAACTATAAACTTCAAACTGAATTGTGGAGGCTGTCACTCAGGGCCGTTGCTAGCCATTTGAGTGCCCTAAGCACAAATGCTTTGTGGTTTGCACAGGTGTTCACCAAATTTCGAATGAGGCATAATCGAACATACCACTGAGAGGGGAGGGCGGCACCGTGAGACTGGAGATAGACTGGGGCACAAAGCAGATTCACCCCTTTTCTCGGGATATTTGGTTTATGCTGCTTTTGTATTGTTTAACCATATTAGTGCACATTATTAACACTTTCAACACTTTTTTTTCCCATGACCTTGATCTTTTTGGTGCCCTCCTGGGCACTTGATGCCCCACGCAGTGCACGTTATGTGCAATTGCGGAGCTACGGCACTGCTGTCACTTTTTTAATCATGACAGCTAACTCTGACCCAAAGAGTAACTGCAGCTTGTCAAATTTGGGATGGTCTTTGACTCAACACTCTCAAAACCGAAGGAAAGATACAAACCTATAGGCATTGTTCACTTGCATCTAGTGTTTTAAGCATAAACATCCCTCCAGACATTGGAGTTTATTGATATATTTCTGTGGCGATATACAGTCTGAATGCTGAAACGCGGACAGGGACAATTAGCCTAATTTATTCATCCCCTTCTGCTAATGCGGAAGAAGACACAAATAAACTGCAGGCGTACAGCTGAATGGGCATGCTCCAAATGCATGTGATTTCACACACATGCTGAGTGTTAACCTATCATAAGGCTCTTTTCAATTTAACAATCCTGCCATGCTGGAACAGATTTATTAAGATTTTAAAAAGAAAGTATTTTCTGTAATTTGTTTTTTTAGCTGTAAGTCAGTGTCAAGGTAAAATGTGATATGTCTACACTAATCCCTTGTTTTTTGCGGGGTTGTGTTCCCAAAAAAGTCCCGCTACAGTCCAAAACTGCAAAGTACAAACATTTATTTTTTAGATATCAATAACATTGGATATGTACGACTATAACAAAAAAGCAATTATAGATCTACAAATAAAATGAAAACCACAGAATTTTAATTTGAATAAATTGTCTTTATTGATATTATATAATAATAAAACAAAATGGAGGGCTTCACCTTTCTGTGTAGGATGTAGAAAGTGGCCGGCTTGCTCAAGTTGAGTTAAGTCTTGATTAAAATACAAGAGTCAGCGGTTATATTTACCTCCATGTCATCTGTTTTATGGATAGTGGATCTGGCGTTCGTGAAATACAGGCTCTACAGCAGGGGTCAGGGACCTATAACTCACGAGCCATATATGGCTCTTTTCATAAGTACATATGGCTCGGAGATAAATTGGATCATGTACTTATATTTCATATATTGTTACGACTGACGCAGAGTGACTTTCATGCTGTCCAGTAATAATAGGAGACATTTTATTTTAACTTCAGACCCAGTTTTGGCTGTAAATCACTAAAAAATACTTTATATTGTCTGGAGAGCGGTTTTAGCGGTTTTTTTGAATTTCGTCTGAAAATATATATGGCTTGTCTCTTTAAAAAAACAAATCTAAATATTTGACGCTCTTTGGGTCAAAAAGGTTCCTGATCCCTGCTCTACAGAGTTTTTGCAGCTCCGCTATTGAGTGTTCCCTCTCCTGACTCCACCTCAATCTACTCCTGGCCCCTAAAGCAATCCACAGAGCACCTAATAGTGATCAGCTTTTTTTTGCGCTCTTCTGACTCTCTTCTGAGTCTGAATTAATTGATGATTTTTTTTTCAATACATCAAGCTGCTAAAACACTTTGCACTTGGTTTTGGGTGGGCACATTGACTTGTCTGCCCCCCTGACTGTTTGACTGACAGCATACATCAGCCTATTACAGTTGCCCACACACACACACACACACACACACACACACACACACACACACACACACACACACACACACACAATCTTTTGCAATCTGCCCTTGTGATAGAATTTGCTGCGCGTTGTCTGCTGCAGAACACAATGCATGATGAAAGACCGCAAAATATCGAAAGTGCAAAAAGATAGGTGATACGGCGGCGGATTGCTTTTTACAAAATAATCTCCCTTGGGTGCTGGTATATATCTTTCTGAGTGTGTTTCAACGTCCTGGTTTGTTCTAGCGTCCTTCACCTGTACCAACAAACCCACATCTACTGCGATCAGTGCATCCACTTATGTTGGCCAATTTCCATTTATATGGATCTGAATAGCATTTTAGCAGATTGCAAGGCTGCTCTTTGCGGCACGTATCGTTCACATGCCAAAGTCAGGGGCAGAGTCCTCGATGATAAGTTGCACGGTCATGTGTATAATAGCCCCTCTTTCTGCGAACCCCCCTCCTTCTCTCCATTTAGCTCAAATCGATGGGCTTTCCTCCTACCTGACCGCTTAACTAAGCAGGCTGACAGAGCCTATGAAAGAGCCACCGAGGACCGGGCCCCGTGGACTCGTTACCGCCAGGCTGCAAAGCTGGATTTACTGAACTGACTGGAGTCCTTTTTATTCAAGGGTGGAAAATGAGTCAAAATGGGAGAGGCTCGAGTCAAGTGGGGTAAACGAATGAGGAAGACTCCTCTTACTGCTCACTTTGCTGTCTCAATGAATCCCACTCTTTCACTATTCCATTTCCTCCATATTTCACCCTTCCCGCAGTCAGTTCATTCTCATTTTAATCTCAGAGTGAACTGTTCAGAGAACGCCTGGTCCCATTACATCACGTATGCCGTTCATCAAAGCGACAGCATGTGAATTACCCTGTCCATGACACCTAAATCATGTCGCTATCCAGAGCCCCGGGCTACACGGAATAGCTGTTACTACATCTGGATCTCTGGGATGAGACAGGGAGCCTCTTGGCAAGTTTGACTGAGTGAAGCGGCTTGCCGTGTAGTCCGAAACTATTTAACGTCCCTCAAACGTTGCTTTTAGGTTTCACTGTCTGCAAAAGATGAGAAAGCATCGCTGTTAATCTTGAATTATTTTCTCAATCGTTGTGGAGATTTGAATTCACAATCAAAAATCAAGTTGTGACCTTATCTTAATTACAAGCACTTCAAGGGTCACAATATTTTCCCTTGACCAAACACTTTATCATAAAAACAAAAACAAACGATTATTATAAAAAAGGATTGCAAGTAAGAATATTTCACTGCATTTTAACCGTTAAATAAATAAAATCATGAAAAAATGTTAAAATAATTTAAATGAGAATTAACGCATACGTGTTATTGTATAAAACATAAAATGAATGCAAACATCAAACGAAATAACTACGGAAACAAATCCACAAAGAAACTGTATTTACCTCACTGTAAGGTGTACCAAATAATAAGGTGTGCCCTCAAAAAAATAGTCTTGCCATATATTTTCAATATGTAGGCCGCATTAAACTACAGGACGCATAATATTGAGACTACAGTAAGACCGTCTTTATTTGTGTTTAAACGTTGGGTTCCTTATACATTTAAGATAAATAGCCTCTCAGTTTAATATGCAAAAGAACACTTGTATAGTATTTTGTTGTAAGACTTTCTGTTTTCAGCTATGTCTTTCACAACATTATTGACACACAGGTGAGGAGTGAAGAAACTCTTTTACCTATCAGAATGCACTATGCAAATCATTATTTCTGCCACCAAGGTAAAAAGTGTGGAAATGTGATCAGTTCTACTACCCTTTCTTATGTCATCTGCACCACTGGTGGCCCAGTGGTAGAGTGTTCTCACTGCCATGACCCGGGTTGAAACCCATGAGTAATATAAAAACACACACAAATCGGAATTTATAGAAGTTTAACCCATTCATTCATTTTTTTAATTCTTTAATTTCTTTTTAAAATCAATTTTAGTTTTTTACACAGGGCGGCAGTAGCTCAGGAGGTAGCGCGCTCGTCTTGGGATGAAGGGAATCCAGTTCGAATCCCGGCTTGTTCGTGTTGTCGAAGTGTCCTTGGGTAAGACACTGAACCCCTAATACCCCCAATAAGCAGGTTAGCATCTTACATGGCTGCAATACAAGGCCGCTATTGGGAAATGTGAAGCACACTGTAAAGCGCTTTGGGAAGTCATTGACTTGAAAAGCATTCTGGGTACAAATGCAGATCATTTCATCTAATTTCATTTCATTTCACACATTTAACATAGCTACTAACTAACTTCCAAATACATTCAATTACATTTTGTAAACAATTTCCTCTTTCATTGCCCAATATTAAATGGGTTTTAAAGTAATATTACCTGATTAAGATTTATAACTTCATCAATGATTTAACAGTTGCCGATACCACAGCTATCAACACCACTAGGACCTTCCTCACAGTAGTTTTGTGAAAAACCAATGTCATGTGTAAAATAATAAAATATGTATTTATGATATTGCTGTATCTTTCAACTGCTTGAAACTAAGGTCACACGTTCTAGTGTTCCAAGTCCTTATCTTGATCTCAAGTGAATTTTTCTGCTAAAATGTTAATCCAAAAACTTGAATGTTTTCAACACACTTCAACAAACTGTGCCAAATGGAATTGAACAATAAACCATTTTAGTCCAAGCAAATTAATTTGTCTCTTTCAAATATGTCGGTATAAACTACCTACCTTTGACCCTCCTAGACTCCTTTCTTTGGATGGTTTTGACACCCGGCTGGAGCTCGGCCTCTGCTGACATCCTCCCCTGCTGAGTCCCTCGTCTCGCTCACAGCAAGTCCACCATGGGTTCAAGGCCACTCTCGTAAATAGAGTTGAATGTCCCCCGCTTCAGTCCTTTAGTGGCGCTCCGCAGTGGGAACAATCAATTTCATATTCATGCCGTGATGCTCGCTACTCTCCGCAAATGAAGATCCAGCATTGATAAAAATCCCTTTTCACTTGCCCATTATGTGTGTGTATTAACAAGCAGCTCATGAAGAGCTTGATGAGCCCGGCGATCCCCTCGAGAAAAGCTTCACATCTGATTTGACATCCTCTGGAGTAAGCCCTCTTGAAGGTCAAGTATCACATGGTCGACCGGTGCTCTTTTCTGAATGTTCACCTATCGTTGGCGTATAATTCCTCCCCAAGGGAGGCAGCGACATTGATTGAATCAAAGATTGTTCTTCACAGTAGGTCAGAAGTGGCTATTATTCGGGATCCAACAGTCTCTCGCAGTCACTGGCTCCAAATCCTGCGAACAGATGAAAGCAACGTCAATGTCGAAAAAGAGAGGATACAACATTTGCCCGACACGCGTACCCAGATTGTTGATTACTAGATTAATTTAACATGACAGACGTCGGGCCATGGGTTGCATAAATCAACAAAGAGGTTTTTATCTCTTTTGGATCATCATCTTTAATAAAGAAGCTGCGGGCGCATTCTGTTTGGCGGCCACCCTTGTAGAAGAGACGCGGAATGCGGAACTGTGCTGTATGTGTGTAAATAACAACTATTAAGGTTTGAGAGGTGCTTCCGTGCATTCAAAAAAGTCGGGCTTACACACAAGAGCAAGGAGCGGTACACGACAAGTGGAAGTGAAAATCCTGGCAAGGCCATCTCAAAACTGAGACCCCCAACACCACCATGTTATGCTTTAATGCCCTTGAATCATTAACCGCTAAAATTGGCACAGAGACAAACTGGCACCACGGCTGCCATACCTCTCTTGGCATAGTGACGGACCCTTGTTGCTTCAAACAGACCCAAGGACTGCTCAAACATCATGCTGTGTGACAGATGTGATTCTATTAGATTTCCATAGTGCTTGGTACTTATCTACAAACAAATTAAATAGAAATGATTAGACTTTTAAACTAAGGTTGGCAACTCATTGTTAGTACGTGTATGTATTTATTTGAACAAAATTGTACAACAGTAGCACTGCCAATTTCAGAAATTATTAGATTGTGTGACAGGGCCTCCAGGATACAGAAGCAGCTAATGATATTACTTTTAATAAAATGAATGTTTTCAAGCAGTTAGTTTAAGCCCACTCTTTGTTTGTCAGGCCTGGTTTTGAGTTTTTAATTCACTCGGGATCTTGTTGTATCATGAGAGAAAAGACCCAAAGAAAGTTTACTTTAGTTTGTAAAACATGTAGGGGTGGGCGATACTGGCATTTCTTGTATCAATCCGATCCAAGTAAATACAGGAGAGTATTGTTTGATACCATCTGATATCGATATGTTTTGCTTGTAAATCTCATGATAATGAAATACTTAAACCCTCCGCTGACTTACTTTACAATAATGATTATAAACAGCCTAAAATGGTCCATTTTTTACTAAATAACTCCAATGCAAACTTTAACCGTATAAAAACTACATGAATATAGATGTTTGTATTAAATCTGTTTCAGAACAGAAATCATAAGAGTCAAACCAAAAGCAGCAATGTAACAAATATTCAAATACTACATATCAATTTCAACAAGACAACTAAAATATCATATTTTCCAACCTGTAAGGCGGACACAAAACCCCCAAATTTGCCAGAAATTCTCAAGTGTGCATCATAATCTTTTATGCCTTTAGAATTACGGTAAAGTCATTCGCAAATGCATAACTACAAGGAAATGATTCTACATACGATATTAATGAATGAATCGATTAAATTAACTTGTAAAACCAGATAAGTTCATCGTTTTTAATAATATGAATGATGGTACTTTTTTATCTTCTATTTTAATGTAGTGAGTCTTGTCGTTCAATGTCAAGTCATGTCAAGTCATGTTTATTTGTGAATTTTTTACGCCTTAACCCAGAAAAAACAGAAATGTTGATTATTGGTCCAGCTCACTGTTGTCAGTTGTTTTCAAACACTATCCTGAACCTAGACAAATGTAATATCACCCATAGTGACTCGGTCAAAAATGTGGGTGTTATATTTGATCCTAATCTGTCGTTTCAGTTACACGTGAAAAATATTACTACAATAACTTTCTACCACCCGTAATATTGCGAGGATTCGTTCGATGCTGTCCCAATCAGATGCAGAGGTTTTAATTCATGCGTTTATTACTTCTCGGCTTGATTACTGTAATGTATTGCTTTCTGGTCTCCCGATGACTAGCATTAAAAGTTTGCAGCTGGTTCAGAATGCGGCAGCTAGACTTTTGACTAAGACCAAAAAGATTGAGGATATTACTCCTGTATTGGCCAACTTGTACTGGCTCCCAGTCCACTTAAGATGTGACTTTAAGGTTCTCTTATTAACATATAAATGTTTGCATGGGCTAGCACCCTCTTATCTGTCTGATTTTATTTCCCCCTATGTTCCTGCACGGAGTCTGCACTCGGAAAATGCCGGTCTATGTGTGACTCCGAGAGCCAAGAAGTCTGCAGGCTCGAGAGCGTTCTCTATCCGGGCCCGGGTGTTATGGAACGCCCTGCCTCCGGACATAAGATCTGCAACCTCAACGGAAGTTTTTAAATCGAGGCTTAAGACACATTTCTATTCCAAAGCTTATGATTGATGCCCACCTCATATTCTGTATTGTCCTGTCTTTTTCCGACTGCCTGCCTTGCTGATAAGAAGGAGAAGGACGATTTGAGATGAATCAGCGGACCAGCGTCTGACCTGAAGCATGTCAACCCCTGCATTTACCAGCTGGCAGAGATGGAAAGCTGCGTCGTGGCCGTCACAGACTTTCTGGACTAGTTTACAGGCTGGGGGCGTCGTTGGTGTCATGCTCTTTCCGGACATTTTCAACATCTTACCTAGTGTTTATTATTCTGTGTACAGTAATGCTAATTGTGATTCACCCTGGTCAATCCTGGAAGGGGGATTACCACATGTGAGGTCCTTTCTCAAGATTTCTCTTTTTTCCTCACACTGAGGTTTTTGAGTTGTTCCTTGCCCGCATGCTGGCTTAAGATCAGGTAATTGTGCAATTGTGTAATTGTAATCCTGTGCAGTCCTTTGAGACATTTTTGTGATTAAGGGCTATATAAATAAATGTGACTTGACTTGACTTGTACAATACATTGATCACCCAATCTTGATTGAAAAAGGTGTGAAAACGGTTACAAATGTATTGAAATGAAAAGAACGAAATATGACATGATCTTAAATACTTAGACCAGGGGTGTCCAAACGTCAGAAAGCGGGCAAGATTTGGGAAGCTAAATTGTGTGATGTTCGACTATTTAGCTTTGCATTCTTTAAAAAGTCTTTGATAAATACTTCCTTTGTGGAAGGTTTGCAGTGCTCTGTGATCAGTGTCGAGACCTCGTAACTTGGCCTTATAGGATTTTCATTTAACTTGACGGGTCTCGTGAAAAAGCGCTGCTGTGTCGTTAGAGCAGCTTTCAGTTGCCTTACCTTTTAAAAGTGTTCATTTCCATTTTTTTGTAGTATTTTTGTATTCAGCATTTTTCATCTGGCAGTGCTTCTTAATATTATATTTTTTTGAAAACCACCACAAATTAGGCAGACGTTGTTTTTTCAAATTTTGGTGAAAAAAATACTCCAATTTCCATTTTTCCTGAAGCGGTGGCCCTCACGGTCAACTTTCCTTTTATTTATTTACAGTCGTCGTGTCGGAAATGTAGTGGGCTAAATTCTCACAGAAAGGCAAGTGGCTACTGCCATCATCTGGTAAAATGTGATTTATTTATTTATTTATTTATTGGTACATATTTATTTCATACTGCGGTCAACATTACTGGCGGGCCACATATTGTAATTATTGATTTAGACCGGCCAATTAACCTGACATGCATGTTTTTGGAATGTGGGACGAAACCGGAGTGCCCGGAGAAAACCCACGCAGGCACGTGTAGGACATGCAAACTCCACACGGGGAGCCTGCGGTAGCTGGACTAAACATTTTCCTTGTGCCTTTATTGGGTTAGGGTTAGGGTTAGACCATTTGTAAATTGATGTTACAAAAGCATTTTTTTTTTAAATGTGAATTTAAACTTGCTCAGTGTAACTTTTGATAATTATTTATTAGTTAACTTCTGTCACGTTAAATTCTCTGTACTGTGACATAAAATTAAACAATTACCTTTATCCCCCAAAGTATTAAATTCATTTTGTGAAAGGTATACATTGTGATAAATCTTTACATTTACCAAACATGTCAAATTGTGAAGTTGATATGCAGGCAAAAAATAGTGTGAATGCTTATTAATATGACATTTTCAGTAATCCTAAAAGGAAAATATCAGCTCGTGCACGTTCCGAAATCGCATATTTCCCGAAAATGTCACTCTTCTTTAATAAAGAGGCACGGGCCTTGGCATGTTCATGCACTGTATCTGTTCCTCTTTGTATTACTCAGTAAACATATGCACAGCTTCGAGTCTACAAGCGCTCAAATAGAGACACAATACTGCTTGCTCGTCTTCTTGTCTATTCCTTTCATTTTCTTGAACAGCTCATTGCGTTTGCCTCATCAGTACCAGTTGTCCTGCATCCCGACCGCGCGTCTCCTCTCATGCACGCCTAAAAGACAGATCACGTTAGTCGGGTCCAGGGACACGAGTCGATAATGAAACGGCTTCCACACTAGCTTGTTGAGTGATGAGAAAAGTATTTTACGTGGCACAAGGAGGAGGCGAGAAAAAAAACGTTACATCAAGCAGTTTCTTTTTCCTACTAGGAGATGCATGCCTGAATGTATCTGATGAAAGCGATTGAATGTGATGTACAGCTGCTCTTTTTAAAAACCCATGCTATCTAGGTCACCCACACTCTGCCGTGTTCTCTGTGTTTTAACAGCTCCCGCTGCCTTGTATGATTTGGGTCAGAGTTAACGAGCAGCACTCGTTCCTCCAGCTACTCTCGACTGTTACAGGATGTCAAAAGCCCTCGACAAAAGCCATCTCTAATTTATATTTATGCTCATTTTGAGGGCCGTCTCTCCTGTGTGTGAAGGGTAGGGGGTGGGGGACTGATAAAAGTCGATTTTCGTTACTGCTGGCGTTTCATTACTTGCCTCTATCAACCTACTGCTGCTATTATCAGTCTGCCCGCATTTTGCAAACCATCTCCAAAGATGATCATTTCCTGCCTGCGTCAGAATCAGCACACCGTTACCTGACTACTAAACGGGAACAGGCCAGCTGGAAGGGACAGGTGGGGACCTGGCCATCCTTATAATATTATGCAGTTATAAGTCAGCAATGTCTTTGATTTGACTGAGAAGGATACAAGTATTTACTAATCTACAGATACTCAATTTCCAAAACAGTTGTTCCAAATTTTAAAATAATGTAACATAGCTGGGTCAGACATGTTAGGAACTTGGCTTAACCTAGCTCTATATTTGTCAAATATCTGTATCTTGAACAAACTCCTGTTAGCAGCGCTATATGCACCAAAACCAGACATGGAAGACTACAAGGAGTGTTTCATTCCCAGTATAAAAACCCTATAGGAATTGATAAAATCTTACAAGTCAACAATATCTTTCGTTGCTTTTGAGACCAATTGAAACTAAGACTAGTTTGTCTCATGGGACGCAAATTCAATGGGACCGTTTCAAGTCAAACATACTTGGACACACATTTTGTATCATGAGTATCAGTACCTGTATATACATTGAGAATTTACTCTTTTTTTTAAGTAATTCACGTTTTAGCAATATACTGAGGGTTGCGGTTTGAAGCTGGTGTCGCTAAGAAATTATGAACTTTGAAAAATTTAAAACTATCTTACAAGTACAGCTGTTATTCCAGTACAAAATAAGCAAGATAGGTGAGGCACATTGGAAATATAAATTAATAAAACATGAGCAGTTGTCAATCATTAATAGTTAAAACAATGGCTTGTGCCAAACTGCTTCTAGACCATAACCGTATTATGGCCTTCACAGCATCAAATACAGTACGAATTTCTGAAAGCTTGTGACTCCAGATGCCCCCTATATCTTTTTAATCCAATTTAATTGTGGTAGCGATCTTTGCTGGCTCACTTGTGTGTTAATTCCTGGCCACGATTTGCATGCAGGCTGCTAATAGAGTACCCCGGTTATAGTGTATGGGAACTGCCATTGGGTGTGTTCAAGATTTGCAGATAGCTTAAATTAGAGCGGAATACACAGAGGACCATAAGGAGATGGAAGAGGATGATTCCCTGTTGCGACCCCATTAACTGGGTTAAGCTTTAAGAACTAAACAAGAACACTCTCTTAATAGACTTCACATAAACTTAAGTTTTTTTCCAAAATGAGGATCTTTTGGATGAACTCTATCGCTGCATATGGTTAATTATGCCTTCTCCCCCCACAAAGCTAGTCTCTTTCTGTGCTCGACAGCTTGCGTGCGAATTGCTAGGAATTGACCACCTCCCCCTCTGCCAGACTTCCGTTATGTTTGGTCCAGGCATGGGCTGACAGAGCATTTGTTCATCGGAGCGACTTTGGCACCTTGCGCTGGTCATCTTTTACAAAAAGCCCCTGAGCTTATGGAATAGGACATGAATGTCACATCCAAGCTGAGCTGCTCTCCCCTCCGCATGACCTTGCATCACGTGTGACACTCTCAAGTGTTATATCCAGGTCATATGCTCCCTTCTGGTTTTCAAGCCTTACAATCGGCAAACAGGTAGTCCAGGGTGGACTTATAAAGTTTTATGAGCCCTTGAAAAAAAAATTGAGGTTGCTTTTCTTTGTTGGGCTGAAAAGATCCCTGACATTGAAAGTGAAACGCGACTAGAATAGAATAGAATAGAATAGAGTAAAATGAAATGAAATGAAATTATCTGCATTTATATAGCGCTTTTCAAGTCAAGACTTCCCAAAGCGCTCTACAGTGTGCTTCACATTTCCCAATAGCGGCCGTGCAGCCATGTAAGGCGCCAACCTGCTTATTGAGGGTATTAGTGTCTTACCCAAGGACAATTAGACATGTAACACGGCGGAGCCGGGAATCGAACCTGCGATCTCTTGATCCAAAGACGAGCGCGCTACCTCCTGAGCCACTGCCGCTAGGCTAATTCCTCCTGTCAGTACAATTCAAAATATTTTTTCAAATTGTTTCATTCTCAGTTTGGATCCACATATTTCCACTTAACCATATCACTTTTAGGATAACAATTTTCTTATTGCTACATGGAAGTGTGATTTTTTTGACATTAGTTCATGTATCACAACATTTGCCGGAGATCAAAGAGATCAAAGCCAGGAGAGAAAGCTTACCACGTGTTATGAGTCATAATTTTATATATAATATATATATATATATATATATATATATATATATATATATATATATATATATATATATATATATATATATATATATATATATAGAGAGAGAGAGAGAGAGAGAGAGAGAGAGAGAGAGAGAGAGAGAGAGAGAGAGAGAGAGAGAGTTTATTGTAAATGGATATATTGAAATAATAAAATAAAAAGGGTTTGTTGGCTTTTTTGTTCCTTTTAAGTTGATTACATTATTATTTATCTTATGTTTATAACTAGAGTTTTGGCAGTGTCTATGGTGCTTTGGAAAAAAAAAGCCAAATAGGAAAAAAAATATAAAAATATTTAAAAAAGTGCAAAATTATTAGCCAAGAAAACAACATTTTTTGCAGTCTTAGCAATTCTTTATAAACTGTATATATTTCCTTTAGATCGCTCCTCTGCTTCCAAGATTCGCGACGTTCAATCCCAATTAACAAATATAAAAGTGAACCAAGTTCATTAGAACAGATGCCTCTATACACACTCAGTCAATTAGTAACATCATTACATTTTCATGTGTGCACTTTAGCTGTAAATAAAGCAGAATTGTGATGCAAGTGTAATGACTATAGCATCTTTACAACAGCAGTTTGGAACGCTAGTATGAAAACATTTCTGCTTCATTAACTTGGACTAATTAGCACTCTGATGAGATGGCGACGCTGGGGGAAAAGTCATGCAAAGTGTTTTGTGTTCTCACTGAAGGCACATTGTCATCTCAATTGTACCACATTTCATGGAGATCTGGACACATTTTGCTGATATTCCAGTGTGGGCTGAGCAGGGTCACATTGCCCAGAAATTAAAAGGATCATTGTGGAAAGAAATTAACAATGATTTGGGGTTCCCTGGAGAATAGGGTAAGTTCGTAACATTTAAAAACATTGTAGGCTGATAAATGGGGACAAGCTCAACAGCATCAAACTCAAAAACCAAATATTTCCTAAAACAGTGCAATGCTTGCATTTAAAGGGATGATGTGTAATATTTGACGACTAGTTGTCCCTGTATCGTGTAGTTCAACAAACACAAGTGCTACGAATCACAAACTACAAAGACTCAAAGTGAAAAACACTGCTACATTTTTCTTATTTTTTTCACCCATGCCTTTTAAAAAAAGAGAAAAATAAAATAAAATAAGAAAGGGTAAAATAAAGGAAAAGGAACAAAAAGATGAAAAAAATGGAAAAAAGGAAAAGAAAACAAGGAGAATTAAAGAAAAGACTGAAGCGTCAAAATTAAGGAAATTTTAAAAAGGGAAAGTTAAGAATGAAAAAAAACTATTAAGGAAAAAAAAGAGGAAAATTGACAATAGAAAGACGGAAAAGAGGAAAAAAACTAAGGAAATATACAAAGGATAAGAATAAAAAAGGGAATCCTTGGCAGCAATATGGTGGACAATCATGTCAGCTCCCTCTAGGTGAGCCCTATGTTATTATGTCATTTTAATGAATGATGTTTTTTTAGTACAGGTGTGCACTCTTATACATTTTGTCCCTTTAACACAGTTCTCATCAATTATTTTGTTTTACTCCCCCCTTGGAGTCTGTCTCCTCATTCGAGTTAATTCTTTTTTCACGGGGTCACTTAAGGGTCCGCGCCGCTTCATACCTACACTTGATCCTCAATGTTTATACCCTGTGCTATACGCACGGCGTGGAGGTTAAATAAAGACATAACACTGTCAATGAGAGTGCCACTGCTCTCTAGTGTAGTGGAGGAGCTATTGCACTTCATTCTTTGTAAAGTTGAACAGAAAAAGTTCCCCGAGGTCAAATGCGCCTATCCACCCCACCCCACCCCCCTCCGGACAGAGCCTCCCACCCCACCAGGGGGGGCTCGCCCCACTCTTTGAGAACCACTGCTTAAGGTAACATTTACTGTTCCTCTTTGCTTTCCAAAGTTGGAGAACTGAGAGTATCCGAGCTCTGCCCGGAAAACTACGGCTCATTGCTTTATCTCATTTTGACAAGATGGAGGACCTCTGACTCGGATGGAACATTCAAGCGTCTATTTGGGAAAAGTGAGGGAGAGGAGACAGAAAAATAAATAAATAATGTTAATTAGGCTGTTTGGAGCGAGCTCATTTGCTTTCTGCTGAAGAGCGATGCCCCATTGCTTCGGGGTGAGCGGCTACAGCTGGAAAGCTAAATAGAAGCTGCCACACAGTTGCTTGGCGATGCAGATTTGTGTCAGTGCAAGAGACTTGGGGCTTTGCACAGCGCTGGGCATGGTTAACCCGTTCGGGCATGGCAACACAAAAGGCTGCAAAAAGCTGCCTTATGAGTTATTACTCCATTAGTCCCTTAACCGGCTTGACTGCAAACCAAGTTGCATTTTGGGAAAATGTGGCACAAATTTGTAATTATAAGCAAGCAAGTGAATAAATACAAGTTTCATCAAGTTATGCTGCAAAAAGAGGATTCAGTTGAATTGGCAGATGAGTTGACTGATTTTAAAAACAGTTTGTGTGTTACTAAATGTATGCTACCGTGCAAAAGGTAGCTTGGAATTTGTTATTATTTTTGAAGAGAAAGCTCTGTTTACCTTAAAGAAGAGAATGTGAGACTAATCAGAAATACACCAAATACATTGCCAAGGCAGTAAATAACTATTTTGGCTGCAAAATAGTTTTAATACAATATTGACCTAATTGTACAAAGGCCCGTTTACAGCAATTGGGACTAAGTTTAGCTGGTTAGAGAAGCTATACAACAGTTTTACCTTTGAGCTCGTCTAGTATTTTGAGCATCACATTTGTAGGTAAAGTAGATGATTGCTGTAATTATAACTATAACGTGCATTTTTTTTGTAAACTTTTTGAAAGCATCTTAGAGGACAGGGTGTATTAGCGCCTCTTATTGGTAAAAAAAAAAAAAAAAAAAAAAAACCTTCATTGAAAACCAATATCAATTTGAAAAATAAACAAAGATATATAAGCTGTCTTATAAACATGCATTTAAAAAATACTCGTAGGTCAAGAAATTTGCCATTATTTTACATAACAGCGACCTCACCCAGATTTTATTGTCAGCCATTTTGCTGTTATGCGAAGCCAAAATCACAACAACAACAACAAAATCGCAGAAGGCTGGCCATAACTAAGAACAATGGTGTAGTTTGGTCGCTTGTTTAAAGATTTCCTTGT
Source organism: Urocampus carinirostris (assembly GCF_059441175.1). NCBI lineage: Eukaryota > Metazoa > Chordata > Actinopteri > Syngnathiformes > Syngnathidae > Urocampus > Urocampus carinirostris. The sequence continues at coordinate 31,412,702 of NC_142349.1, forward strand.
ACTTTCTAGCACAATGCAGTAACCCCTAGTGTTCAAATAATACTCTTTGTCCCTTTAAGGTTTGATTAAGTACAACATATAGATAGAGATTTCATTTTTATGGACTGACCTACAGTATATGGATTTCTTTGTAAGACCATGGCCATATTTGGGCCGAAAAGTTGATGCCTTATAAATTAGTGTGTTTTTATGGATAATTAAATAAAACAAATTCCTTTCTTCTTTGGTCCCTTAGGATGCTTTATTTGAACTTTCAAGCCAGTCCCTCTGTTTGCTGATTTCGGTCCCTCCGATATAAAAAGACAAGCAACTAGGAAAGAAAGGAGTGTAGTTGGGATGTCGCGACCAAAGCTTACATGCTCCAAAACATTATGCACGGTCGAGGAAACCTTGTTAATAAAGTGCCAGAAAATACAAAACAGACGGAAACGCAGGGTGTTCTTTGCTTTGATATTTCCTCCCTACCCAAATTAGAAATCTTGTTGCGGTCATAGTACTATTCTATGTTTGTGGACAATCCTGTTGATTAGCCGCTAGTTTATAATTGTCTCCTTAGCATAGAGTACAGTAGTCATTCATTTTTTGTGGCGTTCAAAAAGTTCCTGCAAGAGTCAAAACACGTAAAGTTGAAACCTTTATTCGTTTATTCAATTATTTATTACTCAAAAAGAAACCAAATTTACCAACTCAAGTATTTGTTAATCAAATAAAAGTACTAAACTTGATAAACATATTTTTACAAAAGTTCTTTCAAATTATAATTATAAAAATGATCAGAGGAGCAGTGGTAAGCGCGTGTGCGGCACAGTTCTGGGGTCATGAGATCGAACCTTCCTGTGTGGAGTTGGCATGTTCTCCCCGTGCTTGCGTGGGTTTCCTCCAGGCACTTCGGTTTCCTCCCACATACCAAAAAACATGCATGTCATGTGAATTGTCCGATCCAAATTGCCCCTAGGTGTGAATGAGCGAGTGAGTTGTCTGTCTCTGTGTGCCCTGCGACTGGCTGGCAACCAGTTCAGGGTGTCCCCTGCCCACTGCCCGAAGATCACTGGGATGGGCTCCAGCACCCCTGCGACCCTACTGAGGATAATCGGTGCAGATAATGGATGGATGGATCTTGCTGTTTTATTTTACAATTGAATGGATTAAAGAACGATCGACTTTACTTAAAAGAGACTTTGCCACCATCAGGTGGGCATTATGGAAAACTGCATTTACCTTTCAGTTCTGTCTGACAGAAACCATATACTTTTACGTATAAGCACAAGGAGCCAACACAGAGCGCCAAAGACCCACATGTGGCTCCAGCGCAAGTTTAGCAGGTGGAGAAGTCCAACTTTTTTGGTGATATCTTCTGTTTAGCCAAACAGAATGCAGAACTCAATGAACGAAGAAATTTGGCGAAGTAGCAAAACCACAACTAGAACATTGGGATACAGCAAAAGGTTACTGTAGTTCATTCAAGCATAGCTTTGAATACTGCAACAGAGGTAATATTATTGCTAATAATAAAGGATACACTCATATTCAGGCGGCTCCACGGCTGAGTGGCTAGCACCTCTAAGGTGCAGTTCTGAGGTCATTGGATCAAATCGAGCTACCAGCCTTTCTGTGACGAGTTTGCACGTTCTCCCCATGCTTGGGTGGATTTCCTCTAGGCACTCTGGTTTCAGGTCAATTGGCCGGCCAAACTGTCTAATGTAAATGAGCGAGGGAGTTGTCTGTCTCTGTGTGCACTGCGACAGTAAGGGTCAATGTCTTGAACAAGTTTTATTGTATCTACCTGAACTTGTCAACAGACTCGCTCGTGTTATCCAATCATATCTGTAAGCCACTTGTGTCTCTTATCTAGGTTTTTTTTAATCAATTTTCATCAATTCACTTTGATACTACATTCAAATAATGTGGAAAATCAGAAACACCCCCCTCAGATGTCCATAGTGATAGATGTTTTCTTAAAGTTAATTGTTCTACTGTAAACAAATGTGTTTGAAAATAAGATCACCAGTTTTTCCAAGTGTGGTTTGACTTTTAAGGCAATATTTTCCACAACATTGTAAGACTTATGAAGCGTTATCAGGAGAAAACAGTATAGACTTTCTGAAATTGAGATATATATTTCATTGTAGATTTTTAAATGAAACTGCCAACAAATCAAAAGGGTTCATGCACTCTCCCCACATCAATTATTTTCTTCAGTCCCAAACATCTTTGAATGCGAGTGAACAGTGATATTTTTGCTTTGACTCGTTTATCAAATGTCTACAGAAGTCACATCATTCAAATCCTTCTTTTGTAAAATACATTTTATCAGATATTAAATTTCAAAGAGGAGTTGGGTTCTCTTCCAGATTGTGTTTTTTTCCTGTTTTATGTCAGAAAAGTTGCTGAAAATAAATTGTGAATGACTTTATACAAACTTGGGTTTAATACACTATTTTATCAAACGGCTTATGAAAGATGTTGAATTCAGGAAACGGTCAACCAGACCTTCTGTTATTACCTGTATTTCATGTTGATGATGTGGTGTAATACATTAGTAGTCTGTGGTCTGTACAGCTCTTTGAGGACTATACAAATAAACATGACTTGCGATGACAAACAGTAAAGTTACCATGTCTAAGAAGACTTAACAGCTGTGTAAGTTAGGTTTCTGTCTAAGAAAAAATGTATGAAGTTTTTTTGCTGCATTTAGCAAATACAGCATTTGTCTGACAGAGAGCACACAGAGTACCTAATATGCATGCAGTATGTCACAAAAGTGAGTACACCCGTCACATTTCTGCAGATATTTCATTATATTGTTTAATAAAACATAAATGAAGAAACATTGTTTTGACACAATGAAAATAAGTTTGTCAACAAAGGCCATGGCTTACTAGAAGAATATCCTCTGGTCTGATGAGACAAATATTAGTTTATTTGGCTCAGATGGTATGAAGCATGTGTGACAGCAACCATGTGGGGAATACGAAAATGTTTGAATCGTGCCTAAAGTCAAGCATGGTGTTGGTAATGTCATGGTTTGGGGCTGCATACGTGCAACTGTAGTTAGGGATTTGCATTTCTTTGAGGAACACTTGAACTCAGAAATGTACTGTGAAATACTGGAGAAGAGAATGATCCCTCACTCCAGAAACTGGGTGGCAGGGCAAGGTTCCAGCCTGACAATGACCCTTAATACACCTCTAAGATGGCCATGGCTTTTCTAGAGTGGCTAATGGTAAAGGCATGTCTGTTGATCTAAATCGAATGGAACATCTTTGAGGCATTCTCAAGAGGAAAGTGGAGAAACACAAGATCTCAAACATCCCCCAGTTCTGTAATGTTGTCATGGAGGAGTGGAAAAGTATTCCATGGGAAATTTGAGAGTCTCTGGTGAAATCCATGGCCAGGAGGATTAAGGTGGTTCAGCAAAATGATGGTGGCCACACAAAATATTGAAGTTCAGAAACTTTTAGTTTAGGGTGTACTGACTTTTGTTACCAGGACTTGAACTACTAATGGCTATAGTTTTTTTGAGGGGAAAAATTTATGTACACTGATGCATATAGTTTACACAGACTACCTTTCATTGTGTTAAGCAATGTTTCTTCAACGTTGTTCAATTAAACATTAACCGTATCTGTGCATTAATTGCTAAGTCACAACTGCATAACATTGGATGCATCAGGAATCAAAACCGGATTGTGGTGGGTAGCGTAGCGGATCCAGTCCAATAGGTCAATAGAGATAGGGTGGGCTTCCGGCCTTTGCCTTACAAAATAATGCTAAGAATAGAAAAAGAGAAAATGGCGAAGGATAACCGTATTGCATTCTTGGCCTAAAGGCATTGAAATTTGGAATTTTATCTCCAAGCCAGATCCACTTGTCATTTAAACTAGTCATTTAAACTCCTAAACACTAGATGGTGATAATCCCCTGCTAATGCAAGTTGACATCCACAATTTCACAGATGAAGTTTGTTTACAGATGTTGAGGCGGGCGGAGCTTAGCTACAGAGGAGTATATATCAGATACAGATTTTATTATCTACAAGACAAAGCCGCTGAAGTGAAGCATTTTGGATTTCATTATAAAAGCAGCTAATTGAGCATTAAAGGGAATATTATGACTCGATTTGCTTAATTTATTATGTCAATATATTCTATTATCTCAGGTTTTAACTGCACTATCCTTTTATTCAATGAATTTGAGAAGTGGAAATTGTGGGGATTGAAGTGGGATGGTGGGTCTTGAAATCAGACCAGTTGAGTACAAATTGTTTTTTGGATAGGATACCGCGCGCTCCCCTTGTTGATCCAGGCTTGAATCCGGTGGCTATCCAAAGTTACGCAATAGTGAGCAACCATCCATGTCCCTAGCGGTCTGGCGGTTAGGATGTAATTTTTTTTTACCATGACTGTTTGGTTCGATCCCCGTTGCCACCATTGTTATGTTTTTAAATTTTGTCCCCGTATAAAGCATTCCAGATTGTATGGCGCCCATACTGGTTTTGGGCCGATTTGGAGTTTTTGGGTGTGTCTGGACAATATGAAACTTATACAGATATGGTGTTGTAAACTCCCTTTGCTGAGACAGTTAACACCCCGAAAATGACTCATTCCTCATACAAAGACAATACTGAGTTAGTCCGACTGTACGACAGCCCACACGCGTGTAATTAGTGAGTCTTCCAACACACCTCGACGTCTCTCATTAATCTCACTCCAGCGACGAGACTGCACTGACGTATGGAGCCATGGGAAGCGTGAAACTGGCTGTGAAACTCTTGTCATCTCATATGTTATCGCACTCTCGAGACTGGGGGGATTAAATCATGCCCGCCACAGCCCATCGGTAGCTAATCATGCGGCTAATGATAAATTAAATATTCTATATCTTCCCGTTACAAAAGAACATTAAAGAAGTCTCTATTGAGCTTCTCCCAAAGTCGTTTTTGTTGTGTAAACCCAAAAGGGAGCGTGGATTCAGGTTTTGAGAGAAGCATTGAAGTGGCGGCTCTTGATAGCTGATTAGAGCAAAAACATGAGAGCGGTTTTCCCGCTGCGCCGTTGCGGTGTGAAGTGATCTAAAGGGTCCTGTCAGGGTACGTCACGCTGGCCGGTGTCGCAGTAGCAGATGCTGGTTGAGACGCAGCAGCACGAAACAAACGGTGTGTTCCTGGCAGGCGTTGCCGCAAAAGTGATTTCAACTTAATTAAGAAGGTTGGACATCCAAAGTGCTCACAATTTTCAGTCAGAAAAGCACAGGCGTATGCTGAAAAATGTCATTCAATATGAACCGTGAAATGGGCTAAACAATTAACGTATTTATGTTAATCAGGCTTATTACAAATTAAAAATTGAAGCGACATCATGCAAATTATGTCGCAGAAAACTGTAGTTTTTGAACATGGGTCAGGAACATACAGCTTGCGAGCCAGGTTTGGCTCTTTTCACAAGTTAATCTGGCCCGGCGATAGAATTACAAAATTCAACGCATTAAAGCCGGGAATGCAATACAGTAATCCCTCGCCACTTTGTGCATCTGTTATCAATGGTTCACTGCTTCACGGATTTTAAATTGACTTGAATTGTCATTATTGTCCATGATATCAACGTATTGTGCAATGTGTTCTGAGTAGACAGCACACAGCAATGCTATCACGGGGCAGGGTTAGGGAGGGCTTTGTGTGGTGGGTGGTATATGCTGTCAGCGCTGTCAGTGGTGCAAAAGTAAATGTGTCTGCCACCAAAAACAAACTGCCAAACACGGCAACAGCTAGTATTTCAGCGACCGTAAAAGAAATTCATCGATTAAATCCGATTTTGACAGAAGTCAGAAGAGCGTAAAGTATCACCAACAGGTGCTCTGTGGATTGTGATCGGGTCCGGGCAAAGACTCAGGCAGCGTCGGGCGAGAAGGCAATAGCAAGGCCTACTTTCATGACTAAGCTAGGTTATAACCCTTTCAGGATGACCCTGCAGAGCCTATTTCACCAACCGCAAATTCGTTATCAATGAAACGGACGACCTGGAGCTACAAGTCTTCAGGAATGGCTACATTAGGGCCAGTTGTGATTTAATCATCATAGAGACCTGGCTCAATTCGAAGATACCGGATGCTGGCATAGCCAGCCAATTTCTAAATCGCTTCCTTACATCGAAAGTGGAAGCCCTACAAGTTTGTTGTTCTTCTGTATAATGACAATGAAGGGCATTCGTTCAACTGCAATTCTGTGTTCCTGTTTTTTATTTGTAGATCCATAATTATTATTATGTTGGACTCGTATACTGTATTCTCAATTGGTGAGGACAGAATATCGAGGTAAGCTAGCCCCCTGGTCCATATTAACCGCGATAACTGAGGGATTACTGTACTGTGTTTCTACTATTAGCAGCATTAGCGCTATAATTGGTAAGAATACATTTCTTTACAACTTTTTCTGTGTCTCCTAGCCAATGAGATGCACTAGAATACACATTTCCTGGAAATATTTTCAAGCATAGTTTGTGCAAGTTATGAGATAGATTTATTTCATTTTTCATTTCATTTTCATTTCATTTCATTTCATTTTATTAGATGCCGAATGATAAACTGCGCTTGAAGACTTTTCAGACGAATGTTTGTAGATTTTCAATGTTTGATCTATAATGAAAGGGGATGGAGGACTCATAATGACCTCTCAATTCGCAAGCTTACAACTGTGACCACATCACATGCTAAAGGTAATTAATTTAGCATCCTTCTTATTTGCAGTATATACTTACTTTTTTTATGAAAGAACTCTGCTGACACCTTTGTTTCAAAACCATTATTCACAATAATGACAATAAAAATGAACCCCTCAAGTAACTGCGAAAGGGAGACATTATAAGTGGCTTATTTGTTCATACAAGATCTAGGCTAGGCACTGGCATTATTATTATTTCTTGAGTTTTCTTATGTCACACAGTTAAACACAATGTCCTAAAGAATTTGCCGTTGTCTGGAGAGCACGTTTGGTGGTGTTGTTGAATTTTGTTTTAAAAATATGGTGCAGCTCTCAAAAAATGAAGAACTCAAAGAATTTTTCTTCAATGGCTTTTTGAGTCAAAAACGTTTAATCAGAATAAATAGAGTAAAGGCATTCAAGATACAATCCTCATTTTGGCAAAATTATCTTTTAAAGAGACATTGTGTATTATTTAACACACCCTAGTGGTAAAAAGAAATATGAAAAAATACACAAACCTGCATTTCTTTTAAATAATCCATAAAATACTATGACCCTGACTTAAAGGGAGCTGACATAATTATATGCTATCTTTCTGCAATGGGTAACCAAAAAACCTCAATAAAGGCTGGGCAAATATTGAGAAAATTGTGTGGTTTGGTTATAGTCTGTATTCCTCCTTGCGGATTTTATTACTCATTTTTGGTTGCACTACACCACACAGCGACCTATAGTGGTCAAATACACTCAGTACCTCTGACATACATTATCAAACCTACTTTTGTTCTTCATAATTTGAAAAGTGTAATGAGTCTTTCTGCCATGGATACAAATAAAATATATAAATGAGGGGAGCCGCTTCCATTTGCATTGAGATAACTGTGTACCCTTCTGCACCGCGCACAACAGTGTTTTTAGATTTTTATGTTTATTCAGCTTTATTTATTGGCTCTCTTAACCGCCAATTTAGATATAAAATATTCAGATTATTTGTAATATTGATAACTTTTAAGTTAAATATTCGAGCCTCCAAGATAAAAAAAAATCCAAACAACATGAAAATAATAATAGTCAATCCTTTATGTATTATTGAGAATGTTGTTGTGGCAATAAGAACTGAAAGAGGATTTCTCTTAAACGAACACAGATCTTTTTTCCCTCATATGCAGTGAATCAAACCTTTCAACAATCAAATTTGAAGAGACATCCTTTGCTCAAAGAGGAAAAGAAAAGACGACACACGGAATCGCTGCAGAATTAAGTCAGATTAATCCTCTGGGCTAAACTAAACATCTCAATTACCCCTGCGTGAAGTTGAAATAGTCTACGCATAAAAACTCTCTAAAGAGCCAACATTTAGATCGACTGTTACCTAGGACGAACTCCCGCTGAGCTCGGGTTTGATGGTGAATTTCAAAAAACGCTTGAAAAAAAAATAAATGCGTCGACTTCTTCTCGATTTCCACATGACAATCGTACACCACATGTGGGGCCGTGCTAACGCCTGCAGGGAATGGAGCGAGGGCCAAGCAGATGCATCCAAAGGGCCTCGCCGCTCAAAGGTGATGGATGCCGCGCTACTCGGTGGGGCCCTGTGAAGTGCATCTGCGAAAGCAGACAAACCGGGAGGAGAGCTTGATGAATTGGGTCACACGAAGCGAGCGATTCGGGGTAATGTGGTGAAGACGCTGGAGGAATACAGTTGGGTGGTTGCACGTGTCCACAACGGAGAAAGAGCTCAGCTAACACAACTTGTTTTTTTTCTTTGGATTTCATTTTTCAAGCAAGTGTCCATGATTTTGGCATGAGAAAAGAAGATGAGGAAGGTCTCATGTGAAAAAAAGAATGTTCAACTAATCTGTATTCAAGCACCTACTTTTACCAGAAAACCCATATAACAACACACACCAACAAAGCAAATCACACCGATACAGTTTGAGAATGAAATACAATCTTACATGATTGCCTGTATAGCTTTTTCAACACATTGTAAGGGCAATTTTTCGACAGCCAGGCTACACTTTGCAAAACGACTCAAAACTGAAAAATGTGCACTTCTTTCAACAAATGTATGCAGATACTACCTTCAGGAACTGCAATGTAACTCAGTACAGCAATAATTTGGGTTCTAGCTGTTAAAGTGTGTTCCTAGATGCTTGTGTTTTTAGATTTTTCTAATCACAGGGTCTGACTTTTTTTTTTTTTTTTTTTTTTTTTTTTTTACAGTTTTGGCATCCAGCTTCACCTTGACAAAAACCCAGCTCATAACTAAAACATTTGCTAATCCTCCAACAAGTTTCTGTCAGGACTTCTAATGAAACTCATATTTTTTTCTGCTCTTGAGAAAAGTATTTATTATGACTTTGGCATCCAGGCTACACTTTACAAAACAGTTAAAAGTGCTGTCCGGAATCTAAAAATGTTCTACTTGCTGAGTTCATCTCCTGGCTTGAGTCATCATTGCAGCCTCTGTCAAGGTCCGTGTGTGATGCGCGCAAGTACATGCATTTATTTGATGCGTTCAAATAACCTCTTATTTTTAAATATTTTTTGGGAGTTTAGGTTGGCGTTTGGACTGCATTCTCAGTGACAAAAAACTGATAGCAATCATGAAACCCCTCTAAACAACCCCCTTCCTTCCCTACCTCCTTCTTTATCTGATTCCTAATGTGTTGTGTATCCCGAACAGCTATGATGAAAGTAAGATGAAAGCAGATGGTAAAGGCTCTTTGAACTCAGTTGGACATTGTTACACATACTTAATTGAGAAAATATTCTATTTTCAATTTTTTACGACTCTTCAAACGACTGAAAAGTAAAAACTCTTTATACGGGGACTCTTTGAAAAGTAAATACTTTTTTTAACATATTTCTGCTGAAACTGGCTTCAGGGTGTGTAATTCTGCCTGCTAAAAACTAGAAGTCTGGTTAACTTGCTGTACTGACCAGTAGATCAACAATTAATGTGTTTCCGACACAGGTAAAAGTGCGTTAACAAACTAGCACAGTGGGGTTATCCTGTGAAATGGCTCTGTTCTCGCTTGTCCACACACATTCCGTTTAACTGGTGCCCGAAAGGTTAATTGGATAAGAGGGTTGATTTTCCTTGTGAAAGGGATGTGCTTAATAGGTTGCTAGAGACAGTCAGCACACACAAAATATAGAAACGATAGCATGTGACTGTAACCAGGAGGAAAAATACCGTGGACAGAATTGGGGTTGTTGGTTATGCGATGTTGTGAGCACACAACCCCGTTCCACATTGTGTTTACCTTCTTTGTTTCATTAATTAATAAAATAACACGCCTATTGAGTGCACGCCTGGCTTAAAATGGGATGTGCCTGTTGGCGTCTTTCTGCTGGAGTTGACACAATTTTATAAAACGCCTCACAGGTACTAATCGGTTCAACTCCACAACTTCTAATGTTGAATAAAACAACAAAAACAGGTGTGAGTGGACTCTTCTCTTTAGAATAATAACGTGTTTAAATTCAGAGTGATTGTGTCTTTAGTAATGTCTGTCATTCTAATGGTTTTGGCCTTCTTACCATTCAGGCTGATTCAAAAAGTTAACATCTCCACAGCAGGGTCAAGAGTGTACTGCAGTTATACTGCAGTACTTTGAAAACAAGCAGTAGAGGTGCTGACATTTTCGTATACGCATTAGTAAAGAAATGTGTTCTTGGCCTGGATAAAGTTATCCATAATACACAATGTCTACCATGTGATCTCAAGGTCTTTGAATCATGTACTATTCTCAGAACTGACCTAATTGGGAGTAATTAGAGTTTGCGGAAGACGAGAAGGTGAGTGTGAGAACACAATGAGAAAGCCCTTTTACCTTGGCAAAGATAAGACGACAGGCGAGATTTGAGAGCAGATAAATCTTGTCGACAGCGCATGCTGTGCTTAGTCGATATGGAGTGTGGTCTTTCTTCCCCACTAAGATGTGGAGCTCCACAGCCAAATATTTAGAGAGATGGATGATTATTTCTCGGATGCCAACTGGCATGAAGGGAGTTGAGATGAAGGTCACCTTGAATCATTTCTGGCTCAGAGGCAAGGCAGCAGGAAATCACCCTGTTTAAGGTCCATTGCTGATGATTTTGTGTTTGTGGAACAAAGGCAAGGGCCTGATAAGGGGAAGCCAGCAGGGTTGGCCCTCCATGCCACTACACATGGCCAAAAAGAACACAACATAAACGCACACAGAATGACCACAGATTGTCGCAGCACTTTGAGACATATGGCTTGGCGACTCATGCCTCCAAGCTAATTGGGTCTTAATGAATCCCTGCTTTGGCATGTTACATGTCCCTTGTGTTGGTTTGTGACATTGATGCATCTGAGATGTATGTTGAAGGTGAAGCAGGCTGCGACTCAGGCTGGCCCTACTCTAAATACTTTTACCCACCAAATATTGCAAGACAGCGGACAGAGCAGAGGTAAATTAAGGCCTAAATCAATCAAGCCCGACCCAACTTTACCGAGCCTGAACCAAACCCGAAATGTCGTATTTTATTTGTGAGGACTTAGGAGTACCCCACGACCTACTGAGGATTAGCGGTGCAAATAATCGATGGATGGATAAACTTAGGAGGAGAAGAAGTGATTTACGACAACCAATTAAAGCATGTTTTTTGTAACCAAGTTAAACAAGGCTGTATAAATGTTTGCATCTTTTATATGTCTGTTCATCCAGAGGTTAAAAAAACCTGCAATGTTCCATCATTGATGGATTTCTTTAAGAGTTGAGTGGAACATTTTAAGGCTGTCTGTCATAGACAATGGCAGCAGTACATCCTTAAGATTAACTTTAAGTGAGGGACAGAGCGACAAAAAGAACAATGACAGGTGGATCATAAAATAAAAAAGGCAACGAGAGAGAAAAACAAACTGCCCCTGCAAAAGCTGGCGAGTGCAGACCACAGGGACCCAAGCTTTAGAAGTCAGTCACAACTTTTTTGCTGTCTAAAAAGTAATACCAAGCTAACTATGGTTAGGAAGTTATTCTTTTTTTGTTAGAAATGTGGCAGAAAACGTTATAGCCTCATGTGGTGCACATCACGTGTCACATAATTTGAGATTTCTTGACCTGCAATGCATGTTTTTCCAAATAATTTAATGTAGTGAAACTGTTTTTTGTACAAAACGTGATGAATACTTTCCATTTGCATTAGATAATATCCATGGTGCCTGAAATGTTGGGAACATTGACTTATTATGGTTATTTCATGTCCAGGTTCATGTCCCTATGCCATAACACAGTGGGCCATTTAATTTCGATTGTGCAATAACATTTATCATGTCCTACTCCTCTTTGTATCATCAGTAAGGGTGGGTGATACAGGGATTTTGGTATCAATTCGATCCTTTGAAGCGCAGGGTATTATCTATCAAATCAGAGCAAATACCCACTCTTTGTTCTACAATGTCATGATCATTAAATCACTGAACCCTTAGCCCCCTGAATTAGTGTACGATTACGATAAAAACAGCACAAAGATTTTAGACACTGAAAATGTTGTTTTTTTACAAATAACTACATAAAAACTTTAACAGTATAAAAATAAACATTACTCTTTAGAATTACACTTTTTAAGAACAAAAGTCAAAAGAGTCGAACCAAAATAAAGCAGTAATGTTACGAAAGTGCAAATATAACAAAGTCAATATGACAACTAAAATTACTATGGCACAATATTTTAAAAATGAAGTCAAGTGCAAATAGTGTAAAGAACACTATATAGAAACATTTAACAGTTAATAAATAACTTCTACCACAACATCTGTTTCAGAATAGAGGTCAAATGTCAAATCAAAAAAGCGTAAACGTAACAAAACTATATAACAATGTTAACAAGACAATTAGAATACTGTCCATTGCATCATATTTTAAAATTAAGTCAGGAGTGCAAATAAAGTGTAAACACAATAACATCAGATTTCAAAAAACATTATTTATGGATAACCTTACGACACACTAACAATATTACCAGAGCGATAGTTGTTATGGTTATTCAGTATTGATCCCAATACAATAATATAGATCGGTTACAATCACTAGCTCAGTGTTAATAATATTGATATTCGGATCTGTCCGCCCACCCTTACTCATCAGGTTGGCCACATTTTATGAATTTAAGAAAAGAAACGAATGTCTCCAAGTTTTTTTTTTTCAATTCTATAAGACCACTTCACTGTGACTAAATTAATTGCCGTTTTCTCTCATAACAACACATAACCTTGTATGTTTAAGGGACAGTGTGTATTATTTAGCACCTCCTAGTGGTAACAGACTTCATTTGAAAAAAAAAAATATATATATTAATATAAATGAGTTTTCACCCTCTTTTCTTTTTTCTTTTAGTTTTTCATATATTTACCTGCGTTTCCCCCTTTTTCCTCTTACTTTCTATCCTTTTTTCCTTTTTTGAGAAAAGCTAGGCGAAAAAAGAGCAAATAAGATATTGTTTTGGTCACTTTGAATCACCATTGTTCGTATTCTTCCTTGCGCTTTTTAGCACTAATTTTCAATTGCATGTCATTCATATACATAGATGGGTCAAATATTACACACCGTATCTTTAAGTAGGTCTTCTCAGGAGGTTTTTTTTTTTTTTTTTTTTTTTTTACTTAGAATTTTTAAAACGTAATTTTCTGCCATTGTTGTATTATCTACTTAGGAGGGACCAATCATGTACATGAACACAGCTCCAACACACTTCCCCTCTTTGCCCCACTAACACAGCATGTGCGGAAATCACCGTTCCACAAAAAGCGTCTTTCAGCACAATCTCCGCTTCTTTTGTTCGAAAGTGGCAAACCCAATCACCTCTGACCTGCCTTTGCCAAGGGGCCACATCTTCATTAATAAATGAAAGATCTGATAAGGCCAACGGCAAAATGTGAAATCTGGCACAGGCTTGCAAGCTTATTAAAGCTCTCTCAATAAAAGATTCAGGTCACGTCGGAAACTGCGTCAAATACGAACACTCTACAACAACGTTGGCGTACCCTTGTTAGTCAAACACAAGCTCGGAAAGTAACTCATTCGAGACGAGCGTCACACAAATATCGATCCGAAGGGGCACGGAGGCAGCATCGTGAGAGGATTTCTGTCAAATGGGGCTCAAGAGGATGATAGGTTGCGGCACAACGTCTTATATAATTGACCAGTTAGATACTTGTTAATCTTGAAATCTGTGTCTTTTTTTTTCAGCCAGGGTTGTAACGATATATGTAGTTGTGTTAATCCGTTTTGAGCCTGCACATTTGGTTCACTACACTAAATATGATAAGTATATTTTCTTCTCGATATTTCATTAAAGCAAGGCTGAGTACTTATTTGGAGTAGTGGGCCGCATTTGGTTATGGCAGTGCTTTTCATTTATTTTCTGTCACGCCCCCCTCGGAAGAAGAAATTCTCTCGCGCCCTGACATATTTTTAGTAGTATTTTTGCAGTTAGATTTTAGTAATATTTCTGTGGTATTTCTGCAGAGGGATTTGGGTAGTATTTTCTTGGAACTATTTCTGTAGCATTATGGAAGTTGTACTTTTGTTTTATTTCTGTTGTAATATTTTTGTAGTAGTGTTTTTGTATTATTGTATTACTGTCGTATTATTTTGTAGGAATTCTATAGTTTTTTTATTAAGTTCCTGTTTTTAAGCACTAATTTCTATATTCAGTTTTGTTGTCATTTTGTAATATTTTTGTAGTATTTTCTGTGCAATATTTTTGTAGTAGACACGCAAAAAGAAAATTGAGACAAAAAAACAACGTTTTTTATGAATCGTACTTTGTTTACTATTATATATATTCTCATTATATTTTGACCATTTTCATTTGTCGGCCTGGATAAAACAAGCCTGATGGGCATGTGGCTCGCGGGCAGTAGTTGCCCACCCCTGCATAAGAGGGTGGTTATGCGCTCCAGAAGTACATTGTCCTGTAGAGAATTTCCCCACAAACACTACTAAGTGCAAGGAACAACGCAAGCTGGCGAGTCGAGCTAACATTAGCTGGCACCGAAATCTGACAAATATCAATTTTATTATATAAACATGCCCTGAATTGTAGCCAACTCCATTTAAAAATAATATTTTAAATTTTAAATGTTTTTTGAAATATTTAAAAAAAAAAAAAAATTAAATGGCGTTGCAATTGTGTGTGACATAAAAGTGCTACCAAACGGAATTTGTGTCGTCTCAGGATTGATAGTACAACTATGCCGTTATTTATTCATGGAGTATAATCGTAATTGAATTTCTAACAGTTTCACAGTCCCATCTAAAATGTTTCTATATTGACACTTTCGGTCTTATGGGGTTAGTGCAGTTTCGAGTTCATGTCTTATCCAGTTCGCCTGTTTGGTTCTTTCTCTCCCTGATTTTTGCCTATCAATTCTTTCAACACTGAGTGTATTTTCCAAGTATCTCTGGTTTGTTGTGTATGTGAAGCTGAATTACTCCCTCTTCCCCTCATTTGTACTCATTACTATAGCAAAGCGTGCTCACAATGAGGGTGAAAAACAGTCTAAATCCTTCTCAAAGCGTAGAGTAAGTTTGAAAAGTTATAGGCCTGATCCCTGTTTCACAAAGTCTGCTCTGGAGCGCCATAGCGCCTCTTTAGCCCCACCCCTTTGACATTTCCGACACGCAGGAAACAATTGTGGGAGAGTGAATGGGATTATGAGGTGTTTTGTTTTGGAAGTAAAATTTCTACAGAGGAACAAGTAAAAGCACAAAGGAGCAGGAGATGTGATTGTGGGGAACACCAGGATGAATAAAAAAGGGGTTAAGAGTAGTCTTGATGCATATATATTTATTTTGCCAATTAAACACTTCAGTTTATTGTTGTTTCAATGGTACTGCTTGAGGTAAGTGAAATCAAAAAAAGGGGGAATGGTATGGACAAGTGTCACGTGAGTCCTTTGTCATCAGTTTGCGTCCCGATTTGCGCCAGGTTTGTCGGTTATTTTGTACCCCGTTTTTAGACCATCTGTTTTTGTTCTTAGGACTTGTTTGTTACTTTGCGTATTGCATCTTTTTTGAGTTCGATATCTCCTCATAGCCGTGCCCTCGCACACCCGAAGCCATTTCCAGCTGCGCCGTATTCAACTCTCCTTCAAATTGTTTACGGCATGTGTTTTAGGATCTTGTGATCATTCAAAAAGGCGACAACCACAGTCAAATAGCGATTACGACGACAAGCATATATTTACTATGCGCTGAAAGAAACGGCAAATGAGGGTCGCATTGCGTAAATGCCCTACATTTTGATACGAGAGCGCCAGAGAAATTTTGACATCCCAACAATGAACCATACTATTGAGACAATGGGGCCATATTGCAACACAGATACGATAGTTTTATTAGGTTGTCATCTGTGGTTGCCATGAACAAACCAAATTGCATTTGCTAGACATCGTTCCCCTAGGAAGTAAGGAGACTCCACTGACCTGACAATTACCATGATGATGCAGAAATAACTGTAGCGCTGAAGATAGATAATTTCTAACACTGTTCAATTTGGAGGTATAAATGAATGACTTAATTTGTAGATTAAAAAGTTGCAATAATTTTAGTTAAAAGTAAATATTGAATAAAGTACCATCAAACCACCGATTTTGCTCCTCTTAAGTATTAATTGAATAATATTAGCAAAAAGATTGCCAACATTTTTCTCTTGATAATAGTCATACATTGTTTGGGACGTCATCGCGTTTCCATTGCATTTAGAGCACATGAATTGTGTAAAATGGCTGCTCGCCAATTTTTTTTTAAAGAATTTGGTCATCGAGCGCCAAAATGATCTAACATGTTTGATACTCGAAAAGAGGGGGCTTGGAGGAGTAGGTCTTTTGGAAGAGATGACATTTTTCTTATCTGAGAGCCCTACTCCCAGTTTTCCTTGCAAGTTCAAAATCCATTAATTGTCATGATTTGCCAATTGCTCTCACCTGCACTCACTCGTTTAGTCTTCTGTTCGTTTCCTGATTGGTTCCCCTCCTATTTAAACACGTCTTTCTCATTCACTCCTGGTCAGTCCCTCTGCGAACCTCAGTGGATGCATAGCAAGCACTTTTGATTCTTGCTCCCGTTTTGATCCCGACCTATTTCCAGTACAGTAATCCCTCGGTTATCGCGGTTAATGGGGACCAAAACCACGCACAAAAAGTGAAAATCTGCGAAGTAGCCCCGCCCCTTCAAAAATGCTTTAAAAAAAAAAAAAAAAAATATATATATATATATATATATATATATATATATATATATATATTAATAATTTTTTAAAATTATTATTATTATTTTATTTTATCATTGTTATTTTTTAGACCCGCGAAGCTCTGAACCCGCAAACGTGGAACCACGAAGTAGCTAGGTCCCACTGTATCGCTCCCCGATCCAAGCTCCGTTCTCCTGTCCTGGATACCGGAATCCTGATTCTGTTTCCTGTATCGATCCCCGATCCAAGCTCCATTCTCCTGTCCCAGCTACCCATATCCTGATTCTGTTTCCTGTATCGCTCCCCGATCCCTGACTTCCCACTCGTCCCGGCTACCCAACTTGTTCCGATCTCCAATCATGCTACGTCTCCCGTCCCGGCTGCCCGACTTATTCCGATCACCGACCACGCTTCGTTTGCGAGGGCTTCCCACTCCACCTGCCCAGGGAGCACCAGATTGCTATCTTTTTCCTCTCGCCCTCACCCCCCCGATCCGTCAATGAAGCATTGTCTGAAACGTTACGCAGTTGGGTCCCCTGCTTGTACCGGTCAAGAGATAGATGTCTTCTCGTCTTATTTTGAGTGTCTGCTAAAGTTTAAATGTATTAAGTTCTGATACACCAACAGCATATAGTAATATTTTATATTATGGAGAATCTCTGCGACAACAACCAAACACCTTGCAAGATTAACAGAAAGGTCCTCTTGTGTAGTATTTCCTCTCCCAACAGGTTCTTCTGGGAAAATAAAACTATATTCCCTGTATATGTTGTAATTATATGTATGTGCTTCAAAAGTGTGTGATGACCCAAAATCAAGACCTTATTTTGCTATTTAGTCCATAATTTTAGTGTCTAAGTGGAAAAGCCATTACGGTCTTAATCGGGTAAAATACAACTCCCAAAACGCTCTCAGCTTTTTCTGTGAACAGCTAAATTAAGAGCCGTGTTTCCAATGGGAAAGCCGACAAAGACCTTCTTACTGAAAAAGTGATGCTCTCTAGTGTTCTATTCATTCTTGCCAGGAGCTCCACAAATCACACCGATCTGCAAAGTACAGGCTTGGACAACAACAAAAAATGTGCGCATGTTTGTGTCCTGATGGGGAGTTCACACTGGTCTAATTGTCCATCCAATAAAGGCGAGAGGCCAGCTTAAGATTCTTTGCAAAACATTCTCTGTAAGGAGATTACTTTTGTTGACAGTTTGGCTCCTGGCCTGAAATCTCTTTACCGTATTGTCAAGTTTGACATCAACCTTGTCTTAATATTTTTATCTCGTGTTATTTCTCACCAAACCGCAGAAATTTTGCTTTTTATTCTCTTTTGTATTTTTGGTAGATGTCCACAGTAAATGCCAAGACCGAGTTCCAGTCTCTTCATTGTGCTCTCAAGCACAAACATTGTGGTGATGGACATATGGTCCAGTAATGAATTGTGCATTTCAACTGGTCGTTCTGCCACACATTGAGTTTTTGTCCTGAGGGCAAAGTGAGGCATGTTAAGATAACATCTATCATCACAACCAATATCAGGGCATTGTTCATCTAGTCATGAACATTGGAGCATATGTTTTACTTTTGAGTTTGTACAACTATGAGAACAGGCTTACCTTTTGTATTGATTCACAGTGTTATTAATGTAATCGATGTTCCTAACTGAAGAAGAGAGGTGTCTATTTTCTGACAAAATGGCAAGAAGCTTTAGTGTCTTCAAAATGGAAAACAATTCTATATTCATCCATCAATTTTCCATTGTTTTGCGGGGGTGCTGGAGCCCATCCCAGTTATCTTCAGTTGTCAGGGAACACCATGAACTGATTGCAATTATATATCCAAAAGCAGAATTTTTATTTAGGACTGATCTTACATCCACGCTGGACTGTGTTACATAACCTCTTCAGACCATAGCACATGATGAGTGTGAATTAAAAAAAATGATTTTATAAAGCACAAATGTGTATTTAGTTCCCCAATATATAATATGAATACCTAAATATCTTAAAGAAATCAACATGAATGTGTTCAAATGACTACACAGATATTTGATTTTGTTTAGTTAATGTATTTGTGGCTGTGGTGAGAAACGCCCGGCAGCGACTCTACTTCCTGATGGTTCTTAGGAGAAATAACCTGGAACCGGACCTGCTGGTGTCCTTCAACACAGCCACAGTAGAAAGCATTCTGGCCTATGGCATTACCGTCTGGTATGCTGGGAGCACAGCAGCGGAAAAGTAATACATACAGAGAGTATACAATACTAGTCAGAAGATCATCGGCTGCTCTCTGCCCAGTCTAGAGGACATTGCTGACTTGCGATACAGTAGCAGAGCCATGAATATTATAAAAGACGCTTCCAAACCCGGCCACCACCTCTTTGACCCATTGTCCTCTGGTAGGCGCTACAGGTCCCTCAAAATAAGGTTAAACAAGTTCAGAGACAGCTTCTTCTCCAGGGCCATCACCACCCTAAATGAGTACACAAAACTGATAACATATGTTGCGACTTTTAGGGTTTTACTTTTTGTAATGAAACTATGAAAATTTACAAAATACTTTTGCAAGAAGCTGTGAAAATGTATACTATTGCACTAAACTGTAAAAATATATACCTTGTGACTTATTTAGTTTTTTTAATCTGCTAAATGTTATTGAATTTCTTTTCATTGCACTATTGCAACAATGCACTATTTATCTTCTTCAAGAATATTGCACTATTATTACATCTTAGAATGAGTCTCTTAGCACTACGTTGTGAATATTTTTTTGGGCTTTTATGATATGTATGTTTATCCTGGAGTGCCATGTCCAATCTATTTGCATACAGTGTTTCACGATATTGATATGGATGACAATTATCTAGCTTTCTATATACCAAAGCCATATCCCCTTAGTGGCAGGTGGCTTGAGTCAAGTACACATTCACATTCACCAAACATTCAATTTCCTTCCAAACCCAACACCAAACATTAAGCAACCAGCAAAACATTAAAGACAATTCAATTCCATGAAATTCAATACCAAGGGGAATATCTTCCGCAAATTCAAAACCCTTTTAGTTAAACAGTCTTAATCCTAATACATTGGCAATGAATGAATGAATGAAAGAATGAATGAATGAATTGTTTAATTAAATTAATGTTCTAACCCAGTGGTTTGGCAACCTCTTCTGGACCATGGGCTAACTTTTGGGATTAGAAATAACTTTATCGACATTCAAGGTATTTTGACCATGGAATGTCAACATTTTTAAGGGGTTATAACTGTTTTTTTCTGATTGTTTTACTTCCATTCCCCTTCAAAATGTTCAGAGGGACCATAGCTACTGTATGTGAACATATATACTTTGCTTTAGATGCCCTTTGTAGTATTTTTTCCAATTCTTTTTCTATGACAACTCATCAAAGCTATCAGAAAAACAATATTTGTAAACATACCTCCCGAGGGTTAATGTCTCGACTTTTATCGTGACCTAATAACATTGTTAATACAACAACAACAACAACAACAACAACAACAATAATAATAATAATAACAATAATAATAAGCCCAAATCCCTTGTGTAAATATTAGACCCCTAGGGATATAAATTGCATATTAAACAGCATTAAATTTGATCTCAACTGCATGTATACACAAATAAATGAAAGCCAAAAATAAGCGCGGTCCTGTGGTTGGCTGTTCTATGCTATTTGACATGAGACTATGGCAGCATTTAGGAATCTATGGCTCACAAGCCAGTGATGACTCTTTTCATGGGCGCATCTGGTTTGGAGATAAAATATGACCCGGGCTCATTTGTGTCATTCAGATTTTAGTAAACGTGAAACCGAGGCAACACTTGAATTGTGTGGGTTTGATCCAGAAATGTATATTACGGTCTTAACTACAGTTTACAGTCACACTCAGTATATGGAAGCTCATTAATTCACAGAACAAACAGTAATCACCAGAAAATGCCAGTCAGAGCAATCCTTCTCCCCCTCTCTCTCTCTCTCTCTCTCTCTCTCTCGCCTAGTTCTCTGCGCTGAAAGTAAATACATCAGTATATTTAATATTTAAATATTAAAAGTTATGTATTTTTTGATATGGGACACAGGCTTTAGAATTATGAATTCATAGATTTTCTCAAATCATAGTACTTGACACTGTGAATCAGAATGCGCTGAAAAATCTGCTTTTGTCTGGAGAACAGGTTTGGTGGTTAGGTTGACTTTTGTCTCAAAAATATATTATAGTAATATTTCTTGACCAATACTTTCTAATATACACTCAAAATTAAAAATATTTCCCAACATCACCGACTGTGCCATGTATATCTCGT